>NC_134206.1:206533281-207783281 GCF_965140235.1 Caretta caretta
AGGCCGTTGATTTCACAGAAGGAAGGAGGAGAAAATGAATATAAAACAAATCTAATCTATTTCTTGTTTTGAGCCACTTCATCTATCTTTATACCTCTTACTGGCAGCAGACTGTGCAGTACGACCACTAGCTGTCATCATATCCTGGGTGCTCGGCAGAAGACAGTGCAGTATGACGACTAGCCATCATCTTCTGCTGGCTGGAGGTTAAAAGACAGCACACTGCCAGTAGGACTGAATCGCCATGAGACGAAACAAGGGAAATGACCTGGCTGAGTCACTCCCATGTTTGCCCAGGCGCCTTATTAAAAGAGCACCCAGGACTATGTCGATGACGACTACCAGTCATACTGCACTGTCTGCTGCCAAAAGGCAGTTAACTGCTGCTGTGTAGCAATGCAGTACCACGTCTGCCAGCACCCAGGAGACATATAGTGACGGTTAGCTGAGTGTGCTCCATGCTTGCCGTGGTATGGCGTCTGCACAGGTAACTCAAGAAAAAAGGCGCAAAATGATTGTCTGCCCTTGCTTTCACGGAGGGAGGGAGGGAACGGGGGCCTGATGCTATGTACCCAGAACCACCCGCGACAATGTTTTAGCCCCATCAGGCACTGAGATTTCTACCCAGAATTCAAATGGGCGGCAGAGACTGTGGGAACTGTGGGATAGCCACCCACAGTGCAATACTCCGGAAGTCGACGGTTGCCTCGGTACTGTGGATACACTTCGCCTACTACATGCACTTAGAGCACTTGTGTGAGGACACACACAATCAACTGTATAAAACCGCTTTCTACAAAACCGACTTCTATAAATTCGACCTAATTTTGTAGTGTAGACATACCCTCAGGAAGGAAAAATCAGCTGCACACATACAAAATGGGAAATGACTGCCTAGGAAGGAGTACTGCAGAAAGGGATCTGGGGATTATAGTGGATCAAAAGCTAAATATGAGTCAGCAGTGTTACACTTGCAAAAAAAAAAAAAAAGTGAACATCATCATGGGTTATATTAGCAGGAGTGTTGTAAGCAAGACACAAGAAGTAATTCTTCCACTCTATTCCGTGCTGATAAGGCTTCAGCTGGAATATTGTGGCCAGTTCTGGGAACCAAATTTCAGAAAGATATGGACAAATTAGAGAAAGCCCAGAAAAGAGCAACAAGAATGATTAAAGGTCTAGAAAACATGACCTATGAGGAAATATTGGAAAAACTGGGTTAGTTTAGTCTGGAGAAGAGAAGACTGAAGGGGGACATGATAATAATTTTCAAATACATAAAACGTTGTTACAAAGAGGAGGGAGAAAAATTGTTCTTGTTAACCTCTGAGGATAGGACAAGAAGCAAGGGACTTAAATTGCAGCATGGGAGGTTTAGGTTGGACATTAGGAAAAGCTTCCTGTCAGGATAGTTAAGCCCTGGAACAAATTGCCAAGGGAGGTTGTGGAATCTCTGTCATTCGAAGTTTTTAAGAACAGGTTAGACAAACACCTGTCAGGAATGATCTAATTATTACGTAGTCCTGCCTTGAGTTCAGG
Source organism: Caretta caretta (assembly GCF_965140235.1). Taxonomy (NCBI): domain Eukaryota; kingdom Metazoa; phylum Chordata; order Testudines; family Cheloniidae; genus Caretta; species Caretta caretta. The sequence goes on from NC_134206.1 coordinate 206,534,821, forward strand.
GGACTGGATTAGATGACCTACTGAAGTCTCTTCCAGTCCTACACGTCTATGATTCTGTATAAGGCTGCATGGGTGAATCTCCCTCAATTCCTTCTCTATGGCAAAGTCCTGCAAAGGAAAGCAGAGGGGAAGGTGGGTTGGTTGTGGAGCACCCATAGAGGGACACATCTCAAAAAAAGTTACTGCACAGGGGAGTAACCATTGCTTGTTTTTGAGTAGTGTCCATCTGGGTGCTTCACTCAAGGTGACTCCTAAGCAGTATTCCCACAGGAAAAAGGGAGCTTTCATATTGCGTACAGAACTGAAGATAGAACTCCATTGCCAACAGCCACACCAGATCTGGAGGCATGAACCAAGGCATAGTGTTTGGAGAAGGTATGTATTAAAGACCACATAGTGGCTCTGCAGATCTCAGATATTGGATCATCTTTAAGTAATTCCATAGATGTTTATTGGGACCTTGTAGAGCGTGCCAACACCCTGGAAGGAGGTTGAATGCTATCCACTTCGTAATATACAATAACTACCCAGAGATTCACCTTGATAGCTTCTGGGTGGAGATTGTGGATCCTTTAGATCAGTCTGCAGTGGAAACAAACAGACTAGGAGACCTCCGAAGTGCTTTGGTCCTATCTAGGTAGAAGGCCAGTGCTCTTCTCACATCTAAAATATGGAAGGATGCCTCCTGTTGAGAATTATAGTTTCAGGAGAAAAGAAACAGCAAATGAATGGACTGATCAAGAGGAAACTCAAATGACACTTTAGTTAGGAATATAGGATGTGGATGTAAGGAAAGTTTGTCCTTGCAGATTACCATGAAACGAGGGTCTGCCATTAAGGCCTCAGTTTCTCCAACTCTTCAGGTTGATGATGATGGATACCAAAAAGACCATCTGCATAGACAGATTCAGTAAGGAGCAGGTTGCCATAGTTTCAAAGGGAGGTCCAAGAACTAGACTGAGATCCCAAATTGGAGTGGGGTCTTTCACTTGAGGGAAAAATTACCCCAAACCTTTGATGAGCCTTGGAGATTTTGGGTGAGCAACACTGAGAAACTTTCCAGGGGGAATGAAAGGCTATTATGGCAGTCAAGCGAACACTGACCCAGCTGCTTGATAATGTTTTCTTTAGTTCCAGTAGGTAATCCAGGATAACAGAGAGTGAGGAAGATTCAGGTGCAAGTTATTTGAATTCACACCAATGGCTAAATCTTTTCCACTTTTGAAGGTAAGAATTTCAGGTAGATTCTTTCCTACTCTTTAGTAACACCCATTGTACCTCTGCAGAACAGTCAGACTCTAGCCCCACAAATGAGGGAGAAGCCATGCCCTGAGGCAGAGACATCCTAGGTTGGGATGAAACAATTGACTAGTGTCTTGGGAGAGGAGATGAGGGCTGATCAGAAGCTTGATTGCTGGACAGAGGAACAGGTAAGGATATCATGCTTGCCGTGGACCCATTGGGACTATTAGAATAACCCTGGCTTTGTCCTGTCTGATTTTGTTAATCAACCTCAGTATTAGAGGCATTGGGGGAACATGGAGAACAATCCCTTCATCCAAGGCAGGAGGAAGGCATCCCCCAGAGAATGGTGGCCTAGACCTTCTCTTGAACAGAGCAGATGACACTTCCTGTTTGTGGCAGCGGCAAAGAGGTTCCACTTCTGGAAATGCCCAACTTTGAAATATACCATGGAGGGTCTTCTTCATAGTCCTGTGAGATGCGCCTGCTGAGAGCATGGTGTTTTTTGAATGCCAGGGAGGTAGCTTACCAAAATGTGTACATTGTGGATTATGCACCAGTTCCACAACTTTATTGCTTCGGTGCACAGAGAAGGGGATCTCATTCCTCCCTGCTGCCATATTGTCTGACTGAGCTGTCCCTGATGAGAGGCAGAAAATGAAGGCAGGCATTTCTGGCCCCTGAGTTCCAACAGGTTGATGTGGAGACTGGTTTCTTGAGGTGACCATCTGCTCTGGATTGTCTGAGTATTCAGATGAGCTCCCCATCTTAATGGAGATGCATCCATTGTTACAGTGACCATTGGGATCGGTTGGAGAAAAGGAATGCCTGCACCGGTGTTGTGATGATCTTCCCACCAGTCTTGGGAATCTTTCACCTGGCAGGGTACTGAAGCCTGTTTGTCTAAACTGTGTCTGTTTGGTGAGTACTGCTCTGAGCCACTCCTAGAAGCAAAGGCGTAACCTTGCATGATCTCTTACAAAAGTGAAAGCTTCCATGTGACCAAGGAGTTGGAGGCAGTTTCTCACCCCCATCAAGGAGGTTTTGGGGGCTCCCTTGAATAGTCCTGACTAGATTTGATAAAGTTATGAATCTGTCCATGGGGAGGTAGGCCCTGGCTGCCAACAAATCGAAGGATGCCCCTATGAACTGTATTTTCGGAACAAAGGTCAACATAGATTTTTTTTTTTACATTGAGTTGAAGACCTAGTTTCAGGAACAGAGAAAGGGCCCTCTGCATGGCTGACAGCACTCTTTCATGAGACCGATCCTTGAAAAGCCAATTGTTGAGGTACAGCAATCATACAATTATAGAACTGGAAGGAACCTCAAGAGGTCATCTAGTTCAGTCCCCTGCACTCGTGGCAAGACTAAGTATTATCTAGACCATCCCTGACAGGTGTTTGTCCAACCTGCCCTAAAAAATCTCCAATGATGGAGATTCCACAACCTCCCTAGGCAGTTTATTCCAGTGCTTAACCACTCTGACAGAAAGTTTTTCCTAATGTCTAACCTAAACCACGCTTGCTGCAATTTAAACCGATTGTTTCTTGTCCTATCCTCAGAGGTTAAGAAGAACAATTTTTCTCCCTCCTCCTTGTAACAACCTTTTATGTACTTGAAAACTGTTAACATGTCCGCTCTCAGTCTTTTCTTCTTCAGACTTAACAAACCCAATTTTTTCAATCTTCCTTCACAGGTCATGTGAAGACCTTTAACCATTTTTGTTGCTCTTCTCTGGACTTTCTCCAATTTGTTCACATCTTTCCTGTAATGTGGCACCCAGAACTGGACACAATACTCCAGTTGAGGCCTAATCAGCGCAGAATAAGAGTGGAAGAATTACTTTCGGGTCTTGTTTACAATACTCCTGTGAATACATCCCAGAATTATGTTTGCTTTTTTTGCAACAGCGTTACACTGTTGACTCATATTTAGCTTGTGATCCACTATGACCCCCAGATCCCTTTCCACAGTATTCCTTCCTTGGCAGTCATTTCCCATTTTGTATGTGTGCAGCTGATTGCTCTTTCCTAAGTGGAGTACTTTGCAATTTGTCCTTAAGGAATTTCATCCTATTTACTTCAGACCATTTCTGCAGTTTGTCCAGATCATTTTGAATTTTAATTCTACCCTCCAAAGCTCTTGCAACCCCTCCTAGCTTGCCTTCGTCCACAAACTTTATAAGTGTACTCTCTATGCCATTATCTAAATAGTTGATGAAGATATTGAACAGAACCAATCCCTGTGGGACCCCACTGATTATGCCCTTCCAGTATGACTGTGAACCACTGATAACTACTCTCTGGGAACGATTTTCTAACCAGTTATGCACCCACTTTATGGTAGCTCCATCTAGGTTGTATTTCCCTAGTTTGTTTATGAGAAGGTCATGCGAGACAGTATACTTACTAAGTCAAGATATACCACATCTACTGCTTCCCCCCTATCCACAAGGCTTGTTACCCTGTCAAAGAAAGCTATTAGGTTGGTTTGACATGATTTGCTCTTGACAAATCCATGCTGTTACTTATCACTTCATTATCTTCTAGGTGTTTGCAAACTGATTTATTAATTATTTGCTCCATTATCTTTCCAGGTACAGAAGTTAAGCTGACTGGTCTGTAATTCCCCAGGTTGTCCTTATTTCCCTTTTTATAGATGAGCACTATATTTGCCCTTTTCCAGTCTTCTGGAATGTCTCCTGTCTTCCATGACTTTTCAAAGATAATTGCTAATGGCTCAGATATCTCCTCAGTCAGCTCCTTGAGTATTCTAGGATGCATTTCATCAGGCCCTGGTGATTTGAAGACATCTAACTTGTCTAAGTAATTTTTGATTTGTTCTTTCCCTATTTTAGACTCTGATCCTACCTCATTTTCCCTGGCATTCACTATGTTAGATGTCCAATTGCCACCAACCTTCTTGGTGAAAACCGAAACAAAGAAGTCATGAAGCACCTCTGCCATTTCCACATTTACTGTTATTGTCTTTCCTCCCTCATTGAGTAATGGGCCTACGCTGTCCTTGGTCTTCCTCTTGCTTCTAATGTATTTTTAGAATGTTTTTTTTTGTTACCTTTTATGTCCCTAGCTAGTTTGATCTCTTTTTGTGCCTTGGCTTTTCTAATTTTGTCCCTATATATTTGTGTTATTCGTTTATATTCATCCGTTGTAATTTGATCGAGTTTCCACTTTTTGTAGGACTCTTCTTTGAGTTTTAGATCATTGAAGATCTCCTGGTTTAGCCAATGTGGTCTCTTGCCAACTTCCTATCTTTCCTATGCAGTGGGATAGTTTGCTCTTGTGCCCTTAATAATGTCTCTTTGAAAAACTGCCAACTGTCTTCAATTGTTTTTCCCCTTAGACTTGCTTCCCATGAGATTTTACCTACCAACGCTCTGAGTTCGCTAAAGTCTGCCTTCGTGAGCTACAGCATCCGATGAAGTGAGCTGTAGTTTATGCTCAAATAAATTTGTTAGTCTCTAAGGTGCCACAAGTACTCCTTTTCTGTCTGGATACAGGCGCAGGTGGAGGAGACAAGAGTAGCGTTTGAACTGGTGATTCGGCCGTTCCTAACCATAGCAACGTTATTTTGTCTCCCTCCCACAAAAAAACTCCCTCTTTCAAGCTCCCTTGGTCGCTTAGCCTCTGGCTTTTAAGGTCTTCCCTCCTAGGTCAGCCCTACCCCCTTGTTAATCACACAGGGGGAGGGTGATCACAAGGCTGACTGAGGCTGATCAAGGGAACAAAGGCTCAAACTGTCCCCAAACATACAATCCCAACTGACCCTGTAACTGAAATAACCTGAAAGACAAACACAAACAGCCAAACAAACTCACTCACTCCAAGGTTAGTACTCGCACCTTGTTTGTTCAGCAGGGGGAATCTCCTTCACCCGCTCTCAAACTCAGGTTTGTGGTCCCCTGTTCACTAGCTAGCAATACTAAAATCACCTCTCAATGACAGTAAGTGGCCATCACCACTAGATCCTTTGAAAACATTCTCAGAGCTGAGGAGAGTCCGAAGGGGATTACCCGATATTGAAAATGATTCTGGCTAAAAACAAAATGGAGGTTTTCTGTGAGGTGGGTGTATCGCTATATGGAAATATGCATCTTGTGAGTTGAGGGCTGAAAACCAATCCCCAGAATTTAGTTGAAGGAATTATAGCTGCCAGAGCCACCATCAAAAAGAAAAGGAGTACTTGTGGCACCTTAGAGACTAACAAATGCATTTGAGCATAAGCTTTCGTGAGCTACAGCTCACTTCATTGGATGCATTCAGTGGAAAATACAGTGGGGAGATTTTATATACACAGAGAACATGAAACAATGGGTGTAACCATACACACTGTAACGAGAGTGATCAGGTAAGGTGAGCTATTACCAGCAGGAGAGTGGGGGGAAAAAACCTTTTGTAGTGATAATCAAGGTGGGCCATTTCCAGCAGTTGACAAGAATGTCTGAGGAACAGTGTGGGAGGGGAAATAAACATGGGGAAATAATTTTACTTTGTGTAATGACCCATCCACTCCCAGTCTTTATTCAAGCCTAAGTTAATTGTATTCAGTTTGCAAATTAATTCCAATTCAGCAGTCTCTCGTTGGAGTCTGTTTTTGAAGTTTTTTTGTTGAAGAATTGCCACTTTTAGGTCTGTAATCGAGTGACCAAAGAGATTGAAGTATTCTCCGACTGGTTTTTGAATGTTATAATTCTTGACGTCTGATTTGTGTCCATTTATTCTTTTACATAGAGACTGTCCAGTTTGGCCAATGTACATGGCAGAGGGGCATTGCTGGTACATGATGGCATATATCACATTGGTAGATGTGCAGGTGAACAAGCCTCTGACAGTGTGGCTGATGTGATTAGGCCCTATGATGGTGTCCCCTGAATAGATATGTGGACACAGTTGGCAACGGGCTTTGTTGCAAGGATAGGTTCCTGGGTTAGTGGTTCTGTTGTGTGGTGTGTGGTTGCTGGAGAGTATTTGCTTCAGGTTGGGGGGCTGTCTGTAAGCAAGGACTGGCCTGTCTCCCCAGATCTGTGAGAGTGATAGGTTGTCCTTCAGGATAGGTTGTAGATCTTTGATGATGCGTTGGAGAGGTTTTAGTTGGGGGCTGAAGGTGATGGCTAGTGGCATTGTGTTATTTCCTTTGTTGGGCCTGTCCTGTAGTAGGTAACTTCTGGGTACTCTTCTGGCTCTGTCAATCTGTTTCTTTACTTCAGCAGCTGGGTACTGTAGTTGTAAGAATGCTTGATAGAGATCTTGTAGGTGTTTGTCTCTGTCTGAGGGGTTGGAGCAAATGCGGTTGTATTGTAGAGCTTGGCTGTAGACAATGGATCGTGTGGTGTGGTCTGGGTGAAAGCTGGAGGCATGTAGGTAGGCATAGTGGTCAGGAGGTTTCCAGTATAGGGTGGTGTTTATGTGACCATCGCTTATTAGCACCGTAGTGTTCAGGAAGTGGATCTCTTGTGTGGACTGGTCCAGGCTGAGGTTGACGGTGGGATGGAAATTGTTGAAGTCATGGTGGAATTCCTCAAGGGCTTCTTTTCCATGGGTCCAGATGATGAAGATGTCATCAGTGTAGCGCAGGTAGAGTAGGGGCGTTAGGGGACAAGAGCTGAGGAAGCGTTGTTCTAAGTCAGCCATAAAAATGTTGACATACTGTGGGGCCATGCGGGTACCCATAGCAGTGCCGCTGATTTGAAGGTATACATTGTCCCCAAATGTGAAATAGTTATGAGTGAGGACAAAGTCACAAAGTTTAGCCACCAGGTTTGCTGTGGCATTATTGGGGATACTGTTCCTGATGGCTTGTAGTCCATCTTTGTGTGGAATGTTGGTGTAGAGGGCTTCTACATGCATAGTGGGCTGGGATGGTGTTTTCAGGAATATCACTGATGGATTGTAGTTTCCTCGTGACCTTCTGAGACTTTAGAACTTTGTTTAGTAGCCTTAAATCTAAAAGAGGTCTCCGTCCTCCATTTTTCTCCGGTACGAGGAAGTAATTGAAGTAGAACCCCTTTTCCTTTGTGTTGAGCATGTACAGGGTCTATCGATCCTAATCAAAGAAGGGAGTTTATGTCCTGTCTGAATGACCCCTTATGAGAGAGGTGGGAAAGAGAAGGGAGGGATGGAATGTGGATGGTGTAGCTCATTGGTACAGTATCAAAGACCCATTTGTCTGTAATAATCTGCACCCAGGCATGCTGAAAATGGGGAATCCGGGCAAATTGAGCGTGGTGAAGTAAAAAATGGGGAGGATTTGAACCCTCAACCAACCCATCAAAACTGGTGTTTTGATGCTGGCTGTATTCGGTCCAGGTGGGTGAGCGGTTCTTTTCCTCTGGAGGGTTCAGTGGGTCTTTGGAACCTAGAGAATACGATTGGATGGGATCTCTGGGCAGTTTGTGACCTACTAAATTTTCTTTTATTTGTAAGGGTGTAAATTCCCAGGGATCATAAAGTGGCCCTGGAGTCTTGCTCCCTCCTACAACCTGTTGCCGTCTTCACAGCAATTATCGCTGCTACCTTGCCCTAGGTGCCGAAGTACCCAATGGGCAACACCTAGACCCCAGCAAGCTCCCAAGTATTGCTAGGTTGCCTTCTTGGCCCTATTCCCCAGGCCTGTGGAAAAAGGTCATACTGCGGTTCCCCTAGATGTCCTCACACAGCTCTGTAATGGCAGCATCCTCTGGTCCAGGCCCTCCGCACTGCACCTGCTGAGCTTCTGGCCAGCTCTTCCCAGCTGCTAATCTCCCTGCTGGGCTTATACTTCATCTTCCCCTGCTGACTGGAGCACCTCATCATCAGCCTCTGGCTCATGGTGCCCTCGTAGGCTTTGCCACTAGCTCCCGGCAGTTGAGATCAGCTGCCTGCTGTTTAGAACAGTGACAAGTCAGCTGTGTCACTTGCAGCTCAGCTCTCTGGCCCTGCAGTCTTCTGCCTAGCTACAGTGGCTGGCTGCATTCCCTATGGTCCTGCTTTCCCCTCTCACTAGCTGCAGGACTCCCACAGCCCCCCATCTTCCTTCCCAGGCCTAAGAGAAAAAAAAGGGGTAGAGAGATTTTGCCTTCCTGATAGCCATGATCCATGCAGGCAGGTGTCAGCTAAGACAGTTCTTAAAGCACGTCGACCCTACAGAATCCAGGTATTGACCTTGCCTTTCCTGACGCTCAGGCCAACCTTAGCCCTCCCAGGTTAGTGCATCACTAACAAGCCGGGTGGCTTAACACAGCTGCTGGAACCTGCCTGCTGAATTGGTCAGTGCAGAAGATCACACTCGCAAAGCGTTTGATGAAAGGGATTCAGAGGTTAAAGGCTGCAAATTAAGCAGGATGAGAAAGGATGATATGGGGCATGTGGGCAAGGAGTGAGCGGTATGGGTCAGTCCCAAACCAACCCATGTCCCAGTGGGGACTGCACACTGAAAACAGCATGATTGCGTCCTGGAGCTTAATGAGGCTGTGAAGTAAGTGCCAGGGTTTGAATGTCAGTGGCCTTCCCAGCAGGTCCAGCAACTTAGGAGTCTTCCAGCTCCCCCTTTTCATCCAGGCAATTAAATGGTTCATGGCTGTGTGGAGCTTCCTTCCACCGCCGGCTCCTTCCTGCACTTTGTCATTCCCTCTCTGTCCTGCCTTTCACTCACAGGTCACCCGACTACCTCGGCCAGCCCCAACTCAGAAAGCCATGTATAGCCAGTGGCCAAGTGTGAGATAATGTGACTCTTGTGTCGGAGCAACAGCTCCAGGGCTGGTGCCACCACATCCAGCCCTGGCTCTGCAGTGCCATTCTGCCCTTGGACCCTACTGGGCTGCCAACCCGCAGATCACCGTGCTATGAACCTAGCTGTGCAAGTGGAGCACCTTGTGCACACTGGTCCAACGCTACCCCTCTTTATTGCCTATTTTTACACCTACAGTAGAAAATTTGAGAAGCAGTGCCAAGGTCCTGGTCACCTGGTTCTACCAAGCCCTTGAGAGGTAAATTGAAACATACCTGCTAGGGGCCAGGCTGGTGGCAGGGATTGGAAATGGCCTGTAAAGCCTTTTAGTTGTAGAGCACCCATCCAAAACCAGCCTAGCGTGGTTGTCACCAAGTCACTCCTCTGACAGCTTTCCAGGGGTTCCTATGGGAAGTTGATGGTCTCAGTCCATATTGCCCTGGCCCTATTGCTAGGATAGAGGCCAAAGAGTCAGGGTCTAATAAACCCTTCCAAGCCAACGGGAGCGCTGCATTCAGATAGTGCCACCCTGCTGGACTGGGCCCTCAATGGGCCACAGAGACGGAGCTTGTCCCTCCTCTTCCCAGCTCATGCCTGAGGCAGAGTTTTTCCCAAGGCCAGGGAGCATCATGTATGCCCAGCTACAGCCCTCCTCCCCTTGAGTACATGATGGGTAATGGGATCACAATTCAGCCCTACCCTGCCCCATATATAGAACCCACCTAACTATGTGACTCACTGCACTGGATCTACTTTAGTCGCTGAAGCAGAGAGGACACATTAGCTAGATCCTGAGCGCTCTCACAGGAAGAAATTGGCTGCTCCAATTTACTGCCAACAGAGCTGAGAGAATGGGCTAGGGCAACCGAGTGAGCTGTGACAAAGGGCAGGAGGTTAGGGCTGAGCATTATGCAGTATTCATTAAAGGCTGGAGGATCAAGGATACTAACAGCTCAGAAATGGATCATAACTGTCCCAAGGGCTTCAGGATTCAGTACTAGGCAGCAGCAGAGAATGAGAAGCAGGGCAGCTCAGGCAGGCAGTGAGAAACCTTGATTAGTTTGGGGGATGAAACTAGGTTGCAGGCCACGGAGGAGTGAAAGGAAGTACAAAGGCAAGATGGAATTAACAAACTCCACCTGAAACCATGCCACCTGCACAGCCTCCAGGAGCAGAACTGTGGGTTTGGGTTCAGTCAGGTCATGGGCTTAATGATATTGATTTAAACAGAAAAAATCTCAACAGGGTAGATGCTAATTTCATACATCCCATCAGCCCTTTTGCGACCCAGAAATAACCAGGAAATACACACACTTGCTTTTCCAGATTTTTGGGGAAAAAACAAACCCATAAGCCTTAAACAGGTCTTGGCAATTCAGGAGGTAATATACAGTACTCTACAGAGTCAGGATAGTGTTGAAGGGGTGTTAGGCTGTAGGAGCCATAAATCCCATTTGTGGTCACTAAAGATCACCCATGGGAGGGACATTTGCTGCAGGGCTCTGGCCACATTCCAGAACCTGGGGAACGATGTTCTACTTAACCACCTTCTCCTGAGAATTTCAGTTGGATGTTCCCACAGCTCCTCTCCTAACCCTCTGTGTCATGTTACTGGGAGCTGTTAGGCAGCTACCCCATAGGTATCTGTATGCCAGCAGTGAATTAAACAAGCCCTGGTGTGGATTCGTAACATGGACTGGGATTCTCAGGGAGGAAAGGCGCTATAGAAATGTAAGACTGGGACAACCTTGGTTTGTGCATATTTGAGAGTTACGGTTCAGACAGCTCTGAATGTGACGTGTGACTCTAGGAATAAACCAAGAGGAGCCTCTTTGCAATATAAATTTGTTTTTATTGAAGCAGCAGTCACATGACCTTGCATCTAGACTTTAGGATAGCGACAGAACGGATGTGGCCAGGTCAGCCAGCCCAAAAAGGATTTTTGTTGTTGCGCTAATAGACAAGTCATGTTTAATACATACATTATCCAGTACTGGAAAACCCAACTCAGAGATAGCAACGTGCTGATTTGTTGGAGGAACAGCCCCACTGGATGTGGTCTTGACAAACTTTACAGATCACCACCAAATAACATTACTAATGGGATCAAATAAAAAAAAAGATGAGTGCGGTATTCAAAGCCAGCAATTTACACAGGTTCTTAGCTTGCCCCTATAGGTGGAGGGTAACGTTTTTTGTTTGTTTTTTTTAGCTGCACTGCCACGGGGTTCCTCGCTCCATCAAACCAAACGGAATCATAGACAGAAGCTGGCATCTCTTGGGAAAGTATCATGGAATAACACAGATCATTTAAGAAAACATGCTTATTTTAATTTTAATTATTACAAAGAGTCATGTCCACCTATTTTGGGGGGGTGGGGGTGGAAAGAGGTGTGGGGTCAGGAATGGGGTGGAGCAGGAAGAGGAGGAGAGAAAAACCAGGGTTTTGAAATAAAGACCACACACTTTGCATTTTTAAATTTAATTTCCAGGCTAACCTACTTTTTATTTAATGCAAATTACAGTACCAGTTAACTATTTCCGAACCGAGTCACACAGAACAAAATGTATTTACAAGGGGGTCGGAGGGGCTGGGGAAATAATAAAACATTAAGCATACTTTCCACAAAAAAAGTTTATATTTAAAATGAAAAAAAATTCAGTCACAGAGGCATTCAAGTAGTAATAGTTATACAGGTTTTGCTTTTCCTTTAAATCAAGACAGATTTGCACAAGTGTATGCAATAGTTTGTATACAACCCACAGTCCTTAATATATATATTTATTTTTTTGTAGATTTCTGTTTTTAAGATGGAAGCGGTCAGGCTAATTTGTGTGTGTACAGGCCCAAGTGATCCGTCAGCAACACATTAATGAACGCAAATTTTTACAGGCAAGCAAATTTATATATATAAATATATATATATATAAAATTGAGGAAGAACACCACAAGGACGCTACTTTTCTCAAGCTAACCCCCTAGGTACTGTTTTTTTAGTTTTACTTTTCTGTTGTTTTGCTGTTATTGCAGTGTTGCAAAATGAAACAAATTCCATGAACAAAAACTGACTAAAACCCCTGTGGAAATAATGGGAACCCCAAAGATGCCTTTTTATAGTCTCAGAAAAGTAGCTCCTGGGTCGAATACTCCACTGTGCTTTTATAGCTTGTGTAGTTTTTTTTTTTTTTTTTTAACCTTCAGTAGCTGAGATTTCTAATAGAGAAAAGTTTACTGGTAATTGTTTTTTTTTTTAAGCATAACAAGTCTGGAAAAATGTAAAATGATCTCTCGTTGCAAACTGCAGGCATCTGCCGTTATTGAGATAAAACTTGGTTTAAAACAACTAGAAAAGTGAACTGGGATCTTGGATCAGCCATTTTTTTTTGTTTTGTTTTTTTAAATTTATAGGTAAACGACCATCATTAATTTTTTTCCTTAAAAAGGTAGCTAAGTTTGAAATTAAAATACCAGTGTCTTGATTGACGTCCACCAGGGGACACAGAGAATGTAATTCATTCCATCTCAGAAACATATGCAATTGCAGAGTAGACAAAATGACAGATCAAGACCATACTTCATTAAAAACAAGCCAAAATAAAATAAAAAAAAAAAAAAAAAAAAAAAAAGCAAGCTAGTAACAATTCCGAGTGGACTGTCAAAAACAAATTGACATCACTGACCTTCCTGTCACCAGAAAGAAAGTGCAGCCTCTGCCTCACTGGAATGGACACGAGATGGATAAAAACAAAAACCAAAACAAACAAAAAACCAAAACAAACAAAAAAACCAGCAACCTTTGGTTTGGTAAAGAGTTAAGTGTTTTCCCATTCAAGACAATCTTATGTGGAATACTAACAAGGTAGAAAACACAAGTGAACTAGTTTTAAAAACAAGGCCTTCGTGCTGGGCACAAGAAATCAAGAATAACATTAAAGTTATTGTCTTAAGAAAACAAACTGGCAGGGGAGGGGCTGGGGAACAGCAGAAACAGGAACAGGAAATTCCCTTAATACAAAGATGCTATAGTGTCCTACAGTAATGGCCCCAGAGCACCGCAGCTATCCTGCAGGCTGTCTGGCTCTCAGTGTAGAATACTAGGGGGATTTTTAAATATCTTTTCTGTTTGTAAAAGCCCAATTTGCTCTCTCTTTAACACAGTGAAGGGAGAGACAAAAAACCAAAGGCTCCACAAGACCTCTGGACAGAAGGAATAGGGAGAGACGTGCAAAGTCTAATCTAGCTACTAGGTGCCAAGTGGGCAGGTGTCAAATGAAACCAGTCATTGCTATTGGGGGGCAGTGGCGTGGGCAACTTTAGAACATCCAGAGCAAAGCCATGGCTTGAATGAAATGATTCACAAACACAATTTCCTTTCGTTCCACTACGGACCATGGTATCACTGAAACCTTACAAGCACTCCAAAGGGTGAGAAAGCAGGGGAGCAAAGATGCCATTTTGTCTGGGCTACAGCTGTTAAAAAGGACAAAAAAAGGGAAATAAAATTAAAAAAATCATGGAAGCGAAGGCACTCCAAACTATATAGATACACTATACATCGCTAGAGTTATTGTTACAATAATACAGGCCGGTACCTACTGTACAGAGTTAAAACTATATGGCTTTAAAAAGCTCGTCTACATTTTGTCTGATTATTAAACAGAATCACTGCCCTGAACGGTAACTTTTTGCTCATTAATAACAGTTCCTGGGTCCACATATTTACATACAAAACAATAAAACTCAAAATTTAAAAACAATCAAAAATAATGTACAAGCTTGAATTTGGTGAGGAGCTCCCCCCATACCCTTATTTACAAAAAAAAAAAAAAAAAAAAAAAAAAAATGTGATTCAAAGGCCTGGATCGAACATGTATAAAAAGCATTTGTGATCCTGCCATGATCCTTGAAAAAAAGTCAGAGACGCCAGCCTACACAGACACACACTTGCACCATCGTGAAGTAGAACTAAAAGAATGAGAGAAAAGCTCTTTACTCTTCTCCTCTACCAACCACCTGAAACAAGCAGTGATTTTTATCAACTTGGTAATTTACTGTCCCCAAGTCCAGAGTAAATGTCTTTGCCCAGCCTTCCAGCTGTCTTGTCTATACAGCAGATCCAGTCACTGCTACTGTCCCCAGCTTTTCAAGTCTTCTAAAATCTCTCCGGACATTTGATCATGTCAGGCTCTAGTCCATCATTCATGGCACTCACTGGCTCATTGCTTGCATTAACACTCCTTTCAGGCTTCAGTTATTTATTACAAGTGCAGGGGGTGTTTTTGTTCAATTAAAAAACATGGTTTCCCTTCTCTTCAGCTGTAATCAGCCTAGAGCTGCTTAAAAAATCTTTTCTGTTGCCCACAGTTTCACTAAATAATGAGGGACATAACTAAGGTGGATTAGCCATTCTCTTTCCAGGTATCCACTCATCTGTGCAAACAACTCCCCTCCCAGACAGCCGTTGTTTAGCAGACAGGACAGAGGGACCTCTACGGCTGCTAAGAAACATTCCTTCAAAAAAATCTCACAAACGGGCAAACATGAAGCACACGGACAGGAAATGTACTGAGTTCATAAACAAACCTCCTGCCACCCTGCAGTGACTGCGTTTAGTTAGCCGCTACTGCTGGCTACTCCTGGGCCACACATAAAAGTCTGTAAATGTAAGAAACAATTTATTGTGCCTTAAAGATCCACAGGTCAAGTAACAGCCCATAAGCACCAGGCGACTAAGGTTTCTCTGAACGTGTGTAAGGCCCACAGGGACATCAGCCTCAACGATGAGACAGACCAGGCCTCAAAAGTCTATTTCTGCATTGCAGCTGCAACTCTTCCTGCTGCTCAACTGACTTCTCCCAAGGAATATTGCTTTAACTTCAGAAATGGAGACTTTGATTCTAACACCATTCACCACTACAGGAAAAAAAACCCTTAAACTCAGACTGGAAACAAACATTCATCTTATGCTTCAATCAGACCATTTAAAGACTGTAGACAAAATAAAACTCAAAAAGCAGTACTGTATCTATTTATATTATATACACACACTTATGTCGTCAGCTTCCCCTCAAGTCAGCAGGTACAAGTTACTGTTGATATCATTTGATGTGTATTTTATTAATATTCTACCCATGTAAAAACATAATGGCAACTCTGACATGCATCAATAAATAAAGATTAAAAAAGCAGGAGGTTAAAATGATGAAATTAAATACAGATTCTAGCTGTGGATTTAAAATTAGATCTATCTATAGAGCGTGGCAATCTGCAAGCTCAAACTGCAGTAAAAAATATTACAAATAAACCAGTAGATTGTTACAGTTCACATTATAAACCCTGGTGTCCTTTTCCTGTGTGCATCTTGGGAAAGGGCATCCCGTTCAGAGCAAAAAACTGAAAAATGCTTTCACAGTGGCCACTTTCCAAAAGGCCCCAAAACTCTGCCTGCCCCCTCCTCCTGCGGGATTCCATTCATCATCTTCTCTCTGCTGGAGATTAGAGCTGACTGGCCCTTCTCTTGCACTACATGGCTCTCTTCAAAACAGAAGTCCAAGACTTGGTGGAGGAGCTCAGACTAGGCAAACAAGCTGCTTCAATAAAGCTAACCAGGTGTGTTTGACATGCGTGTGTGTATATATTATAAATATATATCCATATATATCCCACTTGATAGGCTTTTTTTCCATATTGAAGCTGCAGGTTTCTCCCTTGCTAGCGCTAATTTTTAAAGTAAGTCTTCCACTAGCAGTTCCAAGTTTAGACATACAGTAAGCACCCCCCGCCCTACATATTATCTTATCACCTCCCCATCCCCCAGACCATGCCAAAGGCAGTTCTTCAGATAGCCTCGATATGGATTCACTTACAAGAAACACTGCGCTCTGTTGAATGATCCTGGCTAAGCTCCCAACCAAATTCAAGCTGTGCACTACACCAAAGTCTGAAACTTCACTTCAAAGGAAAATAAAAAAAGAGGTTATTAAAAAAAAAACAAAAAAAAACCAACGTCAGCAGAGAATGACGTTCTTTCTGTTGTGGGAGGGGGCATGAGGCAAGAGTCCTTGTTCTGAAGTACACAACAGCAAACTTTCCATGCGAAGAGATTGTCAAGGGAAGAGACATTGGTGTGTTCTATTGCTCCACTTTCCCTTCTCCCCCCCACCTATTCCCCTGCCCTGGAGACCCCGCAGAGTGAGAATACAATGAAACTGGTTTGTATTTATAGATATTTTACAAGGTTAAATAAGAACAACAATAATAATAAAAAAATTGAACACTAAAATGAACAGGGTTTGTTTCGTTTTGTTTTTTTCCTCTTTTAATTTTCTTTCCAAATGTGACCAGTGTTGCTGAGCAAGACTCAAATTACTGGTGATTTTTCCTGTGCAGCTGGCTTGCGTGGGACCACTTCAGGTGGAGTTGGAGGCTGATGCTGAAGCTGCGTTATTGGTCTGACCTCGCTCTCCTGCATTAACATCTGCCAATGACAGAAAGGGGAGAGCAAAAAGCAGTGTTACTTCCAAGCAACAGTCACCTCAATCAATGGATTTGACCCTTCTGGCGCACACAGCCCTACAGCCCCCACCAGCTTCGAACCTATGTAGTCTGCATCACTGTGCCATGCTGTGGGGTTAAGATGTTCTCCTGAACGCAATCATGGCTGAGGAGGGAGTGATTCAATGGGGCATGATCTGCAAGAAGCACATTACTGACTCAAATGGAGCTGCAGAAAAGCCTTTTTCAAAGGTTGAAGTCACCAGGGTACCAGCACTATCTTGCACTTTACACTGCAAGTGTGCATAGCTGTAGGCCAGAGGTGGCCCAGTGGGAAAACTTGCTGCAACGCTCACAGTCATGTTAGAATTCAATAACTTTACTGGCATGGCAAAGCACACTCGCATTCCCAAAGTATGTGTGGCTACCACAAGCTTTCCCATTGGCGCTCAGGCTTTATATTGTGTCCATCATGTAGTGAAGCCATCTGTTAAATGTGTGAATGAGCCGAGACAATGAAAGCAACCGACCACAGTCTCTGGTAGAAACAGCTTGTGTATTAACGTGTAATTCATGCACTTGTTCCCGCAATACATGTCTTTCAGGTCTATTGCTTTATTTCAGGGTGCATTTGATTTAAATCACTAGTCAGAACGACTCGATTTAATCATGGTTTTCTACATAAAAGTGCATTCTTGTTGGTTGTTATAGCCTTAATACATATTCTTCACAACTTAGAGATAGATGTAGGTTTCATTTTATAAGGTATATGCTATACATTTTTAAACTGTGATTTATTTTGAAAACTTTTCAGATTAGTTTTACAGCTATATCAGAAAATGAATGATTGTTTGGTTATTTCATTTACCAAAGGTAACTGAGGCAGATATTTATGTATCACTGGGAGGTGAACTATCTCCAATTCAACAGGTTAATCATTAATATTTGGAGGATTTTCTTGCCATGCTGTATTAGGAGGAGATCATCACCAGACAGACATTTAAATTGTTTTATTGAACTAAAACAACAACGTTAAGTATTCTGGATTTTTTTCTTCAACAGCAAGCATATATTTTAACAAAACAAGCATATGTCCCTCGCTTCTCACATTTATCTCCAGACTTCTTCTCCTTGTTCAGATCTATTCCACCCCCAACAATCTTCTATTAATTGAACTTTTTGAAACTTTGCACTTTTAGAGATTGGTAAGGAATTGACTGTGTACACAAATTTGCGGAGAGACAATAGGGTTGAGGTCTGTTATTTCTCACCTCTATATATAATTTATTTATTTAAAATACATTTAAAAACATTTATTTAAAAACATTTTTGCTGTTAACAAGCATGTTGCCTCTGGAGACACAAATCCACAGTCTGAGAACTTCAAAACTAAGCATCTCTGATCGTATCTTCTAGACTGAGCACCTAGTCCCATTGGGTAGATAGAAAGATTAACCTAAATAATCTATACAGAAGCCCCTGGAGCCCCATAAGATTGGGTCCCTAATCCATGAACTATTGGAACTCATTTACAAAACTTTTCTTAAACACTACATGAATATATTGTCTCATACTAATAGAATTAGAATTTATAATCCCTATTCCATGATGAGATATCTTTGAGCTATAATGTATCTTAATTAAAACTATCTTCAGATAGGTTTTTCCTCAAAAAGCATTTTATCAAAAAAAAAATCTAATTTAAATAAAAAATCAATCTTTACATTTTTTTTTTAAAATCATTGATTTTTATCCACCCTGCTTTACTTTGGGGTTGCTCAACACAAGATAGACTTGCCACCTTCCTAACTGCTGAAGCAGATTAATGTCAAGGCTGAAGCCAATAATGAGGCTTACACAATCATACTGCACTGTTGGAGGATCAGTGCCTGGCGGTGAATAACCTGAAACACGCTCTCTCTCTTCCCTATCTCGGACAGCAGTGTTCACTGGAAAGAGACTCTACAGGGTATGGTGGGCATGTGTCAAGATGCTTTCTAAGGAAGTGCAGCAAAGGATTGTTTCTTTTTCCTATTTCTTTGGAAACTCAGTCATTTCAATGGCATTCTTTCATTTACTGTACAAGAAGCAGCACAGATCATCTCAGTTTATAACAAAATAGAAATCTGTTGGCAAGCAGGATCTTTGACTGTGACCGAAAGGTCCTTCCAGAGAGAATCTCTGTGTTTTGCTGGTGCATTCATGAACATTTGAGAATAGGTGCGGTGTAAGAAGCCTGGAAAAAGCAAATATTTAAAAAAGGATAAAACAAAAGCCAAGATGCTGTTAACTGGGTAAAATATTAGAGGTGACAACACAGAAACCTATATATAAGAACAACATGATGGCCAATTAACCACATGTTTTTGGAGAGGACAGACAAAGCTGATAAATCTTATGCACAATTACAGTTCTGGTAGAAAAGGAAAATGTATCTGGTATAGTCCCACACAGAAAACTAAGCTGTTGTCTGGCGAGTATGGATAATACAAAATTGGCTGACACAGACTGTGAAGAAAAAGAAATTTATGATCATCACGAATACTAAGCTGGAGAAAGGTAATAACTGAGGGTTATCACAGGGCACTCTCCCTTTTATTCCCTCCTCCCCACTAACAAACTAAA
Organism: Caretta caretta; assembly: GCF_965140235.1. NCBI lineage: Eukaryota > Metazoa > Chordata > Testudines > Cheloniidae > Caretta > Caretta caretta. The sequence continues at coordinate 206,553,911 of NC_134206.1, forward strand.
AGAATTAAATTAATTGTAAACTAATCAATGTTGCAGATGGTTTCACACAAGGAGCTATCACAACACAGCTGAGGTTAGACAGGATGAACATAAACTGGAGATCTTGAGAGAAATAGGCTCACTAAAAAAAGGAAGAGATTGAATGTAGGTAAATATAACAATACAGTTGAAGGAAAGCATTGGCTAGCACAAGTACAAAATCAGAGGCTGTGTAGAGAAAAATGGGGGGCAACACCATCTCCACACCAGTAAAGAGCTTATCATGCAATGCAGCTGCAATAAAAAAATAAAACAGTAATTACATGGATGTACTGTGCATTGCACACATTTGTTGATGAAGCTCTTCTATCTAGCCATACTTAATAGTGACCAAAGTAGGGGGCACCGCATTGGAAAAAGGACACTGATAAATAAGGAAGACAGCCCAGAAAAGCACAGCACTGGATGACGGAAGAGTCAGACAATATGCTCCAGGAGAGATAAGGCTAAAAGAACATCGTCACCTAGGAGAAAAGGAGACAAATGGAAAAAGAGGGTGACCACCTACCCACATCTGAGAAGTGATAACCAGGATCAGAAGATGGGATCATTAAGCTGAGAAGCTATTTCGGGTAACAGGTTATTTTCCAGTTCTGGCTTCCCTCCACCCCAGAATGGTTCCTCAAATGCAGTAAAAATCACCCCAATGTACTTAAGATAGAAATCCAAAATTTTTTTTACCAATATGTTGGCATTATTGACAGCCCTTGGATTTAAAATATAGTCCCTGCTGTTCTGATGGCTATCCGTTCACGCTAACTAGCTAACTCACTATCACACTGACCATAAGAACGGCCCTACTGGGTCAGACCAAAGGTCCATCTAGCCCAGTATCCTGTCTTCCGACAGGGGCCAGTGCCAGGTGCTTCAGGGGGAATGAACAGAACAGGTAATCATCGAGTGATCCATCCCCTGTAGCCCACTCCCAGCTTCTGGCAAACAGAGGTGAGGGACACTTCAGAGCATGGTGTTGCATCTTTGCTCATCCTGGCTAATTGTCATTGATGGGCCTATCCCCTATAAATTTATCTAGCTCTTTTTTGAACCCTGTTACAGTCTTGACCAGGGGCAGGCAAACTTTTTGGCCTGAGGGTCACATTGGGTTTCCGAAATTGTATGGAGAGCCAGTTAGGGGAGGCTGTGCCTCCCCAAACAGCCAGGCATGGCCTGGCTCCGCCCCCTATCTGACCCCCTCCACTTCTCACCCTCTGATGGCCCCCCACCCCGGGACCCCTGCCCCATCCAACCCCCCCATTCCCTGTTGGCCTCCCTGGGACCCCTGCCCCATCCACCCCCAGACCCCTCGTTACCCCATCCAATCCCTCCTCTCATGCCTGACTGTCCCCTGGGACCCCTCCCCCATCAAACCCCTTCTCCCTGACTGCCCCCCGGCACCCCTGCCCCCATTCAACCCCCCTGTTCCCTGCCCTCTATCCACACCCCCACTCCCTGACCACCACCCCCAACTCCCCTGCCCTCTATCCAACCCCCCTGCTCCCTGCCCCCTGACCGTGCTGCCTGGAGCAGCGGTGGCTGGGAGCGCTACAGCTGCACCGCCCAGAGCACCGGGACAGGCAGCTGAGCTAGAGACAGCCACGCCACTGCACAGCACAGAGCACTGGGTCAGGCTGAGGCTGCGGGGGAGGGGGAACAGCAGGGGAGGGGCCGGGGCGAGCCTCCCGGGCCAGGAGCTCAGGGGCTGGGCAGGAGGTCCAGTGGGCCATAGTTTGTCCACCTCTGGTCTTGACCTTCAAAACATCCTCTGGCAAAGAGTTCCACAGGTTGACTGTATGTTGTGTGAAGAAATACTTCCTATTGTTTGTTTTAAAGCTGCTGCCTCTTAATTTCATTGGGTGACCACTAGTTCTTGTGTTGTGAGGAGGAGTAAATAACACTTCCTTATTCACTATCTCCACACCAGTCATGCTTTTATAGACCTCTATCATGTCCCCCCTTAGTCATCTCTTTTCCAAGCTGAGAAGTCCCAGTCCCATTGGGTACGAGAATACATATAACAGACAGCGTCACTGTGTGTTCTGTATACCACTTGTTGGAATGTGCTATGACTCTTGATTTATTGCCCCTGAAGACAAGGTGGCTAAAAGCGTTAAGATGTAATTATGAAACTGACAAAGAGGAATGGGGAAAAAATCTACCTCCAAGTAGTGTATGTAAAACCTGCTGCTTTCATGGTCAGTTTGCTAACTTGAGTTCCTGCAGAACATTTGCCTGAGATCAGTTCTGTGTACACATTAGAGGGAGGCGTAAGCAAGGAGACAGCCTAGGTTCTCATACTTGCGGCTCTTCTACAACAATATATACAAAGGCCTTCCAATTTGGGATCAGACTGCTCAGGCAGCTTGTTACATGTCTGCAAATACCTAAGTGCTGTACACCATGAACACTAGGAAAGACACCACCTTGGCTTTTCTGCAGGTTCTGTGCTGCCCGATCAACAGAGTGCAGGCTGGGACCAGGACAAGCGCAGCTATGGGCTAGTTTCAGTGCCTCCATACTACGATGTTGCACTGAAAGCACCCAGCCCAGAAAGGGGCCCTGCACACTCAGATTCCCCCTCCTTCATTGGGGAGTCAGCAGTTAAGCAGAGTACATGAGGAAATCTGTGCCTTTGACAGAACCAGCAAAAAAAAAAAAAAAAAAAAAAAAAAGCCTTTTTTTGGGGGGGGGGGGGGGGGGGGGGGATTAGTGATTGTGCTGATGTGACAAGCACTTGTGACTGTGGTATTTGCTGGTTCCCGCTAAATCTCCCCAGGTTGGGGAGATGACTGCAGCAGGCTCAGCAGTGCTTGGGGTGAGACTGTTCTCAGCCAGAAGCCTCCTCATTATCAGTCTGACAGCTCTGCACCTGATGGAAACATACCATGTATTGGGCTTAGGCCTTGTTATTGTCTCCACAGCCTTGTCAAGAGTGGTGGTGATCTATTGCTCCCTAAGGCAGCATTTTGCTGCTGCTTCTCCCAGTCCTACTTCCGGAATTGCCTCTGCTTTCTGGTCAGGGATGTAGTGTCCCTCAGAAGCCTACCAGAAAGGCTGCTAGATAGGATGGAGCTGCAGTCAGGGTACTACAACCCCCCGATGCTACTTGATTTAAGAACTGGTCAAAGGCCACAGGGATTTTCATTCCTGATATATTGCAATGCTAACATGAAAGGACACACTGAGGTAGCCTGCCAATAGTTTGAGGGTCCTTAAAAGGACAATTTAGGACTCAAGGGGAAGGGTGAGGTGAGGCAAAATTCATCAGAGAGATGTTCTTTGAGCCTAGAAATCCAGGTTCATCTTGTACTTTATTGCTCTCTATAGAGAACTGTGATCTAGTGGTCTAAGCCCAAACTGGGAGCCAGAAATTTCAGTCACAGACACACCCTGTGTAATCTGTGGACCTCTCTGAGCCTCATTTTCCTTGTCTAAAACACTGGGCTAATACCTGCCTCTCTCTCATGGGTGATGAGAATTAAATGCTTTCCAAGTGCTTTCAAGGTGAAACTGCACATCTCTGTGCTAAATATTACTCTATGATGAGTTTTGTCATGGTCCTGTGCAACTGCCCTGCGCTGGCAGGCAACTCCAGTTCCGCTCTGTCCCACCCATAATGCACATTCCAAACTTGATCTGAGTACAACTTTTATCCCGCCCCAAACCACCATGTATTCAAACATGTCACTGGGTCAAAGAAATCCTATTTTAGGGGTGTTTGAGTAAGTTTACAAACGGTATTGGAGCAAAATTTCATACCCACCTTCCTGAAAAGCCAGCTCCCATCAGTACCATGAGCCCACCTGTACAGGAATCTGAAGGAGAGGGAATTTATAACCAATGTATTTGGAAATCTCTTAAAAATTACACACAATAATTCCCTTTCACATACTGCCCTCATTTCAAGGGCTAATATTTCACTGGGCTAGAAGCAAGTGACATTCACTCATCCAGGACTAACTATTGCCCAGCTTGAGCCATAGGCCAAAGACATTTTTGAGGAAATCAGGTAACAGTCATTTTAGAGGCTTTTTTTCTCTGAGCAATTTAAACAGGAGCTGTTTGAAGCGATGATGTTACAGTAAGTTCTGGGAGGGACTGCTGAGCAGGTGAAGTTCAGATAAAGCTGTCAAAGTTGCATGATAAATGCCTTTCAACAGACAGCTACTGCCACCATACGTGTGATGGCTGCAAACACATTCAGACACATACTACAGACCAGATCCTCATCTGCAGTAAATTGGTGTCGATCCAGATACTCAGTGGCGTAAATCACTGTGAAAATCAAATGCTGGGTGTGACTACACATATAATGTCTCTCACACACAGTGTGTGCATTCAAGATGCTGGCTGTGATTCCATAGTTAAAGCTGAGTTGAGTTTTGCATTTAAAACAGAAATTCAGCACATCGGTTCTCACACATTTTTTTATACACACTCCCCCCCTTCCCCAGTATATGATTCTATAGATGTCAGGGCAATTTGCACAGGGCCTGTGTCATCTTATGTCTATATACAGGACCTACCTAGCACAATGGGTGTGACTGGATCTTCTAGGTGCTATTGTAACAAATGCTAAATAAAGGTGTGCTATTATTCCAAATAGAGTGCAGTTTACATGCTAAGAGAATTTGGCGAGACAAAGTCTAACTCTCCTGACCAGCATTACCATGCAAGACTTGGGAAAAACTACCAATTAGAGGTTATTTTTAACCATGACCCTACTCTGGATTCAGGAAGATGTAGACAGTATTCTGTCATGCTGATCATAACACAAAAACTGGCTCCCCCATCCCAGTTTTGATCAGCACAGTATCCTGAATTTTCAGCTACTGCATTATAGAGACACAGATTTAATGTCCCTATGTAACAATAACACTTCAGCACCATCAGAAGTGACAGTGATTATGTAACAAGTCCCTAAGGTGGGTTGTTTGTGGGGACCTCACCTGGACTCTCTGGATTTTGAAGTCTGAGCAGCTACTACCTGAGCTAACTGATCAGGTCCACTGGCTTGAAGGTACGAAGACTCAAACTCAAACAGATGCTATAACTGGTCTAGCCACTAGAGGGGGACAAAACGCCACACTGTATTACCATGCAATTAACCCACACTAACTTGTGTAACCTTTTGAAGTCTCCTGCTACATCTACAATCAGCTAACATCTCACCACTGCAAGAGTGGCTTTGAATAGTTTATTTACAAGGGCAAACATTTTGCTGAAAAGTGTCACTTTCAGTGTTGGCGCCCTGTATCAGATGACAAACCCATTCCCATGCTGCTCTGATACTGGTTTAATGATTAGAAGAACTTTGCTGCTCAGGGTCTCAGTGTTTCTCAAATGCGGCCACTGTGGCCACACGTGGCCACCAGGGGTTTTTCCTGCATCCACAACAGCTTCTTGTGCAGAGATGGGGAAGGGGCCAAAGCAGTGACCCCTCCTTGCAGCGCTCAGGGATGGTCTTTAGTATCCCCCATACCTGGCTGCAGCCGCAGGACTCCGGCAGCAGGCTTTAGTGCCCTGCATACCTGGCTGCAGCCACAGGACTCCGGCAGCAGACTCCCCCACCCCCAACTTCAGAGCTTTGGGTTTCAGGCCAGCCCCCCCGCCATGGTAGCAGGGCTCTGGCTGTGGGCTCCAGTTATGGGACTCTGGCTCTAGGAGTCTGCAGGGCTGGCCTTACTGGGTGCTATGGTTCAGAAGCAAGAAGTGGGGTAAGCCTGGGGTCTGAGGCCATGGAAGGAAAGCAGTGGGGCCTGGGGGAGGCAAGGGCACCAAAATATAACTGTACATTATTTTTATTACTGAGACTGCAAAAAAACCCTACAATCAATCAATAAAGATTTGGACATGTAAATATAAATATTTGTTTTTCCTGAAGTTAAATAAGTATTTTAGGAAATACTGTCAGAGTGGCCACGAGCAAGAGTTGGCTGTCACACTGTGAGGTCACCAAAAATTTGTTGAGACACCCCCTGGTCTAGACAGTGAATTCTATTGCCAGAGCTAAAACAAATCAGGTTCACACAATTTCCAACAGAGCCTAATCCTGAAATCTTAATTCAGGCTAAATTCCTCCTGGCACAAGAATTTTGTATGAGTAAAGACTAAACAGGTTTGGGTCCAAGGTCATCAAAATAGCTGTGTATGCAAAAGACTAAGATAATGTAACTGAAAGTTATCTAATATTGAACTATAAATCAAAATTCCTCTGTAGCTGCAAAAGATTCTCATGAGGACCAAAGACACTGGCCCATCTCAGCAATATAGTGGCTACTAACAGGAGGGTTAAAATGCTGACACTAATTAGCCATTTTTTAGTACAGTTCAGATTTAGGACTTGACCTGAAATGCTTTTCCCCATGTGAGCTCTTCGAAAGCTGTGCTAAGCAAAGCAAGGACACTGCTTTTTTGAACTCACACTATTTAGTTTCTCGTCACCTCTAAGCAATCATACTTTTTGTACCCTGTGCACATCTTAACGGCTCATCTGAAAGACAACACCTTCAGCCACACAAAACTGCCGAGAGCATACTGAGGCATTGGCTCAGCACTGACTCAGAGAAAAGAGTGCCCTCTCTTGAATCATCAACACTATATCATACCTGATCATACTTGCACTCCCAAATTTTCCTTGGAGACCTCTTAGCCAAGCTCTAACACTGCTCAACTTGTAAGTTCATATAAGATCACAACATACCAGGGTGTGTCTCCAGCCAGTAATGAGGTTTTATAAGTTTCTGACAGCAAGAGACAGAGACAAAGAAGAGAACCACTCTCAGTTGGGCAAAAAGCCAGAGCATTATTTGGTGCCCAAAGCTGGTATAAGGGCATCCACAGTAAGAAGTTGTAACTGCTTAGGTGCAGCAGAAATCAATACACTAAAAGTGAATCTCTTGGTAATCCTTTTTGGAAGTGCTAATGTATTTTGCATTAGTGAGAAAATCTTGTTTATCCACAATCAGTCAAAATTTGATTGGAAATAAACCTTTCAGATGACGGTACATTTACTGAGCTGATCTTTTCTCTTTTTTCTGGGTATCTCTAAAACTAGCTAAAGTTTAGAGCTCAACAAAATCAGCGCTGAGTGTCTGTGGGTTCCAGAAATTAACTGACCAGGAGGATCTTTCGAAGGTGAGCTTATTCTCATTGTTCCACTTCTTCACACTAGAAATTTGAGTGAAAGAGACACAGACACCAGGATGCGTCATCAAAATGAGCTGGGTTAGGACTCAGTTTAGTATTGCCAAAGTGCCCACAGCCAGCTAATCTAACAAGACTGAGTTTAAAATGGAGTTGGAATTAAATTATTCCTCGTCCACCCCAGGGTCTGTTACTCAAGCTTCTTAATGGAAGGAGTGTAGTTTGAGAGAGAAGGGAGACAGGCAGGCAGGCGCATGTTCTCACCTGAGGCTGCTGTAGCATTTGTAGGGGTTGAAGCAGCTGCTTGATTCCGAGCATGAGCAGGGATGAGGATCGAAGCCAAAGATGGGTTACTTGACAGTTCTGGAGGGGAGGTGGAACAAACAGAGTTAGCTTATAGTCCACACAGAACCTCTGCATGCAGATTAACTCCTTGGGTTTCTCAGCACACGTAACCATCAATGAAATGCATGCCCTAATAAACAAGGTCACATTACACTTCCATGTATGTCCATGAGCAAGAGGAAGCCACAGTGATATCGAGCATGGGAATTTCCAGAGCAAAGCGTCTCTGTATCAGCTACAAGAAGTGATCATTTCCCTGTGAAAGGAGATGACCATGGAGTAAGCAAAGCACCAACCAGTCCTGGTCCTTGGAAACAGCCTGTTAATACGACTTCATTCTGAGAATCACCCTTTCCCTCCATGAACACACCCACTCAGTCATCTTAAAGGAGAAGGCTGATGACAACAATGTGCTTCTTTGGGCATTGACTGTTACAGGTTCGCCAACAGCTCAGGGGAGTCAGTTCCTTGGCTCACAAACTCCACTAGAGACACAAAGTGTGCGAGGTAATAGCTTTTATTGAACAAACTTCTGTTGGTGAGAGAGACAAGCATTCAAGAGATGCCACTATACTGCTGAGATGGGACAGTGTCTGTGTCTCTCTCTCGCCAACAGATGGTCCAATAAAAGCTATTACCTCACCCACCTTGTCCCTCTAATACCCTGGGATCGACACAGCTACAACACCACTGCATTAAACTCCACTAGTCAGGGACCTACAAGCCCAACACCAGTGACATAGTTAAGTCTCCTTAAACGCTGCCAAGCAGCCTAGAAGGGCTGATACTTCCTTTGAAGACACAGTGAAAAGCTGAGGGGTTTGATTTTAAGGTCAGTTAAATGGAACACAAAAGTTACTACTGTTCTTTCAAAAAAAACGTAACTTAAGAAAAATAGAACAGTCAAGTTGCTGAGGCCCCAAATTTAAAATAGATGCAATATGTATTGGAGTAACAGTCATCTTATAATGGCAACTGGTGGTAACACTATCAGCTAAGTGTGATGGGGTGGAGCAGACTAGGTCATCAAGTGATAATATGGCAGGCTGCCCTGAAGGGGATCACTCTAGTACTACACTGAAGCTGGCAATGGAGCAGAGAGGAAGGAGAGCCTCCCGATGGCTGCTTCAGAAGTGGAAAAGATTGCCTCTAAAGGAAGCCACATCCAGATAAAGCAACGGGGCAGTCACCTCAAGGAAGGAGGAGAAAGACAACCCTTGGCACTGCAAGAACTCGCCTGGGAGAGAAGTGCATGCAGACAGTAGTTAACATAAACTCTGTAAAGAGAGAAAAATCTGTCCTGAAACCAAGTCCAATCATCCCGCAGACAAAAAGGGTGGTTTTGTACATGATTGTCACTAGCTACTAGGTTTTATCTACTACGCAGATTAAGGAGCCTATGTCTTTTCTGTAACATGTACATTGAATTTAGAGCCTATAAGGGCTGACGCGTCCATTTGATTTTTTTCCGTTTCTCAACAAATAATGTAAAAAGAAAAAGTAATTGACTGAGAAGCCAAGCTGGAGAAAGCTCATTTCAACTACTTACTAACCTCTCACCAGTGCACAGTGTTGGGCTGTGCTTCCACAAATTACACAGATATTCTGACTGGCCGTAAGTAAACATGAGTCACTGCAATAACTGAAACCAGACCAACACCATCTAACTATCAGCACACGGCTATTAGCCGCTCCATGCCCAAAGAAGTTACTCCACTCTTCCCCCCCACACACGAGTAATTTCTTAACTCAGTTGGTATAGAGAACTCACTGCGTGTCTCGCTCTTTCTACAGCTCCTAGTGCAAACAAATATATTTTTCTGTTACCCACTGGCATATAATCCAACAGGGAAATGAAGGGGAAATATGGACACTTACCCTACCAAGAGCACAGCAAAAATGTCATTCATTTTGCTTGACATAGTACCCCTTGATGGCAGTGTTTTAGAGATAGCACACCCAGCTAAAATGTATTGCAGCCAAGCGTCTATAGCCACACTCCCAATATCTAAAAGGTATGGCTGACCTAATATAACTACAATGAGTCAACACAGCTTCCATTCCCCTGTGATTCTTCCGGCATCCAGTCATTAAAGAACTCAGCTCACACTGGCAGAATAGCCACTTTCACTCACTAAGCATCTTCCCACCTGTGGTTCAGGCAGAAAAATCTACTAGAAGTGCAAACATGTCAGAAGCTACTCTAGGGGGTAGAGATAATAGGCAGAAAAGGCCCACACCCTCTCCATTGTATCCAGGAATCTAAATTCAGGATGATGTGAATACCACAGTATTTCAACTAGAGAGGGATGGATCAATTCAGAGAAAATAACTGACCCAAAACAAACGGCAATTTTTTGAAATTTAATTAAAGATTTGGTTAAAAGCTTAATTAAATATGTGTTCTCTTATTTGTGTGTAGCTGCAACACACCTCCTGGTTCTGCCCACTACTGGACATGCCAAAATACTGCAGGGAATGGCTGGATTTGTATTATCTGCAGCCTGTCTGCCTCCCTTCTCTCTCAGGAGATTTCCAGCCCAAGATATGAAAAAGAACCTTAACTTTAGGATGCCTAACTGAATCAAATCCCCAGCTCAGGACTCTGAAGCCCTCTCTACACTCTGTAAATAAACAAACTAAATATGGCTGTAAGAAGCCATTGCCTGGAAAGCCTTTAGATTTCAAAGACTTCAGCATCTCCTGTCCACACACAATTGTCCAAGACATCTTACAAGGACTGGCTGCCACCACTGGGACCATGTCTTTAGTTCAGTTCTAGCAGAATCAGGGCAGTTTACAGAGGTATATCCCCATCAAGGAAAAGGAACTCAAACATTACAGATGTATCAGTTCAGCTTGTCCTCCTAGCTCCATCCCAATGCAATGTCTTGTGTTTAGAAATTGCCCAGTAGCCCCATTCCCAATATCAATGGGTTAGTTACTTCAGGAATCCCAAAATGCATTGGTAAAACTACAGTTTTAAGACCTGTTTGCTGCATGTGCAAACATTGCTAAACAGTCACAAGGACAAGTGCGAGGACCTAACTTTTCACGCAATTTTGTCACTGCAACAATTTCTTCTCAACATAGACAAGCCCTTCAGAGTTTTCAGCCCCCATACATTTCAGACTGCACCCCTTTCCAAGCCAAGCTATTCTGTCTGAAAGTGAACTGGACCGGCATAGCACTCAAAAGGTTATAGTGCGAAGATTTCTAGTTATGTGGAGACACAGTTAGGTTTCAAATGAAACGTTTTGATTAAAAAAACAAAATAGAACAATACACCTGACTGCTCTTTACTGCCTAAAAAAGACACTGGCAAAATGGCAGCTGTGTCAGAGACAGAAAATCATTTTCTTATCTGCTGGTTCAACTGCAAAACTTCACACTAGTAATGACTAACACAGCACAATAGTAACAGGAATATCAGATGCCTTGGTGGGACTGAGCTGGTAGGATCTGTTACAACACTGGTAGTTCAGGGCGACAAAAATGCATAAACAATTGTGGATGGAAGCGATCACAGGATCATAGAAGATTAGGGTTGAAGGAGACCTCAGGAGGTCATTTAGTCCAACTCCCTGCTCAAAGTGACGTGGGAGGTTGTGCAATTTCAACAATACCACCAACACTTGCACAATCTTGTGTGTGGACAATGATTTTTACAGATCTAGCAGGACTAAACAGTACAACAATCTCCCCTTATAATGTAAATCGGCCCTGTGTGTGTGTTATTAAAACTACATTCCATAGTTTAGCCATTCCATGGTTTAGCCTGTCCACTCTCTCTCTCTCTGGGAGATGTTTTGGTACATCCAATGCAGTGCACTTCCCACATGGGTAGTGTGAATCATGTTAAGTCAGAAGACTACGTTTGTGTTTACCCTCCCTGGCAGGACTTGAACTAAAGTGGTAGCATGGTTTAAAAGTTACGTTGTATGGACACAAACCTTGCTTCGGTTATCTGGGTTACAACAGGGCACCATGTTTCAAAGTTGGGAGCATGGACAGGATTCTGTTTCAAGCATAAGAAGGTGGATCTTGCACTTACTACAGAGCAGGCATCAATGCCTAAACTACATGGGCTGAACTGGAATGGAAATGGATTCCTAGCAGGTAACAATGCATAGGGATTCTTCCCTGCCTTAATGCTAAGGGCTTGCAGCTATTTATTTAGAAGAATACACTACAACACTAACAAGCTTGTACACCACATTTCTTGCACTCCATACTTAACCAGACCAACCCTGAAGACTTATCAAATGTGAACGGAGAGAATAAATGATGTAAAGGATGCAAGCTCTGCACATACATTTTTGGGGGGAAGGGGGGGGGGGCAAGGATGGCTAATTTGGTACTGGTATGGCCGCAGATAGTTCAACATGAAACATTTCAGGATCATGCTGCGTAATTTAAAAAGTAACTTCCTCAAAAGTTCTTTCTGCTGGATGACGGACATAGTATTTACAGCCCTGGAGAACTAAGGACTCCATATTTGCCCCCCCGCAAGACCAGACAGTCTTGACAGCAGCAGTGCAAGCTTTCCCACATTGCTTCCCAAAACCTGCTTCAAACACAATGGAACAGGGTCACCTTTAGAAGGCAATTCAGTCTCCGTGGTCCACCGGGTCCTCAACCTTTGGGTGAGACTCCAAACAAAGGTGTCACTTGGACTGTGGACACTAGGAATTGGCCTGAAGCTGTAAACTTACTTTATGCAATCAGACAGTAATGACTTCCAGTCCCGTGGACTGAGTTGAATCAATAATGCAAGAGGATAATGATTTCATAACCCTTTCCTTCCCTCCCCCGAAGCTGATGCAGTCCATTTTTGAGAATGATCACTGGCTATACAACGGGTCCATGTTCTTGCCCCACCTCTTGATTTTACTATTGGGGGAATGGCATTTGTATGACAGAACTTTTGGCACAGTGCTTCTTCCCAACGGAAAGCTCCTCAGTGCTCACAGGCTACCTTGAGTGGTGAAGTTGAAGAGTGCAGGTTTCTCTCGCCCATTCGGTAGTTTGACATTTGGGTCCCGTAGTTCATCGAAGAAAGAGTGCGCACATGCTTCCAGGGGAGTCAGGCGGGCAGTGGGGGTGTACTCCAGCAGACGGCTACATAGTGCGATTGCTTCTGGTGGAGTGCGGGGTCGGAAGACCTACAGAAAAACAAGAAACAGATTGTTTGGGCTTGTTTCTTTTTTATTACTGCAGCAAGTCTGAGCAATTAAATCTCTCAGTGCCTAGTGAGTTGAAACTAAATGCTATTTGTGCTAATATAATGGGTCCTCAGGTATTGGGATGGGAGAATCCAGCTTCTGGGGTTGAAAAGGTTAAGTGAAAAGGATTTTGCTGTGTGGGTGAAGGTGCAATGCTAGTGAAAGGCTGCATGGGAGAGCTCAGAGAAACAACTCTAAGAATTAAAAGAAAATTCATTGATCTTATGACAACACACACATTGGGTGAAATCAGCCATGCATATGATAGGGAGAGGGGTGCAAATGAGCAGGATTCATTGAAAGTTAAAATTAAAAAGGTCGCCATTGTTCATTTTGGCAGCAAACAAATGATTTTCCCCCCTAATGTGGATTTTTGCAGGCAAGTTGGTCAGATTATTGCTATGGATGACACTGTTCAAGTTTGGAAATGAACAGGTTTGGTGCAGAAAAGCTCTCTACTTCAAGTTTACAGGTGCTTCTTCTTCTTGACATTATTGTGTTAAGTGATTCCTACTAGTTAACAGAGATAATTCCTGCACATTTGGAGTTTGTGAGAACACTAAAAGGTGATGAGTGAGAAAGCTATCTGACTCTCTCAGAAGTTTACCTTGAGGATATAAACCACAGAGTTCACAGCAGTTCTTCCTTGAAGTTATAGTTCAGATCCCTTAAAAAATGGTCCTACATAGCCAGAATGACGCCCCAAATCTGCCTTCCCCATCACATTACATTCAAGGCAAAATTGGACAGTCACATCCATGTCCTTAACACGCTGCTTGAGCTGTTTCCGTTCACTCTGTTGCACGTGGAATACAGGCCAGGGAGAAGTGTGGTGAGAGGTGGGGTGGGAGTGTTAAATTCTGATGTCAGCATTTTTGATGCAATTGAGCTAATCCAAAATGCTTTTGAACCAATGCAGGTGAACCCAAACCACCTAGCACCAAGGAATGACCTATACATCACATGCTAACTGACTGCAGCCCCAGGCACCTGGACAGGCTCTGCGTCAGTAGATTTTAAACTGAAGACATTTATGCTCATATTAATTAAAATTAATCAGGTCACTGACAACAATTGACTGATTTTTTTTTTAAACCCCTTGGTGCCCAGCTGGGTCAGGAGCACCTGAGTTAGTTCTAATGCATTCTGTACTAACTCATCATGTCAGGGAATCCTGACTCCTGGAGTCAAAGAGTTAAGGTACTAAAAGAGCAGAATTTGTTCAGGTTGCTGGGAAGATACCATGGGCACGACAGTAATGTAAGAAAAAGCTTCTGTTTGGCACTAAAGTCCAAATGCTGTAGCCCCTGCAGTCAGTTCTAATGACTTCTACACTTGAAGTAGCTGCGTGTATATTTTTAGGGGGAGGGATAGATGGAGGTTATTTACATTCAGTGTCAAAACCCATTGCCTCCAGAGTTCGGATTACTGACCACAATACAAGGGTGGTGCAGTGGCATATGATTCCCAAATTACAGCCCACACGAGAACAGGACAGTCTCCTTTTATTAAATGAAGATAGAAAACAGAGAACCACTGAAATCTGCCCTTTAACAAAGGAATCCCTCTGACCCCCCACTCCCTTAAATTCCTCATCTTTCAGGTCAGTGAACCTCTGTCAACATTTATAGAATTTAAGAAACAACTGCTCAGCCTCTGTCTGGACTGGGAATGAGTCACTCAAGGTAAGCAATTACTACAATAATCTATACGCCAGAAACTGAAAAACCAAAAAACCCCACACAAATACCCACCCTCCGCACATAAAGAGTAATTAAAAAGTGAAACGTGTGCAGATCTACGCCTATCTAACCATTATCTTCTTGTATGACATGGGGAAAATATTCACCTGGCTGCTAGCTGATGTGTGGCTGTTTTAACCCAACTTTTCCACTTCTAGCTTTTCTCTCTCCTCTTTTCAAGACTAGCCCTAATAATTTGAAAAAATATTTAAGTACATACCCGCACTCCTGAGGTGAAATGTCCTGTTCCTGACGAGTCCTAAAGATGATAATGCAGTGAAATAATCCAAACAGGGGGAGTCAATCCAAAAGAGAATAGTCCAGCAAGGAAAAATATATCCAATATTATAAGAAATCCATGGCGTGGGGGACATAGAAAATGTTTATACAATTAGAAACTTTAAACATCACTCTCCATAGCAGCAAGTCCAACTTGACCACAGTGTATGCCAAAAAAATTGATTGTGCAATGGTGAGGCATAGTATAGAAACATTTCTATGTTAACTTATGTTCCAATGCCAGTGCGTTTACTAAAAAAATAAATAACAAAAAAAGTTGAAATCAAAATTCTAACTAGAAAGAAAAGGGTAACTGAGCTGCCATCTTAAGCAATTTGCAGTCCTCTCTGTCCTGGATATAAATGTCCATAGACAACGGGGCTGAATTAGTTTGTCTTAGTGTGTGCATCCCTCATGCACAGACTACATATTTTTCCTCTGTAAATCTGTCCCAGAGACACAATGTGAAAATTTTTTAAAAAACCAATTTATAATTTCTGCTGAAGAGAAAATAAGAAGTTTTAATTCGTATTTCTCATTTGGCTGTTTTAAATTTGTGTGAGCTATGAGTGTATCAGGCCGCCGCGGATTATTCTCCATTTTGGATTGACTTCCCCACCAATGGATTTGTTTTGATGATGTTATCTCTTTAGGATTCTTCAGGAACTGGACATGTCTCCTCAGGAGTGAGGGTATGGACTTAATTTTCTCACTTTACTGTGGGCTTTCCCCCCCCATATCCTTGCACCCATTACTTAAAGCAAAAACCTGCATCTTTTAGCTATAGTAATTCAACACAGTTCCACCAGAAATTCTGACTAATTCACCCACCAAGAACTACACAAAAGGGTACAACATTAAACATGAAGAGCAAGGGACAGTCACAGTTACAGGTGAAGTGCACAACAATAAGTATGCTAACACTTACGCACAATGGGGCACATCCTGAAAGCTGGGATGGTGTCAGTGCTCTATTGTGCCTAAGTGCCTAAAGGACGGACGTGACTCACCATTACCTGTGAACTCCCTCACTCTTATGTTCTGGTGAGACAGTTAAACAGTCTGAATGTAGTTTTCAGTGAGGGAATTGATTTTAATAAATAATCCGCGGATTATTTTTTAGTCTGCGGACTAAAATTTAGTGCACGGACTAAAATCCGGCCCATCAGAGTAAAATCTACGTCAGTTTACAATACACCTGGGTGAAGGGGGGAAAAAAGCTAAGTTCACAAAGTGAATATCGTTGGGGAGACTAACATTTAGTATGCAGACTAAATACGGCTGGGCAAAATGCACAGCAAGGCCACAGACAAAAAAAGAAACAAAAAAAAAACAACCAAAACCAACCAAAAAAACCACTGACAGGAACTTTTAAAGTGATCAAATACTACCCCACCTGCGCAGCAATTCATTTTTATAAAATGAAACAATTCCTTTTTTCAAGGTGAGATGTCCACAGTAGGGACAGACTCGTAAATTTCATTTTCAAAAATGAACGTGTTTTGGAGATAAACAAATGCAAAAAATGGTCTTTACAGATTAACATTTTTCAAGCAGAATTTGCACTTGTATGACTCAAACTAAATTTCCCAAAACAATCGTTTTCAGGCCGAGACCTCGCTCGCCAGAATTTCAGCCACTATTGCATTTTTTATGGCTGAGTTACAAACCCGTGAAAATGCTTGTGCAGAATGCACACGTAGAGAGTCATCTGAGCAGCCGTACCGCTTTTTCCTTCCACTCTCCAATGACTCTATACTATATCAAAAAGCTGGAATACAATGCTACTTCTTCCTTTTTTCAAGTCTGTTGTTGATGTTCAAATGCTAATAAACCTTCATGGCTAAATAGGAAAACCAAGTTTGCTGCCTCTTCCAAATGGCCCCTCCTTCCTAAGATATACTGTGATCAATGTGCATTTTACTAATCACTTTTCAGAGACTGGCAATCATCGTAGACCTTTCAAAAACCATTGCCAAGTTAAATGTCTCTAATACGACTCCCTGTTCCATTCCTCAAAAGGTGAAAGAACTTTTGTGAAGTCTTTGTGCACAAGCAGCATATTCACTTTTAATCTTCTCAATTTAAAGTAGCTGCAGTTGGTTAACAGTGCTCATGACCTGCCTGAATTTTAAAATCTTTCTACAGTGAGAGTGGGAAGAAAGAGCACAGATGGGACTTAGGACGGACACACATCTTGCTTTACTCAGTCAGCATTCAGCTCTCAAACCAGACCACATGGGGTACTGGCAACGTATTGTTTTAACCAAATGGCTAGTCTGACTTTCAGTCATTGACATTCTTATAACAGACTTTTTTCCATGCACAACATGGAATTCTCTTTTCTCTGTATAATTAAGCACCAAATGCGAGGCTTGACAATGTTACCCCAGCGTGCTCGTCTATCCTCATATGTATTACAAGACATTATTTCATGCCATCAGCGACAATGTATTTTGCATGCAGATTGTGGCAACTGTTAGCATGCTGTGACACCCAAGAAAGCAGAGGCTTATTAAAAATCACTATGGTGCTATTGCATAAGAACGACCATACTGGGTCAGACCAATGGTCTTTCTAGCCCAGTATCCTGTCTTCCGACAGTGGCCAATGCCTGGTGTTTCAGAGGGAATGAACAGAACAGACAATCCTCAAGTGATCCATCCCCTGTCGCCCATTCCTGGCTTCTGGCAAACAGAGTCTAGGGACATTTCAGAGCATGGTTTTGCATCCCTGCCTATCCTGGCTAATAGCCATTGATGGACTCATCTAGTCTTGGCCTTCCCTGCATCCTCTGGCAAAGGTGTATGTTGTGTGAAAAAACACTTCCTTTTGTATGTTTTAAACTTGCTGCCTCTTAATTTAATTTAGTGACCTTAGTTCATGTGTTATGAGAAGGAGTAAACAACACTTCCTTATTTATTTTCTCCACAATAGTCATGATTTTACAGATCTCTATCATATCTCCCTTAGTTGTCTCTTTTCCAGGCTGAAAAGTCCCAGTCTTATTAATCTCTCCTCATATGGAAGCTGTTTCATACCCCTAATCATTTTTGTTGTCCTTTTCTGTACTTTTTCCCAATTTCAATATATCTTTTTTGAGATGGGGCGACCACATCTTCATACAATATTCAAGATGTAGGTGTACCATGGATTTATATAGAGGCAATATGGTACTTTTTGTCTTATTATCTATCCCTTTCCCTACGATCCCAACATTCTGTTAGCTTTTTTGACTGCTGCTGCACATTGAATGGATGTTTTCAGAGAACTATCCACAATGACTTCAAGATCTCTTTCTTGAACGGTAACAGCTAATTTATACCCCATCACTTTATATGCATAGTTGGGATTATGTTTTCCGATGTGCATTACTTTGAATTTATTAACATTGAATTTCATCTGCCACGTTGTTGCTCAGTCACTAAGTTTTGTGAGATCCCTTTGTAACTCTTCACAGTCTGCATGATCTTGAGTAGTTTTATATTATCTACAAATTTTGCCACCTCACTGTTTACCCCATTTTCCAGATCATTAATATGTTGAACAGTACTGGTCCCAGTACAGATCCCTGAGAGACACCACTATTTACCTCTCTCCATTCATTCTTACTCTTTGTTTCCTATCTTTTAACCAGTTATTGATCCATGAGAGGACCTTCCCTCTTATCCCATGACAGCTTGCTTTGCTTAAGAGCCTTTGGTGAGGGACCTTGTCAAAGGCTTTCTGAAATCTAAGTACACTATATCACCTTTGTCCACATGCTTGTTGACCCCCCTCAAAGAATTCTAGTAGATTGGTGAGGCAAAAAACATGTTGACTCTTCCCCAGCAAACTGTGTTCATCTATGTGTCGGATAATTCTGTTCTTTACTATAGTAGTAAAAACAAATTTCAACCAATTTGCCTGGTACTGAAGTTAGGCTTACTGGCCTGTAATTGCCAGGATCACCTCTGGTGCCACATTAGCTATCCTCCAGTCATCTGGTACAGAAGCTGATTTAAACGTTAGGTCAAGTTTGTGACATCACCGTTAAGAATTTATCTCCATCTTCAAGAGTTTATAGGTTTTCCCAAAAACCACCAACACAGATCCACGCTCATATTTGGTGTACAACTCCACAGAGTCTGTAAGCTAGTTTTTAATAGTCAATGTGGTGGAATTGGGAGGGAAGAGGATAACATTTTATCTAAGTCTCTTTGGAAAGATTTTTATATTAGATCAACAGAGCAAGCTTCTTCCCCACCCACTCCTTCCAAAAGCCTGAATGTTCATTTAGTTGCTAATTTTCTTTTGCTAGATGTAGTAAGTGCAAAAATCCCATTGAAAAAAGTGACATTTTGGCATGCATTTGTTTGGGTTTTTACACTCTGGACTGGTGCTGCGTTTGGTTTAACAAGAAAGGAGAAATGATAAACTTTCAGAGGAAAATTACTTAATGTGTGCAGCAGGTTGTTTTGTTTTGTTTTATAAATGCCATATTTGCAGCTCTGGAGACTGCAGGCTTCTATCCAAAGAACAGGTGCAATATAGTAGCATTGTAAGCTTCTTTGCTTCTCCACTGTATCCCACTATACAATTATCGCTCTTACCCCTAACTTGGAGGAATCATTTTATAGAGGGCAGTTCAGCATCTTTCATCACTGTGTCTGTCAAGACTGTCTATGAGGATATCAATTATGAAGTGTTCAAGAGATCAACTCATTTCACACAGGCCACCAAAGAAGCGGTCAGCTAGTAACAGCTTTCAGTTGCTAGAGTTGGAGGCCAGATTCGAACTGATGCTCTAAAAATGAATGGCTCAGGATTGCATTATCAGTTCCCTGACACATCTACTCCCTATTTGATAAAGTTCTGTGAAGATTAAGGATTCAGAACCACTGATCTCACTAGAAGGAAGGAAATTTATCAAGGTTTCCCACACACTTCTATCAGAATTGGGAGAGACAAGGTGGCTGAGGTAATATCTTTTACTTGATCAACTTTTGTTGGTGAGGGAGACAAGCTTTTTAGCTTACACGGAGCAAATTTGAATGGAAAACCCCTTATTACACATTAGGGCTAACCATTTTCTCTGAGGGTTTCTTTGATGGATACTGGGACGCTGACTTTAAAAGCAATTTCACAGTGTAACTATTACAATTCTAGAACAAAAAGCAACTCTCAAAAGCTCCCACTGAGAGAAGTGTAATTTTAAAAGACTTCCAGTAAACAAACCACATTCACAGAAAAAAATGAAAGTGAAAAAAAGATCTATAAAGATGGCAATGTTAGAGTTGAGCTTCAGTCAACAAGGAAATTCAAGCTTAAGGCTGAAGTTTTGTCCCCTGAATGAACCAGTTATTGTATTCTGGAACTACAGAAGAATTTGAAAACTATTCCAAAGACAATTTTCTGAAATACTGTTCCTGGATGCCTCTCTGAGGTACATAATGCCTGCAACACGATGAAAATATTTTTTAAAAGGGTTAAAACAAGAAACCTTCTTAAGGAACCCCCTCTTCCCCCATGGTGCATTTTGAATGTATAACTTATATTCCCCTTTGTATTAAAAATTTAATATTTAATACTTTAAGGAGTATTCTTGGATGACACATTATAGAAAGTGCTTTGCAAGTCATAAAATGCCTGTGAGATACCATTCTTTATATTCAGATAGGAAAAAATGAGGTAGAGAGTGAGGGTTACAGGCCCAATCTGCAAAGGTACTTAGGCACTCATAGTTTTGCTTCCACAGCAATTCACAAAACTCCCGTTGAACCCTGTAGGTGCCTAGACTCACTTGGCACCTAAGTTTTTGAGCAAAAGTTCCTTTTGGGCCTAAATTTCTAGCATTACTGCCTCAAGTCTAGGCACCAGACACTTATTTCCCACCTAAGCCCCCAATTCACAAACATGAAGTGGGGGAGGAAGGAAGAGGGGAAGATAGGCACTCACCCACCTAAGTCACATGTAGGGCCTGATCCACTAGGTGTGCTCAGAGGCCGCCTACCAGATTGGGTCCCATTCAAAACCCAGCAAGCCAGAGGAAGAGGTGGGGATGGTGCCCACTTTGTAATTTTTAGCCTACTGGTCAGAACACTTGCCTGGGATGTCGGAGACCCAATTCCCTCCTCTGCCAGAAGGGAAGAGAGGATTTGAACAGGGGTCTCCCACCTCTCAGGGGAGTGCCCTAACAAGGGAGCTATGGGAGATTGTGGCATGCTGCTCCCTCAGTCACTCCTGTTGAACCTGTTCCACTTTGGATAACAAAAGAGTGATTGGAGCAGCGA
The DNA here is from genome assembly GCF_965140235.1 of Caretta caretta. Classification (NCBI taxonomy): domain Eukaryota; kingdom Metazoa; phylum Chordata; order Testudines; family Cheloniidae; genus Caretta; species Caretta caretta. The sequence goes on from NC_134206.1 coordinate 206,574,956, forward strand.
GACTGGACCCTGGGTCTCCCACCTCCCACGTAGGTGCTCTAATGACATGGCTACTGAGTCATTTTCACTCTCTCTGAGAGGATCCAGGCTTAAGTGACTTACAAGTGAGTCAGTACAGGGCTGGGATCAGAACCAGAATCTTGTGTTGCATACTTAATCTCCAATCAACAGTCCACAAACTTGTAACGGGATCATTTGCATAATATGTTTTACTTTGCCAAGTTCTCAAAGGAATATTCATTACCCAGTAAAAGCTGTTCAGCTTCTGCCAAATCTTAAATGAAAATGATATAAAGTAAGAAAAGAATTCCTTTTTTATATTTCAGTTCGGACACTCAATCTGAACTGCTCAGAGCCTTCCCAGGAAAGGCAACATCATTGGCTGAGAAGCACTAAACTATATGTGCTGCAATATAAAGGCAAAGCAGGAAGTAAATTACAGAGGACACTTCACACCAAACTTTGAATTTCCTTGTTCATAAGGATGTAAGTCACATCTTTAATATTATAGTAATTAAAAAAAAAATTGAATGGTGTATTGTTTTTTTTTGTTACACACACAAAAACCTGGCAATTTCTTTTTGACAGTACTGGGCAGGAAAAGGATAATTTCTTACCTGACAATTTAGTTTGTCTTATATCACTCTAAAGGAACAGGTGGAAACAGGAGACTCACTGACAAAGTCACTGTCCCCTACACACAGAGTAGGATGGCCTGAACTTCCCAGTAAAATTTAAGTGGTTTTTTACTTATTTCAAATACAGTTATTTTCACCGTTAGACTAAAAAGCAGGGGCAAAATAACTATGGAAATATGGCACAGCCATAACAGATTATGAAAAATGGGAGAGGTGAACTGTTGAAGAATTATGAAAAACTACATTATTTTGGTTTCAGAGTAACAGCCGTGTTAGTCTGTATTCGCAAAAAGAAAAGGAGTACTTGTGGCACCTTTGGTTAGTCTCTAAGGCGCCACAAGTACTCCTTTTCTTTTTACATTATTTTGGAAGAAATAATCAGTCTCCATTACTCTCTTACATCTGTGTAGACAAGTGAGACATACTTCTAACCACAGGAAGTATAGCAGAATTTGCCTTTTTAACAATGTAATGTAGGCCATTTTATAAGATTATTGACAAAAGAATACAACAAAACATAGAACTAAATTATTTATGTCCCACAAACATTTTATATCAATTAAAATGAGAATGAACAGAATGAATAATCTATTTGATTGTTTGATAATCTCCCCCCAAAGCTAGAGTCTGAACATGAATTTTGGAAGCTGTAGAAGCAGAACAGAATCTGCATAAATCCTGGGAGAAAGTGAGGATAGCAACAGGGTGAAGGAAAGGTGGCAGCAATAGAGAGAGATAGCTAGAACCAGCAAGAGGAGAGAGAAAAGCTCACAGATGAGACTGTGCTATTTGACCTCAAGCCCAGACTGAGGGGATAAGAACAAGGCTGGCCTGCAGCTTACCCAAAAGATCCCAAGTTCCAGGATCAGTCATTAGCATACTATTTAAATATGCATACATAGAGGAAAGCTAGTAAGAAAATATGTTTATAATAATAAAGTACTTTGGCCAATACTTTATTCTGGTACTAGTTCTCCACTGTACTATATGAAGAATGTCAAGTATCAGAGGGTATATAATGCCTGAATCTGTAATTTTCACTTTATGCATCTGAAGAAGTGGGTTTTTCACCCACGAAAGCTTATGCCCAAATAAATCTGTTAGTCTTCAAGGTGCCACCAGACTTCTTGTTATATGAAGAACGCATTCCTAAAGACAGCATCCACCAACCTAGTCTATAATGCCTCCTGAATGTTTACACAGATGGCCAGATTACTATCCTGCACAGCTCCAAAACGAAAACCACGATGTGCCAATAACCTTGGAGAAGTATCAGAAGGGCTCAATCCCAGCAATTCAAGATTCCTGGATGCAGTTCACCTTAAGTTGTAACTATTCTCTCTAGTCATATAAACTAATTATAAACTTATAAATAAATTCACGGAGGATAGGTCCATCAATGGCTATTAGCTGAGATGGTCATGGATACAACCCCATAGTCCGGGTGTCCCTAAACATCCAACTGCCAGAAGCTGGGACTGGAAAAACAGAGGATGATCACTAGAAATTGCCCTGTTCTGTTCATTGCCTCTGAAGCATCTGCAACTGGCCACTACTGGAAAACAGGATACTGAGGTAGATGGACCATTTGAGCCAGTGTGGCTGCACTTATGTTCTTAGGGGCTTGCTCACACGGAAGGAAAAACACTGCTTCATAAATTATGTAAAAATCAGAGAGAATCTTGGAGGTATGGGAATAGACCTTAACCTGTGCCTACTACTACTTTGCTGTGAAGGAAGACAATCCCCTTCAAAAACAGAACTTGGTCTCTTGTACTCTTCTCATTTTTCATTTCCACTACCAAAATGACTCTTGTCCATTGTCATCACACCACTGGCCTGAAGATTCTGGGAGCAGTTAATGAAATTACTCTTTGGAGCACACCCAAATTTAATAGACTAGTGTTTTATGTGAGAAAATTTACTTCACATGTGAAAGTCTTGCAAGGGACAGTTATCCCAAGACACCAGAAAGACTAGGATCACTATAAATAACACAACATGCCAAAAGATAGTGTGCATATTCTGTTGAATTTTACCACCTATAACTAGGGCTCCCTGTCTGTCACGGAAGTCATGGATTCCATGACTTTCCACGACCTCTGTGACTTCTGCAAGGGCCAGTGTGGCTGACCCCAAGGCTGCCCAAGCAGCTGGCTCTGGGGCCAGCTGCTCAGATGGCCCTCTCAGGACAACCACACCAGCCGCTGCTCCGGCAGCCCAGGACAGCGGTCTCCCGCCAGCTGGAGCAGCCATGGTCCACTGGCCTGGGCAACAATCCCCTGCCGGCCGGAGCAGCCACGGTCCTCGGCAGCTGGTGTCGCTGGCCCCCCAGTAGTGTCCCCCCAGATGCCCCAGTGCCCCCCATCCCCCAGATTTAATCACAGGTATTTTTAATATAAAAGTCATGGACGGGTCATGGATCGTGAATTTTTGTCCATGACTTGTTCTAAAAATACCCATGACTAAATCATAGCCTTACCTATAACCAATATAAACATCAGTCATCCTCACAACAATCCTGCGTGGTAGAAAGAATTATCTCTATTTTATAGAAATGGAAGTACAGCAGTCAGGTTAAATGATTTGACTAAAGCAACGAAGACCATACCTCTCACACGACTGAGCTACCCTCATGGCCAGAAATCACACTAGTAGCTCAGTGGAGAATCTAGCTCTGCTGTAGGCAGCTGGCTGGGAAGGAGCTTCCAATGACCCATCAGTAGCAACCTGGACAGCAGAGTCCCCACACCAAAAAAATGATCAAGGGTCCATGCAGAAATCAAGAGAGCTGTGACTATGGTTTACATGCACCCTAGTGATTAGCCTTCAACAACTATTAAGGGATCGTAAATAACCTGTGATTCTCAGGAAATACTGAAGACAAACTTTCAACCCTAGTAACTGGTTTGTAATGGGGAAAAGAGCAAGGCTTTTAAAAAATAAAAGCTGAGACTGGCTCCGGCATTTGTTTGTTTCTCAGAGCAGGAATGGGCCAGTGACCATAACCTTCATCAGCGCAAAGGCCAGCTCCATATCTAACCATGTGAGCCATCTTTCAGACTTCTCGGAGAATGGTTCAGAAAGAGGGTCCGCACGGCCGGACAGCTCTGTGTGCTGCCTCCATCTGCAGGCACTGCCCACGCAACTGAGGAGCCGGCGCTCGGGTAGAGCGCAGAGTCCCCTGTCCACACCTCCGCCTAGGGACATGCTGGCCACTTCTGGGGAGCTGTGCGGAACCAAGTAGGGAGCCTGCCAGCCCCACCACCTCTCCCCCAAGCATCAGCAGTGCCACCAGGCCACCTCCCGCCCAAGCACCCGGGGTTCCTCCTCCTCCCCCAGAGTACACAAGATTTAGTAAGGGGTATATAGTACAAGCCATGGACAGATCATGGGTAGTAAACAAAAATTCATGGCCTGTGACCGGTCCACGACTTGTACTAAAAATTCCCATGACTAAAACATAGCCTTACTTATAACTACATTCGTGTCCGCGCGGGGGGGGGTGGGGGGTGGACTGGCACTTGCAGGAAGGAAGCGTTCAATTAAACAGTTTCAAGAATCTCCAACATATGGATGCAAACCTACAGTCCCTATCCATGTCAATACTGTACTTAGTGATATTATACTGAGTTTACATAGATGAGATGTCTTTAAATAAAACTAGATCTACTGGGTTTATGTGCTCTCCTCAATGAAGGGAAGGTGGCATAATGGAGTGGTGGTACCATCTCTATCAGATGAATATCACAGGAAAAGATCAAGAATAAGGATTGTACAGTAAAAGTCCGTGGGTAATATGATTTTAAGTGGAGTTTATTCATGTACAGGGACCTGAGTGTAGCGCTAAGAAGTTTAAAATAGTTACAATTCCGAGGCCCATATGGCCATTACTATCTAGAGATTGTGTTAAATGCATTAGAAATACCCAAGACAATAGGTCCCAGCTCCAAAGACCTTGTAATCTAAATACAGTAACGCCTCACTTAACGTTGTAGTTATGTTCCTGAAAAATGCTACTTTAAGCAAAACAATGTTAAGTGAATCCAATTTCCCCATAAGAATTAATGTAAATGGGGGGGTTAGGTTCCAGGGAAATTTTTTTCAGCAGCCAAAAGACTGTATTTATTTTATATATATATAAATATATATATATATATATATGTGCAGTATATATAATGCACATATAATATATAATATATTAATATATATATAATTAATATATATAATATAATGTAACATAATATATATAATATAATATATAATACATATAATATATAATATGTTAATATATATAATGCACATATATGTGCAATATATGTGTGTGTGTGTATATATATATATATATAATGTGCAGTATAAGATTTAAACAATTGAATACTGTACACAGCAATGATGATTGTGAAGCTTGGCTGAGGTGGTGGAGTCAGAGGGTGGAATATTTCCCAGGGGATGCCTTAGTGCTAAATGATGAACTAGCACTCGGCTGAGCCCTCAAGGGTTAACACATTGCTGTTAATGTAGCCTCACACTCTACAAGGCAACACAAATGGAGGGAGGAGAGACAGCATGGCAGACAGAAACACACTCTGTGTGTGTGGGGGGTGACGACACAGAGAGAGATGCGCATTGCCCCTTTACGTACACTGACCCCACAGTAAGTACACTGCCTTTTTAAGTAGATCAACAAGTTGAGACAGCAGCTGCTACCAGCAAGCTCCCTCAGTCCTGAGCCCTGTCATGTCCCTCCTCCCCCACTCTATGGAGATGGGGTAAGCAGGAGCAGGGGGACACCCTGACATTAGCCCCCCTCTCCTCCCACATCGCACAGCAAGCAGAAGGCTCCCGGGAGCAGCTCCAAGGCAGAGGGCAGGAGCAGCACATGGCAGCGGGGGGAGGGACAGCTGAACTGCCAGGAACTGATAGCCTGCTGGGACACACGGAACTTAGGGGAGCGGGGAGCTGATGGGGGGGCTGCTGGTCCACCCTGGTTCCAAGCCCCCACCAGCTAGCTCCAATGGGCTGCTCTTCCTGCAAGCAGCGGACAAATCAGGCGGCTGCCAAACGATGTTATAAGGGAGCATTGCGCAACTTTAAATGAGCATGTTCTCTAATTGATCAGCAACGTAACAACATTAACCGGGACAACTTTAAGTGAGGAGTTACGGTAGATGACACAAAAACCAAAATTGGAGAGCATGGCAGAGAATGTTATGTAACACAAGAATATTTAATTCAAGTTTGCAATGTTTTAAAAATATCTTCCTTCATTCCCCTTGCTTATTTTACTTATTTATCTTTATTATAAATTATCTTTTTCTATTTACTTTATGATTAAGAGTTTGTAACCTTTATTCAACATGGTATACACAATAGACACGTTCCCCCCCGCTTTTAATGTTTTTATCTCCAACATAGTTTTATTAAACTAATTCTTTCCTAAAATGGTTTAGCTCTTTCCTATGACTAATCCTTTCCCATTGGTTAATTCTCTTAACAAATTCCTATTTATGCTGTTACCTATAGTTATTAATCCTTATCCAATACCCCTTCCCTGCTCCCAACCCTTTCAGAAATCACAGATACCAGAAGTTACCATTATGATAATCTAGTCTGACCTCCTGTACACAACACAGACCACAGGACCTCCCTGAATTCCTCTTTGAACTAGAGTGTACCTTTTAGAAAAACATCCAATCTTAATTTAAAAGTCACCAGTGATGCAGAATCCACCATAACTTTTGGTAATTGTTTCCAATGATTATTTACTCTATTAAAAATATGTGTCTTATTTTTAGACTGAATTTGCCTGGATTCAACTTCAGCCATTGGAACTTGTCATACCTTTGTCTGCAAGATGGGAGAGTCCTTTATTATCAAATATTTATTCCCTATCTTGGTCTTTACAGATTCTATGGCAATCACCCTTTAAACTTCTTTGTTATGCTAAACAGTTTGAGCTTCTCGAGTCTTCACTATAAGACATTTAATCATTCTCATGGCTCTTCTTTGAACCCTGTCCAATTTATCAGCATCCTTTTTGAATTGTGGGTGCCAGAACTGAACACAGTATTCCAGCAGTGGTTGCACCACTACCAAATACAGAGGTAATAGAAACTCCCTATTCCTATTCAATATTCCCGTTTTGTTTCTACTTCCAGGAATCACATTAGCCCTTTAAATCATAGTGCTGCACTGGGAGCTTACGTTCAGCTGATGATCCTCCATGAGCTCCAAATCTTTTTCAGAGTCCCTGCTTCACAGGATAGAGTCCCTCATCCTGTAAATATGGCCTGCACTTTTTGTTCCTCATTTTTTAGTGAGTAACTTCTCATTTGGACATATTAAAACGATTATTGTTTGCTTGTGCCCAGCTTGACCAAGTGATTGCTCTGTATCAGTGGCCTGTGCTCTTTCATATTTACCACTCCTGCAAACTTTATCTATGATTTCATGTTTTCTTCCAAGTCATCGATAAAACTCTTAAATAGTGTAGGGCCAAGAACTGATACTTGATGCCAAAATGCTAGCTTGTCTACAACTTTGCCTATCTCCAACCATGTGCAATCCAGCCCAAGAACACAGATGACTTGGCCAAACTCATTTGGTCCCATGAACATTTCTGAATTTTTGATTAAATAAGGGGCAGTCCCAGTCCCACGTGCAGTGGAATGTGGAGGCTAAATGGGCCCAGTGCAGGGAAACCCCTGTACATTTTTTCTGTTTCAGAGGATAATTGTTTTAAACTTTGTTTTATTTAGTATTGCTTCTAGATCTACTATTCCTATCTCTTCTGCAGGGATCTTGAGCTAAAATTTTCCAAAGTAACTAATGATTGAGTACCCAACTGACAGGGCTTGCAGTTGATTTGTGAGAAGTGGCAAACTTCAGCAAGACCTGTTGTGGCTACACTGTCTGATTTAGGTCTTTGCAAGTATAAAGGTACTTTCTAAATTATTTTTGGTCTATTCTGTCATTAACATTTAATCTCCTGATAAAACTATATGTTTTTTTCTGCAGAGGTAGTTGTCCATACTACCCATTCTTGTGATTCTAGGGAGATCTACTTTTAATCTGGTTCTGTCCTACCATTCACTGTCTAAAGAACATTCTGACTCTTGGCAGCAGTCTCAACCGGCAGCCAAAATCTTGGGATGTTGATGACAATCATTCGATAAGGAGCACCTAATGTTCTCAGACCCAGACCAGGGTATTACATGAAGGCCACCATAGATCCCAGAGCTTTGAAAAACCTGAGTGTCTCTGGATTAAGTTTAGAAGTGTGAGCAACAAGGGTGTCGTGGTGGGAGTCTGCTATAGACCACCAGACCAGGGGAATGAGGTGGACGAGGCTTTCTTTCGACAACTCACGGAAGTTACTAGATCACAGGCCCTGGTTCTCATGGGGGACTTCAGTCACCCCGATATCTACTAGGAGAGCAATACAGCAGTGCACAGACAATCCAGGACGTTTTTGGAAAGTGTAGGGGACAATTTCCTGGTGCAAGTGCTGGAGGAATCAACTAGGGGCAGAGCTCTTCTTGACCTGCTGCTCACAAACAAGGAAGAATTAGTAGGAAGCTAAAGTGGATGGAAACCTGGGAGGCAGTGACCATGAGATGGTCGAGTTCAGGATCCTGACACAGGGAAGAAAGGAGAGCAGCAGAATACGGACCCTGGACTTCAGAAAAGCAGACTTTGACTCCCTCAGGGAACGGATGGGCAGGATCCCCTGGGAGAATAACATGAGGGGGAAAGGAGTCCAGGAGAGCTGGCTGTATTTTAAAGAATCCTTATTGAGGTTACAGGGAGAAACCATCCCAATGTGCAGAAAGAATAGTAAACATGGCAGGCGACCAGCCTGGCTTAACAGTGAAATTCTTGCTGATCTTAAACACAAAAAAGAAGCTTACAAGCAGTGGAAGGTTGGACAAATGACCAGGGATGAGTATAAAAATATTGCTCTGGCATGCAGGAGTGAAATCAGGAAGGCCAAATCACACCTGGAGTTGCAGCTAGCAAGAGATGTTAAGAATAACAGGAAGGGTTTCTTCAGGTATGTTAGCAACAAGAAGAAAGTCAAGGAAAGTGGGGGCCCCTTACTGAATGCGGGAGGCAACCTAGTGACAGAGGATGTGGAAAAAGCTAATGTACTCAATGCTTTTTTTGCCTCTGTCTTCACGAACAAGGTCAGCTCCCAGACTACTGCACTGGGCAGCACAACATGGGGAGGAGGTGACCAGCCCTCTGTGGAGAAAGAAGTGGTTCGGGACTATTTAGAAAAGCTGGACGAGCACAAGTCCATGGGGCCAGATGCGTTGCATCCGAGAGTTCTAAAGGTTTTGGCAGATGTGATTGCAGAGCCATTGGCCATTATCTTTGAAAACTCATGGCGATCGGGGGAAGTCCCAGATGACTGGAAAAAGGCTAATGTAGTGCCCATCTTTAAAAAAGGGAAGGAGGAGGATCCTGGGAACTACAGGCCAGTCAGCCTCACCTCAGTCCCTGGAAAAATCATGGAGCAGGTCCTCAAGGAATCAATTCTGAAGCACTTAGAGGAGAGGAAAGTGATCAGGAACAGTCAGCATGGATTCACCAAGGGAAAGTCATGCTGACTAATCTAATTGCCTTCTACGAGGAGATAACTGGCTCTGTGGATGAGGGGAAAGCGGTGGACGTGTTGTTCCTTGACTTTAGCAAAGCTTTTGACACGGTCTCCCACAGTATTCTTGTCAGCAAGTTAAAGTAGTATGGGCTGGATGAATGGACTATAAGGCGGACAGAAAGTTGGCTAGATTGTTGGGCTCAATGGGTAGTGATCAATGGCTCCATGTCTAGTTGGCAGCTGGTATCAAGTGGAGTGCCCCAAGGGTCGGTCCTCAGGCCGGTTTTGTTCAATATCTTCATTTATGATCTGGACGATGGTGCGGATTGCACCCTCAGCAAGTTTTCAGATGACACTAAACTGGGAGGAGAGGTAGATACGCTGGAGGGTAGGGATAGGATACAGAGGAACCTAGACAAATTAGAGGATTGGGCCAAAAGAAATCTGATGAGGTTCAACAAGGACAAGTGCAGAGTCCTGCACTTAGGACGGAAGAATCCCATGCACCGTTACAGACAAGGGACTGAATGGCTCGGCAGCAGTTCTGCAGAAAAGGACCTAGGGGTTACAGTGGACGAGAAGCTGGGTATGAATCAACAGTGTGCCCTTGTTGCCAAGAAGGTCAATGGCATTTTGGGATGTATATGTAGGGGCACTGCCAGCAGATCGAGGGACGTGATCGTTCCCCTCTATTTGACATTGGTGAGGCCTCATCTGGAGTACTGTGTCCAGTTTTGGGCCCCACACTACAAGAAGGATGTGGAAAAATTGGAAAGAGTCCAGCGGAGGGCAACAAAAATGATTAGGGGACTGGAACACATGACTTATGAGGGGAGGCTGAGGGAACTGGGATTGTTTAGTCTGCGGAAGAGAAGAATGAGGGGGGATTTGATAGCTGCTTTCAACTACCTGAAAGGGGATTCCAAAGAGGATGGATCTAGACTGTTCTCAGTGGTAGCTGATGACAGAACAAGGAGTAATGGTCTCAAGTTGCAGTGGGGGAGGTTTAGGTTCGATATGAGGAAAAACTTTTTCACTAGGAGGGTGGTGAAACACGGAATGCATTACCTAGGAAGGTGGTGGAATCTCCTTCCTTAGAAGTTTTTAAGGTCAGGCTTGACAAAGCCCTGGCTGGGGTGATTTAATTGGAGACTGGTCCTGCTTTGAGCAGGGGGTTGGACTAGATGACCTCCTGAGGTCCCTTCCAACCCTGATATTCTATGATGCAGAAAAGTTTTCAAGTTCTGCTTCTGATTTCAGTTTACGGTGGCACATGCCATGAGAAATTTTGCTCCTGAAATTGATCAAGGAAGACTCTCAGCTACTGCAACAAATGAAACAACATTAAAGGCATTCCGCTCTCCATTCACTATCCATCTGTGATTTCCCAGAAGATCCAGCATAGTTGACTGCAGGTTCCCATGGATAAGCCAATCATCTAGAGAAGAGGCTAGACAACATCTAGATAGATACGTAACTAAAGAGGCTTTTTTGTGCAGGCTCACATTTGGAGATTGGGAAATGTATTGGAAACAACTGCTCAGCTGAATCAGAATGCCTTGTACTGGAAATATTTCCTTGGGCTCAGAATCACAGGAATTTCAACTGACCCGTTAGAAGGAGATATGGAGGTAGCATCTACAACAGGGGTGGCCAACCTGTGGCTCCAGAGTTGCATGCGGCTCTTCAGAGGTTAATATGTGGCTCCTTACCTAGGCACTGATTCTGGGGTTGGAGCTACAGATGCTAACTCTCCAATGTGCTGGGAGGTGCTCACTGCTCAACCCCCTGCTCTGCCCCAACCCCTTCCCCTGAGCTTGCCATGCCCTCTCCCCCCCGCCACCATAGCTTCCTGCGCACGTGAAACAGCTGACTGCAGGGAGAGGGAGGAATAGGCACTGATTGTTGGGGGCTGCCGGTAGGCAAGAGCCGATGGGAGCTGGGGAGCGGATAGGGGGCTGCTGACGTATTACTGTGGCCCTTTGGCAATGTACATTGGTAAATTCTGGCTCCTTTTCAGGCTCAGGTTGGCCATCCCTGATCTAGAAGGCATACAGTACAAAGAAATGCTCCCATTTCACAACTTAAAAATGGATAGCAGAAGGATCCAGTCAGAAACTTAACACCATCACCATTTATGCTGTTCAGAAACAGCAGGGGATGTAAGTCCCGCATCCCTCAGTATTAAGAAACAAAGGATACCCGAAAAGTCACCTGCATCTGAAAATGGTTCAACATTTACAGTATAGCTGTTTTCAAGGGCAAGGTTCTTACATGCTGAAATGTTTCCCGCCCCCATGGGTCTAATCTTGTCAGAATATCCTCACGCAGTAGTTTCAAGTCACTAATTCAAAGACATGCAGATCCTCACCAACAGAATTAATCTGTCAGACTCTTTTTTTCTGATGTGTATCTAAACCTCTGCAAACCTTAAGTAATATGTGAAATCGAGATACTGGAGGCTCAGTTTCATTCGATGTGTATTAACACAAAAGGATCTGAAGAAAAAATTGAGACAATTATACTGAAAAGAAGTTTTGAATAAAAGTATGGCTGAAATCCCAACAATTAATTCTCAAGCTGCTGTAGTTTCAATATCTCAAGAGAGATTGACTGCAGAGATCTGCCAGTGACTTTATATTTTTTTCTTATCCAAATAAATGCTAGCCCTCAAATGAAGAGTAGTTAGTCTAACCTTTAGAGGCTGGGTTGACTAAGCTGCGTTTAAGACATATGGGTCTAAGACACAATGCTTCTTGATACGGTACTGATAAGGATGTAGATATATACACTATGAAGCAGACAGGAAATTCTAGATTTAGTGGAGTCTAAACCATTTCAGGATCATTAGGGTGCTTAGAATTTTGTTTCAGATTCTATAGAGATAAAATGGTTACTCACCTTCTTGTAACTGTTGTTCTTCAAGATGTGTTGCTCATACACATTCCGATTAGATGTGCGCATGCTGCATACACAATTCGCCAGAAGGTTTTTCTCTTAGCAGCACCCGCCAAGTTGGCTCTGGAGTTGCACCTTCATGGCATCGCATATAGTGTCCTGCCAACCCATCACTTCTCCAGTTCCTTCTTGCTGGATACGCCGACAGAGGAGAAGGTGGGTGGGTTTGGAATGGATATGAGCAACACATCTCAAAGAACAACAGTTACGAGAAGGTGAGTAACCGTTTTTTCTTTTTCAAGTGCTTGCTCATATCGATTCCAATTAGGTGACTTCTAAGCTTTCCCCCGGAGATGGGGTCGGAGTTTATGAAATTGCTGACTGAAGCACAGCCCTGCCAAACACTGCATCATCCCACGTGTGCTGAGTGATGGTGTAATGTGAAGTGAAGGTGTGGACCGAAGACCACGCAGCCACTCTGCATATCTCCTAGAGCAGCACCTGGGCCAGGAAGCCCACCAAAGATGCCTGAGCTCTGGTGGAGTGTGCAGTCAGAGCGGGGACAGGGACCTTAGCAAGGTCGTAACAAACCGGGACACAGGATGTGATCCCTGATGATATCCTTTATGTGGAGACCAGGAGGCCTTTGTTGCTGTGGCGGACAGGATGAAACAGCTGGTTTGACTGAGAGAACGGCTTAGTTCATTCAATATAAAAAGCCAATGCATGCAGCACATCCAGGGAGTGGAGCCTCTGCTCGCGGCTATTGGCATGGGGTTTCAGGAAAAAGACTGGAAGGAATACATCTCGCTTGGCATGGAAACTCGAGACCACCTTCAGAAGGAAGGGGTGTGTGTGTGTGTGTGTGTGTCGCAGCTGCACCTTATCTTTGTAGAAAATGGTATACGGAGGATCAGATGTGAGAGCCTTAAGCTCGGACACCCTTCTGGCTGATGTTATTGTAAACAAAAAGGCCACCTTGTAGGAAAGGTAGAGGAGTGAGCACATAGTCAGGGGTTCGAATAGGGGTCCCATCAGACTCGAGAGTACCAAGTTAAGGTCCCAAGCGGAGGCGGGCCACTGAACATGAGGATATAATCTTTGCAACCCCTTGAGGAATTGCTGCACCATTTCATTAGTGAAGATGGTGGTCAAGATTTTGTCTCCTGGGTGAAAAGCTGAGATGGCAGCCAGATGAATGTTTATTGAGGAGTGAGACAAGCCCTGCTGTTTCACTTTAGGAGGTAGTCCAAGATAAAGGGGACTGACGATTGTGTTCGGAGGGATACGACTCTGCGAGCACCAAATCACGAATCTCTTCCACTTGGCTAGATAAGTTGCTCTGATCGAAGGTTTTCTGCTACCCAGAAGAACCTCCCTAACAGGGTCTGAACATGTGAGCTCTAGGGGGTTCAACCACGCAGCTTCCAAGCCATGAGGTGGAGAGACTCGAGACTGGGGTGTTGAAGCCTTCCATGATGTTGAGTGATGAGGTCTGGAACTAGCGATAGAGTGACTGGAGTGTCCACGATAGCTCCAGTAGCATGGTGTACCAATGCTGACGGGGCCAGGCCAGTGCCACCAGGATCACAAAGGTTCTGTCACTCCGGATTTTGAGGCGGACCTTGCGAATTAGCGGTATGGGAGGGAACGTGTAGAACAGGCAGTCCTTCCATGGAAGGAGAAATGCAGCTGCCAACAAATCTGGGCTGTGATTTAGGAAGGAGCAGAATTGTAGGCACTTCCTGTTGGCCCTTGTGGCAAACAGATGGATCTAGAGAACTCCCCACCTCTGGAATATATTGTTTATTACATCTGGGTGGATAGACCACTCATGGTTGTGGAAAGACCTGCTGAGGTGGTCTGCTAGTTCATTCTGCAACCCTGGAAGATAGGACGCTTCCAAAAGTATGGAGTATGTTGTGCAGAACTCTCAGAGCTTGAGGGCTTCCTCACACAGGGGAGAGGAGTGTGCTCCCCCATCTGTGATATAAAACATTGCTGTTGTTTTGTCTGTCAGGTCTGATATGCACTTGCCCTCCTGGAGAGACTGAAAGGCTTGACATGCCAGCCGGACCGCCCTGAGCTCCCTTACATTGATGTGAAGCATCAGTTCCTCCTGAGACCAGAGGCCCTGAGTTCTGTGCTCTCCAAGGTGTGCCCCGACCCCATGGCTGAGGCATCAGTGGTCAGACATAAGGATGGACGGGGTTGGAAAACGTGACCCATGCGCACACCAAGTGCGGATTGAGCCACCAGTGAAGAGACTTGAGAACGTCCGGTGGAAGGGTAACCACCATGTCTAGACTGTGCCTGTGTGGTTGATACACAGATGCCAGTCAAGCTTGGAGAGGTCCGAGTCTGAGCCTCGCATGTTGCACTACATATGTGACCTAGGAGTTTTAAGCAACTCCTTACTGTGGTTATAGGGAATCATTTGAGGTCCTGTATGATGTCGTGAATGGCCTGGAAGCGGGATTGGGGCAGGAACGCTCTGGCCTGGGTTGCGTCTAGCACTGCCCCTATGAACTCTATTCTCTGAGTAGGGGTGAGAGTTGACTTTTGAGTGTTTAGGAGGAGGCCTAATGCACTCTGAAGGTGGATCTTATGAGGGAGACCTGTTGATCCACTTGTATTCTGAACCAGCCCTTGACTAGCCAGTTGTCTAGATAAGGAAATACCTCAACTTGCCTTTTCTGCAGAAAAGCGGCCACGACTGAAAATACATTTGGTAAACACCCGAGGTGCCGATGATCGGCTGAATGGTAGTACTGTGAATTTGTAGTGGGATCTCCAGATTGTAAACCTTAAGAAGTGCCTGTGGGGCGGGATTATGGAAATGTGGAAATATGGGTCCTTCAAGTCGAGGCAGCATACCAATCTCCTGGATCCAGGGACAGGATAATAGTGGCCAGAGAGACCATTCAAAACTTTAGTTTCCTCATGAACCTGTTGAGATTGCACAGGTCCAAGATGGGTCTGAGGCCCCCTTTTACTTTTGATATTAGGAAATACTGGGAATAAAACCCCTTTCCCCTGAGCTCCAGTGGAGCCTACTCCACAGCCCCCACCAATAGGAGAGTTTGTACCTTCCGAACAAGAAGTTGCTCGTGAGAGGGATCTCTGAAGAGGGACAGGGAAGAGGGGTGGGAGAGGAAAATTGGAGAGAATATCCCATCCGTACCATGCGGCGGACCCAACGGTTTGAGGTGATTTGGGACCACGCTTGGTAGAAATGGGATAGATGTTCCGAAAACGGGAAAGAAGTATCCAGTTGAGAGGTTGGTATAACGCCCTCAGGAGCATCTTCAAAATGTCTGCCTAGGGCCTGGTGGTTGCCTGGATGACCCAGACCCTCTGTTATTTGGGGATTCGGGTTGGCAACGGCGGTTCTGGTTTCTGGGATGCCTACAGTTCTGGTCCTACCTAAAGTGCCCCTGATATGGTCGTGTCGTGGGTTGAGGCCTAGATTGTCTATGCTGGGTGGCAGGTGTGTGCAGACCCAGAGATCTTAGAGTGGATTGGGAGTCTTTCAGACTGTGGAGTCTCGAGTAGGTTTTCTCCGAAAATAATGTGACTCCCTTGAATGGTAGGTTCTGAATTGTCTGTTGGACCTCCCTAGGGAGACCTGAGGCCTGCAGCCATGACCAACGGCGCATTGTGATGCCCAAAGACATCGTCCGCATTGCAGAGTCTGCTGAGTTTAACACCACTTGCAGCGATGTCCTGGTGACCGTCTTGCCTTCGTCCACGAGAGCAGAGAATTCCAGCTTAGCATCTGGTGGGACAAGGTCTGAGAATTTGGACATTGCCCCCCGTGACTTGAAGTTACATTGGCTAAGGATCGCCTGCTGGTTTGTCATACGAAGCTGGAGCCCTCCGGTGGAGTATATCTTTCTCCCGAAGAGATCCAGCTTCTTTGCGTTCTTAGCTTGAGGGTGTAGGTCCTTGCCGGCTTTGCCTTTCCCTTGCATTAACAGTTGCCACTACCGAGTCCAGCAGGGGGTGAGTAATCAAATATTCATAGCCCTTGGAGGGCACAAAGTACTTTCTCTCGACTCCCTTAGCTGTAGGAGCCAGAGAGGATGGTGTTTGCCACCGGGTTTGTGTGTTCTCCTGAATGGTCTTTATCAGGGAAGGCCCACCCTGGTGGGTCCTGCCGGGGATAAAATTACGACCATTGGTTCCGACACCTCGGTGACCTCCTCCATCTGTACCCAGAGGTTCTGAGCAACCCGCCTCAGAAGTTCAAGGTGGGCTCTGCTGTCAGGAAGGGGAGACCCTGAGGATGTTCCTGCCACTGTCTCATCTGGAGACTATGAGGAGGAGCCTGGAATATGGGAGGGGCCCTCCTGCCCATCCGGCTCCTCAAAACGCTGCGGCTCTGCCCCCAAGTCAAGAGTCCACTTTGGTGCTGGCCCCGGTACAGGTGGCAACAGCGGCACCGTCCATGGTAATGAGTGTAGCCATGGTGCTGGGTGTGTTTTCGATGCTGAACACAGTACCAGTCATGGCGCTGGTGGTGGCCTGTGAGAAAGGCCTGTGAGAAATCCCTGGCTCTGGACATGACCAAAAAGGAACGTACGGAGGCAGACCCCTGGGACTGGTGGTAAGCCCACAGGGTCCAGAAGGGCGACTGTGTCGGCATCTGAGCCGATACCTGCCATTGTTGTGACCACAATACTGAGGGAAAAGTTTGGATCATCCCCGCTGATTGGGAGTAATGGCAGTTACCGTGCTGGCTTCTCTGTGACACACACGAGTCAGTGTCCGATGCGGACTCCAATGAGTCCGCACGCGGGAACCATAGCCCGTTGGTGCCAGGGCAATGTAGATCGTTGCCAAGTCATTGCCGGCTTACCCCTGGACTGCACTGGTGGCCTCTGAGTCAACTGGGGACTTGAGATCAGTGCTGTGACACCGTGGTCTGGGGAGTGAGGACCTGCCAATGTAATCAGGTCCTGCGCCGCCTCATAAGTCTCGGGTGTGGAAGGGAGGTCCAAATCCTACACCTGAGTCTCCTCCAGTGGCACCGGACTCAGTGGTCCTTCCCAGGGGCCCAGAGTCGATGGTGCCAGCTGTTGAGTTGGAGGGGAGGTGAGGTCTTGCACTGGTCTCCCTCCCTTGGGTTCATGTTCCTGTGCACAGGAAGGGGAGTGCCTTCTATCAGTCTTCCTGTGCTTCTTCTTCAGGACAGGAGACTGAGAGCGGTGCCGAGATTGATCCTGCGCCATGTTCGGTGCCGGGGAATGCCGGTGCTGAGGGTCTCTGACCCCCCAGTCCTTCCTCAGCACCTCCTGGACCGAAGCCGGAGCGCTGTGCACCAATGCTGAGAAGCCCAGTGCTGTGTCCATGGGGCTTGACTCAGATTGAGGGCCGCTTTCCATTGGCAGCAACTTTAATCTGTGATCCCTCTCCTTCCTCTTGCGGGGGTGAAAGCTCCTACAGATCTTACACCTGTTTGCGTGATGGGACTCCCCCAAGCACTTTAGACAAGCCAAGTGTAGGTCGCCCTTTGGCCTAGGCTTCTGGCAAACCCTGCATGGCTTAAACTCCTGGGTCCGAGACATGCCCCCGGCCCAGGAGAGGGATGGGGAAGCAGGGGAGGGAAACACCCCCCCAGTACCCGAAGTCCAGATGTCTGTCTAACTACTACAATTTTTAAAAACTATCTTTAACTATTTACAGAAAATACGATGAGAGGATTGCTCGCTGAAGACGAGACACAAAATGCTCTGATGACCGCCACTGACGGTAAGAAGGAACTGGAGAGGCGGCGGGTTGGCAGGGCCGTATATGTGGCACCATGAAAGTGCAATTCCAGGGGGCTCCAGAGCCGACCCAACAGGTGCTGCTAGGAGAAAATCTTCCGGAAAACTGTGCTCACAAACACCTAATTGGAATCAATATAAGCAAGCACTCAAAGAAGAGCTGACAATTATGCAAAAAGAATAGATAACACGTATCATTCCCTGGAGGGACATACATGAACTCTATAGGACTGTCACTTTTCTTTCTTCCATTGTTTTACTGGGGACTACACCTCATTCCAAAGTTGTCTTAGTTCTTTTCGTGATACTCAATGCAGCTATTACCAAAAGAAAGAATCAAACACTGGCCTTTGGAAAAGCACAAGCGATAGTTTCTTCTGTAACTTGTTGCTGGATGTTCACAATCTAGGAACATGAAACCCTCCTTAGTCCATCACAACCCAGACTTGCTGATTTTCTGGGCACACTGTAAAGCCCCCACTCCCCTGGCTTTTGGAAAAGGTTGGGCTGAAGGGGGTAGAGGGTGGTCTGATGCAAGGTTAGTTTTGTAGGTGAGAATTATTTTGGTTCTTCATCGGCAGCCAACTGTGCATTTTGGTAACTTGACATTTAATTGCTGTAAAAGTAGACAGAGCCAAAGATAAGTGCTTCAAAAGAAATCAATGTAAATAAAAGTAGATGATTCTGCCCATACTGATTTTTTTTAGAGAAGGCTGTATTGGGAAATACAACTGGAGACATTCTGAAAATAGACACAACAAGTGTCCAGCTTCAGACTGAAAGAAGTTTGTTGTAGGTGGGAAGATTTTTTTTTTCCCCTCTGAACAGCCTCAGGGTTTGTCTACCTGGAGACATTTCCCAGCATTACTACACTGTTATAATTATACCGCTCTAGTTATACCAGTATAACTTCCTGTGTGGACACTCCTATTTGGAATAACAGTGGTCTCTCTGTAGTTTAGCTTATCTCATAACTACAGCAATGTAATTATACTGGTATAGCAATGCCAGTAGTTTTTCCCATGTAGAAAAGCCCTAAATTACATTGTAGCCATAGAATTACTATGGGGCCCTAGGCTGGCCTGAGTTTTGCCAAGAGGGAGGACATCGCCTCCTCCGAGTGCTCCTGTTCCGCCTATGCAGAGCGTCCTGGCAGTTCTGTGCTTGATAAGGACGAGGAGCAGGTTGAGGCCTAAACTGTCTGCGCTGGGTAGCAGGCGTGTGAAGCCCCAACAAATGAAGGGTAGCCCTTGAGTCCTTCAAACTATGAAGTCTCTCATCCATCCTCTTGGAGAAGAGAGCTACACCTTCGAAGGGAAGGTCTTGAATGGTCTGTTGGACCTCACGAGAAGACCACAGACCTGTAGCCAGGAGCCTCTCCTCATAACCACCCCTGTGGCCAAAGTGCAAGAGGCCGCATCCACCACGTCCAGGGCCTCTTGTAAAGACGTTCAGGAGACCAACTTCTCCTCCTCCATGAGCGCAGAGAATTCCTCCCGAGCTTCCTGGGGCAGAACCTCTGTAAATTTTGCCATGGACGAACAGGTGTTTTGTCCATAGCGGCTTACTATGATCTGTTTGGCTATACGAAGCTGTAGACCTGCTGGGGAGTAGACCTGCTGGCCAAACAGGTCCAGTTTCTTGGCATCCCTGTTTTTAGGGGTGGAGCCTTGAAACCCCTGATGTTCTCTCTGATTGGCTGCGTCGACCACCAGAGTCTGGAGGAGGGTGGGTATAAAAGTGTTCATACCCTTTAAAGGGAACAAAGTAGCAGCGCTCAGATTTCTTGGCCGTAGGTGCCAGAGAAGCAGGGGTTTGCCACAAGTTCTTAGACATTTCAGTTATTGACCTGATAAATGGCAATGCAACCCTGGATGGGCTGGAGGGAGCCAGGATGTCTATAACTGGGTCTAAGTCTTCTTCTACCTCCTCTGCCTGAATCCCCAGGCTTTGGGCGGCCCGCTTCAAAAGCTGTTGAAGAACCCGGTTGTCCTCCAAAGCTGGGGCCGGTGAAGTTCCCGCGACCGCTTCGTCGGGTGAAGACAAGGAAGAGAGAACCGGAGGTGGACCCAGGTCACTGCCTTCAGCCCCCCCGCAGTCCCTCGGCATGCAGCACTCGATCTGTAGAACAGGCAACGATGAAGAACTCTGCATTGCAGCCGGTGCTGGGGCAGGTAAAACCGGTGGGACCGAGACCGTCGAGGTTGGTAGGGACGGAGCTGAGGCTTCCACCGGTGCCGTCAGTTGGGGAGCCGGTGCCAGGGCTGGCTGAAGCATCAGTGCTGAAACCATGGGAGGTGGCGGGGCCACTCCGGTCGAGGGCGGCGCCGTCGTTGGCAGTGCTGGCGCTGACTGTGGCACAAACGACGCCAAGGACACCCACACTGTTCTGGAGCACAGACCATGGACTTGACCCTGGCTCTGATGGTACAGGCAGGGTGTCCAGAAGGGACATTGAGCAGGTGGTTGCCATGGTGCCGGGTATGGTTGGTGACTGTGCCCGGACCATGATCTTCTGCTGCGCGATCTGCTCCATCGAGCCTAGTCTACACCTCTGACTCTGAGGTCTCCGAATAAGAAGACCAAGGAGGAGCAGTCCCCTGGGTTGCCAACGAACGACGACTCGACTCTGGGGAGCAGAGCGCTTCCTGCGTCTGTGCGGGCAGTGCCGGAGATGGAGACCGAAGAGCCATCATGGTTGGCTTGCCCCTGGAGTGAAACGGGCTGTGCGGTTGCCGGAGACTTGTTCCTCCTTCAGGGGGAGGACGGCACCGGGAGGCGCATCAGGTCCGTTGCTGCCTTGAACTCCTCCGGCATCAATGGTGGTTGTATGTCCACCAGATGGTCTGGGGACCAAGGAGGGTTTGGACTCGACTGGACCCTGGCCAGGGCAGGGGTCAACAAGACCCTGGGCGGAAGTGAAGTGGACGTGGTCTATGCCGAGCCACTCGCGGATGGCACCGGCCCCTCAGGCTTCAAAGGGGGTGACCGGCCCCTTGCCGGCCTCTTCTTCTTTACCGGAGATGGAGAACGGTGCTGAACTGATGCCGACACCCTATGTCCCGAAGAGCGGCGGTGCTAGTGGGCTTTAGAGTCCTTAATCTGGCCGATTCACGCACCGTTGGTGCTGGAGCGCTGCGCACCGAAGAGGACGTGCTCATTGCCAGATCGTTGGGTCCCAGGTCGGACTGCGGTCTCAGAGCCGCCTCCATGAGCAGGAGTTTCAGTCTCTGTTCTCTGTACTTAAGGGTTCTTGGGTGGAACCCTTGCAAATGCAACACTTGTCCTTTTGGTGAGTCTCACAAAGGCACCACAGGCAGGATGAGTGAGGATCACTCTTGGGCATAAACTTGCCACAGGACTCACAGAGTTTAAACCCCGGAGACCCAGGCATACCCCCAGAGGGGAAACTAACTATCTACCAAACACTACTAACTATGTGATAAGTACAACTATAGAGAAAAACTATTTACACTAAGAACAAAGACACTGCTAAGGCGCTTGCTGCAAGAGTGAGCGAAGTTCCAGCTAGCCGTCAAGGGCAGTACGAAGGAACTGAGGAGGTGGGGGGGTCGGCAGGGCTCAATACTGGGCGCAATGAAGGCGCCACCCCAGAGGGCGCCCAGACACTGCTAGGGGAAAAATCTTCCGGCTCGCACGCACGCGGCACGCACACATCTGCTTGAAATGGAAATGAACAATCACTCGAAGAAGAAGAAACGGTTACTCACTTTCTCGTAACTGTTGTTCTTCGAGATGTGATGTTCATGTCCATTCCAAGCAGGTGTGTAGGTGCCGCGTGCACGCAGGCCGGAAGATTTTCCCCCTAACAGCGTCTGTGGGGTGGCGCCTTCATGGCGCCCAATATAGAGCCCTGCCAGCCCCCCGCCCCCTCAGTTCCTTCTTACCAACTATTCCAACAGAGGGGTAGGAGGGTGGGTATTGGAATGGACATGAACAACACATCTCAAAGAACAACAGTTATGAGAAAGTGAGTAACCATTTTTTCTTCTTCGAGTGATTGTTCATGTCCATTCCAAGCAGGTGATTCACAAGCTAGAGCTCAGGAGGTGGGGGCCTAAGTTATCCACAGAAAAGAGCATGGCTCTCCCAAAGGCCGCATCGTCCCTGGACTGTTATGTAATTGCATAATACGACATAAATTTACATATCACGTGGCTGCCCTGCAGATTTCCTGAATAGGGACTTGTGCCAGGAATGCCACAGAGGAGGCCTGGGCCCTGGTAGAGTGAGCGATTATCTGCGGAGCGGGCTCCTTTGCCAGGGTATAGCACTCCCTAATGCAGGATGTTATCCATGACGATATGCATTGAGATGATACCGGAAGACCCTTCATTCTGTCTGCCACGGCTACCAAGAGTTGGACAGAATTCCGGAACGACTTAGTTCTCTCTATGTAGAAGGCTAAGACCCTGCGCACGTCCAGTGAGTGCAGCCTGCGCTCCCTATCGGAGGAGTGTGGCTTGGAATAAAACACTGGGAGGAAGATGTCCTGGGTCATGTGAAAATGGGAGACAACCTTTGGGAGAAAAGCTGGATGAGGCCTAAGCTGAACCTTACCCTTATGAAAACCAGTGTAAGGGGGCTCAGACGTGAGGGCCCTGAGCTCCGAGACCTGTCGGATCACAGTAATTGCCACGAGGAACGCCACCTTGAATGAGAGATATAGCAGGGAGCAGGTGGCCAGAGGTTCAAATGGCGGGCCTGTAAGCCTGGAGAGGACTAAGTTGAAGTCCCAGGAAGGGACAGGCTGACACGTGTGTGGGAAGAGCCTGTCCAAACCCTTGAGAAAATGACTGACCACGGGGTTTGCAAAGACCGAGAGGCCATCTGAACCTGGGTGGAAGGCGGAGATAACGGCCAAGTGGACCCTTACAGATGACCGGGACAAGTTCTGGTGCTTTAGGTGAAGGAGGTAGTCCAGTATAAATGGCATGGGGGCGAGGAGCAGCGGCTGACTATGTTGCTCCGCCCAGATGAAGAAACTTTTGCACTTAGCCAGGTAAGTAGCCCTGGTGGAGGGCTTTCTACTACCCAGGAGGACTTGTCTGACCTGGTCCGAACAAGAGAGCTCTGTGGCACTTAGCCCAGGCCGTAAAGTGGAGTGACTCCAGATTCGGGCTCCGGAGACGGCCCTGGTCCTGTGTGATCAGGTTGGGGACCAACAGTAAGGTGAGAGGGGCCGCTATGGACATTTCCAGGAGCGAGGTGAACCAGTGCTGATGCGGCCACGCCAGCGCTATTAGTATGACTTGAGCCCAGTCCCTGCGGATCTTGAGACCCACCCTGTGGACTAGGGGATGGGTGGGAAAGCGTACAGCAGGCAGCCCTCCCACGAGAGGAGGAAGGCGTCCCCGATGGACCTCGCACTGTGGTTCCCGAGAGAACAGAATGTCTGAGATTTCTTGTTGCCCGGAGTGGTAAACACGTCCATCTGGGGAGAGCCCCAAAACTGGAAGATTGAAGTCACCACATCTGGCCAAAGAGACCACTCGTGGCCATTGAAGGTCTGGCTGAGGCTGTCCACCAGTGTGTTTCGCACCCCTGGGAGGTATGAGGCCTGCAGGTGGATCGAGTGCTCTATGCAGAAATCTCACAGCGCCAGGGCTTCTCGGCACACGGGAGAGGAGCGTGCACCCCCGTTTGTTGATATAAAACATTGCTAAGGTGTTGTCCGCGAGGATTGAAACACTTCTGCCCGTTATGTGCGCTTTGAAAGCATAGCAGGCCAGAAGCACTGCTCTCAGCTCTTTGACACTGATGTGAAGAGCGAGGTCCACCGGAGACCAGAGGCCTTGGGTCTTGAGGTCCCCTAGGTGAGCCCCCCAACCCAGATCCGAGGCGTCTGACACCAAGGTGAGTGAGGGCTGAGGGCTGGCAAAAGGTACCCCTGCGCACACCATTTGAGGTTGAACCACCATAGGAGGGAGTCCAGTACCAGACAGGGCAGGGTTACGACCCTGTCCAATGCGTCTCGGGCTGGTTGGTACACCGACGCCAGCCAAGACTGAAGTGGGCGCAGCCTGAGCCTGGCATACTGCACCACATAAGTGCATGACACCATGTGTCCCAGCAGCTTTAGACAGTTTCTTGCCAGCATCGTGGGGAACTGTCTGAGGCCTTGTATGATGTCCTGAAATGAGTGAAACCTGGCCTCAAGGAGGTACGCTCTGGCTTGAGTAGAGTCCAAGACCGCGCCTATGAATTCTATCCTCTGCACCGGGAACAGAGCGGATTTCTCCTTGTTCCGGAGGAGACCTAAGTCGAGGAAGGTCCTCCTTATAAACTCGACCTGAGCCTCCACCTGGGCCCTCAAGCAATCCTTGATCAGCCAGTCATCGAGGTATGGGAAAACCTGTAATTGGTGCGTGCGCAGGAACGCCGCAACGACTGCCATGCATTTTGAATACATGCCATGAATACTCGCGGGGCAGTTGACAGTCCGAACTGGAGGACGGCAAACTGGTAGCGGCCTGGGTTCACCACGAATCTGAGGTAGCGTCTGTGATGTGGGACTATTGCAATATGAAAATACGCATCCTTCAAGTCGAGGGGGGCGTATCAGTCTCCTGGATCCAGTGAGGGGACAATGGAGGTTAGCAAGACCATGTGAAACTTGAGTTTTTTTATGTATTTGTTGAGTTGTCGCAGGTCCAGTAGGGATCTGAGGCCCCCCTTGGCCTTCGGTATTAGGAAGTACCGGGAGTAAAAACCCTTGCCCCTTAGCTCATGAGGAACCTCCTCCACTGCCCCTACCAAGAGGGGGGACTGCATCTCGAGCAACTTCTGTGTCAAGTGAGAGGGGTCCCTGAAGAGGGACGGGGAAGCGGGTTAAGGGGGAGGGGGGGCAGGAAGGTACAGAATTGGATGGAATATCCCCTCTCTAGCATGCGGAGCACCCAGTGGTCCGAAGTAATTTGAGACCAGGCACGGTAGAAAGGGGATAGACGGGATGAGAAAGTAAGATGGGAAGGATCCAAAGGTCGAACTGGCAAGCCGTCCTCGACCATACCCTCAAAAGGGTGGTCTAGAGCCCTGTGGGGCCCTAGGCTGGCCTGAGTTTTGCCCTTCACAAATATTATGGAGTGTACAGCATACAGCAATAAGAATATTGTCATTGGCCAGGTCCAGCCTCCCATATATGCAGCGCCAGCGGGTCTTTAAACTGCCAAAAGCACACTCAACAGTCATTCTGTATTTGCTCAGCCTGTTGTTGAACCGCTCCTTGATGCTGTCAAGGTGCCCCATGTATGGCTTCATAAGCCACAGCATTAAGGGGTAGGCAGGATCTCCCAGGATCACAATGGGCATTTCGACTTTCTTCTCAGACAAGATCACCGAAGGGAAAGTCCCTGCTTGCAGCTTCCTGAACAGGCCAGTGTTCTGAAAGATACGTGTGGCATGCACCTTTCTGGACCAGCCTGTGTTAGTGTCTGTGAAACGCCCACGGTGATCCACAAGTGCCTGGAGAACCACTGAGAAATACCCCTTGTGATTAATGTACTCGGTGGTGAGGTGGTCTGGTGCCAGAATTGGAATATGCGTGCCATCTATTGCCTCTCCGCAGTTAGGGAAGCCCATTTGTGCAAAACCATCCATGTCACGCAGGTTGCCCAGAGTCACGGTCTTTCGGAACAGGATGCGATTAACGGTCCTGCAGACTTCCATCAACACGACTCCAATGGTCAACTTTCCCACCCCGATCTGGTTAGCAACCGATCGTTAGCAGTCTGGAGTAGCCAGCTTCCTCAGTGCCATAGCCATGCGCTTCTCCAGCAGCAGGGCAGTTTTCATTCTTGTGTCCTTGCACCGCAAGGCTGGGGCGAGCTCATCACACAGTCCCATGATCGCGGCTTTCCTCATCCAAAAGTTCTGCAGCCACTGCTCGTCATCCCAAACATGCATGATGATGTGATCCTACCAGTTAGTTCTTGTTTCCCGAGCTCAAAAGCGGCATTCCACTGTGGTCAGCACCTCTGTGAATGCCACAACCAATCTTGTGTCACAGCTACTACCCATTGTGAGATCAATGTTGCACTCCTCTGGCCTTTGTAGTTTAAGGAATAACTCCACTGCCACTTATCACGTGTTGGGCAGAGTGAGCAGCATACTGGTCAACAGTGCGGGATCCATTCCTGCAGACTGAAGAGGCAGGGAGCGCAGTACACGAACTATTGAAAGATGGCACCAAATGCAGACGGAAGCACAGGGATTTCTGGGATGCGAAGCAATGCATCATGGGCAGTGGGACAGGACCCAGGATGCCCTGCAACCCCCTCCACCTTCCCACAACTCTTAGTGGCAGAAGAGGAAGAGATGCTCTGTGGGATAGCTGCCCAGAGTGCACTGCTTTGAATACTGCTGCAAGTGTGAGCACGCTATTGCGCAGGCAGCTGACAGTGTGAACGTACTACAGCGGCTTCCCTTCAGCGCTCTCTGAACGGCGCTGTAACTGCCAGCACCGTAACTCTGCCAGTGTAGACATACCCTTAGATAATACAGTCCTACCTGGGCACGAAACGCTGATATTGCAGCAAGGCGCACTTTGACGGAGCTGACATCCAAACCTGACTCTTTTAGGTGCAACAAACAGTCCCAAATCTTTTGAATCATTGATTGTGTGGGAGACACATTGTCACTAGCCACCCAGGTAGAGAAACCCTTCCACTTACTAAGGTAAGGAGCTCTGGTGGATGGTTTCCTTCTATTAAGTAGACATTATGCTCTACTTCCAAACAGTGTGCCTCCTCTGGGTTTAGCTACCTGAAGAACCAGGCCATGAGGCGTAGTGACTGAGAGTTACAGTGCAACACCTGCTCATGATTCGGTGACTAAAGATGGAGGTTGGGGGGGCAGGGGAAGGTTAAAGTTCCTTGATGGACAACTTGTACAGGTCCAAGTACCATGGCTACCTCGCCCTTGCTGGCACAACATCATTTTGCCTCACTCTTGCTTCAGCTTGAGAATTATTTTGGGAATCAGTGGTACTGGAGGATAAGCATAGAGCAGGTCCTCGTCACAGGGGAAGAGAAAATGATCTCGAGATGGACGGGTTGTACTTCTACAGGAAATCCTGATGATTGGAGCTATGAGGAGTGGCACATGGCTACGGCTGTTGCAATGACTCTGGCAGCTAAGCTGAGTCTGCCGCATCTAGGGAGGCCTGCAGAGTGGACCTTGCGACCAGTCAACCTTCCATCAGGAAAGACAAACTCGCCCCTCGTGTCCTTGGGCAGCTAACTGAGGAATTTGGACGTAACATCCCAATTTGAATAATCATAATAGGCAAACAGGGGCTGATGGTTTGCTATACATAGCTGTAACTTCTCAGTTGACTAACCCACATTTCTACCAAAAATGCCCAATTTCTTTGTATCCTTTTCTTTAGGACGTGCTTTTCTCTAGCTTGGCGGTGTCTCACATTTACTCCTGCCATGATCAGAGAGCCTAGTGAGGGGTGTGGATAAAACTGTTTGTAATAGAACAGTTGGTATTTGTGTTCTGTGTGCTTTGCCACCAGTGTGAGGGATGAGGGGGTTTGCCATAAAGCTTGTAAAGGCTGTGTAACTGCCTCATTTATAAGGAGAGCAATTTCCCCTGCTGCAGCCAGGTGTAAAACGTCTAGTTTGTGGGGACTTCTCTCTGAAAGCTCTATTTATATATTCCCAGGGACACAGCTATCCTTTTTGAGAGTTCTTGGTAGTCCTATAGGAAAAGGGGAAGAGTCAATGGAGACAACACCAAATATGAGCCCCAGGAGGATACAGGATGGGTTGAAGAGAATTACAAGGGACAATAGGAATAGAAAGGACTTGCAGCCAGAGGGAACAGGGGATAGACTGGAGAATCGCACCGTCACCAGGACAAGGCAGGTCTACGTGATTGGGGACTCCTTACTGAGAAGGATAGACAGGCCTGTAACCAGAGCTGATCCAGAGAACAGAAGGATGTGCTCTCTGCTGGGGGCTAAGATATGGGATGTGGACCTGAGGCTGAAGAGGATCCTAAAGGGAGCGGGAAAGAATCCACTGATCGTCCTTCATGGGGGAAAAAATGAAACCGATAGATTCTTGCTGGAACGTATCAAGGGAGACTATGCCAGGCTGGGGAAGACGCTTACGGAAATCTAGGCTCAGGTGATCTTCAGTGGAATTCTGCCTGTTCCTAGAGAAGGGCAACAAAGGTGTGACAAGATTATGATGCTCAACAGATGGCTCAGGCCACTGGTGCTAAAAGGAGGGCTTTGGGATATATGGCCACTGGAAGGCATTCATGGACAGAGGACTGTTCTCTCGGGATGGACTCCCTCTGAGTAGGGAGGGAAATAGACTTCTAGGATGGAGGATGGCACAACTGATTAAAAGAGTTTTAATCTAGGAATTTGGGGGAGGTGGTTGGGAGATGTCCAGGTAATCTCCACACCAGATTTCAACATTGAGGGGAAAGAAAATGAAGTAAGAAAGGATACAGCTGTGGGTAGGAGAATGGACATAAAGAGGAAGGGCAGTGTGGATACCAGTCTAATAGGTGATACTGGCGGTAGAATGTCCGTGCCTAATCGGGTGAAGAAAGTGAGTGAGGCCAAACAGCAAAAATTAAGATGTTTGTACACCAATGCGAGGAGCCTAGGTAACAAAATGGAGGAACTAGAGCTACTGGAGCAGGAAGGGAAACCAGATATTATAGGGATAACAGAAACATGGTGGAATAGTAGTCATTACTGGACTACAGGTACTGACGGGTATGTGCTGTTTAGGAAAGACAGAAATAAAGGCAAAGGTGGTGGAGTAGCATTGTATATCAATGATGAGGTAGACTGTAAAGAAATAAGAAGCGATAGAATGGATAAGACAGAATCGGTCTGGGCAAAAATCACATTGGGGAAGAAAGCTACTAGAGCCTCCCCTGGGATAGTGCTTGGGGTGAGCTATAGACTGCCGGAATCTAATCTGGATATGGACAGAGACCCCTTCAATGTGTTTAATGAAATAAATACTAATGGGAACTGCATGATCATGGGAGACTTTAACTTCCCAGATATAGACTGGAGGACAAGTGCTAGTAATAATAGGGCTCAGATTTTCCTAGATGCGATAGCTGATGGATTCCTTCATCAAGCAGTTGCTGAACCGACAAGAGGGGATGCCATTTTAGATTTGGTTTTGGTGAGTAGTGAGGACCTCATAGAAGAAATGGTTGTAGGGGACAACCTTGGCTCGAGTGATCATGAGCTAATTTCAGTTCAAACTGAATAGAAGGATAAACAAAAATAAATCTGTGACTAGGGTTTTTGATTTCAAAAGGGCTAACTTTAAAAAATTAAGGAAATTGGTTCGGGAAGTGGATTGGACTGAAGCACTTATGGATCTAAAGGCGGAGGAGGCCTGGGATTACTTCAAGTCAAAGTTGCAGAAGCTATCAGAAGCCTGCATTCCAAGAAAGGGGAAAAAATTCATAGACAGGAGTTGTAGACCAAGCTGGATGAGCAAGCATCTCAGAGAGGTGATTAAGAAAAAGCAGAAAGCATAAAAGGAGTGGAAGATGGGAGGGATTAGCAAGGAATTACTGAGGTCAGAACATGTAGAGATAAAGTGAGAAAGGCTAAAAGTCATGTAGAGTTGAACCTTGCAAAGGGAATTAAAACCAATAGTAAAAGGTTCTATAGCCATATAAATAAGAAAAAAAGGAAAGAAGAGGTGGGATGGCTAAACACTAAGGATGGAGTGGAAGTTAAGGACAATCTAGGCATGGCCCAATATCTAAACAAATACTTTGCCTCAGTCTTTAATGAAGCGAATGAGGAGCTTAGGGATGGATAATGGTAGCATGACAAATGGGAATGAGGATATGAAGGTATATATTACCATATCTGAGGTAGAAGTCAAACTCCAACAGCTTAATGGGACTAAATCAGGAGGCCCAAGTAATCCTTATCCAAGAATATTAAAGGAACTGGCACATGAAATTGCAAGCCCATTAGTAAGAATTTTTAATGAATCTGCAAACTATGGGGTTGTACCATATGACTGGAGAATTGCTAATATAGTTCCTATTTTTAAGAAAGGAAAAGAAGGTGATCCGGTTAACTACAGGCCTGTTAGTTTGACATCTGTAGTATGCAAGGTCTTGGAAAAAATTTTGAAGGAGAAAGTAGTTAACGACATTGAGGTCAATGGTAACTGGGACAAAATACAACATGGTTTTACAAAAGGTAGATCATGCCAAACCAACCTGATCTCCTTCTTTGACAAAGAAACATTTTTTAGACAAAGGAAATGCAGTGGATCTAATTTACCTCGATTTCAGTAAGGCGTTTGATACGGTTCCACATGGGGAATTATTAGTTAAATTGGAAAAGATGGGGATCAATATACAAACTGAAAGGTGGATAAGGAACTGGTTAAAGGGGAGACTACAGTGGGTCATACTGAAAGGTGAACTGTCAGGCTGGAGGGAGGTAACCAGTGGAGCTCCTCAGGGATCAGTTTTGGGATGAATCTTATTTAATCTTTTTATTACTGACCTCAGCACAAAAAGTGGGAGTGTGCTAATAACATTTGCGGATGACACAAAGCTGGGAGTTGTTGCCAATTCAGAGAAAGACCAGGGTATCATACAGGAAGATCTGGATGACCTTGTAAACTGGAGTAATAGTAATAGGATGAAATTTAATAGTGAGAAGTGTAAGGTCATGCATTTAGGGATTAATAAGAAGAATTTTAGTTATAAGCTGGGGATGCATCAGTTGGAAGTAACAGAGGAGGAGAAAGATCTTGGAGTATTGGTTGATCATAGGATGACTATGAGCTGCCAATATGATATGGCCGTGAAAAAAGCTAATCCGGTCTTGGGATGTATCAGGCGAAGTATTTCCAGTAAAGATAAGGAGGTGTTAGCACTGTTATACAAGGCACTGGTGAGACCTCATCTGGAATACTGTGTGCAGTTCTGGTCTCCCATGTTTAAGAAGGATGAATTCAAACTGGAACAGGTACAGAGAAGGGCTACTAGGATGATCCGAGGAATGGAAACCTGTCTTATGAAAGGAGACTCAAAGAGCTTGGCTTGTTTAGCCTAACCAAAAGAAGGCTGAGGGAAGATATGGTTGCTCTCTACAAATATATCAGAGGGATAAATACCGGAGAGGGAGAGGAATTATTTAAGCTCAGTACCAACATGGACATAAGAACAAATGGATATAAACTGGCCATCCGGAAGTTTAGACTTGAAATTAGACAAAGGTTTCTAACCATCAGAGGAGTGAAGTTCTGGAACAGCCTCCCAAGGGAAGCAGTGGTGGCAAAAGACCTATCTGGCTTCAAGATTAAGCTTGATAAGTTCATGGAGGAGATGGTATGATGGGATAACATGATTTTGGCAATTAATTGATCTTTAAATATTCATGGTAAATAGGCCCAATGGCCTGTGATGGGATGTTAGATGGAGTGGGATCTGAGTTACTTTCCTGGGTATCTGGCTGGTGAGTCTTG
Organism: Caretta caretta; assembly: GCF_965140235.1. Classification (NCBI taxonomy): domain Eukaryota; kingdom Metazoa; phylum Chordata; order Testudines; family Cheloniidae; genus Caretta; species Caretta caretta. Next base: position 206,606,379 of record NC_134206.1, read on the forward strand.
CCCACATGCTCAGAGTTCAGCTGATTGCCATATTTGGGGTCGGGAAGGAATTTTCCTCCAGGGCAGATTGGAAGAGGCCCTGGGTGTTTTTCGCCTGCCTCTGCAGCTTGGAGCATGGGTCACTTGCTGGAGGATTCTCTGCACCTTGAAGTCTTTAAACCATGATTTGAGGACTTCAATAGCTCAGACATAGGTGAAAGGTTTATTGCAGGAGTGGGTGGGTGAGATTCTGTGGCCTGCGCTGTGCAGGAGGTCAGACTAGATGATCATAATGGTTCCTTCTGACCTTAAAGTCTATGAGACTTAAAATCATCCGATACTAGAGATGTCATCTCCAGTACCAGGGTCTCATCTGGTAAGGAGGACGAGGTGTTCAGAAGAGGCAGGTTAGAACCTTATTGAGGATGGTCTTGAATGACCAATGTAGAAGACCTGTCTGAAGCAAGTAATGGGCGGTTCTGAGCCTCAGTGCCCCGTGGGATCTTGGTACCAACATTGAGTGGCCTGTGTGGAGAAACTTCTCCCTTTTGGGGATATATTTCTGTAGCGTAGTGGCTGCCCAGTACAGACTTTAGATAGTCTGCCGGTACTAGGCAGTGAAACTTATCTTCTCAGTGACTGACTTTTGTGATGCAGCAGAGATAACAATCTAGACACTGGAGACATATCCCATGGTACCCACTAGGGCCATTGACGGGGCTGAAGGGACTTGTGCCTAGACCGGGCACACCCATTCTTTTGACCTACTCAAGATAACTCCAAGAATGGGAACAATCCCTGCAGGATGCCCCGGATTCCCAGAAGTGAGAGATGCAGGAACCCACTTCAGACTCTTGAGGAGAAACATGAGAACTCCAAAGGCCAGTGCAAAGCAGTACTGGGCAGCATCACTGGAGATCAGGACCATGATCTACAATGGGCCTACAATACTGGCAACACCACCAGGTTATCAGTACTGTGTGCTGAGCCAGAGTAGCTACTGCTGGTCTCAGAGCTGGCATTCAGACCAAGGGAAGCAGCACAAGACCTGGTGTAGCTGGCACTGTAGCAGACCACTACATGAAAGCCTACAAATGCACCATGTGTGATGGCCCCAGCAAGGTACCATGGAGCTGAATGACCAGCAAGAGCCATACCAAGAAGCACAATAGATCCTTCAGAGCTGCAGAGGCCTCCTGGGTGGCTCAAATGGACCTTTGTTTTGCTGTAAACGCAGTTGATGGCTCTGCTGCCTGTGCCAAGGAAGCAGCTGGTCTCAGTCGTGAAGCTCCAGTAAATCAAACACCTGTCCCTAATGCGACCCTCACCCAAGCACTTCAAGCTGTGAGAGTGAGGGTCTCTCATGGGCATCAGCTTGTGACATCCAGAGCAGGGTTTGAAGCCAGGGACCTTGGTGTAGGCGCCCCTGGTATCAGGTGGAGACTGGAATTCCTTTACTACGGACAACCACAACAACAGTCTAATGTCATCTAGCTAAGACAGCACATTTGCCAGAGGAATGACCTGACAGCACACTCCAATCGCTGAAGGTAAAAAGGAACTGAAAGATCATAGACGATTAAGGTTAGAAGAGACCTCAGGAGGTCATCTAGTCCAACCCCTTGCTCAAAGCAGGACCAACAAGATGTGAGGGGTGACTCCACTCATTTATGTCCTCAACTTGCAGCACAAGGAAAAGCAGGGTGCAGGTGTGGCTGCCCCTGCGGGTACCACTAGGGAAAACTCTGTGGCACTCATGCACAAGATGCACACATACCTAGTGTAATCGACATATGCAAGAACAAAAAAGTATAAAGATTGTGGTATAAATATTAGAAAAGAACATTCCCTTTCTTGAGAGGCAAATTTATAATTCCCCTTCTTGAGGGGCAAATTTAGGCTTATCTGTTCCCTTTGCGGCAGAAGGTTCAATTGTCTTCTGTCTTCATCTCCTAGCAAGTTGGAATTTATCCATCTATCTGAGCCTATACACAGTAATGTTGGAGAATTAGACATACATACACTCTGAACTAGGTTTTAAACAATAAGGCGGCTAGAAGCGCCAAATAGATTCATAGATTCATAGATATTTAGGCCAGAAGGGACCATTATGATCATCTAGTCTGACCTCCTGCACAATGCAGGCCACAGAATTTCACCCACCACTCCTAAAAAAGACCTCACATCTATATCTGTGCTATTGAAGTCCCCAAATTGTAGTTTGAAGACCTCAAGGAGCAGAGAATCCTCCAGCAAGTGACCCGTGCCCCATGCTACAGAGGAAGGCGAAAAACCTCCAGGGCCTTCCAATCTGCCCTGGAGGAAAATTCCTTCCCGACCCCAAATATGGCGATCAGCTAAACCCTGAGCATATGGGCAAGATTCATCAGCCAGATACTACAGAAAATTCCTTCCCGGGTAACTTGGATCTTACCCCATCTAAAAACCCATCACAGGCCATTGGGCCTATTTACCATGAATATTTAATTACCAAAACCATGTTATCCCATCATACCATCTCCTCCATAAACTTATCGAGTTTAATCTTAAAGCAAGATAGATCTTTTGTCCCCACTACTTCCCTCGGAAGGCTATTCCAAAACTTCACTCCTCTGATGGTTAGAAACCTTCGTCTAATTTCTAATCTAAATTTCCTAGTGGCCAGTTTATATCCATTTGTTCTTGTGTCCACATTGGTACTGAGTTTAAATAATTCCTCTCCCTCTCTGGTATTTATCCCTCTGATATATTTATAGAGAGCAATCATATCTCCCCTCAACCTTCTTTTAGTTAGGCTAAACAAGCCAAGCTCCCTGAGTCTCCTTTCATAAGACAAGTTTTCCATTCCTCGGATCATCCTAGTAGCCCTTCTCTGTACCTGTTCCAGTTTGAATTCATCCTTCTTAAACATGGGAGACCAGAACTGCACACAGTATTCCAGGTGAGGTCTCACCAGTGCCTTATATAATGGTACTAAAACCTCCTTATCCCTACTGGAAATACCTCTCCTGATGCATCCCAAGATGACATTAGCTTTTTTCACAGCCATATCACATTGGCAGCTCATAGTCATCCTATGATCAACCAATACTCCAAGGTCCTTTTCCTCCTCCGTTACTTCTAGTTGATGCGTCCCTAGCTTATAACTAAAATTCTTGTTATTAATCCCTAAATGCATGACCTTACACTTCTCACTATTAAATTTCATCCTATTCCTATTACTCCAGTTTACAAGGTCATCCAGATCCTCCTGTAGGGTATCCCTGTCCTTCTCTAAATTAGCAATACCTCCCAGCTTTGTATCATCTGCAAACTTTATTAGCACATTCCCACTTTTTGTGCCCAGGTCAGTAATAAAAAGATTAAATAAGATTGGTCCCAAAACCGATCCTTGAGGAACTCCACTGGTAACCTCCCTCCAACTTGACAGTTCACCTTTCAGTAGGACCCGTTGTAGTCTCCCCTTTAACCAATTCCCTATCCACCTTTCAATTTTCCTATTGATGCCCATCTTATCCAATTTAACTAATAATTCCCCATGTGGCACAGTATCAAACGCCTTACTAAAATCTAAGTAAATTAGATCCACTGCGTTTCCTTTATCTAAAAAATCTGTTACTCTCTCAAAGAAGGAGATCAGGTTGGTTTGGCACGATCTACCTTTTGTAAAACCATGTTGTAATTTGTCCCATTTACCATTGACTTCAATGTCCTTAACTACCTTCTCCTTCAAAATTTTTTCCAAGACCTTGCATACTACAGATGTCAAACTAACAGGCCTATAATTACTTGGATCACTTTTTTTCCCTTTCTTAAAAATAGGAACTATGTTAGCAATTCTCCAATCATACGGTACAACCCCTGAGTTTACAGATTCATTAAAAATTCTTGCTAATGGGCTTGCAATTTCTTGTGCCAATTCTTTTAATATTCTTGGATGAAGATTATCTGGGCCCCCCGATTTAGTCCCATTAAGCTGTTTGAGTTTCGCTTCTACCTCAGATATGGTGATGTCTACCTCCATATCCTCATTCCCATTTATCATGCTACCATTATCCCTAAGATCCTCTTTAGTCTTATTAAAGACTGAGGCAAAGTATTTGTTTAGATATTGGGCCATGCCTAGATTATCCTTGACCTCCACTCCATCCTCAGTTTTTAGCGGTCCCACTTCTTCTTTCTTTGTTTTCTTCCTATTTATATGACTATAGAACCTTTTACTATTAGTTTTAATTCCCTTTGCAAGGTCCAACTCTACTTGACTTTTAGCCTGTCTCACTTTATCCCTACATATTCTGACCTCAATAAGGTAGCTTTCCTTACTGATCCCTCCCTTCTTCCACTCCCTATATGCTTTCTGCTTTTTCTTAATTACCTCTCTAAGATGCTTGCTCATCCAGCTTGGTCTACAACTCCTGCCTATGAATTTTTTCCCCTTTCTTGGGATGCAGGCTTCCGATAGCTTCTGCAGCTTTAATTTAAAATAATCCCAGGCCTCCTCTACCTTTAAACCCATAAATTCTTCAGTCCAATCCACTTCCCTAACTAATTTCCTTAATTTTTGAAAGTCAGCCCTTTTGAAATCAAAAACCCTAGTTGCAGATTTATTTTTGTTAATCCTTCCATTCAGTTTGAACTGAATTAGCTCATGATCACTTGAGCCAAGATTATCCCCTACAACCATTTCCTCTATGAGGTCCTCATTACTCACCAAGACCAAATCTAAAATGGCATCCCCTCTAGTCGGTTCAGCAACTACTTGCTGAAGGAATCCATCAGCTATCGCATCTAGGAAAATCTGAGCCCTATTATTATTACTAGCACTCGTCCTCCAGTCTATATCTGGGAAGTTAAAGTCTCCCATGATCACACAGTTTCCATTAGTATTTACTTTATTAAAAACATTAAAAAGGGCTCTATCCATATCCAAATTAGATCCCGGCGGTCTATAGCACACCCCAAGCACTATCCCAGGGGAGGCTCTAATAGTTTTCTTCCCCAATTTAATTGTTGCCCAGACAGACTCGGTCATATCCATTTCATCACTTCTTATTTCTTTACATTCTATCTCATCATTGATATACAGTGCTACTCCACCACCTTTACCTTTATTTCGGTCTTTCCTAAACAGCACATACCCTTCAATACCTGTAGCCTTCAATACCTGTAGCCCAAATCTGGTGTCACTCAAAGATTTGTTCTCAAACTAACTGAGTTTGTACCGGAATCACACACCACTACTCTAATATGAACACATAAACAATCCTTCATACTATATGTCATTAGCCATAGTTCTGTACATGGACATCTCCACTGTATTGGTATTGACCATTCTACACTGCGTCAGGTAATGTGAGCTCTAACTCCGTGTACAGAGCAATAAAACTTAAGCTCAGGATCCTGCTTTATGCCTAAAACTGGATGCCAATATGAGGAATATATTCCTGCTGAGATCTGAACTCGGGACTCTCAGATATTAAAGCAGTTGCTCTAATACTTGAGGAAACAGATCTCCTACTAGATACCAAAAGTAGCAGCAGCAGCTGCTCTCTTTTTGACCTACCAGCCACTAGTGAACAGAAACACTACTATGGATATGGGGGATGAAATAGCACATCCATGTGTGTCAGGAGTGGCCAATGTATGGCTCAGGAACAAAATGCAGACAATGGAGTTCTACATCAGAACTCCCTAGCCGCCTTCATTAGTATGGAGATGTGGTAAAGTAAAGTGTCTGTCATGCCCCTGCCATGGCCAGCCCACACAGAAAAGAACAGAACTTATTAATGCTGCCAGCTAACAAGTTACTCCATTAGCTCAAGTAATAGATGTTTGTATTTGATGCTGAAAGTTCTGGAGATTAAACCCTGCAGACAACCTGTAATGGTTGTCAGTACACATTCATAGGTCATTCTAATAAAAATGATAACAAATGCTTCTAATTTTCATTCCTTCCTTCGCTCTGCTCAACAACAACAACTGCAATTTAACAAATGAATGTTTCTGCAACTCTTAGTTTAAAAGAAACTGAAGATAACTATCAGGTGGGAAATTTGAAGGGCAGGAGAGGCAGCACTGTTTCCCCACATCCCATCAGAGATGACACAAGAAGACCAGAAAACTTTCATGGCTGAACGGCAAAACGGAGGAAGAGAGTTTTTAAAAGAGTAGGGAAAGATGATAGTTAGAAAGGACATTCTAGACTTGTTTTTTTTTTTTTGCTACTTGAGACTTTAAATGGCAAGGAAAGAACAAAAAACTCATAATCAGATGGTCAACCTCCCCAAATCCAATAAATTAATTTAGATGCTGTTCTACACCCATCTGGTATTGGGAGGAGTTTGTTGTTGTATAACAAACTGAGAATGAGGTATTATGTTGCAAGCAGAGTTCTCAATACCAAAACAAAACAATCCCATGTGCTAATGCAAAAGGAAATTCAACCTTCTGGCAAGCTCCTCTCATTGCTCTATGCTTGCCTGATTTCACTTGTGGTCATTTAGAAGCCCAGAGAAGCACTCACTTGCGTATAAAAAGTAAAAATAGAAGGAATTCTCAGTTTCACTTTCTGCATGAAGATCACATTATATTCTTCACCAGCTTTACAAAAAGGTCTCTATTGTGGCCCAAGGGGCACCCATATGCAAACAAATGACACCTAAGGATCTACAGATGGTAGAGGAGATGTATAACCAGGTTAGATATTCAACTCTGATTACTTATAATGTGTTCCGGCACCAGGACAGGCTATGGCTCCAATACATACTGCATTCAGTTAAAGCCCACCTTCAACACCAAGTCATTCAGATGCAGCACTAGAACCATTTTCCACTACAACTTCACTGTTTTAATGTCTTAGGCTAATTTTTGTAGCTTTTTCCATTATTTATTTTGAAATAATGAAAGTAAGCCTAATCTTCATGGAGTTCCATAAATTTTACTATCTCAGAAATTTTTCTATTAACACATAATATAAACAGGTTTGCTGATTTAACGGCCTCTGAGTATTATAAATCACTCAGTCTTGGAACCAACATGCAATAAAGAACTAAGATCTGGAAATGCAACCCAGGATCGTTGGGGAGAGGAAGCATGTATTTAGAACATCTGAGAAGAAATTACCAAAATATTGATTTGACTTCCAGAAATGTGCATAGCCCACAATCTCAAAGAACATGAAGTAGGTTACATCATCTGCTCGGGGCCTCTAGCACTGTGAAAGGCTTGGTCCAAAATGATTTTGAACTAATCACTGGCAAAACTGAGGGACTGTATGTACTCTTCCACAAGCCAATCCATGCACTTAATTCCTCAGCATTTGAAAATCATCATATTTGTGTTGCTGGGTTTCCTAACTTGCTATTGAGAAATTCTGTAGCAGTATTCTCTTCCTTGGAAACAAACTAAAAATAAATCTTTTAAAAGTAATGTAAGAAAAAATAACTAGTGCATATTACTGGGGTTCCAAATCTAATGATCTTCACTATGTTTATGAGATGGGACTGATTTGCACTGTGGGTCTCACTCCTGTATTCAGAGATGATGTATTTGTACCATAAGAGTGCATCACCCACCTCTAAAGAATGTATTTATTTATAGGAGATTCTTTGCACAGGTCAAGAATTGTGCTATGATGGAATATAAGTGCATTGTAATGGGTTATAAATACATACCCAGCCTGGAAAATGTCTATGGGCAAATCACAAAAAAACAGAGCCATGGACAATTCAATGCAGAGCCTAGGTACATTCGCCCTCCTTCCCTACATAAACAATTATTGGGTTCTGATTCAACTACAGGGTCCCAGGTTAGTTTGAAAGCAACCAAGCACAGAAATCAAGGTCTGGACTTAAACTTTGCAATGTTACATTTACCCCACACACCATCATTATCCAACTCAGACAGCCTCACCTTAGTCCATGGATGTGCCTTAATCTGAGGGAATTTGAATTCAGTGTAGTTTGGATTCATTTCTCTAATTTGTTCCCTTGTAGGCGTTCCCAGGACCTAGAAAGGTGAAAAAGAAATTGTTTACATATCCTTCAGATCTACAAAGTGATAAACGTCCTAATAAAATTCGCTTGACCATACGATCAACTTTACAATAAGGAATGTCATTTTTTTGTAATGTGCAGTATAGTAGAGAGAGTAGGAATAGAGTGTCTGGCAAAACGTAACTAGTCACTGGTACCAAGCAGCTTTTGCAATGCACTGAGACTTGGGTCACAACAGACTGGACAGTTCAAATTTTGCAAATTTACTTAACTGTTGAAGGCTTTTCATAAAATTCAGGCATCTCTCTCAAATACAATGATGCTTCAAAAGAGAACAGAGCAGAATTTCTCCAGATTAGGAATTTTATAAAAAGAATTATTTGATGAACATCTTTAATGTAATAGGCTGTAGCTTGCAGTCTTACGCCCTGATTAAGGTAATGAGCAATAGCACACCCGAATGCATTTTAATAGTCATGAGGGAGAGCTCTCTGATGAACTTAAAAGATCAGACAAGCACTGCTGAGAGAGGCAGAACACATTTTATTAGATGGAGATTGATTTTTTTCATATCTAAATGCAGACGGAGTGTTAACTTAACTACACCTATCGTACAGGAATTCAATTCACGTACCTGTAGTTTAGACATTTATTCTAGGAATTCAACTATAGAAGGATCTATGTTTATATAATAATAACACCACAATCAGCGTGATGTTATCTGTATGTACATTTCCATAAAGAAATGTGATTGTATATATGAAATGATTTGGTGAGTTTTACATATTAGTAGTTTTTGTTCAATTAACATTAATCTTAGAAAAACTTCAAATCCTTTAAGAGGGACAAAAAAACTCCTCAGCAAATTTGGAAGTTCACTGCTTTCTGTTTAAATTCAGTCACTCTGGGTTCTGCTATTACAGAAAGCACTGTGGGAGAGGAAGGCTGAAACTTGGGCGCCTCTTCTGACAGACAAGCTCACTGTCATGTTACAGCCTTGTGACAAATCTTTTGCCATGGAAATTCATGTCATGTTGCCAGTTCATCACTAGGATTTCAATTCAAGGATAAACAGGAACATGTCTAGATGTTATGAAAAACCTCCTGCTGAATACTGTCAGCTGTATTCATGAAGTTTTGTATTATTTTACATCAATAGAATTTTTTTAAATAAGCAGAAAGTGCAAAGAGGCTGGGGAAAGAAAAAGGCATGCGTTAAACACATCTCAAGTAATTAAAGGCTGTGGCTAAAATTTATGAAAAGTGAATAATAGTTTTTTTTAAAAATCTCATGTTTCGATTTATTTTCTAATTTTGAGTGTGAATTTAATAGTTGTGTAAGATGCGGGATTGACTGCTTTGGCAAATAAAATCTTCTATTTAACCATATAAAAATCACAATCCAGGCTGCAGCAGTGCAAGCTTGCATTACACCACCACCTGTCAATGGATGTCAACCAGAACCTGGTAAAATAATCTCTATGGGTGCGGTTGCTAACAGCTTAAGGCTTGATTTGAACCAGCAACCTATGAGTGAAAGACCACACTTAGAGCTGATTGGAAATTTTCTGACAAAACGCCTTTCCATCAGAACCACCAATTCATTGAAAGTAAAACGTTTTTCAGGAACTTATCAATTTCAATGAATCTTTTGAAGGAAACCAGGCAAGTTCCCTGTCAGCTTTCCACCTTGACTCCCCCACAGCCCACCTGCCAGGAGCGTTGGAGCCAGGCTCCACAGTAGCCTGCCTATTTGCTGAGAGCCTGAAAGCCCAAGAGTCCTGGCTTCACAGCTCGCCTGGCAGGCTGCCTTGCAGCCAAGGTTCCCGAAGTATAGTAGAATTCTGTCTTCTTCCTGTTCTCCTTTATTGGGGTAGGTAGCAGAGCAGTACCATGAGAAGAGTAGAACTAACAACTTAAAATGCCTTGTTCAAAAATTTTAAGTGACACTTAACTTTCAAAACACCTGAATAGCAAATGTAACTTTTCTTGTCTGCATAGTAAACACTGGCATTTTTATCTGTTTGAATAATCAAAGTGGTGCTTTCCGTGCCTTCTTGGTTGCAAAGATCTGAACTGCTTCCTGAAGGTCCACAGTCTGGGTCAGCTCAAGCTCTACTGAGATGGTTGCAATGCCGACCATCCTCTCCTGTGTCATTGTGGAGTGTAGATGTGTTTTTATTAACTTCAGCTTGGAGAAGCTGCATTCTCCACTGGCAACTATTACAGGAACTGTTAGAAGTATGCGCAGAGCAACAAAAGCATTTGGAAAGAGGGTGGTCATCTTATTTGTGCACTTATATTCCAGAACAGCCTTTGGAGTTGATCCTGCTGAAATGTATCTTGAAAGGGCTTTCAGTTCATCACCTAAATCACTCGCATCAATATTGCACATGTCATCATGTGTCAACACGGCCTCTAGTGCCCTGCTGGTGTAGGGCTTCTTCAGGTATAGTGTGGAGTTTTGGAATATCATCCAACATCCCAAATATACTGCTGTGTTCCTTGAGCTGCATGAAACGTTCTTCAACTGATTGTATTGTACAATCTAGCACCTGGTTAAAGAATTCAACTTTGAATTGTTGTTTGGGGTCCCTTGTGGGATTATCCTGTGCCTCGTAATCAAAATGTCTTCTTCGGTGACTTGTATTCTTGAATGGGTGGGAAAATAGCTTCAGTGTGAAGTTCCTCTGCCAACTTCTGTGCACTCTTCAGAAAGTTTTGAAATCCCTCATCTGACCGGTAGGACTGTAGGAATGACTTTGCTTTGTCCAGTTGTTCCATTACTTCAGATATATCAAGGTCAACATCTTGGAGTCTCTTGCTTACAACATTTATTTCAAACAGTATGTCATGCCACAACACTAAGCCACACAGAAATTTGAAGTTATGTATGTTTCTGGTGATTCCATTTCCCTCTGCCACTGTTCTTGCATGAACAGTTCCTGTCATAGTATTATCCTCCATAATGGCAACTACAGCATCATCTATGTTCCCAATTTGGTGTTTGATAGGTTTTATCGCCTACACTCGGCTTACCCATCATGTGGCACTCAGTGGTTTCAGTGTCAGAGAGTATGTTCCCAGATGTTGCTTCAAAATTTGCCATTGATGAGTTGATGCAGAGAAAAATACATAGATGCTTTGAATTACATTAAAAAATTCAGCAGCCTCACTAGAAGCTGAGGCTGCATCACTGACCATCGAGTTCAATGAATGAGAACTGCATGGGACAAAAAAAGCTCAAGGGTTTAACTCTTGGATCTGTGTCTGCATTCCTCTGTTCTTTCCTCTCATGTTGGCACCATTATTGTAGCCCTGACCTCTCATGTCAGCTATCGCAATTCCTGTTATCTTCCAGCTTTTTAAGAAGCACATTTGACATACCAGCTCCTGTAGTATCATCAATGCCAATAAATTCTAGAAAATGCTCTCTGACAGTCACCATTGCAGGGACATTTTCACTAGGTTCTGTTGTTGTTACAGAACGCACCATTAAAGTAATTTGTTCCCTATACCTGATGTCAGGTGTGCAGTCCAGAACAACAGAGTAATATCTTGCTGACTTCAGATCTGCCACAATCTTCTGTTTGACTTTTGTTGCCAGTAACTGTATGATCTCATTTTGAATAGTTTTTCCAAGGTAGTGGTGTGTGTACATTTCTTGGGTGGTGACTCTTCTTAGATGCTCCTGGAGTACAGTATCAAACTCAGCCATCAGTTCCACAATTTTAAGGAAGTTTCCATTGTTTGGCACATACAGCTGATCTGAAGTGGCATGGAATGCAAGGTTTTGGGTAGCAAGCATTCTTACAATGGCAATGAACCTTTTTGGAACATTATGCAAGTAAAGAGACTCTGATGCAATTTTCTCTTGATGGTGATCATCTATGGTGGCCTTTAACCTTAGTCTCATCTCAAGCTCTTTCCACCTGTGGAATGCTCTCTGGTGATTTGCTGCCTTCTCATGGCATGCCAGATTTCTAGCCAGATTTTTCCAGTCCTTTGTTCCTGTAGAACCCAATGTGGCTGGAACATTAGACTGGAAGAGTTTGCAACAAAAACAGTATGCAGCATTCTGGGTTTTTGAGTACATAAGCCATGGCCTCTCAACTTTGTCACCACTGGGGATTTCACGCCAGTAATGTGTTGGACGGAAACTTCTATTTTCATTGTCTTTGGGGAACATGATGTTTTTTACTTGCTGTGGCCCACGCAGTACAAGGAAGTCCCTCAGGCTACTGCTCAAGTGGGTCCACAGTCCTGGATCATCTAGACTTAAGGAACTAAACTCAGCAGCAGCTGTTTCTTGCACCTCCACCATACTCTTCTCTGATCTATACTTTTCTTCAGGAATGTGCATGGTTACATCCATTTGAGATGGAGATGTGGATGCTGCAGTAGCTGCCAGGTCACCTGCACTCTGACTAACTGGAAGATCAGGCATCTCCTCACCACTCTCATCCTCACTGGGGCCGGAAGGCTCACCGTGAACATGTATGTCTATGTATCTCAAGAGAGTTCCTTTCCTGCTTAGATAGAAAAGCTTCCTTTGCTTTCTTTCTTTTTCTGAATGCTGCCCCAGAGGGGTGTTTTCGTCTTTCACTCATGACTGCTGTTCTGTGCCGGCTATAGTGGCTCTCAACACTCAATTGAAGCAGGCTGGTAGCAGGGCCTGAGTGACGGAAGATATCAGTGTCTTAAGGGCCTAACTGGCTCCTACTATTTCAGCCGACTGCCTGTTCTCCTCAAGTGGGTTCAGAGCAGCAGCAGGAAACAGGAAGCTCCCTGAGAAGCTGGTGTTAATCAGTCCAGGCTCCTGGGGGTGCTAGAGAGGAACATAAGAGGCTCCTCCTCCTCTGTCTCGTGGAAGCTCCTGTTACTTTCTGTTATTCCCTCTCACCTTTTCTCCTGCCTGCCTGTTATGTCTCTTGTGCCCTCCTTCCTCCAGCACAGCACTCCATCATCTCTGTGCATCTAGAGCAGAGAGAACACATAGGCACCAGCAGCAGACACAATTTTCTACACTCTGGGTTCTAGAGGCGCCCCACCCCCAGTCTGGCACCTGAGGCGGCCGCCTCAGGTCGCCTCATGGTAAGGCCAGCCCTGAGTGGCACTGATGAATGATCTCCTCCTATCAATAGAAAGAGAACAGACATCCTTTCTTACCCTCCTTGGCCTCTCTGCAGCGTTAAACATGGTTGATTTTGAGATATTGTTGTCTTGCCTGAGAGAGGTAGCAGGCATCCAGGGTTATGTGCTAAAATGGTCTGAGTTCTTTATGGAGGGGCATACCCAACACGTAATTATGGGAAAATGCAACTCCATCAGTAGACCCTTCGTTTATGAAGTCCTAAAAGGATCGATTTTCTCTCCAGTCCTTTTCAACGTCTACATACAACCACTAGGTGAATTGATCAGAGGACACGGACTCAAGAACCAGCAACATGCAGGTGACATACAGCTCTACTTATCCTTCACCACACACTAGCTGTGTGGGAGACAGAACTTTCTCTCAGTGGCCTGTCCAAGACTGTGGAATGAACTCCCCCAGGAGCTAAAGACCATCACAAACCTCACCACCTTCCACTCCAAGTGCAAGGTGCAGTTCTTTGATCTTGCCTTCTCTAATGCATACATAGCAACATGTACATTAAAAACAAAACAAACAAAAACCCTGACAAAAACAAGACACTCCACTGAACATACTTTACCTCCTCTGGAGATAAGACAAATGTGATAATTGTTAGTCATGTCACTTAATGCACTGCTGGAAGGCTCTCAGAAACTATTGTGAAGAATCTTTATAGAATAGATCAACTCAGAGCACTTTGATTTAGCTTCCTCCTCTGTTTCCAAAGAACCATTTGTAGTTTTAGATTATATTCCAAACTCTTTCAAATTCAGTTTAGCACATCCTAGATGAAACTGGTGTCTGACTGGAATGCAGCAATATTTCTCTGAAAATATCAATATTCATTTGGAATACTAGAACTTCCATGCTATATACGAGGAACCTTTTGCCTCAAATCCTAGATAGCCTTGGCAGTATTGAAGACAGTAAGTTTGCATAAAAATGCAGAGACAGACACTTCCTGATACTCTTGCACATGAAAAGCCTGGATAATATAAAGTGTGTATGTAAACCACAAGGAATTGTCTGAAATATCCAAAAAATTCTGTGACCATGTTGATTTTCCAGATCTTTCCATCTTCTCTGTGAAACATCTGTGGTTTGCTAACAAATCCACTGTGGCAAGGAACAGAGGGTCAGAGAAGTTTGGCTTATTTGCTTTCTAAGAAGCTATGTTCTCAGAAATAGTAAATAGTTCTTGAATGCTTCAGACAGACGAAGTGTGTGTGTGAGGGAATCTGTTTACTGAAAGGAGGTAAAAGCCGGACCCTTCACTTATACAGGCTTCGACACAACTGTGTAACTGGTAGTGATTTATTTAGCACTCAGTGTATTTACTCTGCTCTCTCATGTGTACCTAATGCAAGTATGAAAACAACTTGGTGCTGTTAACAGATTCAAGGTGCTTTCAGCTCATAGTGGTGATAGAGATGAAAAGAAAAGAAAGAAAGAAAGAAAAGAAAGGAAAATAGATGAGTGAATGTTTTAACGTTTTATTTCTACCAAATCATGTAATTCAATCCCAAAATCAGCAGAACAGTTGTGTCAACTGTAAAATGGTAACTCTGTTGGTGTTGTACACATTCAGGACATGTCCTCTAATAAAATAATACTGGACAAAGATCTGCTGAATACATCTAATACTGTACTTTGTTCTTTTACTGGAATGCAAAATCCATAAATTAGTATGTCTGTTTACAGTAGCAATCACAAAAAGAGACAATATGTAAAACTTTCTAGCGTGTCTAAGTGACTACCTAATCTGTTTGAAAATGACAGTTGACAGAAGGAAGCAACTGCAGCTGGAGCTGAAATGGAGAGTGAATCTGAGAAGGAAATAGGGCTGGATGTAGCTTGCAAACAAGAGAGAGTCTCGGGGTGGAAGACAATGGGCAAGACACCACTGTCCTTTGGGGTATCCTGGTCATTCCCATCTGAATAATCAGGAGGATCATCCATAAAAGAATATAGGAGGAAATACTCACTGACAAAGTAGATGCTTTCATAGTTCCCAAGAGAGAGGGAGTAGTGGACAGACTCTTTCAGTCTCTTTACAGGAGACCTCCCTTTTGACAACTGATCCACAGAAGGAGGAGCCCACCCAGGCCATTATTTCAGGGCTCCTGAGGGAAAAATGTGACTGACTCATGGACATACCTCAGTGGGCCTTTGGGGAACCTTTGTTCCTGGATATCCTATCTCCAGAAGTGTGTGGGGTCTCTCTTCCCCGGCCCTGTCAAAAGGGATAGGCTTCTGATCTGAAAGTCCCGAGAATATACCATGGACTCAGTTACAAGTGGTATTAAGGCCAATCCTGGGAATTTTTGGATCCGCGCTTTCAGTTGGAAAAAATGCATGAAAGTGACCTACTCAATTCCACTGTAGGAAGGTGGATAAGATACCTCTCAGGAAGCAGCTACAATGTAAGTATAATTGGCACTGCACAAAGAAACTAATGGTGCTTGGTGGCAACAGCGTACTCTGCATGAAGAGAGAAGGCTGCACGTCTCTTGAAATAGATGTATTCAGCCTCAAGCTCCACACCAACCTCTTCTGGAATTGAATCCTCTTTGCTAATAAAAAATACTACAGCTAAAACAAAGCTAAGAAGGAAAATTCAGTTGCATGGAAGTAAAGGAGACTAAAGGTGCTGAGAACTCTGGAAGTGGTGGCTGAAGGGAACTGGGGCACCAGCTCCTTACATAAACTCGCTGAAGCTAAATGTTAGGTTGTGTGACAGGACGTAAGAGCCCAAAAGCTGAATTCAACACTAAGAGCTAGTCTACACTAGAAGCGCTACATCGGTGCAGCTATGGCGCTGTAGCGCATCTGGTGAAGAGATTCTATACCAACAGGAGAGAGGGTTCTCTTGTTGGCATAATTACTCCAACTCCGGGAGAGGCAGAAACTATTCTGGTAGGAGATCATCTCCTGCAGACATAGAGCTAGTGTTGACAACGCTTAGGTCGCTGTAACTTGTGTTCCTCAGTGGAGTGGCTTTTTCACACCCCTGACTAACGTAAGTTATATCGACATAAGTAGTTGTGTAGATTTGCTCTAGGAGTGCACATGCTCCTAAAGGTGGGGATTTATACTGACAAATATTCACAAGAAAAAACTACTACTCTCATACTGGTTTGTTGAAAGGTGTTATTAAGTAGCTGTTTACAAATTGAACTGCAGAAGAAAGGTGCTAGAGATGTGCCAAGTACTTATTAAAAGATTTTAGGATGGAGGAATCTCAATCTACAATACAATCAAATTTGAAGTAAATAATCTGAAAGGGCGACAGAGGAAAGAAAGCTACAACTCTGACAGAGTCCCATAACATTAAATGGAAAGGGAAAAAAAAAAAAAAAGCCAACCAGAAACATGAATTTCTTTTGTTAACAGAAACAAGCACAAGCATACACTAACCTAGTAAGATGCTTTATTGCCATGGTTGACATGCACACAATTGTTCATCTTATGCTGCCAGCAATTGCTGAAAGTGGGGAGATTACATTATGCAGAGAAAGAACTGAACTTTTTGAGGGAGGGGGTTGCACAATGGCAAGAAATGCCAGAACACTTCCTCTATGAAAGGGGAGAAAGGATTCATTTTAAACCATGTCAATGCTAGCAGGTGTTCTGTAGCACAGACAGCCCATCCCAATGGCATACTTTAACTCCACGCAGGATCACATCCAGAAGAAAAAAAAACATTCTTCCCCGCAATTTCTTCTTTGGTAGACGCAGCTTTTCTTCGCCATTTAGCTACTATAAATGAATTTATATATTTATTTTTTCAAAAACTGAGCCCAAAATAGTACCTTGATATTTGAGTATGAGCCATATATCATATTTGCAATCCATTTTTAGCACTCAGCTCAGTAAAAGTGTCACAGACTATAAAATTACTCACTGGTTAGATTCCTGACACTTTACAGCTCTCATGTTTTAACATTTTCCTTCATGAATACCAGACAAAAATTATTCTTCCCAATCCAGCCTGAGAGGCATTGGAAGAGAGGGGACAGTTACTGTGAGTTTTTCTATAACAGACGTAATCTAGCTGCTAGCGCAAGGCGTCGCTGTCCAGGTTGGGAACAGAAGAACACTTGGTGGCTTTGTCTCATTGTACATGGAGATAATTTTAGAGAAGCTCTAATAACACATTTTTTCAGTCTGGACTGCACCATTTGGAATGGAATTTTAGTAATTCTGGAATGGGAAAACCACTTTGCCCTTCATTTTCTTTTTCTTGTAAGTGGTTCCTGTTTAGTTACAAACTGACAGACGAAGGCCTGTCAGTACCCGGGGTTAATGGATTAGGTCACTATCACAGTCATATTCTTCTGGAGAAGATGAGGATCTCCTTTTCTTTAGACGATTTCTTAATGGTGATGTGGGAACTGCAGCAACAGACTTACCTTCAGACAATGAACTGCTCCTTTAAAAACACAAACTTGCTTTTATGTTTCACAGGATGACTCTCACAGGAAGAAGAAAGAACTCTTATTTGCCCTGTAGTAACCATGGAACTTTGAGATGCTGCAGTCAGTGTGAATCCCACAGCAGGTGTACATGTGCCTCAGTCATTCAAAACTGCATTGTTTTGAATAGCAGTGTCTATCAGGAGTGCACATACGCCCGGAGCCTCCGTATACTTCCATGTGAGAGAACAAAGGGCAGAGCGGCTGCAACCCTCATTCTGTTCCCTTGCTATGGCAGCTGAGGACTCCAAAACTAGGGATGGAAAGCAGATAGTGGGATCCACACTGAGTGCAACAACTCCAAGAACTACAGTTACTATAAGGTAAGTTCATTCTTCAGTGTGTGTCAGCGTGGACCCCACTGTAGGGGAGCGGAAAGCAGTACCTCCTCTGGCTGTTGGGATGAAGGGTTTCAGCTATATCCAACAGACTGTGGTATTGCTCTCCCAAACTTGGCATCTGCCCTGACATTCAAGTCCAATGCTTAATGCTTGACAAAAGTCAGTGGGTTTCTCCACATCTCCGCCTGGCATATTTCGGAAACTGACATTTCGGGGTTCTGAAGCAGGCAGAGAATGCCACTGAAGCAGGCAGAGTCCACCATGATGTTCATTGGGAGAGGTACATCAATCAACTAGTAACAGCAAGATACGCTGTCATATCCACTTTGATATTCTTTGTGATGAGATGGCCCAGAGATTGAACTGCCAGCAACAACCAGAAACAATTGGGGAGACAGAATCAAATTGCACAGACTGTCAATGTAAAGTAAGGCTCTGGAAACAGCCAATAAAATGTAACTTTTCTCCTGATACAGTGTGGGGCTTCAGGAATAAGACAGGCAGGTTAACTGATTAACTCAAACTGAACTCAGACTACCTTGGGAGGGAACTTCGGGTGAGGTACCTATGAAATATCATGTAGGGAGGGTCAGCTGTAAGTGCTTGGAGTCCACTCACTCTTTTGTCTCTGAGTTCCAAGACATTTATGTGAAGTCCTAGGTTGTCTTCTGTGGACCAGGCCCCTTGTGCTTATAGGTGGTCCAGGCATTTCTCACCCCCGCTGTCCCTAACACATCCACAATTAAAGTCCTTGTCAGAGTGGAGGCTGAGAATCATATGCCTCCTTATACAATCTCTAACCACCATTACAGTTCTGCAAGGATGTGAGGTGACACCAAGACTTTCCTGTCCATCTGGTGACAGGGCGGAAAGTAGACTGATCTAGGCCAGAGTTTTAGGGGCCACATATGAAGTCTGGCAAGCAGTGTCATGTGCATGCACATCAATGTATCATCTAATACTCCTAGCCAAGTTTGTACTGTTATAGACAGGTTTGATTTTGTCTTGAGTAGTAGTGACTGCAGTGACATAAACTTGTCCCCAGACAGGTTTGTGCTCTCTGATCTGAAATCAATCATAGCTCCTATCTTCTATGATGGTAAAAGAGGTGATATTTTCATAGCTGAAGGTGGCCCAGTCAGGCAAACAGAGACTTTGCATATCTTAGACTCACTGCTGCCTCCTGCTCTGATCAGTCTATCTTCCATGTAAGGGTAGATGTGCATGCTCTGTCTTCAGAGGTGTGCCATTACCACCGCTAGGCATTTTGTGAAGACTCTTGATTAGGGTGAAGTGATTTTTTTTTCTTCCAGTGAATAGTTTTGGCAAAAAAAACAAACCACAAAAAACACCCTTCCTGCCCAATCAAAACCAAAAAACCCCCACAAAACTGATTTTGGGAACAGTTCATTTAAAAAAAAAAAATCAAAACAAACCGTTCTGAAATTATAAGTTATTTGATTCAACATTTCATTTAGAATATTTCTATTTGATGTTCAAAACATTTCATTTCCACATTAACACAGTTTTAAAAAATGTTTTGCTTTGGCAAAAAACAGACCTCCAGTTTTGGTTCTAAATGAAAAAATTTTCTTTGGATTTTTTGGTTTGGCAACAGAATCAAAATAATCAATTATTTGCTCATCTCTACTTCTGGTGCCGTTGAGAGTTTGAATGGCACCTCTGATAATGATAGTGATTTGGCTCTACTGAGAGCCTGAAGTACTTCCAGTGGGTTGGGAGGATGGCTATGTGGAAGTATGGATCCTGTAAGACAAGAGCCATGAACCAGTCTTGAACCTGCAGAGAATAATGGAGGCAAGCATTACCATTCTGAATTCAAGGCTGCACCCGCACTTGTTCAGTCTCCTCAGGCCAGGGACAGGACAAAGACCCACCCCCCCTTCTTTTTTGGAATGAGGAAATATCAGGAATAAAAGCCCCTTAAGACCCTTGTACTTCTGAGCTCTCCTATGGCTTCTAGAGAGAGCAATGAGGCCACTTCTCTTTGTGATAGGCTCTCATCAGAAGGACCCCTGAAGGGGATAGGGAAGAGGTTTGTGCAGAAGTATAAAGAGTAGACATGAAAAGGGTAGCCATGAGTGAAAGATGTCCAAACATCCACTTCTCTGATAGCAAACCAAGCCCAGGGGAAAGGGGAAGGAGGCTCCCAATATATCCATTAAACCTGTTGCCTCTGTGATGGTGCAGGGTGAATGACTGAGTACGACGATGACAGACATATCTCCTAGAATTGAGAGGTTTTTTCCTTGGCAGGTACTCAGGCTACCTACTCTGGAAATAGGATAGCATCCTACTGAGGCTGGTAATTGCATCATTTTTGGTAAAGAGATAGTGTATAGAACTTAGGATATCTTGATTTCTATGCACCAACTCACCCACAATCAAACTTCAAGGTAAAGTAATACAGAATTTCCTGTACAACTTAAAATGTCTGTTGCTTTAAGAAGAGACAGCCTTTGAAAGAAGCTGCTCAGAAAATTCTAGTGGAAGTTTAGGAGAATGGATATATGCCTATTTGGTTCCAACTCTCATTCCCTATCGAATCATCTTCAACAACTTTCTGATATAAGCCCTTTGCTTACTGTAGCTGAAGTTTTTCCACTGGGCATTCAATACCCTTCCCTTCTCCAAGGCCTATGCCAAAAGCCTTAACTACTTCTTGGGTACCAAAATCCCAAACCACTTTCCAAATCCTCTCAGATGCCAAAGGCCTCAAATGCACTCTACTTAAGCTAAAATCTCTATCCTCTGACCCCATCCCCTTGTCAACTTCAACAGTGTACTTATGAATTGTCAATCTACCAAATTTTGTGTTGCAGAGTTTTGTATGTTCTTACTGCAGGACATTCCATTATTGTAATTTGTATTTAATTTTCCCCAGGAGAGCTTCTAAAATCAGCATCTACATTTTCTTGGTAACAAGCAGCACGTGACCAGAATAATGTTCCATAGCACCTGCCCACTAAACTTCACAACCCCTGTCACATTTCCTTTAGACATCCCTGTGAAATTCCACTCCCTTTTGCTACTATCCCAGACCATTCTCTCCTCTTCTAAGCTTCACAGAGCTTGTTCCCTTAGCTGGTCAGAGAACATGCCATCTAGCACTTCATCATAGTCATTGCTCTCTGGATACTCTCTTACCACTGTGTCTTCTCAAGTGAATATCTCAGGATTTACTACACAGTGGAGTATCTCTTGCATTTAACCTGCATGTATAATTGTTAATATGCATATCTAGGGGGCCATGTACCATTTTTTGATTTTCACCTAATAATAATAATCATTCAGGAGTTCCATGTCCACAGTTAGAGCAATGCTCCAGGAACCTACTTCTGCCAAGTGGAAAACCACCTCAAATACAGTTCACTGAAAGTCCAAGCTTCCAGAGTGCACATTCTTCCAACTATGATAGAAAAAAACAGTTAACACCAGTACTCTTTATATTCAGCTATGGATCTGTCAATTAAAAATGAGGATAAAATTTATGAAAGTGGTGTTTAAAATCTGTAAAAGGTCTACATGCAGTGACAATTTTATTAAATTGTTTCTCTTCTTCCTTTGTGTTTATACTAAATTATGCTAAAACAGAATCATCTCAGCCAAATTGAATATATGGATCCTGAAGAAGAGCTCCATGTAGCTCGAAAGCTTGTCTCTTTGCCAACAGAAGCTGGTCCAATAAAAGCTATTTCCTCACCCACCGTGTCTCTACATGGATTCTGTACAGTTATGAGTCATGGACGAACACTTCCTGTACTGACTGGCTGATACTGTACAATTAATGAAAAATAACTACACAAGCACTATGCCAATCCATGAACTCCGGTTGGCAGACAGCCTGTCAACCAGAGTACATCTTTCTTCTAAATACTATACTTCCACTTGCTCAGAACCAAGTCAAAGGCAAGGCAAAGCACACTCATTAACTCCAGATAGATCTATTTTATTGAAATAACCAGATTTCTAAGGGAGTGAGATGTGACTTTTTGGACTATGTCACCCTGATGTACAATTAAATGATCTTATATTTACATAATACCTTTACTCCTGAATAAACTCTATATTGATATACAGACAATAATCACTTAATCATTTCATTGATGAATAAAGTGGATTAGGGAGCAGACCATACTAGCTGTTCATAACAGTTTAGGGCAAAGTGTAAATACCACCATATTTATGAAACTACATGGGGAAATTTAGGGACCCAGCCAAATTTAGGGACCTAGGGATTCCAGAGCAAATACCACAACTTTTTGCAAGCACTGCTTTGTACCTTTAATGATCACAAATGTTTGCAACTGTAAATTTTACATCTCATCCAAAAGAATGGCATTGTGAGAAGCACTACACCACACTAGGACACTGTTTCAGTACAATTAAAAAGGAACCTACCACTCAAGGAATCACCAACACTTCTCAGAGTCTCCCAAGTTTTCCTTTGAGGTTTCTTTGCAAGTACTGACCCAGCTTAAACCCGTTTAACTTGTGAGTTATGACATGATCACAGACTAAGGTGCTACAAGACAGCAGGCAAAACTGTTCTATCTAGATTTTTACTTTTTTCTAATTGTGTTATAGGCTGGGCTGGTAGCATCTCCTACTAAGATTGCCCGAAGCTTCCCACTAAAGATCCTGTTTTAAGTTGCTTATAACCTGACAAAAGTAACGGTCTGGGCTGAAATTTTCCATGCCAGGAGTCAGCTATAGGCCAATCTTTTTTGGAAAATTTCAGCCAAAAGGGTTCAACCATTTCCATGAACAAGGCTAGGGAAAAATAGGTTTTGCTCGTGTTAAAAAATGGAGATCTTTTCCTTGAAATGCCCAAAGACCCCCCCATGCTTTGAATTATTTTTGCTATCATGAAAATCCACCTAAATCTCACCAAGCTACAAGCCAATGAAAAACTGCAGTTTGCACATGCTCAGAACAGACTTTGATTTTAGCAGCTAAAATCTCTGAAGACTTCATTCTCTCTGAGCACACTAGAGCCCCTCACAGCTCCAAGTGCTGACGAGATTGCCAGTGCACCACCCCTACCAGCTGAATGACCAGGCTCCATCACTTACCAGCTCCTACCTATGGCCAGACTGTGCAACTGACATCCCCACAAGAGTGACTAAGCATGTTCCAGTGCAGGGCTAATTGGGGGTGGGGGACAGAAGCACTTCCCCTGTAATTGCTGCTCTCAGCTGCTCTGGGCTGGGCCAGGCGGAGTGAACAGACTGGGATAAGGAGCCAAGGATGAGGTAAGAGGGGAGAGAGACTGGAGGAGGAGCCTGGAAGACAGTGGAGGGGAGGGGAAAAGAGAGAGATCACATGAGGATCTCATGAGGAACTAGAACCTTAATTCTAACTTTCAAGTGATTTACTTTGCAATCTTAATAATGTTCTTTTAACCTAGTTTTTGTGTGCAATATATCTATGTTCAAGGAGCAAGGAGGTGACCCAAGAGTAACTTGAATTCCATACCTTGATTATTTCCACCAACTGATCCACACCACTGTCGCCTGGAAAGATTGGTTGTCCAAGTAACAGTTCTGCCAATACACATCCTGCTGACCACACATCTGAAGAGAAAAGGCGGAAAAGTATTTCCGTGAAAGATGTTATACATATATATCACTATATATCATATCAAATTTGACCCATTTAATACATTACTTCGTGTTTGGTTCTGTACAAGATACAATTAATCAAGAGCATTCAGACTTTATATCTAAAAGACCAACAATGAAGACTGAGAACCACTGGTAGAACCAGAGAGATAAGATCTATAAAAAAAGTCCGTCTATCAGTACATATTAACATCCACAGAATATATACATATACATATTCCTGATCCCTTTGGGTGTATCAACTGAAAGATTAGTGATTACTCGTATCCTGTTTATATATATATATAACAGATATATAACACATTAAATTTAACCCATTTAATATATTACTCTGTGTTTGGTTCTGTAGAAGATATAGTTAATCAAGAGCATTCAGACTTTATATCCAAAAGACAAACAGTGAAGACATGGAGAACCTCTGGTAGAATCAGAGATATAAAATGTATAAAAAAAGTCCATCAATCAGTACATATTAACACCCACCCACACACAGACAGAATATATTAACTGAAAGATTAGTGATTACTCATATCCTGTTAGTGATTACTATCATATCATATCTTTAGTCATACATGTTATACATACCGAGTGTGTAAAGACATTTTCTATCAAAGGACAGGTGATGCTTTTTGTTGTTTTTTTAATCTAGGAGTACAGACTCACTGTTGCGTCATTTTATATATACAATATAAAATTTACATATATAAAAAGATGAATCAGAGCTGCAAATAGTGCTAGCTTTAAATCAAAGAGAATTTGGGCTGTGCAAGGACAGCAGACTCAGACTGTACTGGCACAAAATTTAAGCTCCAAATTTCACCCACTTTGAAATGGTTATATTGGTATTATAAAACTTTAAGAACTTTCAAACTTCAGAGAAATTTACAAACATTATCTGAAGAATTCTGTTGGGGAACCTAAATTCTAAAAAAAACCTCTTAAAATATCCACCTTTCCCTCTAAAGTATTTAATGTAATCATAAGTGTTAGACAGCAAGACAATATGCTTTCTGCTTGTGTCCCCTCTACAGCTGGAATTCACTACTCAAACCCAGTTTCCAAAACTGTATTGACATTGAAGCTCTTGTACAAAGAAGAACATATACAAAAAGCCACAGCAATTTTACGTTCAAGTAGAAAAACAGTAGGGAAATTAATGGAAAAAACGGAGGAAGAGAACATACTCAAGATCTATAAGGAAAGAAATTCTATTTTAAGCTTCTAAGACAGTATATACAATGGAGATTAAACACAAAGTGTAAAGCTTAAAAATGTATTTGGCATCCCAATATCTTATATTGCTTTTTATCCCACAAGTAATATTTTCAAAAGTGCCTAAGTGAGAGGCTCCTTTGTAAATTTTACCTATACTGCACAGGTATGACACACCCATGCCTGAAATGCAGTTGCCTCTGGGGTAGAGGTGACAGCAATTTAGAAGCACACAGCAATTTCTCACAACAGTCTCAGTCAAAGTGAATAAAAATTTCATATGCAGCATTTGGGGGACATAGGTTGATGTAATGAAGTTAGAGATGGAACACAACCATAACATCAGGATTTGTGAAAAGAATGCCGTGTGGGCTTCAATGGCCAATGACAAGTGATCACAAACATCTTATAGCTCAGCTGAAAGACAGCTATGTTATATAAATTTACAGTTTCTTCTCTCCTACTAATCCCAACTCCCAAGCACTTGGACCAGAAGAAGAGGCACTCACGGTTTGACCCATCCCCAATCTACAGAATGGAGCCCTGCAAACTAGTCAGGTGGCCCATGGAACTATCAGGTATATACTAGAAGATGGCTTAATGAATTCAACATCAACTGTCTTTGACTACTCACCAATTTATCTTCAGTCATATACCATGTGCTGCAACTAGACCTTAGCTACATTCCAGATACACAGAAGTATGATAACTTATAGCAGATGGTTTCCTTTGGGCTAAACATCACTGTACCAAATTTTTATTTACTTACAAATAACCTCACTTGACCCTGTAACAGCCAAAGGAGAGATTACTTACCTGTACAGAGTAAATGGAGTTCTTCGAGACATTTTGTCCTTAGGGGTGCTGCAGTCAGGATGTGCCCATGCACTCTTGATTGGAGATTTCTGTAAGCAGTGTCTGTAGGTCTGCACTTGTGTCCTACACACCCTCGTGCTCTGGTACAAAGGTATATAGGGCAGGCTTGCTGCTGTTTCTCCAGTTCCTTCTCAACCACAAAGTCCAGAGAGTATAACCCCAAAACTGAAAGGAAGAAGGGCCCACAGGGGAGTGGAGAACCCATAGGAACAAGACATCTAGAAGAACGCCAATTACTGTGCAACCTCTCCTTCTCCCTCTGAGTGCTCCACATCAGAAGATTCACAAGCGGTACTCCAATTATGGAGGAGGGTGCTGAGGAGGTAGATTCAGTATGCTCTGTGGAATAGCATCACCGAAGGCCATGTCAACTCTAGATGCACGCACAATAGTAAAATGCTGGGAAAAGTGCCACTGCAAATGTCTGAGACGGATATGTACTTCAATAAGACCACAGAGGTATACCAAGCCTTAGTGGAATGGGCAATCACCCTTGGTGAAAGAGGCACCTCCAAGGCTTCACAACAGGTCAAGATGTCACCCATTTCAACAATCTCTGGGTGGATACTGGGTACCCTTTCATTCTTTCTGTGAGGGAATCAGACTGCAAGAAGCCACGACAGTACTATGAAGATGGCTACCAATCTCTCATTTCAAGACCTTGAGGAGCAAAAGTTTTGGGGGATAAGCAAAGAGCAAGACCAAGAGCAGAGGCCAAGGGTAAGGAGGGCATCTCCCAACAAGCTGAGACTATGCCCCCCCAAGAAGAATCATCTGCATCGGACAATGTCATAAAAAGATCTCTCTCCGTGGAACCCCAAATGAAAGAAATAACCTTTGAGGTATTGACACCCACTAGAACAGTTTGTACTTATTGAGGGGCATAGACAGACCAGAGCCAGGCTTGAATACATCAGGAGTGCAGTCTTGCCAGGGACGTTACGAATTTGCTGGCTGCCACATGGCCCAGGAGTTGAAGAGAACTCCTTGCTGTGGTTTGTAGCTCTGTTGTAGCATGGTACTGAGGCTGGCCATCGTAGCAAACCTATTCATGGGCAGGTATGGTTTGATTGTCATGGAGACCAAAGTGACACCGATGAAGTCTATTTGTTGTACAGGTCTAAATGTAGACTATTTCATGTAGAGGTGGAAGCCCAAGAAGTGGAAGAGGGATAGGACCTTGTTGATTGCTGACGGCACCCTGAAAAAGGAGCAACCCGTAAGAAGTCAGTCATCCAGACAGGGAAAGACTATTATTCCCATCTAATGAAGATGGGCTGGCGATAGCTGAGAGGACCTTTGTAAAGATCCTTTGCACAGTCAAAAGTCAAAGGACAGGATCTAGTATTAGCAGTTGTCCTTGCCCATGACAAATTGTAGGAAATATTTCTGGGAAGAGTGCATAGCTATATGGACATATGGTCCCAGAGGTCAAGGAAGACAAACCAATTCCCCACTTCTAAAGAGGAAATCACCACGGGTAAGGTTACCATTCTGAACCATTGTGAGAGGACAAAGTCTGGAGGTCCAGAATTGGTGGTCTTCCTCCTCTTTTCTTGGGAACCAGGAAGCACCTCGAGAAGAACCTTTTCTCAAGACTTTCTCAAGGAAGTCCAGTGGAATGGGTTAGATTACCCCTAGGAATAGGGAATATTGCACCTCCTGTCTTAGGAGACCCTTGTGAGAAGGATCCCTAAGATGGGGAGGGATGACGCTGAACTGGATGAAATAGCATCTCCAGGGTCCACCTATCCACGGTGATCAACTCCCAGGCAGACAGGAAATGGGAGAGATGATCCCCAACAGGCTGTTGACGGGCTTGGTGTAGACCATGATCCTAGGATCACTTGTGACCCTTGACCAGTTGATCACAAAAGCCGTTCAGAAGAAGTTGCTGATTATGATGGCACAAGGGAAGACAGCCCTTTCTTAGAAAAATCTAGGTTTCTTTCTTGATGGTTCAGTTGATCTTGTGGTTTGATAGTAAATTGGGCAAGACCACTGTCTGTGATATGCTGGGTTTTGTTTTGTTTTTTGGGTGCTGCTCTCAAGGTTGCTTGCTGGGAAGCTTCTCAGTACACAGTCTGCTGGAGATTTATTTTAGGTGATACTGGGACCTCTGTACCGGGGAGGAAAAAGCCTCAGTGGTACCCATTCCAGGATGTGAGGTCTCCTTGTTCCCAGATCAAGAGGGTGACTTTATCCTTTTCAGGGTTTCTCTTTCTGGAGAGTGGGGTCTCTTCATTTTAGATCATCTTGAAGACCCTAAAGGGCTGCAGGGTCTTTGATTACCGGAGCCAGGGCTGGTGTGCTCACCAGAGTTGGCAGTTGAGGCTGATGTGTGCGCGCGGAGGGACTTGGACCTTGCAGCTCTCAGAGAGTGTTCCATAAGAAGCAGTTTCAATCCGTCCTACCTCTGCTTTCTGAATCTGCTTTTGCATCTGAAGCAAACCTTGGGAATGTGAGCTCTCCAAGGCAGCTGGAATGCCCATTGTTGAGAGGAAAGGACCCATGGTAGACATGGCAGGGTTTGAAGCCTGGGGTCTTGGGCATAACCCAGTAAGAAAGGACAGGCAGATGTAGAGGGCCGAGAGGAACATAGGCCCTGACAGGGTGAAAAGGATTGGGGGGGGGGGGGGGAAGATACCCCCCCCAAAGTATACAATTGTGTCAAATTAAAAAGAATGATAAAAATGAAATAACTGAATTAAAGAAATAGGAACAAGTCAGAAAGAAGAGTCAGCAGGCTGCATAGCTAGCTAGGGGACACTGTGACACTCAGTCTCATGCTACAGTTGGTTGAGAAGGAACTGGAGCAGCAGTGGGTCTTCCCCTCCCTATATACTCTCACACCAGAACACAAGAGTGCATAAAGCACAGACACTGCTGACAAAAATCTCCAGTGTATGGGTACAAGCACATCCTGATGTGAAACACCCGTAGAGACAACTTGAAGAAGAATCTTGGTACATGCTGTAGTGTTTTATTGTTATATGAAACAGTCTGTTCTCGAACAAATTTAACCCAAAACAGAAACCATACTAAGTAGTATGCAGTAACTATTACACAACTGAAGCCTCTGCAAGGGAACTTATGATGAATCTCCACATCAAATACTGAAATACTGTTAAGGTTTTGCAGCCACTTGTAAAGAAAGATGCTCTCTTGGGAAGGTAGGCTTGCTCTTTCACTAGGATTTCCACAAATCAATTATTTATTCAATGCAAATCTGCCTTGCTACACTAAAAGTCACTCATAATCAATCAATGTTAATTAGAGACTCAGAAAGCCTACAGCTGTGTTAATGGCGAGGAAAAAAATGAAGATTCTCTTCAGATTTCTGCCTGGCTTTATGAATCAAGCTTCCTGCTGGAAAACAACAGGGGAACTAATATTCCATATCCCTCGTGTGTTTAAATGAGATCACTGGGAAACAATGTTCGCACTATATTTAGTTGTTGTTTTAAATGCTCTTGTAAGGAAGTGCCTCTTATCTGATAATTTTCTGGTCAGTTTATTACCATTCCTGATTGCTGCAACCACTGAAGACTGATTCAGGGACATGAGAAACCTTAAAGAATTCCCTGAATCAGTCTTCAGGTCATACTCACTTCCAAATACAGGTTGAGCAATTTTCCCTGTTCAAGGAAATGCACAAAAATTCTTACTGATAAAGCCATCTGGTCACAGCAATATGACATCATAACTTCTGAACTCTGTGCAGGCTTCTGAACCTCTGTTGAGATCCCCGCTTCAAAATATAGTTTATGTATTTGCATAGCTTCTCCCTGCTTTGATGATTAATGTAGGAAGCAGCAGATATTCAGGGTGAAACCCTGGCTTTACTGAAGTCAATGGAGCTTTTGCTAATGCCTGTAATGGGATCAGGATTTCACTCTCATTGTGTTTTGAATGTATAGGTTCAGGGATATTTAGATTTATTTTCTGAGTTAGAGCAATATCCACCTCTTTCTTTCAGGAGAGACTTTCCTACATTTTATGAGGTG
Source organism: Caretta caretta (assembly GCF_965140235.1). Taxonomy (NCBI): domain Eukaryota; kingdom Metazoa; phylum Chordata; order Testudines; family Cheloniidae; genus Caretta; species Caretta caretta. The sequence continues at coordinate 206,636,042 of NC_134206.1, forward strand.
GTTAATGCCCTTAATATTTTATGTATATAATTTTAAGAACCAGAAGAAATGAGGTAAATTTCTGTTTAGATGTCTATACCCAAGGAATTCTTGGATAAGAGGATATTTTGCTGCCTTCTGTAGTCTAAAGATATTCTACTGGAGCCAAAGTGAGTAAACTAGTTAATTGCATAGTTGTTGTAGACATGTTCGTTCCCAAGATATTAAAGAGACATGCTGGGTGAGGTAATATCTTGTATTGGACAAACTTCTGTTGGTGAGAGAGAGAAGCTTTTGAGCTACAAAAGAGCTATGCGTAGCTCAAAAGCTTGTCTCTTTCACGAACAGAAGCTGGCCCAATAAAAGACATCGCCTCGTATACTCATACTTTAAGGCCAGAAGGGACCATTCTGATCACCTAGTTTGACCTCCTGCACATCACAGGCCACTGAACCTCACCCACTCCTGTAATAGACCTATAAACGTCTGGCTGAGTTACTGAAGTCCTCAAATCATGATTTAAAGACTTCAAGTTACCGAGAATTCACCATTTACTCTAATTCAAACCAGCAAGTGACCCATGCTGCTGTGGAAGGTGAAAACCCCTCAGGGTCTCTGACAATCTGACCTGGGGGAAAATTCCTTTCTGACCTGAAATATGATGATCAGTTAGACCCTGAGCATGTCAGGGAGACCCACCAGCCAGATGCCTGGGAAAGAATTCATTGCAGTAACTTAGAGCCCTCCCCACCTAGTGTTCCATCTCCAGCCACTGAAGATATTTCCTAATAGCAGTTGCAGATGGGCCACATGCCCTTGGAAGCAATCTCCTCATACCATCCTCTTCATAAACTTATTAAGTTTAGTCTTGAAACCAGTGAGGTTTTTCGCTCCCACCGCTCCCCTTGGGAGTGTGTTCCAGAACTTCACTCCACTGATGGTTCAAAACCTTCATCTCATTTCCAGCCTGAACTTGTTGATGGCAAGTTTATAGCCATTTGTTCTTATGCTAACAATGGCCCTTAACTTAAATAACTCCTCTCCCTCCTTGGTGTTTATCCCTCTGATGTAGACACAGCAATGAAACAGCCCTGCAGCCCAAACCAAAGTCAGCTGGCACAGGCCAGCCGCAGGTGTCTAGTTGCTGTATAGACATACCTTAAATGCATGACCTTGCACTTTGCAATATTAAATTTCATCCCATTTCTATTACTCCAGTTTTCAAAGCCATATTCCAGTCCTCCTCCACATCAGCAATACCTTCCAACTTTGTGTCATCTGCAAATTTTATTAACAAACTCCCATTTTTTGTGCCAAGGTCATGAATGAAAATGTTAAATAAGATTGGTCCCAAGACTGATCCCTGAGGAATTCCACTAGTAACCTCACTCCAGCCTGACAGTTCACCTTTCAGTATGACCCGCTGTAGTCTCCCCTTTAACCAGTTCCTTACCCACCTTTCAATTCTCATATTAATCTCCTTCTCCAATTTAACTAATAATTTCCCATGTGGAACTGTAGCAAATGCCTTCCTGAAATCCAGGTAGATTAGATTTTCTGCATTTCCTTTGTCTAAAATACCAGTTATCTTCTCAAAGAAAGATCATGCTGGTCTGGCACAATCTACCTTTTGTAAAACCATGTTGTATTTTATCCCAATTTCCATTTACCTCTGTATCCTTAACTACTTTCTCTCTCAAAATTGGTTCCAAGACCTTGAATACAACTGAGGTCAAACTAATGGTCCTGTAGTTCCCCAGATCACTTTTTTTCATTTAGTAAAAATAGGTACTATATTAGCAATTCTCCAGTGATAGGGTATGATCTCCAAGTTTACAGATTTATTAAAAATCCTTGCTTTTGGGCTTGCAATTTCATGTGCCAGTTCCTTTAATATTCTTGGATGAAGACTACCCAGGCTCCTCAATTTGGTCCCATTAAGCTGTTTGAGTTTGATGTCCATCTCAGATGTGGTAATTTTTACTTCCATATCCTCGTTTCCATTAGCCACCCTGCTACTACCCCAAAACTCAATTATTCTTACTAAAATCTGAGGCAAAGTAGTCGTATGGGTGCTGGGCCATGGCCAGATTATTTTTATCACCACCCCATCCTCAGTGCTTAGCGGTCCCACTTCTTTCCTTGTCCTCTTTTTATTTATATGGCTAAATAACTTTGTATCATTGGTTTTAATTTCCTTTCCAAGCTCCAACTCTGCTTGACTTTTGGCAGTTCTCACTTTTTCCCTACACTGTCTGACTTCCAAGAGGTAGCTTTCCTTGTTGATCCATTAAATCTTCCATTCCTTGTAGGCTTTCTGCTTTCTCCTAATAATCTCTGAGATGCATGTTCATCCAATTTGATCTGCAACCCTTCCCTACGATATTTTCCCCCCTTGCCTGGGATGCAGGCTTCAGATACTTTAAGTCAGAGTTGCAGAAACTAATTTCAAGCCTCCTCCACTTTCAGGTCCTTGAGTTCTTCAGTCCAGTCACTTCCCCAGCTACTTCCCTTAATTTTTCAGTGTTTGCCCTTTTGAAATCAAGGACCCTAGCTGCAGACCTATTTTTGTTTATCCTCCCATTTAGTGTAAATTGAATTAGCTCACGATCACTTGAATCGCAGTTATCCTCTACAACCAGTTCTTCTATGAAGTCCTTGCTACTTACACATACTAAATCTAAAATGCCATCATCTCTTGTTGGTTTGGTGACTATTTGGTGAAGAAATCACATCCAGGAATATCTGGGCCCTACCATTTTCAGTAGCACTTGTCCTCCAATCTATAGCTTGGAAATTAAAGTCTCCCATTATTACACACTTCCTAGTAGCATTTATTAAATTAAAAATATTAAAGAGGTCTCTGTCCATATCCAGAGCAGACTATAGGGGTCTGTATCATACTCCACGCACTATTCCAGTGGAGCCTCTGTTGCATTTCTTCTCCAAAGTGATTGACCAAAATCTGAATCTGTTTGGGTCAATCACTTCTTACTGCAGTTACCTCATTATTATATTTATTTCTGTCTTTCCTCAACAGCACATACCCTTCAATATCTGTACTCCAGCCATGACTATTATTCCACCGTGTTTCTGTTATCCCTATAATATCCGGTTTTACTCCCTACACCAGTAATTCTCATTCCTCCATTTTGTTACCTAGGCTCCTTGCATTGGTGTATAGATATCTTAGTTTTTTCTGCTTGGCTTTACCCAGATTCCTTGCCTGTTTAGTTGCAGTCATTCTACTGTCAATATTGCCTACCTGACTCTTAGTGTCATTGGTATTGGCACTATCTTTCCTCTTGATATCCAATCTCCTCCCTCTGTTGTACCTTTCTCCATTGCTGTATCCTCTCTTATCTGATTTCCCTGGGGCTCACTATCAGAATCAGGCATGGAGATTACATGAGTAGGCCCCTACCCAATTCACGGCCATGAAAAACATGTCATGGACTGTGAATCTGGTCTCCGCCGTGAAATCAGATTTTACAGGGGAGACCAACGTTTCTCAAATTAGGGGTCTTGACCCAAACGGGAGTTGCGGGAGGCGGGGGCAGTCACAAGGTTATTTTAGGGGGTTGCGGTATTGCCAGCCTTACTTCTGAGCTGACTTCAGAGCTGGGCAGCCAGAGAGCGGTGTCTGCAGGCTGGGAGCCCAGCTCTGAAGGCAGAGTCGCCATCAGCAGCAGAGCAGAAGGATGGCATGGAATGGTATTGCCACCCTTACTTCTGTGCTGCTGCCTTCAGAGCTGGGCAGCCAGACAGTGGTGGCTTCTGACTGTGGGCAGCAGCTCTACATTCAGAGCTGGATTCCTGGCCTGCAGCTGCCACTCTCCAGCTGCCCAGCTCTGAAGGCAGTACCGCTGCCAGCAGCAGTGCAGAAGTAAGGGTAGCAGTACCACACCCGCCTACAATAATCTTCCGACCCCCCCTCACCCCCAACTCCTTTTTGGGTCAAGACCTCTACAATTACAACACCTTGACATTTCAGATTTAAATAGCTGAAATCATTGTATTTATGATTTTTAAAATCCTATGATCGTGAAATTGACCAAAATGGACCCTGAATTTGGTAGGGCCTTATACATGAAACTCTCCAGACCGCCCCTGAATTCCTAGTTTAAAAGCTCTTTAAAGCCAACCTCCAACCCAGAAGTCTGTTTCCCTCCCTATTCAGGTGGAGTCCATCCCATCTCTCTCTCCATGAAGGCCTCCCAGTGGTCAAATGTCCCAAAACCTTCCTTATAGCATCACTGCCTCAGCCATCTGCTGATCATCATAATCTTGTCTTGCCTTCGCTCTCTAGGGACAGGTAGAATCCCACTGAAGATTATCTGAGCCTCCCTTTCTTTAAGTTTCTTCCCAGCCTCGAATAGTCTCCCTTAATATGTTCCAATGAGAATCTAGTAGTATCATTTGTTCCCACATGAAGGAAAAATCAGTGGATTCTTTCCTACTCCCATAAGGAGCCTCTTCATCCTCAGGTTCACATCCCGTTTCTTAGCTCCTGGCAGGCAGTACACCTTTCTGTTCTCTGGATTGGCTCTAGTGACAGGCCTGTCTGTTCTTATTAGGGAGTCCCCCATCATGTAGAACTGTAGACCCGGTGTTGGTGCAATTCTCCAGCCTATCTCCTTCTATTCCTTCTGGCTGCAAGTCCTCTTGTCTTTTGTGCTCACTTGCGATCCTCTAGGAGTCATCCTCTATCATCCAGGGGAGCTGAACTTGAGCTCTCTCCACTGACTCTTCCCCTCTTCTTATAGGGCTAGCCATTCTTCTCCTTCTCCCTTGCCGTCCCACCTTCTGTGACTGCCTGCTGCGCCTCTTCATTTTCCAACTCAGCAAACCTGTTCCTCAGCTGTATTTCTTCTTCACTAGCTTCAGCTTCACTTTCCTCTGCCTTGTTCACGTAGTCACATGCTTCCACTGGCCACTTTCCTCATCCAGCACTCTACCCTCACAGTTCTCCAGTCCAGCTTGCATCTACAAGTCTTAAGTTTTCCCTTCAGTCTCCTCTTCCCTTCCTCCACCATCTGTTCAAAACTCAATCAAGAGTTTCAATCTGCTTCAAGAGTTTCAATCTGGATCTTCTCTTCCATCCAGTCTATTTGGCAGCACTTCATATAAATGAAGCATCTTTCAGGTACATACTCCAGGATAATATACATTTGCAGCTTCCACATTAAATCATCTTCATTCTCTTCCATTCCTTGAGTGACTACCACTGCTGCCTCTGTACCTGTCAAAGTTCCCCCTCAAGCTTCTGTCAAGAAAAAATATAACACAACCCCACACATTCTCGCTCCCAAACTCTCCTTACAAAACTCCCTTGTTTTCCGCTTTGTTTCCTGACTCCTGGGCCACTGCTCCTGTGCTGCTCGCTGGCCAGCCCCTTGGCTACGTTTACAGGCCTCCTAATCAGGCCTCACCCTTGTCTCTCTAAATTAGTTAATAGCAGTGCTCTGTGCACTACTCCCTGGACCTTCTATTTATATTTAACTAGGACCATTTAATAACTATAAAATAATACTCTAATAGTTGTTCACAACTGATTTACAACTTTATATATCCATCAGATAACCCTCTCACCTTCTCTATCCTTATATTTCTAGAAGAGGGGGTTTTTCAATCATAGTGGAACCCCTATTTAATTAATTAATTGGAGATTTAAGAGTTCAGAAAAACAAAGTTTATAAAACATCTCAAAATTACAGTACGTACAGTGTATAATAGATTAACCATTCAATAACAGTACAGGCATAACAAATGAAATGCATACAGTGTGCCTTATTTTTCTTTGTTTGAGAGAACTGACTCTTTTCCTTGCCACCAGATCTGTCTTTTCAAACATGCACAGCTGACTGAATGCTGGCTGGAGGACTGAAGTCACATGCAGTGGCAGAAAACTTGGTTCATATACTTCCTCATTCATAAGATAGATGTTTATACAATCAAGGTTCTACGGCACTATGTATTTTGTTTTCTGTTTGCAGTAGTAAATAGAATTAACCATGGACAAAAGTGGATGTCAAACTGCTGAAACTGATTAATCAGTAAGGTAAGATATGCCCTTGAGAAAGAATAGGAAAATGAGTTCGCAATCTTAGTCACATATAAGGAGCAACAGTTGGGACTAACAGGATCCTAAGGAGAAGATATGACATCATTCAGGTATTTTTTCCTATAAATAAGAATATCAGATGATATTTTCTATAGGCCATCTTAATTACTACATAGTCATAGAATCAAACTCGTGGTGAACAGGGGAAGTCCCAGATGACTGGAAAAAGGCTAATGTAGTGCCAATCTTTAAAAAAGGGAAGAAGGAGGATCCTGGGAACTACAGGCCAGTCAGCCTCACCTCAGTCCCTGGAAAAATCATGGAGCAGGTCCTCAAAGAATCAATCCTGAAGCACTTACATGGGAGGAAAGTGATCAGGAACAGTCAGCATGGATTCACCCAGGGAAGGTCATGCCTGACTAATCTAATTGCCTTCTATGATGAGATTACTGGTTCTGTGGATGAAGGGAAAGCAGTGGATGTGTTGTTTCTTGACTTTAGCAAAGCTTTTGACACGGTCTCCCACAGGATTCTTGTCAGCAAGTTAAAGAAGTATGGGCTGGATGAATGCACTATAAGGTGGGTAGAAAGTTGGCTAGATTGTTGGGCTCAACGGGTAGTGATCAATGGCTCCTTGTCTAGTTGGCAGCCGGTGTCAAGTGGAGTGCCCCAGGGGTCGGTCCTGGGGCCGGTTTTGTTCAATATCTTCATAAATGATCTGGAGGATAGTGTGGATTGCACCCTCAGCAAATTTGCGGATGATACTAAACTAGGAGGAGTGGTAGATACGCTGGAGGGGAGGGATAGGATACAGAGGAACCTCGACAAATTAGAGGATTGGGCCAAAAAAAATCTGATGAGGTTCAACAAGGACAAGTGCAGAGTCCTGCACTTAGGACGGAAGAATCCCATGCACCGTTACAGACGAGGGACGGAATGGCTCGGCAGCAGTTCTGCAGAAAAGGACCTAGGGGTTACAGTGGACGAGAAGCTGGGTATGAATCAACAGTGTGCCCTTGTTGCCAAGAAGGCCAATGGCATTTTGGGATGTAGAAGTAGGGGCACAGCGAGCAGATCGAGGGACGTGATCGTCCCCCTCTATTCGACATTGGTGAGGCCTCATCTGGAGTACTGTGTCCAGTTTTGGGCCCCACACTACAAGAAGGATGTGGATGAATTGGAGAGAGTCTAGCGAAGGGCAACAAAAATGATTAGGGGTCTGGAACACATGACTTATGAGGAGAGGCTGAGGGAACTGGGATTGTTTAGTCTGCAGAAGAGAAGAATGAGGGGGGATTTGATAGTTGCTTTCAACTACCTGAGAGGTGGTTCCAGAGAGGATGGTTCCACACTATTCTCAGTGGTAGAAGAGGACAGGACAAGGAGTAATGGTCTCAAGTTGCAGTGGGGGAGGTTTAGGTTGGATATTAGGAAAAATTTTTTCACTAGGAGGATGGTGAAACACTGGAATGCGTTACCTAGGGAGGTGGTAGAATCTCCTTCCTTAGAAGTTTTTAAGCTTGACAAAGCCCTGGCTGGGATGATTTAATTGGGGATTGGTCCTGCTCTGAGCAGGGGATTGGACTAGATGACCTCCTGAGGTCCCTTCCAACCCTGATATTCTATGATTCATAGAATATCAGGGTTGGAAGGGACCTCAGGAGGTCATCTAGTCCAACCCCTGTTCAAAGCAGGATCAATCCCCAATTTTTGCCCCAGATCCCTAAATGGCCCCCTCAAGGATTGAACTCACAACCCTGGGTTTAGCAGGCCGATGCTCAAACCACTGAGCTATCCCTCCCCCATAGATCTATTTGTGGTTGAGAACCATAGCACTCCCCCATACCACCCCACAGACCCCTATGCCCAACGCCCCCCACCCAGAGACACCTCCACAGAGTGGGGACAGAAGCGGAGCCCCAAGTGCAGGGCAGGGCAGCAGGACAGCCGGGACCCTGGACTCCGCGACACTGGACAACCAGGATCCTGCTGAGCAGGGCCAGGCGGCCTTTAGCACACAGCTGTAGACTATACAGAAAGCATAGACTGCTATTAGTTTAGACCTTCAAAAATTAGGTTGTCACAGAAATATTACAGTAACTTAATGTAACTTATTAAATGACCGTCATTGTAGCTAACCAAATATGTTATAACTAATGAGAAAAGTTAATTAAATATCTTATTTGACAAATAGTATTACCGACTAATTACACACACGCACAATTTAACCCACAAAGAAGTTCCTGTAGCCTCTTTTTGGGTTAAGATTTTCTGTTCTTGAGTCTTCAAAAATGAAGCTCTGAAATTTGTAATTATATTTATTTAAGATATAGGTTTTTGTTCCTTTAATGACCTTCATGGTTGCTGGATATACAGTAACTTCTCTAATACCTTGATCTGAGTGATTTTCTTGCCTTTGAAAGTAATTCTGTCATTGTAAATATGTGAAAAACAAAACAAAACACTTTTCCCTATTTCAGTAAGAAAGATTTTTTCATGACAGACTGTAAAATAAAGACTGCCGGTCTTTAAAATTCTGTAGGTGGCTAATTACATGTTGGGATGAAGGTTGTCTTTTGCCACCGTACTTGGTACCCAATGGATTCTATCTATTCACTAGTTTCAGAGTAGCAGCCGTGTTAGTCTGTATCCGCAAAAAGAAAAGGAGTACTTGTAGCATCTTAGAGACTAACAAATTTATTTGAGCATAAGCTTTCGTGAGCTACAACTCACTTCATCGGTTCCTTTATAACATTAGCTCTAGTAGATAAGAGATTTATTTTTAAAAAATAGCTAATTGGATCAGGATTCCCACTCCCTCAGGGAGACCAAGAAATTACATACTGAGTTCTATTTTAAATTTTTTCAGCTTTATTCTTTAAGTAGATAACTGATTTTCAGGAGCTGTGGACACTAGTTAAATCACAGGGTTTTGCTGATTGCATAATTCTACCATCTTGTCTGTCTTCTCGATCTTCTCCACTCTTTTAGACCTGTGAGTTTTGATTTCAAATGCAGCAGAAGTTGCCTTAGTGCTCAACAAATTCTATGGAGGTTCAGACAGCTATTTCTGTGTTTTAATCAGGTGAGGAAACAAAAACTAGCACGTGATCGTTGATCTTAAACAGATTCAGCCAGGAACTCTCAGAAACACTGCTTAATTGCTCAATTCCTACTTTTGGGTAATGGCTAACAATTGCATCTGTTTTCTAATTTCTGGCTGCAGCTGACTATGTGCATGCTCTTTTTAGTTCCTGTTTAACTATAAATATCTTGTCATGGCAACAAAAATTATAGTTGTCAGGCTCTTAAAAAGTCTGCTCTCTTACCAGATCAAAAAACTATTTACACCCTTAATTCCCTGCCTCAAATATTACATTACAGCAATTGTATATTTTCTCAGAATTATGCAACCCTGCTATTAATATAGCAAACACATTATGACAGAAACCCCCTCTAAAAAGGTTCAGTGCTCAGATCCCAAAATTTGGATGCTTATTGAAACCTAAAAAGGCTTCAGCCAGGCCCCATAATTGTACAGACATGAACAAATATTTGCAGGCCCTGATTCCCCCCCATCTATAATGATGCTACAGCCTACTCATTTTTATCTAGTGCTATTTGGGATAACGAATAGGAGTGCTTCCTTCTCTGACATCTTCATGGGCTATAATAACCTTACCCCTCTTTCCCTCCACCCAATAATTTCCTCCATCCACTATGTATTTTCCCCTTTCCTCATCCTAATATGGTCGTGTCCCCCCAGCTTTCCTCTGTCATCTAGTGCTCTCTCTCTCTCCCCCTCATCCTCTTCAGAAGCCTGAAATAGCATGCAATGTTTTGTGAACGTGTGAATGGAACTCCAGGTAGCTGCTCTGCATATATTCAGTATCTTTTCTTCCTGCAGGGCATGAGAGCATGCCCTTACCTCATCAGGTATAGGGATATGTGCTAATTAGCAGCACACAATAATGCACCCAGAAATCCACTTAGGATATGTCCAAACAGGAATAATACACCCACATCAGGCCAATGTCAGCTGACTCTGGCTGGCGGGTCTATAAAATGCCATTGTAGACCTTCAGGCTCAGACTAGAGCCGTGGCTCTGGGACTGCGTGAGGGGGGAGGTCCCAGACCCTGGGCTCCAGCCTGAGCCTGAAAGTCTATAAAGCAATTTTACAGCCCCACAATCTGAGTCAGAGTCAGTGGACTCAGGACAGCCATGGGTGTTTTATTGCAGCGTAGACATACCCTTGTCTTCATGACCTTTCTGCTGTGGCAAGAAATAGCCGTGGTGATTTTTGGTATGTTTGGTCCTTTGCATGTAGAACACCAAGGCACCACTGCCATCGAGGGAATGAAGTTTCTCTCCTCTCTTCAGCAGAGGCATGGGTTTTGGGAAGAAAACAGGTAAGTGGACAGTTTGATTGATATGGAATTTCAGAAATAACCTTGGGGAGGATTTTTAGGATGAAGGCGAAGGGAGGCCTTTTCTTGTGAAAAACATTATATGGTGGGTCTGTCATGAGGGCTTCCATCTCACTCACCCTTCTGGCTGTGGTAATAAGAACTAACAATGCATCTTCCATAGACAGGTGGGACATGGAGCATATTGCCAAGTGTTCAGATGGTTGTCTGGTGAGTGCTGACACCACAAGATTGAGGTCCCATTGAGAAGTAACTTTGACCACTGGTGGAAAGTCCTGACTAGACCGCATGAATCTCTCTGTTGTTGGGCGAGTGAAAATTGAACATCCATCTAGTGGAGGAAGGAAGGCACTGATTACTCTGTGAGCTAATGGAAAGACTTGAGTTTTTGTTTTTTAAAACAGGAAAAGGCTGATTATGCTAAGCAAAGCAGAGAAACATCTCCACTTAGCTAGTTAGCAGGTCCTAGTTGAATCTTTCCTACTTTGAAGAAGAATAGTTCGGATAGGTGCTGAGCAAGAATGTTCTAGTTCTGATGCCCATCCAAGTATCAGGCAGTGAGGTGGAGTGGGTCTGGATTCGGGCATCTGATTCTTTCCAGATCCTGATATGAGGACAGACTGGTATTCTCAGAAGCTCCAGGAACCAAAACAGTTTGGGCCAGTTGGGTGCTCAGAGAATGCTTGTGACCCTATTGTGATGGATCTCTCTCAATAATTGTGGAAGCAGGGTAACAGGAGGAAAAGCATCTCTGAGTTCATCTATCCATGCCAACAGGAGAGCATCGACCTGGGAGCCATGACCCATAGCTCCTCTGGGGCAATACAGAGGAAGTTTCCTGTTCGTTTGGAACCCGAAGAGATCCCATTGAGGCATGCCCCACTGAGTGAGTATCTTGCTCAGGACAGAGCTGTGTGTCTCTCACTTGCTATCGCCAGAGAAGTGCCTGCTCAGGTTGTCTGCTAAAGAGTTTTGAGGACCTAGAAGGTATGTGGCTTGGATGATGATGTGGTTTCTGATGCACCTGTTCCAAAGCCTGACTACTTCTAGGCAGAAGGGAAGAGATCTTGCTCTGTCCTATTTATGTAAAAGACTGTGGTGATATTGTCTGACATTATTTGGATATGGAGTGAACGCATAAATGGGAGAAAAGACGTGCATGGCAGGCGGATTGCCCTTAGTCCCAGGAGACTGATGTGCAGTCTGGCCTTCTGTGGTGCACAGGTACCTTGTACCACGTGACCATTCAGGTGAGCACCCCAACCCAGAAGGAATGCATCTGTTATGATGGTGGCACTGGGGGAGCAGGAGTGTTGAAGGGGATACATACTCTCACTCGTTCTGGATGCAGCCACCAAGTATGAGAGGCAATGACCCTGGGGGGAATCAGTCACTCTGGTGCTGAGGTGATCCTTGCCCGGTGAGTAGACCAACCAAAGCCAGACCTGTAGGCATCATAGATGAAGTCTGGCGAACAGTGTCACAAGTCCATGAGGCACACACTGACCATAATCCTTGGTCTGCAAGTAATCAGTATTATCAGATTGCTCATAAACTGAAATCTTTCCATGGGATGAAAAGCTCTTGCAAAATGGAGTCCAGGGTCACTGAATAAATGTAACGTCCGTGTAGGTGTTAAAATAGACACTTCTTTCTTCACGCAGGTGCCCAGCGCTGCTAGAAGTTGAAGCAAGAACAGAGTCATCAACCTGACCTACCTATGAGCCAATCGTCAAGACCTGGGAAAACTGGTAACTCTGAAGTCTCATTTGGGCTTCCTCCTCAGAGAAGACCTTTGTGAATACTCTGGGTGCTATTGCTAGTCCAAAGGGAAGGACAAAAGGAGCTGTAAATGTTCCTGAGCCACTAGAAACCAAAGGAACTCTCTGTGGGACAAATTAATATCTACATATCCTTCATCGAAAGCAGTGAACTACGAATTTCAACTTTTGAATACAGCTGGTTCAGTTGCAGAAGGCTTAGAGTGGGTCTCCACCCTCTGACTTTTGTTGGGACTAAGAAATAAAGGGAATAAACCCTCTCCCTCAACACTGAGGTGACACTTGCTCTATTGCTCCTCACTGGAGGAGGGCGTCTGCTTCCAGTTAAGAATCACCTCACGAGAATGGTCCCTGAAGGGGGGCTGGGAAAGGAGGGAAGGAAAGAAACTCTATGGCGTATCCTTTATGCTTGTGATTAGCTACCTCTACCACCACAGTCCCAGAGTGGGGGTGGGTAAAGACGTGTTCGTATCCCTTAGATGGCGCGAAGTATTTATGCTCCACCCCCTTGGCGGGATAGAGGTGGGTGTGCGCCACCAAGTTCAGGTTCTAGGCAGCCCTCCTGAGTAGGTCCTGATGGGCCCTGGTGTCTATAGCAGGCAATGTGACACAGATCCCTGCCACCGCCTCATCCGCAGAGGAAGAGGACAATGCCCTTGGTGGCACTGGGTCTTCCTGACCCCCTGGCTCATGAGAATCCACCCGCGTAGTGGCCCCTTGAGTGGTACAGGCGGCGGCAGCAGTGTCTGGTGCCGTGGTCGCTACGGTGCTGGTGCCCATGTCGGTACCCAGTCTTGAGTGTTGTCGGTCTGGGCTTCTGCATCCTGACCACAGGGAGGTTCTGGGGTGACAGAGGAAGCCAATGGAGGCATCCGAGCCTTTGACACCACCGACAGGGACCTGGAACCAGGCCCCCGGGCTTGGTGGTAGGCCCACGGTGTCCAAAAGGGCCACTGAGGAGGCCAGGAGATTACAGGCACCAGCTGCCCTTCGTCCTGCCTTGGGCGGTGCCAGGAGTGGTATCAGCTCCGCCAGGATACGTAGGAGTCCATCTCTGAGTCCGAGTGTAACCAGGGCAGTGCAGACCTAGACGGTGCCAGGGCGAAGGCAAGCAGTGCTGCATCATAATAGGCTTGCCCCCATGACGGGCGAGCACCAGTGCACTGTCAGTGCCGTCGTCGGAGGCAGGGCCTGGGCCGGCGGGACAGGCGACTGTGCTGTCACGGTGATTAGGTCCCTTGCCGCCTCCAACATGTCCGGTGTGGAGGGAAGATCCAGATCCTCCTCCACTCCCCCTGCACTGGGGAGTCCACCAGAACCAGACTCAACGGACCTCCCGGAGAGGCTGGAGTTGACAGTCCTGGCATAGGCGGGCCCAAAGTTGGGCGTCCCGACACGGGATGCACCTCGCTGGTGCCCAGATTCTCCGTTGCCTTAGTAGGAGAGCACTCCCCGCCCACCCTCTTCTTTTCATGCGGCACCAAAGACCGTGAGCAGTGCCTCACACAGGAATTGGTTCTCGGTGCCAGAGAACCGCGGTGCCAGGTCTCCTTAGATGAGTCCTTTCTCGGCACTATGGCCTCCCACACTGAAGTGCCCAGTGCCAGGTTCGACGCCGCCTGGGGGCAAAGGGCTGACTCCATTAGAAGAAGTTTCAGCTGAAGGCCTGCTCCTTTTTTATTCTGGACTTAAAGCCCCTGCAAATGTTACACCAGTCGGGACTGGTGGCCTTCTCCAAGGCACCTGAGACAGGAGTCGTGTGGGTCTCCCTTGGGCATGGGTTTGAGGCAGGACCCGCACAGCTTGAAGCCCTGAGACTGAGGCATGGGATGCGGGGTGGGGGGAAGAGGAAACCACCAATGTAAACTTAAATAACTATACTACTAACTAACTACAACTATACAAACTATTTACAGATAGAGAAGAAAAGAGTCCACTAGGGAATCACTAGCAAACGCAAAGAGGAGCATCTCCAACAACCATCACTGGAGGTAAGAAAGAGCTGAAGAGGTGGTGGGTCAGCAGGGAAATACATACACCACCATGAAGGCACCACTCCAGGGGGGGCCACAGCCAACCCGACAGGTAGTGCTAGGGAAAATCCTTCCGATGATTGTGCACACAGTGCGCACACACCTACTTGGAATGGACATAAGCAATCACTAGAGGAAGAACACAAAGAACTATTGCGCACATGTGGGCCAACGGACACTGTTTCCAGACAGGCACATGGCACACATGGCCCACTCACGCGTGGACTATACCTGGGGACCAGCACTTGAAGAATCTGAAGGGTCTGAGAAGTCATCAGAACCACAACAGCTCTGTTTATTCTCATCTATAACAGTATCCTTGTCCTCTTCAATTAACAAATAGATTAATCTAACACTACAAGTCATTTCAATTGTAACAGGTTAGCACATACTTATTTTCAGCACTGAAAATTATTGCTTGATGAGGTGTGGAAGGAAACCGTATCTCATTAGTGTGGCAGCTGGGGCTAAATGCTTTACCTTGAAAGTGACTGCTCACAAAAGTCTCATTGCCATCCCTCTGTTCTAGCACCCCTATAGGAGATATTTTTCAGAGTCTTTCTTTAAAGAGTCTATCACTCTCCCTCACAACCTTATTGCTCTCTAGGAAAAAGACAACTACTCTCAATGACCTCTTGGTTTTGGATAGCCACAACAGAAGTCTGTGATATGACCACACAGATCAATCTTCCCCTGCCAGTGGCTGTAAATGTTCACTCTGGAATGCTCCCAATCCCCTGCTAGCTCAGTGAGTGAGGAACTGCACTAGAGACTCAAAGGGTCTGGCTACACTACATGTACAACTGTGTTTTTGTAACCAATACATGACAAATTCATCTGACCTGGTTACAAATACACAAAGCTGTGCTCACACAGCAGCTCTTTTCACAACAACAATCATGTGTTTGTGCATTCACCCCACCAGACTTCCTGACTCTATCAGTATGTTCTGGGAATATCTGGGAAGCTCTCCCATAGTACATAGGGTGCAATTCACACTGGGTTGCCCTATGACACAGAGAACTGTAAGGAAGGTGCAGCCACGAAAGGGCATACACAGTTAAGGGATAGCGTATACACCGCAAAAGGGGGGAGGAGGGGGGGAGAACCTCTCGCAAAATGGTTACAAGACGACAACCACCTGCCAGCTAAACTACTTGTCAGGGCAAAATCCTGTTAGTTGCCATGGTTACTAAGTACTGGCCATGTGCCTGTAGTAATAAGCCAGGTTTACAGCTCACTCAGCTGCTATACCGTTAAAATGTCTGTTAAAAGTTGTAGTGTAGACACACTTATTCACATAACACACAGCTTCATTACTAACCTGTTTCTTATCTACCTTTGTCCATGCTGACAACAATTATTACTTTAAAGACTAGAATAAGTAACTGTCTAATTCTTTACTTAAATAATATAATCAGGTCTGTTGGATGATCTACTGAGGCATCTACCTGTAATAAGAATCAGCACCAAAACAGTAATTATGTATACATAAGGCTATATTTTAGTCACGGGTATTTTTATTAGAAGTCATGGGCAGTAAACAAAAATTCAGGGCCCATGACCTGTCCATGACTTGTACTATATAACCCTAACTAAAACTTGGGTTGGGGGTGCTCTGCAGGGCTGGCCTCGGGTGTGTCGCGGGTGCTGCAGGGGAGGGGCAGCGGCCCGGGACCACCACTGGTGCTGCGGGGGTTGGGGCGGGGCTGGCAGGCTCCCTACCCAGCTCTGCGCGGCTCCCCGGAAGCGGCTGGCATGGCCCTAGGGGGAAGGAAGGCCGGGGGGCTCCACGCACTGCCCCCATCACGAGCACTGGTTCCACAGCTCCCATTGGCTGGGAACCGCAGCCAATGGGAGCTGCGGGGGCGGTGCCTGCAGGCAGGGGCAGCACGCAGAGGCCCCTGGCCCCTCCGCCTAGGAGCTCCAGAGACATGCTGGCCGCTTCAGGGGAGTGCCCAGAGGTAAGCGCCGCCCCCTCCCACACCCGCAAGCCCCCTTCCACACCCAAACTACTTCTGCTGCGGGGGTGGGGGGGGGAGGTAGAGGAGAGCGCGGTGGCCAGAGACTGCCCCAGCAGCAGACAGTGCAGCTGCCCGAGCAACCCTGGAGCCAGCCACACCATCCGCTGCAGAAGTCACGGAGGTCACAGAACGTCATGAAATCCATGACCTCCGTGATAGACACGCAGCCTTATTTATACAATATCATAAATTTGCACTGTGCTTTACAAAACTGAAATGGAGTGTCAGTGCAGAGGAACTTACAACATAAGATAAGGACGAGAGATGACAAACACAGAGATTGAGGGACACAGTGATGATGAAGGTGATAACAATATCATGTGGTCATTTACAGGATTCATGCATCTGTAGGGCTTTTTAAAAACATGTCATTTTTAGATTGTAGTCCATAAACTTCCTTGAAGTCATGCACTTTGAGGATATTTTTTTCTTTTTAAAGAGACTGTTTATATTTCTGTTTCTGATCTCTACAGTCAAAAAAGACCTATTTTGTACCAAAACTTAGATTCTCATATGTCCAGGTCAGTCATGATGACTATAAATAGCTGACAGGTAGACTACAACCTAGATACTGAAAACAGGCAGACTAGAACACGTTAGTTACAATGAAGAACATCATAACCAACCGCTGACATGGGTGTGATGCACTGAGACTGCACTGTTGCTCTTGTGCCATCATAGTGTCATTGTACATTTATGTCTGTTCTTTATGCACAGATTCACATGCAGAGCTACAGAAGGGGTTTGAGAAGCATATCTGGAACAGGGGCAGTTCCAATGGTTGCTGCATTATATCGTGTTACTATAGCTGCACTCAGAAGTACCACTATCGTTCAAGAGTAGCTGATGCCTCATGGATAACCTTGAAAAAAACATTCTACCCCTGAAACATACTTCTGGTTATATATTATTAAATGCAATAAAATAAGTTAATATAACTTTAAGCAGGACCAGTTAAAAGTCAGAAAGTGTAAAAATTAAGATTCTGATAGCAGTATTTGCTTGGTTTTGTTGCCCAGACTGTATGTTTACAGGATCCATTCTATCCTACCAAAAGAACAGGGTTATGCTACACATTCAATTAGAAAAACAGGAAAAGAAAACATATACATATGTTCAATGTGGCCAAGTTAATACTGTTTTTGGAAGTGCTGGACCATTTCCTGACTTTTCTGTTATTTAAACTGTGCAATATTAATGACACATTAATGACTCTTTTGAAAGATTTAATTTTTTTCTCTTCCCTTTAACAAAAACGATCTGTGCTTTTATGCTGGTATGTAAATAGTTTCAGTTTGGCTTTGAAGTTCACGCCTCTCTGAAGCCAATGAAGGAAGGGAGGGTGAGTTCCCACTTTTGCTGCTGCTGTTTTGCCTGTCAAGAGTTTTTGAGCTGGGCAGCTGTATATCTGTTTACTTTGTGAAGACTCTTTGCACTGGGTTAAAAAAATGCAAGCCCCAAATGTGTAGTATTTTGCAAAATGCAGCCAAACTCAAGAGACTAAATTTTCAGGATATGCCTATAATTTTAAACTTTTTCCTCTCCATGAAGGTAAGGATTCTTTTGGTTGGGGGGGCTTGAGATGGAGGGAAGCAAGAATTTGCTGTGTATTATTTTTCAAGTTAAATGCTAACAGTCAATTTCATGCAGATTGTTTTCATATTTATCAATCTCTACAACAGCACTTACAAACGAATATTTTTACAGTGTTTAATGTGCCCAGAACTCCAAAAATTTTGCACAGATTTGGTTCAAACTTTCAAACAAAAATTCACCTCCAAAGAAAAATCAAGCATGGAAAACATTACCAGGAAAGGCTTCAGAAAAGGTGAGAGTTCTGAAAAGCACTCTCACGTAGAAAGACTTTAAATGAGAAGTGTTTTTCAACTTTATAACCGTCTCTGTTAGTGGCGCCTACAATATTTGTTTCATTACAACAGAACATTTGCCTGAAAACAGAGTAATAGTTTCCGCAGATTACTTCTACACGTAATGCTTGTTCATGAATCCTCTGTGGTATCATGTATGGTTGTGTCACATACAGGTGGATCACTTCATTTGGGAGAAAAGTAGCAAGGATATGTGCAGTCTTTAGAAACTAAGTGCTTGTATTTCCACCGGATTCATCATAGGTCTAAGCAAAAGCCAAGGGGTGCTGCTTGTGGCTGTCTAGATTAGGAAAAAAGATGTTTTTTAAAATTATATCAGCTAACCTGTTTTAATTAGTTTTTAAACACCACTAAGCACTTGGTGTATGACAGGGCTTAACACCCTTAAAATATGCTAACTGGTTACGGTCAATTCTAGACTCTTCCCATGCTTGACCATGACTTCCTAACATTTTTAAAGGTTTTACATCTTGCCTACAGTAGGTACCAAGAAATATTTTAAAATGTGATCACTAGTATGTTTTTAAAAGCACCTCCTTCTCCTAGTGCAGACAAGGCCCATATGAAATGCAAAACACTCACAACCACTTGGAATAGACATAGTAAGTCCCCAGATCAGGAAGCTTGAGATCTGAATTATGATCCCTTTAATGCCAGTCCACAGACAGGGTCCTTATGTATTCTGTGATTTAAAAACCAAAACTACCAACAGTGTTAGCGATTTCATTGCTGTTCATTTTTAGTAGAAATCTCCTGCCTCCTATGCCTCCACAGGTACCAGAAGCCCCAAGTCTTCACTCTCTGGCTAATGAAAGTGCCAGCTTTCTTGACAGCTTCTATGATGCAGTTATTAGTTATCTAAACAAAAAAAATAATCCTTGACATTTTGAAAACTTGAGGTGTGGGGGACAGCATAAAATAAGTTGAATATCAAAACAAACAAATGGGGTTATTACACGGATTATATTATTCATTATCATATTTGATTTAAATTGTTGAGACTTTTTAATGTCCTATAAAGTACACAGATCCTTGCCCAGAGTTTTTCCAAGAGACTGTAAAGCCAACACCCAACTCCATTTTCATTCTTATTAAAAATACTTAATAAAATTCAACCAAACACTTGAGCAAGAAAACTGCTCCACTGAAATTGTTTGGACAGCTGGAAAAAAAAAAAAAAACTGTTTGAAGTTTGACTTTTAGCCAAACACGAATAACCTCCCAACCCACACAGAAGTCTAGAAGCTAGAAAATCATGTAGTGATAACTTCAGAAAGATGAATGGACATGCATTTATTTTAAGAACCATCTTTGACCACCTATAACCAGGTCCTCCCTTCAAGGGTCACACTTGAGCACTTTGGGACAGTTATAAACTTATTTATAAATCTATTTTGTCCACAATAAAAGCAATCAAAAACAGTGCAGTCAGTACAGAGAACAATACACAAAAAGATATACATACCTATACTGGAGGTATAATCGGTGGCTCCAAAGATCAACTCTGGTGCCCTGTAGTACCGAGAGCAGATGTATGAGACATTAGGTTCTCCGCGAACCAGCTGCTTTGCACTAGATAGAAGCAAAACAGAAATCTTCAGTGACAGAAGATTTTACCACACTTCAGCATAGGCAAACTTAGTTTTATTTCTCTCTCCCCCCACCCCCATTTCCAAACTACTTCTGTATTGATGCTGTGACATTACATCCCATATTCTTCATAGAAATATTGTTATGGTATGAATATGGCATAACTAAGATGTTTTATGCAAGATGGCTCACGTAAGATATCATTGGAGAATGCGATTATCCAATTTATATGCTTGTGTCATTTCTGTACCTAAAGTTAGGAATATGGACTACGTAACAATTACAACAGGGTGTGTATTGGGAAGACACCCACCAGATAACAGGCCACCAGATTTGATGGGCCATTAGGAAGAAACAACAAGACACTAATCTCTCTCCTTCCTGGGAGGCGTCCTGGGACAAAGCTGTGACCCTACTAGGTCAGGTAGTCTTGTCACCGGATACTAAACATTATCTTGGACTTCTTGTAACTTTCCACTAAAAGGAGAGGGGGGTCAAGTATGGGAAACAAAAGATCCCGCCTTATGTAAATCTTATTTAAGGGTGGGGAGGAAGGCAAATGGGACTCTCCTCCGTTGCCTACCCAAGAAGAAGGACTGCTGAAGAAACTGAAGGGACAAAGAAACTAACCTGAAGGGAAAGGCAGGGGTCAAGTCTGTAAGAAGAAATAACTGGAACTCTAAGCTACAGAAACTCTGCACCCTAATTCAACATTTAGGGTGAGCAATTACATTTTGTAACCTGTTTCTTTAGTGAATCAAGCTTACTTTGCATGTTTTGTTTTATTTTCTTAGTAATCTGCTTTGTTCTGTTTGCTATCCCTTAATCACTTATAATCTGCCTTTTATAGTTAATAAAATTTGTTTTATTATTAAACCGAGTTTACGTAATTTCTAACCGGGGGGACAAGAAGTAGTGCACATCTCTCTTCACACTGACGAAGAGGGTGAAATTTTATGAGCTTGCGCGGTGCAGATTTTTCTATACAGTGCAAGACAGTATTATTTTGGGTTTATCTCCCAAAATGGGTGTGCATGTGAGTGCTGGGTGAGTCCTCTCACACAGAGCTGACTTCAGTCTGTGTCTGCAGTGGGGTATTGCCCTACCTGTGTGCATGTGTTGCAAGAGGCCGGAGAGCCAAATTCAGCAAAGCAGGGAGAGGGAACCCAGGCTGGTCGAGCAGGAGAGGCTCAGTGAAACCCCAGTACATCAGGTGGCATCCCGGAAGGAGGGGACTAACCCGTCATAGATGCATGTGACAAAGTCTTTTTTTTTTTTTACCTGTCAAATCAATTCAACCCAACAGCCAGTTACCTTATGATAACACATTGGCCATGCCAAAGGACATCCTGAGCACAATCCAGTGGACAAATAGGTTCATATTCCTGGATAACACTCTACTACTTTGCTGGGTGCAAAGATTTATTTACAGAGGATAAAGGCTGGACAGAGTACGGTTCAGTCAAATTTAGTCAGCTGTTGAGGTTCAAAACCCCCTACCACTCACTCAGTCAAACCTAAATATCACCTTTCTTTATGACCACATCAGCACTCCTTTGGTTCTATACTGCTTAGGAAGGCATGGTAGGTTATTTTTATTTTTTGTACTGGGACGAATAGGAGAAAGAGCAGGCTGCAGGCACCTGAAAGTGGGCTCTGCCCTAACTTAACATTAAGGCTTTGTCTGCATTGCACAATGCCCGCCTGGGCCCTAAACTACCGTAGAATTGCCTCTGCCAAAGCAGCAGTCACCTCAGGTAATATCCCCCCACCGAAGAAAATGAAGGAACTCAAGAAGTTTAATTTGCAACATCAGGCAATGAACGTATCTATTCTATTGTCTACTGTACTCCCACAGCTTTAGCTGCTATAGATGGACAACATTATATGGGGTGGGCAGTAGAAGCAAAGTGTGAACCACAGTAGCTTTTAGAAGATATAAGAATGGCCATACTGGGTCAGAGGTCAAAGGTCCATCTAGTCCAGTATCCTGTTTTCCGACAGTGGCCAATGCCAGGTACTTCAGAGGGAATGAACAGAACAGGTAATCATCAAGTGATCTATCCCCTGTTGCCCATTCCCAGCTTCTGGCAAACAGAGGCTAGTGCTATCTACACTTCAGTATAATCATGGTTTTGTAACCAGTTTGTACCACACAGCTGAAATGATTACAACACACACAGCTGCGCTATGTCCACAGCATCTTTTTGTACAACACAACCATATATAAAATCAAGGGACAATAGGAGAAGCTCAGATCCAAATGAAGATTCCCGCACATGGCAGGGCACTAAGTTACTACTATGGCTGCTCCAGTTGCTCTAAAGGCACATCAATGTAATTCATACTAACCATTTAGATTCTAAATAAAAGGGTTTTGCAAAATTAAATAAGTAGAAATGTAAACTTCCAAAGCCATGTTTTCAACATATACTGAAACATTGTACATTTTGTGTTTCACTGGATATTTGACCACTCTCGTCCTAGATGCAAATCTAGGGATTTATCTTCTCCCTTCCCAACTCATCCCCTAGTTTTCTCTATCTTTAATTCTCCTTCTGCGGTCTTCTGGACAGTATGAAACCCCAATGTACATTCTTGAGAGAAGATTCACTCCAGGTTTCAGAAATTAGCCCAATCTAACAAAGAGCTTCTATTGAATGCTCCTGATTACTTTGCTTTTAAATGATAGCAATATGGGTTAATTGGTGTGGGGCTTTTTCTGGAGGGGGGCAGACAAGACATTTAGTATCTGTCAAAATCTAAAAGTAGCATTCTCCCTGTTTTGCCTTCAGGTCATTGATTCCTTCTCCTTTGGTGTTAGCGTCATGTATTGTAATCTTTTAAAAAGATTTTTGTGTCTCAAACATGTGAGTTAGACTTCAACATGCACTTTGAGTTGGATCATCATCATTCAAAAAAGCAATGCAGCTTAAAGAGTTGGTAATCTGATGCTGTCCATATGCTGTGGAAGCAATTCAAATCAAAAGCTCAGTTTCACTGAAAACCCCCCAAAAAATCCCAGAATATTTAGTCTCTCTCATTTAACCTGATCGGAAACTCCCATTTTTTCCATGGAGCATCCTATGTAGCTAAATAGTGGTTTTTTACAGGCAAAATTAAAGTAAGTTTTGCCGTCTATCATTCTTATTTTACCAATCTCCTGTTACAATCTCAGGGAGAAGATTCCTGAAGGAACCACCGGGCATGAATCTATAGCACTTCAAACAACCGAAGTTCCAATTTACAGTGGCCAAGCTCGTTTAGCAACAACTGCTCTGGTGACATCTCTTACACACACACTCTCCCAGTTAACTTCAGTCTACTACAGCTAAAGGGCATTTTGGGGAAGGGACTCACAGAGAAAGGAAGTGGATTCCTGACTTCTACCAGTGATCTTGCCCATATAAAGAGATTTACAGCTTTAAGCATCTAGTGACAATTCTGCTCTATGGATACCAGAAAACGAATGTGACTTTAGATCGGTGGTTCTCAAACTTTTAACAGCCTGCGAACCCCTTTCGCTAAATTGTGAAATTTCGTGAACCCCCTCCTAAAAATGAATATTTCCAGGGATTTAAGTTTAAAATTTCCTCTGCACTCCGTGGGGCTCCTGCTGCTGGACCCCCGTCAACTGAGCTCGGGCTGCAGGTCCCACTGACCGCCGGGGCTGCTAGCCCCAACTGCCCGGCCCCACTCTCCCTGTGGCTCGGGCTGCCAGCCCCACACAGAGCGCTGGGGTTCGGGCAGCCGACTCCCACGCTGACGGGGGCAGGGCTCGGGCTGCCAGCCCAAACTGCCCAGACCTGCTCCCCCTGGGGCTCGGGCTGCCAGCCCCACGCAGAGCATTGGGGTTCATGCTGCCAGCTCCCCCACTTGGGCTGCCAGCCCCAACTGCCCGGCCCCGCTCTCCCTGGGGCTCGGGCTGTCTGCCCTGCAACCAGGTCCCACCTGCTTCCTCCAATGCCCAGGGTCCTCTGGCCGCCATTAGTGAAATTTTTCTGGTGAACCCCCAGTAACGTTCTGTGAACCCCCAGGGGTTCGCAAACCCCAGTTTGGGAACCACTGCTTTAGACAAAAGCCTTGTAAATCCCAGTATCTAAGACCCTTCATTAAAAGTCTATTATCTCTGGCTGATTAAGTCCTTTAGTATTTGAAACACTATACTAATTGGTATAAACAAACATACATATTCAAGAAGTACTGGATTAGCATTATATTTTTCTATTGAGGTTATTGTATCACACCCATCACTCAATAGTTAAACTCGGATAGCTGTTCTTTCTTAGCCACTATATTTTCTCTACACATCTGTATACTATTTTCTTAAAACATACCTATACAATTTCTTATTTTGATTTTTTAATTCCCCTTCTTCTGAATCCTCTTGCATTCACGCAATCCCTTTCTCTCTCTGAGTTAATTATATATACACACACACACGCACGAAGAAAGCCTCTGTGCTCACCCTTTCCCAGCTAGAAGGGAACCCTATCTAGATTCTGTCTTACATAATATAAAAAGTCTCTGTGACGAATTAAGTCATGGTTCTCTTCAGATAAATTAGTTTTAACCAGGCTTTAGAATACAAAGAGCTTGTCTGCACTAGAAAAACACTGCTGGCATAGCTACACTGGCAAGCCCTTCTAGTGTAGAGACAGTTTATACTAGCATAAAAGTGATTCTGTAGAACCCAAAGAGACATACGGTATACTGGCACCTTTATACAGACATAAGTGTGTCTACATCAGGGCTTATACTGGCATAATTATAACAAAAAATCACATCCCTAAGTAATTTAGCTATGCCAGTATAAGTGTTACGTGTACTGTAGACCAGGCCAAAGAGACAGACTTACCTTCCAAAGTCACAGAGTTTTAGGACAGCTGTATCAGGGTCCAGCAAGAGGTTCTGTGGTTTTATATCCCGATGGCAGATTCCAAAGGAATGGATATAGGCTAAACTCCGGAACAGCTGATACATGTACAACTGGAACACAAACAGACAATGTATAATGTACGATTTCCCAATGACAAAGTGTGTGGTGGTGGTGGGGGGACAGGGAGGCGGGGAGGGGGAAAGGAAAGTGGGAGAGAGATTAGCATGCTAAAAACCCTACATAGTAAACAAGAGTGAATTCTACAGCTCACCAATGGAAAAAAATAACCATCTAGATAAAATTTAAAGCAATGTTGGCAAGACGGTTAAGGCCTAAAAGTTGGACTTCACTTTTCTTCCCTTCCACACAACTTCAGCACTTCTTTGTTCAAGTCAGTGTAATTTGTTATGGAAGTATTCCTTGACCTTTCAAAAACAAAAGGTTTTATTCGTAAAGAATATTCAATGACAGCAGTCCAGCATTCACAAGCTGGACTTGTGACAAGGAATGATGGCTGACAGAGAGCAAAAAAACACACAGCAAATAAAAGTACTTCCATGTCAGATTTCTCAAGTCCTATCTATATTAGGTGAAGAGCCATTGTGACACATTCTTGAATGGAACCCTTCAGCTTGCTACACTGGTACAACTTCGTGCATCCACACACAACACCCACACCAAGCAACGTTCTAGTGTTGGTTGTCCTAGCAGTCTGCATTGCCTAGGATGGTCTTTAGATCAAATCTAGAGGAACGAGTAAAATCTAGATATTTTGAAACTGTCCCAAAGTCCTTGCTCTCAGCAATGACACCAAGCACTATGAAAATGAACATTGGTTACTTGTAAATGACGTTCTTCAAGACACATGCTACATATTCATGAGATGCACTAGCCACGTACAGCTCAGATGGTGGAACCTAGCTAGAAATGCCTTCTGGAGTGTGGAGCCTTTTGGAGCTCTGGCCACCTCAGTTCCTTCCCACCACCTCCTCTGGTCCAGGTTATAATTAAGACTCCCAAGGAAGAGGGGAAGGTGAGTTGGGGGTGTGAATATGCAGAGTCCCACTTCAAAGAATTTTGGTTACAAGTAACTTTCATTTTTCCTTTGAGTGGCCTCTACATACTCCTTTATAAAAAGAAAAGGAGTACTTGTGGCACCTTAGAGACTAACCAATTTATTTGAGCATGAGCTTTCAGGAGGAGAGTGAGTTTGTGTGTGGGGGGGTGGAGGGTGAGAAAACCTGGATTTGTGCTGGAAATGGCCCAACTTGATGATCACTTTAGACAAGCTACTACCAGCAGGACAGTGGGGTGGGAGAAGGTATTGTTTCATGATCTCTGTGTGTATATAATGTCTGCTGCAGTTTCCACGGTATGCATCCAATGAAGTGAGCTGTCGCTCACGAAAGCTCATGCTCAAATAAATTGGTTAGTCTCTAAGGTGCCACAAGTACTCCTTTTCTTTTTGCGAATACAGACTAACACGGCTGTTACTCTGATACTCCTTTATGAAAGGAATTCTCTGAGACGGCTGTAACAGTGGGGTTTTTTCTGGTGTATCCTGAAATAGACTTCTGAAGAGAGTACACATGCAAAGGATGGCAATGACTAGATGATCATTTGATGGGCCTTATTAACCAATCATCGAGATACAGGAATACAAATTCCTCTTTTGTTAGGTGAGCTGCCACTGCCAATAGACGTTTAATAAATGCCATGAGACAGGAGAAAGTTCAAATGGAAGGCCCTTGTACTGAAAATAGTCCTCTCTCCACTGTGAATCAAAAGTACTTCTGATATACATGACTTCCAGCAATGTGAAAGTAGGCATCTTTCAAATCAATGGCTGAAAACCAATCTTTTGGAGAAAGGGAGGGTATGACAGAACTAGAGTTAACATATGGAAATGGAACTTCTTGAGAGATGTATTGAGTTTCCTAAGGTCTAGAATCAGTCAAAGGCCTTCATCTTTCTTGGGGATTATGAAATACCTTGCATAAAATCCTGTGCACCTTGAATCTCCCTGGTACTTCTTCTACAGCTCCCATTTTGAGCAGAGCCAGAACCTCGTTTTTTAACAGGTTTTTGTGAGAGAGGCTCCTTAACAGAAACAGGGAGGGTCAGTTGGAAGAGGTGAGGTATTCAAATAGAACTGAATACCCAGTGCGGATGAGTTCTAAAATCCACCTGTCCATAGTTATAGAAGTCCAACAGTAGAAATATTGATAAAGTAGCTCGCTGAAGAGGGAAAAGTAAGCAGTTGGTCAAGATTTGATTGCAGTCCTTATGAAATGCCTCAAACTTCTGGGCTAAGGTTCAACACTATAGCTGCCAAAGATGTTTGCTTACCTTTTGCCCTTGTTTTGAAGTTTCTTCTCCTCTGCTGGAAAGACTGTTGAGGAAGGTATTGCTGTTGCTAATAATATCTCCTCTGTACTGGAAAAAAAGGGAAGATGGCCATGAAGGAAGCTATCTTTGGTACCTAAATATGGTAGTCCTGGTCTTCTCTGGGCTTGCTAATCAACATCCAAAGGTCTTGCTGCATAATTTGTTTTCTTCATCTTCTTCAGAAAGTCATTAGTCTTGGTCCTGAATAGGCCTTCTCTTTCAAAGGGAAAATCTTCTATATCAGCTTTAGTTTCTCAGGGTAGTCTAGAAAATTTGAGCGAGACATATCATCCAAGAGGAACTGCAGATACTACAGTTTTAGCTGTCTAATCTGAAGAATCTAAAGATGCTTGCAATGCATCCTTTACTACTACTTGCTGGTTCTCTGTAACAAAAGCATTAACAAGTTTCTTTTGTTCATCTGGCATAGACTTTTAGTAAAGGCTGACATTTTCTTCCAAAGACAGTATTGGTAATGTGCCATAAAAACTTGGTAGTTCACAACTCTTATGCTCTACACGGAAGAGAAAACTGTTCTTCCCAGTTCATTCATCATCATTTTGTGTTTATCCAAACGAGTAAAGTAAACTGAACCACTCTTAGATCTTTAAACAGCTGCTTCCACTACTAAGGAAACTGGCACCAGGAGAGTATGAAAAAGAAATTCCCTCCTGGGAAATGATATAAACTAAGCTAATATCTGAAAGGCTGCTTTCTCCTTTGATGGAGATGTGACAGCGTAGACACCTAGGTTCTCTTCAGGAGATATCAGATTGTCAGTTTCAGGATATAATTCTTTAAACTCCTGAAGGGTGATCTGCTCCTCTACATCAGACAAAGAATCATGCTTAAGAGAGACTGATCTCCTTTCCTATGTGATATCAATAGATCCTGTATCTTTAGTTCTGTAGGGCCTAGTTCCAATGGTGCTGGTGACTGAAGGTGTCCACTATACCCTTAGTGCTGCAGATCTGGTTAGTAAGATGGAGTTGACCAATAAGACGATCTCTGTGCCATGGGAGCATTTTCCAATCAGGCCAGTAGTCCATATTTGGGTCCAATTCATAATACAACCCCGCTACGGGGGTTCTCTGAGAAAGGTTGAGAGCCCAATCATTTTCTCTTTAATGGTGGACAGAACAAAGACGGCACCGGCCACTCAGACACAACCAGGAGCCAAGAGGAGATAGTAGTGGACCCAATATAGGAAAGAAACCTACTGGGGAACCCAATGCTGTGTTAGGGGGATGGAAGAGGAGAAGACATTTGTTGTTCTTTTACCCTTCTGTTCCCTACTACAGTCAAATCTAGAGAGAGGAGTTCCTTCTCTTCTGTAGTTCTTCTCTCTCTAAATTTGATTGAGGCGGCGGCATTGGAGCAGAATGATGGGTTTGTGCCAGTACCGTCAGAGAAGGTTGGGTAAGGGAATCGGAACAGATACTCGGATCCGATACTAACTTTTGCTGCCTCTTTTTGTCTTGATAAGTGAATCTTTGGATCCTTCGATTTTCCTACTGGATCAAAGTCTCTGGCAACCAGAACAACAGCTGGATTTGGTGTCACAGCTGCGTGTTTCTTAGCTCTACTTCCAGAGTCTTTACACAATGGTCCTCTACTTGACTCCAATGTAGTAGGATCCGAGGAGCTTCTCGTTCGTGGATTGGCTCTCCTCACAGAGGCTGTGACGGATGGCCATCTCACTGACGGTTCTCTCCATAGATTTCTGATATGTAGGTTTATGTCATCGACTCATCCTTCGATGTGTCCAGTGCCAAGACTGGTGTATATCACTTCTTGGAACCGACCATATTACCCAATCTGGCAGGTAGAGCTGCAATCACTTCCTCGATGACAATTACTTGTTGTCCATTCTGTCCCTTCCTCTATACTCTCAGGGTAAAGATGTTGCAGATGGAGTACCTGGAGGGTGAAGGTCCCTCACTAAGGCAGGCAAGACAGTGTATGAGCATCCAAAGCTAGAAAGACTGAAGAGCAGAATCCACATTGTTTAAAGCTTTATTTGTTTTTATTTTCGGATCTGCCATCAGGTCTTAGTACAGACCTAAAGCTTATGAATGCTATGCGATCTAACACAAAAAATGCTAATTAAACTAAAACCAGTAACTGTATCTAAAACTAGCATTTCGTAACTAACTGTGCATTATCTAAGAGAAAGATCCAAACATGAGGTCTGGGTAGGTTCCTACTTTATCACAGTTGCACAGAGTTGGATGGAACTAAGAGAGCTAACACACCGCACCCCTTTTACAGTCTCATCCATACAGTGTGGAAAGTATGGCAA
Source organism: Caretta caretta (assembly GCF_965140235.1). Taxonomy (NCBI): domain Eukaryota; kingdom Metazoa; phylum Chordata; order Testudines; family Cheloniidae; genus Caretta; species Caretta caretta. The sequence continues at coordinate 206,665,400 of NC_134206.1, forward strand.
GAGGAGTGCATGAGCACTCAAATGGACACCATTAGCAAGGTCCTAACATTTGAGCTACACATGGCTGGTGCATCAGGAGTGGGCATATGCAGGAGCCACTTGAAGGAGAACAGGTGCTTCAGGAGTCCCAGAATGCATTGGTGCAATTGTGACAGTAGGATGTACTGTGTGAGGAAGTGCCAAAATGGTTCTGCTTAGAAACATACTCGTGACAAAGAGCACTGGGCCATTGCAAAAAAACAAGGATGGGAAAACCCATCATTTAATGCAGAGAATGTTCCTCAATGCCCTCCATGCACTGGGTAAACACACCCTAACAGTGTGTTATAAATACTGAGGATTGCACACACTGTTAAACAGTCCTGTATGTGTCCTTCATTTTACTACTCGGAGCGGATCACCAAGGTATCATGGTGTTTACAAACAAAATTTGCACTTCTTTAACCAACCTCCTTTTACTCTCCACAGTTTCATTCAATGATGCCACAACTGCTAGTGTGGCACTAGACTGAGACCTGAATAAGGCACAAACAAGAAACGCAGCTGTAAGGGACAAAGTTTTTCCATGTAAATATGTATGCAATCCTGGTGATCAGCAGCAGTGGAAAAATAAACTAGACCAGGAGAGCTTAACAGAGTGTTAGCAAAATATTCTTGTTGGTTAAAGTTTGTGTGAGTGGAACTGTGGTATTTTGAAGGTGAACTAAAAATCTCATCATTATTTTTTGGGGGGGAGACAGAATGGTGCAGGTAAAGGCATTCTCAAGGTTCAGTTTGAATTGCACAGCCTCTAATTACAACGTCAATTTTTACTCTTACTGGTAACATACGATTAATCTAGGCCAGAAGTAGCTGAGCAGCCATTTCTCCTCATTCCATAGGACAGCAGGTTCATTTTCAACTGTTGTGGGGATCTCTCTACATATCTCAGATGGTTAGGAGACAGGGAGGAGAGAAGGGGAGACTGAGTTTTTCAATTTAACACTGAATTTATTGGACACCCAGCCACAAGTAAAATACACCTTAAATTGGTCTCTTTTGCTTCTACTCTCTCGCTGCCTGTCCCAATCACAGTTCTGAGATTTGGTCCAATACATCCAGAGGGAAATTTTAAAGACCATCCCTCTCTGGTTTTACTTTTAACCTCTAGAACAATTCCCTGCTGTACCCCACTTCCAGTGTTTCTTGTATGCTGTCTTTCCACCAGTCAGTTGAGCTGTGTCCCAACATCCCCACCTCCCTCCACCCAGAGTTTTGGGTGGAAGAAGGTGATCACAGTCACCACTGCTTGGAGTGGGAACAACTAAGCACACTAAACAGAAGTATCCACTCTTCCCCTACTCAAAACTCTAGTCCAGGGTCGGCAACCTGCGGCACATGTGCCAAAGGCGGCATGGGAGCTGATTTTTAGTGGCACTCTGCTGCCAGCCAGGGTCCTGCCACTGGCCCCGCTCAGCCCGCTGCCTGCCTAGATGAACGGAACCCTGGGCTGGCAGTGGGCTGAGCGGGGCTGGTGGCCGGGACCCTGGCTGGCAGGGGCCAGCAGACGGGAACCCCAGACCAGCAGCGGGCTGAGTGACTCAGCCCGCTGCTGGACTGGGGTTCCCGTCTGCTGGCCCCTGCCAACCGGAGTCCAGGTTCAAGTTAGTTTTTGTTATTTTATAGCACCCCAGATACACCATTAGGAGATGTTAACTTTAAAATGCAATAATTACAAACAAGTCAAATTTGTTGTCTGAATTTCCCTTTATAAATATACAAGCATTTTGTAAGTTTTCTCCAAAAAGTCTAAGAGTTCTTTATTACCTGATGAGTCAAAAACTGGTATATACAAAATTTAGTATGACAACCTTTATCTCAGAATACAACTGGATGCAATTTGTATTTTTTGTTGTTGTTGTCGTCATTTTACATTACTACTTTCTTGTCTTCCATATTATATAATGTTAGAAGCTGTATCATAGAATCCTAAGACTGGAAGAGGCCTCAAGAAGTCATCTAGTCCAGTCCCCTGCACTCATGACAGGACTAAATTTATCTAGACCATCCCTGAAAGGTGTTTGTCCAACCTGCTCTTAAAAATCTCCAATGATGGAGATTCCACAATCTCCCTAGGCAATTTATTCCAGTCGTTAACTACCCTGAGAGTTGGAAAGTTTTTCCTAATGTCCAACCTAAACCACCCTTGCTGCAATTTAAGCCCATTGCTTCTTGTCTTATCCCCAGAGGTTAAGGAGAACAATTTTTATGCCTCCTCCTTGTAGCAACCTTTTATGTACTTGAAAACTTATGTCCTCTCTCAGTCTTCTCTTCTCCAGACTAAACAAATCCATTTTTTCAATCTTTCCTCATAGGTTATGTTTTCTAGACCTTTAATCATTTTTATTGCTCTTCTCGACTTTCTCCAATTTGTCCACATCTTTCCTGAAATGTGGCACCCAGAACTGGACACAATTCTCAGCTGAGGCCTAATCAGTGCAGGGTAGAGCAGAAGGATTACTTCTTGTGTCTTGCTTACATACTCTGGCTAATACATCCCAGGATGATGTTTGATTTTTTTTTTTTTTTGCAACAGTGTTACACTGTTGATTCAGATTTAGCTTGTGAAGCACTATGAACCCCAGATCCCTCTCTCTGCTGTACTCCTTCTTCGGCAGTCATTTCCCATTTTGTATGTGTGCAACTGATTGTTCCTTACTAAGTGGAGTAAAGTATGTTATACTTTATATGTATAATTTTAGTATATACCTCCACTGCCAGAATTCACATTGTGGACAATTCCGAAGAGGCTTAACCGTTTCTTTGACTTATTTGGTAATAAAACTGACACTACCCTACCTTGCTAAGTTATCCTTTCAATCAAATCAATAAAAATCTACAGATAGATGTAATCTGACTTTCTTCTTGCCTTTGAGATGTCTTTGAGGTAAATTAGTAAGTGTTCCTGACATCAAGACAATATTCTTTATCAATAGTAGGATGAAAAGAAAAGCCTGTGGTGTCAGAAAGAGAGTATAAAAACAGTCCCCAGGTCTAGAAGGAATGACAGTGCCCACAGCTCCCAAAATGGTCATTTCCCCAGCAGGAGAATTTACCAAGGCCTTGATACCACTTCGCTTCTCACAGGATAGAAGGTGCTCAGGTAAAACCAGCTTCCCCAGAGTGTGTATGTAGGAAAGCCATGAGCTTTTAAACTTATAAGAACCTTTAAGCAGGATATGATCTTATTGTAATTGCAAACACCTGAAAATGTTTAATAGCATAAGAACCAATTACTGGGCAAACTCTGGAGGGCATACAGTTAAATTGTATACATACCACTTCAACAACAGCTCAGATACACTGATTTGTCTCTGGGACAAAACATTGCTGCTGGGTTATCATTTCTCCTAAATGTAGGAGTCTAAACAGCAGCACAGAGTGTTGCTGAAACTTGCTACCTTAAATTTTTTATATACACAGTAAGGCTCCAACAATTTCCTCTTATAATCATTTCTTCTTATAATCATTTTTTATAATTTCCTCTTATAATCATTTTTATAGATTTTGCTGCCTTGAAATAAACCCTTCACTGTTTAATCTACCCTGCAGTTTAGTGTGAGAATTTAAAGTTCAGGTTAGGGGAAACTAACAACAATTAGAAATGCTGTGTTACAGCAAACTTCCTATTTCAATTTATAATTATAATTTCTTACCTTGACATAGATCATAGGGAGTGTCTGTTTGGCCCGGCTATAATGTCTGGCAACTCTGTATACTGTTTCAGGAACGTAGTCCAGCACCAAGTTGAGGTACACCTCGTCTTTCTGGAAAAGAGAACAGAAGAAATAATTAGGAAAAGATTCAAAACAGGGGAGTGCAAGAACAGTATTCAAGGCAGCTGTCAGCTTAAGAAATATGTTAGCTTGCAAGGTTCTAAGGTTTTAACAAAGGTTATGTCTACACTCCTAAAGTGCATTATGTTAGAAAACATGCTGACATTTTTTAAGTGAATGCAATGTTAAACATGAGTTGTCTATTACTGCTAAATTATACTCAATATCATGCTAATCAAAACAGATTAGTTAACACGTTTTCTAACATGAGGCATTTTCCCAGTGCAGGTGAGGCCAAACAGATCAATGACCACTCTGCCCATTCAAGTCTCCATTGGGGGGAAATTATATCTTCAATCTCACACTTTTTACAATTGCCAACTTCAAATTCCTTGACACACCCTACTTAATTACTTATCAATAAAAAAGTTTGTTTTTTTTTTTAAATTCCAGCATATTTGAGAAAGGTTAATCTGATCCTGTTGAAATGGTAACATTGCTATAAGTATCTTGAGGAGTAAAGAGATTTTTCTTTTAATCTAACAAAAATCCTAAGCATAATACAAGAGAGCAAGAACAAAGCTTCAAGCACGGTGTTTAACATTTTGAGCTTGTCAGTTTCAGAGAGATCTGTAACCTAATTTCAAACCTCACACTGAGGTGGGAGAGGGATGAAAATCTGTGACCTCACATAAAGGGTCTTGATTTTAACTCTTGCCCTCCTTAAATTATTCATGTTAAAAGAGGAATTAAATAAAATGAGACATCACATTCACACAGTGCTTAGTTTAACTAGAAATTAGCCAGAAACAGTCAACATGGATTCACCAAGGGCAAATCATGCCTAACCAACCTGACTGCCTTCTATGATGAGATAACTGGCTCTGTGGATGAAGGGAAAGCAGTGGACGTGTTGTTCCTTGACTTTAGCAAAGCTTCTGATACAGTCTCCCACAGTATTCTTGCCAGCAAATTAAAAAAGTATGGATTGGATTAATGGACTATAAGGTGGATAGAAAGCTGGCTAGATAGTGTGGCTCAATAGGTAGTGATCTACAGCTCATGTCTAGTTGGCAGCCGGTATTAAGCGGAGTGCCCCAGGGGTAGTTCCTGGGGCTGGTTTTGTTCAACATCTTCATTAATGATCTGGATGATAGGATGGATCGCACCCTCAGCAAGTTCGTGGATGACACTAAACTGGGGGGAGAGGTAGATATGCTGGACATTAGGGATAGGGTCCAGAGTGATCTAGACAAATTGGAGGATTGGGCTAAGAGAAATCTGATGAGGTTCAACAAGGACAAGTGCAGAGTCCTACACATAGGACGGAAGAATCCCATGCACCGCTACAGGCTGGGGACCGACTGGCTAAGCAGCAGTTCTGCAGAAAGGACCTTGGGATTACAATGGATGAGAAGCTGGATATGAGTCAACAGTGTGCCCTTGTTGCCAAGAAGGCAAACGGCATATTGGGCTGCTTTAGTAGGAGCATGGCCAGCAGATCAAGGGATGTGATTATTCCCCTCTATTCGGCACTGGTGATGCAACATCTGGAGTACTGCATCCAGTTTTGGAACCCCCACTACAGAAAGGATGTGGACAAATAGGAGCGAGTCCAGCTGAGGTCAATGAAAATTATTAGGGGGCTGAGGCACATGACTTATGAGGAGAGGCTGAAGGAACAGGGATTATTTATTCTGCAGAAGAAAAGAGTGAGGGGGGATTTGATAGCAGCCTTCAACTACTTGAAGGGGGGTTCCAAAGAGGCTGGAGCTAGGCTGTTCTCAGTGGTGGCAGATGACTGAACAAGGAGAAATGGTCTCAAGTTGCAGTGGGGGAGGTTTAGGTTGAATATTAGGAAAAAACTATTTCACTAGGAGGGTGGTGAAACACTGGAATGCGTTATCTAAGGAGGTGGTGGAGTCCCCTTCCTTAGAAGTTTTTAAGGTCAGGCTTGACAAAGCCCTGGCTGGGATAATTTAGTTGGGGTTGGTCTCACTTTGAGCAGGGGGTTGGGACTAGCTGACCTCCTGATGTCTCTTCCAACCCGATTTTTCTATGATTCAGCTGCTCATTTTCAGAGGCAAAAATTGGCCCTAGAAGTCTCAAGTACTCTGATATATCCTTCCCACCCTATTCTGAAACTCAGAATTGTATGACAGGTTTCAGAGTAGCAGCTGTGTTAGTCTGTATCCACAAAAAGAAAAGGAGTACCTGTGGCACCCTAGAGACTAACACTTTTATTAGAGCATAATCTTTTGTGATATACATTTCCAACTATACAAATTGAGAATAATTAATAGTTAATTTTCAAAAAAATAAAAACAGACAGAAGAGAAAGGAGTCAAGATTTTCTATGTTTGGTACCCAAAACTATAGAGATATCTATAGAAAAAGATGACAGATTTCCATGACACTTAGAGAGGCCTCATGTGGATGGAAATGGAGCACAGTACTCCCAGACTTCAGCTGGGACTCTTGTCACTAGTGGGTCCTCTGGCTATACTTTTTAATTAATACCTCCCAATTTGAAAGAAAACCTCTGGATGCATTTGCAGTAGTCATTTAATCACAATTGTCCTAGTCTTAAATGCTGTGACTTAATTAGCCAATTAGCGTGCACAGCCTGTTGTGCTTCTCTCATAGCTCACTGAATTATTTAAGCTGTCTCTACTCTGTGCACGCAAACAGCAGTGACCTCCAGTGAATAAAGAAAACATGGAGAATTTTTGACAGGACACATAACATACGCACATCATGTGTACACGAAAAATGTGGAGAATTTCTGGATTTTAGCATTTCACAAACTCAGAGGTGGGTCAGTGTCATTACTTGAGGGCAAACATAAGTACTTTAAGGGGCATTTTGAGAGCATTTACTGGTACCGCTTAACCTAAAGACGAGCCACCCTGCAAATCACTAAGGCCTTGTTTACATTAGTCTTCTCTCCCAGAAATAAGTCATACTTTTGCTACCACTGGTTAAGTTCTACTGATGGTAGTGCCAACATAGAAAAGGTTCCAATTTTGTTTTTGCTTTTTAAGAACAGTAGTGTGTCTTTTATATCTGCTATGTTCAGAATGATTCAATTTGAAGCTAAGTACCAGTCATAGCCTCAGAAAGCCTACCTACATTAGCATTCTCACTATTGCTACCACAGGTAGCAACAACAGGACTTTTTGTAGTCAGGATATACATTTTCTATATAAATATAAAATTCAGTGTGACATTCAAATTTATACATACTTGATAAGAAGGCCTTGTACCTCAAGGGAGAAATTTCAAATCTCATAAGTAAATAATTCTAATAGCCGCATTATAGATATAGCCTTCTGAATATGTAATATAATTTATTTTTAATGAGCGGGTGTGTGCAGTTATATAGGACACTTGTACCTTGGAGAAAAAAAATCATGCTAGCAGTAAGCTACAGCACAAAGTACACTCTCATCATCAGGGTTGGTTACAATTATTTTTTACTCTGAGACTCAAGAGCTCAGTGTCCCCAAAAACAAAAAGGGAGAGGTTGGAGAGGTACACAAAATAATGAAAAGAAAGGAAACCTGGCACTCCCATTTATGCTCTCTGCCTATACAAGAATAAATGAGAATAAAATGAAAAATGTAAAGAAAAAGTTTAAAATTAATAAACACTTTTCATGCTGTATATAATTAACCTGTGGAATTCACTGCCACAAGACAAAGTCCAACAACTTTGTGATACAGACCTTTCATTTGTGATTTATTTTGTTTTCATTCTGATTTTTATTTTCTGCTCTGCCAGATGTAGGATTGTAATTCCATAGCAAGGGTTCCATTCCCATGAGTACAAAGCTCAGATCACCAGAATCCGGGGACAGTTTTAGACGCTCAAGTCAATATTTGCATGTTTTCATTTTATTTACTACTTAGATTCCTGTCACAAATCCAAACCTGCAAACCTGCTTCTACTGTTGCTCTCTCTCTCGTTTTCTCTGATGTTAACACCCTGTTCTCTTTTTTCCCACCCCTTCTTCTTCCTTCATCGTCCCGGAAACCTCCCCACCTGTTTTTGCAGCCTTTTTTTGCTGCCAAAATGACTTGTACCTATCCTTTGGCTCTTATCTCTTCCTGTAGTGTTGGTTTTGAGAATGAGGAAGGATGCCCTAGCCTATTGGTCAAACCTCAATTCTCACAGGTGTAGTGTCACGCCTATCCATACATTTGATCCATTTTTGTGAGTTCCTCCTCCCACCCCAAAAAAAAGCAGTGTGATCAGCCTTATTCAAAAATCTATAAATTATATTTTACATACTACTGTTCCTATGTAAACGTTCACACACACACACATCTAGACTAACTGGCAAACATACAGTTTATATCTATACATTCAGAGCTTTGGACCCTTAATTTACTGATGTGAAAGCAGCCCTGAAGTATATGGAATTTTTTAATCTTATACAGCCTACTATTCTTTCTCTCCGACCACAACCAAGTCCACAACGCAAGTAATTTTTTCATCAGCTAAAGATGAGTCAACTATTCTGAACTAGCTCTCCTAGCGTTTACTATAGATAAAAACAAGATAATGGAAGTGCTAGAGTTCACTTGTCAAAGTGACTAAGATTCAGCACAAACTGGAAATGAACTACAGGGTCTGTTCCCCCTGAGGAATACTTCATCGTTCAGACCGGAAAGCTCCAGTGCTCTTTCAATTCTGTCAATAATTTATCTAATTATCTGCAAGAATTTCTTCCAGTCACTAGTAGCATGATAGAGACAGCTTCAGAAAACTATATTGGACATCTCTTTCTTTCTTGGCTGATAGTGTGCACACTGGTGACAGATATGGCACACTGGAGAGAGGAGAACACTAAGCATACCCATCTGTAGTTCCCCTTTCCAGACAATTCATGAAGCGAGCATACCTTCCACCATGTCATCTGCTGGGGGAGGAGGACAGCTAAAACCATCAGTTAAGAGAATGAAAGGCTAATGATACCAACTCTAGCAGTAGATGTAAAACCAAGAAGAGAATTTGTTTTCCCTACTGAAGTTATTACCAGTGTTTGTAAAGTATAAAGCACTTTGGAACAAGGAAGTTTGGCTGTGCAGGAAAACAGAGCAGCTAGGGTGTTCAAATGGTACATTTTCTGTATTGTATTAAAGATGTGTGATGTTTTTTCAAAGGTATTATATACACTAACACATACTATTGATAGAGGGGAGTTGGAACACTGTAATATAGGTCAGGCTCTGTTCAGAAATTCCCAAAGGATGTTTAACTTATCTGAGCAGCCGGACACAGGCAGGAGTCTCAGTTTAACATTTCAGCTGGATTAGGCTTTCTTTAAGAGTGCATCACCTCCCTGTAGCAACACAGTGTGAGTATTAGAAAAAAGTCCCCATTATCCGAGTGTGACATTTGAACTCCAGGAAATTCAAACCCAACAATAAAAGTGTTACTAGTTGGACCAATCTGACTTACCTAAAAACATACAGTTCAAAATCATAAGTTCATTGCCCTAGAAACAAGCAAAAAATATAACACGTCCTCTTTGCAGATTTGTTTCACTTTTGTATTTCCCACACCACATCCTATCAAGTTATAAGAAGCCACGGCTTCCTCCATTGTACCAAGGTGAGATACTGCCCAAAAAACATGGCCACAGGCCATATATACTGCTACCAGGCATAAAAACTTTTGCACTGCTTTTAAGAAAGAGCAAACATTTGAGAAATGTAGCTTCCCTACTCAAAGCATCTAGTAGCCATTATCTTCTAGAGGAGTTTGGGAGTTGAAAAACTGTAACTGGTTTTATTTGTATGAAGGAATGGTGACATCCAGTGGCCACATGAGCATGCTTTTACTTGCAATTCACAGCTTCCAGGTATTTCAAAGCAGAGCTGGAACGGAGTTCTAGAACAGTGGCTTTCAAACTTTTTTTCTGGCGACCCAGTTAAAGAAAATTGTTGATGCCCGTGACCCAGCGGAGCTGGGGATGAGGGGTTTGGGGTGTGGGAGGGGCTCAGGGCTGGAGCAGAGGGTTGGGGTGTGGGGCTGGGGATAAGGGTTTGGGGTGCAGGGGGACTCTGGGTCTGGGGGCTCAGGGCTGGGGCAGGGAGTGCAGGAGGGGGGCCAGGGCTCTAGCCTGGGGGTGTAGGCTCTGGGCTGGGGCTGAGGGGTTTGGGGTGCAGGAGCGGGCTTGGGTTTGGGAGGGCTCAGGGCTGGGGAAGGGGATTGGGGTGCAGATGGGGGTCAGGGCTCTGGATTGGGGTGCAGGCTCTCGGATGGGGCCAGGGATGTGCAGTTTGGGGTGTTGGAAGAGGCTCCAGGTTTGGGGGGGGCTCAGGCATGGGACTGTGGCACAGGGTTGTGGTGCGGGCTTACCTCACATGGCTCCCAGTCAGCAGCACAGTGGGGGTGCTAAGGCAGGCTTCCTGCCTGTCCTGGCACCGTGGACCACACTGCGCACTGGAAGCGGCCAGCAGCAGGTCCGGCTCCTAGGCAGAGGCGCACAAGCAGCTCAAGACAGCTCTCACCCACAGGCACCCCCGCCCAACTCCCATTGGCCAATGGGAGTGCAGAGCTGGTGCTCGGGGCAAGGGCGGCACGCAGAGCTCCATGGCCCCCCTGGCTGGGAGCTGGACCTGCTGCTGGCTGCTTCCGGGGGCGGGGCAGCACAGTGTTAGAACAGGTAGGGACTAGCAGCACGGCCAACGGGACTTTTACTGGCCTGGTCGGCGGTGCTGACCGGAGCCGCCATGACCCAGTGCCTGACATTCCGCGACCCAGTACTGGGTTTCGACCCACGGTTTGAAAACCACGGTTCTAGAACAAAGATATATGGTGAATGTGTGCACAAGCACAAATTCTCTTCTATCTCTGAAATTATTTTTGGATCAACTAGGTGACTTTTAATGCTCAGGGAAATATTCACCCACACTAGTAGCACTGCAGATACTAGACAAATTCCTCCTCACCACTCTCCCAGTCCTCAGCGCTGAATTGCAGAACTCCCAGCTATCACAGTCTTCCACTGCCACCTTGCTCTGCCAATCCTCCTCAACTTGACCTGTAACCCACCTTTATTTTAGTCTTAGACAACACCTGGTGTTGAAACTGCCTACTGATAAATCTGAGATGATTTTGTAACAGGCTTATGTCCAGTGGGAGCTAAGTCAAGTCCTCTACATTAGCTTATGATCTAAGCCAAGTTTGATGAAGGACTGGTCATTGTGTCAAAAATTTCTGTAGCTCTTAACTTTGAATGAGTCTGGATTACTGGGTGGTGTATTCAGGCAGGTATAGCAATGCTGCCTTTCTCCATTCATAGACACAGCCTAGTATTTCATATAATTTTCCACATAATATATTTTTTTTTGTAGAAAACAGATTGTAACAAAAAAAAACAAAAAACTCATTCATGAAGACTGTCCATAAATTCCTGCCTGCTCAAAGAGTTTACTTTAGACTTGCAAAATTCTTTAATCCCTCAACTATTGGGGAGTGATTAAAGAATCCCTGGGACGATGAATCTTATCTGTGAAGCTGAAAGGACTTTGATTTTCCTAACCAAAACCCTAGTGGACATGACACAAATTCATACAATTTAGCATGATCGAAAATCTACGGTCAGGAGATACAGGACAACACTGCGATGCACTGAGCCATGTAAGGCAGCTTGTTCACCAACTATCTAAACCGTGCCTGGCTCTAGCCAATGTTATTTGTCCTCCACTTCCACAAAAATCATTCATCCCTGAAAAGAGGCTGAAGGAAAAAACATAAAAAACTAGAAGATTAAAATGACCAGCCCTACAGAATGGATGGCTCAGGGGACCAGCTATAAAGCTATAGAGCTTTTCTTTTCCTACAAGTGTCTAGGACAGAGGTGGGCAAACTATGGCCCATGGGCCACATCCGGCCTGCGGGCTTCCTGACCCTTGAGCCCCCGGCCCCTCCTCTGCTGTCCCCTCTCCCCCACAGCCTCAGTTTGCCATGCCGCCAGTGTGGCTTGTGCCAGCCCACCTCGAGGCTTTCTAATAAGCCAGTCCTGCCACTCTGAGCAGCATGTTAAGGTGGCGGGGGGTGGATAAGGGGCAGAGGATCCTGGGGGGCAGTCAGGATGGGGAACAGGGGGGGTTGGATAGGCATGGGAGTCCCAGGGGGCCTGTCAGGGGGCAGGGGTGTAGATAGGGATCAGGGCACTCAGGGAACGGGGGTGGGGGTGTCGGTGATGGGGTGGGGTCCCGGGAGGGGCAGTTAGTCCCGGGAGGGGGTGCTCAGAGGACAAGGAACGGGGGGGTTGGATGGTCAGGGGTTCTGAGGGGGGCAGTCGGGGGCGGGAAGTGGGAGGGGATGGATAGGGGGCGGGGGCCAGGCTATTTGGGGAGGCACCGCCTTCCCTACCTGGCCCTCCATACAGTTTCACAACCCCAATGTGGCCCTCGGGGCAAATAGTTTGCCCACCCCTGGTCTAGGACACATTGCTTGGGAAACTCTCACAGCTGCTGCTCAAACTATACCTGTTCAGTGGACACACACACCTCAAGTCTCCAGAATTGACAATCTGCCATCATGCACCAGTGCTGCTGATTTTTAAAAAAGTTTATTAAAAAATCTGAATAACTGACGTGCAAGTTGGGGCCCCTCTGAATAGTTCCTTTTTCTCCAGGACCTGTTGGAATCCAGAAAGTTCCTTCATTTCCCCCCCACATTTTATATCTCCATCTTTCAAACACTGTCATGACTATCCTTCCAGCCAAGGCTGCCTGCATAAGTCCCCACCTGGAGCCAGTTAATGCTCTTTCTTAATCAGATGGCTTTGCAGTAATTATTCCCATCACTGGCTTTCCCCATCCTCTCCCACCAGACTTAACACTTGGCCCCTGAAACATGCAAGTCTCTGCTGACCTGGAGTGTGAGCAAGATACCAAGAGACTACATATTTAATCCAATCTATTGCAGTGCACAGTACTATCCTGACATTTACTTAACACTTAGACTGAGGTGTTGTATGGGAGTAAATTTCTATTCCTGAGCTGGATGGACTTTTGGCTGTGTGCCCTTACAGGCAAGGCCAACAGGACTAAAATCAATTACACCATGCAGCAAAACAGTCAGCATTTTGCCTGCTATTCATGCACTACCCACGCTTCCATTTTGATTACTGTGGATACCAAACACCTATTTGAAACAGATTAAATATTACATAATCAGAAGCATAATTACCAAACAAAAGCAATATATGCTTTTAAGTTTGTGCACACATCTCTTCAGTGTCTTGTCTCCCTATTTAAATGTGGAAATTAAATACATGGACTGATCAGATTATTAAATGCTCTAACACAACCATGTAAAAACAGTTATGAAATACTACAATGAAACTAAACGAGAATGCAGATAATAAAATTTGGCATTGCAACCTCCATTATACCTGCTTTCACTCAACTGAATAGTTTTACTCAGCCGTCCCTGATCAAGTGGGTTGCCTTGTGCAGAAAAATGCTTTAAAACATGAGAACATTCTGAAATAGACATCACAAAAAACATTCAGCTTGCCCAGATTTATTCTCACTTGGAATACAGTTCAAAAAGCTTCTTTCAGCAAAGTCCTGTAAAAAAAAAAGCCAATGCTTCAGCCAATCACAATTTTACATTTGAGTGACAGGCTAAATGCAAGACAGCAATCTTCAGCCTTGTGGAATTATAGCAAAACAGAAAATCATAAATTAGAAACGCACACCTTCCTATTATACTTTGATCTTCCAGAATCAGGCTGATAGGCACATCGGTTTCCTGTGCATGACCTGCTCAACACAAGCCAAAAGAGCAACATGATCGCTACGCCCAACAGGTTGGCATACCAAGATCTCCTGGACCAGCCTACAATGTCTTCAGAGGTCTGTCCCTCTGAAGACTGTTTAGAACCCTACAGATGAGAGATAAGAATATCAAAGGTTGGTATGGAAAACACTTGCTTTCATTAAGAGAATACTGCACTTTCCAATTAATCAATCCATCAACCTTCCCTGTAGGGAAGCATTCCCTACTATTTGGCCTCTCTTTTTCTTTGCACTACTGCTTGGTACTGGCTTTGCTCCACCCCAAAAAAATAACTCCCCCTCCTGAGAATTTATAGCTTTGAAATAAATAATTGTAAACTGTTCTGTCCCTCTTAGTAGTCATCTGGCCCACTACTGAACACATACGAAAAAAAATCTTTCCTCATAACTCAAACCAGTAATGGTGATGAAAAAGTTTATATGGAATGCATCCAATAGCTCAAATTCCTAGGGACAGGAGAGGACATCTGCTCATGAATCCACTGAAAGCCTTTATCTTCTTAGTGAGGCATGAGATACAGCTATTGCAAAAATAAAGCATAGATCTCCCTTTTCTTGGCTTTCTCAGCCATTGAAATCAATGACTCTCTAGGACCAAAGTAAAGGAAGTCTATTCATGGTCCACTTGCCAAAACCCATCTTCCTCCTGGTGGCTGCTATACCCTCCTTCCCTCTCCCTTTGTACCGGATACTCCCTTCCACTGGCAACTATTGCCCTCTTTTTCATTAGTTCACTTAGTTATTCTACAAGTCTCTACAAGTAATAGAAATTAAAGAAAGGAAAATTTAGTCTAGAAAATTTGTGGGGGTGGGGGGGTGGGGTGGGGTGGGGGGGAGGGGAGAAAGGAAGGCAGGAAGTATCCTAGTCATGAGATTTATTAAAGGGTGCAGGGTCTCCAGTATATCCGCCTTCATAGGAATATGGTCTCTCTGAGGAGATCTAGCACTCCTCTTGCGTGAGGCTTTCCTTGTTTTGCTCAATCTGTCTTTCAAAGACCTAGAATGCAATTGAGCTGTTGGAACTGATGGGGAGCTGGGGTCCAGGGGAGTCTTTGGGCCTGAATCTGAAGCCGGATGAAGGGAGCACTCCATCACAAGTTTTAGTTCTCTGTCCATCTGGAGCAACTCTTGAAGCTTGTGCAGATCTTGCACTTTAAAGACACAGGCATATCCCTGAGGCAGCGATGTCAGAGTCAGCAGGTGGTTACCTGAGGCAGGAGTAGATGCAGACTAGAGCTGAGGCTGCTAGCGTGGAAACAGGCAGGAGCAGGAGCAGTCTGTTGAAACTACTCACAATAGAAATGCTCCTGACCAGGTAGCAATGTTGAACAGATTGGACAGACTGCTTCCCTTCGGAGCCTATATACCTACCTCAGCATCACCTGGGTGGGTCCTCAACTCTGGATTGGTTGAATGGTGTGGGGCCTATCAAAAGACCTTCAGGTAATTGCCTATGATAACTCTCACACTCTGGCTCAGGGATGATTCATCAGGCTTAAGCTGAGTCAGGGATGACTCATCAGACTTTAGCAGGCTCAAAGATATCACATCACACCTACTTCAAAACGTGTTTACCAGGTGTCTTCAGTTTGTCAGGATATGACCAGTGGAATTTCCCAAAGTAGCTGGGGTACATCCTGGCTTTCAGCTGCTTCCCATGAGTGATCAGCTGGACCACTGCCCACCCAATCAACAAGGTACATGAGCTTCTCTTGGAGAACCTTAAGTCCAAGATCTGCCTCACCGGGTATACTTGCTGCCTCTGGACCATGACGGGGGGGAGGGAGAAAGAAAGAGAGAGAGAGACACAGACAGGAGAGTAGGTGGCTTTATCTGTCCAGGAAAGGAGTTATCAATATACTTTTTCAGCAGGGATATATGAAATATCAGGTGCACCATCATCATATTGGCTAACTGGAGTTTAAAGACTACCAAGTTAACCTGTTGGATGATCTGGAATGGACTGAGATACCTGTAATCCAGCTTTCTTGAGGGCTAGGCAGCATCCTGGTGCTGCATCTAGTGTCATACTTTACCCCTGACCATGATGTGCAAGACTTTACAGGCAACTGTAGTTTTGGTCACCAGAAATTGAGAGACCAGTTTCATTGTTTCCAGTGACCGAAGTGGCCACCCAGGAGCGAGTCATGACACAACCAGAACATGGCCAGATGTTGTTGACCTTTGGGGACCTAGATCTGATCCTGCAATAAGAGAACACTATTCTTTATCAAGAAGTTTGAGTCGGGGCTGGGGCTGGATCTATACTGGTGAACATTAATTTCACCACAAACAGATTATGAGGCAGGGAAGACTTCACAAGGAACAATTAATCACTGTTGATTAGTACGTTGACAAAATGGCAAGGCTTCAAGATGCTGGTGGGTCTATCTCCCTTATACAGGTGCTGGTCCTGGTGAGGTAACATGTCAGGCTTACCATTCTGGGTACCAGGACAATAGGTCAGGATGAAATCAAATCAGGAGGGAAAAAAGGTACCAATAGATCTGGCGCTGAGAGCCTTTGCATTTCATAGGTACTCCAAATTCTTATGATCCATGAATACCTCAACCAGAAAACATGCACCTTCCAAGGGATGATCCCATTCCTCAAAGGTGGCAGTTCCTTGTGACAGACTTTGTAATTCTGTTCCACAGGTATCAACTTTCAGAAGCAGGATGCACAAAGATGGAGAACGCTCAGGGATCCATGATGCTAAGAGCACTGCTCTGATCACAGAGTCAGAGATGTCTGCTTTGAAAATGAAGGGTTTTGTCAGGTCCGGATGAAATATGACAGGCACTAATGTAAATGCTTCTTTCAGTTCATCAAAAGCAGACTGAGCTTCCTGATTCCAAACAAAGGCAGTGTCCTTCAGGAGCAGCTGGGTAACTGAACCACCTTCAAACACCCCTTGATGAAAGTGGCAAACCTCAGGAAGCACTGGACATCAGAGATGTTTCTCAGAGCTGCCCAGTCCACAACTGCAGACACTTTTTGGGGATCCATGCTTTACCCATTGGGGGAAAATGATATAGCCTAAAGTCAGAGGTGCATTGAACTCTCACTTCTTGGGTTTCCCATACAGGTCATTTGCTTCAAAACACTTAAGTACCAACCAGATGCATTGGTCATGAAGGGCTTGTTTTCCAAGATGAGAATGTTGTCTTAGTAGATCACTA
The DNA here is from genome assembly GCF_965140235.1 of Caretta caretta. Taxonomy (NCBI): domain Eukaryota; kingdom Metazoa; phylum Chordata; order Testudines; family Cheloniidae; genus Caretta; species Caretta caretta. Next base: position 206,682,224 of record NC_134206.1, read on the forward strand.
CAAACTGGTCCAGAACATCCCTAAATGTGTCATTGACAAAATACAGGAATGTGGTTGGGTTGTTGGAAAGACTTGAAGGGCATGATGTGGTATTCGAAATGGCCACAGCAGGTGTGAAACTACCTTCCAATCATGCCACTTGTACTCACTTAAAATTCTCTCTTTGTAGTTAAATAAACTTGTTTTATTCTTTAATCAAAACTAATTGAGTGTTGTCTTTAAACTGAACTGTGTGGGTAACTCCATTTAAAGTGGCAAACAGTTGTATGTTGACCCTTTACAGGAGGAACAAACCTCCAATATCTGGACTGTCTACAAGAGGGCGGGACAGTGCAGAACACACATTTTGTGAGGAAAATCCGGGACTGGGACTGTGTTGGTGTTACTCTGCAAGTGGTAGCCAAGGTGGGTGTAAGCCAGAGTGTGACTGATGTGCGGCTGGCAGGCTGCAGCTATACACAGACACTCAATGATGTTACCTGCTGCCTGGAAGGCTGTGAGCAGCCCAGGTGGGAGCCTCAGCACAAAGCATTGTGAGGCCCCCACGATTGCAGGGCAGGTTGACACAACCTCTTACTGGTCTGGACTTCACCCTGGAATGTCATACCAATGTACAAAGTAATGGGACTACTGAATCCCCCCAAAACAATCCTATCCTACCTCCTTTCCCACCATCCACTTCATGGCCAGAAGTTTAAGAAAAAGAGGCTTTTAAAAGAAAAACATATTAACCACCTGCTGTAAGCTGACTCAATCAAAAGCTATAGGGAAACAGTACTGAAAAAGAAGAACTCTAACTCTCCTAATTAATTAATGCATAATGGCACAATAATAATAATGGCACTCCACTTACATAGCTCTTTCCACAATTTCATTTTTTCAGATGGGGAAACTGATGCAAGGCACAATTTTATTCTAAAAGGATAGCTTAAAAGGAAAGAAATTGAAAGGAAAAAAAGATTTTCAGCTGAGATTTGAAATGATTTGGTACCACTGAGATGAAGAGATACACAAAGGTTGGGGCAGACAGTACAGCTTCAGAGGAAAAGGTTTTCAAACCAACTATAGACAGATTTTGTGAAAGTGTGAAAAGACACTGACCATCCCATAAAGTGAACGGGCAGACCACGGAGTGTTTGAAACACGTTGAGCAATGTGGCCACACTGTGTGAGAGAAACTGAAGCACATATTTTGGGACAGAAAAATGGACATGGATAAGGCAGTAGTCACAAACACAGCAACTTTAGCCTCAATTCATTGGTGTGATGCTAAGCCCCTGCCTTTCCCTGGGATTCTTATGTCACTAAACCCTGCTTAGAGAATCTCTCTTTGTATCAGGTTCTAGAGAGCTTTTCCCAGACCTGAAGAAGAGCTCTATGGAGCTTGAAAGCTTGTTTCTCCACTGACAGAAGTTGGTCCAATAAAAGATATTACCTCACCCATCCTATATGTCTCATATCCTAGGACCAATATGGCTACAACACAGAAAACGTGTAATTATTTTCATTCATTCTCACTACTGCCCACAGAGTTCTGAATGGCAGCAGCAAACCTGACCAAAATTATACTCTGATTCGCAAAGTTCTGAGCACCAGTGGTGTCCCAGGGAATGCCTGTCTGCAGACTCAGGAGAACACTATATTAGATCACATTAAGAAACTCACTTTTGTAAACATACAAGTTAGAAACTTAATTTTAATTAAAGTTCAAATTCTGCAGATATTGATGGGTTAGGACCTCAATTGTCAGGACAAGCTTTCTACTCACCAGTGACTGATGGTGATGGGGGCGGGGGAGAAGAGGGGGTTTGGCCTTGTTCTCTAAAAGCTTCCCAATGGCCCATCTTAGAAAATCATCTGTTCAGTTTGGAGTCTCAATAGAGTCTCAGAAGCCATTACAATGAAGGTTACTGAGATGGCAAACAACCTTTTACTTTTCAGTTTGGAAGCCTCTGGCTCTAGGGGTTTGATGCTAGAACTGAACTGTTAACCATTATTTATAAGATTCTATTAAGATTTTCAAACTTGTATCGCTTTGGTAGGTAAATGCTGTGGTTTAATGCTGGGAAGCCTTGTTTTGTTTTATTTTTTAAAGTAAAGGAATTCTACTTAGGCGTAGCATTGATGTATGTAATGATTATGGGTTAATAACTGAACAACTTTTTTAAGCTTACAACAATAAATTAATGAAAAAATAAAATTGAATTTTGCTGTGCTAGAGAAGTTCCCACACATTTTCATAGTGTGGAGCACACCTTAGAACAACTGTGTTGTAGATAATCTACCCACTCACTGGTGATTGCACAGACCTCCCCCATACCTTCACAATTCCTTAACATCCCTGTTGCAACTACAGCAACTGCTCGCCTGGATGAAGCAATATTAGGAAAGTACTTATGTATTTTTAGCTTCCCTTAATATAATTTAGCAGCTGGAAATGAGATGCCAGAATCATGTGACCATCTAGCAGTCTGTGAATCACTATCAGGAAATATCAAAACAAAAAATTTTGCTTCAAAACAACATTTTGAAACAAAATTACAGCTTTCATTTTGACAAATAAAATATATTCAAACGACTGTCCACTCAAAACATTTTCATTTTGGTCAAAGTTTTGTTTTGAGATTTCTGATTCAAAACTTTTTCAAATTTTTCATTCCTTAAGAATTTTCTGATATTTTGACTTTCGCTTCTGATTTGAAAGGGAAACTAGTTTAAAAGTACTGAAGTTTCCAGCAGGCCACTTTCTGCGCACCTATAATCACAAGTCAGAGATATAGGGAGTTGTAGAAGTTAAATCTGTATGTAAGTGTATCTTTCAGGTTTCATGTTTAATTTGTTAAAAAAGTTAGATTCAAATCAAAGAATTTCTAAAGGCCTAGCCATTACCATCAGATAGATTACCGTGGACATCACATGAGAGGTGGGTTTTGCATACTGCACAAGATTCCCTGTGTCATCCTACTAAATACAAACCCAGAGATTTTTAGGCCTCTCAGATTTGCTTCCCAGAGGGCAATACATCAAACTGCAAGGTAGTCAACTACCTTCATCTCACACTGGAGGTGAGCTGTAGCTCACGAAAGCTCATGCTCAAATAAATTGGTTAGTCTCTAAGGTGCCACAAGTACTCCTTTTCTTTTTGCGAATACAGACTAACACGGCTGTTCCTCTGAAACCTGTACAACTATTAGCACCAGTGATTAGGCATCTCAAGGCCATATTTTCAGAAGTGTTCAACACTCACATCTGGTGCTATTTTTTTTGTTTGTTTGCCTATTTTAAAACAACAGCTCAGCACCTAGCAGCAACCACTGAGAACAATGAGGTGCCAGGGCTGAGCACTTATGAAGTGGGGCCCCTCAACTTCAAAATTGGTGTAAGTCTGAAAAAAAGGTCAGTAACCAGATATGGAAATATTTATTCTCCTTTACGCCAACTTTCCAAGTGCCATTTTGCATAGCACCAACAAAGATGGCTGCAACCAGCCCTATACCAAACAGGAAAAACTACATTATTTAAGCTGTCCTGTGCACCGCTTCACCCTCCTATATTGACAGTCTGGGCTTTGTCCCATTTCTCAACAGGACAGTTAAAGTCTCAAGCAAAGACAAAGAACAATGAAGTTAGCTGTTCTTAGCTGCATATATGAATTCATTAAGAATACTATTTTATGTACCACCACCATGATTTTCTCTGCCCGTCAACTTCAGGAAAAGTGCTGTGAGCAACATTGACCTCCATACCTGGCCTTCAATGACCTCACAAAAGCATTTGACTCTACCAATCATGAGGCTGTGGAGAATTCTCCTTTAATTTGAATGCCTGCCAAAATTTATTATGTTCTCTGACTCCTCCATGACAACATGTCTCTGACTGTTGTCAGCAATGGATCTGAAACAGACCCCTTCCTAGTCAAGATAGGAGTAAAGCAAGGTTGTGTCAGCTCCAACCTTTTTCTCCATCCTCCTTGCCGTCATCCTTCTTCTCATCCGTGACAAGCTCCTCCCTGGCCCAGACATTCAATACAGAATGGACAGCAAGCTCTTCAACCTCAGTCGCCTCCGATCCAAGACAAAACGATCACTAAGGCTGCGAGTTTGGCACGGAGGTCATGAAAGTCGACCTCTGTGACTTCTGCAGCAGCCAATGCAGCTCACCCAGGGGCTGCCTGAGCAGCTTAAGCAATCCCTGAGCCAGCCGCAACAGCCACTGCTGGGGCAGTCTCGGGCCACCATGTCCTTCTCCCGCAGCGGCAGCAGGAGTTTGGGTGTGGGCTCAGGGCTGGGGTGCAGGACGGGGTGAGGCCTCTGGACAGCGCTTACCGGGGGGTGAGGGGTAGGCGGGATGACTCCCTGGATGCGGTTCCCGGCCGATTGGAGCTGCGGAGGCAGTGCTTGGGGCGGAGGCAGCGCGCAGAGCTGCCTGGCCACGCCGCCACCTAGGAGTAGAGGGAAGGGGATGTCACTGCTTCGGGGAGGCGTGAAGCCAGGCAGGTAGCATGCCAGCCCTACCCACACGTACCCACTGCACCCCTGGGCTGACTCCCCTCATTCCCTGCAAGATTTAGTCAGGGGTATATAGTACTAGGCTATGGAGAGGTCACCGGCCATGAATTTTTGTTTACTGCCCATGACCTGTCCATGACTTTTACTAAAAATAGCCCTGACTAAACACAGCCTTAACTATCACTAAATCAGTCACTGAACTCCAATATGCAGATGGCTATGCCCTGTGCGCTCACTCAGAATATGATCTTCAAAAAATAGCCAACACTTTCTCTGAGGCCTATAACCAACTTGGTCTCACACTCAACACCAGGAAAACTAAGGTACTCCACCAACAGGCTCTGAATCACCAGGATCCTGCTCCGGTAATTCAGATCAATAAAGAAACCCTGGAGAACACAGAGCACTTCTTTTACCTCAGCAGCTACGTATCACATAAAGCTGACATTGAGGAGGAAATTCAACAGTGCCTTCAAATGCGCCAGTGATGCTTTTGGACACTTGACAAAACATCTTCAAAAATCGTGACATTAAGAATCAAACCAAGCTTCTCATGTACCAGGCCATTGTTGTCCCTGCTCTCTGGGTCACGTACAGTAGACACCTCAAGGCTCTTGAATGATACCATCAATGGTGCCTCTGCAAGATCTTCCGAACCAGTGGGAAGACCAAGGCACCAGCATCAATGTTCTGTCCCAAGCCAAACCTCCAGCACTGATGCTATGATCATCCACCAACAACTCCACTGGGCTGGTCAAGTTCTTCGAACGCCAGAAAATCGAATCCTGAAGCAGGTCATGTTCTCACAATTGTTCCACGGCCAATGGACAAGGGTGTGGGGGGAGGTCTTCAAAGACACCCTCAAAGCCAACATGAAGAAGTGCAATATTGACAAACTCATGGGAAACCGAAGTTCTCAATGACCTAAATGGAAAAGGACTTTGTGGCAAGGATCCCAGTATTTCGAGATCCAACAGAAACAGGAAATGGAGAAATGGAATAAAAGGAAAGAGCACACCGCAGCCCCACTCAACAATCTTGATCCACCCCTTCCATTGGGAAACGTCGGCCCCAACTGTGACAAGATCTGTGGATCCTGGATTGATCTCATTAGCCACCAGCAATAACTGACTATCATTATATGGAAGAGAACCATCCTTGAACCTCAAAGGATCGTGGACTACTATACTATTTTATGTTTCTTTTTCTTGAAAATTACAGTGTAGTATCACAATTTAAACTGCTCATTTCAGCATTTTGAGTCACCTGCCATATACGAACATGGTGGTCAAGTGAAAAACAGTTTCCACTAAAACTAACACAGTCAGTGAACTAGTTGTTTGAACATTGCACCGCTATGCGGTAAAACCTTGTAGAACCCCTGTATTTACGCTGCCTAATGGTTCCTGCTATAAAAGTCCTGGGATTTTTTTTTCGGAGACGTTTTAACCCGCTACATTGTTTGCAGCAGACCTTTGAAATTTTGCAGGGAGGAAGCCCTCAGACAAGACATGTGCCTTTTGCTTGTGCCATAAAATTCTATTCAACGTGGCCTAAGTTGTAAACTGTTAAGCCACCACTTCCCTTCTTTTACTTGCATTACTAAGGAAAATTCTGACAACATGCCAAAATTATAACCGAACTTGAACATGGTAACAAACAGAGCCTAAACTGCCATTCAAACAGCAGTGGCACAAATTTGTACTCAAAATGCCAGGGAACGACAAAAGCAGCCCGGAATGAGGGGAAGAAGAAGAGAGCCAGATCAAACTTCCCCCTGACCACAACCTCTGTCACATGGCTTGATAGGTCCATTTTGCCCTCTGGGGGCATCACAGGGGGCAAGTGTGTCTCCAACCCATGGAAGAGGTGGGAAGACCCAGGCTAGACTCCCCACAACCCCCGCTCCACCATTTTGGAAGAGTAGAGAGACCCCCCCCCCCCACCCCGCCAAAAAAAAAAGGGGGGAGGGAGGAAAATCCCAAGGCCTGCTTCTTGCACACTCTTCCAGTGTCACTTTCTGACACCAATGCTGAATAGTAAGTTCTTGGTTTGTTTGTTTATTTTTAAGTTCTTTTTCTTCATTTTCCATTTATTACATCATTAACTACAGCTTTTGGTATATGAGGGACAGTTCTGAGATACTGATGGATTTCAGAACTGAAGATACTCCAGTAGTCTTGCTTGACCCCTGTAATAACACAGGGGGTGATGTAACACGAAGTTCTAAAAAGTGGCTGGTGGCCACTCACATCTTTAATAAAGAAGTGAAGCCTATAGAAACCGCAGCTCCCAGCTATACAATTCTTCATCTTGATGCAGACAGAAGGCTGCTGGAATCAAGACTGATCACTGCATACTAGCAGCCACAGTACCCATGGCCTACACCTCATAGTCAGAAGGTAAGATCAGCTCAAACATGCTCTGCCTTACAGATTTGAAGCCCCTCAGCTCAGGAACATCTGAGCTCCTGATATGCACATTTACCATTCTTTTCTTATTCTGGACTCCACTATTTTCAAACTATTTTAATACCCCTAAAAATTCAAAGAGTACAGTATTATAACAATACCACTTAGTGGCCTTAATGAAGCTTATTGTCTGTGACCTCTCAATGCTAACTTACCTTCTCTCCGCTAGAGTAGAAGAAGTATCGCAATCGGACAATGTTACAGTGATCCAACTTTCTCATGATCTGGAGCTCTCGGTTCTAAAAGAGAAAAAGCACCATAAGGTTAGAAAAATTGTTTTTTTGTTGTTGTTTTTTTTAAAATAGTGATGTTACGGTGTAGTGTGCACCTTAAATGTATTGGCCAAGAGCACATGAAAGCCACTGAATCAGGGATGCATTAGGAATGGGGTGTTGAAAAGAAAAAGTCTGGAAGTTTAAAGTAGCTCCTTTGTCATAAGTACCAAATGTGGTTTAGTCTGTCACATGTTGCTCCTCATTCCTCTTCCTCCAATTGTTTTAACTATAGTATTCAGGGGTGCAGATTTTCTTAAACTTAAGAGCGCTGTAATTAAACAACCAACCCAAGGTGTCGAGCACCAGAGCTTGTTGCTGTCAAGCAGATGCAATAAATATTGTATTCAAACTCAGTTTTCAGTTTGTATTTTCTAAGCTTTGAAAGCTACATATTCTAGTCTGAATGGTCAGCAGGCTTGAACTGTCCACAGAGTGGAATGGTAGTGATTTCACAGTTAAGGCTGCAGCAGGGTTTTAAATCTTTATTTTGAAGATGCTGTAAAAGTGATAAAAAACAGAACAGACGTTAACTGACAATAATTTATTTTTTTCGCGTTGGTTTGGAGCAGTATGGGTAGATACAACTAAGTGATCAAAAATAAATTCAAAAATTTTAAAAGGTGATTCCACCTGTTCTTGGAACCTTTTTGTCAGAAATGTCTAGAGTTCATGGATCTGATTTCTGCTTTGGACAACACTACGTAGAAGCAGGTACTCTCTTTTTCTTCACAATGTTTCTAAGCCGCTATTGAACAGCGGAGAGAGAGACAGAGACAGACAGACAGGTAGGTGAACACATTTCCACACCAAATACTCCTGTTGCCTAAGGCAGTTCCCTGAGCTGGGAATCAGACAACCATGCAGTCAAATCTCACTTCTACTGACTGAAGTCTGACAAGATTTATACAGAACGATCAGAAGGACACTCTGTTTTGCTTGGCAGAATAAAGAAAATTACTGTTAGTGACTAAACATCTCCACTTTGTAGCAATCCAAAAAAGCAATTAATTTAAAATACATTTATAGAGCACGATAAATGTGCATTAGCTCATGACAGATGACAATGGTCCCTGCCTCAAAAAGCTTAAGACAAAGTGAGATGGTGACAAACATAGGTGTGTAGGGAAATAGACTGGGGCCCCACAGTGATGAGCTAACAGTACAAACAAAGAAACAATCCGTTTTCCAGAGAGTCTTACACTCTAAATACAAAAATAAATGAAGAGCTAAAGTGTGGATGGGGATAGAACACAAAAGGAGATGTAACTAACAAAGCCATGCCAATTCATGTATTGTTATTGGTACATTCCCCCCAACACCATCCCCTAATCACTTCTCCCATGTTCTCTTTTCCACATCTCTCTTTTACCTCTGCCTAAACCGGAGGAGATAGTGTAGCGTATCAGTAGCAAAAAATGTTCAAGCTTTATTAAATAGAGACTAGTCACTATAAAATCAGATCTGAAACTAGCTTTTTATACACATCTAATTTTGAATGTACCCCTACACCTTTACTTTGCCAGATTTCAACTAATATACCTGAAATTTGGCATGCAGCATCTTAGTCAAGGGAAAAATCTTTCTGCAAGACTTGGGGTAAATGGGAAAAGAAATTTGAGAGCTGGGGGGGGGGGGGGGAAGTGGGTAAAAAATTCAGGCTAGTTTCATTTCTGGGTCATTTTCTTAACTTTTTTTTTTTTTTTTTTTTGCTTTGTCACATGCCCCGCCAAAACAGCTTGATTTAGAAATATTAAATTTGTCTTGTTAGCACTGTTACCTCTGACTAACTTCGGGAAGATTTGGGAGGGAGAGAGCGTTTCCATACACCTAAGTGCACATAGCTAATGTCTGCTTTATAAAGCATCACTGTCATAATTTGGACTTCATAAGCCATGCATCAGAGCCCCTCCCACCCACCCCCCCATCATTACTCTGCAAACTTCAGAAACTGCATGTATCATATGGAGATCTTAAAGTATGCATGGTTCTGACCCTCAGTTAAAGAAGCTTCCTGCCTCCTGCTTCAAAATCCTTTACCATATACCCTTAAGAACAGGTGCTATCTAGGAGGCCTTGAGTTTTAATCCCATCGCTGCCATTGACTGACTTTAAATCACACTTTGTATTATATAGCACTTTACAATCAGTGACATTTCACAATACCATTATGAAATTGGCAATTATCTTTGTTTATAGATAAGGAAACTGAGGCTCAGAGAAATGATTGATCAAAAGCCCCACTGTTTGTGGCAAATCCATGGAAACAACACAGGTTTTGTGCATGACAGGCACATAAGCGTCTCAAATTACCTCTCTAATGTGCTTCATTTCTAACCGGGAGAAGCCCGCTCCGGGGGGGGAGAAAGAGAGAAGAGAGTTCAATTCTTCAATCATTCTGTCCCTGATCTCTATTAAGATTGCTAAAGAGGAACCAAATATTACCAGCTATGATAGCGTTTTCTGTAAGGCACATTTATTCACTGGGAAGAAGAATGAGTTCATCAACATTTCACACTAACCACTGGACATTCATCATATGGTATCAGCTTTTAGTCATTGGAGAAACAGGTCAAATCTGAACAACTGATCCTAAATACGAAAGGCTCCTTATGCCATCAGTCATTGAGCTTTCTATTATGATAGCAATCTTAATACTTTCTGGAGGGTTTTCAAGGTGTTCACATTTCCATTGGAGTACTGAACACAAGATTGGAAATCTGGAAGTTCTGAGATTGAAACCCAGCTCCACCAGTGATTTTTTCATTACATGACCTGGGGCAAGTAATGCCTTTGTTTCAACAGCTTGAAGATGAGGATAGTAATAATTTCACACCTCCATGGGGTACTGGAAGATAAATCAATGTTTGTACAGTGCTTTGAATGTATAAAGCACTACACAAATATTATTATTTCAAAAGTATCTTTATAAACTCCTGAATAAGTGTGTGTACTCCAGCTCATACTGTTGCTTCATGATCTTAGGATCTGTATGCCTGATACCATACAATAATACATTCTAGAAATCAGCGGATGTTATTCTAATACTGTTACAAGTTCTATTGTGTCTCAGTAACCCATTCCAGGACAAGTGCGATCTCTGCTGCTCTGACGCCTCCCACTCCTTGCTCCATCTCCTTAGGCGCTCTCCCTAACCATCTGTCTCAGCTCCATGAACAGCTCATTATTGAGTGGTGACAGGAGAGTTAATTCATCCAAACATACAGTAAAACTAACACTTCACATACTAGAATCTAACAGGATAAAATGAAGGATTTTTATTTCTTTAAAGTAAAACCTAACCAATCTCTGAATCACAGTTCACCTGAACAAACTAGATCAGAAATACATAAACAGCTGTGAAATTACAACAATTATTGTGACAGGGAACACATACTAAAGTTGATGATGATTAAAATAAAATAATCTAATGCTAAAATATGAAATTCAGTAAGCTTTTAAGGACCCATTTTTCTCATATTAGTACTCCCAGCATATAAATTTCCTTGAACAGCCTAAATAAACAAAAGCCACTCACTTTACAAAGTAGCATCTTACCAAGTAGTTCCCATCTACAGTGACTATTCTTGACTTGGAGATCACTCAAATCATAGCTTTTGAAATAAACAGAAAAGCTCCAAATAAAATGTCACAAGCAGATGAGAAAGTGTGAATGGAATACAGCATATAAAATCAACTTATATTAGCAGAGAGCCTTATTACATAAATCAGTGATGGCTACCTTACATATAATTATAACAGATAAAATGCTTGTCTAAGTACAGTGTAACTAAAATCATTTCAGAGACACAGCCAAAAAAGGCTGACAGAGCACATCCAAAGTAGAGGGTGGATGAAAACATAAGACCTCTGCTCATACCCAGTAATGCCTCTTTCTTGTATTCCAGAAGCAACAATCCAGACAGTGACTTGGGTGATACATGTGCAAAGACAAGCTTCACCTAGAACAGTGGCTCTCAAACTCTGGGTCAGGACCCCGAAGTGGGCTGGGACCCCGTTTTAATGGGGTCACCAGGGCGAGCATTAGACTTGCTTGGGCCTGGGCCCGAAGCTTAAGACTGAGCCCCACTACCCAGGGCTCCGTCTTCGGCTTCAGCCCTGGGCAGTAGGCTCAGGTTACAACCCTCCCCCAGGTGAAGCCCTTTGGGTTTGTCTTTGGCCCCCCAACCAGGGATGGCAGGGCTCAGGCTTCAGGTTTGGCCCTCCAGCTCAGGGTGGCAGGGCTCAGGCTTCAGTCCCCCCTCCTGGTGTCGTGTAGTAATTCTTATGGTCAGAAGTGGGTCGCAGTGCAATGAAGTTTGAGAACCCCTGTCCTAGAATATCTTCTATCAACAATCCCACCAAATGTTACTATACCAGTTTTCTCAAAAGCAAGGAAACGGCTTGGTATAAAAAGGCTTTTAAAAATGTTCTTTGGGAGTAGACTATGTTTTTTTCCAGGTTGTACATTTCCAAATTTCTACAAACCTTTGCTTACCATAGCTACAAACCATAGAGCAGTTAGTCTAAATCAGAACTATGATCTCACTAGGCATTAGTGAATGTCCAGCCCTCATTCCCAATTGCCACACTGGAGAACAAAAAGATTTATTTATAGTGAAATAAAGAATTCCTGAAGCACACATTCTTTTGAGAAACACTGAGCATTAAGGGGCTACAAACAGATCTCTTTGCAACTTATTTTCAGTTTGTGTTATTCAGCTAAAACCAGAATGAAAAGGGGGGGGGGGGTGTTCACACGTGAATCTAGAAAGTTAAACTCTTAAGTTTTTCTTGGTGACAGAATTATAAAACCTGATGTGCCAGAAGTGCCCCTTCGGTAATGATTATTCTACCAGTTCTAAAACACTTTTCCTAGCCCGGAATGCCAAAGAGACTACCTATACAGCTTATTATTTTAAATTAACCTGTTTGCCCATCCCACATTTCAGTTACAAAAATTGACTGGACATGCTCAGGTTATAATAATCCTGTAATATAACAAATAAAGGTTGCTTCATGTCTTCTTTCTAGCCTTCTAGAAGAAGCACTTTCTCTAGTCTCTCCCATAGGTTCCCCACCCAGCCGTGAAAATTCATCAGAACACAAGTAAACTGCAATGGATTTAGAACTGGAGAAGCAGGAAATGGGCTTGAATTACTGTACTCTGCTATTATAGACCAGGAAAACAGCTTTTCTTTACAACAGAAGTTCACAATGTTATTCACAGCATGAACCTTTCCTTGATCAAGAGATTGATCACAAATGGAAGGCACTGGGCCTGGTCCCCCTGCTTTCCTAGACATACGCCCTAGCTGCCTTTATTCTTTACTAGGTGCTTCCTAGGACAAACCTTTCCTGCTGGTGGCTGACAGTTCTAGTCTCACTGGTATCCCCACTTGCTGAAGACAGGCCTTGCTTTGTTTCCTCTTATTTATAGCAGCAGCATATAGGAGATGGAGTTACGTTTGCTTTACCTCATTTCCACCTATATTCTCAGATAGTTTAGTGCTTCTGAACTTGCATCTACCTTGAGTTGGAACAAGTAAAGTGAATGAAGAAGCTGCTGAAAGCTTTTGTATAGATCTCAACTGTATATTCATATCAACATGTCATCTGGGTCCAGACATGCAGGGAGTTCCTTCAGTTTTTCCTTCAGATAAAGGCATTTGGGTTTGGGACCTTGGACTTCAGAATGAGTGTTTTAAAACCTCAGGAGAGTTCATTGAGGCTGGTTTCCTCTGCCATGAACATCAAAACTTGTCTACACAAGTTTAGCTTAGTGGGTTAGACAAATGGAACACTGTACTCCACACATGGAATTATTCAGGAATATCTACATGTGTAGACAAGCCCTTAGAGACTCTATACCCATTCTTCCTCATGTGTCTTACCTGGAGACAAGCCCTAGTTCTTCAGAATAGACAAGGCGTATTGAATCTTCTCTAATTCACTCAGACTGCAATGCAGGAATGAACCACTGCCCACTATTTCAGCAACAGAATTCCTTTGCTGAAACAAGTTAGGCCATGGCTTTAAGTAATGGTCCCTTCTGGCCTCGGAATCTATGAATTTGTATCATGTTATATAGTTATACTTCAGACAAATGAAAGCAGACCCAAGGACAGTAAAAACTTTAATAATTTCAGTGTTCTTGTCCTGGTCCCCCAGGAACCTTCTAAGCAAAAATTTTGAAACCATCTTACCACTGATGTCAAAGCACAAGTGGATAACAGATGCTTGCAGGGTCAGGCCCAAAGATCATCAAAGATTGGAGACTGTTGCATCTATCCTGGATTTTCCATGAACACAGCGGTCTCTTGTACAGTCAGAGACAGAGAGTTCTAATGGTTTTGCTAGAAGCTGCACTTCTGCAAAAGTAACGAGTGACTCACTGCAGATAGACGGAACCTGGGTGCCCGGTAAGATGAAGGCTTTATGGGATCTGCCCAGGCTTCAGTTCCAGAAGACTCTCTTGTTTGAGCTTCAGTGACTGACCTGGGGAGAAGTGCAGGTAGGTTCAGTTTTCTAAATGTACACACACACACAAAATGTCTGCATCTTCCTCCTCTTTCCCCTCATCATGATCTCCATCCTCCCACAGATCATCTTCTTCAGCCAAGGTCTCCTATTATGACCTTATTAGGTTCAATTTCCTCTGTATACTCCTCAAATGGTCGGAGGAACTAATGCAGTCTTCTCAGCCACGAGCTAGGAAGGCAGTGATGGAGCAGCAGAGATATTCCCTTTCTGCATTTGTTTGGATGCCTGAATGGTAAAGTGTAAAAACTCCACTGAATCTAGAATTATTGAGGAGTCTTCTGTACTAGAGAATTTTGTTCTTTGTGGTGAAGAGACCCATGTGATGTGATGATGAGATCTTGTAGGGTAGGGAACATTGGATTTCTGGCCTCCTTCTTATTCCCCTCTTGCAATGTGGGCCATGAAGAGCAGGACAATGAGGGAAAGAGGAGTAAGGTTGGCTTTGTGCCCTTGTTTGAGCAAGCCTGCCTTTGTTTAGCTGGGGATGTTGACCTGATCAGACAAATTGCTAAACAAATTGCATCCCTGTCCCCACCTTGGACATCATCAACAGAGGACTGGTTCATCTGATCATGGCTGAGTCGCTAATCAAGTGGTTCCTCCTAGTATCCAAGTAGTTCTTCTGCCCCTCTGCGAGGTCTGTTCTTCCTCTCTTCCAGGGGGAATGCCAAGTAGAGCAGCTTTTCAGTCTCCCCACCTGGGTTGCTACACAGGAGTTGGTGAGGGAGTGCCTACTAAAGCTGCTGCTGTTAAAGAGAAGCTACCACTGTTAGAATAGCTGTTTTGAACTTCCTCCACTACCATCACATGGATCAAACAAGCAGATTATTTTGTGTCCCTTGAGTGCTTCCGGTGGCCGAGCCCCTAGGTGTGCTTCTGGAAGTTCGAGGGGCTGGGCTAGAAGACTTTGCTCTGTTATGCTAGCAGGATAGGAGATTGTGCCTGTTCTGTCTTGGTCCTGAGTGATGATAAAGTCAAGCAAATGTAGGGACAAAGCTACGCTTATGTCTGCTGTCCTCCCTCTCCATCTTGCTATGTCTTATAGTGGAAATTACCTTTGCTGCAGTGGCTGAAAATAGCTGAATGGAACTTCTGGACCTGTTTACTAGATGAGTCCACCTCTGGGCTCTCCAGAGTGTTTCCAAAAGACAGTCTTGATAAGGTAAGGAGCTCCTCCTCCCAACTAGCCTCCCTCCACATTTGAAGAAGAAAGGTGCAATGCTAAGTTGTATAGGGGCCTGGCAACAAAGACACATGCTGGCCACATCACCTTTGCCTGGTCAGCCACTTTGGATGCCAGTTGCAGGAGTTTGGAGCATATAGGATGTGCTGTGACAGAGCATTTCTTAGACCTCTTTCTAGCCACCTTCCTACTAGAGAGTGAGATTCCCCCCACACACACATGCTGAAAAACAAACAAGTGGAAGTTTGTGATGGTTAAACCTTATTATATGGGGGTTTATAGCCATCAAGACCTGCTCGCAGAGAGGAATTATAATCCAAGCACCTGGATTGCTGTAAGAAATCAAAGCACACCATAGCTGCAGTAAAGGGAAAGTGAATCTAACAGTGTTCAGATGAAGAACTGTCAGACTAGATACTGAGCCACAGTGCTCCATCGGCCATAACAGAGGATACCATGCTGCCAAGGAACAAGCAGAATTGATCAAAATCAGCTTGTTCTCCCTGAACCCCACTAGCAGAGGCCAACTCCTGCAATCTCTCTCACTAAGAGCCTAATTTAACAGATTATATAGAGATAGCTGGCAACCAAAGCCTCCCACACCTTCAAATGTCCTCCTGAAATGTGTCCCAAACACTCCCATTCATTAGGTCTTTGAATGCTGTCCCTACTCCCTACAACAGGTTATATTAACGGATTCCTAGAGACAGAAATAAATAAAAAACAGACACCAATCTGGGAATCAAGAACCTGGTTCCATTTCAAAAGGCAGGTGCCAGTCCATCATCTTGCAGAATCCTGTATTTCTTCCTGTTTATCCAAAACTGCCATTGAAAAAGAATTTGGGGGGAAGAAGAAATGTAGAACCGAGTCCTAAGTGTTCAACTAGCACCCCTTGAAGTCTTCTCTAGATTGGGAATTTGCCCCAAGCCCCGCACTCAATGGCTAGTCACCAATGCAAATCTCAACTGCAGACAAGAAGTTTCAGGAAGGGATAAACTTGAATCGTGGCCTTCCTTGTCTATGCTTGGGATTTGAACTGGTGAAGGCCATTGATTGCTTGAATTGGTGCACATTTCCAGTGCAGACATGACCGAAGTCTGCAATGTCTCACTTTTTAGCAATGGGCTTGCACGTCTCAGGGAATAACTGAATGACTAATAATAGTAAGCCCCTGAACAGAGTGTGGAAAGCCAATCAATGATCATATCATCATCACCTACTGTCTGGGTTAATACAGGACAACACTTGGAAAAAGAAAAATGATATTTATCAAAATGAAAGGTAATTCACATCCATGATATTTTATTAAAAAAACCCCACAGAACAGCCATCATCCAGTTAGTGCAGGCCAATTGGTAATTATTAAATACTTTCCATCTAGTTTGGTTACAGCACAGGTCAGGAAATCAGTATTCTTCTCAGAGACCTGCCACTGAACAGCACAAATAGCACAGGAGGGGGGCTGAGGCTTAATTACTGTTCATAAAACACTTTGAGATCCGTCCTCAAAGGTGCTGGAGACACATGAATTATATCAAATTAGTATAATGTTAATGTTCAAGATTTCCCGATGGGAAAAATGCACACCACTGATGGAGACCAGTGGGATGTGGCATAATAATTTTAAAGCAATGAGTATAAGTTGTTTTCTGAGACATTGCTCCCCCCATATTCCACAAACAAGGTAAATCCCATAAATTTAAAATACCACATTTAGAATAATAAAAATATCAATTTGTGCACAGAGTACAAACAAACACTCAGATGTTCCCCTGGACATCAAGTAGTTCCAACAGAAAATCAGATGTTTTTGTACATGTGTTTGCTCCCTGTAAACGTAAATAATAGTCACAACAGCACTTTCTATTTTATGTAACTAAAAGCAACGTGAAGGCACCAACTTCTCCCCCTCATCCATAAATCCCACAGTACCCAAAAACTTCCCATGACCCATATCCCATAATCCTGAAGGTACAAAAAAGATTATGTGATATGGTGGGCCATGGGACAACTGTTTTTGGATGTTGGCCTTAAAAAACTACCAATGCAGAACATCCAAAAAGGTCAGAGAACGCAATGTATGTTAGCTACATTTTAGCCAAAGATTACCAGTGTGCACAGAAACCTTCAACCCTGGCACACGTTCAGATTACAGTGGTGAGCATCAGTTCAGAATGATGCAACAGCCGCAGTCTGCCTCATGAGATCAGCATGCACAGCACACTTGGCAGTAGCCGAGTCTAACCAACAGCCTCAGATGGTACAAGCAAGCGTAGGTGGAGCTAAGGGTGAACTGCCAGCCAGCAAGCCAGTGTTTTATTAAAGCTTGACTGATATGAAATATGCGACTGAACAGGGCTGAAATTAAATGTGCAGCAAAACAGTCTTTAAAATGTATATGTTCCGGCAATATTAACTCCCTGAATACTGAATGGATTTAAAATCCTAATCACAAAAAGGATAGTGCTAGTTGTCCGATTGGCATGTTGTAGCCATGTACATTTGAGCTTTCTAAAAAAAACTGCACAGTGATTCACGTACAAATCCTTTTGAATGAAGGGATGAGAGGAGAATGTGTGCCTTGTTTCATACTGTAAGGCTGCATGTCAGTTCCTTTTTGTTTAATTAATTTTTACTTCCCTCTATTACAAATCCTGACATGAAAAGATTAGCCTGCCTGAACCCCAGCCAGACCAAAAACTACAACCTATTCTTGAATGGTAAAAGGGTTTGCTTCAGAGCAGCATGACCTCTTTATGGAGACTGAGAATACCACTTTTAAACTCCTGATGACTCTGGGAGCGAGGAGACCACATTTGGAACACAAACTCCAATTTACTGCATTGTTCTGCCATTAGACTACTAAACAGAAACACAAAATCATTTTCAAATAGTTGTTTCACATTTGGTGGCTAGGTGAACAGCTCAATTCTAACCTCAGGTTCTGCTGCTTCTATCATCCCCTGCCAATATACACGTGCAGTTATAGAATTGCTGATTTTTCTAGATTACAGCAGTAGTTACTGTGTGTCCAAGATAGAAATTAGGTCCTAATTTGGAGGAGTAAAACTGCAACAGAAACCCAAGGTCCTGAATTATGTGCAGTATAACAACTATAATGAGCTCAGATGGTTATTTCTTTGTTTCACAGATTACTACTAACAGGAAGAGTATTTTCTAAAGAAAAACCCTTTGCTTTCTGAGAGAATGGCTGCCTCTGGGCAAGGGCACAGCACAGAGAACTTTACATAGAATTGCAGAACTCTTGCATTATATTCACTTTCCACTTCAGGGAAAACATATGAGGTGGTCCTAGTTATTAGATTCTTAGCCTTCCAGACCAAAGCCTAAAGCAAGCCTAAAAATCCAGCCATTACACAGAATATCCACAACATCCACTGCAATCTCTCATCACAACAGGAGCAGGTTCTAATAATCCATTAATAAAATAAGACTCTCTCTTCTGGATACAAGATATTTTCTAAAAAGAAAAGGAGTACTTGTGGCACCTTAGAGACTAACCAATTTATTTGAGCATGAGCTTTCGTGAGCTGTAGCTCACGAAAGCTCATGCTCAAATAAATTGGTTAGTCTCTAAGGTGCCACAAGTACTCCTTTTCTTTTTGCGAATACAGACTAACACGGCTGTTCCTCTGAAACAAGATATTTTCTGAGTTGCTAACCACTGTATTTTATTAAACATTAATTACACCTCTACCTTGATATAACGCGACCCAATATAACACAGTACAGCAGCGCTCCAGGGAAGGAGGGAAGGGACAACACAGAAATTTTTATGGGACCTGGTTCAACCCCTGGGGGCAGGCAGCCATGAGGGTAAAGAGACAGCCATGGTATAAAGAAGAGATAACTGTGGGTGGTAGAGGAAAGGATGGAGCCACCAGGAAGAAATGGGGCTGGCACAGGAGCATTTGGAGACATACTGGGAAGAACAAGAAGTGGGAGAACTAAAGAATCCAGGAGACTGAATGAGCATAGGAATTGCCAAATTGGATCAGACCAGTGGTCCACCTAGTTCAGTACCCCAGCTTCAACAGTGACAAGCACCAGCTCAGTAGAGATTTAAGAGTTCAGCAGCTAAATGAGCTGAAGGTTTTGTCTGCATTGGGCATGCTTCCCCCCCACCTCCACAGCTCTGATCTGCAACCAGGCAATATATGTGCAATCTTTACAGAACTGAGCATCCCAAGGTTGAGCGGGACTTTCCCTGGAATTGTTGTTCCCAGCTGCTGAGGTGCCAGGCATAGGAACCACAAGCAGGGCTATACTTTAAGTGCTTTCAATGATCCTGCTGCTAGTGCCCAGGCAATGTTGAAAAGGAGGAAGCTGCCTGACTCAAATGCAGAGGGGTAAGGAATAAGGAGAAGGGTGGGGAAAAAAGGTGGATTAAGGGCAGGAGCTCTGGAGGAGAAAAAAACATGGGTGGAGACAAGGGAAGAATGGGACAGAAGGGGGAAAACAGGGGCAAAGAGTCTGTAACATTGATCCCAACCCTTATGATTTTCACGACATATGAGGGTTTTCTTAAAACCCCATCTCCTGGATACATGTCCTTAGGAGAAAATCTCTGCTTTAATTTTAAACAGAAAGTAAGTTTCTAGGATTCACTGCTGCAGAGAAAGAAGAAAAAAAAAAAACGCAACCCAAGAGCACTCCAAAGGCTCAGAAACCAGAAGGCAGATACAAAGAACCACAAAACTATTATTTTTTAAAAATCATGATGAGGGGGCTCAACTACTCCTTTTTGAACACTTGGGGTTGGCAATACTGCTGTGAACACTAGAGCACACTCCCCTGCGGAACACGGAACTGAATCCATTTGGACTCAACATTCCTCGGAAGTCTAGCAAATATCTGAAACCCAGTGGCAAAATGTGTGTCATCTCCCTCTAGGAACAGCCTACTACCACCACCAGTTACTTTGTTAGTTCAAGTGGCAGAAGTCTGTGTTGTGCATCTAAGAATTTCAACCCTGCTAATATAATAGCCCATATGGAGGTCATTGTTGTTCTACGTGACAATTTTTTTAAAAATGTGATTTCCTAAGCTTTTAAAAAACTTGATTTGAAAATATAAACTTTAAGAATCAGACAACTTAAATCCAGCTTTCCCTAACTTTTGAATGCTAGACTGCGCTACCTTAATGTTCTTTTAAATATAAGCTTTTTTAAAAATGTCATTTTCTATGCTTTGATCATGTCCTGACATTTGGTACCCTCCACCAAACCTGATACGGCAGCTATTTTAATGACACTGCATATTTTTGCTAGCAGTTCAGCTGCTTCATCCCTGAGCTCCTTCAGAACATTTGGATAGACACCATCTGACCCTGTGACTTCTTGCTCTTTAGACTTTCAATTTGTTTCATCATCTATTCTTCAGACACCTTGGTCTCCAATAGTATCTCATCTTTCTTACCAGAAAAGAGCAGTATCTCCCCAACATCCTCTGTGCAAAGAAATCATGTATGGTCTCAGCAAGGTCGGGCGTTAAGTTTCTATGGCTCATGATCCTTTGTCTCTCCGTGAGAGTGCCAATTTTCATGAAGTGTGGTTCACCATGAGTTTATGACTTGTGAGACAGAACCAAGACCCGAACCATCAGCTTTCCTTTACATGGGAAGAACTTTTAAACCCTACTGAGCTGGGCTGAATCCAGACTGGTAGTCTACAGATGAAATGTGCTGAAATGACAATGCCCTGAGTTGGCATGTATTGGGGCACAGGGTAACTTATAAGCAGACAAAAAGTAAAGAAAAAGCAATGTTGCAAAGTCAAGCACCAAAATGTTACAAAGTGCCAAAATTAAGGGTACCTGTCCAACCTCAATTCTGCTCTCTTGTATGTATGGTTTACCAGGAATGATCACATACAATTTTTATCCATATGACTCATCTCTCATGCATATATGTATATATGTAATACTTTACCAGAGGTATGAGCAAGTGCAACGTATCTGCCGAATGCACAACATCAAACAGAAAAATGTCCCAAAGTGGGGGGAAAGTGTTAATGTGTAGATAAGACTTTTGTAAAAGAATTTTGAGTAAACAAAACATTCTTTAAAATGAATTTTTTTCAACTGCTGTGGGTTCATTATGAGCAAAGCAATCAAATTTAAGAGATCAGTTTAAATTCATTTACAAAGTCTGTTAAAAACAAACTTAGTTTGCAGGTTTATTTATAAAGAATTTACAACAAAATATTTCTTTTTCAATAGTTCTTTTGGCTATAATCCTGAACAAATACAAGCTGGTATAAAGATTTGGTTTTGAACACAGAACTCTAAAAGCTGACTACAGAAACCAATTCCTGCTCCTAAGAGTCATCAAGGAATCTCAGGAAGTTTTAACACATTAAATCAGAATTTCAACAAACTCATTTATGCTATTTTGGGAATCTGGGGGCACTGAACCTATTCTTTTTAATATAATTTTGCTACTTTAATTGAATTGTTGCACTTTTACAATGAAAACTGTTGCTTTCATAGGCTGAATGTATTACTGCACATAATTGTTCCTTAGCTGTCTCATTTATATGAGGAAAATTACAGCTAGCTATTCAAAATTAGAAATGAAAAGAAGCAGTCAGGGGAAAAAAGGTGTAACATAGCCATAAACATGGTAAAATTTAGTATACTGGTAAAACTTCCAAAAAGATACACAGAGCTTTCAGTTTTATAATGCATTATTAAGATACAAAAGAGTGCATGTTTTTTACTTCCAAAACTAAGGGCTCGGCTCTCTTCTTTGCACATAAATGCCCATCATTAACAGTGATATATCCACCTGCCCAGAGGAAAAAAGTATTTTAAAACACCATTAATTACACTAAACTACAACTTTCCAAATTCATACTTCACAAATTAAAACACAGACTTCAAAACACATGCAGAGAGCACAAAACAAACTGAGTAATAAAACAGTGCTAATCTAGTTCTGCCCATTGGACAGTCAAATCTCACAATTATTGTATCTTAATTTCCCCACCCTATTAGCAAAAACAATCATTTACATTTTAATTTATACAAAAAGCTCTTGCATTTTGCATTTTTAAAATATGAATATAGCTTGCAATTCAATAGCTCAGAAGGAGGAGAAAGCTGGGTCCTTGTCACTGTACTGATTTTCTCATGTACACTTCAAACAAATTACGTTTGCTCTTATTTATGTCACTCCTGTAGTAAAGCAGCCAAAATTACTACCACAGGTCCCTCTTTCAGTTGCATTTGATGACTGAAATGGATTCACCTAGCAATTCATGCCACAAGTTTCAAATCAGTTTTATAAGATGACTAGGACAATTCCCACAATTATTTAAAATGGAACAAGATGCTTATTTAGTCAAAAAATCCAAACTGACCTTTTAGGTCATGTATCTATTACCTGAACAGATGCAAACAACCAGTGTTTGCAATTTAGAAATTGCACAAGTAAACAGATCACTAAATAACGGATTCAGACAGGACACCTGTCCTGACACAAGGCATTCTACAAGCAAAGTAGGCAAGCTGATTAAGCAGTTGTCTAGACAAGCCAACAAAAACCTACATCCTGAAGGAGTTCCTTCACAATTAGCTTGCCCATTTCCCTTATGTCTGAAGTTTTGTTTGTACCAAATTAAAAATGTATGCAATTACGCTAAAAATATATACCTTTGAGCAGCTAGGTGAAATAGCAAGTATTTCTGCTCCATAGTCAACTAAAAAGATTACATATATTTATTTATGTCACCACAGCAGAGTGCACAAGAACATGGGGAAGGACTGACTTGTGACTTGTTTCTGCCGATCGAGACTGATGACTATCCCACCAAACATTTCTGCGGCCGGGCCTTGACCAACAGATACACCCAATACTTCAGCAAAAAGACATTAGCCATTTCCTGAACATGTTAGGGCCTCCAGCCAATCTTGACTCTTCATGGACCAGTGGACCAACCACAAGGTTGTGGTTGAAATTTTTGGAGCTGTCCAAGGGGCAGAACCAACTTTCATTCCACAGCTAAGTCCTTCCTGTCTTTGCAGCTTTGACAAATACGTGCCTTAAATAAAACTACCCACAGGAACAGGCCAACTTGTGAAATGAGTTTTTACATCATCCAGCTCATGATTACACAGTCCCATTTCTGAAGATGATTACTAATCTCACCTTTCAAATCCAAATGTAAGATCCATCTCTGCATCCTAGCTTTCTCTTTTAGGTTATTTTCTTTAAGATTCATTACTGCTATCACATATTACCTGACTACAATAGGCCATGAGAGGAAAAGGACAACATGACAAAAAGGCACTGGTTTTCATAGATATTAAGGTCAGAAGGGACCATTATGATCATCTAGTCTGATCTCCTGCACAATGCAGGCCACCAAAACTTACCTGCCCACTCCTGTAATAAATCTCTTCTTGTAATGCTTTTTAGATTTCATCGCAATGACCATGGTACAGACACTTAGGTCTGGTCTACACTTAAAAATTAGCTACATGAAAAATTTTGTGAGGTTGACCTAACCCCTACTGGGGCCATACCACTGTAGCAGCTGTGGTGTAAATATACACATAGATTAGCAAAGAATGTCAGAGCAGAGTGCTTACTCCCCTTAGAAAATTCAATGCAGATTTAAAGGTGCACTCTCCATCTGTATCAATTACATTATCTTAGATATAATTTTCTGTATATGAATCAGGAAATTATTAGCTATGCTGTTCTACAGAGCCCCTTAAAAACACCCCCACTAGGGCTATGAATCTGACTGGCTGCAAACTGAGTGAGAACAGAAGAGCACAGATAAAATGGTTACCATGACCAGAATCTTCCCAATGAGGGCAAAGGAACGTAAGGCTTCATCTCAGAAACGGTGAACATAGACCCCCATCTCCAACTCTGAGGGAAGACACGGAATAGTCCGACAGTCACAGTAGTGCAGTACCACTCAGTGCTGGCGAACGGGGTCTCAGATTTGATGTACTTGGTTCTGATGACAGCATATGTGGCTTAACCCTTGACAAAACTGGCTGGGCAAGGGCTGTCTGTGCCAAAACCTTGCCCACCGGCGGTATCACAGGCTGCAACTCTGCAGCCATCGTGGAATGGAATGCCGCAGCTGACATAGACCATGCTGGAGACTCTGATGCCATCAGTACCAATAAGTCTACATTCTGGACAAGCAGAGAGCCTGGTAACAAGAGGCAGAGTAAATCTCTGGCTGCAGCATACACCTCTGGAGTTCTCGGCACCAAGAGGCAGCCTTGGTCTGATGCCTGCTGCACCAAGGAAGCAGGAGCAGTCAAAGGAGCCGGTCTAAATGGCACAGAAGCTGGTGTTGGAGTCCACAACTCTGTTTGATAGGAGGAGGAAGCACGTGGTGCCAGGGAGTGCTGAGGCAAGGCTGGCACTTTGTCTCCAGTACCCTCCCTCCAGCCTGAAGATGCCACTGGAGACCTAGATCTCCTAGCAGAAGCAGACCTTCCAGCATTTAAAAATTGGTGACCATCTGATTTCTTATGTCTCTTACACAATACTGGGAAAGGTGCCTCTCCTCAGGAGAGGTGCCTAGGAGGAAAGAGAGTGATATCTCGAGGAGTACTCCTAGATAGAGTGTATGCCTCTGCGCTACAGATGCTTGCCAAAAGTTGCTTCTTTGCATTAGTTTCTCATGTCTTGTTGCTACTTCTCAGAGCAGGGCTGGGGGGGTGATTTAACTTTTAGTGACCAAGAAAACATGTAGCAAATATATATATATTATATATATATATATAAATACTTTGAACACCATAGTTCTCAGGGACATGGAAGATGGCTCTAAAACTTCATGTCCACATGACATGGGAGAAAGAAAGGAAGCAATCCTAGAAATATAGGGCTCAACGGGACTCTAGTTCATCTAGGTCAGTGGTTCTCAAACTTTTGTACTGGTGACCCTTTTCACACAGCAAGCCTCTAAGTGCAACCCCCCTGCCATAAAAATTAAAAACACTTGTTTATATATTTAATACCATTATAAATGCTAGAGGCAAAGTGGGGTTTCGTGTGGAGGCTGACAGCTTGCGACCCCCCCCATGTAATAACCTTGTGACCCCTGAGGGATCCCAACCCCCAGTTTGAGAACCCCTGATTTAGGTCATTTAGTTCATCCCCTGCATTGAAAGAGGATTAAGTATACTTAGACCATCCCTTACAGATGTTTGTCTAACCTGTTTGTTAAAAATCTCCAATAACTGGGATTCCACAACCTCTCTAGGTAACCTGTTCTGATTCTTAACTATCCTTACAATTTGAAAGATTTTTCCTAAAATCCAACCTGAATCTCCCTTGCCACAAACTAAGCCAATTACTTCTTGTCTAACCCTCAGTAGACATGGAGATCAATTGATCACCGAAAGGTTTTAAAAAGAGGACATATTTAAAGACTTATGCACCCCTCCCCAGCCTTCTCTAGACAAAAACATGCCCAATTCTTTCAACCTCTCTCACAGGTCATGTTTTCTAAGCCTCTTTGTTGCTCTCCTCTGGACTCTCCAATGTATTCACATCTTTCTTAAAGTATGGCATCCAGAACTGGACAATGTACTCCAGTTGAGGCCTTACCAATGCAGAATAGTGGAGAACAGTTACCTTACATACAACACTACTATTAATACATCCCAGAATGACATTTGCCTTTTTCATCGCAGGATCACATTATTGACTCTCATTCAATTTGTGATCCAGTACAACCTTCAGATCCTTTCCTTCTGTACTGCTGCCTAGCCAGTTATTCCCCATTTTGTAGTTATACATTTGATTTTTCTCTTTCTTAAGTGTAGTACTTTGCACTTATCTTTACTGAATTTCATCTTATTGATTTTAGGCCAATTCTCCAACCTAACAAGATCATTTTTAATTCTAAGCCTGACCGCCAGAGTGCTTTTAATTCCTCCCATCTTGGTGTCATCCACAAATTTTAAGCACACTCTCCTCTCCATTATCTAAGTCATTAATGAAAATATTGACTAGTACTAAACCCAGGACAGACCCTGCAAGACCCACTAGATCAGTGCTCCCAGTTTGACAGAAATTCTTAACTATTCCAAGCATGGTCTTTCAGTCAGTTGTGCACCCACCTTATAGTACTTTCATCCAGACCAGATTTCCCTAGTTTGCTTATGAGAATGTCATGTGGGGCAGTGTGAAAAACCTTACTGAAGACTAAAGTCTATTGCTTCCCCCATACATTAGGCTTGTTATGTCAAAGAAGGAAATTAGGTTGTTTCGGCATGATTTATTCTTGACAATTCCATGTTGGCTATTACCCATTACTTTATTATCCTCCAGGTTTGAATAAATTGATTGTTTAATAATTAGTTCCAGTATATTTCTGGATATTAAAGTTAGGTTGACAAGTCTATAATTTTCCAGGTACTCCTTTTTCCTCTTTTTGAAGATAAATACTATGCTTGCCCATATCCATTCCAACTGTCCTCCATGAGTTCTTAAAGATCATAGCTAATGGTACAGAGATTTACTTTGGTTCCTTAGGAACTTTAGGATGAATTTCATTAGGTCCTCATGTTCTTGAATTCATCTAACTTACTAAGTATTATTTAACTTGTTCTTTTCATAGTCTGGCTAGAGATCCTTCTCCCTTGTTGTTAAACTGTGTTAAACTCCTGGTCACAGTAAACTTTTTTTTTTTTTTAAGTGAAGATTTAAGTAAAAAGGCATTAAACGTTTCAGCCTTCTCTATGTCATCCCTTATTTGCTCGCCTTTCCCATATCAAAGAATTCCCCAACTGTATACACTTCTATGCTGAATTTGAATGTCCTCTACCCAAGGCAAAACCCACGTCCAAGTATGCTACTGCATATTACTGACATTTCAAAACAAGCCAAGAGATCCTGAAATGAACTGAGTGGTGGTCCAGCAGGAAAACACCCTACAGCCCGGCTGAGATATAATGAAAAGATCGTGTTTCAATTTCCTTCTTTATGTGGCCTCCCTATAACCAAAGTGCTGAGCACGTCCCAAAATTATAGAGATATATCCCTCCCCGCACACACCTCCAGTCTGAAGGGACCAAACTGTTTATTCTGTATATTTTGTTTTAAATTAGGCTATTGTAAGAAGGCTCGGCCAAACTGAGTTTTGTATTGTGCCCTAAAACCACAGAAATTTGTGCTCCTCCTGATCTTTCCTAGGAGTGGATTCCAGATTTGTGGGCCACTTTCCAAGGAAGCTCTCTCTCCCACACACATACACCTCACTCTTGAAGCTGACAGTTCCATTGCTCCAGTGTAAGATAGTTGGTGGATGTCATGATCTCACAGGGCAGACAGTCCCCTCCAGTAACTCAAGCCAATCCCATTAAAGGCTTTGAAGGGGAGGACTGAATCCTTGAATCTGAACCAGTACTCAACAGGAAGCCAGTGAAGAATGCGGTGCACTGGAGGGACTGCAAGCTTTAAAAAAAAGGCTACATACAAATCAGCAACATAATGGAGCAGTCAGAAAGAACATGAGCAAATTGTTACTGAACAGTAGGGTTCATTGACACTGGGGTCGGATGTGCTTATCTTGCATGTCTCACATTTATCGCCATTAAAAAAATAAGACAACGAACAAAAAATTTTGAAGAGCTATTTTAGTAAAACATGTTAATAAGGTAAGTAATGAAGAGTGAATTCAAACAGGACCACAAAATTGGTAATGGTCTGAGTTAGGAGCCAAGCATTTTAAAAATAAAAAGCCCTGCTTTGGGGCACAAACTTTGGGGCAAATCTCTTCCCAGCAGTATAATATTTGGTAATCTATTCCAGTTATATTCCTGTTAAAAACAACAACTTGTGTAGAGGTTAAACCAGCCAAATAATAATGCATTCACACATATCATAACTGTGGCTAAAAAACAATATAGCCCAAATGTGAAAAGTGTTAAAAACTCTTTATAGCTGGGCAACCTTACACTGTGGGACTTTTTAAAGGCAGTATACAATGCTACTACACTGACTTGTAAAATGACTTGCATGAGGCAGAGGCCTTTCAAGTGACCTAAAATGCAGCATTTTAATCAAAACAGGGCTCACAAATCTCCTTATATGAATACATCTCAGTAGATTACTTTTCACTTACACAAGTCACTTTTTCCCTTAAAGAAAGCCTGGAAAAAGTCCAGTGGGATGCCCATTTCGCCCTGCCCCGCCACCCACACCCATCCCACTCCTCAGGCCCCATATTGTAGCAACATGCCCTATGACTGAAGAGGGTCAGCAGTAGCTATGGCTGAACCAGTCAATGCTACTTTTTGTGGGGGCCAGAACCAAAGTGTGAAGGACAAAGCATAGGACTCCAATCTGATCTCATGTGGTAATAGGTCACTGGATCGCTGGGCTTCAGAAGCCAGTTTACACAAACTGCTTTTCTGTAAGTAGGTTAAGCACAATATTTTGCTGTGTTATGGTGATCTGTTATTTAGCATTAACCTCACAAATGCATTCAGAACACTGAACTTGGGCTCACCATTGTAGTCAAACTGGCTGAATGGGGAGGTAAATGTTACTTTGTCTACACACTTCAACATGCTGAAATACTAAGTTTGCCGTTGAGAGCTTTATTTTTTTCCCCTCCCAGGCAGATGAAGTAATTCTTCTCCACCTATCCTTGCATAGGCAAACTCAAAGGGGTCTATCCAATGGGGAATTCTAGCCTCATGTCAGCAGACATGAACTACTGGTACTGCAATAGCACTGAGTTTTCAGACCTTTCTATCCAGAAAAACAATTTTCGACCCTGTTTTTAAAATAAATACTGAGAGATCAAGACAACGACTCAAACTAAAGTTTAAACTGTCTTGACAACTCTGGCAACACATTACTGAGGAACACATGCCATCCATCAGACTCTCTCAAAGTGGCAAATCTGACCAGAATTTGAAACTCATCTCACTGTATTTGCAAACTTCAAAAATAAGAAAATGTAAATTGCTGCTTGGGACTTCCTTGCAGATTCCCAATATCCCAGCTCCAACTACAGCCTCTCATATACCTAACAAATGTAGTGACATCACGACAAGAAAAATATGAAAAAGTCATGTGTTTTTTTAAAAAAATCAACTTCAGTTAATCTGGAACCAAACACACTAATTCTTTAGCCATAATCATCTGGCTATTGCATGGTGTCACTACAGGGCAGAGATATGGCAATTTGGGTACCTTAACTGTGTATTTCCACGTCCTAACATGTTTGGATTTCTTTTGATGTGTATGTACTTCCTGGGTTTGAACATCCGATTTTGGAATAATTACAACAGCCCAGTAATGTTTCTTATCTTTATGTTACCAATATGTACTCTCAACCTTCTATCTGGAAATGTACCTTAGTATTCAATATATACATATGAATAATGTCTCTAGCACACATGAAGATGGGGTCTGAGCTCGGTTGCTTTAATAAAAGTGGGCGTGAGGAGAAAACACCTTGGCTAGGCCAGATACTTCCCCATCAATGAACAGATTTCCACACTGCAGAGCCACTACCACACCCGCAGATTACAAACCCTTCCTTCTCGTCCCCCAGGCTAACTACAGCTGATTAATTTTGCATTCCCAAACTAATTAGTTTCCGGTCCAACCTCACCAGCCATAAAGGAAATTTAAATCACAGTCTCCTCAGTACAAGCTGCATTCTCACCACATGCCAAACCACTGAACTATAGACCCCCTCCCCCGCCCTTGTGTTTTAATAACAGAGTCAGACCTGGCTCATCCATTATATATCCACCTTCTGACACATGGAGTAAGAGAATTGGGGGGGGGCGGGGGGGGCGGAACCAGTGCTGCACACAAGCAAGCCACACAGGGGCCAGGGCAGAAGCCGCAGGCTTGGAGAAGACTCTCCCTTGATTCCCTGCTCACCCTCAACAGCAAGATATCTTCCATAATGATCACATCCTGTGGAAAGTGTGGGGACAGGAATGATTATCAGGCCGCCCCTACAGTGCTGGCTCTCCCCACATGCCCAGTGTACAGCAGGGTCCGGAAAAGTGATTTACCCTGCCCCTGTGGCTACTCATCATTTTGGGGTCTTATGGCTCATGTGTGCTTGCCTGGGGTCCGTCAGTTAGTGACAGATGTGTGAGTACTGGCGGTGTTTTAAATCACTGAATCAGTGTTCTGTGTGTTGCAAACAATACTGCTTCTGTAAAATATTGCGTTTAAACTTCACAGAGATGACCTTGGGAGCCCAGCCTCCCGCTTTGTTATTGGCGGCTGAATGGCTGTGCAGAATTAGAGCACAGCCAAGAAGAACTAAGGAGGACTTTCTGCATGATGTTATGATACACTCCACCACCAAGAAACAGGAATTGAAGGAGAGGCGGGACAGCGAGAAGAGGGACTGAAAGGAGAACGCAGCACGCCAGAATGAAGCCACAGAGCAGCTCTTAAAGGTTATGGAGTGCCAAGCAGACACGCTCCAGGCGATACTAGGTCTTCAAACAGAGCAGCTCCACACATGCTCTCCCCTGCAGCTGCTGTTGCAAAACTCTTTCCCATGTGCCCCCCAGACATCGCCAACACACTCTTATCAATCTCCTGGCTCCAGTCTATACCCGTGGCATTCCACTCCTCCCCCGTCACAATCCAGCACTGTGGACTCCCACTACTCACTGCACTCAACCCCCGTCCCACTGCAGTTTAGTCCTGCTGAAGTACAGTACCCGCTGCACAGTACTCCAAAGGCGAAGGATGGATATGATCCCTGGACATACACAAATCTTTAGCCAGCCTGGGACTCCTCCTCCACCTGGGATCTTCCTTCCCCATCCCTGCTGATGTTTTTTTTTTTTCGTTTGACTCTCTCCTCCGGTTGTTGTCTTTTAATAAAAGAATTGCATTGATTTGAAAGCAATCTTTATTCTATTAATTGAAAGCAAAAAGAGCCCTGCAAAACATACAATTATGTTAAACCCCCTTTTTGCATCATGTGCACCAACCACCTCCTAGAACTACAAGTACTGCAATCCCGAGCACAGCAACAAATATTAGCACTGAACTGATTAGCGACAGATCGGTAGCAGTCTGCACTTTGAAAGCTGGCTACTCCAATCACCACACAATTCTCCAACGACAGGGCAGCTCTCATTCTTGTGTCCTTGCGCTGCAGGGCTGGGGCGAGCTCATCACACAGTCCCATGAAATGGCTTTCCTCATGCGAAAGTTCTGCAGCCACTGCTCGTCATCCCAGACGTGCATGACAATGTGATCCCACCAGTCAGTGCTTGTTTCCCGAGCCCAAAAGCAGCATTCCACTGTAGTTAGCACCTCCATGAATGCCAAAAGCAATCTCATGTCGTAGCTACTATGCATGGCAAGATCAATGTTGCACTCCTCTGGCCTTTGTAGTTCAAGGAATAACTCCACTGCCACTCATGATGTGTTGGTCACAGCGAGCAGCATACTGGTCAACAGTTCGGGATCTATTCCTGCAGCCTGAAGAGGCAGGGCGCACAGTACACAAACCGTAGAAAGGTGGCGCCAAATGTGGAGGGAAGCACACAGATTTCTGGGATGCAAAGCAATGCATCATGGATAGGACCCAGGATGCCCTGCGACTCCCTCTACCTTCCCACAAGTCTTAGTGGCAGAAGAGAAAGAGGTGCTCTTTGGGATAGCTGACCAGAATGCACTGCTCCGAATTCTGCTGCAAGTTCTGCAAGCGTGAATACGCTATTGCGGATGCTGACAGTGTGAACATACAACAGTAGTTTCCCTTCAGCGCTCTGAGGGGCACTGTAACTTTGCCAGCGTAGACATGCCCTAAGACCACAGATATTTAAGCACAACAGAGTTCCAAGCTAACTGTTGTTGAGAAGCAAAACCTCGACAAACTACCACCATGGATTGACGTTTTAAGACACACAAATTGGAATGAGACACCTCTTAGGGTCACATCTAGCTCTTTCCCTGTCAAGCCAGGAGCAAGATTGTTCCATTTTGTACATTTACTAGTCCACTGTCCAGTTTAAAACCTGCCAAAAGTGGAAGTACAAACGGACCTGTTAGAATACTTCTATCTCCATGTCAAGCTACTGATCTGAGCACAGGCCATTATATCAAACTAATTTTTAGAAAAAAAGAACAGGCGTACTTGTGGCACCTTAGAGACTAACAAATTTATTAGAGCATAAGCTTTCATGGGCTACAGCCCACTTCATCGGATGCACAGAATGGAACATATAGTAAGAAGACAGATAATAAAAAAAATATATATATATATACACACACACACACACACACACACAAGGTGGAAGTTGCCATAGAAACTGCAAGAGGCTAATTAATTAATTTTTAGAGGGAGTGATGGAGTTTGGAAACTGTTTACTGCTCTTTGGCAATAAAAGGAACGCACCCTTTCGAAAAGTTGTTCCAGCCACCATGGTCTTTCCTCCACACAGGGAACATCTGCTACCAACATGCAAACTTTTGGGGGTTCATATATGTATTTGTTCTGCAACTTTTTGTTCCACTGCAGCCTCCAACTCAGCCAGGAGTGGCTAAAGCAATTGTCCAAGGCAAGACTGCCTAATCTGCCCTTCAGAAGAGTATTCCTTTTCAAAGAAAGCGTTGACGAACGTCCAACAATCAGCCCTCCAAGATTCCACATGTCCCATCTCACACACACCTATCAAATACAGCAGTTCTCAGTATAGTATGCACAGATTTGGAGACTAGCACATATTACCCAGAAAAAAGATGACAGGTTCAATTTATAGACTCATAGACTTTAAGTCAGAAGGAACCATTATGATCATCTAGTCTGACCTCCTGCACAACGCAGGCCACAGGCTCACCCACCCACTCCTGTAACAAACCCTTAACCCAGAGGTGGGCAAACTACGGCCCACGGGACCGTCCTGCCCAGCCCCTGAGCTCCCAGATGGGGAGGCTAGCCTCCAGCCCCTCCTCCGCTTTCCCCCCTCCCCTGCAGCCTCAGCGCGATGCAACACCAGCACTCTGGCCCACCGCTCCTGCTGGACAGCAGGGCGGCAGCATGGGTGGCTATGGCCAGGCGGCGGGGCTTTGCTGCTCTGAGCAGCATGATAAGGGAGGAGTTGGATAAGGGTCCCGGGGAGCAGTCAGGGGACAGGGAGCAGGTTCGGGGGGCAGGAGCAGTCAGAGGACACGGAACAGGGGGTTTGGATAGGTGTGGGAGTCCGGGGGGGGTCCTCTCTGGGGGTGGGGGTGTGGATAGGGATCGGGGCAGTCAGAGGACAGGGAGAAGTGGGTGTTGGATAGGGGGTGGGGTCCTGAGGGGTGGTTAGGGATTGGGGTCCCGGGAAGAGGTGGTCAGGGGACAAGTAGCGTTGGATGGGTCGGGGGTTCTGTGGGGGGCCGGGAAGTGGGAGGGGGCGGATAGGGGGCAGGGGCCAGGCTCTTTGGGGAGGCACAGCCTTCCCTACCCAGCCCTCCATACAGTTTCGGAACCCCAATGTGGCCCTCAGGCCAAAAAGTTTGCCCACCCCTGCCCTAACCTATGTCTGAGCTATTAAAGTCCCCAAATCGTGGTTTAAAAGCTTTGAACTGCAGAGAATTTGGGGGGAGGGATAGCTCAGTGGTTTGAGCATTGGCCTGCTAAACCCAGGCTTGTGAGTTCAATCCTTGAGGGGGCCATTGAGGGATCTGGGGCAAAAATTGGGGATTGGTCCTGCTTTGAGCAGGGGGTTGGACTAGATGACCTCCTGAGGTCCCTTCCAACCCGAATATTCTATGATTCTATGAGAATCCTCCAGCAAGTGACCTGTGCCCCACGCTGCAGAGGAAGGCGAAAAACCTTCAGGGCCCCTGCCAATCTGCCGTGAAGGAAAATTCCTCCCCAGTCCCAAATATGGCATTCAGCTAAACCCTGAGCATTTGGGCAAGACTCACCAGCCAGACACCCAGGAAAGAATTCTCTGTAGTAACTCAGATCCCACTCCATCTAACGTCCCATCGCAGGCCATTGGGCATATCTACTGTTAATAGTTGAAGACCAATCAAATGCGAAAATTAGGCTATCCTATTATATCATCCCTTCCATAAGCTTATCAAGCTTATTCTTGAAGCCAGATAGGTCTTTTGCTCCCACTGCTTCCCTTGGTAGGCTGTTCCAGAGCTTCACTCCTCGGATGGTTAGAAACCTTTGTCCAATTTCAAGTCTAAACTTCCGGATGGCCAGTTTATATCCATTTATTCTTCTGTCCACATTGGTACTGAGATTAAATAATTCTTCTCCCTCTGTGGTATTTATCTCTCTGATATATTTATAGAGAGCAATCATATCTCCTCTCAGCCTTCTTTTGGTTAGGCTAAACAAGCCAAGCTCTTTGAGTCCCCTTTCATAAAATAGGCTTTCCATTCCTCGGATCATCCTAGTAGCCCTTCTCTGTACCTGTTCCAGTTTGAATTCATCCTTCTTAAACATGGGAGTCCAAAACTGCACACAGTATTCCAGATAAGGTCTCACCAATGCCTTCTATAATGGTACTATCACCTCCTTATCTTTACTGGAAATACTTCGCCTGATGGATCCCAAGACGGTATTAGCGTTTTTCATGACCTTATCACACTGGTGGCTCATAGTCATCCTGTGATCAACCAATACTCCAAGGTCTTTCTCCTCCTCTGTTACTTCCAAGTGATGCGTCCCCCGTTTATAACAAAAATTCTTGTTATTAATCCCTAAATGCATGACCTTACACTTCTCACTATTAAATTTCATCTTATTACTATTACTCCAGTTTACAAAGTCATCCAGATCTTCCTGTATGATATCCCGGTCCTTCTCTGTATTGGCAATACCTCCCAGCTTTGTGTTATCTGCAAACTTTATTAGCACATTCCCGCTTTTTGTGCCAAGTTCAGTAATAAAAAGATTAAATAAGATTGGTCCCAAAACTGATCCCTGAGGAACTCCACTAGTAACCTCCTTCCAGCCTGACAGTTCGCCTTTCAGTGTGACCCGTTATAGTCTCCCCTTTAATCAGTTCCTTATCCACCTTTCAATTTGCATATTGATCCCCATCTTTTCCTATTTAACTAAGAATTCCCCATGTGGAACCGTATCAAATGCCCTACTGAAATCGAGGTAAATTAGATCCACTGCGTTTCCTTTACCTAAAAAAAACTGTTACCTTCTCAAAGAAGGAGATCAGGTTGATTTGACATGATCTACCTTTTGTAAAACCACGTTGTATTTTGTCCCAATTACCACTGACCTCAATGTCCTTAACTTCAAAATTTTTTCCAAGACTTTGAATACTACAGATGTCAAACTAACAGACCTGTAGTTACCTGGATCACCTTTTTTCCCCCTTTCTTAAAAACAGGAACTATGTTAGCAATTCTCCAGTCATACGGTACAAACCTTGAGTTTATAGATTCATTAAAAAATTTTGCTAATGGGCTTGCAATTTCATGTGCCAGTTCCTTTAATATTCTCGGATGAAGATTATCTGGGCCCCCCAACTTAGTCCCATTAAGCTGTTCGAGTTTGGCTTCTACCTCAGATGGGGTAATATCTACCTCCATATCCTCATTCCTATTTGTCATGCTACCATTAACCCTAAGCTCCTCATTCGCCTCATTAAAGACTGAGGCAAAGTATTTGTTTAGATATTGGGCCATGCCTAGATTATCCTTAACTTCCACTCCATCCTCAGTGTTTAGCCATCCCACCTCTTCTTTCCTTTTTTTCCTTCTTATTTATATGGCTATAGAACCTTTTACTATTGGTTTTAATTCCCTTTGCAAGGTCCAACTCTACATGGCTTTTGGCCTTTCTCACTTTATCCCTATATGTTCTGACCTCAACAAGGTAGCTTTCCTTGCTAATCCCTCCCATCTTCCACCCCTTGTAGGCTTTCTGCCTTGTCTTAATCACCTCTCTGAGATGCCTGCCCATCCAGCTTGGTCTACAACTCCTACCTATGAATTTTTTCCCCTTTCTTGGGATGCAGGCTTCTGATAGTTTCTGCAACTTTGACTTGAAGTAATTCCAGGCCTCCTCCGCCTTTAGATCCACAAATTCTTTAGTCCAATCCACTTCCCTAACTAATTTCCTTAATTTTTTAAAATTAGCCCTTTTGAAATCAAAAACCCTAGTCACAGATCTATTTTTGTTTATCCTTCCATTTAGTCTGAAGTGAATTAGCTCATGATCGCTCAAACCAAGGTTGTCCCCTACAACCATTTCTTCTATGAGGTCCTCACTACTCACCGAAACCAAATCTAAAATGGTATCACCTCTTGTCGGTTCAGCAACTACTTGGTGAAGGAATCCATCAGCTATTGAATCCAGGAGAATCTGAGCCCTATTATTATTACTAGCACTTGTCCTCCAGTCTATATCTGGGAAGTTAAAGTCTCCCATGATCACACAATTCCCATTAGTATTTACTTCATTAGACACATTAAAGAGGTCTCTATCCATATCCAAATTGGATCCTGGCAGTCTATAGCACAACCAAAGCGCTATCCCAGGGGAGGCTCTAGTACAGGGGTCAGCAACCTTTCGGAAGTGGTGTGCCGAGGCTTCATTTATTCACTTAAATTTAAGGTTTCGCGTGCCAGTAATACATTTTAACGTTTTTTAGAAGGTCTCTCTCTATAAGTCTATATATTATATAAACTAAACTATTGTTGTATGTAAACAAGATTTTTAAAGTGTTTAAGAAGCTTCATTTAAAATTAAATTAAAATGCTGATCTTATGCCGCCGGCCCGCTCAGCCCGCTGCCAGCCTGGGGTTCTGTTCACCTAGGCCGGCAGCAGGCTGAACGGGGCCTGCGGCCGGGACCCCAGCTGGCAAGGGGCCAGCAGCCAGAACCCCAGACTGGCAGCCGGCTGAGTGGGGCCAGCAGTCGGGACCCCAGACCAGCAGTGGGCTGAGCAGCTCAGCCTGCTGCCACTCAACCCACTGCCAGTCTGGGGTTCTGTCCGCCGGCTCCTGCCAGCCAGGGTCCCAGCTGCCGGCCCCGCTCAGCCCGCTGCCAGTCTGGGATCCCGGCCCTGCCCACATAGAGTGGGTACCTACCTTCTCCCTGGTTCTAGGTCATTCTCTTCCTCTCTCTCAGCACGGAGCTGAGGGTGGGAGTGCACTGAGCACGGGGCTGGGGGGGAAAGAGCAGGCTGGGGGTTGGGGTGTAGGGTCTGGCCAGGAGCTAGAATGAAGGAGGGGAATCAGGGTTGGGGCAGGAGGTTTGAGTGTGGAGTGCTTACCTGGGAAGCTCCCATTTGGTGTAAGGGGTGCAGGTGGGAATGAGGGGGGGGGCGTGTAGGAGCTCCTGTTTGGTGCTCAGGGTGGGAGTGGGCATGTGGGGGGTGCAAGAGTCAGGACATGGGGTGTGGGGGGGCTGGGGATGTGTGAGGAGGGTGCAGGAGTCAGGGCAGAGGGCTGAGGCATGTGTGGGGGGTGCTGGAGTAAGGGCTGGGTGTGTGTGAGAGGGGTGCAGGGGTCAGGGCAGGAGGCTGGGAATGTGTGAGGGGGGGTTCAGGGGTCAGGGCAGGGGGCTGGTGTGTGTGTGAGGGGAGGTGCAGGGGTCAGAGCAGAGGGCTGGGGGTGTGGGCTAGGGTCCTGGGGTTGCTCCCAGCCCCCCTGCCCAGAGCGGCTCACGACAGGGGGCTGGAGGGGATATGCCCTGATTCCACCTCCCTTCCCCATGGCCCCGTCCCCACCTCTTCTCAGCCTCCCCCCTGGAGCAGCCCTGCTGCAGCTCCACTTCTCCCCCTCCCCCGCAAGGGCCATCAGCTGATCGGCAGCAGGGAGGGAGAGGAGGAGGGGCAGGAACCCAGCACACTGGGGGAAGAGGAGGGAGCTTGCCTGCCCTGCAGCAGGAGCCGGCAGGAGCAAGCTCCTTCACCCTGCCCCCTCGGAAACTCTGCATTATGTCTTTCATCTGCCGGCAGGAAGAACCGTCTACATCCCAAGCAACAAGACTAGTAGAAAAAAATGGAGAGACAGAACTATGAAGTCATCTGGTTCACTCCGTCATATCAGGCTGACTTCTCTGCAACAGGGAATGCAGTTCCTAGAAACACAGCAGATTTTAAAAATGCATAAATTCCATCTGTCGTCCATGTTAAACAGCTGAGAACGATGGACAAATTCATCCACATAGAATGAGAAAGGTCTGCAAGTGCTTGAAACCTGTTCTTTAACTGCAGAAATAAGGCTTTCTGTATTTCAAGGGACTTTAGCTTGTCAATATCATAGCATCTATGTCCCCTGTTTGGTGGACCCACACGTCTCAGTTTTAGCTTGACGGAGGCTGTCACAAGGTGGTGGTCGCTACCAACATCTGCCCCCCTTCTCACTTTCACATCTGTCAGTGAGCGTCGCCATTTGCCATTGATCATGATATGATCAATCTGGTTTTTATCTCTGCCATTTGGAGAACATCATGTCAGCTTGTGAATTTCACAAATAGGGTTCCGCTGATGACTAGGTCATTCATATTACAGAAATCAACAAGCTTTTCTCCGTTTTCATTCATGGTGCCACACCCATGTCTTTCCATTGCTCTGTCGTTGTTTGTGTTGTCCTTACCGACCTTGGCATTCAGGTCTCCCATGACGATAGTTAGAAGAGTACCACGCCACGACCTAACTCTGCTTGTAGTGTAAGGTAGAATTTGTCCTTTTCTTCTTCATCACTGTCATTTGTCAGAGCATAGCACTGAATCAGGGTGATATTATGTTTCCCCTTCAGTCTGGCTCTCATAAGAGAGAGACAATCTTCTCATCCCTTAAAGACCTGGACTTCGCAGATGATGTCACTCTCCTATCACATACTGTGACAGGGTCAGGCCAGATGGCTACAGGACAGTGAGGGTAAGGTAACAGGGAAGGTTCCAGAATAATCAGGAACTTTATGGAAACAATTAAGGCAGACAGGCTGATTAGAACACCTGCAGCCAATCAAGAAACTGCTAGAATCAATTAAGGCAGGCTAATCAGGGCACCTGGGTTTAAAAAGGAGCTCACTTCCGTTTGTGGTGTGCGTGTGAGGAGCTGGGAGCAAGAGGCACTAGGAGCTGAGAGTGAGAACGCATACTGTTGGAGGACTGAGTACAAGCATTATCAGACACCAGGAGGAAGGTCCTGTGGTGAGGATAAAGAAAGCGTTGGGAGGAGGCCATGGGGAAGTAGACAGCTGCATTCCACAGGGCCCTGGGCTGGAACCCGGAGTAGAGAGCAGGCCCGGGTTTCCCCCAAACCTCCCAACTCCTGATCAGACACAGGAGGAGTTGACCTGGACTGTGGGTTCATGAAAACGGCCAAACTGAGGGCTGCTGTGAATCTTCGAGGCGAGCAAATCCTCCAATAAGCACAAGACCCAACAAGGTAGAGGAGGACCATTGTCACAATACCCAACACCATATAAAAGAAAAAACAACTCAATTCAATGCATTCTGCCAGCAAATTGGACTGAAAATCAAGGGCAATAAGACAGATATCATGACTTTAATATTGCTTCACCAACACCAGTACAGGTAGAGGATTATATTCTTACCAATGTAGAAACATTTGCATAGTTGGGCAGCACTTATCAGCCAGGATGGTGGAACAAGCCAGGACATCCAGAACAACACCAATAAAGCCAGGAACACCTTCAAGAGCTTAAATACAGTCCGGAAATCATCTAAATACAACACCAAAACTAAACTCAAGATTTATCAGAGTTGCGTACTTTCAACTTATAGTGCAGAATGCTGGGAAATGAGGAAGTATGACATGTCCAAACTATCTTCATTCCATACAACTTGCCTCAGAAAAATCCTCCGTATTTTTTGGCCCAGAACAATCTCAAACCAAGATTTATTGACACAGTGCAGCCAAGAGGATCTGAGCACCATCATTGCCAGGAGGCACTGGAGATGGATTGGTCATGTGCTTCGGATGGAAACTGATTCCATCACCAGAGAAGCAATAAGATGGACACCTGAAGGCAAGTGAAAACGAGGCCGCCCGAAAACAACCTAGTGAAGAGCTGTGGAAGCTGAGCTGAAAAACCTGGGGCACAGCTGGGGAACCATTGAAAGACCTGCCAGGAAACAGACAGGAGTGGAGGAGCTTCATCACTGCCCTAAACGCCACAGGCGTAATAGGAACATGAGGAGGAGGAGGAGAAGAATGAGAAAGAAGCCAGGGATGACACTGGGAGGAATTCCAGAAAAACCTATTTAAAAGACTCAGTCCACAACAGGGACTAAGAGCCACCATCCTTCTGGAAGTGAAAGGTATCAGAAAGTCTAATTAGACAGAGGAGACCATTCTCTAAGTGTGCAGATAGTGGCAGCCATAAATCACAAAAGGGAAGAAAACCTTTTAATGCAGTGAGCTGCTAACACAATAGAAAGAGAAATTGGGGAAATTTTTCAAAGCTGCCTAAATGACTTAGGAGCCTAAGTGGATGGAATTTAAGTTTGTAAGTGCCTACAACCAGGTCTACTCTCAAAAGTTAAGTTAACCCAACTATGTCGCTCAGGGGTGTGAAAATCCACAACTCAAGCGATGTAGTTAGACCGACCTAACCCCCGGTGTAGAAGAGTTTAGGTCAACAGAAGAATTCAAAACTGAATGTGTAGCACCCCCATTCCATGGTGAGAATTCTTCAGCTGACCTAGCTACTGCCTCTCAGGGTGGTGGATTAACTACAGCTACAAGAGAACCCCGCCTATCACTGTAGTGAGTGTCTACACTGAAGCATTACAGCAGTGCAGTTGCAGCTGTGCTGCTGGAGCTTTTCAAGTGAGAACAAGCCCTAAGTCTCATTTGCAAGAGTGATTTAGGTGCTTTTGAAAATTTTACCCAACATCACATATATCATTCTTCACAATTTGCAATCATCAAAGTAGCTGTAATGAAATTAACACAAACAATGGATGCTGACCGTTGTGAAGAGGTCCTTTTATATTTAGCAGTTTGATATGTACCAGGCAGGATTTGGAGAGGAGCAGGCTTTTTTTTTTGAGAAACATTTGAGACAGCTTACAAAAGTGCACCCACCCCCGAGAAAGGCAGACAAGCTGAATGATCAAAATGCTTATCTTACTTTCTGGTTGCTTTATTATGCTATAACATTCAGCTATTCAAAAAGACATTTTACAAATGCAAAGAGGCATACGCATAGAGACAGCAACTACTTCCCATTTCATGGGAACAGCAAGATAGCAAATTGTTTAGTGCATGCACTGCTCAATGATTATACCAGCTGTATTTTCATAAGCTCATTCTTATGGCTGAGGAAACTTCAAATTAACATTAATATTTTACAGCAGTTGTAAAACCACACACAAAACCCAATAAAGTATGCTGGGATACTTTGGCTGTCAGTTCCTGAAACTGAATCTTCCAAGGTGAAAGCTGCAATTTAATCCTGGGGGAATTCTGTACCACTGCATGTGTGCAGAATTCATGTCCCCTGCAGATTTCTTTGCTTTCCCACGGAAAAAAACAGGGAAGCAAAGAGAAGACGCAAGAGCAGTCACACACCACTCCCTAACAGCGCAGATACAATGTTTCAGGCACCCAAGCAGCCGGCAGAGAGGTAAATCACCACGGGGCTGGGGACACCCCAGCCAGCGGCTCCTACCCTGAGCCCAGATCAGCTGCTAGTCCCAGCTGGGCTGGAGGCAGGAAAGGACAGAGCTTCCTCTTCCCCTGCAAAGAGTAGCTGGGGCTGTGTCAGACCCACCCCAGCTACCTTCCCCAGCTGCAGGAAGCTCAGGCATCCTCCTCTGCTTCCTGCCCCCATCACTCCTCAGCTGCGGTGAGGGGACGGGGGAGGACGACACACTGTATGGGGAGGTGCTCCCCCATCCTCCCAACCCCTGTTCATCCAGACTTTCCATACCCAGACACCCCTGCCACACCTCACCCCGTACACCCAGAACATCCCTAGCACTCCATATCCGAACCCCACCCCACTGAACCTCAACCAGTGCATCTAGAACCCCCTTGCACCCAGACCCCCTGCCTCCAGACCCCAGACCACCCCACACTGAGCTCCCTGCACTCAAACCCCCATCCTATCAAGCCCCACCCCCCACACCAAGCTGAGCCCCCACATCCAGACAACCATGCCACTGACCCGCCACTAGCTGCATCCAGATCCCCAGCCCATCAAGCCCCACTCCTCCAGCACCCAGACTCGCCCGCTGAGACCCCACACCCAGACCCCTCCACTGAGCACCAACCACCTTCACCTGGAAGCCCCTGCAGAGTCCCACTTCCCCTGCACCTGGAATCCCCACAATGAGCCTCTGTGCATCCAGATCCCCCCACACCTAGACCTCCCGCACTGAGCTGCCTGCACCCAGATTTGCTCACACAGAACCCTCTCACCCCACACCTGGATCCCCCCACACTGAGCCCCTTCACACTTGGATCCTGCCTGGTTGATCCTGCCTGCCCCACGCCTGGTGCAGAGGGGCAAGGCTCTAGGATGTTTCTGAGGCAGGCCCAGCCCTTGTGTCAGGGTCTGGTGCAGCCTCTCCGCTGAGTCCGTCCTCCAGGGGTGAGGGTGGGTGGCTGCAGAGTGATCTCCCACCTTTGTGCAGCCAAGCTGGAGCCTCTTCATTTATTTATTGACAAATAAAACTTGCAGAATTTTAAAATATTGTGCACAGAATTTCTAATTTTTTGGTGCAGAATGCCCTCAGGAGTAAAGGGTCCTCAACTATGGAACATGCACACACTGGTGGGCAGCCAGAGCTAGAGTTTTGCACTCTGACACCATAAAAAAATTCACTTATTTAATTCAGGTTTTTTAATTACCATTGCCATCAGGCACGGGGCTAAATTCTCATTCTGAGTCACTTACTGGTGATTCATTTGTTGATTCGAAACTGAATGTGTAGCATCCACATTCCATGATAATAGGTACCTTATAACTAAAATATATATATATATATATACACACACACACACACACCCCAAGGTATCTAAGTTTTCCCCCATTTGAGCGCCACATCTGCAGCTTCCCAGAGGCTTGACACCAAATCTAACTTACCTGAATACAAAATAGAACACAGCCACATTCACTGTTAAGATGGAGATGGCCTGCAGACTACAGATTCCAATATAGGCAGTCCTTGGACTTACGACACAATTGGTTCCTGAAAATTGCGTCGTAAGTTGAACCATCGTAACTCAGAACCGCAATCCACTCCATTATGGGACCAAGCATCGTAAAGTTGAAACCAATGGTCATAAGTCGAATCAGGGTGTCAATTCAGAAATGTCGTAAGTAGCATTCATCAGAAGTCGAATGTTGTAAAGTCAAGGATTGCCTGTATGCACCTTGACATGAATGGTTACAGTCACTACTGGTAGTCAATTGGGAGATTATGCTAGAAGCTGATATATTCATATCTGGAAAAGTTCTTAAAAATATACGTAGGAATATGAATAGTCTTCCTCTGGAATGTCCATTATTTGTACCAATGTATCAATTAACATTTTACTGCATTTCTCAAAGAAACAGAGAGAAACATGACTGATACATGGTCTGTGAACATAAATCCTCAGAACAGTAATCACAAGCTAATAAAAATATAGTTTCACTTAAAATTTAGACTAGCAAAATGAAAATCACATATATTAGGCTGCACCAGTTAAGAAGCTACATGTAAAACAGGTATGGATGAAAATACATGTAAAAATTAAGACAAGCTGACAAATGTATTGTAAACTTTCTGAATTTGTTTCCTACAGACTACTATTCCTATGTGCCAACGGCATTCAACCAGCCTAGTCACCAAAGTACTGACGGAACCAGCAACATGGGAATGATTCTGCTAAATGTGGGGTGCTCACACTTTGCTCAACTAAGAACTGCATGGGTAACCCTTAATTTACATGAACTGAAGTGACTGCGGTCACCCTTATCTTTAACGTGGAGACGAGGCCCACAGAGACATCGGATCCTCG
Source organism: Caretta caretta (assembly GCF_965140235.1). Taxonomy (NCBI): domain Eukaryota; kingdom Metazoa; phylum Chordata; order Testudines; family Cheloniidae; genus Caretta; species Caretta caretta. Next base: position 206,726,166 of record NC_134206.1, read on the forward strand.
CATGTTGTGCTCTGACTTGATCACAAGAGCCAGGAACACTGCACAACAGAATTTAAATCTCCTTGATCAGTACATTCATATTAAAAAGGTGAAGGAAATTAGAGACTGCATTACAGAATTCAGTGGAATTATTCATTTGGAAAGTTGTCCTTTGTACACCCGGTGATAAACAACATCACTGCATTAGTTCATTATTTCTCTACATGACCAGCTAACACTGGGTGTTCAATTCCGCAATAAAGAAAAATCTTTAAAATGTAGAAGTAGTCAATATATGCTTCCCTGACAATTTTAACCAGGGAGCTTTCTATAGGACATCTCAGTTGCCAAGTTAAACTACTCATGTGCCAGTGTTGTCAATATAAGGCCTTTCTCATGCTTAAACAATGTAGTGCTGCTGCTTCAGTTACAGGATGCATGGAGACCCAAAATGGATGGAAGGTTTAAAAAAAGGGTTTTCCATACTTCCTAGAACAAATCGGACAGATCGGCTTAAGAACCACCATGTGCTGGCCTGGCAATTCCAACTACAGCTACTAACTGCCAGGTTAAACTTAACACGAAAGGTAGCATTTCTCAACTTCCTGTTCTCCACAGACCCACACATGGAAATGAACACAAAACTTGCCAATCTTCTCAATATGTTTTTCCCCCTACATATACCCTTCCTTCCACACTTGAGAATATGACACTGGAAACTCCCTTCCGAATAGCGCCCCCAGCATCAGTACTGTTGTTTCTCATTGGAAATATCTCATATTTTTGGAATGAAATGGATCTTAGACCTAATAAGCTGCATATCTTAAGTCTAATGGCTTCTTTTTTAAAAAATAAAATAAAATACATATAAACACACACACACACATATATAAAGGAGGACGCAATAAAGGATTTATCAAATTACAGGTATCTACAGGTTGAACCTGACAGGCTAGGCGTACTACCCACAGAAGGCAAACAGCTGAAGCTACCTGAGTCCTGTCTACACTAGTACTTCCTGAGTTACCACCACCAGCAGAGCCATACCAGTAATAGTGAAATCGTGGCAGATTTCCAAGGAAATCTAGCATACAAAAGACTTGAGCTTGAGCCCTTCTTCCTAAGTCAGCAATGCTGGGGATGCAACAGCCCAAACAACAGAGGAAAGGAGAGTCTCCAACGCTCCTTTTATGCCTTCCAGCTGACTCAGAAGCATGGCTGACAGGTTTTAAAGGACACTGAACCTAACCATTGGCCTTAGCCACATTCTTTGGTCAGAAGGATGATCAAGTTCAATTCCAGAATCAGATATGGAATTTACAGACAGTGATATACATGTGCATGTGTACAAGCACATTTTCCCCCCAAAATAAAAGCCATGCCACCTCAAGAGCAGCAGTGGTGCTTGATGCCCTTGCTTCTTGGGTGGCCAGTGTGATTTAGCCTTCAGTTTCATATATTAAACTACACTCTGAATGTGTCTATCCAACAGGGCTAGCAAAATTGCACACCTTGTTCAGCTGACAGTATGCTTGGTGCTGTACAAGATAAAGGAAAGACTTGGGTCCCATCCCAGGGAACTTACTATTACCGCTACCTAGTCAGGATATATTAGGCCTTTGCAAACTGGACATATATACTGCTGATACACATCTTGCCTAATCAATTACCTAGGAGCCAATAAAGAGGAGGATAATAATATTATGTTCACTTCAAGTGAGCAATCCTGCTGAAATCAGGAGCCTTTCCTGAATGAATAGGGAAAACACAGGTAATACAGATGTTAATTTCAAAGCTACAATTTATTTTCTCTTAATTGCTTAAAGGAAGTTGAAAAGTTCGAAGCTATAACCTAGGAACATTGCTGCGCTGCATCACTGTTACTGAAGGAGTAACAACCGCCTATGTTTAAGTGCATCACACAACCACCCATGCTGATTTATAAAGAAAAGATGAGATCACTTAACTCTTACCACTGCTAATGTCTTAAGGGTTTGACCTCCCAGAAACTAGCACTCTGGGCCAAATTCTGACTTTTAAGCACGGTGAAACTCCAGTAAAGTCCATGGGAATGCACAAGCTGTAACGAAGTAAAGAATTTAGTCCTATGTACTACCTTGCATCTTACAATTATGACATTAGCAGTGGTAATAGTTTACTAGCCTCCCTTGAAAACGCACAAAGAGGATTGTAATACCTCTCTCTCAAAACAGACTAGCTCCACCATTTACCTAATCCCCATCCATAGAATTCTCTCCTCATTGCCCTCACAATACACGGGCATGCCTTCCCAGGCCAGCCATTACCACATATGTAAAAGGTTCAGGAATGGCACTCTGGTAGACAGAAGAACAATGCAAAAAGTTACATGTCTGGTTTCTCACTCAGAAGTGTTAAAATAAAATGCTTTAAATGAGTGCAAGATTCCTTATAAAGATATATCCTTCTACCTCCTTTTCTGTGTGCTTGCCTGTCTCTACCTACTCAGTGCCATTCAGGTTTGCTGATGCCATTACTGACGATAACCGTGTTGCAAGGCCTGAGGAAGAGCATGCATGTGAGCTCTGGTAAAGCAGTCCATGAGAGTGATGTCATCATGCTAGGACAGGAAGCCAGAAGTACAACCACCAACAATGAAAATGACTATACACAAAGTGCTGCCAAATGCACAAAGTAAGCAAACTGGAAAAAAACAAGACAGACTGGGTTGGGGGGAATCAATCTGAGGTGTTACTACTTTTTACAAATAGGTGTCCAACTTTAAGGTGAAAATTTGATTTTCAAATTGACCATCTCTCTTTAACTTGCACCTTTTGCTTACATTTGGTCTTGTAATCCTGTCCCTATATACCAGGGATCGGCAACATTTGGCATGCGACCCGCCAGGGTAAGCCCCCTGGCGGGCCGGGCCAGTTTGTTTACCTGCCGCGTCCGCAGATTCGGCCAATCGCAGCTCCCACTGGCCGCGGTTCGCTGCTCCAAGCCAAAGGGGGCTGCGGGAAGCAGCGGCCAGCACATCCCTCGGCCCGCGCCGCTTTCGCAGCCCCCTTTGGCCTGGAGCGGCGAACCACAGCCAGTGGGACGCGGATGCGGCAGGTAAACAAACTGGCCCGGCCCGCCAGGGGGCTTACCAATGCCAAAGGTCGCTGATCCCTGCTATATACCATCTCTAGATACTCCTAATGTCCAGCAACACTGGCCTCAAGATGCTGTACCTGGGCTCTGAGGGCCACGAGCTGCTTGCACTAGGTGCAGACATATACCACTTGACCACAAAGAAAGTACTCTGTGCAATTAAGACCACCTGAAAAGAGCTCTGTAGCTTGAAAGCTTGTCTCTTTCACCAACAGAAGTTGGTCAAATAAAAAATATTACCTCACTCACCTTATCCCTCTGATATTGTGGGACCAACACAGCTGCAATACTTGGAACAATACACTGAGTGGCACCTCTCCTGATTAATCCACTGCTCACCTTCACCCTCCATAGTTAGGGTGCATTTAAAGGGAGTAGAGATAGATTAACTTTGTGTGTTTTCTTATTATTAATATTGAGGTTTAGATAGAATAAGTAATTAAATATAGATGTCTAATTTCCCTTGGCGCCTAACTCCCACTGAGTCCTAATTCCCATGTGCTCATTCTGTCTACTTCCTTCTCACTTGGTGTGGGGCATCTCTCACTGCTTGAGAAGGGCCTTCCACACAGCCTAACTCTGTAGATATAGCTATCTAGAACAAAACTCGATGGCCTTTGCCATCCCCATCCTCTCCCACTTGCTTATTTACTAATGATCAGGGCAGTCTTCTCATATCAAAAAATAATACTTTTAACAAAGAGCTTTTCCCTATTTCCCCTGGTTAATTGTTTGCTACTGGAACCCAACCTGAGACCACAAATACTTTGATACAAGAAATGTAACTAACACCTTCAAATCAGGACTTCAAACTTCTTCCTATGCACAAAGCAAAATAATTATTTATGATAGTGATTCAAGTTGCAATATTAAGTATATGTACACCAATGAAAAGCAAGTCACCAAAGAACCTGCAATCAGAAAGAGTAGAAATACAGGAATATTTTTAAAGAACAACCTAGGTTTCATATAAATCTCACCTTAAATCTTTTGTCCTGAAGAACTTTCTTAATGGCCACAAGCTCTCCTGAATCGCAGAGTTTGGCTTGATACACAACACCAAAAGATCCGTTTCCAATAACCTTGGTGTCTGTATAACTAACTTCTTGCGGTCGATCTGGACCCTGTCCAGGAGTTGCCACCACTGTAGTCACTTTGCTGCCATCTTTGTCTCCTGGAAAAGCAGAGAACTTTGAGTTAATATACGTGTGTGAGTGAGACTATCAGACAGACTATCACTGAAGATAGTTCAAAAGTGAGTAAAGTTACTAACTTAACTCATATTTAGTGAGATAGAAATTGGTACTCCGGTACATCTAACTTCTTCCATGCAATAGAGTTTGTTATTTATATTGCTGAAACAAATATCAATCCACTTCCCAATATTTTACTGTAATTACCACAACCAAACTGCCAATTTAACCAGTAGAGCAAGAATTCTTTCCTTCACACATATATGTCTAGCTACAAACAACAACTTTGGAAGTGCTTGTCACAACTCCATAGTTAAGGCTACAATCAGCAATCCATTAAGAGCCTAAAATCTTGTCTATACTGCGGAGTTCAGCTCTCAGCACCCAGACACCAGTTTAGCTGCACCAGTGTAACCCCACTACCACAGACAGACAAAAGCCACTTTAGCCACAGTTTGCACCATTGCTGCTTAACTCCGTTTGAAACCAGGTTGAGCTGCATCTATACAAACTAGAATTTATCACAACTTGACCTACCTACACTAGGCATTTGCACTGCTTCACTTACACTGGTGGCTAGCTACTAATGACCATAACAGAGATAAATTTGCACACATTTAATAGGAACAAGCTAGCCCTACACATTTTGTAGTCATTTTAGTTTAAGAAAAATAATTTTTATGGAGTTTCAGACATTTAGGATATATGTTTACAAGTGATTCATTTTTCAAATCCACAAGATGTGTTATGATTCTTTGATTCGCTTCCCTCAGAAACTGCACCATTTCTAAAACACACAAATGTACATACTCACGCATAACATGTATTAGAAAAATGTTTTTTAAATAGTAAAGTTATTTATAGTGTTCATAGTTATTGGATTACTGTCAGCAAAGCTGTGTGTAAAAGTTTACACATTGGTTTACACTCTTCAAACGTTCAGCTCTAAAATCAAATGCATAAACACATAACCGTCTCAGTTATGAGTCAGTTTCTTTAAACTCCCAGAAGACATTGAAGTGGTGAATAATCCTCTATCCCTACCCTTAGCTCCCTGTGTTCTGGAAAGCTGCTAACTCTCGAGGGTCTCTGAGCTATTTGGTTATTCCCTTCAGTTCTTGCTATCTTACAAATGCTCCTAACTCTGCAGGATACCCTAATTCCCCTTCTTTATAAGGTAGTGAGAGCTAAGAGGGAGGGACAATCTAGTAGCTCCAGGACCCAAGCAGTAAGCATGACCCTTTTAAAATGTGAGTTTGAAAAGTCCATTCACCTGTGGCAGTAACAATCTCTTCCAGGAAAGTACCACCAATTTCTGCAGAATCTAGCTTTCTTTTTTTACGGCTACTACTGAGAATCCTGTGACCAGCAGCAGCCAAACATACAGAATCAGGTCAACATCACTGTCTTGGGAATGAATGTTCTTTCTCCCTTTCAGCAGTCAGAAGGGGCAGGAACACACAAGGGGTTTCAAAATGATCAGCTCACCTACTAGCCAGAGGCTAGAAGAGATGGAACCACTAAGCAAAATCTTCAGACAGCACCTGTGTTCCCTCTAAGTTACGTGGTTGCACAGCTACCCAGCAGTTAATCAAGTGGCACGCACTTCATTAGCAGAGAAGCGCACATCCAGCAGCATGTGTTCAGGTGCCCCTTCCACTGCTGCTTTGCAGCCACATTGCTCCTGCTCTCTGCCTTGGAGCCCTGGCCAATGGCTCCCAGACACTCCTGCTTGCTGTGCCCGGGGCGGCGGGGGGCCAGCAACGATGTCAGGGTGTCCCCCTCGCCCGCCTCCGCCCTGCTCACATTCCCCCATCTCCACAGAGCTGGGGGAGGGGACAGGGCTCAGGAGCAGGAGAGCTGATGCGGTCTGAGGTCTGAACAAGCCTTCCAGTGGTGAGTGAGTGCCTTAATAAGACAGCGCACAGACTCTCAGACTTCCCCAGCAGCCAGCGCACACATACGCACGGAGTCTCTCTCTCGCTCACACACACTTACCCCTACCTCCCAACACATACTTCTTGTTGTTGTTACTTCTTGGTACTTCCCGCAATGGACATATATTCTCTGTAATTTTATTGCTTCAAAGTGTGTTATTTTAGTTTTTTGACTGGTCTATGCATTTCATAATTTTTATTTCTCTCTTATGCTTAAATTTAATTCTTTGAGTAGTGAGTTCTAAAATGCCTAACCTGCCCTGACTGGAGTAATTATCGCTATGGTAACTTTTTAAAAATATATATTATAGCCAGGTTTTTTGTTTCTACTGGTGATGCACACCCGCACGTTATCTCGATATTGGTGCACATAACAAAAATCGTTCTGCCCATGGATGGAAAAAATGTAGAGGGAACATTGGACAGCACCCTGTATTAATTCCAGTTTTCTTCTTTTCCCAACAGCTGAAGGGGAGTTGGGGAGCCCTTGATTTCTCACTTGGGCATCACCCCTGGACAGTGGAACCACTGATTAGGTTAATCTTGCAACTATTAGATGTATGGTACATTTTTCAAATTCATGAAGGATGGATGGATGAGTTAAAAAAGTTTCTTTTAAAAAAAGAACCCACTAGCACAAATGTGGTAGGCACTTCACTAGAGATACTTAGAAGACAGGCCCCTACCCTAAGGAGCTTGCAAGAAGAAGGGGAGGAACCAGAAAAGAAAAAAATATACTTGAGATGTTAGAATACATTTGGAAAAAGAAAACAGATAAAAGGGTGCAGAGAGTGAGAAAAGAGGAAGCAGATGATGGAGAACAAGGGCTCATCCACATGGGGGTATAAATCGGATTGCTTTGATCTGTCTTATTTAACATGCAACACACAAGCTGCACTAATAGCGTGCACCTGGGATGGCTGTGCGCTTTCAATTCACATCCGAATTGTACGGCGGTGGCTTGAGACATACTAAATGCATGGCATTCTCTGGGGATATCCTATGGTCCTTTGCTTCACTGATGAGCAGTTTGGATTCTGAGATTTTTTTCACTGGGTATTGTGGGATGCATAGCAGAAGCCAGGTGGGTTCAGATTTTTTAAAAATCCCATGTTTCCACCATCTCCAAAGCATACGTCCTTTCTGGTGCCATTTTGAATTGCTAATGCCATTTTTGAATTGCTATCAGCAGTATGGACCAACAATGCTCCACACCACTATGCTGGCAACTGCAACCTTTTGTGAGATATGTGCTGAACTAACCCTGGACTTGCAGTGGCAGCATACCAATGTGTGGTGCCCCATGCTAGTGGAGAAGGGAGTTGCCAGTGCCAGCTGGAAGCTGACCACCCCTGAATTTTAGTAGTCTGCAACAAGCCAAGTCATTTGAGGCCATCCCAACTAGACATACAAAATGATGGGGTCTAAATTAGCTGTGACCACTCAAGAAAGATCTTGGAGTCATTGTGGATAGTTCTCTGAAAACATCCACTCAATGTGCAGCAGCAGTCAAAAAAGCAAACAGAATGTTGGGAATCATTAAGAAAGGGATAGATAAGACAGAAAACATCATATTGCCACTATATAAATCCATAGTATGCCCACATCTTGAATACTGCGTGCAGATGTGGTCACCCTACCCCCAAAAAAGATATACTAGAATTGGAAAAGGTTCAGAAAAGGGCAACAACAATGATTAGGAGTATGGAAAGGCTACCATATGAGGACAGAATAATAAGACTGGGACTTTTCAGCTTGGAAAAAAGATGACTAAGGGGGAATATGATAGAGGTCTATAAAATCATGACTGATGTGGAGAAAGTAAATAAGGAAGTGTTATTTACTCCTCATAACACAAGAACTAGGGGCCACCAAATGAAATTAATAGGCAGCACGTTTAAAACAAACAAAAGTATTTTTTCACACAACGCAGTCAGCCTGTGGAACTCCTTGCCAGAGGATGCTGTGAATGCCAAGACTATAACAGGGTTCAAAAAAGAACTAGATAAATTTATGGAGGATAGGTCCGCCAATGGCGATTAGTCAGGGTGGGCAGGGATGGTGTCCCTAGCCTCTGTTTACCACAAGCTGGGAAGGGGCAACAGGGGATGGATCAGTTGAGGATTACCTGTTCTGTTCACTCCCTCTTCCGACAGTGGCCAATGCCAGGTTCCCAAGACAGGATCCTGGGCTGGATGGACCTTTGGTCTGACCCAGTATGGCCGTTCTTATGTCATGTAGGTGGTGTGATGCTACTATGGTTACGGTACTGTTGCACCGGGTTACAAAGCTTGGTAATGCTCCAATTATTGATGGCTTTGCGCACATGGGATTCCCAAATTGTAGTGGGGCAACTAATGGGATTCATGTGCCTATTTCCCCCTCCTCTCACATGTTCTGGATATTAAAAAGGCTATTTGCTTAGCTGGAGTTGATGTTATGACTGAGGGAGTTGTGCAGTCTCTCATAGTTACAATAAAGATGGGCCAAACTGCCACCAGCACGTCAGTCTACTAGAAACCAGCCTCTTTCACATTCTTGTGGACTTTTTGCCTGGGTGTGAGAGATGCTTTGAAGATTGCTTAGTATTATGGAGTTTTGGCCCTTTCTTTAGATTTTCAGAAGAAATAATTTAAGTATTTTAGTTCCCTTATAGGCAGGGCTCAGAATTTATAAACAGAAGGGGGTATTTCTCCATGGTGTTCAAAGGGCTGGTTGATCACTGCAGCAGGTTTCTAAACCTAAATCAGGGTACCCTAGCAGGGTCCATGATGCTAGGATCTTTCAGAAAATTCAGCTTCCCTTGGAAGCCTGGTCCAGAGCGTAACTAACCTTACAGCTGCAAACTATTCCTTAATGTTACTAAATCCCCCTTGCTGCATATTAAACCCCTTATTTCTTGTCCTATCTTCCGTGCACCTGGAGAACAACTGATCACCGTCCTCTTTATAAGAAGTCCTTAACATATTTGAATGCTGTTAATCGGGTCCCTCCTTAGTCATCTTTTCTCAAGACTAAACATGCCCTGTTTTTTTAACCTTTCCTCATAGGTCAGGTTTTCTAAACCATTTATCACTTTCGTTGCTTTTCTCTGACCTCTCTCCAATTACTTCCCATCTTAAGTGTGGCACCCAGAGTTGAACACAGTACTCCAGCTGAGGCCTCAATAATGCTGAGTGGAGCTGGACAGTTACTACCCAGGTCCTACATAAGATACTCCTGTTAGTACACCCCAGAATGATACTGGCATTTTTCGCTTATTGGTAGAGGAAGTGGAACATTGTGGCAAGCTTTAATTTGTCTTGTATCTGTGCCTAGGTTTTTGTACATCCTTATGAATTATTTAAAATTTATGGATTTTCCATATTAACTCTTCAGAAAGAGTCATCAATGCAGTTTATCATAAAAACTGTTAAAAATTCAGTCTATTACATAGCAACCAGAAATAAACCTTTAATTACAACAATAATGAAACAAATTCAAACTGACACAGTGCAGGGTAGAACACAAGGGGAGGAGGAATTCAAGTCACAGGCAAGTATATGTCTTGCTTCTACTACTTCTTGTTCTTTGGCCATCTGGTGTTAAAGGGCTAGACTCAAAGTTATCAGGGGCATTCAATGACTCAAGAGAGCCTCGTTTTTGTTGAAAAGAGGTAGGCTGTTTCACTGGCCTGAGCATCTGTAAAGGGAATGGCCTCAGAGCATGGCTGTAGCAAACATTCTGTATTGTCCCAAAGCTGCAGAGTATGACTAGGCCCCAGTTTACAGCACTGCATTGCCTACTCTCCTTGGCCGCTGTGATGCTGTCTTTGACCACCCCAACGATCTCTCTGGACAGCTCCATTTCTTTTCCCCTCTCCATTCTCAAGTACAGCCTCCATCTTTCTGCTGTTCTGGGGGACTCTGCAACGAGGTCTGTGAACATTGCATCCCGAGTTCTCCATTTCTTCCCCTCTCAGACTGGTCATCCACTCAGCTGTTGGTAAAGGCCCCATCTTTGAGGGTTCAGCTTCTGACGGTGCTGTGGCTGTGAGAGTAAGGAAAATCTCAAGCAGTTATTGTTCAGATTCCAGAGGGGCTATGATAGCATTTTTAATATGCCTTTCTGACTTTTCTTCCTAGTCTTGTGGGAACCTCAGAGTTCGAAAGTGGTGCACACATGAGGAGGACTGTACTGGAATTTTTTTCCGTGAAGTATATGCTGTTCGGGTTTGCCATTGTGCCTTGGAGGCTCGGAATTACCTTCCTGGTTCGGTTTTGCAGTTTTGCTGTGCCTTGTAAGTGCTTGCATGGTCTCAGAGAGGTAAGTGGGAGGAATTCAGAGGTGAACTGGATAGTAATCCCCTTTAGGCTGTCCTGACTCTCAGTGTTACACTGACGCTGGTGTTTGGAGGCAGAGAATAGCCTTATTCAATAAAGTAAAGGGCAGACCAGTGAAATACACTGAAATGATTCACCAAGCAGGAGTGGAAGGACATCATGAGCTATACCAGGGGAATGATCATAAAGCTATCCCACATAATGTCCAGACCACATTGAACAATTCTTCGTTATCTCCCCTGAAGAAGTGGTGAAAGTGCAAAAAAAAAAAAAAAAAAGGTGTTGTTCTTCAGACAATCAGCACATTTGCCTTCTCTGTGTAAGCTTGCGAAAAAGCCATTAACAGCTTTGTTATCCCTAAGGTAAAGCACTTTTCCTGGAAGAGTGTGTGTTACAGAGCATTTATACCTCAGCCAGGAGCTGTAGTCTTAATACCTTGATGGACATGCAATGTCCATGTCTACCTCATGTAAAGTGAGAATACTAACCAAAACTTCTTTTTCTGTAACCATTGGCTCAAACTATTGAATTTTGCACGTTTTCATTATTTGAATCTGCCGTTGGAGGGAGTGTAGGGTGCAGACTGCATACTGCTGGCTGCCATTTTGAGCTGGCAAACGGGGTTTGGGGAGGGCATTCACTGGGCAGGATAGACGCAGGAAATCAAAGGAAAACAAGTAGATAGGGATGTGCCTTCTGTCGTGTGATCTTGAACACAGTCGATAGTTGGGGCTTTAGCACGAGACATAAGCCAACTGCCCAGGTGGAGCAGCTGCCATTTTGAAAACATGTACCAGAGACACAGTGTGGGCGCAAGGAGGTGGGGACTGGAAACTTGATGGCTTCTAGCTCACATCCAACAAAAATATCTGCGGCCATGGAGCACCAGGAACTGAAGCTAGCATGGCAGTATAGCATAATATGTTTTAAACATAGATACTTACATGCTGAGGTTACATCCAATACTACCCTAGGTTTCTGGCAGGGAATCAGGCTCACTTCCTGCTCAGCTGTCAGGGTCTGAGCCCCAAAGAGATCCTGGCTTTCCAGGGACAGCTCTTCACTGCTCAGTCTGAGGACTCTTAGTGCTCATCCTTGAGGTATCAAGGTGGGCAGCAGGGTCCACAACTTGTAGGGTTCAGTGGTGGTGTAACTGATCAAATCCTGTGTAGCTCCTCAAAAAAAACACAGATCACATTTCCACTGCTGTACCTTTTCCTGGCATCCTTGGTTGTAATGTACAGTACATTCTCCTCAGCTGTTTGCTCTATTATCCTGCACTAGTTGGTGTCCCAGTTGTGAGCCCTCACGGACCTCTACTTAGCAGTGTGCACAAAAAGAGCTTTATTTCATTAGCTGGCCACAAGAGCTCCCTGCACCAATGCTTCTCCCCAGGTGGCAATAAGATCCAGGGTTCCAGCATGGCTCCAAGAGGCTGCTGGAGGCATGTTGTAAGTTTTCTGAAGAACTATTGCAGCAATGCTGATATAGTCAAATCCAGGAGCAAATAGGCCAATTCTGGCACCATGCCAGTTTTTAAATAGGGGAGGAGGCACCCAGTCAATGTGACACCAGAGCAGTGGAGGGTACACAGGTAAACAGACATGTCAGTAATGGTTGCCTGCATAGCTGTGTGAGATAGCAATCAGAGGACTACTAAAGTAGGGCACAGCAGCACTGTGTGAATAAACTATATACCGAACTAACTCAATTTTTATCAAATTTAGTTCACTTTGAGGAACTCTGAGGAATTGTCACAGATTGAAGAGTCACTAGAGGTAGTTTTGGAATTAATTGAGAAACTTAACAGTAACAAGTCACTGGGACCAGATGGCATTCACCCAAGAGTTCTGAAAGAACTCAAATGTGAAATTGCAGAGCTATTAACTATGGTTTGTAACCTGTCCTTTAAATCAGCTCCTGTACCCAATGACTGGAAGATAGCTAATATAACACCAATATTTAAGAAGGGCTCTAGAGGTGATCCTGGCAATTCCAGACCGGTAAGTCTAACGTCAGTACCGGGCAAATTAGTTCAAACAACAGTAAAGAATAAAATGGTCAGACACCTAGAAGAACATAAATTGTTGCGCAAAAGTCAACACGGTTTCTGTAAAGGGAGATCATGTCTTACTAATCTATTAGAGTTCTTTGAGGGGGTCAACAAACATGTGGACAAGGGGGATCCAGTGGACATAGTGTACTTAGATTTCCAGAAAGCCTTTGACAAGGTCCCTCACCAAAGGCTCTTACGTAAATTAAGTTGTCATGGGATAAGAGGGAAGATCCTTTCATGGATTGAGAAAAGGTTAAAAGACAGGTAACAAAGGGTAGGAATAAATGGTAAATTTTCAGAATGGAGAGGGGTAACTAGTGGTGTTCCCTAAGGGTCAGTCCTAGGACCAATCCTATTCAACTTATTCATAAATGATCTGGAGAAAGGGGTAAACAGTGAGGTGGCAAAGTTTGCAGACAATACTAAACTCCTCAAGATAGTTAAGACCAAAGCAGACTGTGAAGAACTTCAAAAAGATCTCACAAAACTGAGTGTACAACAAAATGGCAAATGGAATTTAATGTGGATAAATGTAAAGTAATACACATTGGAAAAAATAACCCCAACTATACATACAATATGATGGAGGTTAATTTAGCTACAACTAATTGGGAGAAAGATCTTGGAGTCATCGTGGATAGTTCTCTGAAGATGTCCATGCAGTGTGCAGCGGCAGTCAAAAACGCAAACTGGATGTTAGGAATCATTTAAAAAGGGACAGAGAATAAGCCGGAGAATATCTTATTTCCTTTATATAAACCCATGGTACGCCCACATCTTGAATACTGCGTATAGATGTGGTCCCCTCATCTCAAAAAAGATATACTGGCATTAGAAAAGGTTCAGAAAAGGGCAACTAAAATGATTAGGGGTTTGGAACAAGTCCAATATGAGGAGAGATTAAAGAGGCTAGGACTTTTCAGCTTGGAAAAGAGGAGACTTAGGGGGAATATGATAGAGGTATATAAAATCATGAGTGGTGTGGAAAAAGTGAATAAGGAAAAGTTATTTACTTGTTCCCATAAGAACTAGGGGGCACCAAATGAAATTAATGGGCAGCAGGTTTAAAACAAATGAAAGGACATTCTTTTTCACACAGCACGCAGTCAACCTGTGGAACTCCTTGCCTGAGAAGGTTGTGAAGGCTAGAACTATAACAGGGTTTAAAAGAGAACTGGATAAATTCATGGAGGTTACATCCTTTAATGGTTATTAGCCAGGACAGGTAAGGAATGGTGTCCCTAGCCTCTGTTTGTCAGAGGGTGGAGATGGATGGCAGGAGAGAGATCACTTGATCAATACCTGTTAGGTTCACTCCCTCTGGAGCACCTGACATTCGCCACTGTCAGTAGACAGGATACTGGTCTAGATGGACCTTTGGTCTGACCCAGTATGGCCATTCTTATGAAAGAGGACTCCAGAATTCATAATAAATGCAGAGTCCGTGAGCCATAATGAATTGTGTCATAGTGCACTTAATCTGGCTTTAAAACCTCCATGTACCCAAGGCCTAGGAATTTTTCAGTAATAGATCGTGGGGTAAGGAAAAAGAAAAAATGAATGAAGCAAGGAAGGGAAAGAATATAATAAAAATGAGAGTTAAGTCACTTTTCAAAAAATTAATGAACAGAATGCTGATTGACAATATGCCATCAAATACAATACAATCACCACACAGTTTTTCTTTTAAAGCGAAGGAGGGGAGGGGGGACACACAAGTACTTTTCACTCTGGCTAGTAGACTGAAATCCTCAGGTTAGGGTTTATCTGGTAAATTTTTCAAACTTTGCTATTAAAGTTTTGGAGTAGAAGGGAACTGTTTTACGGACAAGCCAGTTAAACTCTGAAGCACTTAAATTTTAGAGGTTGAAAGCAAAGTGAGCAGGATTTAAAGAAAGCTGCCAGGAGACCTGTCCAAATGCCTCTTCTCAGAGCTGGAGCTCGCTCTGCCAGCAGAAACTCTCCTGGGGCACTCCTTCACCAAGTATCTGGGCAACAAAAGCTGTAATATAGAGTAAAAAGAAAAGGAGTACTTGTGGCACCTTAGAGACTAACCAATTTATTTGAGCATAAGCTTTCGTGAGCTAAAGCTCACTTCATCGGATGCATACTGGTTAGTCTCTAAGGTGCCACAAGTACTCCTTTTCTTTTTGCGAATACAGACTAACACGGCTATTACTCTGAAACCTGTAATATAGAGTATTATCCACAGGCCCTTGGCTACTTGGCTAACCCCCCACAGAGCTGATAGGTTCTAGAACCTGACCCTATTCAGCATCTTGAAATTCTCCTTGGACTACAAGAAAACTAACTCATAATTGTACCCATTGAGTGCTTAAAAATGTAAGCACTGAATTTAGTTAGCTCAGCTAAGAGCTATTGTGCCTCTATCAGCTTATATTTTAAAGAGATCCAATGCAGCCTAGACTCCTTTTTCCATGTATTTCTTTTTATAAAAACCTAGGAATTTCCTCCACAAAAACTTTGTAAATCCCTAGTTAAAGTAGTTCCATTGGTTAATCTACAAATGCATAGTAAGAACTTTACAGTTAACAAACACTAAGGATTACTAAAGTATGGACATGACCAGTACAGGTAATTATAAACATCCCACTATGAGTGTTGCCTACCTTTAAAAATTCACCTTACACCTTTCACAATCTTGACTCTGACCATAATACATATTTACAAACTTAATATATACACATTTATTTATACTGTGATAGCACCAGGAGTCCACAATGCACTAGCCACTTGACTAATCATATAAGTTACATAGCTAAATACATACATATTAGTTGAACAGGACATGCAGAATCATACAATATTTGTATGTGTGTCTTAGTTAGGCCCTGAGCAGCAAGATTTGACTGTTTGCACTTGCCAGCTAATCAGCCTTTAAACAAAGTTTACCTAAAACATCTGGCAAATATTGGTTTTAAACCCAGCATAGATGGGACGCTGCTGAGGGAATGGCTTTTAAAAGCACTAATTCTTCTCTGAAGGCTTCACCACTATGTGTGAGTTGTGACTTGTAGTAGTGAAACCCACAAGCATTGTACCAAACTTGGACTTAATGAGAAACTAAGTACTTGATTTTGAACATCTCTTAGCACTTACGTCAGCAAAACTTTTGTCGGTCAGGGGTGTGAAAAAAAAAACCAACAACCCTGATTGACATAAATTTTGCCAGCATAAGCGCTCGTGGGCACAGCGATATGTGAGCGAGAGACATTCTCCCACCATCATAGCTACCGCCACTCTTTGAGCTGGTTTTAAAAAGTCAGCAGGAGAGCTCTCTCCCGTCAGCATAACACGGGTACAGGAGCACTCTTACAGCAGCACAGCTGTGCTGTAAGTAACACTGTAGACATGGCCTCAGTGTTATACTCATTGGTCCCTGGGAAGCATTTGACCTAGAAGCACACAATACATCTTGAAGCCTTTGAATGCAAAATGCCTATGAGAACTAAAATACTTAAATTATTTCTTCTGAAAATCTAAAGAAAGGGCCAAAACTCCAAATACTAAGCAATCTTCAAAGCATCTCTCACACCCAGGGAAAGAGTCCACAAGAATGTGAAAGAGGCTGGTTTCTAGTAGACTGAAGTGCTGGTGGCAGTTTGGCCCATCTTTATTGTAACTATGAGAGACTGCACAACTCCCTCAGTCATAACATCAACTCCAGCTAAGCAAATAGCCTTTTTAATATCCAGAACATTTGCATGGATGGGAAACTGGTACCGCTCTATGTTTATAATACTTTGCACTTCTGCTGCACTTTTCATCTTAAGCCCTCAAAGGACTTTTCAGTGATGTTGTAAGGTTTAGTACCTATGAAGTATTACACAAAGTCTACTGATGCAGAGGTTATTCCAAAAGTCAAACGCAGAGCTGGAAACAGGATCTAGAAGTCCTAACTGTCAACTGCTCTGATCTTTACTCCTCTCTCCCTACGTTTCAGTCACTAACATTAATGTATCCTGCTTTCAAGGTACTGACTGCAGGTATCGTCTTCAGGTATCTCCTCCTGGGGAAAGAAAACATACTATACTAACAAGCTATAGCTCTATTAAATGCTATTTCAATCCATAAATCCATTTTGCAATGTGTCCTGATGAGAACTTAAGACTTATTTTACCATTTAATCTCTACCAGAGTTCTCTATCAAGACCCTTTCAAGCTGAATATTAACCCAACTTCACACATACATAAAAGCTAATGTATTTGAGTACCTGCCCTGTTTTACAAGTCATGTAAATTGAGATAGCCAAATATTGACAGTTACTCCAGTGAAACATTTCTGAGTTTTAGGAACAAAAGACAAGCTTCTAGGAAACTTACATTTTTTGCAAATGCTTCTCCAGATGAGAAACTAGGTTCTAGCTACTGGTGAAAGGCATTTCCTCACATCAGTACTGCAGCTGCAGATTTCTAATCAATCAGAATTAAGAATTGAAAGATATTCTGATGGTGTCTAACCAAGGTAAATTTGTCCGTCAAGATAAAATTCTATTCGGGTTAAAGAGTCTATGAAAACATTTATTTGATTGTTTGTCAGACTCCTCTCCCATAAACTCTACTGAATGACTCTGGAAAAAATCCAGAACTGTTTGCCTTATGTTCCTTCAGCTGTTCAGCTCCTGACCAAGCAATTTCACTGTTCTTCATGTACTGATAGCTAATTCACCACAGCTCTTTACCACCTTCAACTGTGTGTAAGTGTGCCTCCTCTTTTCTACACTGAAAGGCAAAAGTGAGAGAAACCAGCAGGTTCTCTCCTCCTGTTCTCTTCCTATACTTTGTCTCCTCTGAACTCTGTGTGCTACTCTGAAGCATGACAAGCAGAGGAGTTTGTAAACAGACATTTGAAGGCTTCACTTACTTCCTCTTTCATTCCATCCATATTTCAGTTCCCTTACATAGACACACACTAGCTCTGTCCCCTCTTTGTACTCAGTCAAGCTGCTTATCTGTCCTAAAAGAAAACCTCAAGCAACCCCACATTGCACCATCTCTGTGGCATGCACACTCTTAAGTGAGCTGTAGCTCACGAAAGCTCATGCTCAAATAAATTGGTTAGTCTCTAAGGTGCCACAAGTACTCCTTTTCTTTTTGCGAATACAGACTAACACGGCTGTTCCTCTGAAACCTGTCTGGATTAGAAATCCCATGCCTGGATAGGTCCATTTCCAATTCTCTTGAATCCTGCTTAAGTCCCTCCCGATCAGCAACAGGACAGAACAAAGAATAATGGTCTCAAGTTGCAGTGGGGGAGGTTTAGGTTGGATAGTAGGAAAAACTTTTTCACTAGGAGGGTGGTGAAGCACTGGAATGGATTACCTAGGGAAGTGGTGGAATCTCCTTCCTTGAGGTTTTTAAGGTTAGGCTTGACAAAGCCCTGGCTGGGATGATTTAGCTGGCGATTGGTCCTGCTTTGAGCAGGGGGTTGGGACTAGATGACCTCCTGAGGTCCCTTCCAACCCTGATATTCTATGAAAACAACCTTTTCATGTCACAAGCACTTCTGTACACAATTCAGCTCAATTGCTTACACTTGCAGATGTTTCTAATTTTGGTTCATTTGATCAAGCATTAGTCAATGTTTCAGAAGAAGAATTACACATGTAACATTTAACTCAAATACCTTGAGGTATATTTTTGTTTGCTTTTATTGCTTTTGATCTGCAAGATGCAGTCTCTGGAGGGACAGCTTCTCAAAGCACACTGGGGAGATTTTCAAAAGCACCTCAGTGATTGCCATTGACTTTCAAGAGGACTTTTGCTCTTAAGTCACCTACACAATCTGGAAGACTACTCTTACTCTGCCTCTCCATCCCCCAGAGCAACGGTGGAGGTGAGGAGGCAGACCACCCTAGTACTCTGCTACGTTTCGACAAAAAAAAAATTGTTGACTCATAGATTTGACAGAACAATTTGCTCGGCGAAATTGGCATTTTCCCGATGAAACAGTTTCAGTGGAAAATTTCTGAGCAGCTGCAGTGCTTATTCACTTTTCTTGAAAGTAGTGGCAAATATAGGGGAAGGATGCACTAGGGCTAGAAGTTACTGTCAATAATTGCTGATGTAGAAAACTAAGATACCAAAAAACATATGCCTCCCAAAACGTGGGCAGAAAAAGAGATACTCCTTCCTCCGGCACCAAAATCCTAATAATGTCTCCTAGATGCCAAAAGCCAAACACAGAATTCCAATGCCTTTGTAGGCTGCCAAAGCTGCTTTTAAGCCCTCAACATCTCTAGCAACTTGACTTCTAAAGAGTAGCGTTATGCATTTTCAATACAAAAATCTACAATGCACAGAAAACTGAAAACCTGGGGGCTGCCTAAAATAAATTTCATGTAGAAATAAACACCACAATTATATTCTTAAAATCAGCTATAGTATATCACAGAGTAAGAGGCAGTGAATCAAGAAGACAGAAACTCGTTATGACTTTAATAAGCAAGCAGCTCAACTGATTTTTGTGGGTTTTAAGTCTTTTCTCAATCACTATATGCCATAGGAAGTAACAGTAAGTACGTGGGTTGCCACATAATAATGAGTTAAACTGCGAGTAAGTAGATACTTACTTGCCTCTTATCTGCCATACTCATTAAAATCAACATGCGGCACTTTTCTTCTGTCCTATAAATTGAGCAGCTGAAAATACCCATCAAAAGATCATCCAGAAGTAGGTCCAGGGAATCTATTAGTGTCTCTGTTCTGGTCATTCCACTCAGTGCTGGAGTTCAGTTAGCCTCTTCAGTCATATAATTTACTCTTTGCAGGTTTAGTACTAGCAATATTGTTTGGGAAAGACAGGGAGAAGGGGAAGGGTTTGTGTGTGTAGGTATAGCAACACTCTCATAATAAATTATTTAAATATCCACTCCCCAGTCACAATAAGGCTTAACTTCCGAATACTGTCTGCCTTTTTATCATACAGATTGCCTTATTTTACACAGTTCAGAAGCAATGATCAAGAGAAAAAACACAACAGAACACCCACGATACAGTTCAGTCAGTTTTCTCCATCCTTCCCAGCATCAAAAAGTTTACTCTGAACCATCTCACAGAAAATGAATGCCATAGAATGGAAAGTGTGGGCAGAAGTTTTGCCTAGCTAGTTTATCCATCTGTCACTTAGGAGGAAAGACTTACTTCCTCAGCAGGCTGTATTATTGAGCAACAAGCAAATGCTTATCCTTTTCTGAAACTTCTACTTAGCACTTGCACCAACCTCCTCTGGTAACCACAAACAGCACATTGTGAGGACTCTCTTGGAGAAGGCAACTCATAACAGAAGTTAATGAATATCCTAGATATTTGTAGTATCACTGCAAACATAGACCAGCATAACTAATTCCCAGACAAAAAGCTTTGCTGACCTGCAGCTAAGGTTAAAAAAAACTATTACTTCAAGAAGTAACCATAAAAAGGGAAAGTACTTTACTGACGAAATAACCATTCACCTAAGAATTTAAAGTTACAGTTCTACTTCAGAAAATATAGACACGTAAAATTAACATACACACACCAGCTCAGTCTATGTAGCACTATAAGCAACCAACACTACATACTTTGTAGAGAATACACACATACAATTTGTGGGGAATATTGAAAATGTTAACCACAGCTTTGTTTGTATATGTAACTGTTTTTGTATATGTATCTAGACTAAATTATTATTTGTATTATCATAACACCTAAGAGTCCCAGTCATGGCCCAGGATCCCACTGTGCTAGGCGCTGTACAAACACAGAACAAAAAGATGTCCCTGTCCTGAACACTACTGGGATGCTTTGTCATCATCCCACTAGCCATTGCTTTTTCCTTACAAGTGCCATTGTTTCACAATCTGTGTAATAAGACCTGTATAACTGATACAGGGAATATTTGGGAATAGAGTGAATGAGTAACCAGCATACTGAAGGCAATCAGGAGTTAGATAAGTATTCCTTACTCGGGGCCAGATATCAATGTCCAACACTAAGCTAAGGAGTCTGTGCAGCTATTGTATAATTAAGAGTAAAATATTCTAGTTGTGTTACTAATGAGATTAACTGATGTGCATTTTGCATAAAGAAAGATAGTCTAAAATTTTTTGGCTGTTCTCAGGCAGCATTACAGGGCAGAGTTAGGATTGTTGGGGTGACAGAATAATTTCCTCAATTTATTTTTTTCTAATTAAAAGTGAAACATTATTTGTGTTACCATAGCACCTAGGAGTCCCAGTTATGAACCAGAACCACATTGTGCTAGGTGCTGTACAGACAGAACAAAAAAGACAGACTGTAAGCTCTTTGGGGCATGGACTAAGTATAAAACAAGAGACAACACACAGCTAAAGAGAGAGAAGGGAGTACAAGGAAACAATGAGACGATATTGGTCAGCACAATACGCTGTGGTTTCAGCACACCTTGGCCTAACCCTTAACTTTGTAGCTTTCTAAAACACAACTGTTAGCTGGGAAATTTAACATTCCACATGGTCCTGTCAAGAGGTCCTGGACTTGCTTCCAGAGAGGAAGGATGTCCAGTCTGATCTTTCCATTAAACACTGGAGGCTATCAGAGCAAATGGAGAAGAGATACTCTCAGGAACCTTTTTGATACCACATTAAAGCTAAGGAGCTACAGCAAAACTAGAAGAATACCCAAGACAATGACTGGGGCTTTAGTAATGAGTTAGGTATATGTGCATTCTACGAAGAGCTGGACAGCATTTTTGCCTGAGAGGCCACCATGGAACCCTGATTTATCAATGGACCCTATTTACTCAGTGATTCATTTACCCAGATAACATTATGTTCATGCAAGGCAATGGTAACCTTCAATGTATCTCTATAATGGTGACTTCTAGCAGTGCAGGTACAGTAAAATCCACTCAGGCTTCCAATAACTAGCACATTCACTTTAATTAGGATGACTGCCAAACAACAAATTCCATGCAATACATTTAAATGACTAACATACTGCTAAAAAGCACACACCTCTTTGGAATTTCTAAGGCCCCTATCATTGTGCTGTCTAAGCACTTGGTGTCATCTGTAAGCTTATTTACTGCACAAAATGATTTCTTATAAGCTGCTCAACTACATAGCCCTTTGTTCACTTCAAAATGCATCCTGGCTCCATTTGTTTCTTAGCAGTTAAATATTTACATCATCATCATTCTTGAAGTTTGTTAAATGTAAGTATGCTCCTCTTACATACTCCTGTGAGGCCCGAGACCATCACTGCACGAACATATTGTCACCACCTTTCTGTACCAAACAATGGTCTTCTACCATGAAAGACTCAAGATTCTGAAGTAGCAGCAAGTTATGTAGAGTCTAACTACTGAAACTTGCATAGATTAAGATACAATACCATGACCTTAAAAGCAATCTCTATTTTACCACTTTGAGAAGATTTTCATCGTCATGCTTATTATGGTAGTGCCTAAGGACCAACCACCTAAGGACCAACCATGGGTCTCCACTGTGAAAAACACTACAATAACAAAGTAGTAGACCGTCTTATAGACCAGCCTGTTTATTCTTAATCTGCAGAACATACCTCAGAATTAATCTGTTGCCACAGGATTAAACTCCAGAACCTCATCTTATATGTTAAAAAAGTTAATGTTTATAGCTCTCATATTTGCATTATGCCATTGATAACCCTGAAAATGTGAACTGAGCAAAATCCAACACAGTGAGATCTGCCCGAGCCTGCAAAGAGCCTCAAACAGTCGCTCTGAAGAGGCATGAGCTGCCCCATTCATCTCAGTTAGGGACCCAGATTCCATTGGCATTTTGGAAAAATGCCACATGATTCTAGATTTTTGCTGTGGAATTCACCATTTTGCTCCAACCAGTGCCTGACATTTTGTTTTCTGTTTCCTGCTGGGATTTGTTGCTCTCCAACTTTCCTGACAAGGGAGCAGTTACAGGATTACAGCACATGCTCCTTGTAAGGAGCCGAGCAACAGGGGATCAGCGATCCAAAGCTAGGGTCCAGGTTGCAGCAGGAGGGAAAAGGAAGGTGACAATTCAGCAGGAAATATAGGCTAATCTGGTTGGGCTGCCCGTAATCCAGCAGAGCAGCCAAAGTCCAAGGAAACAATGAGATTTACTCGAGATCTATACTACAAGCACTACAGCTGTAACTACACCACTGCAGTGTAGACGGAAGGGAGTCTTCCGTCGATGTAGTAAATCCACCTCTCCAAGAGGCAGTTGCTAGATCGACAGAAAAATTCTTCCATTGACCTAGCTTCATCTACATTTGACCTAACTACATTGCACAGAGCATAAAATTTTTCATAGCCCTGAGAGATGTAGCTAGGTCAACCTAAATTTTCAGTGTTGACCAGGTCTTAGCAAAAGGACCTATTCTTTCAGATGAGACAGCATTTTAGGAGCTGGATTCACCAGCCTTTCATTATTGTTACAATTATCATGTATCATTAGTAAAGTCATTGGGGCAAAGATTTCAAAAATATCTAAATTACTTAGGAGCCCATCCCCCATTTTCAAAAGTGATTTAGGCACTTGGAGTCAATGTCATTGAAAGTCATAACACTTGAGCTCCTAAGTTATTTTTGAAAATGGAACATAAGCCCTAAGGCACTTAGGTGTTTTCAAAAATCTCTCTTGTATAGACTAGTTATACCACTCCAGTAAAATTGATGTAACTACACAGGGATAACATGGAAAGTTGTACTAGTGTAACTGTATTAGTTTAAATTCACACCTTAACTTACACATGTATAATTTTCTTGAGCAGACATGTCCTTAGATGCTTTTGAAAACATTACTAATCATCTTTTTCTGGTAGTGCTACAACATCCAATTGAGCAAGATTTCTTCCAATTTATTAGGGCCAATAAATTAACATAGTTCAACTGCAGAAGACATTTCCAAATATTCTAGGATGGTATGCAATGTTTATTATAATACAAACATAAGCACACACAGCAGAACCATTACCTCCCCACTGAAAAGGGGGAACACAAATATGGAGCCGACACACATCCCTTTTTCTATGCCACTGCAAAGGAATTCCTGTATGGTTGGCTATGGAGGATCATTTCTGGTTCATGGTTTGTCTCCTGTATCAGTGTCAAATGATTCCCTAGATCTTGGCATTCTGGGTGGATGTGCGCTGCTGCCATGGATAGAAGGCAGCAAGAATCCTTTTCGGGGAAAAAACCTGCTTTGCTCTGCCCAGATGACAAACTCCGTCACAGTTTAGCAAGCGTTGACAAAAGGTTTAGCTCTTTCACCTTAGTCTCCCTGGACTCAAAAAACAAACTAAAACCTCCTGATCCTTTGAACCCCTGGCAGAGCAAATGGAACTCAATGGGTGAAAGTTTAGCAGCATGAGTCCTTCCTAGCCTAAAAGGAGTCAGCCACGTTGGGGAAGTTTCAAGCCAATAAGTGATCAATATCTCTCCCACCCCCCCAAACCAAACTTTCCAATGCAGCAAGGAATAAAGAAATAGTGATGTTGCTGTAATGAAGGGGTGGGTCTTTTAGTTTAATGATTCCTAACGATTGGCCCCATCTATTTTTAATCTCATTTCACTTGCTGATACTGGAAAATTATTCCCCTGCCCTTCCCCAAGTAACTCCTGATTTAAAAGATTAATAGGGAGCAGCAGTTCTCACAAACCTCT
This sequence comes from Caretta caretta, assembly GCF_965140235.1. Classification (NCBI taxonomy): domain Eukaryota; kingdom Metazoa; phylum Chordata; order Testudines; family Cheloniidae; genus Caretta; species Caretta caretta. The sequence continues at coordinate 206,750,456 of NC_134206.1, forward strand.
TGTCACTAAACAAAGATGAATCCAATAAATGGTGAGTTTAGAGAGGTTTTTTTTTAATAATTCCAAGTACTTAAGAATGCACCATTATCACTAAAATACCTAGGCACTAAACCATACTTAATAATGGAAACCCAGACCTTTAAATACAGAACTGGAATGGTAACATAATGAAATAATATCATTAATCATATCAATGCCACTGTGCATAATGGAATCAGGACAACACATTCTGCTTCTAAAAACTAGCTAATAAAGGTGCACCACCCAGAGTAGAACCTTGCATGAAACTTTAAATTTTAAAGAACAGAAATATTTCTGTCGGTTTAAGATAACTCATTCTCATACCACCCACACAAACATTTCTCTGAAGACCCCAAAATTGAGTAACTGTACAGGTGCATGAAAAACAAAGTGACAATAAACAAGAAAGCCTAGCCTAGCTAGCAAGAAACAACATCTATAGCGCAAATTTATTAGTTTCATAATTTTCAGTGTGCTAATTTAACATTTTTTAGAAACAGATTATTTTAAATGGCAACCTGACACAGTATCTAATGTAGATTTTAAAAGTCTGAAATAAATTAGAGGTAAGGCAACTCATGGTAGAGATTTTTGGGTGAAACGGAGTTAGAGGAAAAAGAAGAATGGTGAATACTTTATATCTGCTTTCCCTTGACACACTGAACTATCATCACAGAGGTAACCACATCAATCCAGAGCAATGCAATTTTACCTGCAAAGTTAAACTGAAAAATCCTTCACAGCAAGAAAATCTGTAACGAAATGGAAGTAGCAGAGATTAGCCAGGGATCCCACCATTCAAAACCATTCCACTTGTGTGATAGTGTTTTATTCTTTATGGGTCCTTAAATTGCACTCATCACTATAATATCCTAGCACTTTACAATAGTGCATTAAGCAATGTAACTAACACCTGCAGATATTATGGACAGACCTTATCCATCACGGACAATTTTTAAATCAAGATTGGATGTTTTTCTAAAAGATCTTCTCTAGGAATAAATTTGCAGAAGTTCTATGGCCTGTGTAATACTGGAGGTCAGACTAGTTAATCACAATGGTCCATTCTGGCCTTGGAATCTATGAATCTAGCACGCCTATGCCATGCTGCTGCCAGACACAGAGTCAGACGTAGCAAGCCTGTCATCACCAGGTCAATCAGCCTTGATGGTTCATACATGCTGCATAAAAATTAGCACCCAATGTTTGCCTATGTGTTTTTCTACTCTGCCCACTGACAGAAGGATAAACAGACCTCAAGACTACGGAACAACCCTAACTCCCTGTTCCAAAGATTTCCATATTTGCAGATTATGCTCCTCAATATATTTAAGCACCCTAAGGTTGATGAGTAAGGCTACGTTTATGTCACGGAGGTAACGGAATCCCTGACTTCTAGAGACCTCCCTGACATTTTGGGCTGCAGGACTGGAGCTGGCAGCTAGCGGGTCCCCAGCAGGGTTCCAGCAACAGGTGACAGCACCATCAGAGGGCCCCTGTAAAGTTCCAGCCACAGGCGACAGACTCACGGGGTGGGGAGGACACACATCTTTCGGGCGAGCGGCTGGGGGTGTCCTGTTTTGTCTCTGGGAAATATGGTCACTCTGCAGCTCCCACTTGCTGAGGGTGAAGGGAGGAGGCGCCCCCTGCAGCTTCCAGCTGCCGTGGGCAGAGGAGGAACCCCGCAGCTCCCAGCCACCACGGTGACAGGGGAAACCATGGAGTCATAGCACCAAAAGTCACAAACAGGTTGTGGTTTCTGTGATTTTTTGTTTATTGCCCATGACCTGTCCATGACTTTTACTAAAAATAACCATTGAAAAATCTTAGCCTTAGTGATGAGCAATACCGGGGTACTCACATAAGAAATCCCCAAGAAGGCTGCAGAGTACTTTACAAAAAAAGAAATACACACAGCCTGCTTTCTCCCGTGGGGTTCATGTCCCCATGAAACTTAGCGCATCAGCTACTGGAGAAGGGATGGAGAACAAGTTTAAGAACAATTTGCTACCACACTAAAATAAGCCTCAAACTAATATGGACCTCTGACTGTTACCTGACAATCACTTCCAGGAACTGAGGAGGCTTCTCTGCCTGTTGAAATGGAGCCTATAGCACTATAGCAAGGGAGCCTAATCCTCTTGGCATAGACTTTTGCAGTGTTGACTAACTTGCCTGGCTTTAAAGCCAAAGGAGACCTGCTTGTCCCTTCTCAGGGACTGGGTTTGTAAAGCCTCCTGGTGAGGTAACAGCCTTCTTGCCTGCACAGATTCAGTGTGAAGGCCCTAAACATTAGCCAGAAATTCAGGAATGAGCTTCATTAAGACAGAACAAACCCTGGGAACATATATCTGCCTTCGGAAACATGGAAGAGCACACACAAAACTTAAATCCACCTTTCCAGTCCAGAACCTTAGAGGCCTGTTTGGCATGATCAAGAACATCAAAGGACCCTGGATCCAGTCTAAAAAAAAAAGTACACAATGGCAAAGTTATTTACCACTAGTCAGTAATTCTATTTAACAAGAGTTAGAGTTTTAGATAAAAACATATGTGAAATTGCTCTGGGCATGGAGGGGCGGTTCCTACACCTGCCTCTAGTCGGGATACAGATGAAACTATAGTAGCTGGAGCCACTTAGCTCTTTTAAACCCTAAACTCTGAACCCCTGGTACCAGGAGAGGGTGCCCATATAGCTCCAACAAGTACTACTACAGAAGTTTTTTTTTTCCTCCTGCTGATAACAGCCCACCTTAATTGATTAATCTTGTTATAGTTGGTATGGCAACACCCATTTCTTCATATTCTCTGTGTATATACATATCTTCCTACTGTATTTTCCACTGCATGCATCTGATGAAGTGGGTTTTAGCCCACAAAAGCTTATGCCCAAATAAATTTGTTGGTCTCTAAGGTGCCACAAGTTCTCCTGTTCTTTTTGCTTTCCAGAAGGTTCTCAAGTGGATACAATCCACAAGCGGGAATACACACATCCCATTTTAAAGAACAGTTTGGCACTGCACCACATTCCAAGCCAATTTTTCATCAGACAAGATGAAATTAAGTGCTGAATCACATTTTTCCTTTAGACGGGGTGGTTCAATATACATGTACTTAATGAGTCATTTGTAGCAAATGCCAGCAACGCGCTTGAGCCCCAGAAACATGCAGCCATCACCTCAGTTTCCAGCCTGAAAACTTTGCTGGAGCACCAGAACACAGTTGTTGTAGTGCCAAATAAAGAATGCATGACTACATTTCAATTTGCAAAGGTACACGTCCTGCTGTCCATTGTTTTCGCTTGAGTAATAACGTGGACAATTTCAAAGGATTAAAAAAAGGCCAGTGCAAGCAGATATGCAATTTGCTACTGCCATTTATACGTATTGCTAGGATTCAACCAGCGACTCAGTTAAGAGTCATCCCAGAAACGTGAGCAATGCCAGCGCAGCACCATATTCTGTTAACATGCCCAGTGGCAACGAGGCAACACCCATCCCCCATATGTTTGCCCACTCTATAATGGCATTATATCCAACAGTGAGGCATGAGGACTGCAGCCACAGCAGCCAATGCTTGAATGTATTTTGTAAACAGAACAGTAGGAGATGTACCACATAGCTATGTCTCTCTCCTTAGTGGCTGTAATATAGGACAAGGAGGTGGGCTGCAGAAAGATGGAAGGGGTAAAGAGCTTTGTTCCTCATTATCCAGGGAATGGTTTTTTACTTCAGAATTTATGTAAATATAATCCAGATGCTATAGTGAAGTTCACAACCAGAAGAAAACATTCTTGTGGATTTAGGCAGAACAAATTCAATAGAAAGTTAAATTATGCATCCATTTGCACTGCGTTATACATGGGCTTGTGCATAATTTGGGTCTAATATGCTTCATGCTGCAGTACTGAATGTGGGCGATGAAGGCTGCATGACTACCTTCATTTTAACCCAGTTTTCACCTTCAGAGTTTTCAAAACCTTTGCTTTTGGGCATGCTCTGTTTCAGCCTGCCAGTTTTGTTTCAATATTTTTGATACCTGACTTATATGTTAACAAACCCCCTAATATAAAAGACGTAGGGATCTCACAGACTCCCACTTGATATTATAAAAGCAGTTCCACAGAAGGTAGACCATACAACTTTAGTGATTATCAGAACATCAGCCAGAACCTTTCAATAAATTCTGATGTAGAAAAGAATAGGACAAGCAGATGCTAAGCTAAACATGGGGAGTCTTCACTACTACAGAAAGATCTTAAAAAGGAAAGTAAAGAAAATTGCCCCTACTTGATACTCTATACCAGTCCAGACATTTAGGACCTACTTAAGCAGTTACTGTGCTTGAGTGTGGGAAAGATTAGCATTCAACAGCCAAATACCTCTCTGCCAAAAGTCACACCTTTGGAAATAAATACATTAGCTCCAACATTTAGGTTATGTATGGGCTGATGTCCCCTCTGGCTGTCTTACAGATCTACAGTAAAGACACTTCTCCGATGTCAGTACACAAGGATTCTACTGATCAAGCTGAATGTGCCTTAAAGGTCTGTGACACCACTCCATGAGAAGGTAGACCTCCCTCACACAGACTTTAAAAGGGAAAAGATAGCAAATCTAGCTTTAGAAAAATGATCCACTGCCCAGTATTTTAGCCACAGAAATCTCTTCAAGTAGACAAGACTCCAGAAGTTGCACTGTCATGCGTGTGGTATCACATACAACCAAGAGAGCCAACTCCAGACATGTCAGTGCTTCAGTAACTTTGGGGTTCTCCTCCTTTGCCTCCAGGTATCTGCTAAGCTACTGCAGCCTTCTAACCAATGCCCTCTAATCTGGAGATCAGTATAGGCAGGTCTTCTTTACCATGGAAACAAGCTTTCCCTAATATGCCCGGGGGCCTGAGATGTTCAGTGACATTTTGCTCCTGTCTCCTGCTCTTCATGATCAGCTGCATCCTCCCATGGCCCATCTTCTTCAGCTGGAACATTACTGATGACAGTATCGTTGGGTTCAGTTTCCTGTGAGATTCTCAGTAGATACTGAGGGCTGGCACCTTAACACTTGCAAGGCAGGGCGCAATGATTTTTCTTCCCTCCTCCTCTTTTGCTCCTTTTTCTGGAAAACCTGGAATGCTTGACCACAGGAGAAAATTGCACTGATTTAACCACAGGTGCTATTTTAAAGCAGACTTAGTTAAACTAGTACAAATCCCTGTTGAGGACACACTTATTTTCGTTTTAACCCAGGCTTTAACAGATTGTGAATTGATATAAGCCACACAGAAATAAGCCACTCTTAAACTGAAATAAGTATGTCCAAACAGGGGTTTGCACCACTTTACTCGTATTGGTTTAAATAAAGTCAAGCTACTCCAGTGCAACTTTCTCATATGGACAAGACCAATCAAAGAATTAAACCAGATCTTGGCTAAAATATCTAGACTGGTCAGCAGGGCACCTGCATCTTTATGCATAGGAGGATAGAACTGAAGATGGATCTGCCCCTACAGTGATGGAAAGATCTCTCCCCTGGAATATCTAGATCTGCAAGGAAAGGAGAGCCACATGCTGCAGTGCTATGGTTTTGCAAATAAGGAGGGTGTAGGGAAGGAGGGAAATTCTGGCAACATATCTTCTGTTCCCTCTCCTCCTTCTTGCTGGAGAAGGGAGGACTTGAGGAGGGACAGATGGAGTTTACTGTGTCCCCCTCATAGGTCCTCCTGATCCTGAATTTCACTGTGTTCTCTGGTCCAATCAGGATTGTGACGGTTTCCCTTGAGACCTGCTTCAAACAATGCCAAGGCCCTCTCAGATACTCTTCATGATGGGGTGGAAGGTGAGATTAGGGCTAGCAACTGTAAGAGTCTCACTACTGCTTGAATGGCTCCTGAGCCATCCTGATAGGCAGAGCCCTGCAAACCAATAGGACAAAATACAAAACTACAAATACTGAGTCCAGATTGGGTGGGAAAACAACCAAACCCTCTCGGGCATGCCTCCAGCCCATGGGGTAGGCATGAGGGTGGCTCCAGGCCATGCTCCTGCCAGCTGCTGCCACTTCACTGCACTGAGTGCACTCTAAGGTGAGCATGCTGTTGAGTCCCAGAACTACTCAATCCACAGCACACACGCTGCAGAGGGGCAGCAGATGGCAGGAGCAGGGCATGGAGCCACCAGCAAATGCAGCCACTGCCTCATGAACCCCACGGGCAGAAGGAGTTCCACAGGCAGGAGGTGGCACTGATGGCACTTACTCAGGTTAGGGGGGAAGGGTTGGAGTTGGGTCAGAAAATTAGGCCCAAGCAGATCAATACTGCGAGGGGCAGGGAGATGCTGAGGGTTCTCACTGGAGCATCTACCATTTGAATATCAACATGCCCTGCTCTCCTGAGCCGTTTCTCTAGGACAGAGAATCCAACTCCCAAGCAGAGGCTGGCACAGTTCCTCCCACTGATACTTTCCACTGGTGCAGTAAACTGCTCTGAAACAGAGCAGCTCTCTTACTGGATACTTTGTTGCTTTCCTGCTTCTGCCATTGGGAGTGTGGCGTTAGAAAGAGGCAGGGTATTTTCCATACTTAAAGCACTGGGCTGGCACTGTTTGGGAGACAGCCTCTAAGGCAAGAGGGGGTGGGAGGGGAAACGGGGCCGCAGCTGCTCTATTCCACATCTGACCCTCTATGGCTGGACAAAGATGTCCCCCACTAGACTGGCCCTGTACAGGGTCAGATTCCTCAAAGAGACAGGGCTGTGCCTGCATCCGCTCTTTCCTCCTTAACACTCAGTGTGGGAACAGGGGCTGCCTTGGGGATGGTGAGTGTGTGCATCAAAAAAAGAGTTCAAGCTGCAGGTGCCCAGGCTGGCACATCTGTGCAAGAGTTGGAGCTGAACTGGTCTAGGCTTCTCAGGCAATATCCTCTTACCTTCAGATACGCACTTCATTAGGGGAAACTCCTCTTTGCTAACCAATTCCTCAGTATCTGAACCACAACTGCAGTTGAGGCAAAAGAATCCAGCAATGCTAGGCTGATTTGGGGCCTGGCAACATTTGCAGCTCCCGACCCCAAACTGGCACCTGGCATTCTTGCCAGGATCAGCCATGCCAGGCGTTGAGATGCAGGGTAGCACAGCACAAGTATGAACAAGCACCCTTAAAGCAGTCAGTGCCTTACATGGGCCGCCAAAGTAGCTGCACACAGTGGTGTGGCAAGGAGTTTTCTAGGCCTGCTTCCCTCTTCTCCTTCTAGGGAAATAGGTCATCCACCTAATAGAGATAGAAACAATTTGAGAGGCTTAAGGAGGTATGTCACAGGACTTGGTGTACGGTCTCCATCTGCTGGTTGGGAGGACCTATAAAACAAGCAACTGCTATTGAAGAATGAAGTGAGGTAGGATGGATTAAGTTTGAAGAGGAAAAATACCTTATTTAAGAAGGGTGGTAAGATACATACTTTCCCCATTTAGAAAGTCCACGCTGACCTCTAAAACTCTGTGTGTGTGTGTGCGCGTGTGCGAGAGAGAGAGAGAGAGATCTTCAGCAAGAACTATTCACTATGAAAGTAGGAAAACATTAAAATTACGAAGTTATAAGCAATTGGTTTGTGTATAATACATATTACATATAGTGATTTACATCTTCAGAACACTAAAAGTGGAGAGAGACACTGCCAAGGTCCCTCAACAGAAATGTTTCTATTATTTTAAATTTCAGTGGAAACAACTGCTTTTAAACAACACCTCCACTGCAGACTTAACAGTAATGAAAACGTGAAGGTGCAAGCGGCCTCACCAATTTTTATTGATAAAGATGAGAGAAACTAAACAGTAAGTAATGGAAAGTAAAAGTGAATTTTAAAAATCTCACTACAGTTTTGACAGACCTTGAAAAAGTTTTCAGAGGACTAAACCTGGCCAGAGGCAGATACAGGAGAACAACGAGGAAAGTAGAATGAAATTATTAGAAACACTGATCTCCACACCCATATTGCTGACTGCAGAACTTAGGGGAAAAAAGAAGTAAAAATCTTTACTTTTTACATTATAATATTAAACTAATTTATATTTTCTGAATTTTGGAGCTACCGAGGAAGGTGTAACATGTAAGTGAACAGGCTATCATGGGCACAGAAGACCCCTGATTTGTCCTCTTCCCCCATTTAAAAAAAAAAGGCATTTCAGCCACCCTACCCTGCTTGCTTTTATATCACTCAAACGATGGGGGGCTCAGTATTTCTCATTTTCCCTTTCTGTAGAAGGCATTGGGTCAGCCTAAAGGACTTACTCAAAAACAGCCATGGGGGTGTTTTCTTCTTACCCAGGTCCCTAACATAGCAAGAGTACACTGCCTTCATAGTTTCTCCAGTCTCTTACAGTCCAGATTATCTGGCTAGAGATTGGAACAAGAACTCTTCTGAATTGCAGACAGGGCTCTGTGCTATCATTCAACAGCCAGCTCAGTTCTGGAAGTCAGTTTGCATAGGATTATTTCCCCAGGTAAAGATGTTTTTCTGTGATGCAGTTACTGATTAGAGTTTTATTCCAAATTCACTAACTGTAGGTTTCATAATTACACACATTTAAAAGTTAATGTAGAAATTTATATTTTTTCCTCCCGAGGTTTTGCATTTCACTGCTGTATTTTATACACCAAGTTTGGTTACTTAACCAAAAAAAAAAACAAACCCACTGTCAGTGACTGTCACTGGATGAGTTGGTGTTAACTGGGATGCCCAAAAGAAACTCAATTTTAACTAAAATTATACCTGTACATTCCCAAATGAGACTTTTAAACACTGTTTTCTCTGAAAATTGTTGAAAGAAAGCAAATATCACTGTGGGGGTTTTATGTGAAGTGGGGTGGGCAGTCGGAAGAAATCCCACCCTGCAATGGGTCAGAGATCAGATTTCAAACTCTGTTCCTGATTCCCTGGATTGGCGGGAACTAGGAAAACAGTTCAGGTCCTGTGCTCCTACAGAGATGGAAGGTTAGCACCCATCTCATGTCACAAGCGAACACAACAGCATTTCACACTTCAGGCTCCCTCTCCCAGCCAAATTCCTTCCCTTTCCCACAAAGCACAGCATTATGAAGATAAAGCCCATTAGCACTGTTCTAAACACCTGCTGGGTAGTAGCATTATTTGAGATATGGAGAACTACTTCTTGTAGGGCTTGAGCATGCTGCTTCTATAGTACATTCAGTCCTGGAAAACTCCAGATCCTAGGAAAGAATTTGATCCATCTATTTGATCTACTAAATGCATGTTATCAGGATCTGAATAAAGCATTCAAAATGTAAAAATTTTGTATTAATTCATAGCTGTGCATGCCTCTTATTATTAAGACAAACAGAAGCCAGTACCGTTTGAGTACATTAATCCTTGAAGAACTCTGACTTACACCAAAACTAACTGTTATCAAACTCTTTAACCTTGTTCAGAAATAGCTTTAAATTTCAATTTACAATTCAACTTGTTCCCTGTATGAGGTGGCCAACACAGTGAATTACTTAATTTCATTTCTTTTGAATTGTTAAAATGAGGAAAACAGAGGGAAGCCGCATAGGTTGAACTTAAATAGCAAGATGTCCTTTCAACATTCAAAACATATTATCAGTATATTTCTTCATTAATTATTTAATGAATTGGTGTCAACAGTATGTAACCGAATTGAAAGACATTAAAGGTGCATCAGCAGCACTATCTGCAGTATGCTCCTCCCAACCCAGTCCTTCAATTTAAAGTAGTGGAGGACAAAAGGAGAGCTTCTGAAACTAAGCAGGAATCCCTACCAAGTCTTCAGCCAGCTGTTAAGTTTCATATGCAAGGGGGAAAATTGAGGACTAGATAAAGTTTCCAAACAGAGGTCAATAGTACAATAGCAAGGTTTTAAAAGAAAAATGGAAAGAAATAAATTAGGAAAGGTTTAAGCATTGTACTTCAGCTGACTGGGGAATTAGAGGGATTGGAGAAAACACTAAAAATAATGACAGGTTTCAGAGTAACAGCCGTGTTAGTCTGTATTCGCAAAAAGAAAAGGAGTACTTATGGCACCTTAGAGACTAACCAATTTATTTGAGAATAAGCTTTCGTGAGCTACAGCTCACTTCATTGGATGCATACTGTGGAAAGTGTAGAAGATCTTTTTATACACACAAAGCATGAAAAAATACCTCCTCCCACCCCACTCTCCTGCTGGTAATAGCTTATCTAAAGTGATCACTCTCCTTACAATGTGTATGACAATCAAGGTGGGCCATTTCCAGCACAAATCCAGGGTTTAACAAGAACATCTGAGGGGGCTCCACCTAGGTCGAAACAGCAGACTGGACTTCTACATAGAGTGCTTCCGCCGACGTGCACGGGCTGAAATTGTGGAAAAGCAGCATCACTTGCCCCATAACCTCAGCCGTGCGGAACACAATGCCATCCACAGCCTCAGAAACAACTCTGACATCATAATCAAAAGGCTGACAAAGGAGGTGCTGTTGTCATCATGAATAGGCCAGAATATGAACAAGAGGCTGCTCGGCAGCTCTCCAACACCACTTTCTACAAGCCATTACCCTCTGATCCCACTGAGAGTTACCAAAAGAAACTACACCATCTGCTCAAGAAACTCCCTGAAAAAGCACAAGATCAAATCCGCACAGACACACCCCTGGAACCCCGACCTGGGATATTCTATCTACTACCCAAGATCCATAAACCTGGAAATCCCGGGCGCCCCATCATCTCAGGCATTGGCACCCTGACAGCAGGATTGTCTGGCTATGTAGACTCCCTCCTCAGGCCCTACGCTACCAGCACTCCTAGCTACCTTCGAGACACCACTGACTTCCTGAGGAAACTACAATCCATCGGTGATCTTCCTGATAACACCATCCTGGCCACTATGGATGTAGAAGCCCTCTACACCAACATTCCACACAAAGATGGACTACAAGCCGTCAAGAACACTATCCCCGATAATGTCACGGCTATCCTGGTTAACCTACAGGACAGGCTAACAAAGAAAATAACAGAATGTCACGGCTAACCCACAGGACAGACCTAACAAAGAAAATAACAGAACGCCACTAGCCGTCACCTTCAGCCCCCAACTAAAACCCCTCCAACGCATTATTAAGGATCTACAACCTATCCTGAAGGATGACCCAACACTCTCACAAATCTTGGGAGACAGGCCAGTCCTTGCTTACAGACAGCCACCCAACCTGAAGCAAATATTCACCAGCAACCACATACCACACAACGGAACCACTAACCCAGGAACCTATCCTTGCAACAAAGCTCGTTGCCAACTGTGCCCACATATCTATTCAGGGGACACCATCACAGGGCCTAATAACATCAGCCACACTATCAGAGGCTCGTTCACCTGCACATCCACCAATGTGATATATGCCATCATGTGCCAGCAATGCCCCTCTGCCATGTACATTGGTCCAACTGGACAGTCTCTACGTAAAAGAATAAATGGACACAAGTCAGATGTCAAGAATTATAACATTCATAAACCAGTCGGAGAACACTTCAATCTCTCTGGTCACGCGATTACAGACATGAAAGTTGCTATATTACAACAAAAAAACTTCAAATCCAGACTCCAGCGAGAAACTGTTGAATTGGAATTCATTTGCAAATTGGATACAATTAACTTAGGCTTGAATAGAGACTGGGAGTGGCTAAGTCATTATGCAAGGTAACCTATTTCCCCTTGTTTTTTCCTACCCCCCGCCCCTCAGACGTTCTTGTTAAACCCTGGATTTGTGCTGGAAATGGCCCACCTTGATTATCATACACATTGTAAGGAGAGTGGTCACTTTAGATAAGCTATTACCAGCAGGAGAGTGGGTTTGTGTGTGTGTGGCGGCGGTGGCCGGGGGTGGGGGACAGACCTGGATTTGTGCTGGAAATGGCCCAACTTGATTATCATACACATTGTAAGGAGAGTGATCACTTTAGATAAGCTATTACCAGCAAGAGAGTGGGGTGGGAGGAGGTATTTTTTCATGCTTTGTGTATATAAAAAGATCTTCTACACTTTCCCCAGTATGCATCCGATGAAGTGAGCTGTAGCTCACAAAAGCTTATGCTCAAATAAATTGGTTAGTCTCTAAGGTGCCACAAGTACTCCTTTTCTTTTTACTAAAAATAATGGTCTTTCAATGTCACTTATCAAATGTGGCTAATAAAAACAAGAACTGAACTTTAGTAAATCTGAGTCTACCAGCCAAATATGCAGTATTATTGCCTACTCTGATTCTTGTCTTAAATTCCTAGATTCTGGAGCTATGGGATTACATGAGAAGCTTGGCTTTCATTTAAACAAAACAAAGTTTCTAGCCTTCATAGCGAAGGAATAAAAAAGATGGAAAACCCGGCCAGATATAACCTAAAGGTTCAAATACCAAGAAGTAAATAAATACCCCCAAATTTAAAAACATTTCAAAAGGCTTAGAGTTTTAAGATAATGTCATGATTTGGGGGGGAAGGGAGAGGGAGTACCTGACTCACGATTTTTTAAACTTGGGGTTAGCAATACCAAGTACAACAGGTAGTTTATGGGAGTCATTCAAAAAAAAAAAAAAACTAAAATTGTTTGTCTTTTTCTTCACTGGAGGCAGGCACATAATTAAACACATTCACTGTGCTCATTTCAGAAGTTTTATGTGACCACAAGGGTCCAAAAATTTTGACTTTTCCAAGGACATTTATGCATTAAATCTGGTCTTTTGCACCAGTCTTCTCCCATCTACACACCAAGGTCCTAGATCAACTTTGATTTCACAGCATCTCTTCCATGCCTTGTCTTTCCACACATCTGTCCTCTTTTTTGTTTATCCTCATTCCCCTTTCAGACACTCTTCATCCCTTAAACTCCCTCTTCTGTTCTGGTTGTTCCTTATTCTTGACGAAGCATTTTGGCATATAAGCCTCTGTTTGGTTGGATTCCCAAAATTTATTGCATGAAGTCTGTGCCTCGGATGTCCTTCTGTAGAAATGGGATAATACTTCTCTATCTCATAGGGGTGCCTGGAAGCACTGAGATCTACTGATAAGAGCTAGATAGGTGGTATAATGAGTTACTAGTCACGTTCTACAGTTGACTCTACTATCAACATGACAGTGGCTTCATCTCTGAATGGGTCCCAGGACACATTACCTCAACTGCCCTGAGAGCCTTTCAGGCAGTCTCCTTGGTGAGAATAAAAACTGACTTCAGCATGGAAAGCTGGTTGTCACACTCCAAATAGCTGCTACTGGGCTACAAACTGCCTATCAGGTAAGTCAGCTGTCCGAGAAGGCTCAGCCACAGTTGACACATACCACCTGTCTCCACACAGAGGCATGCAGGCAGGAGTTCTCTCTCTAGTGCAACCTACCTAAGAGCACCCTCAGCATTGCTAACAAGGGGATAAAAGAAACCCAGATGGTCCACTGGCAAAGAGCTACCCCTAAATGAGCCTTTCCCCATGAAAGATGGGGAGAGAGAAATGAAGGCAAAGCAACTCCCTGTAATTATCAAAAGAAAGAAACTGCTGTGAAATCAGTGTTAACATCTGTATGAAAGTAACATCCACTTTCTATCAACTCTTGAGGCTCAAAAAACAAATGTTATTACTTGCCTCTAAAAATAAGAATTGTCACCACTTACTTAGATTGCCACATCTTTGTGTGTCTATTTGGAACAGACAGGTTTATTCAGGTAATGGCAAGCAGTAGAACTGATTCTTACATAGATTTTGGAACACCCTATCGGAGGGGTGGGCAAACTTTTTGGCCCGAGGGCCACATCGGGGTTGCGAAACTCTATGGAGGGCCAGGTAGCGAAGACTGTGACTCCCCAAACAGCCTGGCCCCCCACCCCCTATCTGCCCACTCCCACTTCCCGCCCCCTGACTGCCCCCCTCAGAATCCCCAACCCATCCAACCCCCCCATTCCTTGCCCCTTGACTGCCCCTTCCTGGGACCTCCCGCCCCCCCTGCTCTCTGTCCCCTGACCCCTATCCACACCCCCGCCCCACAACAGACCCCTCGGGACTCCCATGCCTCTCCAACCCCAACCCCCCTCCCATTTCCCCATCCTGACTTCTGCCCCCTGAACCTCCACCCCATCCAACCGCCCCCTGCTCCCTGTCCCCTGACAGGCCCCCCTGCCTCTTATCCAACCCCCTGCTCCTCTTACCATGCCACTCAGAGCGGAAGGAAGCCACGCCACCTGGCTGGAGCAAACCGTGCTGCGTGCTGAGGCTGCGGGGGAGGGGGGGACAGCAGGGGAGGGGCCGGGGGCTAGCCTCCCTGGCCGGGAGCTCAGGGGCCAGGTAGAACTGTCCCACGGGCTGGATGTGGCCCACGGGCCGTAGTTTGCCCACCTCTGCTCTATTGGCTTCAGAAATCAGCCTCTTTCAAACTATTCTTCCATAGCTCACCATGTTATAGGAAAGACTAGCACTTATTAGCACTCAGACTAAAGAGTAACATGCTTTTTTTTTTTTTTTATTAAGAAAATAATGCCCAAGAGATTTCTAATTCCTCCTCTGGAAATGATGATCTAAACTTATGCCATGAAATGCAAAACAAAAAAAAACCCAAGAATTACCATTGCCTAATTCACAATTAGCTCTGACTACCAATCACTTGGAGTGCGACTAAAGAGCATTATAAATTTGACGTTTTTTAAAATATGAAACTACCAGAATTAAGTTATACATAATGATTTAAAGTCATGAAGGAGGCAGATGAATTGGAGAGGATTCAGAGAAGTGCCACAAGAATGATTAAAGGATTGAAAAACATGTTTTATAGTGATACTCAAGAAGCTCAACCTATTTATCTTACCAAAGAGACACTTAAGGTGTGATTTGATCACAGTTCATAAATACATGAGGAACAAAATTTTGATAAATGGGCTCTTCAATCTAGCAAAGAGCTAACAAGATCCAATGGCTGGAAGTTGAAACAACAAAAATTCACACTAGAAATAAGGCAAAACATTTTAGAAAAAGTGAGGGTAATTAACCACTGGAACAATTTACCAAGGGATGCGGTGGATTCTCCATCATGGCAATTTAAAATCAAGACTGGACTTTTTTTCTAAAAGATCTGCTCTAGTTCAAATAAATTCAGGACATTCTGTGGCTTGTGCTATGCAGAAAGTCAGACCAGATTAACACAATGGTCCCTTCTAACCATATAATCTATGTATCAATTAACTGCATATTTCCCAGTTCCATACAGTCAAATATCATTACTCAGTGTTTACATTTCTAAGATTGTCTCTGCAACCAAGGCAACTACAATCCAATTTTATTTTATTTTTTTTAAAAATAGCAGCTTAGATCATTGTGACAGAGCTCCTTCTCCGCCTCGGTGGGTTCTGCGCTTCCACTTAACAGCGGGCCAGAGTATTCCTCTCTCCCTCAATTTCCCCATGCCTCTGGGCTTGGCGTCCACACCTTGCCTCCTTGACGCCATGGGGAGACGGACGAGGGGAGCCTCTTAGTTTCGGTTAGCCCCTCCGGGCCTGGTGGCAACAGACCAGACACCCAGTTCAGTCTCTCCCATCTGGTGGGGTCTCTTCCCTCAGACCTCTACGCCCGGAAGGGCCGTTCACCCAGTTGGGCAGGGTTTCCCCTGCCCTTCGCCTCTGTACCTGTGGGGTTTCCCTCTGGGTGTTTGTCAGCCTCTGCACCGCCCAGCTCTCCAGTAGCTCGCCTTCCTCCCACAGCTCCTACTGCGTGCCCCTATCTGGCTGGAAGGGAGGCTCTTAACAGGTTCTGGCAGGCCCCTAGATTGGCCCCAGGTGTTGTAATTAAACTGGAGTAACCCCTGTTCAATTACCAAGGGAAAAGGAAGTTGCTTATCCTGGGGCTAATATACTTGCCTTCCACCACTCTCCTGTAGCTGTCTGGCCTGACCCAGTCATATTATATAGAAAATTTCATGATCTTCATAACATCAGGATGAGTCAGAAAACTTGTGATCTCAAGGTTGCAACTTACTGTGTACACTAGAAGTTCAGTCAGTATAACTGTGCTGCTCAAGGGCATGGGCATTTCCAAGCTGCAGAGGGCAAAATTCTTGTCTCACTTACCTGTGAAGATCTCTCTTAGCATAATGGTAAATGTACATTGAATACACTTGGAACATTTTTCCCTAACATAAATTTTTCGTGTAGACTAGGGCTCGGATACCATGACAGACAATTTATCTTCAGCACCCACTAACCCTGGCATTGAAACTCCCAGTGTATTCAAGGTACATTTACCATTATGCTAAGAGAGATCTTCACAGGTAGGTGAGACAAGAATTTTGCCCTCTGCAGCTCGGAAAGGATGTTTTTTAAAACAAAAGAAATAGAAGTCAATCTAAAAATAGTGCCTCATAATCCTGCTGCTTTCGAGTCATGACTACAAACCTTTACCTGCTAAGAGCAGTTTTGTTTGTTTGTTTTGTATTTTGTTTTAAAGATAGGGTGTGTAGGCAGAATAGCGCGAAGGTGTTTCGATAAATGTTTCCAATGGCTCTTATAGTGAACCTCTGTTATGAACAGAATGAATTACCATCTAGACTCCCCACCCCAAGAGATTAAGCCACATGTAGAATTCAAAAGGACTGTCTAGAGATCTACATCTGAAAAAGCTGGCTGCAGTTTTCTATCCAAGGAAGGAAGTTGCCACTCAAGGAAGGATGTCTGCCAGTCATCCAGGATATGAACATGTGAACGGCTTTGGTCTCCAACCAGTCCACTAAGATCACACTCAACAAAACAAATGCTTAAAGGAGATGTTGATACATTGGATAATTATTATTTATATTAGTGTAGGACCTTGAGGCCCTGATCAAAATTAAGGCCACATTGTGCTGGGCATGTGTGCAAACATATAAGTAACTTTTAGGTACAAGATTTTCAACCTTGTCTGTTAATCAGTGGCCTGATTTTTCAAAAACCGCCAATCCAGCACCTCCTATTGAATTCAAATGTGTGATCAGCATTTGAGGAAGAAGCAGGCTATTCATTTAGGAATCTAAATATGGATTTAGGAACCTATTTTTGAAAATCTTGACCTATACATTCAGAATTTAACCAGCATAGAAGAAAAACGGCAACATATACCAAATCTGTGATTTTATCACAAGCCTCATAATCTTAGGTGTTTTGTTTCTAGCAATCTCCTATTTTCTTATATTAAATTGGTGTATTTTGCTCTTATTCAAATGGCCCAATCTTCTATTACTTTCAATGGGGGTGAAGTAGCACTATGACCTAACTAGAGATAGCTCCCCATATCCTACAGCTTTTGCATATGGAAGTCAGGCTTTGCACTAACTGAGATAGAAACAACAAAAGTGGTAGCCAACCTTGCGAGAAGATAGCAGCTCCCAAACTATATGGTTAGGGAACCAGACAGGCAACTGTAGAGAGATGTGGTAATATGGTATGCAGGAGGAACACTGTGGGAGAGGCAGGGTAACATAAGGAGCAGGAAGATGACTGAGGAGTGATACAAAATTGCAGGGAGCAGGGAATATGATGAAGAGCAAATGATTTCAAAGGGAAAGGGAAGTGTAGCCCATACAGCCAGCTTTAGCCTTCTTCTTGCTCAAATGCTAACAAAGGTAAATATGGGGGCAAGTTAATGTAGGAAGTGGGTGGCAGACCATGAAAGGACAATGTAGGGCAAGAGACTGGGTGGGGCAGGGAACAAGGCAGAATATTGGAAAAGGGGGGAGGAGAGGGATAGAGAGGAAGAGACTGGCAAGTTCCTCACCACAGGTTTAAGACAACTTAAGTGATATCCCCCTCCAAGCAGTAAATAGGGGAGGCTTGCAATTGTGTACACACATTTTAAGTTTAATTCTGAACAAGGCATTGCCTCAAAAACAGAGAGAGATTTAAAAAAATCTAAGATCTCATGGACTTCTGAGGGCCTTTACTCAACATTTTTGTATGCTTGGATTGGCAAAACTAGAGATTCCACAAAGCATCTAAATTTCTGCCGCTGAAAATCATCTTCAGAATTATTGAGAAAAGTTGGTTGTTAATATGGCAGAAATGAAGGATAAGAATAAATCTGCTAAGTAGCAGTACTCACAACCCCAAAGATTCAAAAATCATGAGTCAGACCCCCACACTTCCCCACCCACTCCAAAAACTGAAATTGTTTTAACAAGATTATATTGCGGTTTTCGTCCATCTTGATATTTCAACTCCCCTGCTCACCCCTTGAGAGCATGTGTGTCAAGTAACGGTCCCAGTGGCTCCAAATGTATTAAGATTATTTTGTCCCCTGCTTCAGGAATTCTCACCCTCACATCTCCCCATTTCTGGGCCAGCAATCATTTCCCACCCACCACCACACCTCTGCTCCTTCTGCAGCTCCTGGGGATGTTTGTTCCCCATCCCAGGTCTGAGGGTACAGCCTGCAGCAGGACCCTTTCCAGGCTGGGAGGGGCAGCTCTAGAAGCTTCACTAGCTCTCCACCTTCCCAGGTCTGGTGTTATATGGGGATATTGGGGGGGAGGGGGTGCTGTTCTATTGCTCAGAGTTCAGAGAGGGAAGGAGGGAGCACAGTGCTGGGCTCTTTTTCTTGTGCTGAAGTACTGGGCTCTTTTTGCTTCCTCTTCCCCACCTGTGAGAACTGTGTCACCTGCTTCCTGCAGCAGCTGTTCCCCAAGACCTAGGACAGTGGAGAAGGCAGTCAGAGGAGGTTACCCTCACCAGGCAGGGCTGAAATTCGCAAAACCCCATATCACCGTGAGACTGGGTCCAGTGCCAGCCAAACTCATGTGACTCACAAATTCACAAGAGTTGACAACACAGGAGAAGTGCCTCCTGTTTAGCCACAACAACAGGAAGAATTTGGCTTTAAAGCAATCTTTGAAGTACCGCAACCCTTCCTCCCCCACCCCTAACATATACACACATACACAAATCCACAGGAAGTTCCTTCACTCTGCTGATTGGATTACAGCTATTCAGTGATAGAGGAAAGAAAGAACATGGAATCTGACTGTAAATGACCCTGTGGGAATGCAAGAGCAGGTTGTCTGCATGGGGCTCCACTGAGAGGGAATTTTCGTCTCCTTACCTGACCTTGTTTGCAGGATTTATGGCACAACAACATTATATGGTAAAGAGCAGACTGTCAGTCTGGGTTCAAAAATGGCTCTGCTAACATCCCGAAGATAAATCACAAATTCTTTGCCAGCTAAGTGAAGATCTTGAAAGAAAAGCAGACTGATGTCATGCACTAAAACCCCTTTCAGCATGTCCCTAATGCACTGTACAGCAAAGCCCGAGGCAGCTAAGTCACTGGCTGCAAGAGGACAAACCCTGGCATATCCCTCTGGGATGGTAAGATCTGGGAGAACCCATGGTGCAAAAGGAATCTGCGTTAGGTGCTGCCTCCCATTCCTAATGCAAAATTCCTTTCCTGAAGTAGGAGAACTTGAACATTGCCACTGCCCAGCCACATATAAAGGTTGGGAATGTACCACTAGGCTATGCAAGTCCCCAGCCCTTCCCAAAGTGCTTCTGCAAAAGACACTCTCCTGCTGAGCAAAGCCAAGCAGGAGCCAGTAGGAGAAATCTGCTTTTAGAAAAAAAGAAAGACTTGTTTCCCACAAGAGTGCAGACTGGTGCACAGAATTTAAAGAAACTGAACTAAGATGGAAAATAGCCCCAACTAATCTTAAGCATCATCTCCACGCCCCAGAGCCTTTAACCTATTTATCCTCATAACCTATTTATCCTCATAATCCCTCTGAGGTAGAGAAGTGCTATTTAACCACATTTTGCAGATGTACAGTTAATGCAGTATAACCCTCCTTGTATGGATGCAATTCTAACGGTGTAAAGGTATTTCATATCAGTAGAGCTATTCCCAATAAGGAAGGGAAGTAACTATACCAGTCACCATATACCAGTATAACTTCACCCACACTAACACTTATAAACAGTAAAACTATTTTGGCTATAAAAAAAAGTCACACTCCTAACCAAAATAATTATATCTGTAAAACTTTCATGTGTGGACCAGGACTATATGATTTGCCCACGGTCACACAGGAAGTCTGTGATGGTGCATAGAATTGAAAGTGGTTCTCCCAAGTCCCATAGCAGGGCCCTAGCCACTGGACCATCCCTTCCTCTCAAATTATTGTTGGGGTTCTGTTTTCTCAGCAGAAGGAACTAAATCAAGTGCTTGGAAGAGCTTTGCACCAAACAAGGCCTCTGAACACATTTACCACAGAACAGCATAATAAAGTAGTCTGACTCCTTGTTTTGTCCCATCTATAGACGGCAAGGAAGAATGACCTTGGGGCTAAGGAAGCGGACTGAGACTTCCAACTCTACTGGGCATAATGCTTCTGTACCATACAGAGGTGTTATAAGGATAACTTCAATAAATCAATGAATGTGAGACACTCCTATTATGGTGACAAATGTCATAGCAAAAACCTATGAAAGACAGACAGTTTCAAATTGAAGTCAGAGAACAAAATTTCTGGCTGAAGATACAAGTTGAAAGCAATGTGTGACATAGAAGTCATCCCTCTACATCTGACCTCATTTCTGCTCTAGCTGCTCCCTTGGTCTCCTTGATCTACACCTCTTACTAAGTCTGGAAAAGCTTTTAAATCAACACTTGACAACACTTTCCTTCTATTTCAAATCACTCTTTAAAAAAGCATTCTGCTCCAAAAGTTCTGCTTAGATCCAAATCAGCGTCACCATACACAAGTTACACTGATTGTATTGTCTGTCTATTATGGAGATTTAAACAATAAGCTCTTCAAAAGTGTGTCTTTTATGTATGTTTACTACTGTAAAGTGCAAGTGAACATCTATGGCTATAAGCAGGTTTGCAAGGATTGGATTTTTATCGGTAAATGTAAGTAAATGTCGATTTTGCTGTACAAACCAAAGAAAAAAATATTTCCACCAATAATCAAAATTTGCACATAAGCAAAGTAAGAAAAATGCTGCTTGAGAACTTCTTATAGTTTGATTTAAGGATATTTACTTTGTATATTTTCACATGTGATATTGACAATTTGCATTTAAATGGTTATAAAGCTTTAATATTTTGAATCTCAGCATCTAAGGTCATTAAATGTTTGACACCTCATAATTTCCCACAACTATGAAAATGTAAATAGATAAAAATTTTAAAAATGCTTAAAAATAAACACAATATTACCCATTAAAATTCTTTAAAAGAAAACAAAAATTGAATTCTGCCAAGCCTAGCTATAAGTATTATATAGGCAGGCAATTTTGTTTTATGTCCGATTTTTTAATAAATAGGTGACAGAAAGCTGCTTAGCATTTTGGGATGTCAGAATACCTCCTGCAAGATAGAGAGATTAGTAAAAAAGAACAGGAGTACTTGTGGCATCTTAGAGACTTACAAATTTATTTGAACATAAGCTTTCATGGGCTACAGCCCACTTCTTCAGATACATGCAGTGTAAAATACAGTAGGACAATTTTATACACACAGAGAACATGAAACAATGGGTGTTACCATACACACTGTAACGAGAGTGATCAGGTAAGGTGAGCTATTACCAGCAGGAGAGTGGGGGGAAAAAACCTTTTGTACTGATGATCAAGATGGGCCATTTCCAGCAGCTGACAAGAACGTCTGAGGAACAGTGGAGGGGGTGGGGGAGAAATAAACATGGGGACACAGTTTTACTTTGTGCAGTGACCCATCCAGTCCCAGTCTTTATTCAAGCTTAAGTTAATGGTGTCCAGTTTGCAAATTAATTCCAATTCAGCAGTCTCTCATTGGAGTCTGTTTTTGAAGTTTTTTTGTTGTAATATTGCAACTTTTAGGTCTGTAATCAAGTGACCAGAGAGATTGAAGTGTTCTCCGACTGGTTTTTGAAAGTTAATTCTTGACGTCTGATTTGTGTCCATTTATTCTTTTACATAGAGTCCGGTTTGGCCAATGTACATGGCAGAGGGGCATTGCTGGCACACGATGGCATATATCACATGGTAAATGTGCAGGTGAACAAGCCTCTGATAGTGTAGCTGATGTGATTAGGCCCTGTGATGGTGTCCCCTGAATAGATATGTGGACACAGTTGGCAAGGGGCTTTGTTGCAAGGACAGGTTCCTGGGTTAGTGCTTTTGTTGTGTGGTTGCTGGTGAGTATTTGCTTCAGGTTGGGGGGCTGTCTGTAAGCAAGGACTGGCCTGTCTCCCAAGATCTGTGAGAGTGATGGGTCGTCCTTCAGGATAGGTTGTAGATCCTTGATGATGTGTTGGAGAGGTTTTAGTTGGGGGCTGAAGGTGACAGCTAGTGGCGTTCTGTTATTTCCTTTGTTGGGCCTGTCCTGTAGTAGGTGACTTCTGGGTACTCTTCTGGCTCTGTCAATCTGTTTCTTCTCTTCAGCAGGTGGGTATTGTAGTTGTAAGAATGCTTGATAGAGATCTTGTAGGTGTTTGTCTCTGTCTGAGGGGTTGGAGCAAATGCGGTTGTAACACAGAGCTTGGCTGTAGACAATGGATCGTGTGGTGTGGTCTGGATGAAAGCTGGAGGCATGTAGGTAGGAATAGCGGTCAGTAGATTTCCGGTATAGGGTGGTGTTTGTGTGACCATCACTTACTAACACCATAGTGTCCAGAAAGTGGATCTCTTGTGTGGACTGGTCCAGGCTGAGGCTGATGGTGGGATGGAAATTGTTGAAATCATGGTGGAATTCCTCAACGGCTTCTTTTCCATGGGTCCAGATGATGAAGATGTCATCAATATAGCGCAAGTAGAGTAGGGGCATTAGGGGACGAGAGCTGAGGAAGTGTTGTTCTAAGTCAGCCATAAAAATGTTGGCATACTGTGGGGCCATGCGGGTACCCATAGCAGTGCCGCTGATTTGAAGGTATACATTGTCCCCAAATGTGAAACAGTTGTGGGTGAGGACAAAGTCACAAAGATCAGCCACCAGGTTTGTCGTGACATTATCGGGGATACTGTTCTTGACGGCTTGTAGTCCATCTTTGTGTGGAATGCTGTGTGGGATGTAGAGAGCTTCTACATCCATAGTGGCTAGGATGGTGTTTTCAGGAAGATCACCGATGGATTGTAGTTTCCTCAGGAAGTCAGTGGTGTCTCAAAGATAGCTAGGAGCGCTGGTAGCGTAGGGCCTGAGGAGGGAGTCTACATAGCTAGACAATCCTGCTGTCAGGGTGCCAATGCCTGAGATGATGGGTCGTCCAGGATTTCCAGGTTTATGGATCTTGGGTAGCAGACAGAATATCCCTGCTCGGGGCTCTAGGGGTATGTCTGTGCGGATTTGCTCTTGAGCTTTTTCAGGGAGTTTCTTGAGCAGATGGTGTAGTTTCTTTTGGTAACCCTCAGTGGGATCAGAGGGTAATGGCTTGTAGAACATGGTGTTGGAGAGCTTAGTGGGCACAGTGCTTGATGGTGGGGCCAAACGTGCTAGGCAAATCATTTATAAACACTGGTACTTATTTAACAACCTGCATGTGGTATAAATAATATTCACTATGTTTTTTTTATATCTGGCAGCAAGAAGGTAACAACTGAAGGCAAAAGGAATTTTACACTAACCAGGTACATGACGAATCCTTACTCAACCTCCCACAAAGATGATTCAAAAGCAGTCCTCAACTGATAGTCATCCAACCCTCAGCAGAATGCATGAAATCCATCTCCATTTCCTACTGTAACAACCTGCCACCATTTTAATGGTTAAGTCACTGACCTACTACCACCAACAGACTCTGCTGGCAGGATTACTCGAGAGGCAAAACAAAAAACAGCCCACTCATGAGTTGGGGCATTAGTCATTTCATATCTTTGCAGTACATGAATAGACTAGCAGACAGGAAGACACTCTAAATAAGGCAAGGAAAACTAACAATCTGTTAAACAAAAGATCCCCAAATTAAACAATCCAGCTGTCCTTCATCAATTAGATCAGTTACATGACAAGGTAAAAATTGTTTTATCATCTTGGCATTTAAAATAAATTTGAACTGAAGAGTTCTGTTTTAAATGAGTAAACATTTAACCAGCATTTGAAATACTGCTCTAAAGCTAGAGAAGGCAGCAATGAGGGGGAATAAAAATCAATTTAAAAAAGAATACCAAAAAAAGTCAGAATTTTATTTAAAATTGGCTTTGTTTTAATTAAGTTTATTTTTTTTTAATTAAATAGGTTTAGCAATCTATGTTAAGGCCTTAACTTACTATAATTATTAAAATAATTCAAACTGTATACAAAAATAATATTAAGCAGAAATGTTCACTTCCAAATTTTATAGAAACTCAAGCCATTGAACTGGTGGAAGCCACTGGCTAAGCATCTGGAATCAGAATTTACTGAAGTGCTAAGCCAGATTTTGATATCAACATGTTTTAAATGGCTACCAACCAATGAGAAACAACTTTTGTTTACAAAAATAACTGAAAAGTAAAAATGTATAACACAACATAAAAATCCATTATGTAAATCAAGATTTCCCACTTGCAGATTTAAATCTTAACTAAAATCAGTGATTTAAATTGCTTTGATTAAAATCAATCCACCCTGGCAGCACTACAGTTTCTATTTCTGTCAGCTTACACTGCTGCTCTCCCTGGTAGATGTTCTGTGGGAAGATGTGCAATTCGACAGAAAAGACGTAACTATGAATGAGCCTGTGCAGTAGCACTTGCTCAGAGCTGCACAGAGGTTATGAGCTCAGACACTCCTATCACTGGTGGGGGCTGATTCAAGGCAGTTGCAGAGATCTGACTACAGACCAATGTTAATTCACTACCATGAAACAACCAATTCCCTGCCATGCTCTAGTGAGGTTTTGAAGGCAGAGGAGAAAAGAGGTGCTAATGTTTTAGGGAAATTAAGTTATTAAGAAACTTCCCAATAACTTGTACTCTATACTAGCTTTCATTTTGCAGAAGGCAGGCCTGGGCACTGAAAGTGGGCTCTCTTGCCTCATCAACCCTAACCACATCATACGCTCATTCTATCCAAAGATCAACTTGAGAATCTTGATCTGGGTTTGTACAGTTTACTCTGAATGCTGGGTTACTCACCACTAATGTTTCTATGCAACAAGCAAGACAGCTGTCCTGTTTATTCCAGTGTGTGAATTAAGAGCATGAACTGCTGTGTAAAGGTAGTAAGGTACAAGGTATAGCTCTTCCCAAGAGATTATCCACCCTGGAAAAAAGTCAAGCTTAGATAAGATGTACCCTTGGCAAATATTCTTGCTATGTATTAGGTCGGACCTCATGTCCCACCTGGGGTACACCCTGAGCTGCTCAACTGAGTCAAAAAAACATTACTTGGTTCTACTGATTTAGTTTTATTACAGACATAAAAGCTATCAGATGTTCAAACTGCCTTTACTTCTCCATACACACATTCACCTTTTAACAGAACATTAAATCAAAAACTAACGCTGAAGGAAATGCAGCTTTCCTGTAAGTGCTATAGCAAGCAAAAGCAAATACCCCAGCTGAGCTTCCAAGACAATGATGGCAATTAACAAGAACTGAATGGTCTGGAGCAGGGGTGGGCAAACTACAGGCCACGGGCCATGTCTGGCCCGTCAGACATTTTAATCCGGCCCTCGAGCTCCCGCCAAGGAGCGGGGTCTGGGGCTTGCCCCACTCCGGCAGTCCAGCCGGAGAGCAGGGTTGGGGGCTTGCCCCGCTCTGCACAGCTCCCAGAAGCAGCAGCATGTCTGCCCTCTGGCTCCTATGCATAGGTGCAATCAGAGCTCCGCACGCCACCCCCGCAGTTCCTATTGGCTGGGAACCACAGCCAATGGGAGCTGCAGGGATGGCGCCTGCGGACGGGGCAACGCACAGAGCCGCCTGGCCACGCCCTCCTGCATCCCAAACCCCAGACCCACCCCAGAGCCTGCACCCCTAGCTGGAGCCCTCACCCCCCCCATCCCAGCCTGGAGCCCCCTCCCACACCCTGAACGCCTCATTTCTGGCCCCACCACACAGCCCACACCCCCAGCCAGAGCCCTCCCACCCTCCCGCACCCCAACCCCAATTTTGTGAATATTCATGGCCCGCCATACAATTTCCATATCCAGATGTGGCCCTCAGGCCAAAAAGTTTTCCCAACTTTGGTCTGGAGCCTACTTCAGAACTTTACTTAAAGTTTTGAGAAAATATGGTCCTAAATGACCAATACCTTTCTTACACCAGTCAGAAAGACACCAACAGACACTGACATCTAGAGGACTTCAACTAGGATTTGACTGAAAGTCCCATCCTCCATACAGAAAGGAGTCCAGCTGGGAGAGTGCACAATTTCCTCAAACCATATATATTTTTTTGGAAGGGAACAGAGTTTTTAAAAGTCTAAATAAACTGCTGTTCCATTCAGTATCTAGACATAAAATAAAGCAGTTAAAGGATTCAGGTTTTGCAACATTAATAACCTGGCCTTATATTCTGTGGCTGTCTAAAATATAGAGGAAGCTGGCTATTGTAGTATATGACTTGCTCCTAGAACAATGGCCTCCTTTCCCTCCCCTTCCCCAAATCAATGTGGTTACAATTACTTCAGTCATTTGATAACCATATGCCTAAAATGCAAACACACTGGGAGCAAAACTGCCTATTACATGTGTCACATTGCTTTAAGTATCTGAAAGGGGACTGGTATTGGCTTCACCTCACAGGCTATTATTAGCTGTAGAACACACAGTGCATCCACAATTTGCTTTCTAGAAAGGCTACATGCCTATCATTCTCTACATTGTACGTGAAGAAACTTCTAGTGTATTCTTAGAGACAAAAGTGGGTGAGGTAATTGTGATGGGTTCCCCCCACTCAGGGTGCCACCGGGAACTGGGGTACCACTGTGCCCCCAAGCCACCAGCTTGGGCTCCCACTCACCCTGCAATACTGTGACAAGCTGCAGACACACTCCCGGTCTCACACTTTCACCAGCACACAGGTAGGGACATACCCAACTGTAATAACATGCAGTCAGGCTCTCTGACCAGCCCCCACAATGGAAGACTATACAGCAAGGACACTAACCAGCTTCACAGGCAGACACCGTATCTGGAGGGTAAAGCCAAAATTATACTGTCTTGCACTACACAGAGATCTGTACAGCATAAGCTCATGAAATTCGTCCTCTCCCTCAATGTGGAGAGGAATATACACAGCTTTCTGCCCCAAATTATGATTTCCACACGCTGGGTTTAGACAAAACTAAACAAGTTTAACAACTACAAAAAAGATAGATTTTAAGTGATAGCAAGGAATAGCAAACAGATCAACACAGATTACCTAGCAAATAAAACAAAAACACAATCTAAAGCTTAATATATTAAAGAAATTGGATATGAATAGCAAATTCTTACCCTAAATCAGAGGTCTCAAACTCAAATGACCACGAGGGCCACATGAGGACTAGTACATTGGCCCGAGGGTCGCATCACTAACCCCCCCGCCCCGCTGCCCCTGCCCCACCCCGACTCCACTCCTTCCATGAGGCCCCGCCCCTGCCCCACCTCTTCCCACCCCTTCCCCGCCCCCATTCCAACCCCTTCCCCAAATCCATAGTTCACAGAAAGGCTCCAACACTTTAAACAAATAGATTCCAATTTTTATATATGATTAAATAAACTCTGCATTTAATCCCCAAAAAAAGTGCTACTTCAGTGGTAGACAGTAATGTGGTTTCACCAGAGAAAAGACTCAGTTTGGCTCCACTGGTAGCAAGCACAAGGTAATTCTCCATGTGCACTGTTGAGTTTTGAAATACATTGTACAGCAATTCCAGACTTGACAAAACAAAATCTTTCCACAGAGTTTGCATAGAATCATAGAACTGGAAGGGACCTCAAGAGGTCATCTAATCCAGTCCCCTGCACTGAAGGCAGGACTAAGTATTATCTAGACCATCCCTGAAAAGGCGTTTGTCCAATCTGCTCTTAAAAATCCCAAATGATGGAGATTCTACAACTCCCTAGGCAATTTATTCCAGTGCTTAATCACTCTGACAGTTAGGAAGTTTTTCCGAATGTTCAACCTAAACTGCCCTTGCCACAATTTAAGCCCATTGCTTCTTGTCCTGTCCTATCAGAGGTTAAGAACAACAATTTTTCTCCCTCCTCCTTGTAACAACCTTTTATGTACTTGAAAACTGTTATCATGTCCCCTCTCAGTCTTCTCTTCTCCAGACTAAACAAACCCATTGTTTCAATCTTCCCTCAAAAGTCATGTTTTCTAGACCTTTAATCATTTTTGTTGCTCTTCCCTGGACTTTCTCCAATGTGTTCACATCTTTCCTGAAATGTGGCGCCCAGAACTGGACACAGTACTCCAGGTGAGGCCTAATCAGCGCGGGGTAGAACAGAAGAATTACTTCTTGTGTCTTGCTTACAATACTCCTGATAATACATCCCAGAATGATGTTTGTTTGTTTTGCAACAGTGTTACACTGTTGACTCACATTTAGCTTGTTATCCACTATGACCCCCAGATCCCTTTCTGCAGTACTCCTTCCTAGGCAGTCATTTCCCATTTTGTATGTGTGCAACTGATTGTTCCTTCCTAAGTGGAGGACTTTGCATTTGTCCTTATTGACTTTCATCCTATTTACTTCAGACCACTTCTCCAGATCATTTTGAATTTTAATCCCATCCTCCAAAGCACTTGCAACCCCACCCATCTTGGTATCAGCCGCAAACTTCATAAGTGTACTCTCTGCCATTATCTAAATCATTATCTAAACCACTGCAATACAATAAAAAGTCACTACATGGCAGGGCCCTTGTCACAAGAGACCATCCAGGACACGTTTTATTGAAACTGTCAACTACATGAATATGCAGCTAGGCAACGTTTTTCTGGAACTAAGAAACAAGATAACATCTTGACCTGCACGCAGATGTTTGTCAATCATTATATTTGAAACTTTCTGTAGAAGAACAGTAAGACCTCTTCCCTTTCAAGGTGCCATCAACACCCCCTCTCCCCCCGCACTGACCCCAGTGGAAGAGACGCCATAGTGCTTGCTTTAGGTAAGATAGTCACTTCCGATATTAAAGGGAGCAGCTGAGAGCAGCTTGGCTTCACTACCTTTCGGGATAATGGGAAGCAGCAGCCACTTTGAAAGAGGGCATCTTTGCTTAAGCTCAGCCTTAACCTCATTCTTATTGAGAGCAAAAGATGGCAGCCATATTGTTCTTTATGGCTTTCTTTGTAGAAGAATTTTTCCTAATTTGCTGAAGGAGAAAAGTTTGGGTATAACCGCCAACGATAAACAATTTGAAATATGTAGCTAGAGAAACATGGGAGGCAGGATGGACAGAAAACTAGTACTTGGTTATATGCAGGGGAATGCAGAGGCAAGGAGTTGTAAGAAACTGGACAATATATGCTCTGGCTACTTAGCATTGTTCTAAAAAAAAGATAAAGCAGCCACAGCATACTGGCAAATCTGACTCCCCCCCCAAAAAAAATCACCTGAAGTTAAAGCTTTTAGGTTACTGTTCATATTTCTAATTGAGTATAAATTAGTAATACCTTGTGAGTTTTAGTGTTCTTATACCATATTTTTCTACAATGCAATTGCCACATAAAAACTATGCTGAACCAGAGTTGAGGTTCAGTACATATAAGTAACTCAAGGGTAAAAAACCATTTCAAACCCAGGAAATTAAGGCTGTCTACTCTACACAGCTTTTAGCGACATGGCTGTGTCGCTACAGCCGTGCCGCTAAAAGGCGAGCAGTGTAGCCGCTGTTTCTCGGCTCTCCTGCTGACAAAAAACTTCCACCCCCAATGAGCGGCGTTTGCATTGTGAGCAGGAGAGCACTCCTACCAACAAAGAGTGCTGTTCACACTGGTGCTTGTCACCAGCAAAACTTTTGTCTTTCAGTTGCCAGTGCAGACATAGAGTAAGAGTTAATATTAAATTTAAATTTTTTTAAAAAAATCTAATCACATTATGGTAAAGAAATGAACAGTTAAAGCAACCTTAATTACACCCAGTAGTGACACCCAAAGGAAAAACTGACTTTTGAAGAGAGATTTTTTTTCAGTTTCATCTAATCTGGGGCTACAAACACTGTTATGTACCAATCCTAGCTGTATGGTTATTGCATGACATCACTAAAAGGCAGAGTGTCACGCAGTCAAGATGCATGTTGCAGTTTATGCTTCTGAGAACTTAGTTTCAGGATGCCTGTTTGCAGGCTCAGCAAAACTAGTACACCACCAGTTCACTTCTGGATGGTTCTTCAACAACCAGAAGGACTAAATTTCTTTAATTAAATACATGAAGTGCTGAGATCAGAGCTTAGAAGTTCAAGCCTGTTTTATTGCCTGATTATACACCACCTCAGGTTGAAGAGTGACATCTGCTCGTAAGCAGAAAGATAATACTTTCCTGAGTTTTGAGAAGGGGACAAGGGATGATGCGAAGACTCATTCTAGAGCACTATCTCTAAATTTTGATGTGACTGGTTACCCGTGTATATAAAATTAATGAAGTTGCCTACTCAATTAAGGAGTCACACATTCAAATATTCAGACAGCCCAATGTATCCCGATACACCATTAAGAATGGTAAAATGCCAACCCGGTGCAGAATACTCCACTCAACTATCTGTCACACATACACATTTCTTGAGACAAGGAAGAGCATGGATTCTGGAGTACTACACACAAACCAAGCTGAAAGAAAAAATTAGGCATTACTGTGACACCAAACACATACACCTCCTCCAACAAAGGGTTTAATGTGCCTGTTGTCTGTATTACTTCTTTTGGTTTAACAAACCTACATACAATTGCTTCTATCCTCCCAGCAACAACTGATGTGGTTACCCAGATCAGCACAAACACACAACTAGAATCCCCAGCGATAAAGACTACTTCACCTTACTGTCTGGATACTATACTGACAAAAAGGCAATCCAGTAATAAAATGCTTTAACACAGAAGCACAGCTATAAAAAATGCTACCAACAAGGCGATACTCTGTAATCAAGAGATTAGCAAAAAGTATTCGTAGGGAAAATGCTGCAAGACTTTGGCACACATGGACTTACAGACTGACAGGATCGTGAAAAAACGCTGAAAACTAGAAAGCAAGTGCTTAAACAATTAGCAATTAGAAAAGAATCAAAATAGGCAGACACAGGCATACAAGTCCAGCAGAAGATTTTAATAAAATTAAATGAAGAAAAGGTTAAAGAGGATAGAAAGAACAATCATTTCTCTGAATGCAAGTTGATCCAGTCTTTCCTGCACATGTCTGAAAATGTGGCACAAAGTATGTGCTGATCACATTTTACTGCTTAAATTAATTAGGTTTAATTCCTCTGAAAAAGGTTTTGTTCTGGTTTAAAGCACCCATGCTGCTGAGCCTCCTCATTTAAATGAAATATTGGAAACCAACTTCAAACCAAACACTACTCAGAGCTTTAACAGTCAGTCCTGATTTTAGCTGATCTAAAATTGACCTTTTGTTCCATGATGCACAAAATAAAAATAAACTTTGAAGAAAACATTTTTTCCCTGCTAGTGGGTCAAAGACATAAGACGGGTCAGTGGAAATAGGTGGAGTGTTTGGCCAGACATGTAGTTTCCTCTTTCTTTTGTAAAGATAAATCCTGTTCTATATGAAAACATCAAGGAGATGATGGGACAAAGAGGAAAAGGGAGAGCTCCTCGAGCTCCACACAGAACCACACCTTCCAGGAACCTAAGCTAGAACTATTTTTGCTAAACATTAGTAACATACTCAAAAGCAGAAACAGACATACCGTTCTTAAAAAAAAGAAGAAAGTGAGTTTGGAGGGAGAGGGGAATACTCTGGTTCTTATATGTAATTTGCTGGTTTGTCTTCTTGAAGGAGACTAATAGTTTTGGCTAAGGATATTTTGTGTGGAAGCTGAAGTGTGCACTATACTTCCACTGGAAGATGTAAGTTTACCACTTCCAACTAGTTATCCCACATTCTTTCAAAAAGTTTGCATGTGGTCTGCATCAACCTGTTGTAGAACATATGAATTAAAAGGAGCTACTTTGGAAGCGCTGCTGGTTCTGGGGTATTTCAATCTGCCACACTGATTATTTGACAAAAAGATTATTCTGACATCAAACTGCACCCAGTTATTGAGGCTATATATAAACCACGTTATATTTTGGTTTAATTTTGGAAATTAATCTACATTTGGAGAGTCTTCAGATCAAGCTGGTACCCCCACAATCACCAGTTCTAATTGGACTTCAGAATCTTCCACGTATGACTTTACCATGCAATCAACAGCATTTTGGCTAATCCTGTAACTAGTTCCACTCCAGAAGATCCTGAAAGCCAGACTATAGAGCACTGCCATCAACAGCAGATCAGTCCAGTGGATGAGGCACAGTAACTGGTTCCCCCCACCTTCAAGAATGTCAATCTATTAAACATTTAGGTGTTCAGCTGTAAATCACACTGAACTTCAAGCATAACTGGAGAATAGGTAGAGCTGGACTTGATTAGAAGGTTCTCCTAAATCCAGATGTAAGAATACCCTAGATCTAGAAGGAGAAAAAGAAAATATTTGGCTTGTTCTGTCAGAGACATCAAGAAACTGCAGGGTAACAAAGCGTCTAGTTCAGCCAGAATCTCCTTCCACAATTTCAGTCTCACAGTTGCAGCACAGGGAGGAATTTCCTAACTTCTTCACTGAGAAATAGCTGTTGAAACAGTCTGTCCCCCTGTATGAAGGCTGTGTCTGAGCTGGAGGCTACGAATGCTTCCCACTCCCAGGGGTAACGAACAGCTAGATTACTGCTCCAGGGGACTCACACAGAGCCCGAGGCCGAAGAGACTACTTTTCCTGCTTGCTTTAGGGGACAGGGCATACTGTGTGCGTCCGGGTACAGCGCATGCGTTAATCAACTGCATTTTAATTAAACGCAATATCAGCGTTTCATGCAGATCTGAAGATTAATAGACAAAGTCTTGTCACGTTCTAGAAAATATTCCTACCAGAAAAATAAAATTTCACCTTGATTGATACAATTGCAAAGAATTTTGGGAGCAATTTATTAAAGGTCTTAAAACAAACAATACATGAAAAATACATTCAAACATCAGTAAAACAAGGACATTAAAGCTGCTGCCATCCTTAAATTCACCTGCTGTGACAAAGCAGGTATATCAGCCCGAGAATGGTAAAGGCCCTTTTCCCCATGAACTGAAAAGAGGTTCTCTCAGGTCAACTAGGGACCTTTGAGCCCAATTAAGGGCTGCCTGTGACCTCTAAAAACCCCTTTTCTGGTGAGAGGAGCAGGTGTGAGGGGAGGTAAGCTGCAGCAGGGCTAGTGGCAGCAATGAAAAAGGCTTCTCCTAAGTGGAAGACTTGCTCCCCTCCCTATAGGGCAAGCAACCAAACTAACAGACTGCTTGGGGGAAGGACTGGCACCCAGAGGCCACCATAATGAGCCAATACCACAGAGAAAGATCAGGAAAAGCTATTCTCTTTTTTGTTATGATCTTGTTACTTTGTTTAGCTGAAAAGTACTCCCTGAAAATATGGAAGAATACAAACCGAAATGAGGAATAACAACTCTCCAGAATGGGTCTGATTTACTTCAGGGCCGTCTCCCATTGCCAGAGCAGGAAATACTGTGCCCAGCAAGGCAAAAGAGATGCCTTGCCACACTAGCACTATTCAGTTATGGTGCACAACAGTGTTCTTCAAACTAGATCTGAAGTGGAAAAGTAAACTTCAATACAAAGTCACAATCCTAACTGAATTTTCTTGCTTTAAAATAAAGCTGAAGCCCAGAACAAAGCAATTATCTGAATTTAATTTGAATATGATATAGTTCATCACAGTGAAAATGTGGCTTACAAAAATTAACCACTGAACTTTTCTCAGCAACCCATCCCATCCATTACAAGCTTGTCATAAATAGAGTTGTGGTTCCATGCAATTCAAACATAAATTATGTTTTGGTTAATCTTAAATTTCTAGTACATCAAGCTAGTCTACAGTGAAGGCTATGGGGCTGGAAAGTATGGTACTGAAAAAAGCCTCTTTTTTTGGTAGAAGTGTGGACAAGACTTCCGTAAAAAACAAAAAAAAAAACCCCACAACATTACACACTTTCATTCTCTTTCCCCAACTCCACGGGTTCTTTCTAGATTTCAATAAAGTTAACAAATTGAACTTGCTCTCAAGGAGGAGGGGGAAAGTTGCTTCAGGATTGAGAAAACTGTATCTTTTACAAGTTTCAGCTGGAACACTATATTTCATATAATTGTATCATATCTCCTTCGCACTTTAGAACATAGAAGTTAAAAATATATGATTGTATAGGTAAAACTAAATATTGCCTTTTGCTCTCTACATCTATCAAAAAATTCCACTCACCTGAATGCCTCAAGTCAGAAAAAAGCTAGTTTAAATCCTAACGCACTCCCTGAAAGCTGGCATACGCTGGGGTCAAAGATACTCTACTAGGAACTGTCCTGCTGCTAGCAGCACAGAAAAATTTAACCTCAATGAATCACAACAGAAGTTTCCCAACCAAATCTATCCATCACAAAAAGGACACGGAAATCTCTCCAAAATTAGTATAAGTGTCTTCCAAGATAGGCATGTTCCAAATTATTCTGGGCTTCAAACATCATGCACTTACAACTGGAACCAGTTGGGAGCATATATTTGTCAGTCTACTCCAGCTAAAAGATAGGCAGCCATGTTCTATACTAGCTAAAATGACCAGACACCAAAGATAGGTTGTGCTTAGATTATGAGTCACTTGTAAAAAGTCTTCCTCTATCAGACAAAAATGGCTGTAATCTCTTCATCAACTGAAGATGAAAAAAGGCACTTTGGGTCACTACAGCAAGTGGGGAACCTAAGACTCTGGAACAGCAAGCCATTTTGACAAAAAGGCAGACAGAGCCTCATAATTTCTCTCAATACCTCGATTCACTATCACCTGCCAACCAGCATCATATCCATTTGTCTGGGTGGATCTTAACACCACTGGTTTTCATACCCTACCGAGGCGAGGTGTGGGAAAAGCAACGCAACTACAGAACTAAATTCCAATGAACAATCTAGGAGAAGTTATACTAACAGTAGCTCAAATTCTCAGTCTTTCATGATAGCTCCACATACATGATGAATCTGAGGGAAGATCTTGGGGGAGGAGAGAGAGAGATATTATTTGCCCAATATAATCCTTTTACAATCTTTGAACTAAGTAGAGGAAGCCACCACAAAGAGACTCCACCCATCCTTACCAGATTCAAACAAGCTATGAAAACAGGGATTATATCAGTACATCATATCAGCTCTAGCTGTAAGAGACACTAATAACTATTTCAGAACATTCAAAAAATGTTCAAACTTTAAGGCTTTATGGGCTCTGAAAAAATATTTTTCTGGTACAAAAACTTGGCACCTGGATTTTCCCCCTTGAACGGTGGGATAGTGAAGAAAGTCACTATTACAAAAAGGCTACAGAAACACAAAATCTGAAAAACCTCAGCAACTCATTCTTAAATGGAACAAGAGACTTGGAGCCACGCAAGACTCTGTTCTACTAAAACTTATGTCTATTTTCTGCACCAAGAACTCTAAACCAAGCTATTTCAGTTGAGGACAAATCCAATCTCGGGACTCATTTTCTTTAGAATTATGCTTCTGTTGCCTACAAAGAACTGTCATTTGGCTAAAAAGAGGTGAAATATGGTATGTGTCAATAGCATAAATGTTGCAAAGTTACAAGATTTAGAGAAGTTATGCGAGGCTTCCGGGATATAGTAAAAGTTAAGCAGAATATGAAGGATTCATATGAGTTGTCTGGATCAGAGATACAGCCTCCCACCTTCAAAACA
Organism: Caretta caretta; assembly: GCF_965140235.1. NCBI lineage: Eukaryota > Metazoa > Chordata > Testudines > Cheloniidae > Caretta > Caretta caretta. Next base: position 206,786,364 of record NC_134206.1, read on the forward strand.
GCATTTCTGATGAAAAGGCACTCCACAGAAGCTGAAAGATATGAACAACAAATCTTCTCTGGCACCTGTAGGAGGTTCTATTTCAGAGTCTAAGCTGACCCCCTAGTGCTGCTCAGCACTTAGTTTTCACAAAGGACCAAAACCAAACTCTGTACTTTCCATAGAAAAGCTTCAGACAGAAACTGAATAAATGATAGTAGGCAATGTCTTCCATCCATTCATGTAGCAAACAAACTGAAGAGACAGCAATGAGATGAAAAAAACAAAATAAAGAGACAGCCAAAAGCTAGATGCCTGCACAGCTTTAGCTAGATTTACTACTTCATTTTTCTTTTTTAGACCCTAGACAAAGAGACAGAGTTGCAGTATCTAAGTCTACTCCAGAGAATTCAGGTCTGAGGGAAAAGCACCATATCAACAGCCAAATACTGCTCATATAGGGGCAGCACACTAGTCTAATTAAACTACTTAAGATAGCAAGCTCTTTGGGGCAGGGACTGTTTTTGTTATCTGTATGTCCAGCACAAAAGGGTCTCCGTCTGGAGATCCCAAGTGTGATAATAATACAAATACAAAAGAATAATCTGACGTAAGCGAACTGTGAGTCAGACTCAGATTCTGTGAAGATGAAAGGCAGAAAAAAACATTTATTGTTTTTTTTTGGTCCCAAAGAAACTAACATACATTACAGAGATTCCCATAGCAACTTCTTCATATGTCTCCTACCTAAAGTATAAATCATCAGAGTTAAAACAAGTTTTCATTCAGTCTAAGCTTCTATATCAAACAATCTTTCATTGCTGGTGCAGGTCTCTACCTAAACCAAGCTTCCCTAGGTGGATTAAAACTTTAGGCCAGAGTAGATCTCTGTCTGGGTTAGACTCCAAGGCTAAAGGGATTATTTCAGGGTAGGAGCAAGTCTTTCAAAGCTGAAACATGCCTTAGACTTGGTAAACTTGGTTTAAGCAATCATAATGGGAGAAGGCCTCTGTCTAAAGGTTTGCCTATACATAGAAATTATCTGGAATAAGGTATGGCATAAATTCAAAGTGGATTAACTATTCCTGATTTCCTTCACGAGTGGATGCTCTTATTCCAGAATGAGTGCCTTATTCCAAGTTACTTTAATTCAGTTAAGATCATATAGAATAAGGCACTATTATTCTGGAATAAGCTCACCCAAACATGGAGTTAATCAGGAATAGCTATTCTGGAATAACTCCCTGTGTAAACAAGCCCTAAAATAAATTCCAGAGCTTCACTGACTAGTTCAAAGACAGGTAAAGTTTTACCGCTCTTTAACTCCACCCTCACTGAATTCCAGCAAAGGACCACTTCACCAAGGAGACTATTCACTGGAAGCAATGCACATCTAAGAGAAGAATTTGATCCTCACAGAGATCTTTCAGAGCTTCTAACCAGAAAAAAGTCCTGAAAGTAGAAATTCAAATGTACAAAATGGTCAAGAGTCCAAATGGCTATTTGCAGGGAATTAATGTGATACCTTTATTTGCTCTAAATTCAAAACAAAAAGCACATTAGAAAACATTAATCTAGTATAATCAAGGAATGTAAACACTAAATCTTTAAAAACTAGCTGGTTTTCAAATTCACCGTCTCTCTTTTCAGATTATACCCGTTCCTGATCCTTCTCCCAATTTTTGTGATTTTACAGTCAGACTGTCCTATTTCCCTCTCTCCAGTTCCTGTGCAAGTAATTTCCTGTGTTTGTGTTGGTCTAGCTAAAGACAAAGTGCTCTCAAACGTACAAAACAAACAGTGAAAAAAATAGAGAAATAATTACTCTAATACAGCGGTTCTCAAACTGTGGGTCACAACCCCACTTTAATGGGGTCACCAGGGCTGGCTTAGACTTGCTGGAGCCCAGGGCTGAAGCCCCAGCCCCACTGTTCAGGGCCAAAGCCAAAGCCTGAAGGCTTCCACCCTAGGCAGCAGGGCTCAGGTTACAAGCCCCCTGCATGGGTCTGAAGCCCTTGGGTTTCAGCTTTGCCCCCACCCCTGCCCAGGGCAGTGGAGCTCAGACTTTGGCTTTGACTCCCCCACACAGGGCAGCAGGGCTTGGGTGGGCTCAGGCTTTGGTCCCCCATCTTAGGGTCGTGTAGTATTATTTATTGTCAGAAGGGGACTGCAGTGCAATGAAGTTTGAGAACCCCTGCTCTAATATTTTAGATATAGCAATCTTGGGTTTTCCCCTTTTAAAAGGAGTTCTGGGTAAATAAGTTCAAGAATAAAGGAAGATGCCTAAGTTTATGGTTTCCCTTTAAGCAAGCCCTTTCAGTTCTGTTCTGACAAGTCCATTTGTTGGCAGTTTCACGGCTTACCTCCTTTTAAAAGGATCAGTTGTGTGGACCCCACCACACTACTTCCTTCTCCTGCTGGCATAAGTACAAAGAGCACCTTGGGATGCTCACCCCTCAGGACCTAACCACATCAGCCACACCATCAGGCGCTCATTCACCTACACATCTACCAATGTGATATATGCCATGTGCCAGCAATGCCCCTCTGCCATGTACATTGGGCAAACCAGTCTACGCAAAAGAATAAATGGACACAAATCTGACATCAGGAATCATAACATTCAAAAACCAGTAGAACACTTCAATCTCCCTGGTCACTCAGTAACAGGCCTAAAAGTGCCAATTCTTCAACAAAAAAATTTCAAAAACAGACTCCAACGTGAAACTGCAGAACTGGAATTAATTTGCAAATTGGACACCATCAAATTAGGCCTGAATAAAGACTGGGAGTGGTTGGGTCATTACAAAACCTAAACCTAATTTCCCCAATACTAACTTCCCACTACTGTTACTTACACCTTCTTGTCAACTGTCTGAAATGGGCCACTCTCATTACCACTTCAAAAGTTATTTTTCCTCCCTTGGTATCCTGCTGTCAATTGAATTGTCTCGTTAGACTGACCTCACACTTCGTAAGGAAACTCACATCTTTTCATGTATTTATACCTGCGCCTGTATTTTCCACTCCATGCATCTGATGAAGTGGGTTCTAGCCCATGAAAGCTTATGCCCAAATAAATTTGTTAGTCTAAGACGCCACAAAGACTCCTCCTTGTTTTTGCTGATACAGACTAACACAGCTACCACTCTGAAACCTGTCACCCCTCAGTGTTTCCTTTCCCATGATACAAAGGGAGAGATTTTTGTTACTATTACATGAGGCAGAAGTCAGACGTGAAAATGAATTTGCAATTCTACCAGCCTACTTCATTGCATTCTACAAACAGATACTCCAGACGCTCAGGCCCGTTCTACACCTAAAATGTAGGTTGACCTAGCTACATTGCTCAGAGATGTGAAAAATTCACCTCCCTGAGAGACGTAGTTAAGCCGACTTAAGCTCTGGTGTAGACACTGCTAGGCTGCTACCATCAAACTAGCTGCTACTCTTAAGGAGATAGATTTATGACAGCAAACAAGAAACCTCTTTCATCACTGTAATATCTAAACTACAGTGGTGCAGCTGCAGCTACGCCACTATGTCTGTAGTGGAAACATATCCTTGTGATAAAATCCTTCCGGGAAGCAAAGCATCAGCTGCATCACAGCAAGCAGCAATACACTCAGATCTATCTCGACAGTCTCTTCAAAGAGACTGCAGGCACCGTTGAACTATACGCAATAGTGATGAAATCTAGATGATTTCTGAAATTGCTCAGTCCTATCCAGATAAAAGCCCAACATGCACTGTACCTCTAAAGTCTGAAGAAAAAAAGTCTCCCACTGAAATTTATGTGCTCTAGGAAAAATATCCTATGAAGGATTTGAGCATCCAACTCCCATTTGTAGTCCAGGGAGAAGCACCTGCTGAGCATATTGGTTGTGACATTCTAATCTGCACAAAAGAAATCAGCTGAGATATATACCAGTTCTATAACCTCATGGCACTGGCGTACAGCATCGGGGAATCTTGCTCCTCCCTACTTCTTGATATACAACATGCAAGCCACATTGTCCATCATGATTCTGATTAATTTGCCCTTGATGAGGAGTAGAAACTGAAGGCAGGCATTCCTGACTGCCCTGAGTTCCAACAAGTTGATATGGAGACCAGTTTCCTGAGATGGACCATCTGCCTGAGTTGTGAGTGTGTTGACGTGTGCTCTTCACTCAAACAGTGATACATCTGTTGTCATAGTTATTGTTGGAGCTGAGCGGAGGAAAGGGATGCCCACGCAGACACTAAATTGATCTTTCCACCAATTCAGGGAGTTCTTCACCTTGAAGGAAACCATAATGTGTTTATCAAAGCTCTCTCTGGTTGAGGAATAGGTCCTCCTGAACCAGCCCTGAAAGCAGTGGAGGCATAATCTTGCATGTCACGAAGGTACAAGCTGCCATATGACCCAGGAGCTGCAAACGGTTCCTTGCTGTACTATGGGGGCTTCCACTGTCCCAACCAATTCAACAAAGTTATGAATCGGTCTGTGGGAAGGAAGGCCCTGACTGCCAACAAATCCAAATATGCCCCTATGAATTGTATTCTGTGTACAGGGGCTAACTCGGACTTCATGTTTAGCTGGAGATCCAACTCCTGGAAGAGAGCAAGCTGACTGGATGGAAATTAGAACTGCTTCATAAGATCAGCCCTTGAGTAGCCAGTCATCAAGATATGGGAACACTAAAATTGCTTTTTGACGAAGGTAAGCAGCCACTAGCACTAAAACCTTGAAGGACACCCTTGGGGCCGAAGAGAGGGTGAAGGAAGTACTCGGTATTGAAAGTGATCTTGGCCCACAATGAAGCGCAGCGCCTCCTGTGTGCAGAATGTATTACTATTGGGAAATACTCATCCTGTAGACTGAGAACGAAAAGCCAGTCTCCTGCCTCTAGAGAAGGGACTATAGCTGCCGGAGTCACCATCTGGAACTTCCGGGAATTTACAAATTTGTTCAAATTAGATCCAAGATCACTCTCCACCATCTATCCTTCTTTAGCTTGAGAAAATACTTTGCATAAAACCGTGTCCCTCAGGGGCGGGGGAGGAATAGGACCTATTCCATTGCTCCCAAACAAAGGAGGGAGTGTACTTCTTGATTCAGTATAGTATTATGAAAGGGGTCCCTGAAGGGACAAGGAGGGGGATGTGAAGTGGATAGTATAACCTGATGTTATATCCATAGCTTACTTGTCTGTTGCAATATATCACCAGGCCTGTTGGAAATGAGAAAGACTATCTCCAAAAGAAGGGAGATGGGCAAAGGTTGCAGCTTACAAACTAGAGGCAAGGGAGGAGGAGTCAAGCTCTTGACCAACCTGTCAAAATTACTGTTCCGATGATGACTGAGCACTAGCTGAAAGAGGGTGGAGAGCTCTTTTCCTCTGGAATCTCTGTCTTTTTCTAGCAGATTCGGCGGTTCTGTGAAAACCATGACCCCGGCACAATTTCTGGACAGTTTGAGACCTGCTTTATCTCCTCTTGTTTGTAGAGCTGTATATACCTAGAGACCTCAACATGACCATGGAGTCCTTCAGCATGTGCATGAACTCATTCTTAGTTCCTGAGAAGAGCTTCTGATGATCAAAACAGGACGTCCTCAACTGTACTCTAAACCAACTTCAGGAATCTTGACAACTAGAGACATGACACCCTTCACACCACAACTGCTGTGGAGATGGATCTAATGGCAATGTCCGCAGCATCCAAGGACACTTGGAGAGAGGTTCTGGCTAATAACTGACCCTCCTTTTAACGATGGCCTGGAGTGTTCTCTATGCTCCAGTGGAAGATTTTCAATAAAGGATGCAAACTTGTAATTCATGCAGACATACTTGGCCATGATTGCCTGAAAGTATGCGATCCAAAATTGGAGGGCTGTAGATGACTAGACCTTCTGTCCAAACAGGTATAGCCTTATCTGGTCCTTGTCATAAGGAGTAGACCTGCAATAATGATGTTTACCCCACTCATTTACAGCATTCACCACCACAGAATATTTCTTATATGCCCATTTACAAGTTAGCGGGATGAGGGCAGGAATTTGCCACAGTCTTTTCTGGATCCAGGAGCATTTCATTAATGGGTAGGACAAGCCAGGTGAGTGTCATTGATTGCAAAACATCCAGGAGCTTGTGATGTGTATCTTTAACCTCCTCAGGAAGTATAAGAAAATGATTAAAATAGTCAACCATAGTCAATCGACAGTGGTGGAGGAATGACTGCCTCTTAGATGAAACAGAGGTTTGAGGGATAGCCTCTTTGTTTGCCTTAGCCTCCAGATCCTCAAAGGGTTTCCTCATGTTGAGGTTTTGGTGGAGGAGACTGTGTGACCCTTCTCTGGTAAAATGGATCTGGAGACCTGGCAAATTGCTGCTCATACGCCACCCAAGGATCCCACTATGGACCAGTGGGGAGACCCATAGAGGGGAGAGGGGGTGGTACCCAGCACTGATCCCACCCTCCCTGATGTGGGCAAGGGGCCTTTCCCAAGTTTGGGTTCCTGTAATGAAGTGGAGGAGACTGACAATGTCCGCTTTATCCCCCTCAATGTCCTCCAGTAGGAAAAAAGCAGAGAAACTGGCAGTACTGATAAGCACTGGTAATCCAGAGACCTGGGTCTCATTACCGAGAGGTATTTAGTACCCACAAGTAATGGGGACTCCAGCTCATCTAATGCTGACAAGTCCCTGGAGTAACAGAATTCCTCCAGTACCAAATGAGTTGGTACTGACGCAGCGATCGACTTGGGTAGTACCACTGGTTTGGAGCATGTAGGTGCCAGGGCTGAAAGTGTGTGCTTTGATTTTGCAGAACCGATGGAGCTGAGTGGAAAGGCACCCTTAAGTCTAAAACAGACAGCGTCGATCTGGAGGTGGACAATACTGGGCCAGTGCCATATTTCTCAAAAGCACTCTAGGATTTCCTTCTCCACCGGTACCAGATGAACAGTCTTTCGCCTCCATGGTACCGAGTTGAGAGGTCGAGGCCTCTGACACCACAGACTTAGCAGGATATCAGGACTTCTTAGAAGCCAGCTCCTTGTGGTGGGAAACTGCACTCCTCTACTTTGGAGCCTTCCCTGAATCCTTCTTAGGCAAGGCCTTAGTCGAAGGGCCACTGGATCGGTCTGGAGGGAGGGGGCAGGTCTCATGAGATGACTCGGAAGCAGGTTGAAAGGAGCACTCCATCAGCAGCAGCTTCAGTTTGGCCTCCTGAGTCTTCCACGCACAGGATTTTAGAGCCAAGCAAAAGTTTCACTTTGGGGAGACACAGGATTCTCCCAAACAATTAATGCACTTAGAGTGGCTGTCACTGATTGGGATAGCCTCCCAACAAGAGAGGCTGCATTTGAAACCTGGCAAACCAGGCATGCCTAACCAGACCAAATAAGCTCTCCAGAAAAAGAGGGGGAGGGGGGAGAAGGGAGAGTAAAAACTGAAAATCTCTCACAACTACATAGCTAATTCTACACTCACAACAATTAACACTAACTAAACAACAACTACAAAACACACAGACGTGCACAAGGCAGACACGCTAGAACTCTGCCTCAGGCCGAGGCGCTAGAGAAGGAACTGAGGGCAGTTTGCCCGTGCAGCCCTATATGCACTAGGAGTATGGCACGAGATCCTACAGAGCAGTGCTTCTCAAGCTATCTGATGTGGGCGACCGGCAATTTTTTTTTTCCAATGTGCACGCAGACCAGCAGCCGATGGCTCGCAGACCAGCACCATTCCGTGGACCACCACTTTGAGTAGCACTGCTATAGAGTGTATGCGTGGACGAAACAGACACTGCTGACTGAAAATCTCTGATCAAGGGCACGAAGAGGCGCATGCACACCTGAAGTGGAGCACCTATAGGGACACTACTTGAAGAACTGTAAGATTTCTATTTTGGACAATACATATGCCTTGTTATGCATGAGAACAAATACGCTTACAAAGTGAGTAGTGAAGTAACAATTTTTATTAAATGAAATGTAAAGCAATGGGATGTTTTCCCATATTCCATCCCTCACCCACTCCCCCATGGTGGGGGAGGGTTCTTCAGACTGGGAAATTTGCAAGGGCAAAAAGGGATCATTTCTAGAGATATGTGCAGTAAACCCCATTCCAGCCTAAAAGCGTTTAATCTTGCAGCAGAATTAAGTAACATTAACTCTGTGACATACACCCACATTAATTCCCAGCCTCAGGACATTAGACTGAGAGTAAATGGTGTCTGAACACTTAGAGCACAAGCAGGTGTTTTTGAAAGTCATTTCCCCTCCCGCCTCAAAGGCTTTAGTGGGGGTGGGGGGGGGATTTCTATGTGATAGTCTAGTGTACTATTAAAATACACATTTCGGATGCTCACTTAAAATTTGATCTATTTCTCAGAAAAAGATTCTGGGATGCTAGTATTAAGGCCACTGTCATTATTTCTGTCCTTTTGTCATTTCCTCCCCCCATCTTTGTCTCTTCCATCTCCTTTGTCCTCAGTCTCCCCTTTCTCTTCATCCTGTCCTTTTGCTCTGTCTCCACCTACTTTTCTTTTGTTCTCAACAGGGTCAGCAACAGCATTTGGAAGGACTGCAGAAGAAAACTGAGTATAATCACGACCCCCTCAGAGTCTCTTTGCAGCTGGTTCCATGTGTAAAGCATTTTTATGCCAATGTGGCTGCTGCTAGACATACAGTTATCCTTAGGTGTGAGACCAAATTGGGAAGCACAGACCCACACAAACTTTAAGACAAAACTCCACCACCACAAAAAATACACTATGCTCCATCACAATCATTTTCATGGCCAAAATCAGGGAGGAAAGTGGTGTTATACACCAGTGTTTTAATTCTGCAAATTGCAAATCTAGCTTCTAAGCTCCTCCAGGGAAGGATTCCATGGGCTTGCTTGAAAATGAATATTTAATGGAAAAGCCTATATTAATGCACAATGAAGGATACAAATTACCACACCCAAAAGTCAGGAAAGAAAAGAGCTACAGCTTTGACTGAAATAATTCTACAACGATTCACATATGATGTACAAAAAAAAAACAACCTTACAAGAACCTAACTTACAAGTTTGGTCATTATACCTCATATCATATGGCTAAAATGGGGAAATAAATATTGTAATGAGAACCCTTTAGCTTTTTCCTTTCCTGACTCTTGGCGATTGAATTGGTAAACATAGCATTCAATTAATGTTTGCATTTTATTTTTAAAAAATTAGAACAGCATCCATTGCACTATGAAGTCATGCAAATAAATCTTGGAAAAATCAACAGGATTTAAACTCTGGTTTCCAACAGATATACAATTATTATTTCACTCCAAAGTGCTTGCAGGCAATTATTCAATTTACCATTTTTTTTTAAGCCCACATACACACTAAACCTTTTTTTAAACTGCTTATGACTTCAGTTGTGTGAGGTAATACTTTTTATTGGACCAACCTCTGTCTGTGAAAGAGAGAAGCTTTCTAGCTTGCACAGAGTTCTTCAGGTCTGGGAAAGGTACTCAGAATGGCATAGCTAAAAACAAGGTTGAACAGATTGTTTAACATAAGGAGTTAACATGTAAGAGTCCATTCAAGATGATGTCGGTAGTTAACATCCCTGCAGTCACAGAGCAAAGGAGGGTAGGGTTGTAAATTGTTGTAATGAGCCATTAATCCAGCTTTATGAAGTCCATGATTTTTAGTGTTTAACAAAGCTATGAACTTAAGCTTCCAGGCTTGTCTTTTGGTTATGCAGATTTCTTTTGAGGACAAGGAATGAGAGATCAAATATGGCGCAATCACTTTGTGAAAAGTGTTCGCCCACAGGTGATATGGTATTTGTGTCTTATTTTTCTGTGCATGTATATTCCATAGCATAGTAAGTATTTTTCTTGACCCAAAAAGTTGTTACTGGGGCATTTCGTGCACTGGATGAGGCATATTATATGTTGTCATAGGCATGTGCAGGAACTATGGATCTTGAAAGGTGACTTGTGGGGGATATTAATCATCACAGATGTAAAACTTGCAGACATACCTCTACTGTGTTGCTCTGGTAGGGTCTGGTGCTTTCTGTTGGTATGTCCTAATGTATGGGGAGCTTGCTTCTAATGATGAGCAGGGGGGGGTTGTTGAAGACCAAAAAAAGGGGTTCGGGAAACATTTTGTTCAGGATGTGGCCCTCACTGAGTATGAATTGTAACTGTGTGGGTGTAACTGACAAGTAGGGTTGTGCAGTTGAAGGGTGTTCCTGCTCCCCCCCCATATCAAAGCAGGTTCTCTCAGGTTATTGGGCGGCCTGTTCTATAATACAATCTACTTCTCTGTTTGTGTTCTTATTTGGTGAAAGTGGTTTTAAGTGTGTTCAGGTGTTACTCTTGGGGGAATTCTGTGCTACTGTGAACATGCAGAATTCACGTGTCCCGCAGATTTTTTTCTCGCCGCACAAAATACATTCTGCTGGAGGCTCTGCAGTTACGCCTTACATCCACCGGGAGCGGCTATGATGCCAGAACAGAGGCAGCAGGTTCACTGCTCACCAGCCATAGCAGTCAGAAGCCAACAGGGAGAGATCAGAGGCTGCGTTGCTCACAAGGCCAGGTGAGGAGACATGGGATACGGGGGGGCTGCTTAGGGGTCACAGAGTAGGGTTCACAAGGCCTAGTGAGGGGACAGACTGGAGCAGGGGCTGAATGGCAGTGGGGGTAGAGGGACACATGGGGACGGGGGGAGGGATGCAGGCCACATGGGGGCAGGGGGTGGCTGAGTGTGGATGCAGGGACACATTGGGATAGGGGGCAGGGGGGAACAGGGACATATAGGGGAGGAGGGGTGGCTAAGCGGGGGGGGGGGGGGGGGGGCTGAGTGTGAGTGCAGGGACACATGGGGATAGTGGCAGATATGCCTGACTGATTGACAGAGGCTAGAGGTGAGCCAGGATCTCCATGGGGAAGGATCCCCAACTCGCTAACAATCCTCCCCCCTAAAAAAAAAACCACCACCCCAAAACCTGTTCCATACTTCTCCCACCCACACCCAACAACCCTCTTGGTTCACCCCCAGGCTCATTCCCGGCAATTACTTCCCTCTCCCTCAACTTCTTTGTTGTCCCCTACTCCCCCAAGCCGTTTCACTGCTTCTGAGAGATGTAAAAAATATGTTTCTGTTTTGTAGTTTAAATGAATTACTACTCAAAGTTCTGAATTAATATGCGTAGTAAGGGATCTATTTGTCAAAAAACATTTCCTGAATCTTTTTTTTGTTGTTTGTATTGTTACAGTCATACTTGTTGACAAGTATTTTGAAATAAACATACCGACATGAATGAAATATGTAGAATTTTAAAATATTGTTGGAAAAATTCTTCTTTTGGGGGGGGGTGCAGAATTCCTCCAGGAGTAAGGTCTGTATCCCAGACTTTCTCTTTGGAACATATTCTGTGTTATCTGAGTGCCTGGCTGTAGACAATGGATTGGTATATCTGGGGTGGTTGCTGGGTCTGTGAAGGTAAATGTGCTGATCCATGGGTTTCTTGTACATAGTCGTCTGTAGGTTTCCATTGTTGAAGCCGATTGTGGTGTCCAGAAAGTTGATGCTGGTGTGGGAATGTTCTAGAAAGAGGATGGGTTGTGGTGGAAATCTATGAGGGAGCATGAGGTCATCTGTCCAGAGGATGAAAATACCATTGATGTATCTCAAGTATACACAATTGGCTTCATGGTACATTTGTCCAGAAATTCTTCCTTGAGGTGGCCTATGAAGAGGCTGCAATATTGGGGCCATCCTAGTACCATAGCTGTTCCCATGGTTTGAACAAAGTCTTGCTGAATGTAAACTTCTTACAGGAGGATGAAATGGATGAGTTTTATGCAGGGGTGAAAGTAAGTCTAGGGACTTACCGGTACAGGGCTGGGCTGGGGCCGGCTCTGGCCCCCCCAAGGGGCTGGGCCTTGGGCGGAAGGGGCAGGGCTGGGGGAGATCAGAGTCAGCCCCGGCCCACCCTGTACCGGCAAGTGCCTCCTTCCCCCTCCCCGGAGTAACAGCGGCAGCTGGGGGCTCTGTCAGAGGTTTAAAGGGCCCTGGGCGGTAGCGGTGGCCGGAGCCCTCGGCCCTTTAAATCATCCCTGGAGCCCCACCGCCGCTGCCCCAGGGCTCCGGGAATGGGGCTCCAGCTGCCACTACCACCCTGGGCCCTTTAAATCATCCCTGGAGACTGCCAGAACCCTGGGGAAGCAGCAGTGGGGCTCTGGGGAAGATTTAAAGGGCCCAGGGCTCGGCTGCCGCTACCGCCCCGGGCCCTTTAAATCGCTGCCCTAGCCCCGCCACTGCTACCCCAGGGCTCCGGCAGCGGGGCACTGGCAGCAATTTAAAGGGCCAGGGGCTCCAGCTGCTGCTGGGAGCTGCAGGCCCTTTAAATTGTGCCTGGGGAAGCCGATCCAAGCCAGTACGGCACACCAGCTCTTGCTGGTATGCCGTACCGGTGCGTACTGGCTTACTTTCACCTCTGGTTTTATGTTGTGTTTAGGGTGGATTTCTAAGGGTTCTCCATTGTCTTACAGATATTTTAGGAGGCAGTGATGTTATTTTAAGGTTTGGTAGTGTATAGGGAAGTGACATCCATGGCGGCAAGGATCGTGTTCTGAATGAGGCTGTTAATGGTGTGACATTTCGGAGGAGTTGGTTGTGTCCTGAAGGAAACTAGTCCTTTGTGTGGTGAGTGCTTAGACGATGGTCCCAATATTCTGTCAGTAAAAGTACAGAGGCCAAATATGATGGGTCTGCCTGGTGTGACAGGGCATGTTCTTACCACCCTGGCACCTCCTAAGGACCCATCAGTGGATTAGCTCGCCAGTTTGTCTGATGCCCCTTCCTGCAGTTGCTCAGCCCATCCCACTTTCTCACTCTGTGGCCCCTCTCATATTCCCAAAGGTGCAGCACTTTCCTCTTTATGGTTTAGCCCTCCAGCCAAGTCACATTGAAGTTTATTCCCCTCTCCCCCATTTCAGGTTATCCAAGTGTCCCCTAACTGTACCAAACTGTCCCCAGCAGGCCCTAAATAGTCAGCCCTTCACATGGCACTCCCACAGTGGCTTTTAGGGAAAGCAGAGCCCACCCTCAACAGTGGATTCTAATCCAGGGACCCTCAACCAAGCAGCTCAGGTCTTTACTCTTCCCAGCCCTTACTGCTCCTTCCCTGGACTGAGTCCTACGCTACCTGTTATAGGCTCCCACTCTTCCCCCTTGCTTCAGGGAGTGACTTCCTCACTTCAGGCCCTATTTCTCTGTTTCCAGCTCCCTGGCTTTATAGAAGTTCCACCTGTTTCTGTCCAGGTGAGCTTCATCCCCAGTTATGTCCCACTGCATCCTGGCTCCCCTCCAGGTGCAGCATATCGCTAACTGGCCTCTCTTGCCTATATTAACCCCTCCAGCAATAGTGTGGAGTGAACATCCCATTGCATCGGGACCAGTGTTTGCACATCTTGGAAAGCATATGGAAGATCCCTGGAGTGGATTCATGGGGGATGAGGTTGTAGAGTTTCTCTTGGAGTTGTTTGTGGTAGGGTGAATTGTAGTACGGAGTCTTCTTTGAATTCTTCATAAAAGGTGGTATCAGAGAGTAGTCAGTTGGCCTCACTGATGTAGTCACCCCGGCTGAGGACCAAGATGGCTCATTACAACAATCTATAACCCACTAACCCTCCTTTTTCCTACAACTGCAGAGGTAGTAACAACCCACTCCACCTTGAATGGTCTCTTGCAACAAGTTAACTCATGTTCCACCTTGTATTTAGCCGTGACACTGAGTACCTTTCCCAGATCTGAAGAAGAGCTCTGAGTAAGCTCAAAAGCTTGTCTCTCTCACCAACAGAAGTTGGGTCAACAAAATATATTACCTCTCCCACCTTGTCTCTCTAATATCCTGAGATCAACACGGCTTATACCACCACAACAAACAAGGACTTCAGTTTTAATTTTACCCATTTTCCCTCCAAACTCATAGTAACTATTCATTTTTACTTGAAAACTGACCACATGGGAGTTTGAAAGTTACACTATTTTTAATCATGCACAAATTTTCTAGAAGCAGAAAATCTAGTTCTTACTCATCCGACTCCAAAAGAACTTTCTTCAAAGCTTTTGTACCCAAGATTTGATAACCATTGACCCAGATTTAGCAACAAATTGCCCAAATGTTGTCTACAGAAGACAGGGGTATAAGGACTTTATAGCTGTCACCAACTATCTGAGACCCCATTTTTTTCTCCTATGCTATACTGCTGCAACTGTGATCAGCCAATTATCAAGCTCTCTTAACGTAAACATGAAGGGGCTGCCAGCAGGGCATTTTCCATGAGGGGTCCTTAAATGGAATTCACTCCCAGCAACTTGGCTTGCCAAAATCAGTTAACATTCTGGACATGTTACAAGGTCCATCTCTTTTCATAGTGCTTTTGTGAAAGAAGTGGGTTTTTGTAAGTGCTTGTTTTGATTAAGTTCACTCTGGGGGGGAAGAAAAAAAATCGACATTCTACCACTACAGTATTACACGAAAATGAGAACAGTATTGCCACCAAGAGCCATACACCCTGGAAAGCAGTTGGCCTGGTGGTTACATGCTTTGTTAAATTTATCTGGGGAGGATTTGAAGATATTTATATGTAATCTGAGAGGCAACCACTGAGACAGGACATTCTTTTTCTCCCCCCACCAATTACCTATTTAAGGCAATCCAGCACATTTTAAAAATAAATAAATAAATAGATAAATAAAAATGTCTTTAGCCAGTAAACCAGGGGTGGGCAAACTTTTTGGCCTGAGGGCCACATTGGGGTTCCGAAACTGTATGGAGGGCTGGGTAGGGAAGGCTGTGCCTCCCCAAACAGCCTGGCCTCCACCCCTTATCCACCCCCTCCCACTTTCTACCCTGACTGCTCCCCTCAGAACCTCTGACCCATCCAATTCCCGCTGCTCCTTGTCCCCACCTGCCCCCTCCTGAGATGCCCACATGCCTAACCACCCCCCTGCCCCGGGACCCCCGTCCCTTATCCAACCCCCGTTCCCTGTCTCCTGACTTCCCCGACGATCCCTATCCACACCCCTGCCCCCTGACAGACACCCCCCCACCCGGGACTCCCACACCCATCCAACCATCCCCTGCTCCCTGTCCCGACTGCCCCCCGGAATCCCCTGCCCCTTATCCAACCCCCTCCCCCCACCCTCTTACCATTCTGCTCAGAGCACCAGGACTGGCAGCCACGCTGCTAGGCAGGAGCCCGCCATGCCACTGCACAGTCTAGAGCACCGGGGCAGGCCGGCAGCTCTCACATCCGTGCTGCCCGGCAGGAGCTTGCAGCCCTGCTGCCCAGAGTAGGAACTCAAGGGCCAGATGTGGCCCGTGGGCCGTAGTTTGCCCACCTCTGCAGTAGACTATTGCATAAAGTCATAACATTGAAACCACACCAAATGTGTTTTGCTGTAGCCTCATGAATATCTGGTATCCAGAAGCTTAAGGGCTACTTCACCCATACAGACCTGAAGATTCTACTGCTGTCTCTCCAGGATCCCAGAAATGTTTAGCCTTTCAAGTCTGCCATCCTGGAAAGCAACGGCTAGGACTGTCTTTTATTGCTATAAGTTCCAGCATAGCAATTCTGAGCCTTCCCAGAGCCTCAGAGAAGGAGATTCTTGCCTTGAAAGCGAGCTTTAGTCATACTGGCATTTGTGTGCATCACGAAATAAAGGGCCCACACAATTCTCTGTCTTGATTTCCTTAAGGAATTTTTCTATTTGGGCTACATCAACGCTACTTGGTTTTTGCAATATCCTCTAGATGAGCAACAGCCAAATGATAATTTTTGGTCATTGCCTTTACCACTGTGGTCTGACAAGCAACCCAGCAAACATGGCAGATGCCTCAAAACAGATTGCAATTGCTGCTTCCTGGTCACTTAAGTAGCAATATTTGAATGCATCTCAAAATAAATGCATGCTTTTGATAATTTTTGAGATCCAGAATCACAAGCTAAAGGTTGAATTCAATTCAGTGAACAATGTTTTCGTTTTTCTGTCTCGATCCCCACAATTCCCAAAGCAGTTTTTAATTCCACTGTGATACCATCAGCTATCCTAGATTCCAAGTCTACTACCTCAGTAAAGAGTACAAGCTTCCCCACACTGCACTGATTTGATGTACACAGACTCTTGCTCAGCTACAGACACCCCAGTGACTCCATCAGCAAGTACAATAATAAACCTAGCTTTCTATAAGCCTTTTTAAGACACTTCTCTACAACACTTTGTAATGGCCTCCGAAGTCTCTTGCTCCATGAGTGTTTATCTGTTTAATCCAAGATTAAGGCAGTTTTTGATATTTTGAAGTCTCTAAAACTGAAATGATACTTGGCAATGGCAGATGTGATGTTCTATGTGGTAACAAACGTTGCTTCTCTTGTGCTACACTTTACAGAACAATCCACATATAGAAGTTTCTTATGAACAAAATGACTTTCTGCATCCACAAATTTCAGGTGATCAGCAATGTACACATAATATAACCATACTAAAAATTTTACACTCACTTTCCAAGGGATGCCCTTATCAGAAAGCTTCTTATGCTTTCAGCAAGTTACCAAAAATAAATAAATAAATAAATATATAAATAAAATTCTTTCTGATATGGCTTTAAATTGGTCTATAAATTTTAGAAAGCATGTTTATGGCTAAGTTTTTCCTTGACTAACAGCTGTGCTAGGTGATTCATGTTTACTTAGACCACAGGCAAACTCTATCTAGAGATTTGGGCTGATGGATTCAAACCACACACACACACACACAAAATAACCCCACCACACAGAACAGTTTGATATGTTTCAGACATTTTTCAATGTTTTGTTCTAGTTAAACCCACTGAGTCTCTGTGTGTGTATATATAGAGGGCATATAAGTGTGTTTAGAATAGTGTATAAGTTAATGAAATTAAATGGACTCGCTCTAGCAACAGCAGTTAAGTATCGGCGAGAAGTCATCTCCCTCCTAAAAAACAAATCAAAGTATGCTTTGCAGCAGCAAATAATCAGATTGCTGTTTATTTTACCACACGACACTTGGCCTGGTTGGAAAAATTAAATTATTGCTCGCTTTTCTGACCTAAGATACTGCCTTTGAACTATAGGGCCAAGGCCTACAACTTGTAAGCATTACACTCCCACTAAAAATCAAAACAAACTATGTCCTGCAGTAGTAGCAGTTGCAGCTCTAAAAGAGCCTACTCCATCTTGACTGGAAAATTAAACTGTTGCTTCCCTTCTTGTTATAACTTCAAAGCCCACACTCAAATTCTCTTCTCCTAAGTCACCACAGACATCTGATCAAAGAACTGACATATCCAAACAGAAGCTCAGCTTCAAGCATGCTCAGCAGCGCACTTCTCCCTGATCCCATACCCTTTTCAAGACATTACTTGCATAGTTGATATTTCCATTCCCCCTCATTTTGGACCAGCAGCTTAATAGTGATGTGCCTAATACCACTCAGCCTACCCTAGCTTCCTCTGTTGTCCTAGTCCAGATAGGAGGCATAAAATCCAACATTTGTTCTTGCCCAGATAGCACTTCTATTAGTCCAGGGCTTCTGGCAGAAGGCTTTCTCCAAATTTGGCCAGATGACTGGAGACAACCAGAGCATCTATTTACACACATCACTTAATTCTCTGAACTCTTAAATCTAAGATCTATTGACTTTGGTTTTGCATTTGGAAACAGAAGTTACTCGAACCAAAGAGTTAAACTGAAACAGCAGCACAGCAACATTGCTCCCCTTGTCCCCTCTCCCGGATGATTTTTAACTGAACAATTAGCCCATAATATTTATATATTTAAGTTCAAAGCACAC
This sequence comes from Caretta caretta, assembly GCF_965140235.1. Lineage (NCBI taxonomy): Eukaryota > Metazoa > Chordata > Testudines > Cheloniidae > Caretta > Caretta caretta. The sequence goes on from NC_134206.1 coordinate 206,804,219, forward strand.
TTTACAGGAATACTGGCAAGAAATGCACAAGTTTGTTACATTGAATAGGATTACTATTGTTACTAAAGCCTGCAAAACAGAAGTGCTGCAACTTGCTCATAATTACATTCAAACCTATACAAAACTGAGAATGTGTAGACTCACACACAGAACTGAGTAAGTAAACCACCTGTCTTGGAAACAAAGCACTTGTTTCTGTGACATTAGGGTCCAGAGTTAGCTTTCTACTGTAAACACCCAAATGCTCCTGAATTCCATAGTAAAGTTCCTTCAATAAAGCAAACTCCATGCTACCAGTGCAGAAACTTAAGAAAACATCTTTCAGAAACTGATACAGACTGAGTACGCTGGGCCACTGGCCTTGGGTGAATTAAGACCTGCTGTGCTAGGTCCCCAGTCAAGTTTAGGCCTAAGATGCGCACTGTGATACTACAGATGTTGAGACTACTTCATCACACAATCTGTGCCACTGCAACTGTGGCGCTGTTAGTCTCCCGTGTAGCTGCTCTGACAGGAGAGCGCTCTGGCTTTGGCATAATGAAGCTACCCCAACAGGCTTTTTTTCACATCCCGACCAACCAACGTGCTAGTGTAAACATAGCCTGAGTGCCCATGCTAATATCGTTAGACCTGTTAAAATTCATGACTCATGCCTTTGTCACTTCATGACTGGATTACTGCAATGCTCTCTACATGGGGGTTATACCTTAAATCAATCCAAAACGTTAAAATGGTGCAGAATGTGGCAGTCCACCTATTTAATTATGCTACCTGGTGGCATTATATGACACCTGTGCTCCATGGTCTGCATTAGCTGCCTGTGAAATTCTAGATTGTAATTAGAGGCGCTAGTTTTGGCCTATAAAGCTGGGATTGGATATTTGTGGCTTGGGAGGCTGACTCTTTCTTCACGCCATACTGCCAAAGATGTTATCAGCAGAGACACAAACTGGATCCCTCAGATTTAAAAAGGAAGCTAGTGATAGTCCGTTATCCTAGAGGGATCCTCAGATCTGGAACCAGCTTTCCTCACTCCAAAATAGCCAACATCTGTTAACCTTCAGGACACTCCAGAGTTTTCTGTGGAAGGAGGAGGTTCATAAGTCTACATGAAGTTCTGTAAAAAGAAAAGGAGTACTTGTGGCACCTTAGAGACTAACAAAGGTATCTGAGCATAAGCTTTCGTGAGTTACAGCTCACTTCATCGGATCTGTGTTTCACAAGGATTTAGATTGGTTAGCTGTAAAGAGGAGAGGGGCTGTAAACCGCTCTCATAGTTTGTTATTGTAACGTACACCAGATGCCCCTCAAGGTTTTGGATAGCTCTCTTTTATTTTTGTCTAAATCCAAATACCTACAAAGCACTGAACAAGTTCCCTTAATGCTGTACTTATATTTCAAATATATGCTAAACTGGTGTTCATTAAATTCAAGCGTTAAGTGGTACAACTAACTGCTGTGGGATTTCAGCTGAAGGCTGCTGCCAGCCCTTTAATTCTCTCCAATGTCTCCCACTGTGGTTGACTTCAAGTGATGAGGTAGAGTTACAAGATTCGAATGAAATTTAAAAAGGAAACTTTAAATTAGAAAAAAAAATAATAGGAAATTTTTCCTGACTTCAGTCTGCAGACTGGGAACAGGCATGGGTTCTAATCTGGCTCCCCAATATGCCAACCTCTTCATGGGCCTCCTCAAATGCACCACAAAACAAACTGTATAACCTGAGATACTTCAATGATATGTTCATCCTCTGGACAGATGACCTAAACTCCCTCACAGATTTCCACCACAAACATCAACCACCACCACCCATCCCTCTCTCCTCTCTATAGAACACTCCCACGCCAGCATCAACATCCTGAACACCACGATCAGCTTCAACAATGGAACTACAACCAATTATATACAAAAAAACCCTGAACATCACCATACTTACTTTCACAAATTCAGAAGCCACCCCAAGAAATCTGTTGTCTACAGGCAGGCAGGGACTGAGATGCCACAGAATTTGCTCCAAAGAGCAAGTCCAGGATACACACCTAAACAGACTTGAAGCCACCTTCACTAAACGAGGACATTCCACCTGAAAAGCAGGTTGCATCATAGAACCACCCAAATACCCCAGAATAACCTGCTTTAAATACAGAAAAAAAACCTGACGCCCCTTGTTGCAGAGTGGATTTGATTTAAATTGGATTTTTATGGACTTTTACGGCCTGCTGCCATTATAGGTTTTCCCTTCTAGTGAGAGAATGGTATGGTAGATCTCTAATCAATGAAGACCACACTCAGAAAGATCTCAAGACTTCTGGAATATGCTGTTCAAACAGTTTCGCTTTTGTTTCTACTGCCTGTCCCTCCCTTCTCACATTTATCTCCAGACTTCTTCTTCTCCAGATCTATTCCGCCCCCAACAATCTTCTATTCATTGAACTTTTTGAAACTTTGCACTTTTAGAGAGAGGTAAGGGATTGGCTCTGTGTGCACAAATTTGCAGAGGGACAATAGGGTTGAGCTCTATTATTTCTCACCTCTATATATTTATTTATTTATTTAAAAACATTTTTGCTGTTAACAAGTATATTATCTCTGGAGACACAAATCCACAGTTTGATGATATCTTCTAGACTGAGCACTGAGTCCCACTGCGTAGATAGAAAGATTAACCCAAATAATCTATACAGAAGCCCCTGCCACCCCATAAAATTGGGTCCCTGGAACTCATTTACAAAACTTTTCTTAATCTACATGAATATATTGTCTCATACTATAGAATTAGAATTTATAATCCCTATTCCACGATGAGATATCTTTGAGCTATAATGTATCTTAATTAAAACTATCTTCAGATGGGATTTTTTTTTATAAAATGCTTTTTGAGGAAAAAACCCTATTTTTTATTATTTTTTAAATCATTGATATTTATCCACCCTGCCTTGTCGTCACCTACCATACTCCTGAAAGAATTGTTTTCCAAAAACCCCCTTCTGGCCTTTGAACAACCATCCAACATCATCAAACTCATAAACAGAAGCAAGCTCCCGACCAACCAGGCGACAGCAACTGAAAATGACACCACATGCTGCCAGAGCAACAGATGTAAAACCTGCAGACATAACTCCATTCCCACAATCATCAGTACGCTCCACAACACAACTCAAGATCCATGGGTTCTAAACATACCTACCACAAGATGCCTAACCTTAACCAGTGCACCAAATGCCCCAGCATCTATATGGGTTTTCACTATGCTCTCAAATGAATTCTCACAGAAAAATGATAAGACAAAAACATCCTACCACTTGTGGGCAAACACTTTTCAGAAAGTGATCATTCCATATCTGACCTCTCAGTCCTCTTTCTCAAAGGAAATCTGAGTAATACCTTCAACTTAAAATTCTTAACTTTGTTGGACACTAAAAACTATGAATTTAAGAGATGCTGGATTTATGACTCATTACAATTTGTAACACAGCCTGCTACCCCTTCGTTATCCACTTTAATTGGTCCCCAACAGCATGTGTGAAACCCTTATGCTTACTCTGTCCCACCTGGTATTTAGCTTAGATACTCTGGTTATTTTCTCCAGACCTGAGGAAGAACTCTGCCACCCAAAAGCTTGTCCCTTCCACTAAAAGAAGTTGGTTCAATAAAAGATATTACCTCACCTACCTTGTCAGTCCACGGAATAGTTTCCTCAAACTGTAAAGTGATGAGGCTTTGAGGCTTTAAATTGAATTGGACAAACTTCTACAGAATACAAAAATTCTGTACTGGCTATCGTGAGGGGATCAGCATGAGAAGTATTAGTGGGGGGAAAAGACCTATTACATCCAACCATGCTGAATAAGCAAACTAAAGTGTGTTCAAATGACTAAAAGCTTTAGTGTTAATGCCCCACTGAGACGAAAGGATGCACCTCACACCTCTTAGACCTACTACTGCAAGTTTTTTGCAGACTCTCAGAGCCTTTGTCTACCCTGAGGATTTTCTCTAGATCTTCACTAGTTTGGTTGGTTGGAGTAGTTTTCTTTCTAGTGATGTATATCATGGTGTATCTTTTCCTGTGGTCTCTTTTTTTTTTTTCTTTTCTCTGCTGTTCTGGCACCAGTGCAACTTCATCAGTTCTAACAGTGAGAGAACGAGCATAGACTAGTAGCTAGTATTTTTACCATAGTCACCTAGACCTGCTCTGAGTAAGGTCAGTTGACAGTGTTGTAAAAATGTCTATGCACTGCCTAACGTAGTACTTGCACCAGTGCCGCATCAGCAGTGAGAATAAATTGTACGGATAAATTAAGTTGGGGAGCAAGGCAGCTCCAGGAAGATAGTCCTGTTAGGGAGGTAAATATTGTTTACAAATTTACACCAGTTAACCAGTCAAAGATAGAAGGGTCAGGGCCACTCTGGCAAGCCCGGGGCTGGGGGTTAACGGTAAGACTAATGCTTACAAGTTAACAATTTTATATTTTACATCCCTAAGTCTTTCTTCATCTCTTCATCAATATTGACTATACATGTTAGTTTGAAAAAAGAAATCTCAAGTTCTGCAGAACCATAACCACCATCACGGGTGCCGGAATGATATTGTAGCACATCCTGTGACCTCCTAATTAAAGGCAAGGAAACAGCATCACTAACGAGAACCAGGCAGAATGTAGACAGGTAAAGTTTCCTAGTTCAATGTGTGGGTTCACACACACTGGTGTGTGAGGTGATCTAACGGTGGGTGGGAGAGAAAGAGGACAAGATTGATGGGAAGATAGGAAAATACAGTATTAAGAGAGTATATTGCTTGGATGGGGGAAAAGATGCAATGAGACAGGGGAAAAGTGTGAATATACATCAAGTAAGCTAAGGCAGAGAAAAGAAAAAAAAAATAAGAGACCTCAGGAAAAGATACACCATGATATACATCACTAGAAAGAAAACTACTCCAACCAACCAAACTAGTGAAGCTGGAAAGGGAAAAAAGGTGTATCGGGGCAGGAGATGAAGTAAAAAGGGTTGGTTGAATTGTGTTTGGCAGTTATGTGACAAATTTCACTGGCATTCATGAAGACTGATAAATATTTTATTAACTAAGAAATTTCTGTTCTACTCAACTAGCCCTCTAACATTTTTTTTAAAAGTATAAATACAATATTGATTGGTGATGTAGACACAGCACACGGCTGTTATATTCCCCTTTTGAAACTGCAGGAGTGTGGATTTGGGGCATGACAATATAAAGACATTTTTCACCCTGATATGGAGTCAGGTAATTTTTTCCATTTTTTGTGTAAAGGAAACTCCCCCTCCCAGAAGTAGCTAAAAATCTGGATGAGGGATAGGTTGGCTAAAACCCACACAACTCTCAGCAGCTAGGAGGCTCTGGCGAGAGAAGATGATTTCTTTTCAGCTAGGATAGCCTTTTATTTTGGGGGTGGAGGGGGCCGTTATTTATCTTAAGCTTTTAACCAAGTTGTTGCCTCCTACCCAAAAACCTTTCTTACAGATTTATTTTGATACCATTACTATCCTAAACTAACAGGCCGTGCAACTGTCAAGCTGCTACTATGTTCCACTTTGTACGTGGCTGCATTTCAGCACTGGGGTAATATGTACTCACAGAGAGCTTCTTGTGCACTTTTGGATCCTTCCATATGAAAAAACTGACTAAGTTTAAGTAAGCAGTAGAAACAATGAACTTGAACAAAAGGCAAGTTTGCTGTTGGCGCAAAATTCTTTTAGAATTAATTGCTACATAGTCTAAATTATGAAAATGCAAGAGGCCATCAACTTACACACATCACTCAAGAAAATACAGTATATACTCGTTCATTAGCCAGTTCGTTTATAAGCCGACCCACCCCAAGATGGATAGGTAAAAATAGTAAAAACTCTATGACCCTTTCATAAGCGGACACTATATTTCAGGGGTTGGCAAACTTTGGCTCCCGGCCCGTCAGGGTATGCCACTGGCGGGTTGGGACGTTTTGTTTACCTGGAGCATCTGCAGGCACGGAGCCCCTCAGCTCCCTGTGGCCGCGGTTCGCTGTTCCCGGCCACAGGGAGCTGAGGGGCTCGGTGCCTGCAGATGCTCCAGTTAAACAAAATGACAATGTATTAGATATTCAATTCAATGATTTCATAGCGTTTAAAATCATTAAATGTTGGTGTAGACCCGTTCATAAGCCGAACCCCGCTCTTTGATGCGTCACTTTTTTTTACCAAAAATATTCGGCTTATGAATGAGTACACACGGTAGCTAGATTTGGGCATTTAACCCAAGGTGAGCAGCTGTGCAGCATTCACTAAATTTATTTTAATGAAAAATTACAAGTAATTCTATTACATGTATACGACATTTACATATGCAGTGAATAGTTTATTGCAACCCTTGAGAAGAATTAGCCTGTTATTAAGGACTGTGGGCAGAGACAAAGTAATAGTTTGAAGACAGTATTTTTAAGTGTATCAAGTCTTAAATGTTCTTTAAAACACTTTCTTTCATAATCAACAGCAGTTTCACAGCCATGAAAGGTTACTGTTTAAATCTGCAAGTTGTGAGTTTTCCCATTTAAGACTTGTATTTTTATGAAAAGATGCATTTTTTGTTGTGTGTTGCAAGACCGCACTTCATTTTCAGGATAATTTCTCATGTTTGCTTCCAGTTGTACATCATTTCCCAGAATAAAGCAACTAGGTACAGCACTAAGCCATGGTAAGCGCCATACCTCAATTTCGGCAAATGGAATTTACCAGCAAGCATCAATTTAAACAGCAACCCAGAAGTCCAAACGTTATTAGCTGAATGTTTATATTTAACCTTACAAATCCAACTAACATATTTACCTTTTAAATAAGATCACAGCTAGACCTTTCAAAATGAAAAATACATCTAATATTTTTTATATTGCCCTCAATTCATTCCTAGAAACTAGTACAGGCCCAACCAGTATGTCTTTTTAAGGAACACAAAAAAAAGTTTTTTTGCACAGAATAAGTTTGCAAACCCAATATTATAGAACTGTAAACACAGAGGAAGCCACTTGAAGTTAACTAAATTTTAAAATATACAAATTCAGGGGAGCGTAAGTGCTCTCAAAACCAAAACAAAAAACTACCTAGTGGATCTTGGAAGATGCTCTTAACACTGACAAGGCAACATCTACTACTTCTACCTTTGGTGAAAGAATCCTGGGACACCACAATCCCTACAACTGTTATCCCAGACAGGTGGGCAGCATGTGAAGCACAAATGACAAGTTCCCTTTACTGGAGCTGGGAAAGGAGAGGTGCTGGGAATCTTATGCCAGTCCCTGGATCTAGCTTCAAGTCTCATTCTTTCCTATCAGTCTGCAGTGAGTGAGCAACCATCTGATAAATTTAGGGGAAAAACACATGCTCCTTCAGTTCAACAGCAGGGAGTATTCACTATGTTCCCACCCACATCCTCCTGGATGCTGTGATGGTAGGTAGAGTCTCTGCTACTCTGCCCCTCCCACAGCCTCCACTTTTGGAGTCCTCTCTTCCTCCAGAGTAGCTACAGTGCCCGACTGCAGCTGCTCCTCCTGTCTTTCCACAGCAGCATCAGAGCAAGGTTTACTTGATCATTCAGTTTCATTACTACTCACAGAATTATGAATAGAAGCAGTGAAAGAGACCCAAAACAGGTCAGTTTTCACTCTGCTACAGTTTAGGAAGTTCTGATCAGTGTCAGAGGCACCAGAGCTGCCTGCAGACTTCAGAAACCGCACCGCATCAATATACAGATGGTCATATACAGGAATTTTTTTTTTACAACCAAAATGGCTAGAAACATCATTAAAAAAAGTAAAGCCTACTTTTCCAAGACCTGAACTCTGATTATTTGAATCTTGCCTCATCATACCCAAAGAGGCCACCAAAAATTCTGAATCCCATTAGAAGTTACCCTTTTTGGCATATGGCAGTCCTGCTGTCCTCCAGACCAGACACTGTCTCCTACTCCACACAGTCCTTGCCTCTGCTGCTCTGATTATATATCTTTTTTTTTTTTTAAAGGAGTACTTGTGGCACCTTAGAGACCAACCACGAAAGCTTATGCTCAAATAAATTGGTTAGTCTCTAAGGTGCCACAAGTACTCCTTTTCTTTTTGTGGATATAGACTAACACGGCTGCTACTCTGAAGCATATCCTTTTAAAGACACCAACAGGACATGCAGCACATGATCACAATGGGGGGGGAAGAGGGGTATCACCGTTATGGGCGCTTTACGTTAAGGCCTTTGCTTCCCCATTGTGTTATATATTTGGGATTTAATCATATTTGCTAGCCTAAACCAATTTATGGGCATGCATCTACCTAGACTTTGACCTCAAATAGGAAGAGAGACTCAAACCAAACCTTCAAAAATAAGAGGAAAAGCTTAAAGACCATTTTAGTTTCTGATCATGACAGCTCTAGATCTGGGTCTATTTTACACATAGTCACATGCAGATTATTGATTAACACCTCCTGCTTCCCTTATATAAGGAGAATGAGAATAAAATGGAGACATACAATATTCTCCATATAAATGGAGAGTGAAATGCGTTATTGCAATATCTAATCAACTGTACAGTTTCATGTTGCTAATATGGGCTAACTACTCAAAATGTTCATTCATACTGCAGGTACTCTGATCACACAGACTGACAGGGTAGACTTCAGACCATAAAGCCAATATTTTCCTCAAAGCTCCAACCACAGTGGAAGGCATCTTAGACTAGAAAATACAAGAATTTCTGACAAATGTTTGAAAGCTCACAATTACCTAAAGCTTTGATGTGAACTAAAGCTTCACATGTACAGTAAAGCAATATGATATAAACACAGCTTTGCCAGTCAAAATGCAAGTCTCAAAGTGAACAGTTTAAATAATATGATGTATATTAGACACTCACAGTCCTTTTATAAAGCCATCCAGATTTCTACAAGAGTGGAACTGAAGTGCCTTCGAATGGAAATTATTCACATAGATAAGCAAGATCATTTTACCTTTGCATGTGAATATACTTAAACCAGTAATCAACAAATTCCAGATTATAAATATGTAATTGATCTTTGAAACACACAATAGGGCCTTTTTCCTCCAACACTTTATCTTTTTGATTAACAGAATTAAATATATATTTCTAATTCTCCTCAAAATCCCAATGCCATAAACTGGGAGATCAAGGATAAGCACATATTAAACCACTTACCCAATTTCAAATATACATGTAATACTACTGTTTAGAATGGGGCCACAGGCCTCATCCTTAAAAAATATTTCTCAAATTCCGAAAGCCAGTGAAAAAGAACATACAGTACATCATATTCAAGAATTTTTTTCACAGCACATTTAACAAAGCCTGAAACACAAGATATTATGGGGATAGACCTTTCTAAGCCTCCTTGTAAGCTTGCACAAAAGAAGTGTACACACCCCAGTTGTGGGTGCATACTTATAGCAGGGGTGAAAGTAAGTAGAGTGACTTACTGGTACACTGGGGCCAGCGCTGGCCTTTGGAAGGGGCGGGGCCTAGGGTGGAAGGGCGGGGCTGAGGGGGTCAGAGCCAGCCCCAGCCCATCCTGTAAGGTAAGTGCCCCGCCCTTCTTTCTCCTCCTTCCCCCCCTCCCCCACCGGGGTAGCAGCAGCAGCCCCGGGCTCTGGGGGCTATTTAAAGGGCCCGGGGCTCCCCTGCTTCTACTGCCCCGGTCCTTTAATTAGCCACTGGAGCTCTGGGGACGCAGCGGGGATCCAGCGGCTATTTAAAGGACCGGGGCAGCAGAAGCAGGGCAGCCACAGGCCCTTTAAATAGCCCCCAGAGCCCTGGGGTAGCGGGGGTTCCAGGGGCTATTTAAAGGGCCGGGGCTCCAGCTGCCTCTGCAGTCCTGGCCCTTTAAATAGCCCCCGGAGCCCCGGGGTAGCGGCGGCAGGGCTCCAGCGGCTATTTAAAGGGCCAGGGCGGTAGAAGTAGGGGAGCCCCAGGCCCCCCGCCGCTACCCCAGGGCTCCAGCAGCGGGGCTCTGGAGGCAATTTAAAGGGCCTGGGGCCCCATCCACTGCTGGGGGCCCCAGACCCTTTAAATTGTCCCCTGGGGAAGCCAGGCTGCCCCAGTACTGTGCACCGGCTCTTGGTAGTATGCCCTACGGGACCTATCAGCTTATTTTCACCTCCGACTTATAGCAAACATTACACTTTCCAAAGGGTCACACAACAGAAAATGTTTAGAAGTATACAACTGTACAAATATGTGATGATCACATGTGCATGTAATTCATTTCCTTCCCTCGGTTGCTCCATAGACAGAAACGCAGCACATAGCTCTTTAAAACCAAATTGCAACAGAAATATTCCCTTTAACTAGCTGGTCAATTTAACAACAATATTGTTACAGATAAAAGGCAGAAAGGAGCACCACACAAATATTTCTTGTTAAACAGGAGGCCCAAAGGGAAACCATGGTGTGTGCCTATTCAAGGTTAATTGGGGGGGGGGGGGAGGGAGCCTAGATCTTCTTCCACTGACCAGCCCAGAATCCCTCACACGATTACGTTTACTGACAAACAACAATGCAAATTCTCTTTTAAAAACCCAGTGTTTAATCTGCACAGGGTGTGGATGCGGAATCAATACTCACTGCTAACTTTCATGCTGCCAAATGCTGAAGGCTGCTGCACTGGTTTGCAGCTCTCTGCAAAGGAGGTGGTTCTGGGCCGCCCTGACATGGTCTCTCTCTCTCTCCCTCTGATCACCTCTCCTCCTTTCTTCCTTTCGCCTTCTTCTCTTCCTGGTGGTTGGTGTGCGTGCCTCTCAGGTGGAGAGGGATAAAAAATGCAACATTAAATTCCAGCCCCCTCCCCCTCAGGGGAAACCCTCTCCCCCTCTGAATCTCTCTTCTCAGGGCTTCTTCACTCCTCGTTTATAAAACCATCCTTCCCAGCACCACCACTGGGTCCAACAACTGCCTCCACCCAGCACACAAGCCCCCCCCCCCCCGATGCTGCTCCTGCTGCGGGCTGCGAAACAGTGGGGGTTGCTAGGCCTTGCTGCCCCCACCCTGGGAGCCAGTCACATGGGGCGCAGGCTACAGCCGAGCTCCTCTTCTTCCCTCGCTGGTTTTTCTCCTTCTCTCTCTCTCCCCCCAACCCCCCTCCTCTTAGGGAGGCAGCAGCGGCAGCGATGGCACTATTTTCTCCGGCGGAAGGATCTCCGGCTCTGCGCGTTGCTCCGCGAGGCGACGGCAAAGGCGAGCGTGGAAGAGGACTCGGCGCGGGCGCTGGGATCCTCGGCGGGCGGAGTGGGGGAGTGAAGCGGTCGGGCGCCCTCGCTCGCTCCGGCTCCTCAGTGCGGGGATGAGGCGACGGCTCCGGCGCGGCTCCTCATAGCGCCCGCAGGGGCAGCGGGCGGCGGCTCGCGCTGAGGCGGCTGCAATGCGGGCGGCGGCCGCAGGCGGCGGCACAGGCCATGGCGGCAGCTCCCGGCCCCGGCTCCTCCTCAGCCGGCTTCAGAGCCCTGGCGGCGGCTGCTCCCCTGGGCGCCCAGGGCACATGGGACCCGCCGACGCGGCCGGACCCTCCTGCCGCTCCCCCGCGCCGGTTCCGGCGCCGGCAGCTGCTGCCTCCTGCCGGGAGCCCCCGCGGCCGCGCCGATCAGTCCCTTTGTCCCCGCTGCTGCCGCCGCTCCGTGCCGGGCTCCTGCTGCTGCGGCCGCTGCTGCGCTCTGTGTGTGCCGTGCGCCAACGCCGCGCAGCCGCCTATCCCCGTCGCCGCCCTACGCTGCGCAACGGCCTTAAGCAGCTTCTGTGAATACCCAGTCAAACCGCCCGAGGCCTCCGCACGGCAACACCCGAAGCACATCGGGGCCAATCCCGCGGTGGATACGGTAATTACCTCACCCGCGTGGGGCCAATCACCGAGCGGGAACGGAAACATCCGGAATACATCGGGGCCAATCGTGAGGCCGGTACGGAACTAGCCGAACCTACTCGAAGATAATCAGAGACCCAATCAAAAGCCGTTGCCGCCGCCCTAGCAGCCCCGAGGGCCGATCCAATAGAAAGAGCTTTCTCCTCAAGCCAATCAGAAGCCGCTCAGTCACTCTACAGGGCTTCAAACTGAAGCCTGGGGCGCTGAGCGGCTGAGGCTGTGATTGGCTATCCGGGCTGCGTGCTGTAACTTGTCATGTGATTGGCTAAGAGGGATGAGGCGGCGAGCCAGTTCTCTGCGCGGTACCAATCTCCAGCGACGTGCTGCCTGTAACGCGCATCCCTATTGGGGGAGGGGCGGGCCAGGGGCGAAGCCGCGGCGCTGAGCCCATTCATGCCCGAGGGGAGGACGCGAGCCCGGCCCTTTCCCGCGCGGGGAGGGGCTGCTCCCCCACCCCGCCGTGACCTGAGGAGGCGGTGGGAGGGGGAGCCGCAGCCGCCTGCGGAGTGGCTCCGGCTCCGCCCGCGCAGCTCAACGTGGCACCGCGCGGCCCGTCTGCAGCAGCGCGCCGCGGTGACCTCCCGCACAGCGGCCCCGGGCACCCCCCGCCCGGCTGGCGGCTGGGACGTGCCAAGGCAGCCCTGGCTCTGCCCAGGGTCGCCCTGGGGTCTCCGGGCATGAACGATGACTCTCGAATTAAAGATCGTGTCATGTGATGAAACCGCCAGGAATCCCTCCAGCCGCAGCCAGCAACCCGAGCTCTGCCCTGCGCCCGCCCGCACCTGCTCCCCCTGCCCCCACAGCCCCCCACAGCCGCGCCTGCTGCCAGCCCTCCGCACAAAGGCGTAACGCTGCACCTGTTCCCTTCCCTTCACAGGGGTTGGCAGGGACTAGGTGGTACAGGATGGGGGCTGGCGAACGTTCAGGGTGCGGGCGGGCGGGGCGGGGCGGGGGGGTGTCGCATTAAGCATGAGCAACACCTGTGGTCTGCTGGTAAAGCCTGTCCATCAACGCACACCCTTGTGCAGTCTCTGTGTGCCGCAGGTGTAACAGGAATGACTGTTTCAAAGAGTTTAAAAATGGTGTTGGGGTACTTTTATGTGACTTTTGCCTTTAAGGCCAACTGTCTAAATTACCTTGAGTTTTGCTCTACATGGTGCAGGAACTTCTTTAAAATGTCCAAAAATAGTTATGTGAAACAAAATGTTATGATTTAAGGTCTATTATCTTGGGAATTTCCTAAAAGCAAGTGTTGGGGGAAGCTGTGAATCTTCTGTGTGTAATTATATGAAGTTACCTTTCTGATCTCTGCCAAGACATAAAAGATCAGACTTCCAATCTGTCACTACTACTGCACTGAATAGTCCCTGTCATGCACCTTAGGAAATTTTTCTGGAGAAATTCCACAGTTGGGGAAAGGAGACATTTCTGTGAAAGGTTTCAGAGTAGAAGCCATGTTACTCTTTATCTGCAAAAAGAACAGGAGGACTTGTGGCACCTTAGAAACTAACAAATTTATTAGAGCACAAGCTTTCGTGGGCTACAGCCCACTTCATTGGATGTATAGAATGGAACATGTAGTAAGAAGATAGAGATATATATATACACATACAGAGAAGGTGGATATGGCAACTTCCACCTTCTCTGTATGTCTATGTATTTCTATGAAAGGTTGCTCTTAAAAAAAAAAAAAAAAGATGACAAGATGCTTAGACTAGGTTTGGAAAACTGGAAGTAGCCTGGGATTATCAGGCAGAGGGGAACAGGAGGATTTGGTAAATGGTGTGTGATAAATTCAGAACCATGTGATAAAGTTTAAAACTAATTTAAAATGGTCCTGCTCAGCACTTTGCTCATCTCAGGGCACAGGGAAACCTAGTACAGGTTTCTTTACCACATGGCTATCAAACGACATAAACAGATTTGATAGATGGGTACGATGCTTACCAAAAACTGAAACAGGATAAGTGAGGCCTAGTCTGTATTTTGCTGGTGTAGCTATATGGCAAACCCTCCTTAATGCAGACACAGTTTCAACAAAACAAAGTGTTTTTGACAGTGTAGCTTATACTGGTTCATTGAGCAAACAAAAGCACTTTTTTGCCAGTATAACTCTGTCTACTCTAGGACTTTTCCCAGCATAAGAATGTTGAGGAAAAAAATCACACCCCGAGCTGAAGTTGCTATACCAGCAAGCATTTCTAGTGCAGACCTGGCTGATGGTAACTAAAACCCTATCCTTTATAACAAGTTTATTTCCAAGTAGAAATGCTGCTTTAAAAATAAACTAGGTAACTAAAGCAAAATGGTCCTTTGCTCACCCCAGCGCAGTGTAGCCAAGGATGCTTGCTGGAAGTATTCTGGTCTTTCTGGGAAATGACCTATGTTTCTAAGTAGTCCAAGGGACCAGAGATTATTTAAGGTCTGGATCTCATGAACTACCAGGGATAGAAACTATAATCCTCTACCACTGAAAAGTTAAAAGTCCTATGAAATCTGGTTACAGTGAACTTCAAGGGCAGCTGCTGGCCGCAGGTTAAATATTGATAGTGCCCAGCTATATATTATATTGTAGTTCTTTTTTATAATTATAATGAAATTCATGTAATTTAAAAAAAACCACCGATCACGATCCGTGTCGCACCGCTTACATTCTGAAATCCACCTTCCTGGACTTCCTTGCAGCAAACTCACTTCCCAGATGTATATGGTCTCGCTACCCTCTGTGGATTTTTTTTAAATGTAATTACACATTTGCAACACTACGAGCCCATGTCTCGGGAACTGGGTGGCTCTTGAAGGGCCTACATGTGCCCTGGTGCTGAGGGACTCCAGGACCTTCCAGCGTGGAGGAGGGGCTCTCAGATCTGTTTTCTCTGGGGGTTGGGAGAGGGAGGGGAGGCGGAAAAGCAGATGGATGGAAGACCCCAGTCCTGGTGGGTGGTAGAGAGAGCAGACTTGTGGGATCCCAGGACCTCGTACTGTGGGTAGGGGGACCCCCAAGACTGGAGAGCTGAAAGGCAAGGAGGACCCTGAGGAAGGGGGGTGATAAGGGCTGGCCCTGGCCTGGAAGTGGCATTGGAGGACCCCAACCAGTGCTGGGAGAGGGGAGAAAGGGCAGTGGAGGGGGAGGTGTGAGGTACTGGGGGGACACCAGTGGTGGGCGAGGGACGATGGAGACTACTGGCTGGCACTCACCTGTGCTAGGGACGAGGAGGCCCCCTGTGCTGGTGGAGGGTCCCACCAGAAAATGGAAGGGTCCATCCTTGGCGGAAGGGTAGGGTAAGCCTGCCTTGCCACTAGTGGTTGGGGGACACTAGGACTCTGCAGTGGCAGGCGATGTTGGGAGCCGGCAGAGCGGAGCAGGCTGGGGCAAGCCTGTGGGGCTGCAGGCAAGAAAAAGAAATAAATGCCCAGCTGGTGAATGTGGGGGGTGGGTCCGACCCCTGCTGCTGCTGTCAGGCCCCCCACTAGTCCCCTAGGCCACCCTGCCCTCCCTGGCATCTCCCTGAAGCGCAGGTCCCCGGGCAGTTGCCCCTGTCCATCCTATGGACGGCACTGCTCTGCTTTTCACATAATGTGTAATTAGACTGTAGAACTCATTGGCACAGAATGTCACTGAGGCCAAGAACTTAGTCCTGGATCCACAAAGGCACTTAGGC
Organism: Caretta caretta; assembly: GCF_965140235.1. Classification (NCBI taxonomy): domain Eukaryota; kingdom Metazoa; phylum Chordata; order Testudines; family Cheloniidae; genus Caretta; species Caretta caretta. The sequence goes on from NC_134206.1 coordinate 206,819,802, forward strand.
ACCTAAAGCCCAGACTTAGGAGGCTAAGTCCCAGTTTTAGGCACCACTGCAATCCACAAAGCCCACACTTGGTCCCTACATTTTTGCTGTAAAAGGTCCAGTAGGTGCCTAAGTTTCTGCCTCTAAGCATGAGTGCTGCTGCCTCAGGCAAGTGTCCAGATGCCTATCTCACACCTAACACCCAGCATGATACTCAAACCAGGTGAAGATAGGCAGGGCAGCACCTATGTCACCTGCAGGGTTTGATCTGGTACAATGCTCAGAGCATACCTGGCTCCACAGAAGATAGCCAAAAAAGGACGCAGCCTCCCTGATTACCTTTAGCCCAGGAGTTAGGATACTTAACTAGGAGGTGGGAGACCATAGTTCAATTTCCCCTTCTGCCTCATGAGGCAAAGGTAGTTAAACAGGGTTTTCCCACCTCTCAGATGAGGTGATTGGACCATGGAATAATTCTGATGGAGGTTTCTCTCATATTCTGTTGTTGAAGCCATTCCACTTTGTATAAATAATCCAATATTAATTGGGCCAGAAACATTGAGAATGACTCTATAGTTGAGTGGCTAAATGAGGCAGGGGTTCTGTGGAAAAAATAGTATGTGATCACATAAATATTTATAATAATGCATATGCACATGGGGGCCAAATTAAGGTTACACAAGCAAACTTAATTCTGGTATTTCCTAACTTTTGAGGGCTTGATTTTGCAACCTTAATGCTCTTTTATCATAGTTTTAGGGGCTTTTTTAAAAGAAACTTTTTTTAAAAATCCCTGCATGGATCATAAGCATGGCTGAAATCTTTCAATCCACCACACAGAGTTCTGCCACTTGAAGTAATGAAGTAACTGCTAGCAGTAGTAGGATGTTATCCTCTATGTGGACCAGGACCAAAGGGATATAAGTCATACCTTGCTGTGGATTTCATTGCTATTTGCTGACAGCAAAGGAATGGTGAGACTGAGGAATCCTGGGTTCCATTCCCAGCTGTGGAGGGGAGTGTCTTCTAGTGGGCACAGACCCTCTTGCCTGTTCCACACTCTTTCTGTCTTGCCACAGACCTGTCTTTTCCCTACCCCTAGCTTTTCATCCCTATCCCTTTCTCATTGGTGCATCCTTGTGTCCCTCTCCAGGCTCCTCATCCAATCTTAGTCTCTTTCACCTCCACCCTGTACATAGCTCTTTTCCCCAATCTCTTTGCCCAACCAGCTTCCCCCACATTCCAGCTCCTTGTCAGATCTATCTTCTCTCCCCACCAGCCCCCATTTTCCCCCTCCCAGGACTCATTTGCTCTCAGTGTTCTCCACCCCCCCGCAACCAGTCCCTCACCTGCTCCTAGTTTCACACCCCCTTATTCCCAGCTCCTACTTTCTCCTTCCCCACCCTTCAGTCCCAATCTCACCAGGCTCTTCATCTCAATCTTCTTTCCCTTCCTCCTGGTTTGACTCTTGTACCTGCTGTATTCAAGTCAGGCAGCTTCCTACTCCACACTACCTGGGCACCAGCAGGCAATGGGGTGGGAGCATGTGTCTTTGAAAGCACAAGAGAAACCGCATCTCTGTTCTCAGTTCTGTTTACTAGCACCACAGCAATCCAGAGCAGCAACTACAGAGAACTTCAGGATTTGCCCATGTAGCCTTGGGCTGGAGCATGCTCAGTCACTCTCTGGGGATGGCACATGTGCGGTCTGGTCAGCCCTAGAACCTATGAGGAGATGGAACATGCTCAGGGTGCATAGAATCTTCAGAGATTTTAGCCACTAAACTTTCTAAAAAGTCACCACTGAGTATGTGCAAACTAAGATTTTTCTATAGCTCAGCCAAATTTGGATAGATTTTCACAGGACCAGAACAAGGCACAAGTCTGGCACGAAGGCCAAATTTCTGCTAATTTTCAAACTCTAAAGCGTGGGGTGCTAGTGTTTCCCACAGAAAAGGTTACCTGGATGCATTTACAGGGGAATCTCAAATAATAGTAAAGAGGTTATTTTACCTCTATATTTGGCACTTGTGCAACTGCTGCTGAAGTACTGTGTCCAGTTCTGGGTGTCAACAATTCAAGAAGGATGGTGATAAGCTGGAGAGGGTTCAGAGAAGAGTCACATGAATGATTAAAGGATTGGAAAACATGCCTTTATGTGATAGACTCCAGGAGCTCAATCTGTTTATCTTAACAAAGAGAGGGTTAAGGCAGTGTTTCCCAAACTTGGGATGCCGCTTGTTCAGGGAAAGCCCCTGGCGAGCCGGACCGGTTTGTTTACCTGCTGCGTCCGCAAGTTCGGCCGATCGCGGCTCCCACTGGCCGCGGTTTGCCTCTGCAGGCCAATGGGGGCTGTGGGAAGCCACGCGGGACGTACTGGGACGTACTGGCCGCCGCTTCCCATGGCCCCCATTGGCCTGGAGCGGCGAACCGTAGCCAGTAGGAGCCACGATCAGCCGAACCTGCGGACGCAGCAGGTAAACAAACCGGCCCGGCCCACCAGGGGCGTTCCCTGAACAAGCGGCGCCCCTAGTTTGGGAACCACTGGGTTAAGGGATGATTTAATTACTGTCTATAAGTACCTACATGGGGGAAATTATTTGATAATGAGCTCTTCAATCTAGCAGAGGAAAGTATAACAATCCAATGGCTGGAAGTTGAAGCTAGATAAATTCAGACTGGAAATAAGATACAAAATTTTAACAGTGAGGGTAATTAACCACTGAAACAATTTACCAAGGGTGAGTGTGGATTCTCCATCACTGGCCATTTTTAAATGATTGGATGTTTTTCTAAAAGATCTGCTCTGGGAATTATTTAGGGAATTTCTATGGCCTGTGTTATACAGAAGGTCAGACTAGATGATCACAATGGTCCCTTCTGGCCTTGGAATCTATGAATACAGGTTTCAGAGTAGTGGCCGTATTAGTCTGTATCCGCAAAAAGAAAAGGAGGACTTTTGTTAGTCTCTAAGGTGCCACAAGTCCTCCTTTTCTTTTTATGCATATACAGAGTCCCTGTACATTATTGTCTGCCAGGCTCTGTGCCTCTCACAAAGAAAGCTCAGGTTCATTCACTAACTTCCTGGCTTGAGCCTTCCTTCAGCAACCAAGTCTGGCCAGCCACAGTCCTCAGACCATACCTTGCCTCCCAGCAAGGCTTCTAGTTCCTGACTATCCCTACCTTTCTACACTCTTTCCCTTCCCAGCCTCCCCTTTAAACTCTTTAAACTCTTTAAAAAGAGTTCCCCCTTTTTAAAACCTAATCCAGAGCAAGTGTGGGTATCTGGCCTTTAACCCTCCCCAGCCCAGGATGGGATCTCAGCCTGTCACAAGGACATTCTTATTGGTAGATAAAATTCTGAATTAATGAATATAGACAGCACAATTTTGTATGATCTTTAGTGTCCTAAAATTAATTGATTTAATCAACTGGTTGGTCACAAATATCCCACTAATAAAAGTACTTAATGGTACTTCACTGTGGACTTGCAGCATAGACAGTGACAAAAATACAATGGGCTGTTTCAAATAAAGGAATATGTTGAATGACCTCCACCCCAGTCAATTAGTCATCCGGGTCTCTCCCATCAATCATCTTGCTTGCTATAGTAAATGCATTTCTGATACTCTGATCTTGGGGCTGTGTCAGACTTGCTGATTTTGTGGGAAGAGATACTATGTTTATGATGCAGATGGACAATTCTGTGTTGTGTTCAGCAGAGCTGTCCATTGCAAGGGCAACTTTTGATGTCTATCTTCCATTTTTAAGCCAAGCCACTAAGATAGCTACAGTCACCAGGCATTCCTGTTGCTTCTATGCAACGTAGGTAGGTTGCAAACCTGGAAGAACACTGAGGAATTGAAGATTTTGCTATAATGAAAAGATCTCTCTCAACAGTTCCAGACATGTTGCAGCAAAACAAAGCTGTGATCTGTTCTTTCACCCATCACCCCTGAGGGAAGGAAGCTCTTTAAAAGTCAGTGTCTCATTTCTGACTCTGCATCAAAGCAGCCCAGACTGGTCACAAAGGGAAATTATTTTATCATAATCCTGTAAAAGGCGAGGCAAAATCTCAGTTGTCCAGGTTTCACATGCACAGAGATTGGCAGCTACTCTCTAAATCCTATGAATTCTTTTTAAAATTCTGGATTTCGAGTAGCTATGGCAGGTTTTGGTCAGTGTGAAACCTAGCTTTCCCCTTGCTGCTGCAAGACTGTTAACTTTCTGGATTATGAGGAAGCTTGTCCAGTGCCACTAAATAAACAGGACTTTGCTGCTCCAGTATAAAATCATCTGTTTTACTTCCATGACCATTGCCACTTGCAGTCTGATTGCACAGCGAGTCAAGTTCCCATGGGCAGAGATTTTGAAATATATTATCAGACCTCTCTGGCTTCCTCTTGGTGTTGTTTCAGTGCTGTTGGGGTCTGCAAAATCTCCACTTAGGTGTGTGATAGAAATCCCAAATTTACAGTAGCAGATACATTTCTGAATGTGAGAGGGGCTCTTGGCTTGTTACTTAGCCTATGGTTCCATTCCAATTTGAGCCAGAAGTCAGGTAACCCTTATAACTGAAGTTTTCTTGCTCGATGTGTATAAACACATAATGCAACCACACAAAGAAGTAAGATTGCATTAACTGAAACCGATGATTACAAACAACTGACCCTCACGGAGTAAATGGTCATTATCTAAAAATTAATTTGTATCGGATCTCTCTGGAGAGAAGACAGCGATCTCCAGAGCTGACATCTCAGGTTTTTTTTCCCCTTCATTTCTCCCCCTGTTCAGGCTCTTTTATTGCTTATTCATTGCCTGAACATACATTTTGGTTTCTTCATTATGACCCAAGGCCTGTTGTCTGGGATAAGTAGGAACATGTCCTCTCATGCTGTTGGTCTTATAATGTTCAGCACATCTTTAGCATCCGGCAGCGGAGGACCTCAAAGTGCTTTGCAAATGTGTATTAAGTAAGCCTTGAAATCATTATTAGCCCCATTTTCCAGAGACAGTAACTAAAGCTCAGAGAGTTTGTGATTTTTCCATGGTTACACAAGTCAGTAAGCAAAGCCAAGATTCTTGACACCCAGTTCTTTCCTTTAACCAATAGACCACATTTCTTCCCCAGGGCCTAGTTCTGTTGTCATTTTATTTTGAGGGCCAAATGCTGCCTTCAGATATAGTCGTGTAGCTGTAATACAAGTTACTGAGAACTCGGTGCTTTTACATTGCAGGGCAGAATATAACCCAAAGAATTTATCCTATGACACAATAGCTGATCAGCTAATGCAGTGCGTATAGGGACAGGAAGGACTGCATAGCTGATTTACTGACGCACACGGATATCAAATATTCTGAGAACTGGGAAATCTCTCTCTCCATCAGAGCAGCATGGGGGCTGGGTTAAGAAGCAGGAGAGTACTTGATGTACTATTATTGGTATGTAAACCATTGTAATGGGGCTAACATGCGCTGATATTTACAACCATTATAATCTACCACAGAGAGAGATTTAACTGTCAGAGGAAAATCAGTCTTTATCTAGCATCTTTATTATTTGGGTAAGCAGTTCAAAAATAGCTGTGCTCTAACAAGGGCTTTTATGTATTGTAATAATTTATAGTGTAACCCACTATTCAAGGCCCTGCCCAGCATTGCTACGAATACAAGACGCAGAGGTGTTGGCCCACGTTACTTCCTGTAGCTCTCTGGGGTTTTAAGCATCTTCCTTGCTTATTTGAATTAGATCATGTATGTAGTTTTGCACTCTCCCTGAAAACTGCCAAATACCCCTCATAGGATTCCCAGCTGTTTAGATTTGCTCTACATGATAAAGTTACTGTATCCTGATGTATTAGAGGCTGCCATGATACTGCAACTTTTGTTTGTTCATGTTCCCTCCCTGCAGACTGCCTAAGACACTGTGAGGTGCCACTGAGCCTCCTAATCTAGTTGTACTAGGTACTGATAGACTTTCTCAGCTATTGAAGGCACCAAGATGCTCCAGGGGCACATCAGGGCCTGAGACTCTGTGCCAATGACGTGGTTCTGGGAGAGGGGCAAGCTGATGCTTCCGATATGCCATTCTGATGTTTCCAATGAATAACTTTTTTAGTAACAGATCAGAGTGCGTGCACTGAATGATGCAGTGAACATAATGAATGAGATGGGTCATACAGGCTGCTCTGTGCCTTCATTCGCACCCCATTCTGATTGCGATTACCATTATATAAATCTATAGTGAATCCAGCGATATTGGTGATGGATCAATGTCCATGACAAATGTTGGGCAGTGAATGAGACTGGACTCTTGCCAAACGTGATCACATAATTAAAGACTGTGTTGTAACATAGTGGGTCTCACACTGTGGTCCATGGATCACTTGCTGCTGAAGTGCAGAGAGTGGTGTGGCGTGGCTCGCCTCCTGGTTTTCAGCGGCTAACTTTCACAAAGACAGTGAAAAATACACCAGGTGCTTCCCTAATCATACATTTCAATGTCGACCATTGCTGTAGCTGCAACAGGGATGTTGTGTGATACTGGATGGAAGGAAGGTATCAAAAACACAATCACTCTAGTAAGATGTGGTCTACAGTGTAATAACACTCAAAATGCATTGTAAGGAGAATTAAGGTTACGTGTGCCACCGTTAAACTCAGCATTTCCTGACTTTTGTGTTCTTAACCAGGCAACCTTAACATTCTTTTGATATAGTTTTTTTAATGGAATTTATTATAAAAAGATATCCACTGAGTAAACTGTAGGGATCATTTAGATTAAACTGGTGCTGGCTTTGTGGGTCATCCCCACCACCCACAAACACACCCTGAGTAGAGTGATGTCTTCTTACTTTTAATAACATTATTGCTAGGCAGAAGTACTGGTAGTTTACAATACTCTTGGGTTTGTAAAGTGCTGCACAGAAAATACAAACCAGGTCCCTGCCCCGAAGAGCTCACTATCTGTGCTGCCATAACATATATAGAAAGTTTCATTAAACAATCACAGTAGATTTTATTTTTTAGACATAAGCTATCAAGAGTCGCAGTAAATGTCACTGTGTTAGTGCTGCCTGCCTGTCTTATCCAATTGACCAAAATTTACTTATAAAGTGAAACTTTACTATCATTTCCTGCAGGAGAGTCTCCTGAACTCCCTTCCAACAAATGTCGCTTTCTAGAAGGGAGGATGATGACTCTGAGTTCACCTGGGGACTAGTCTTGTGTCTTGTAATAGTGGCAGATGTTGGATGTCAGGAATTTACTTCCAAAATGCGGGATTTCAAGGTAGCCAGGGCTCCTGGATTTTATCCCCAACTCTGCTACTGATTAACTGTTTGGTCTTGGACAAGTCACTTTACTCAGTGCTTCAGTTTCCCCATTATTTTAGAGAGATAGAGCTACTGATCTACCACTGGGTGATAATAAGATGACCATCTGCTTGCAACGAGCTATGAACATGCAGAGAGCTGCGTACATGCTAGTTATTGTTAATAACATGCTCTATATGTGCAGAACCAGTGCGGAGCTCCTGTACCCTAATGAGCTTGCTCTGGGGAGCACTGCAGAGTGCTGCTCTGTCTCCCTTCTATCTTTTGAAGTTCGTTTTTTCCTCTTGTCCACAAGTGATAGCCGAGGGGGAACTGTTGTTATCAGGCTCCTCTGGAAAACCCTTTCCAGCAGAAACACAGGGGAGTTGACTGCCCTAAACAGCTCATCCATCTCAAACATCTCAAATGTAATAACTGCCTTACTGCACAGGATTGCCTGGTTGGGCTGGATAGTGCAATGCTGGAATGGATATGGGCTTGTTACCACCTGACAGAGCACTCTGGGAAAGGGGCAGGAACTCTGGATCCAGCTGGGCCATGCAAAGTGTAATGGGGACTATAGAGAAGCGATTCATTCTCCATGGAGGGGCATATAATGGAGAATACAGAGAAGGGAGAACTGTCTGCCCATATCCTTAGTCACCAGCTAAATCATAATTAAATAAAATTAATAAATCACAAACATAAATGTTTAAATCATTAAACAGAATAAAGCACCATACAGACACCAGTGAATCTCTCCTCCCAAGACCTCACCCCCAAGAAGGTCAGAATTATTCCCATTTTACAGAACGAGAAACTTGAGGCATTGCAAGTCGAAGTGACTTTTCCAGCATCGGGGATGACACGCAGTCCTGGGTTTAGACTCCCACCTATGCTCCTAGCTGCAGGAATGGGCACTGAACCCAGGACTTTCCTGCTCCTAAGACACAAGTCCTGTCTACTTGAGCTACACGGGAACATTCCTTTGCTACTAGTAGTAGTATGGTTTTTATCTTCCAGGGGTCTACAGCTGCTCAGGGAAGTAAGAGACACAAAAGTCACTGCAAGAGACTGTGGTAAAAACATCTTTCATTTTAAACAATGTTTTGAACAAGTTAAGAGAAACAGAAACCATAGAAAGTACAAATCAACCAAAGGTAAAGTACAAATCAAGTTAATTGGACAAAATAAATGAGTGAGATACCCTCTTAATGGGAGTCCTCTTCCCAGCTTGTTCCCAACCCCACAGACAGCGCAATATCTGACGCATGCAAAATGGTAGCCACACCTAAGAGACCGCATGGAGCACAAGTTCCCACACTGTGGTCTGTGAACCACTGGTGGCTGCAGAACACTTGCTGGTGGACCACAGAGAGCTGGCTCTTCTCTTTTCCAGCTGTTAAATTGCATTACAAGACGCTTAACCTCCATGAAATACTTTCTTAATGTTATTTTTCAGTGTAAGCAAATGTTGTAGTTGCCACAGGGGTGTGAAGTGACAAGCTCTCTATTAAAATGTTCTTCACACTGTGAAAGAGTTACAGAACCCTGGCATGAAGAATAAGGGATTGCCAGGGGTTGCTTGGTAGATATTCAAGTAAACGAGAAACCAGAAATCACAATCTCTCTCTCACACACACACCTGAAATACAGTGAATGCAATGGACTGTGCGCTCAGCAACAGGAGCAATTAACACAGAGATCACCTGTCCACTAGCTGGGAGCAGGCACTTACCCTGCCTTTTGAGTTCCATGTGATAAGGGTCACATTCTTTGCTGTTGGCTCAGAGTACAGCAAGGAGATATATCCTTCCTAGGAGGACAGTCGTAGATTGCAGGCTCTTTGGAGCAGGGACTATTTTTTTCTATGTAAAAAGAAAAGGAGTACTTGTGGCACCTTAGAGACTAACCAATTTATTTGAGCATAGCTTATGCTCAAATAAATTGGTTAGTCTCTAAGGTGCCACAAGTACTCCTTTTCTTTTTGCGAATACAGACTAACACGGCTGTTACTCTGAAACCTTTTTTCTATGTGTTTGTACAATGCCCAGCACACAGACCCCATAATAATAAAAGGCTTTATACCTCCTCCTTTTCTCTTGCAGCCAGCCTTGTCCACTGCACAGGGCAGCATCCTAGACACCAACCCTCTCCCACATGACAGGGCTATTGACCTTCTGTAACCCTGACCTTGGTCAGGTGACTGGGGCTAGGCAGTACAGTTCAGTCTCTCAGCAAATCACACCCTTGCTCCACTGAGGTGGGGGTGGAAAGCATTCACTGCTGCCTGCCCACTCTAGCTCCCCCTCCTGTGTGGAGCCACCCAGCAAAGGGATGGAAAGCTGGGAGGGAAGGCAGGGCAGCAGTAGCCTCTCATCGTCAGAGCTCAGAACTACGGCTACTTTTTCCAGTCTCAGCTGCCTAAGGCTAGGGACTGTTTGCTCTATGCCAATAACGTTCCCTGTCTTGCCTGGTGTAAAATACCCACAAGACGCTCACAGACCTGACAGTGCCTCAGAGGTGACCCAACTTTACAACACTAAGGAACTCCCTGGCCATTTGCCCCGAGCTCTGTGGGCTCCCCCTGATTTGCATCTCCATGAGCATCCCCTAAGATCTGCTGAGCCTTGTAGCAGCACCCGCCGCAACTGAGGAACCGCCATTGTATGTTTGAGTCCTTCAGATGTGTGCACTGTCTGCACTTGCAGGGAAAGCTCAGCCAGAGGCCACTGCTTAGGTCTCTGCAGGCTGCACGTGTCCCGTAGGGCATCCCAGCTCTACAAGAGACAGAGCTAGAGTGACTTCCAGCTGGGCGAGCTGAGCTCCAAGCAGCCTGTCACAAAAATAATGGCTATAAATAAAACATCAGCAAAATTCTATTCTATGCTCCATTCATTCACACCAGGCTCCAGCATCTTCCCCTCAGTCCAAGAGGTATGGTTCACCATGCAGAGCTCAGCTGGGGCTTGTCCACAGATTTGAATGAACTCTGCATCACTCCACGGTGGAAGCACTGCCAGGCCCTGTGCATTAATGCCTGCTGGAGCTCCCAAGCAAACAGGGGGAGAGTGCATAGCGCTATATCTTTTTCTAAACCACGCTCCTGTGTCCCACAACCTCCTTAGGGTGCCTTGTATGCCAGGGGGAGCTGGTGGCTAGTCCCAGTGCTGGGGTGCATTGAGAGAAGTCTTTTGCTCCTTCCCCACCTTGTGCACCTGTACATGTGGCCCACGCTGCATGATTACTTTGTGTCAGTAGGTTCCACCTATTCAATGCATTTCATCAGCAACAGAACTGTCACACTGGGCGGCCCCAAACACTTGCTTAGACAGCTACGGAAACAGCAGCTTGGGAATGAATACAGCTAGAGGGAAACTGGTTCTCTTCAAATGTTAGAGGTGACAAGTGAAGGAAACCAAAATTGGGATGGTGTCCTTGTTTGTGTCTTTATTATGGACAAAGCAGGGCTGAAAGGTGGGATATTCAAAAGATACATTTTTGATTGTTTTTACCTTAGAAGTCCAGGCCTTGTCAAGCCTAGAAAATTCTATGTGGGCTAGAGCAGTGGTTCTCAGCCAGGGGGCTGGGGCCCCCTGGGAGGCTGCGAGCAGGTTTGAAGTGGGCCACCAAGCAGGGCCAGCATTAGCCCAGGGTAGAAAGACATTAGACTGGGGCCAGCTGGGGTCCAGGGTAAAATGCCGAAGCCCGACCTCATGGGGCTGAAGCTCAGGGCCCTGAGCCCCGTCACCTGGGGCTGAAGCCGAAGCCTGAGTAATGTAGCTTCATGGGGCCCCAGGCAGTTTCCCTGGTTGCTACCCCCTAATGCCGGCCCTGGCTTTTACACACAGAAAACCAGTTATGGTGGCACACGTGGGCCACAGAGTTTTTATCGTACCCTGGGGGGCTTCAGAAAGAAGAAGGTTGAGAACCCCTGGGCTAGAGCACTAGCAGAATTCTGGCATTGCCAGCGAGTAATTGAAAGTGGATTTTTACTGACATTGTTTAAAACGGTTTGATCTTTGTTAATGCCTGTCTAACACAGACCTCCATTCAACCAAAATTTCAGCACCCCTCTCCTCTTATATAAAGATGTGGCAGATCGCAAGAAATATCTGAGGTTGTCTCCCCCGAGAGGTTTTCCACCAAAAGCAGGGATACCAGATTTGATATTCCTTATATATCTAAGGTAAAAATGAACAGAAAATACGAAGAAACTCCAAACCTTTCTCACCTATTGTGTCCACCATAAAGAAGCACAAAAGGCCACAAACCCAATTTTAAAAAATTGTCTGCAGTGCTGTCAAGCTTTTTCAGCTTTCCCTCTTCAACTCTGCTCAGTATCTACCTGCTGCCATATATTTAAACTGAGTGAAATGCAAAGTCAGATCTGGAGAAGTCAGCCCTGGATTTCATTAGTTTGCTCAGAGACCACAAAACAGAAATAGGAAGTCTAGTGTTTTCTGCCACCCCCAGATTCTTGCTGTGTTGAGAGACTAGCTCATTAAGGCTGAATGCCAAGGTGAAAATAATTCCAAATTTCTTTTTTTACAAATTCTAATTGAATGCAATGTTGGTGAAAGGTTCAAGATTGACAGCTCCAGGGGACAGAAAGTCTCTGTTTGGCTGTGCGCTGTACAGAGCAGGGAGAGCATGGGTCAGAGCTATTCAAGTCTTCCCCATACACTGCTCCTGATGTGTGCAAATCACCTCCTACCCAGACGCAGCCTTCTAGGATGAGAGGGTAGTCCAGTCAGCCTGCTCAATTCAATCCTTGACCTCCCTGCTCAGAGTGCTGACAAGAAGACCAATTAGTGTGATGAGTTTGTATGTGCTGTGGGCACCTCTCCATAGCAACTGGATTAAAACCACCAACTTATTTCAATAATACCACTAACCGGCTATCAGGTGGTTGTGATTGTCAGTCACTCCTGACCTAGATTGGATCTCAATTAGCATCCTAGACAGGTAAAAACTTTGGCCCAGATTCACAAAGGTACTTGGGCACCTAACTCCCATTAATTTCACTGGGAATTAAGCACTTAAGCAGCTTTGTGAATCTGGGCCTTTATATCCCATTCCCAGTCCTCTGAGCGTCACACTTCCCTCAGATGGTACGTTCCTTCCATACTGTTTAAAACGCAACTTGTCTGGGGGGATGCCTCTGGAATAGGACGTCTTCATTTACATTTACACCAATGTGGGTTTCAGATCATCTTTGAAGTTCACGATGGGCTGAGGCCTGCCATAAAGCTTTGCCCAGTGGGCTAGGGACCCGCTAGGCTCTGGGTCTGTGTCAGTGGTGCAGCTGTCACTGGAGTCACCAGGGCTGTGGAAGCAGATTTCACAGTGAGGCTTATGGCAGCAGCTGAACATCTCCTCCGAGCTGCTACTGGAGTCAGAGTCTGGATAAAGGCACAGGGAGGGCACAAGGGGTTGTTCCAGGTGCCTCCCAGCAGCCCCCTGCTGCTGCTGGAGGCTGAGGAGACTGGGGGGATACAACAGAGCATTGTGGTTCTTCACTTGGGCAGAGCCTTGGTGTTTGTTTGAAACTCGGCCATTCCCTTCACGGCTTTGTTCTTCAGGCCAGTTCTTCCTGTGCTTCAGCTGGAAGTTGCACATTTTGTCGATGACTGATGAGGAGGGTGATGGCTGATAGAGGAACCTTCCATCACTGGTGTCACTTGCTTTATCCGGAGATGTTTGTGTTAATCTGTCACGGCTCCAAGTGCTCTGTCCACTCTGTGTCCTGCTGACTGCCTTGTTCGGGAGACACCACGCTTGTGGGGTCATAGACGCAGGAAAGTAGGTGGAAGGTGGATGGACTGGGATTCTTCTTCTTCGCCGTCTTGTCCTGTAAGGACTAAGGTAAGTGCAGACACCTGTGTGACTCTCCCAGGGTCTCCAGGCTGCACTCTTTTCATGTTCTGCATTGTGGCTGGGTTGCCTAGGCCCCCTGGATGACGCCTGGGCACTAACTATGCCGCCAATGCTCAGCTCTTGTAAGATTTCCTGCAACTTTTCACTGACCTTTGAGGGCTGCTCCTCAAATGCTGCTGAGCTCTTTGGTTGCTCTGCTCTCCCATCAACTGCTGAGAGATTCTGACTCAATGGTATTGGTGGACTGTCGATATATTTCTTGTTGTTTGGAGGCCTCCATTGCTCTTGGACATCCTTAGAGCCGTATTCGGAGATGTCCATAGTGTTACAAAGCAGTGTCTCATAGCAACTAAGATCTTCTGGTGGAGTGTTTTGGTGCTTTATATGTTTAAGGTTCTGGATGATACCAACACAATCTTGTTTGCCAACAGACACTGGATTGCACTGTGTATCTGGGAGACTGGGACAGTACCAAGGGTTCTGCTCTTGACCAGGGGGAAAATAGTCTCCATGCAGCCCTTCAGCTTCCATGGCACAACCACTGGACTCAACATGGCTATCTGTGTTCTGAGGCAAGATGGAAAAGGATGTGGAAGGAACAGCGAGGTCCATCGAATCATAGCTGCACTCTGCAGACATCAGCCTCGTCAGCTTCTCCTTAGCATTGTTCACTTGCTCCTGGAGGCTTTCGATCACAGCATTTTTCTGTAACAAATCACAAATAAATACATACATCAACTTTGGTGCAGAACACAATGCTAATACTTCATTAAGGTTGTGGATTTAAAGGCAAACAGGTCAGGAAGTCAGTCTGTTTTTCAGAGGAAATGCTAGAGTGGCAGTCTTTGGGCTTGATTACTCTTCAAACGCTACCCCAGCAGCACAATTGCAGTGTAGACAATAACTACAGTGACGGGAGAGGTTCTCCCATCGGCCTACATAATCCGCCTCCTTGAGAGGCGATAGCTAGGTCAACAGAAGAATTCTTCCGTTGACCGACTGCAGGTGTGGGAACTAGAGGTGCTGGGGGTGCCGGGCTTGAAGTGGTTTCCATCATATCCAGCGTTTAGTTTGGTTCAAGGGCTCTAAGCGCCCCTACTATAAAAACTGTTCCAGCTCTCCTGCCTCGCGCTGACTACACCGGGGGTTAGGCTGACTTAACTACAGCACTCAGGGTGTGGATTTTTCACACCCCCGAGCAATGTAGCTGGGGCAACTTAATTTGTGAGTCTAGACCTGGTCTTTGAGCTGTCTATTTAGAATAGATAAATGTCCTAGAGACAAAAAAGTGGGACATTAAGAAAATGCAGCAGGAAAAAATTGCTCCATTGGGGCCTACTTACTGGGAAGCAAACCATTACACTGCAGTACAGAAATGGCACTTTTTTGTACAGATCGGAGAATCCAGATGCAATCATTCAAAGTCCCATATAGAACCATCTCCTCTAGCTTCTAGAATTCCAGCCCTGCACAGTTCCACCCCATTAGCTTCTAGAATTTAAATAATTATAGTTTGAAATAGCAGAATGACAGACCTTTAAAATGAAACGTGAAGCATGTGCAACCCGTTCCTTTCCTAGCTGCACTTCAACATGTCCTTGAACATTTGCATATGTGAGTATTTTGGAGGCTGCATATAGAAACATTTGCACCAATTACACTGGAACATAATGTTGTTCTAACAGCCAAAGCACTTCTGGCTGTATAATTTGGAGAAAGCTGAAAGGGAGTGGGAGCTGGAGACCTTTTGGGATAGGACGCATCCCCTCTAAATTAGATCTTTGTGTGAGCTCCAAAAAATCAGGCCAGTTTTCTGCCAGTTGCCCTAATTTATGCATCAAGTTTGAGAATCTGGGAAAAAGATGTAAAATTATTTTAAAAAAATTCCTTTCCATGTATTATTTCTTGAGGGAAGCTGATGCAATGGGAAATCTCCATTTTGATCAGTTTGTGACAGAGGGTATTCTACCCTACAAATCCTTCAGCAGACAAAGGAGGAGGCGGGGAGAGAGTACAGCAGAGGGAGGACAACAGCTGCTGGCCACTGAGCCAGAGGGAGATCAATGGCTGGGACTGCTCTTTCCACTAGCATGAGCTGCCTGTGAGTGCAGATTACCTCAGTAAGCAGCCGTTGCATGGAGTTCTTCTCCCCTATCAGCTGGCAGATCTGCTCTTCACTGTACATGGAGAGGAAGCTCTTGCTGGGGCTGGTAAAATATTTTGCCATGTGGCTGATGGTTTGGTGCTGTTCTTCCTCAAAGGCTTTCCACTGCCGAAGCTGTTGAGTGTAGGCACCCATTATATACACATGAAATATATATACACACAGAGAGACAGACAGACAGATGCAGAGAGAGACACGCACACACACACACAAAGAGCAGGGAGAGACAAAGAGAGGGCGTGACACAGACATGCACAGAGACAGAGACAAAGGGGTAAATTCACACACGCGCGCCTTGATCCTCCCCTAACCCCCACCCCTGTGTAGCCTGCCAGAGATAACAGTAACACCACAGTGCAAAGATGTAGTGTAGATTGGACCTACCCACAGCCACATGTCTGAAATAAAGCTTTGCATTGCCTTTGGTTTTGGCTGCTTGTGTAGACACAGTTAGATCCTGCCTGTGCTACAGTCTTTAACAGTGTTGTAAACCAGGGCCCCACTGAGTCAGAAAGAGACAAAGACAATGTCTCTCACACACTTTCTTAATCTTGAATCATGAATGACATGTTGAAAACCAATACCACTCGATATCTGCTTTTTTTCACTGGTGTCAGAATGAAAACCTAGTGCATCCAGGCTCCAGCTGTTCATCTATTTCAGATGAACGACGGAAGAGCAAAAGTATTAGGAAAATCAAGCCAATGAAACAAAAGGTGAATTACAAAGCCTGAGCTAGATAAAAAGCTCAAGCTCTCAGATAAGCAACAGAACAACTGTGCATGCAGGAACTCTACGATAAATTGCATGGTGCACCTCAATAGCTGGAAATCTGCTCCTCCTTCACTACTTGAAAAGAGATTATTATTTGAAGAGCACCAATAGAATGCTAGGCACTTTACAGAGAGGAGCTGCTCCCTGTTTCAAAGAGCTTACAGTCTAGCTAATCAAGCCAATTCCACTGCAGCAACTGATTCCTGACACAGCTGGTCTATCACAGAGCAACTTCCAGCCGTCCCTAGACAAAGTTATTGAGGACATTAGTTCCTGAAGAAGAAACAGGCACCTGACCTGACCTCACAAAGTCAGGAAGAAATAAAGATGGGAATTATTCACAAATATTTGGGTATAAAATGTAATTACTTGTTATGCTTCAGTTTGCACGTGAATTCTGCTACTGAAAGGAACATAAGAAGTGCCACCCCTAGTCCATCCAGTCCACTATCTTGTCTCCAACAATGGCAAGTACCAAGGATTTCACAGAAAGGTGAAAGAAACCTTGTAATGGACAATTATGCAATAATTTGCTTATTGCAAAAGTTTCTGCCTAACCCTTGTCAGCAGTTGGCTTTTGCCTTGAAGGATGAGGATTTATACATATCGCAGACAGCAACTGTGGATGTTTTCATTATCAACTTAAATGCCCATCCTTTTAAAATTCTGCTAAGTTCTTGGCCTCAGTGATAACTAGTAGCAGTGAGTTCCATGGGTTAATCATTCAATGGGCTTTTTCTTTAAATGGGTTGTATTAATCCTGTATTATGAGAGTAAAAAGGAGCACCTGATTTACCCTCTCTCTGCACTTCGTTATTTTATGTACTTCTGTTATGATATGGAATCTTAAACAGATATTCTTTTAAAATTGCACTAACTTTAAAAAAAATATTTTTACATGCATATAGTGCTGGTGAAAGGCATTGGATCAACAGCCCTGGAGAGTGACTGCCTTTAACCAGAGAACATGAACTACCCAGGCAGCGATAGCAGGTCAACTTTCCCCTATTCCACCCATACCCATGTGCCTCAGCCCTAAACAAAAGGTACCCTCCCTAGGAGTGAAAGGGGAACTCGGTGGTCCATTCAGTGCTTTCCCCTTTGAGACTGCAAGCATCAGTTGTGATGGTGTCTTTTGCGATGTGGTCTGTTGTCCACTAAGGAATTTCTCATAAAATGACCTTTGGCACTACTAACCTAATCCAGATTAAAAGAGACACCCTACAAGAGACAGGCTCTGTGTCCCCTTTAGTTAGATTTTTCCCCTGTCCCACGAATCTTGCTCAAATGATCAGGTCCCCTCTCCACTGTCTTGATCAATTGCGTTCACAGCAACATATTCTCCTCCTGCTCCTGTTCTTTCTCATCATTTGACCACCAGTGTCCTCATCAGAGCAGGTGGAAGGTAACGATGCAGCATGCACCATACTGAACTGACAGCCCAGGGAGACAGATTACCCAATCTGGGGAAGGAAGAGAGAGGAGCGAAGGCAGGGTTCACTCAGGTGATTTTATAGGGAGAACTGTCATCTAGTGGTAGAAGATGGAAACTGAAAATCAAAAGTTCCAGGTTATATTCTGGCTCTGACATGAATTTGCTGTGTGGGGTCAGGCAAACTTGCTGCCGCTCACTGTGCTTCCATTTCCCCATCTGTAGAATGGGGCTCACAGACCTCCCCAACCTCCCAGGGGATTGTGAACTTTAATTCATGTTGATGAAGCTCAGGAGTGAAGGCGCTAGAGGAGGGCAAAGCACTATCTGGGTGGATTCTTTAGGGAGTAGCAGATTTTAGTGTTTGAGGCAGAAGAGCCTCAAGGTGGGGAACACAAAGTAAGGTAGCCAAAGTGCCTCACCATCTGGCTGAACAGAACAGAAGGGTATTGTCGCTCCTCTCTGTAGCTTCCATATTTCACTGAGGACAGAACTGGGCTTGGGGAGTGGTGCAAGTACCAGATGGGAGCAATCATCATGCAGAGCAGGAACGAGTTGTGGGTGGGCAGAAAGAGCAGGAGGTGCTGTAGGTTAGGATTGAGATGTTTTGATGGAGCTGTGTGAGTCTCACAGATGGAGTAGCAGGGGGGCTGCCAGTCAAGATTGAGGGGTGCTGGCAAATGCACTTGCACAGACCCACTCTTTCCGGGGCCTGGTTTAAGGTTTATCTCTGTTCCTCCCTCCCCTGGCTCATTCCCTTGAGCCCTCAACTCCTTAACCAATATAGAAACCAACCACCATCCATTTCTTCTTTTCCCTCTTATTATAGCAACCTGGGGATTGTATCCATTAACACAGACAGACTGTGGCCTAGCACACCAGATTCCTCCTGAAATACACAGGAAGCAATGAACACAGCCCTGTCAATAGCTTTTCTTAAAATAGCTCCTGCTCCTCCCCCTCCCATACTGGAGAGCTGTGCTTTACTATTTGTGTGGAGAAAAGCAGACATCCCAGGGGACAGCAAAACCTACTGTCAGCCCAGGAAGCATCAGAGGCTGCCTGTCTGCATTGCAGCATGCAGGCTCGCTCACTGCCCTGCTTCTCTGGAAGAGGAACACTATGGCAGAGAGAGAGAGAAGGACAAGAGAGACGGAATAGAGGTTGTAAGGTGCTCAGTACTATGGTCATGGGTGTGGTATAAGAACCTCAGCAGAACAGATTAGATTCACCAGCAGTAACCAATCCCGTGGTCCAAGAACATGGGCACAGCAGCCCATTGATGGACCCTTTGCAACCATGTATAGTGCTGAGGTCAGTCTTTCATAGGAGGGCCTCGAAGCATGACCTCTGAAACACCAGTATTCCCTGCAGGGGTACCATATTGACCAAATCCAGTGGCAGTTGGTAGTCACAAGTCTGGGGGTGGCTCCAAGGGCTGCCCCTCCCATCACTGCTTGTCGGGGCAGGGGAGGGGAGAGCAGAGGACTAGTAGGGTGGGGAAAACTGGCAAATTCACCCCTCCCATGTCAGGAAGAGCCCACGGCTACCAGAGAGCTAGAAAAACAGCTAGTGTCTCCTTTGAAGCCACTCGCCCATCTGCTTGCTCCTTTCCCCCTCCACAAACTCCTCTGGTGGCTCCTAGAGCACCCTGGCTTAACTATGGGAGCAGTATGTGGGGAGGTGGTCACCTACCCAGGGGAGAAGCAGATGGGAGTGGCCACTTCTTTTACCAAACCCCATAAATAAGGGGCAGAGCCACAGAGAGGGAAGTGGGAGAGGAGGGGTCTAGCAGAGACACCAGGGCACTCTGGGAAGTGGAAGAGGGGTCAGAGCACCAGGAACATGGGGGAAAGGAGGCACCATTAGGGAGTGGGAGGAGACACATAGCTACTAGATTCTTGGGGGTTGACCAGAGGGGCAGAGCTGCTGTGGACTCAGGGATTAAGTAGATGGTGGTGTGAGTTACCCTGGATATTTTGAGGGAGTGGCAGGAGGAATTGGAAGGAAAGTGGCCTTGTGGATTCATGCTTGGAGGCCATGTGGTTACTGTGGTAGTCCAAACTCCCTGGAACCAGAGCTTCAAACCCCACCAGGGCTGGCTCAGTTCTTCAGCTTCTGAGCCACATTGGTCCAAACAGGAGAAAGCACTGTCACTTTTTGGGGGTGATATTTTAGTCAATATTTATCAACATTTAATTGAAATAGTATTCAAAAAACTGAAGTACAAGGTTTCATTTGCTGAAAAATAATTGCAGACCTGAGGACCTGTGCGCTCTGCAGATACCACAGATCCCCAGGAACGTAAGGACGGGGATAAACCCCAACTTCCTCCCCTAGCCCCTTCTGGAGTGCTGGGCAAACACATTCCAGTCTGGTATGTCCTGTAAGGGAGGGATTCCTGCATTGTTTGCAGGGCTCAGATTTGGAAGGAAGCAGCAGTACAGCATGCCACCTCCTTTCCCAAACCACCACTGTCTCTTCCAGATTCTCAGCTTTCAGTCAAGAAGGAACCAAGCCCAAGGACTCTGGTATAAATGAGTGTAATATAAATGCTTAAAACCAGAGGCCCCAAAACTCATTTCACACAAGCCACTGAGCAGCAAACAGACTGGGAATGATTTTTTAGTTGCTACCACCTTGGTTGAATTGGACTTGATGACCAGCAGTTAAAGATGAAAGGCTCCATATCACAACTCTAGCCTCTGAGCCAGCTGGTGCTTCCTCCCAGGCTTTGTGTATTTGTATTGTTCTGCTATCCCAGAAGAAAAAGCATGAGCATTTCAGAACACATTATCTACGTGTCCTCATATCTGAGGAGACCTTTCAGGCCAGGCCTTTAGAACACAGTTTGTTTCATACCTGTGGAACAAAGATGAAGCAATTGATTGTGGTTGTACAGATGAAGATGCCTCCAGATGTAAAACCAAAGACCAGGTTGTGCCAAGTGTAGAAAAACCAGTTAACTAAAAAAACTGTCCCAGCAGCAAGGAAAATGAGGTTGACTCCAACAATGAGGATCAAGGACTGATTCACTGGTGGAGCGCTGACATGATCTGTCAGACCAGCCAGGTATGTCCCATATATCAACAGGATGCTCTGGAATCAGAAAATAGGGATAAGGGGTTTGGTTTAGGAGAAGAGGTTTTACAGATTTCCAAAGTGTGGAAAATTACTGTATGTCACAGTCTTTCCCCCAACCCATACTGAGCCAATGAAGCTCAGATACATTCAGTGCAATTCTAATTAACCCTCTTTGATCTATAATGCAGAAATTCAGTTTGATATGGTAGCTCAGCAGCAAATACTCAGCATGTTGCTGCAGGTCAGAATTGAGGTGTATAGGCAGAGCTGGATGGAGACGGGGCAAGACTGGAATAACAGGGGGTGCTGCAGGTCAAGATGAGGGAGGGGTGTGGGAGGGGCTTGAGCAGAGGGTTGGGTTGCGGGGGGGTGTTAGTAGAATTATGAGGGGGGAGCCCAGAATTAGATTGACCCAAAAGCCCTCACATTTTTACATTATTTTTAAAAATATATATTAGCTTACAAGGCAGGTGTCGGGGGGGGAGGGAGAGGGAGGGGGGCAGGACTTGGATCCGTTCTGGGCGCCACCAAAAATTACACAAATCTGCCACCCCTGCATGCAGTTGATTGGCACTCTGTCCACAGAACAGGGATAGTGACAGTGCAAACTACCTCCTCGCAATGCCTTGTAATAAGCATCAGCCTGCAGGGAGGCTGGATGCTCATCAGCCTGGAGAGTCCATCTTTATGGGCAAGAAGGTGAGTTCAGCTTCCGTAGGCCAGGGGTTCTCAAACTTTTGTACTGGTGACCCCTTTCACACAGCACGCCTCTGAGAGTGACCCCCCTTCTAAATTAAAAACACTTTCTTATATATTTAACACCATTATGAATGCTGGAGGCAAAGCGGGGTTTGGGGTGGAGGCTGACAGCTCACGACCCCCCATGTAATAGCCTCGCAACCTCCTGAGGAGTCCCGACTCCCAGTTTGAGAACCCCTGCCACAGACCATGACTCCTGGTGGCCTCTCTGCTGGGACTGCCAGCTAGTTCAGTTCTGGTGGTGCTTCTCTGATGTTGATGTCCGTCTCACTAGGAACTGGACCGAGACTCAAATTCATTTCATACACACCGTCAAGCAGACATCGCACTATCACAGGTTTCTGCCACTAGCCACCTGAGAACTCGTGACAAAAAGGTGAAAAGCTCTATAGCCAATTTCTAATCCCCTGAGCCAGAATAGGCAGCAATCAATGTCTCATTTAAAACTATGTATCTGTCCTGGCAACAATATCCAGGGGACAGATTAAGGTATCCTGTGGTAAACTAGGATGTTGCTCTAATGGAACAAGCACAGGACAGATTCAAAACTCCTGGGTTCTAGAAAGGGCTTCGCTACTGATTCTATGTGCAACCTTGGGCAAGTCAATCCGTTTCTGTGCCTGTAAAATGGGGATAGAATACTGAACTGCCTCCCAAGGGGTTGAGAATGTTAATGCCCTTGAAGATAAAGAGTGACATATGTACACAAAGGGACTGATTCTGTTCTCACTTACATTAGTGTAAATCAGGCTTAATTTCAGGGAAGACAATGGAGCTACATGGGTGTGAAACCCTGCAAATGAGACCAGAGTCAGGCTCAGGGTATTATTAAATATGAGCAGTTGGCATCAGGAAAGAAAATATTTTATTTTTAAAAGCAAGAACAGTAAGAGTTCATAGAGGCCACGGCTGTAAAGATAATCTCTCTGGATTTGGGGAAAATTTAATACAGAACAGGAGCAAAGTAGCTGATGATGATCAACACATATCATATCAAGGAGAGCAGCCAAGTAATTGCTTATATATTGTGTACTTAAGGGACTTGCATATAGAAGCCAATCAGACTGTCAATGGGATTTTGGATCATAAATGCCTAAATCCCTTTTGAATATGAGATTAAGGCTATGTCTACACTGCACTTTCGTCGTTACAATTTTTGTCCCTCAGGAGAAAACTACCCCCCTGAACAACAAAAAGCGCCGGTGTGGACAGCGCTTTGTCAGCAGGAGCCACACTCCTGGCGATGAAGCTACTGCCCCTCATTTGGGGTGGTTTTATTTTGTTGCTGGGAGAGCTCTCTCCCGGTGACAAAGAGCAGCTACACTGCACATTTTCCAATGCAGCAGCCTAAGGCTAGACATAGCCTAAGGCTCCTGGATACCTTGATCTAAATTTGTAAACACCTCAGCAATGTCTAAATACTTTTTTTAAATCTGGGCCTTGGATGCCTTCATTTTCCCCACCCGTAAAATGGGGTTAATGGTATCTTTGTAAAACCCTTTGAGGTCTACAAAGGAAAAGTCCTATGTAAGAACTAAAATCTTGTCTACACAGGGAAATTTACCACTGTAATAAAATTGATGTATCAGTCCTACTACCTGAGTGGCACTCTTATTCTGCAATAGGAATGGCCACACAGGAAGTCAAACCAGTATAACTACAGCAGTATAATTAAACTGGTATGACTATGTTAGTAAGTTTCCCCATATAGACAAAACCTAAATGTTTATTATTAATACAGTTCTGCCGCACAGGCTCAGGGTCCCATACCCTAGATGTGCAGTTTATCTGTGTGCTGGATTGTAGTCTATGGGTTCAAGGAGGTAGTGAGTTTTAAGGAGAGGTCTGAATGAGGTGAGAGAAGTTGCTTTGCAAACAAAGAGAGAGAGAGATGGTTCCAAGCATACAGGTTGGAAAGAAGAAAGAAAGCATGAAAATGAGACTGGGAGAAAGATACAAAGGGGACTTTTGTGAGGGAGGCTTGGCAGGGGAGGTGGGCAACAGGGGAAGAGAACACAGAAGCAGAATTGGATGGGAATGGGAAGAACCTTCAAGATGAGCATGAGAACCTTGAATTTGAAGGTGAGAGGCAGCCAGGGAAGGAAGTAAAATGGCCAGAGTATTAGGGGAAGAAGATAATTTTAGCAGCAGCAGCTAGACTGGAGGGAGGTGAGGTGAGATGAGACATGGGGATGAATAGAGAAGTTACATACCTTAAACCCTAAAATGAGACTGAGCCAAAGTTCAGAGTAGAGAGACGCGCAGAACTGCATCCTACCCACCGAACAGGTCATGCCCTTGTCAGTCACCTGGGAGGCAGTCAGAACACAGGAATGAAGGCTCCTGCTCCAGCCCATAAGGATGGACAAACAGACAAGTGGATATATGGTTTAGGGGGTGTCTAAGCACAAATTTCAAAGTGGAAAAGTGAAAGCTTGTCTGACGACTGGGAAAGTGCAATTGAGAGCAGAGAATTCAAGGAAGAAAGATACCCAGCTTCGGTATTCATCTACCAACATGCTCATTAAGCCTCAGTTTTCAAATTTCTCTGCACCTGCCACAGACTCTCCAGTCTTCCATGCTGGAGAGCTGCAGAATCCAGGTCATGCTCCCTGCAGAGTAGACAGGGCATTGGTTAGAACTTATAATGGTAGCAAATCAAAGCTCTGGAACCAGATCCTCCTGTCCAGCTTCAGGCATGTTTGGCTGGAACTCCGCAAATGGCATCTGTCTCCATAAGGGTCCAAACCTAACCCCAGTTTACAACACCTCAGACCTTTGAGGAAGGTCAGCTCCAAACTTTGCGGCTTAGGAACTTTTCTAAAACAAACCCTTCCATCTTTCATGCCTGCAGAGGTCTGCTGGGCTGAATCATAGCATGACATAGACACAACGGTGCAGTGTTCAGCCTCCTGCTATTGTCCTCTTACCCTCAGGGATGCGGTGAAGCTTTGGAAACACTGAACTGGATCAGAGAAAATCCATGTTGTGAGCAGCATGGCATCCGCCAGCACCAGCACCACCACCATCACCAGCAGCTGGAGGTCTTTGATAATCTGCAACTCACAGAAGGTCAGTGTTATGGTTCAGGGATGAGCTGCAAACCTGTGACCTCGCTGTCTCTTTGTGGGCTCTTTCAAATGACAGGTCTATACCTGCCCCTTCCCCCATAGTGGAATCCCACAATTCACCCCATTGATTTAAAGTGGACCATTTTTGACAGCGCCTCCTGTTTCTCGACCATATTATGTACAGCAGGTCCAACTTGGTGTTGCTCCTGCTCTAGAATCCTCTCTCAGAGCAGTGACCAACTGGTAAATACAGTGACAGAGAACCGCGTGTTCCAAAACAGAGCATGGTCTATTTATCCATAGGGACATCCCAAGCAGAAAGAAAAAAGGTTAAAAATAACAAAAGCGGATATATGCATATTGTCTTACCTCAGCTTGGCCTTACCTGCACGTTTAGGTAGGCCCCCCATTTATCGTGGGGCCCCAGCACCTGGAGACCATTACAATCAGTCTCCCAACAGACCCCCTGTCTCTCCTTTCCTCTGAGGCTCAGGTTTTTAACTGCTTCAAATCTTGTTGTTTGAAAGGCCCCATCTCAAAGCCCCTGGGACTTCAAGCTGGAGACTAACCTCAGGCTGCAGGACTAGCCAAATCCCAATTTGTAAACTTCAAAGGCATTATCTCCTCCCTTGTATGTGCACCCAGTAGCCTTTGGTACATGCAGTCCAAAGTTAGCTCAAACTGATTTAGCGCCTTCGTTCCCCTTTACACAGCAGCAAAATAACCCCCAAGTCCACACAGATATGTAGATAACATTCGTAAAAATCAATACAGGTAACTCCCACATTCTTCACAGTCGGCATGCCCCCTTTTCTCCTGTGCTGCACAGAGGTGTTCAGAATCCTCCCCCTGCAGAAAGAGGGTCTGCTCCAGCCCTTCCTGAAGTGCCTGCACCGGGAGAAGGGAGTCTGGAATATTTGCTGACATTTGTTTCACTTGTTTTTATATTAAAAATAACTAGAAAAACCAGAAATGGCTCTGAACAAAAACCCTGGTCGAAACAGCTCAGAACTACAGGTGTGATTGGAGATCCAAACCCAGATCCAGAACGAAATCTCACAAAGGGCTTCTCTCTTTCCGGAGCTGATCCAAATCCCTGGATATGACTCTTTCTCTACACTCCCAAAAATTAGAATTGTTCCAAATCCAGATCTAAATTCTGAAGCTTGGATTCATCATCATTAAAACAAAGTTTGGGAACAAGATCCAGATGTTTGAGCTTAGGGCCTCACCCCAGTGGTGCTGAAAACTAAGTGCCAGGCCACCAACCTAGAGACTGAGCTCTGGACACTAGATGACCAGGGCTCAGAAGTTGATTGTGGTCTCCTGGTATCTTTTTCCAGAGAGTGCACTCTGGAAAAGACACTTGATTTACATTCCCACCCCCAGAGGATACATCAGCAATGCCCTGCAATAGGGCTGGTTGGAGAATTCTGTTATAAAGAAACTTCAGTCCGAGCCAGCGAAGGTAGGGCACCCAGAGGTCTTTGCTTAAAGGACAGTTGAAAATATTTTTATTCTACCTACCATGAACTGAGCTCGGGCTTGGGGTTTCCCCAGCAGCAGAAACTGGCAATTTCATAAGACACCGAAATCTGCCGTGGGCATGCTGGAAAAAGCTGGTACTAAGTATCTGGTGGCATTAGCTGCTGAATCCAAAACTCATGCCCTCGCACGTAAATGAAACAGGAGATGATTTGCAGATATTTTTTGTTTTGTAAGAGATATATTTTCTTCTTTCTTAAAATACTTGTGTGAGAATTTAGTGCTGGTAAAAGGAGCCAGCCCAACACTCCTGGAGACTGGCAACCTCTATCCACAGGATGAGCAGAAAGCATGAGTAGCAGCAAGGCAAACTTCCTTCATTCAATGCTTCACTGAAGAAGACCCCTCTAGGAGTGAGAAGGGAGTTCTGTCTCCATGAACTCACTGATGTGTGATTAACAAGAAGAGGACCTACTAATGGCAATCCTGCTGGTGGGTTTTGTGATGAGGACATTTGGACAGTGTAAGAAACCATCCACTCATTTCACAAAGGGACCAGTGATTACTACCAGATGGGCATGCCCCACCTGGCAGGAGAACAAATGCACTAGATAAGTAAGGTATCTAAACTCCTCCTCCCTCTCTGTTCTACGGGCCTGATTCTCCACTGTCTTGCTGCTCCTGTCATTTCCACTATTCTGATTTGGTAGCATTTTATCCCTGCTTTTCACCGGTGTAAATGACTGCCCCAGGCAGTGGGGAATGAGTCCCGGTCTAGCCAGGTTTTGCTCTGTGCCTGTGATGCTGGTATCTCAGTGCCTGAAGCTCTATATCCCACTGTCGGTCCCTGTGTGTCCCCACATTCCCCACTCTCTCTCATTTCAAGCTCATCCACAGTCGGCAAATGATTCATGGACCTTGTAGAGCTTGATTTTTGTCAAGCATTTCCCTTTGCTTCTCAGTGCAGCCCATGTGGAGAGCCCCAGCACCTCACAGGTGAGGAGCCTCTGTGTTCCAGTGCACAGGGCATGTGCTGCGAGAACTTACCACCCTCTTTTCTGGACCGCGCTGTGTGAACACTTTGTACAGCCGCCAGCTTTTCCCTAGGATGGGCCCAAAGACCAGGGAGCTTCCAACACACAGCAAGCAGAGTCGCACCTGCAGACAGGAGGCAAAGAGTGAGAGATGGGATTGGAGGTCCCTGTTACAAGGCAGTGAAACCCAGCAAGTACAAATAGCACTTTCCCTGCGGGGCTTCCACATTGCTCCCAAGGGAGCTCTGCCCCCTTCCCAGGCCAAATGGTGTTCCAAACATGCATAGAAACGGAAGGAAAACTAGTAAATAGGGACCCCATATCTGCCAGCCAGCCCATGCCTGGGAGACAGAAAACTCTGGGCTGAGGAACTCCAGTCAAACCTAGTACAGAAGGCCTCCCAGTCAGGACACCACAGTGGGCAGAGGCCTTCCATCCTCAGGAATTCCCAATTTAAAAAAAAAAAAAAAAAGACACCACTTTAATAGCAAAGCTGCTGCCCAAAGAGCTCATGTTATTGGACAGGACCACAGGGCTGGGAGGTGGCACTAGTCACCCTGGGGCGGGGGCTGTGCCCAGAGTCACTGTCAGGAGCAGCTACCAGCCACCCAGCATGCGTATCTGAGGCAGAACAAGCCAGGAGCAGACTATGAGGATGCAATCCCTTCCTTTTCTGCCAGTCTGTGGAGGAACCAAAGGCTGTTTACTCCTTGGGGAATTCTGCACCGAAAAAATTAAAAATTCTGCGCACAATATTTTAAAATTCTGCAAAATTATGCGCATTTTATCAAAATAACACTATATAATCATGCCAGTTTCAATTATTTTGGTAATTTATTTCAAAATTCCTGTCAGCAAGTTATGTCTGTAACAACACAGACACACACAAAAATTCCTTCAGGAGCAGAGTTAAAGAAACCCCTATGTCGACCTAGTTCCTGTTTCTCTGCTCCCTCCCCGCAGAGCCCAATCATGAAGCACCCCTGCAGCCTAAACACTTGCACTCGCAGAGCCCAGGAATCCAGAAGGAGAAACAGCCTGATCCTTCAGGGCATGCTGAGAACTGCAGCTGCTGGGAACCCTCCAGCTCTCCCCACCCCGGCAGCGTCTTCTATTTGCAAGCTGGGCTTGGTCAGATCCAGCAGCCCCTAGTGGCAGCCAGCAGCTCTACAGCCCATTTCTGTGTGTGTGTGGGGCGGGGGGAAGGAACTTCTGCACGCACATTAATTTCTGCGTAAATTCTGCATGCTCAGTGGCACAGAATTCCCTCAAGAGTAACTGTTAGAGGAGCAAACAGACCAAAGCAGCACAAGAGTGACTGAAACACATACATGACTTGAGCACCAATAAAGCTGTAGCTGGCACCACCTCCAATTACCTTCATCCAGGTGACTGAACACGACCTCCCTGCCTCTTACTCTCTCCACAGTGTTTGCCTTCTCCGAGAGCTGGATGTTCTTTCTCTCTGCAGTGCTCCCATCTCCACCCCCACACACACTCACCTCCTTTGCTCTGCGCTGAGTCCCTAGCTGGTAGGGGCCATACCCAGGGCAGAAATCAGGAATTAATTAGGCAGAGTGTAGTTTTGATGAAGATTTCCAAGTGATATTTGTGCCCAAGATATTGTGCCCGTTCTCTTGCTGCCCGTGGTCCCTGTGCTATATATAGATAACTAACTACTATGAGTTTTTACATACCCCCTGTACCACTCCTTTAAAAGTGCAGGAGTCTTCTTGCCTGTCTGCAGGAGCAGCTGCTACACAAACTGTGCTCTCTCCTGAAGACCTTACTTATGTTCTCTCTTGTTTAGTTGTTTGCTCTCAGTCTAACAGTAGAGTCCATTCAGACTGGAAGCATCTTTGCATATATGAAAATACAAGCTCAACACAGTGCACAAGGCAGCCAGGACAGGGAGACTGTCACAGTTCAGCAGGGGTGGTATGTACATTAAAAACCTTTCCTGGCAAATCACGAACACAATCAACCCACCTGGTTCACTTCACTCACCTGAATGAGCATTTCCATTGAGGCTCCAGAAAACAAACTCTGCTCTGGAATCCCGAAGAGGTAAGCACTAGTGTAAGTCAAGCCACTGCCCAGCAGTGTCACAATGTTCAGATTGGGGCTGGACATCTTCACAATTCTCCAGGGAACAAGCAAAGCGAGGGGGTGACAGTTAATGAAAGGGGAGTTTACACAACAGATAGAGACTAGCCTCCCACACAGCATTATTATATACCAACAAGGGGCTAGGCCTCTTACCTGGCTACTGATATCCACAGGGGCTGCCTCTGGGAAATAGCCTCCTATGCACCAGTTGAACTTCTGCACTAGGAACTCTGCCATCTATATATCTGTGGTTCTTCTAGGGCTGCCAACTTCTAGGTCTGAGCACCTCAAAATCTTTAATCTATCCATCCTGAGAACACCCTGTGAGGTAGGGCAGTGATATTATCCCCTTTTTATAGCTAGGGAACTGAGGAACAGAAAGAATAAGTGATTTGCCCAAGGTCACACGTGAAGTCTCTGGTAGAGCAAGGAATTGAACCTAGCCCTCCTAAGTGCTAAACTAGGGCCCTAACCACTGAACAACCCTCCGCCTGTCATAGAATGACAGAAGTTGGAGATAGACAATCCCTATTAGATCATCCAGTCCATCTCCAGGGGCAGTGCAGGACTGTCCCTGGTTGTACATGTTCTGTTCTATTCTATACTATATAGGTTCTTATACCACCCTCATCACCATAGTTTCTGAGCATGTCTAGTACTTTCTCCAGTCCAGTTTTATATGTCCCAACTGATGGCATTCACCCCTTCCCTAGAGGAGATTATTCCATAGTTTAATACAACTTATATCCAGAAAGTTTCCTTCAATATTTAGCCTACAGTTCCTCCTCCTTAATTTCATCCCATTACTCTTAATTGTACACAGGGATCAAACCATAAATAACTCCTCTCCATCCCTAGTGCTCCCACCCTTCAGATCTTTGCAGACTGTTAATGTGTTCCCCTCTTTAGTCACCACAGTCTAATCAGACAGACTTAGCTCCTTTCATCTCACTTTATAACTCAGTGCCTTCAACCCCCAGATCATTTTTATTGCTCTTCTCTGAACTCTCTCCAGGTAACATGGAGCCCAGAATTAAACATAATATTCCAGGTGTTTCCACCCCACTCTCTTCCTCAGAGCTCCACTCCAGCAGGGTTTAGGACAGAGGTTCTCAAACTGAGGTCCGCAGACCACCAGTGGTCTGCGAGCTCCATTCAGGTGGTCCCCGGATATTTCCTTCTAAGGTACACGCCTGGGCGGCCGCACACAAGAAAATGAAAGGTCTAATTAGTGGAGTCACACAGGTGTGACTCCTCTAATTAGGTGCCTGGACCCTGGAGAAGACGCACATGTAAGGTGAGGTGGTGGCCTTGGGGGGAATAGGGGATAGGTGGGAGGGGGTGGGGGGAGTTTGGGATGTGCAGGGCTGCGGCAGCCAGAGAAAGAGGTGACTTTCCCCAGCTCTAGGGCTGCGGCTGCCGGGGAGAGACGGTCCTCCTTCCCAGCCTCAGCTCTGTGGCTGCTGTGGCAGGGGAGAGAGGGACAGACTCACCTCCTTCCCAGCACAGCTTGGTTGCTGATGCGGTGCGGGAGATCCCCCTCCTTCCCAGCCCCAGCTCAGGGGCTGCTGCGGCGGGGGAGAGAGGGCACATCAATAGCATTAGAAAGGTAAGACTACTGATATTAAAATATGACTTGTGTGCTTTTATTTGCAGAACAAAAAAAGTTAATTATTATAATTGGTTTTTTTATATAGTACTTTTATCCAAAGCGCTTTACAATAGTTAGCTAACAGTACAAACAACATTTGGAAAGATCATTAAGTGGTCCGCCGAGACCCTCGCCAATTTTCAAGTGGTCCGTGAAAAAAAAAAGTTTGAGAACCACTGGTTTAGGATAAAAAGAAAAGGAGTACTTGTGGCACCTTAGAGACTAACCAATTTATTTGAGCATGAGCTTTCGTGAGCTACAGCTCACTTCATCAGATACATCTGATGAAGTGAGCTGTAGCTCACGAAAGCTCATGCTCAAATAAATTGGTTAGTCTCTAAGGTGCCACAAGTACTCCTTTTCTTTTTGCGAATACAGACTAACACGGCTGTTCCTCTGAAACCTGGTTTAGGATAATAGCCAGGCCACCTCCTCTAGCTGCATATGGGGTATTCCCTCTGCTTTCCTAGGCTCACCAGTTACATAGAATCATAGAATATCAGGGTTGGAAGGGACCTCAGGAGGTCATCTATTCCAACTCCCTGCTCAAAGCAGGACCAATCCCCAACTATTTATTTGCAAGAAGGCAAATAAATATTGTGCATTTGTTCCAGTTCCACGGTGAGAACATTCTCAGAAGGTTTGTAAGTAATTTTGTAATCAATTTAGATTGCTACAGAATTCAGTACTGTTCTACCATATAAACCTGTGCCAGGTGCCTGGTGGTATACTGGTCTAATACACTGCAGTGCCCTAGATAAAATGCAACCTATATCCAAACCACGAATGATCTTGTGTCATGAAGGAAACCTGGATGTCAAGGGAAACCATGCCTCACCAATCTAGTAGAATTCTTTGAGGGGGGTCAACAAACAGGTGGACAAGGGTGATCCAAGGGATATAGTGTACTTGGACTTTCAGAAAGCCTCAGACAAGGTCCTTCACCAGAGGCTTTTAAGCAAACTAAGCAGTCATGGTATAAGAGAGAAGGTCCTCTCATGGATCAGTAACTGGTTAAAAGACAGGAAACAAAGGGTAGAAATAAATGGTCAGTTTTCAGAATGGAGAGAGGTAAACAGTGGTGTTCTCCAGGGATCTGTACTGGGACCTGTGTTGTTCAACATAATCATCAATGATCTGGGAAAAGGGGTTAACTGTGAAGTGGCAAAGTTTGCAGATACAAACTTACTCAGGATAGTTAAGTACAAAGCAGACTGTGAAGAATTACAAAGGAATCTCACAAAACTGGGTTATTGGGCTACAAAATAGCAGATGAAATTCAATGTTGATAAATGCCAAGTAATACATATTGGAAAACATAATCCCAACAAACAATGGGGTCTTAGTTAGCCGTTAGTACTCAAGAAAGAGATCTTGGCATCATTGTGGATAGTTCTCTGAAAACATCCACTCGATGTGCAGCAGCAGTCAAAAAAGCAGACAGAATGTTAGGAACCATTCGGAAAGGGATAGATAACATGCCAGAAAATATCATAATGCCACTCCATAAATATGTGATATGCCCACACCTTGAATACTGTGTGCCAATCTGGTCACCCCATCTCACAAAAGATATAATATTAGAAGTGGAAAAAGTATGGAGAAGAGCAACAATAATGATTAAGGGTATGGAATCGCTTCCATGTAGGGAGAGATTAAAAAGACTGGAACTGTTCAGCTTGGAAAAAAAGACGACTAAAGGGGGATATGATAGAGGTCTATAAAATCATGACTGGTATGGAGCAAGCAAATAAGGAAGTGTTATTTACTTCTTCACATAACACAAGAACCAGGGGCCACCCAATTAAATTAATAGGCAGCAAGTTTAAAACAAACAAAAGGAAGTACTTCTTCACCTAATGAGGAAAGAATAAGTGGAACTCATTGCCAGGGGATGTTGTGAAGGCCAAAATTATAACTGGGCTCAAAAAAGAATTAAATAAGTTCATGGAGGACAGGTCCATCAATGGCTATTAGCCAAGATACTCCGGGGTGCAACCCCATGCTCTGGGATTCCTTAAGCCTCTGACTGCCAGATGCTGGGACTGGACACCAGGGGACTGATCAACTAGTGATTGTCCTGGTCTGTTCATTCCCTCTGAAGAATCTGGTATTTGCCACTGTTGGAGGACAGGATACTGGGCTAGATGGACCGTTGGTCTGACCTACTTTGGCCATTCTTATATTTTTTATGGTTTGAAACTAGGATGTCTTCACTCCCTTAGATGCATGGCTTGAAGTGATGCCCTCAGACTCTGAGGTGAAGGTGGGAATCACCTCTCTTTCGTCCCACCTCTGCTGACTGCTCTGCTAAGGATCACCAATGGCGACCTCAGAAATGGTGGTGTGAGCGGTCACCCCAGCCAAAGGGAGAAACAGGATGGAGCACCTTCACTCCTTGGCTGCCACTCACATCAATACTTAGGAACATAAGTGATGCAACAGCAGATCAGGCCTATGGTTGGCTTGTCTAGTAGCTCATCTCCCTACCCTACAAAGTCAGACCCACAGTCCATGCCATTCTGTCTCCAGCTGTCTCCACGCTGGATGCGACAGAGGCAGGTAGGACCCGCATAACTGCCCCTAATGGTCCAATTCTATCCCAGAGGGGTAATGCCTCCCAGACCCCCAGCTGATGATCAGCTTATGGTGGGGAGCAGAAGGAATGAGAGCCCTGGAAATTGTTCTCCTAGCTAGTGTGAAACTTCCATAATGGAGGATGGAACCAAACAATGCGTCGCTCACCTGTTCTTCCTGACGTGAATTGTGAAGACAAGAAAGAAAAGAGCCAGCAGGACTCCACCGGTGAGGAAGGTCCACACAACTCCCAGGAGGGCAGCCGAGAAGGAGGGGAAGGTCTTACTGCTGCTGTTGTAGGCCGTCTGAGAGAAGGCAAAGGGTGGAGACTGTAGGTGTGGAGGGAAATCTGGGGGGCTCCCAGAAGAGAAGTGGCCGCCTTGTAAAAAATGCCACGACCGCTGGCACTGACTGACGCCTTGTCGGCAGTCTCAGCACTGGCACCAGAGACCGAATGGGCCACGGAAGCTGAAATCCCATCTCACCCTTACAGGCAGCACTCCCAGTGCACGGCACGCTGGCAGGGGAGGTGTGTGCGTAGGGGAGCCGCTTGCCTGCCCTGCTGCTGCCTGCTGTATGGATACAGACTTCACTCTGCAAGTCTCTCAGTCTGGCACTTTTCACCCCTCCCCAACTGAGGTCTGCCGCCTTTCACCATCCACTGAACTTACACACTCAGTTTGTGATTAAATACAGTAAAGGAGGGAAATCCCATTCACATCTGAACTCATCTTTCCCTTCACCAAGTCTTCTGCCTCCATGGCCCAATATTAGAACCTGTACAGATGCCTTGGGCCAATGTGACCAATCTTTCATTTTCTCCACTATCTTTCAGAGGAGTCCAATGTATCATAGGAGAAGGGCTTCATGTTCCCTTAGCCCCCAGCACCACCACAAGGGGGCAAGACACTGCACCTTTCTGCCAGCCAGGCCTTCTAGAAGTATGATGCACACAGCCAGGCGTCCAAGGGGAGCCAGGCTTTCACCATGCCCCTATTGTGTAATCAAGCGGGTTGATTTCATCACGAGCAGAGCTGCCAGCAGGTGCAGAGAAGCTGCAGGGGAAGGTGAATGCTTTTTTCAAAAGGGTTACCCACAAATACCCCCGTACACACCCAGGCTTCATCCCACACCCTGACCAGCTGTTCTTGGAGGGAGAACAGCTGAAAACCAGCCTTGAGGGTTTGGTGGCACTAGCTGGGTCACAAAGGAGGGCTACCCATTGCAAGGAGCAAGTCCAGTTCTGACCCACCTAAACTGTTGTGGGAAAACCCCTGCACTGATTCCCCAGCATGCAGATGCTACACACCTCATCTTCTCCAGTTCCTCAGCAAACTGCCGAGTCAGGACACACTGGGGAGCAGAAGAGGTGAGTTAGGATCTCAACTCCTTAAGGTTCAGACAAGGAACTGATGGGAACCAGAGGAGGTGGCAGAGGATAGCAGTCAGGAGTGCCCATCAGGCCGGGAATGGCAGTGGGAGGGGATCAGGTTATAGTGCTTTTCAAGCAGGGAGAGGGGTGCTACCAGGGGGCTGGAGAAGGCAGGAAGGACAAAGAGATGGGGATGAGTATTGGCTGGGTGGGTGCCTAAAAAACCAAAAGCCAAACAAGTCAGTCAGGGTAACTTCTGAGGACATGGGAAGGAGGAGCAGGATTGTGAAGCTTGACTAGCTATGGCCAGATTGTGACTACTGGGCCTTGGTGTGCTTTGGATGGGGAGCAGGGGAGCCAGGAGGAACTGTGCAGTCACAAAAGAAGGAAAGGCCCTGGCCTCCCCTCCTCTTGTGCCCCACGGGGCACCAGCTGGGAGTAGTCCCTGAGCTCAGGAGATTAGAGGGAGTGCAACTGCACTTGGGCCCTGCACGTGGGGCACAGGGCAAGAGGGAGGCTTCCTACTTTTCTCTCTTGTGCTCCCAGGCAAGGCTTCGTAAAGTGCTTTGAATATGAGAAGTGCCAGCCCAGCACAAAGGACTATTACTAGTAACTGTCCAGTTAAAAAGCACATAGAAACACTGCTTCTCTCCAGTGGCGTGTGACAAATGACACTGTCACTTATCAGGAGGAAACGAATGGACTTTTCACCATTGATGCTGTTTCTCCCTTTCTGTACTGCAGGGGGCTTGTCTACACCTACAGCGCTGCACCGGTGCAGCTGTGCTGCTGTAGCACTTTAGTGGAGACACTACTACGCCGGCGGGAGAGCTTCTCCCATCAGGGTACTTAATCCAGCTTTGCGAGAGGTGGTAGCTATGGAAGCTCTCCTGTCGGCATAGCGCTGTCAACACCAGGGGTGAGGTTGGTATAACTGTGTTCCTCAAGAGGGTGGATTTTTCACATCCCGGAGCGACGCAGTTATACTGATGTAAGCGTGTAGTGTAGACTTGGCCTCAGTTTGAACAGTGATGCTACACTGGCTATAGCTCCATTGGCTGGTGCTTCTCAATATTACATACAAGGAAGTTTAAATTTAAAAAAAAAAATCTGATTGCAATTTGAAAAACAAATCATTAAAATATCCTTATTTTAAATGTGTAAACTGACCCCACTTTAAAACAAAACAAAAGCAACCCTCTATGTTAGATGAAAAGTTACAGTCCCAATCAGCATTCCTTAAATGGAGTTATTTGTGTATATCATACGTATAGTCTGTTACTGAGATCTTAAAACAGTTTTTACATTTATTGAAATGACACTTCAGTTCTCCTCTAAAAGATACCAGGGGAACAATGAAAACCAGGACACAGCAAAGAAAGGGAGCTGAAGCTATACCTTCTTGTGCATTGCCAGCAGACTTGTTTATTAAATTCCTGTTAGTTACACATGTGCAAACTCATTGAAGGCAACAGGAGTGCAGAGATGTAACTAAGAACCCTATATAACCTGTAGAATCTTCATTCCTGGGGATAACACGTGAGAAGGAAAGAGCCCAGCTTGACTCTCAGGTCCCTGAGTTTATTTGTGGTTAGAACAAAAATCCTTTTATTTTGAAACTGGGCACATTTGATCTGGAGACATCAGGAGACAAACATGGAGCCCAGAATAACATTTTTACAGGGTCACTTCTGAGAGTAGAATCGCACCTTGAAAAAGACTCCAAAAATAGCATGGGGAGGGTCCCAGATTCCAGATCGCATGTGCTTAGTTTGCAAGGCAGAAGACTATTTTTCCAGCTGCTGCTGTCACAAACTCTCCCCCAGGGATCTGAGAATGAGGCTTGGCTTTTTCTACCTCTTTCAGCATCACTAGAAATAAACATTTTTTGCTGAGACCTTAGCCACCCAATTACACACAAGGCAGACATGCTCAGGTCACTCCTCCATAGCTGGAGTCAATTCTGCCTCCTAGGGCTAACAGGAGTAAACACTGGCTTGGAGCAATAAAACCAGCATTTACTATTAAAAAAATATCCAGGGGACAGATCTGTGAACTGAGAAGCTTCACATAGTCACTTTCTGGGCCATAGCTGCACTTTGGCCCCAATCCCTGGCTACAGCACAGGAGCACACAGGAAGATCAAAATTGACTTTATGTCACCATTGCGCTCTCCTGATCCTAGGCCAGCTGTGTACAAAGCTGGTCCCCCTACACAAATCAGAGCAGTCTGAAAGCTGCTCTAATTTGTGCCAGCTGTCAGAGGCCCCAAGAGGCTGATATAGCAGCTAGGGATCAGTGGGAGGCCATGACACTCAGTCCTTGCCCTCCACACTGGCTGCAGGGATGAGGAGAGGAGGGCAGAGTAGCCATGACACAGGCTTGATGCTACTGACAGACCCCCCTACACTGGCATGATCCTCCCATGGCCTTTTGCACCAGCTTTAGGACAGCTTTGTTCCAGCAGCATGGTGAAAAGTGACTTGTATCAATAATGTAGGGGTGAAAGATGCTGGTAGCACCCACCTCCTGATGTTACTGTACTTCACAGAGTGGTTTGTTGCTGATGGAGAGCTGCCATCAGTCCATCCATGAGTCATCCCCTTTCCCCTCTGGGCTATGCCTGAAGCCCAGAGGCCACTCTGGACACAGGCAAGCTGGGCAGCTGCCTAGGGTGGCAGATTTCTAAATGAACACTTTGGCTGTGTCTACACTACAGACCTTACAACAGCAGAGTTTTACCACTGCAGCTGTGCCGCTGTACTGTCTCCCAGGTAGCCGCTCTATGCCAATGGGAGAGAACTCTCCCACCAGCATAATTA
Source organism: Caretta caretta (assembly GCF_965140235.1). Taxonomy (NCBI): domain Eukaryota; kingdom Metazoa; phylum Chordata; order Testudines; family Cheloniidae; genus Caretta; species Caretta caretta. Next base: position 206,857,307 of record NC_134206.1, read on the forward strand.
AACCGCCTCCAAGGGTGGCAGTAGATCTGTGGGCAGGAGAGTGTCTCCCGCCCAACATAGCTCTGTCCACACCAGTGCTGTTGTCGGTGAAACTTATGTCAGACAGGGGTGTGTGTGTGTTTATTTCACACCCCTGACCAAAAAAAGTTTTACCGACAAAAGTGTTAGTGTAGACCAAAATCTTAATTAGTGCATGGCAATCTGGGGTGTGAATCTACCCCACCCAGACTAACTGTCCATGCAGACCCTGCAGATGCGCGTTAACAGTTTCTTAATGCACTTTGATCTCCTCCTCTCTGAAACAGGGACTAGATCAAAGTGCATTAATGACTGTGCAGAAGCCCTGGCATGGAGCACACAGCTGGAGGGCCCAGCCCAGCAGTAGCTGGGCCTGGCTGTGAGCTGCTGCTGGTCTCTCCCCAAGCAAGCTCGAGGATGAGGGGCCCTCCAGGGCAGGAGGCAATCAGGTATGTGACACCCCATGTCCCCCATCTGTCCCTTGTCCCTCCCCCCATACTACCCACTCCCCAGCTGTCCCCTACTTCACCCCACGTCCTAATCCCCCCTGTCCTAGCCTTCCTGGCCCCATCTCTCCCCCTATCCTAGCCCATCTACTCCCCCAAGGTTCTGCCCCCACATCTACCTTCCACCTCATCTGCCCCTGATGCCTTGAGGTCTGCCCCCTCAGTCATTCCCCTTCCCCAGGGTCCTGTCCCACTGTGCCCTGCCGCCCTCCCAACCCTATCTGTCCTGGGGTGCTCCCCTCCAAGCCACTCGCCCCATTCTCTAGCATCCTGCCCCATCTGCCCCGTGACCTATCCCCCACGCTATCTGCCCCATGATCTACTCCCTGGCCCTGTTTTCCTAGCCCCCCATCTTCCCTCTGTGTCCTACTCCCCTAGCCCTTTTGTCCCCCTGGTATGTCCTGAACCCCATCCCATCTGTCCCATGTCCTGGCCCCCATCCCCACCCCCTGTCCAGACTCCAGTCCCCCTGTATTATCCCCCATTGTTCCACCCATGTATTGAATAGCTACCCTCCCCCCCAGCCTCACAACAGGATGGCTTCCCCCCCCATCTGGTGCAGCTCCCCTGGCATTTTGGATTGACACCCAGAGGGGTACACTCGAGATGGGGGACCAGAGCTGAATGGAGATGGGGAACAGATGGAGCCGTACACTGCGAGTGCTCTTGGGGCTAGATCCCTAATGCAGGGTGGGGCTGGGCAGGGCTGCTGGCCCTTAGGGTTGGTAGAGCCCAGTGGGGGTCCTTCCAGAGCAGCCTGTTTATGGAGGAGCATGCTGCTATAAGGGAGTAGTGGGGGTGGAGGTCATAGTGATGTTCTGCCTAGGGCAGCAGATTGTCTTGAGCAGCCCCTGACTGAAGCATGGCTGCAAACTCTATCTCAGGAACCAGCTGGGGAAGCCTAGCACTGCTGTTCCTCTCCTCCACACACACACCAAAAACAATCCTGGCTCTGTTGGAGGTCCCAGGGCTCTGAACTCTGGGAGAGCATTTCAGTGGCAGGTGAGTGGAGTATAACTCATGGCCCAGACAGGGGAATATTAGTTGTAATAAAGCAGCCAGAGCTAGGGGAGCCAAAGAGCTTTAATCTTCTAATTAAAGGTCAGCGTGGGGGCTAGCACGGGGTTCAGTAGAAGGCCAAATGGCATTCATGCCCAGCTGGGCCCACGTGAACGCTGACAGGCACACAGACAGCAGCTCCAGACTGGCAACAGTGGCTTACATTCTTCTTCCAAAATTATATCAAAATAGACTTAGCCAACTAAGACCATTCCTGTGTCATCCCCAAGAGCTCAATGACTTACGGGGAAGGGGAGGGGTGGTACAATCTATTATGGGCTTTGGCTTTTAATTAAATCCCTCTTTATTAATATTTGACAGGCACTTTGAAGTTCCAGGGAAGGTGGGAGGTCAAGGGGACGGAACGTCATTTCTGTTCCACACTCACATTAGCTCACTGGGAAAGATTCTTTCAAATTCCTTGGCTGTTTCCCCAGGCTGGTTCCTTACACTCTACCCGCCAAGCTTTTACCCAGACAAGTTTTAAAGACCGTAAGTATTGGGGTTTCCTTCCTTTCCCTTGGGAGACTGCTCCACAAACCAAGAGTCCTTACTCCCAGTGGGGAGAAGTTTCCCCTAGGAAGTTTTCTAATGTGCTCCTCCTCCTCAGAGGCCGCCCCCAAACTCATTCCTCTGCGTAGAACCTGGCATTCAAGGTCAGAGCAGCCCAGTCCCCATCTTGGTACGTACAATCGTTATCGTGCAGAGATCCCGCAGGGTCCTCTGCCTCCGTGCCTGGCTGTTCCAACTGGAGTAGCTGTCACACAAGTCAGAGCAGTTGAATCCAGGCTCCATAGCACATCCTTAGTCTTCATTCAGCCCTGTTTTCTGGGCAGCGGGAAAGCAGTCAGTCCTGCAGTGGAAGGGAGGCCAACACTGGGCCAAGTTCCTCCAGCGACAATAACAACCTTAAAAAGAACAGGAGGACTTGTGGCACCTTAGAGACTAACCAATTTATTAGAGCACAAGCTTTTGTGAGCTACAGCTCACTTCATCAGATGCACAGAATGGAACATATAGTAAGATATATATATATATATATACATACAGATAAGTTGGAAGTTACCATACAAACTGTGAGAGGCTAATTAGTTAAGATGAGCTATTATCAGCAGGAGAAAAAAAAACAACTTTTGTAGTGATAATCAAGACAGTTGACAAGAAGGTGTGAGGATACTTAACTTAAGGAAATAGATTCAATATGTGTAATGACCCAGCCACTCCCAGTCTCTATTCAAACCCAAGTTAATGGTATCTAGTTTGCATATTAATTCAAGCTCAGCAGTTTCTCCTTGGAGTCTGTTTTTGAAGCTTTTCTGTTGCAAAATTGCCACCCTTAAATCTTTTACTGAGTGGCCAGAGAGGTTGAAGTGTTCTCCTACCGGTTTTTGAATGTTATGATTCCTGATGTCAGATTCTGTGGGTTAGTATGTTGTTCAGAGGTGTGTTGAAAATATTGTTTGAGTCGGAGACGTTGAAAGTAGGATTCTAGGTCACCACAGAACTGTATCATGCTCGTGGGCCTGGAGGAACAAAAGGAGAGGCCCCGAGATAGGACAGACTCTTCTGCTGAGCTAAGAGTATAGCTGGAAAGATTAACAATATTGCTGGGTGGGTTAAGGGAACCACTGTTGTGGTTCCTTGTGGCATGTAGTAGTTTAGATAGTTTAGTGTCCTTTTTGCTTTGTAGAGAAGCAAAGTTTGTGTTGTATAAAGAAAAGGAGTACTTGTGGCACCTTAGAGACAACCAATTTATTTGAGCATGAGCTTTCGTGAGCTACAGCTCACTTCATCGGATGCATACCGTGGAAACTGCCAGTTTCCACGGTATGCATCCGATGAAGTGAGCTGTAGCTCACGAAAGCTCATGCTCAAATAAATTGGTTAGTCTCTAAGGTGCCACAAGTACTCCTTTTCTTTTTGTGAATACAGACTAACACGGCTGTTACTCTGAAATTTGTGTTGTAAATCGCTTGTCTAGATTTTGTAAAAATACTAACCCACAGAATCCTTCCCACGAAGACTACAAAAAGGATTCTGTTTGGACTCCTCCTGAAGGTCGAAACAACAGACTGAACTTCTACATAGAGTGCTTCCGTCGACGTGCACGGGCTGAAATTGTGGAAAAGCAGCATCACTTGCCCCATAACCTCAGCCGTGCTGAACACAACGCCATCAACAGCCTCAGGAACAACTCTGTCATTATAATCAAAAAGGCTGACAAAGGAGGTGCTGTCGTCATCATGAATAAGTTGGAATATGAACAAGAGGCTGCTAGGCAGCTCTCTAACTCCACATTCTACAGGCCATTATCCTCTGATCCCACTGAGGATTACCAAAAGAAACTACACCATCTGCTCAAGAAACTCCCTGAAAAAGCACAGAAACAGATCTGTGCAGACACATGCCTAGAACCCCGACCAGGGGTATTCTGTCTGCTACCCAAGATCCATAAACCTGGAAATCCTGGACACCCCATCATCTCAGGCATTGGCAACCTGACAGCAGGATTGTCTGGCTATGTGGACTCTCTTCTCAGGCCCTATGCTACCAGCACTCCCAGCTATCTTTGAGACACCACTGACTTCCTGAGGAAACTACAATCCATCGGTGATCTTCCAGAAAACACCCTCCTGGCCACTATGGATGTAGAAGCCCTCTACACCAACATTCCACACAAAGATGGACTACAAGCGGTCAGGAACAGTATCCCCGATAATGTCAAGGCAAACCTGGTGGCTGAACTTTGTGACTTTGTCCTCACCCACAACTATTTCACATTTGGGGACAATATATACCTTCAAGGCAGCGGCACTGCTATGAGTACTCACATGGCCCCACAGTATGCCAACATTTTTATGGCTGACTTAGAACAACACTTCCTCGGCTCTCGTCCCCTAATGCCCCTACTCTACTTGTGCTACATTGATGGCATCTTCATCATCTGGACCCATGGAAAAGAAGCCCTTGAGGAATTCCACCATGATTTCAACAATTTCCATCCCACCATCAACCTCAGCCTAGACCAATCCACACAATCAGTCCATTTCCTGGACACTACTGTGCTAATAAGCGATGGTCACATAAACACCACCCTATATCGGAAACCTACTGACCGCTATACTTACCTACATGCCTCCAGCTTCCATCCAGGACACACCACACGATCCACTGTCTACAGCCAAGCTCTAAGATACAACCGCATTTGCTCCAACCCCTCAGACAGAGACAAACACCTACAAGATCTCTATCAAGCATTCTTAAAACTACAATACCCACCTGCTGAAGTGAAAATACAGATTGACAGAGCCAGAAGAATACCCAGAAGTCACCTACTACAGGACAGGCCCAACAAACAAAATAACAAAGAACGCCACTAGCCGTCACCTTCAGCCCCCAACAAAAACCTCTCCAGCGCATCATCAAAGATTTACAACCTACCCTGAAAAATGATCCCTCACTCTCACAGATCTTGGGAGACAGACCAGTCATTGCTTACAGACAGCCCCCCAACCTGAAGCAAATATTCACCAGTAACCACACAACAAAAACACTGACCCAGGAACCTATCCTTGCAACAAAGCCCAATGCCAACTCTGTCCACATATTTATTCAAGTGACACCATCATAGGACCTAATCACATTAGCCCACGCCATCAGGGGCTCATTCACCTGCACATCTACCAATGTGATATATGCCATCATGTGCCAGCAATGCCCCTCTGCCATGTACATTGGCCAAATCAGACAGTCTCTACACAAAAGAATAAATGGACACAAATCTGACATCAGGAATCATAACATTCAAAAACCTGTAGGAGAACACTTCAACCTCTCTGGCCACTCAGTAAAAGATTTAAGGGTGGCAAGTTTGCAACAGAAAAGCTTCAAAAACAGACTCCAAGGAGAAACTGCTGAGCTTGAATTAATATGCAAACTAGATACCATTAACTTGGGTTTGAATAGAGACTGGGAGTGGCTGGGTCATTACACATATTGAATCTATTTCCTTAAGGTAAGTATCCTCACACCTTCTTGTCAATTGTCTTGATTATCACTACAAAAGTTGTTTTTTTTTTCTCCTGCTGATAATAGTTCATCTTAACTAATTAGCCTCTCACAGTTTGTATGGTAACTTCCAACTTATCTGAATGTGTATATATATATATATATATATATATCTTACTATATGTTCCATTCTGTGCATCTGATGAAGTGAGCTGTAGCTCACAAAAGCTTGTGCTCTAATACATTTATTAGTCTCTAAGGTGCCACAAGTACTCCTGTTGTTTTTGCGGATACAGACTAACACGGCTGCTATGCGGAAACCTGTCAATAGCAACCTTGAAATTCATCTCATTTCCCCCATGTCTGAGGTGTGCCAGGCGGCTTTCAGCCAGTGACACTGTTACACACAACCACAGTTGTGTGGTGGCAACCATTTAACAGGCATTCTCTGTCACAGCAGGAACCCACACCGTACGTGTGCAAACCTTCACCTCCCCACACCCAGCCAAGGCCAAGTCTCTTGTTGGCTGTCTATACCGGTCTGCATAAATCAGCTGTATTGATCCTCTTCAAATAACATGACAATCTTACTGTTTCATCACCAGGTGGCAGCCTCCTCCACTGTTGTATGGATACAGCCCCAGCTTCTCCCCACTCCCCAAACTGCTGTAGGTCTGCAATGAAGACAGCGCCTGTGGGCCACAGAGAAGGCCATTAACCCTGTAACTGAAATGAACAGCAATGATTACAGGCGCCAGTTATTTGAGATGGCACATGGAGTAAAATGCACCGTCTCTAGGGTCCATATGGTTTAAATGATTAGTATTTAACACTTATATCACAGTAGTGCCCTGAGGCCCATATCAGGATTGGGGCCCCTTGATGCTGGGTACTGCACAAGCTCATGCCAAGACACAGCCCCAAAGGACTGATTGTCTAGAAGTTATTAAATCATTCGTAGCCAGGAGTATTTCTGAGCAAGGGGGAAGTGGGGAATTTAGCAGGGCTGCAGAACTTTAGAAGGCTGTCCACATGGCTGGAGGGTATCATAGGCAGGGAGAGGCTGTGCCTCCCCAAACAGCCTAGCATGGCCCCGCCCACACTCCGCCCCCCAGGCCAGGCCCCCTCCTGTAGTTCCCAGCGCTCTGCCCTGGCTGGCCCAGGCTGGCTGGCCTGCCTCCTGCAGGGACTGGGGGTGGCTGGTGCTGGGGCCGTGCTGCCCACCTGGCACTCAGACCCCACCGTCCGGCATTCTAGGGCTGGCCGCACAGGACCTGCAGGTGCTCCAGCCACACTGCCTGGGCCTCTGGGGCTGGGGATGCTGCGCCGCCAGAGCACTTGCAAGAGGGGAATCCCCTGCAGGATTTCATTCTGGTGCAGGAAGGAAAGAACAGAGTCATGGAGTTGAAGGCCAGAAGGGACTACTAGGTCATCTGGGCTGACGTCCAGTGTATCACAGGCCACCAACGCTGTCACACCCCAATGGCCCCCCATCCCTCAGGGAGTCTCCAGGGAAGGCAGATCAGCACTGTATGTGGCTAACACTGTTGCAAGCATCGCAAAGCATTTTGGGGAGGGTCAAAGATGTGTGAGTGGAGAGTGGAAGTTTCCTTTGCAGAATACGAGAGGCCGGGGGGGAGAAAGAAGAAGAGCAGAGAACGGGTTAACTCAACACTTCAGCTAGCTCCATGTGAAGATAAGACGCTGGCCCCGGCCCAAGGTCACAGGCTTGACGAGAAATCAGCAGCTGCCCAGCCGTGAGAAGAGGAGAACTAAGTTGAGCAGAGCTGCAGAGATAGCAGCGAGAACAGTGAGAGCAAATGAGATGGCGAAAGCGAAGGCCAATAGAAGGGAAAAGAAAGTCTCCGGAGCCGGGATGTTTTGGGAAACCGAGGAGGCCACAGCAAGCCGGTTTGGACTGGCACAAAGAGCACCAGAAGCAGAGGTCCCTGAGTGGAATTACCTCCCCGCCTGTCCCCTCCCCGTCCCCCCAAGGAGCCCAGGACTTAAAACCCTCCTGAGCGCTGGAGCAACTTGGAGAGCATAGCAGATCCTTGGACGGCCTGGGCCCAGGACAGCTCTCCCGTCCACCTCCCACCCCCCTTCTTCTGACATTACACCCAGACTTGGCCAGTCTGGGTCGTGCCTGTGTGAGTATGAAACTGAGTTAGGGCTTGGGGCATTAACGCTTTCTTTCTTCCACTGAGTGACGTGGGAGCGTTCCCAACACTCTCTGTTGTTATTTTATTATTTTATTAATAAAGCTTTTAAATTTAGACACTTGGTGTGCCTCGTCATCTCCTCCCCAAAAAGATCCTGTGGCCCCAGCCTGATCAACTGAGGCCCCAGGCAGACCGGTAACGAAAATCTGTCACAACGCCACCCAGCACCTACCACTAAACCCAACAATGGAAATGAGACCAAAGAAAATAAGATCCATAGGAGACTAGATTATTACGGGCTCCAGGTACAGAATAGGAGGGAGCAAGGTGCACCAGTGCTTGAGGCCCCTGAAATGGCAGGGAAATGATTCAGTCAGATATACTCAGATAATCCTGCAAGAGACCTATACCCACAGAATGCAGAGGAAAGTGAAAACCCCCCAAGGTCACTGCTAGTCTGATCTGGGGGAAAATTCCTTCCTGACTCCACATATGGCGATCGGTTAGACCCTGAGCATGTGAGCAAGAACCAGTCAGCCAAGCATGAGCTTGAGAATAGAGAAAGCGAACACTCTGTGCCATCCCAGAGCCCTGGCTGCCCTGCCCAGTGTCCCATCTCCAGCCATCATCATCCCTGATCCTTCTGAGGAAGAATATATTTAAAACTTGCCCTCTCAGAATACATTGGGGAAAAACAGCTGGACCCCTGAAGCATGACACTTAGGGGCACAGGGCCATGAACCGGACGTGAGCCCTGGGTTGTTGGGCCTGTCCCCCCCCATCACAAGCAACCGTGGCATACAACTGCTCTCACAAATTTGTCCAGCTCTTCTTAAAATGAATTATGTTGTTTGCTCCCACAACTCCACCCCTCTGTTAGAAACCTTTACATTTCCTGTCTAAATTTGTTCGTGGCCAGCGTATAGCCATTTTTTTGGTGCCAGCATTGTCAGTTAACTTAAATAGCACCTCACCCTCCATGGTATTTACCCCTACTGTACTTCTAGAGAGAAATCATACCCCCTTTGCCTTCTTTTTGCTAGTCTAAACAAGCCAAACTCTTCCAGTCTCCTCTCATAAGACAGGCCCTCCATTCCCCTGATTACCCTAGTAGCTCTTCTCTGCAACTGTTCCAATTTAAATTCAAACATGGGTGACTAGAATTGTACACTGTATTCCAAATGAGGTCTTACCAGTGGCTTGAACAAGCACACCAGAAAGAGCCCTTCTTCGGAGGCCCATATACTGGATCCTTCCATGGGGGCTGCAGCTGACTTCTTGGGGATTCATCTCATTCCAGCAAATAACAAATTCATTAAATAAACAAAGGAATAACACAAGCAGCAACACAATCACCTGAAATTTAATGCAATTTAAGTATGGACTTAAGTGCTTTATTTAACAGGGAAGAGATTACTCGCATGCTTAAATTAAACATAATTTCAGTCTGGAAATAAAGCGTAAAATTAAGCAGAGATTAATTAGCCATTGGAACAATTACCCAGGGTTGTGGTGGATTCTCCATCACTGACAATTTTTAAATCGAGATTGGATGTTTTACCAAAAGATCTGCTCTGGGAATTATTTGGGGGAAGTTCTATGGCTTGTGTTGTACAGGGGGTCAGACTAGATGATCACAATGGTCCCTTCTGGCTCTGAAATCTATGGACCTATGAATATGCGTAAGTGCTTTGCTGAATGGGAGTCTGAGTGACAGTTTAGCTATCGACACTGGACCAGTCTATTTATTAAGTAGGATTAAAAGTCTAACATCTCTAAATTTTTTCTCTCTCGCAGCGCTCTGGCTGCCGGGTATTACATCATGTCACTCTGCAATGGTTCTCCTCATCACCTTAGCTTCTATTTCCTCTTTAATTCTTTATTGTGGGGTTTTAACAGCCCTCATTACCATTTTAGATATGAGGTCATACTTCTATTCAAGCATCCTTATTCAATTAGCATGGGCAACATTTTTAATTGGCTTCCGCTGCACAACCAGAAATGAGTCCAGTGCAGTTAGCAGTTGTAGAAGAGGGACAGAAGGGTGGCAGATCATTATTTATTTGCTCATAACAATAGATGAGGTGAGTGCAAAATTCAGACTTTTCTTCTAGCTGCTGTTTAACAGCGATGTATCTTCACAACTGTAGCCTAAATGCAAATCAGGTTCATTGGCATGTAGATGGCCTTTCCTTCATGACGTTCCTTTGTTTTCTCCACTGCACTGCTAGCTTCCCCGACATAAAAATTAATTCCCTTTGGTCAGAAATATGGCCAGATTCTGGGATCCTTCCTCATGCAAAACTCTTATGGACTTCAATGTGTAAGGAAGAACTGGGTGAAAACTGAAAAAGGGTCTCATGATTTGCCTTACGATTATTACGTTTTATTTTAGATGATCAAGGCTCATATTGCCACAGAACCTAAGAGCAGGTTCTCAGCTAGTGTAATTGGTGTAGATTCTGATTCACATCATCTGAGAATCTGGCTCCCAGTAAATTAAAACATCTACACAGGATTATCTGTATTTGTGAGGTATCCATTCCAGCATGGAACTAAGCCCCACACCTCTGCATCCAAAAAGCAGGAGGGCTACCTCTTAAGCGAAAAGAGAAGCTACTGTTTCAGTAGTTTGTCCTATTTGAGCCTATTATTAAAAGGCTTATGGACAAAAATTGTACATGTGTGCAACGAGGTACCCACAGCACCCCTCCAGATTCAGGCCGTTGGCCCCTCTCCTCCATTAATCAGGGACACTTCAGTCTGGTGCAACACCCATGTTCTTTATTCATGATCAGTTTCCCACCCCCAGTTTCCAACTATATACAGGCTTTACAACTGCTTGGCCTACCACAGATCTGGCCAGCAACAGACTAGGAGGCTCCTACTCCCTCTGAACCTGACCTCCCACTCTTAGTCCCTTTCTCTCACTTCCTTCCAGCCTTATAGCTAGCTCCTGCTAATGAAGCTGGCAGGTGTGGTCAGTTACTAGGCAAACATAGGGCAGTTTCCCCAACCCTAATTCAGTCTCCCTGATTGGGGCAGGAATGGAAGGAGCTGATTAAGGGCTTCTGTAGCAGCACCCCTGCCACAATCTGACACAGAATTTTTTTCCTTCTGAGATATCCCATTCAAATACCAACACAATTCTGCTCTTTCAAGAATCCAGCTGTGATGTGGCAGACCAGGTGACAGCTCATGCCAAGACCCCTCAGTCTCAACTGAATACAGACATAGCTGGAAGCCGTCTGGCTCACCTGTGGGTTAGTATTGTTAAAAATGGTATTAGAATTATAAGAATGTGTTAAGCTTTTAAGAAATGTGTGTGAGTTGCTGCATGCATTAATCTCACTTATAACATCTGTATCCCATGATATAAGGTCATGGGCAGTGGGTGAACCCCTGGCTAGCCCGGCCCTGCCTCTTCTGCCCAAGGCCACGCCCCTTCCATGCCCACCGGAGCCCAGCCCCCACTGTGGCCACTGTCCCCTGTCCCAGGCTAGTGCCCCCAGCTCCGCCCCCAGCCCCCGAGTGCCGGACAGCACGGCCCCAGCCTCCCCAGGCTACGCCGCCCAGTCTGACCCCTGGCAGGCCGGCCCCCTCTCCCCTGAAGCTGCCTCCAGGCTGAACTGCCAGCTCTAGCCCCAGCGCTGGATGGACAGACAGGTAGGCAGCGCAGCCCCAGCGCCTGGAGGATGGATGGCATGGCATGCCCCACGGGTGCACCACAGCCCCCAGCCTGCCTGCCCCAGCCTCTGGCACAAAGGGAACAGCCTTACAGAAGGCAGGATGGGGCCTGAGCATGGGTGGGGACACATCAGGCTGTTTGGGAAGGCAGAGCCTTCCCATGCCTATGATACCCGCCGCCCATGTATAAGGTAATATGTAAGAGGTTTTCTCTGTTAACTGTAAATCACCAGACAGGAGAGAAGCATTAGCAAGTGTGAAATAACATCTCCTGTTGGAAACTGGTATCTTCTGCCCAACCAAGGGAGGCCCATCAGCACCAGACGAACCATTGTGAAACATCAGAGGACAAAAGATTTTGTTGATTGCCCCCCCACCCGCACCCCACGAAGAGGAGCTGTACAAGCAAATTGCTGCCAACAGCTGAATTGACAACTCAAAGCAGAAAAGGGCAAGGAATAAAAAGCCCTTCCTGACAAGGAAGAAATGCATCTTTTACACTGCTTCAAATCTGAGGGGCAAGGATTTGAACATAAGCAAAAGATCCCCAGTGCTTGGCCTGGGTTAGCCCTAAAGGACATAGAGAACTTGCTTATTGCAGAATCTTCTATTACTTTTTTAAACTTAAGATTGGAACTCATTTGTGTGTATCTATGTTTACCTCCTTTAATCTTGTAAATAACTCATTTCCTTCTCCAATAAAATAAATTTTTAGATAGTTATAGGATCAGCTACAAGCATTGTCTTTGGGGAGAGATCTAAGACACAACTGACATTGGGTAAGTGACTAGTCCTTTGGGACTGGGAGTAACCTGAATACTGTTGTGATTTTTTTGGTGTAAGGGACTGTCTATGACAATGGCAAGCTTACCTGGCTGACAAGATAGATCAGAGTACCCAAACCATTGTTACTTTGACTTCAGATCACTGCAGCAATTCCCACTTATATATCCCAGGGTCAGTCATTGAGGGTTTTTTATATAAATCAATGTAGAATTTTATAAACCAGTGCACAGATGACAGGTTGAACAAAGAAAAAGGGATATTGTTGCAGAAAAAGTTTGATTTGGATTTAATCTAACCAATGCACAGTGTGCCAGAGCCCACAGACATGGTATCAGGACACAGAGAACTACAGAGAGATAGGCACACCCATGGCAAACAATCCATGTAATATTAATAGCCCAGATCATGCCTGGGCATTCTCCCACTGAGTGTGGATTTCTCCCTGCCCATGAGAAGGTCAGTGGAGGCACGTGGACAGAGAGGGAGCCAGAGAAAGAAGGCAGGGGACTCTGGAGCTGGTGCAAATACAGGACTGCCGCATGGGTGGCACTGGTCCTTACCAGATCTCCCAGACACCAATACTTTAATATCTCAGAAGATCTGTATGATCTGGAGGCCAAAGCCCCTGTTTCTTCCACAGAGAGGCAAACCCCATCCCGCCTCACCATGAAGAAGTTCATAGGAACCTCTAAAGAAGCTCATGGAGTTCCTGCACAGATGGTTGGGATTTCCCTGGTTGGGGTACAAGTTGGGCCACTAGCAGAGTAGGGCCTGTCCCAAGTGACAGGGCCAAGCTCTTTAGAATGGAAATAAGTTAGCCCTGTGACTTCCCCCGAAGGGGTCACCCCAGTAGTCTTGCACACCTAATAACAGACGGCCATGAGCGTCTATCAGCAAGGAAAGCAAAAGTTGCAGTCTGAATCCCATATGCTCACATCTTTATTCTAAGACCAAATTTCTTCCAACAAGGTGAGCCTCACAATCCCCAAAGAGGGCCAAGTTGTATGCTTTGCTCCCTGCCCTGCACAGGGACCTGTGCAGAGCTGCACCATCCCTGAACTCTCCAGGCATCTGGGATTCTCTCTAGCACAGGGAATCTGACTGACAGTGCAGAAAGCCGGGGAGGCTCTCTGTACACTTCCCCGGCCCAAGCAAGCCCTGCCCGCAGCGGCACATGTGGGCCATGCTGTTTGTTAGCAACTGAATACAAAATAGTATCTGAGAAATTCTCAACAAAGGAATTCCTCTCACACAGGATGCAGGGCTGGGGGGGAATGGGGGAAGGGGCACCCATATACCCATCCAGCCAGGTGTGGGGGATTCTCCATCACTGACTATTTTTAAATCAAATTGAATGTTTTTCCAAAATACCTGTTCTCGGAATTATTTTGGGGGAGTTCTGTGCTACACAGGAGGTCAGACTAGCTTATCACAATGATCCCTTAGAATCCATGAATCTAAAAGGGAGCTTTGGGTTAAAAAAAAAAAAAAGTGTGGAAGCCCAGAGATCTAGCGAGAGCTCTGCTTCAGGAACAACGTGGAGAGCTGGCAGGGAATCAGAGCCTTTGTCCAGGAATCAAAGTTCAAAGCAGGCTTTGCGTTCCAGTGCACTGCTGCCCCTTCGCAAGGGAAGAGGATTCTTCAAACTTTCCAAGGTCCTAGCCTCTCAAAAACACTTTCACACTATTATGTAAATGGATTCAGTGCTGTTTCCATGAAAGCTGGTCACCAAGGACAATTAGCACTCATTAGCATGCAATAAAGTGCTGATGTGAATATTGCCAAAAGGCAACAGCCATCTCATTTGCTCTCCTTCCTCTAATTAGAACTCGTGGAAATCACACTGCTTCCTTTCATGAAAGCCCAGGAAAGCAAGGAGCATCAATCAAGTTTCAGAAAGCTGCCAGGCGAACAGGAGATGATGGCTTCTTTAAGGCCCCAATGATAAGTCCAACATGGCAGCCCCCAGCAGCAGAACTCCATGTGACAGTGGCGTGGAACAGGGGTGGGGCAGGGACCATAGCCCTCCCACTTTTTGAAAGTGGACAGGCCTGTCCCATCCACTTTTCCCCACAGCAGCCCCAGCCCCAGCCCCCCGGCCAGGCCAGCAGCTGGTGTGGGCCATTCAAACCCTCCACCTGCCTGCAATGAAGAGGGGCTGAGAGCAGCCCCTGGCCCATGTCCTTGCCCAGCCCAGGGCAGGTGGAGGTGGAAGGTCTGCGACTTCATGCCAGCTCCCCACAGCTGCCTGCCCAGCTCTTCCCAACCTGCCTCTGGCCTGGGAGGGGGACCTCAGAGCCACAGCCTGGCCTTGGGATGAGCCGCGCAGGCAGCTGTGGGGAGCCTGGGTCCCTCCGCCTGCCCTGAGTTGGGGCCCAGGGCCAGGGGCTGCTCTTGGTAGACCCCTCCCACTGCAGGCAGGTGGAGGGGCTGCATCGCAGCTCTCCACAGCTGGCTGCAAGTCTCTTATCATGGCTGGATGGTGGCTCCGAGGCCCCTCCCACGGCCAGAGCCAGGTCGGGGAGAGCCATGTGGGCAGCTGTGGGGAGCCTGCGTCCCTCCACCTGCCTTGGGCAGGGTTCTGCTTTTGGCCCCACCCCAGCTTCTGGCTTGGCCAGGGGCGGGACCTCTGGGGAAGAGGCAGGGCCTCAGGGGGGGAAGAGGAGAACGGGGCCTCGTGGGTGGGGGCACCTGCCCCGCCCCCTTTTGGGAAGGCTCTGACGCCCTTGCTATGCAATGGCCAGTGTTGCAGTGCAAATCACATCACTCCACAGTAATAATTAGGGCTGGTGCACTGACACTTGCAGTTCACTGTTGCACTCGGCTCCAATCAGGAAGCTCAGACGGCCATCTTGTCAGCTCTCATACACAAAACAGGGCTGTCACATCAGTGAGAAGCCCCAGAGTGTTGCACGAAGTGGTGGTAGTGATGCAGCAGCTGGTGCCCTTCCTCCAAGTTGGCGTTGAATCATAGAATCTCAGGGCTGGAAGAGACCCCAGGAGGTCACCTCGTCCAACCCCCTGCTCAAAGCAGGACCAATCCCCAATTTTTGAACTAATGCTGCAATGTGCCAGGTTAACAACAGTGAGTCAGGTTTATGTGCAGGTATCTGTGTTTTCTGACGGGGACTGTGATGGGTCATGTGCCCCACACTACCCCATAGGGGGTTAATAGAGCCCTAGGGAGTCTGCGCGGGAGGCAGCCAATTAGAGAGGGGCTGCAAGAAGCAGCCAATCAGGGCTGGGCTGGCCCATATAAGAAGGGCTGCAGAGCTAGCAGCTTCAGTCACTCCCTGTAGCTTTAAGAGGGAAAAGTGGTTGCCTTGCAGGAGCTAGCCCTTTGACAGAGCAGTGCTGGGCAGGATCAGGGGAGTGAGAGTGAGCTGACTGCTGGCATACTGAGGCCCTGAGACATGGGCGGAGAAGGTGCTGGGGCTGCCGGGAAGTAGACTAAGGGGTTGGAGGGGGAATGCAGCATGTGGCTGCCATCTACAGGGTCCTGGGGTCAGGACCTGGAATAGTGAGTGGGTGCAGGTCCCCCTGGCCCCAACTCACCACTGGGGAAGTGGCTGGACAGTGGACTGCCATTCCCACAGAAGTGGGGACAGGGCTGGCTCTAGGTTTTTTCTGCGCCAAGCTCTGAGAGCACAACTGCCCAAGCAAAAAAAAAAAAAAAGTCCAGAATGCCACCCCTGGAATTATTCTGCCCCAGGTATGTGCTTGCTTTGCTGGTGCCTAGAGCTGGTCCTGAGTGGGGAGCGCAGCACAGCCGGAGGGCTGCATCATGAAGAGGATGCTGTAGTCCTGGGACATCCAGCAGAGGGCGTCACAGTGGTGAGTCACACCTGTCAAATGGACACAAAACTAAAGCACGTCTATTGTTTGTGAGTTGTCTTCCCCCCACTCCTTTTCTGGGCTTCTGTCACTTTGATATATTTACACGAATATAGCTGAAAGGGTTTTGATACTGGAAACCCATAGTCTCCAATTTCAGGCCACGTCTACACTACAGACCTATATCGGTATAACTACGTTGCTCAGGGGTATGAAAAATCCACACCACGAGCGATGTAGTTATACCAATCTAACTCCCCCATGTAGACAGAGCTACGCCGACAGGATGGCTTCTCCCATCGACATAGCTACTGCCTCTTGGGGAGGTGGATGAACTACGCTAACAAGAGAAAATTTCCCCTTGGTGTAATAGCCTCTTCACTTAAGCACTTCAGCTTCTAAGGCTATGTCTACACTACGAAATTAAGTCAAATTTATAGAAGTCGGTTTTGTAGAAAGCGTTTTTACACAGTCAATTGTGTGTGTCCCCACAAAAATGCTCTAAGTGCATTTAGTTGGCATTTAGTTGGCAGAGTGTGTCCGCAGTACCGTGGCAACAGTCGACTTCAGGAGCGTTGCACTGTGGGTAGCTATCCCACAGTTCCTGCAGCTCATTTGAGTCCATTTGAATTCTGGGTAGAAATCCCAATGCCTGATGGGGCAAAAACATTGTCGCGGGTTGTCATAAATATAAAGGGAAGGGTAAACCCCTTTAAAATCCCTCCTGGCCAGAGGAAAAATCCTCTCACCTGTAAAGGGTTAAGAGCTAAAGGTAACCTTGCTGGCACCTGACCAAAATGACCAATGAGGAGACAAGATACTTTCAAAAGCTGGGAGGAGGGAGAGAAACAAAGGGTGTGTCTCTCTGTTGGTATGCTGCTTTGCTGGGGATAGAACAGGAATGGAGTCTTAGAACTTTTAGTAAGTAATCTAGCTAGGTATGTGTTAGATTATGATTTCTTTAAATGGCTGAGAAAAGAATTGTGCTGAATAGAATGACTATTTCTGTCTGTGTGTCTTTTTTGTAACTTAAGGTTTTGCCTAGAGGGATTCTCTGTGTTTGGAATCTAATTACCCTGTAAGGTACCTACCATCCTGATTTTACAGGGGTGATTCCTTTACTCCTATTTACTTCTATTTCTATTAAGTCTTCTTGTAAGAAAACTGAATGCTTTTTCATTGTTCTCAGATCCAAGTATTTGGGTCTGTGGTCACCTATGCAAATAGGTTTGGTAAAAATCCTCACCATTCCCAGGAAGTGGGGTGCAAGGGTTGGGAGGATTTTGGGGGGAAAGACGTGTCCAAACTACATTTCCCAGTAAATCCAGTTAGAGTTTGGTAGTGGCAGTGGTTATTCCGAGGACAAAAGATAAAATTAATTTGTACCTTGGGGAAGTTTTAACCTAAGCTGGTAAAAGTAAGCTTAGGAGGTTTTCATGCAGGTCCCCACATCTGTACCCTAGAGTTCAGAGTGGGGGAGGAACATTGACACGGGTGGTTCTGGATACATATAGTCAGGCACCCCCTTCCCTCCCTCCCTCCATGAAAGCAACGGCAGACAAGCATTTTGTGCCTTTTTTCCTGGGTTACCCATGCAGACACCATACCACAGCAAGCATGGAGCCCGCTCAGCTCACCGCATGTCTCATGCATGCTGGCAGACACAGTACTGCACTGCTACACAGCAGCAGCTCATTGCCTTTTGGCAGCAGACAGTGCAGTATGACTGGTAGCCATCGTCGCCGTACTCCAAGGTGCTCTTTTAGCCGACCTCAGTGAGGTTGGTCAGGGGCGCCTGGGCAAACATGGGAGTGATTCAGCCAGGTCATTTCCCTTTTAAGTTTAGTCTCATGGCAATTCAGTCCTGCCGGCAGTCCTACTGCACCGTCTTCTAATGAGCAGCCAGGAGACTATGATGGCCAGCAATCATACTGCACCGTCTTCTGCCAGCAAGATGTATAAAGATAGATGAAGTGGATCAAAACAAGAAATAGACCATATTTGTTTTGTATTTATTTTCTCCTCCCTCCCACTATAAAAACAACGACCTGCTAAACCCAGGGTTTTGAGTTCTATCCTTGAGGGGGCCATTCTGTTTCTCCTTGATGCAAAGCCACCCCCTTTGTTGATTTTAATTCCTTGTAAGCCAACCCTGTAAGCCATGTCGTCAGTTGCCCCTCCCTCAGTCAGCAACGGCAGACAATTGTTTCATGCCTTTTTTTTTCAGCGCAGATGCCATAGCACTGGGACATGGAGCCCACTCAGATCACCGCGGCAATTATGAGCACTATAAACACTGCGCACATTATCCAGCAGGATATGCAGAACCATAACCTGCAAGAAAAGCAAAACCAGGCGAGGAGGAGGCGACTGCAGCGCGGTGACAAGAGTGATGGGCACATGGACATAGAATTCTCACAAAGTACGGGCCCCTGCAATGTGCACAACATGGTGTCAACTGGGCAGGTTCATGCCGTGGAACGCCAATTCTGGACCCAGGAAACAAGCACAGAGTGCTGGGACTGCATAGTGTTGCAGGTCTGGGACAATTCCCAGTGGCTGCGAAACTTTTGCATGCGTAAGGGCACTTTCATGGAATTTTGTGATTTGCTTTCCCCTGCCATGAAGCACAAGAATACTAAGATGAGAGCAGCCCTCACAGTTCACAAGCAAGTGGCAATAGCCCTCTGGAAGCTTGCAACGCCAGACAGCTACCGGTCAGTTGGGAATCAATTTGGAGTGGGCAAATCTACTGTGGGGGCTGCTGTGATGTAAGTAGCCAATGCTATCACTGAGCTGCTGATATGAAGGGCTGTTTAAAAATAGCCAGAGCGGCGACAAACCAGCTGAGCGGCACACAGCAGGAGTTTGCCTGGGAGTTCGCCTGGAGTGAGCCCAGTGAGGCTTACATCTTGCCAACTTCTCTGAGGAAGCTCATAATAGGAAGGTGATATGGAAGGGGGGGGGGTTCAGCTGTTGTGACCTGCACTGGATGTGCCATGTTTGTCTTTCTTCTACAGGACAGAAGCGACTTTGTCTGTACAAAGTGCAAGCTGATCTCCATATTGGAAGAGAAGATTGAAGGTCTGGAGCAACAGATAACGACCCTGCGTTGCATACAAGAAACAAAGGATTTTCTGGACAAAAGTCAGGATAGGCTTCTACGGGCACAAAGCTCTAAAGATTTAGAGCAGGTGGCACAGAGGAGCCAAGAGGCCAGTGAACAAGCTTGGCAACATGTGACCTCCAGAAGAAGAAGGGGGAATGTCTGGGTTCCAGCAACGCGGACACAGGTAACTAACCGCTTTCATGTTCTCTCCACAGGTAACATTGCGGAGAGTGGACCAGATGATATGTCTGGGGGGAGAAAGCAGAAGGAGACTCCGCTGGTTGGAAGGTATGAGATGCACTGTCCTGAGATGGGGGGGTTCCACAACCACCACTCCCAAGAGAAGGAGGCGGGTGGTGGTGGTCGGAGACTCTCTCCTCCGGGAGACTGAGTCATCTATCTGCCACGCTGACCGGGAAAACCGAGAAGTCTGCTGCTTGCCGGGGGCTAAGATTTGCGATGTGACGGAGAGACTGCCGAGACTCATCAAGCCCTTGGATCACTACCCCTTCCTGCTTCTCCACGTGGGCACCAATGATACTGCCAAGAATGACCTTGAGTGGATCACTGCGGACTACATGGCTCTGGGAAGGATAAAGGAGTTTGAGGCGCAAGTGGTGTTCTCGTCCATCCTCCCCATGTAAGGAAAAGGCCTGGGTACGGACCGTCGAATCGTGGAAGTCAATGAATGGCTACGCAGGTGGTGTCAGAGAGAAGGCTTTGGATTCTTTGACCATGGGATGGTCTTCCATGAAGGAGGAGTGCTGGGCAGAGATGGGCTCCACCTTACAAAGAGAGGGAAGAGCATCTTTGCGAGCAGCTGGCTAACCTAGTGAGGAGGGCTTTAAACTAGGTTCACCAGGGGAAGGAGACCAAAGCTCTGAGGTAAGTGGGAAAGCGGGATACCGGGAGGAAGCACAGGCAGGAATGTCTGTGAGGGGAGGGCTCCTGCCTCATACTGAGAATGAGGGGCGATCAGCAGGTTCTCAAGTGCTTATATACGAAGGCACAAAGCCTTGGAAACAAGCAGGGAGAACTGGAGGTCCTGGTGATGTCAAGGAATTATGATGTGATTGGAATAACAGAGACTTGGTGGGATAACTCACATGACTGGAGTACTGTCGTGGATGGTTATAAACTGTTCAGGAAGGACAGGCAGGGCAGAAAAGGTGGGGGAGTAGCACTGTATGTAAGGGAGCAGTATGACTGCTCAGAGCTCCGGTACGAAACTGCAGAAAAACCTGAGTGTCTCTGGATTAAGTTTAGAAGTGTGTGCAACAAGAGTGATGTAGTGGTGGGAGTCTGCTATAGACCACCAGACCAGGGGGATGAGGCTTTCTTCTGGCAGCTCACGGAAGCTACTAGATCGCACGCCCTGATTCTCATGGGTGACTTTAATTTTCCTGATATCTGCTGGGAGAGCAATACAGCGGTGCATAGACAATCCAGGAAGCTTTTGGAAAGCGTAGGGGACAATTTCCTGGCGCAAGTGCTAGAGGAGCCAACTAGGGGGGGCGCTTTTCTTGACCTGCTGCTCACAAACCGGGTAGAATTAGTGGGGGAAGCAAAAGTGGATGGGAATCTGGGAGGCAGTGACCATGAGTTGGTTGAGTTCAGGATCCTGACACAGGGAAGAAAGGTAAGCAGCAGGATACGGACCCTGGACTTCAGAAAAGCAGACTTCGACTCCCTCAGGGAACGGATGGCCAGGATCCCCTGGGGGACTAACTTGAAGGGGAAAGGAGTCCAGGAGAGCTGGCTGTATTTCAAGGAATCCCTGTTGAGGTTACAGGGACAAACCATCCCGATGAGTCGAAAGAATAGTAAATATGGCAGGCGACCAGCTTGGCTTAATGGTGAAATCCTAGCGGATCTTAAACATAATAAAAAAAACCTTACAAGAAGTGGAAGTTTGGACATATGACCAGGGAAGAGTATAAAAATATTGCTCGGGCATGTAGGAATGATATCAGGAGGGCCAAATCGCACCTGGAGCTGCAGCTAGCAAGAGATGTCAAGAGTAACAAGAAGGGTTTCTTCAGGTATGTTGGCAACAAGAAGAAAGCCAAGGAAAGTGTGGGCCCCTTACTGAATGAGGGAGGCAACCTAGTGACAGAGATGTGGAAAAAGCTAATGTCCTCAATGCTTTTTTTGCCTCTGTTTTCACTAACAAGGTCAGCTCCCAGACTGCTGCGCTGGGCATCACAACATGGGGAAGAGATGGCCAGCCCTCTGTGGAGATAGAGGTGGTTAGGGACTATTTAGAAAAGCTGGACGTGCACAAGTCCATGGGGCCGGACGAGTTGCATCCGAGAGTGCTGAAGGAATTGGCGGCTGTGATTGCAGAGCCATTGGCCATTATCTTTGAAAACTCGTGGCGAACCGGGGAAGTCCCGGATGACTGGAAAAAGGCTAATGTAGTGCCAATCTTTAAAAAAGGGAAGAAGGAGGATCCTGGGAACTACAGGCCAGTCAGCCTCACCTCAGTCCCTGGAAAAATCATGGAGCAGGTCCTCAAAGAATCAATCCTGAAGCACTTGCATGAGAGGAAAGTGATCAGGAACAGCCAGCATGGATTCACCAAGGGAAGGTCATGCTTGACTAATCTAATCGCCTTTTATGATGAGATTACTGGTTCTGTGGATGAAGGGAAAGCAGTGGATGTATTGTTTCTTGACTTTAGCAAAGCTTTTGACACGGTCTCCCACAGTATTCTTGTCAGCAAGTTAAGGAAGTATGGGCTGGATGAATGCACTATAAGGTGGGTAGAAAGCTGGCTAGATTGTCGGGCTCAACGGGTAGTGATCAATGGCTCCATGTCTAGTTGGCAGCTGGTATCAAGTGGAGTGCCCCAAGGGTCGGTCCTGGGGCCGGTTTTGTTCAATATCTTCATAAATGATCTGGAGGATGGTGTGGATTGCACTCTCAGCAAATTTGCGGATGATACTAAACTGGGAGGAGTGGTAGATACGCTGGAGGGGAGGGATAGGATACAGAAGGACCTAGACAAATTGGAGGATTGGGCCAAAAGAAATCTGATGAGGTTCAATAAGGGTAAGTACAGGGTCCTGCACTTAAGACGTTGAGGCAAATAGCGTGGCCGCTGATTAGGCCCAGCCAGACACCAGGGTAGTTAAAGTACAGGAGGCGCGGTGCGCATCAGAGAAGCTTTGAAAACCAGTTTCAGGAATGGCTATGGTGTGACAGTTCAGTTTGGTTCTCCTTGATGGAAACCTCCACTGGTTTCACTCTACTTTCCTATAAGCTTTGCACCCTCCTCTCTCCCCCTCGATCACAGCTTGCAGAGGCAATTAAGTCATTGTTGCTTCACGTTCATGCATTCTTTATTTATTCATCACACAAATATGGGGATAACTGCCAAGGTAACCTGGGAGGGGTAGTGGAGGAGGGAAGCACCAAGTGGGGTAGTGGAGGAGGGAAGGACATGGCCACACAGCACTTTAAAACTTATTGAATGCCAGCCTTCTGTTGCTTGACAATCCTCTGGAGTGGAGTGGCTGGGTGGCCAGAGGACCCCCCCACCGTGTTCTTGGGCATCTGGGTGAGGAGGCTATGGAACTTGGGGAGGAGAGTGGTTGGTTACACAGGGGCTATAGCGGCAGTCTGTGCTCCTGCTGCCTTTCCTGCAGCTCAACCACATGCTGGAGCATATGAGTTTGATCCTCCAGCAGCCTGAGCATTGACTCCTGCCTTCTTTCAGCAAGCTGACGCCACCTACCATCTTCAGCCTGCCACCTCTCCTCACGGTCATATTGTGTTTTCCTGCGACTCTGAGATTGTCTGCCTCCACGTATTTTGCTATGCTCTGTCAGTGTGGGAGGACAGCATGAGGTCAGAACATTTCATCACGAGTGTGGTTTTTTCGCCTTCTAATCTTCGCTAGCCTCTGGGAAGGAGAAACATATGCAGCTGGTGGAGGAAAAAAAAGGGAGAGTGGTAGCTAAGAAGACCCATTTTATAGAACAATGGGTACACTCTTTCATGGTAAACCTTGCTGTTAACATTACATAGCACATGTGCTTTCATTACAAGGTCACATTTTGCCTCTTATTGAGGGTATGCCGGTTTGGTGTGAGATCACTCAGCAAGGGCCAGGCAGCAGAATTTGGCTTGCAGGCAGCCATGGTAAGCCCCAGTCTTTTGGCTTCTTTAACCTTCTTAACATGTGGGAATAGCTGCAAACAGCAGTGCCCCCATTTCACATACGAAGTAGCTGTTAGGTTGGCCATTTAAAAGGAGGGGCTGCGGTTTCCAGGTTCATGTGCAGCAGAAACCCAACTAACCCCCCCCTCCCCCAATTCTCTGGGATGATTGCTTCACCCCTCCCCCCACCGCGTGGCTAACAGCGGGGAAGATTTCTGTTCAGCCACAGACAAACAGCCACCTCTGAATGTCCCCTTAATAAAATTCCCCTATTTCAACCAGGTGACCATGAATGATATCACACTCCTGAGGATAACACAGAGAGAGAAAGAACGGATGTTGCTTGAATGCCAGCAGACACCAGGACCACACATTGCCATGCTTTCTTATGCAATGATTCCAGACTACGTGCTGCTGGCCTGCCGTGGTAAAGTGTCCTACCATGGAGGACGGAATAAGGCTGCCCTCCCCAGAAACCTTTTGCAAAGGCTTTGGGAGTATATCTAGGAAAGTTTCATAGGGATTTGCCTGGAGGATTTCCGTTCCATCCCCATAACCATTAACAGACTTTTCCAGTAGCTGTACTGGCCCCGAATGCCAGGACAAATTAATCATTAAACGCACTTGCTTTTAAACCATGTACAGTATTTACAAAGGTACACTCACCAGAGGTCCCTTCTCTGCCTTCAAGGGCCGGGAGCCTGCCTTGGGTTGGTTTGGGGGGTACTGGGTCCAGGTCCAGGGTGATAAACAGATACTGGCTGCCGGGGAAACTGGATTCTCCGCTTCCTTGCTGTAAGCTATCATCTTCCTCGCCCCCAAAACCCGCTTTCGAGTTGCCTCCCACTCCTTGGACAGAGTCAAAGCACAGGGTTGGTGTAGTGGTGGCTGCACTCCCTAGAGTGGCATGCAGCTCATCATAGAAGCGGCATGTCTGAGGCTCTGAACTGGAGCGGCCATTTGGTAGGCTTGCCTGAGCTCCTTAAGTTTCACACGGCACTGCTGCGGGTCCCTGTTATAGCCTCTGTCCTTCATGCCCTTGGAAATTTTTTCAAATATTTTGGCATTTCGTCTTTTCGAACGGAGTTCTGCCAGCATGGACTCATCTCCCCACACAGCGATCAGATCCTGTACCTCCCGTTCGGTCCACGCTGTAGCTCTTTGGCAATTCTGGGACTACATGGTCTCCTGTGATGATGAGCTCTGCATGGTGACCTATGCAGGTGAGCTCACCACGCTGGCCAAACAGGAAATGAGATTCAAAAGTTCACAGGGCTTTTCCTGTCTACCTGGCCAGTGCATCTGAGTTGAGAGCACTGACCAAAGCGGTCACAACTGAGCACTCTGGGATAACTACCGGAGGCCAATACCATCGAATTGGATCCACGGTACCCCAAATTCAACCCGGCAAGGCCGATTTCAGCGCTAATCCCCTCGTCGGGGGTAGAATAAAGAAATCTATTTTAAGAGCCTTTAAGTCGAAAAAAAGGGCTTCATTGTGTGGAGGGGTGCAGGGTTAAAAGGAGATAACGCTGCTAAATTCAAACTCAACTCATAGTGTAGACCAGGCCTAAGAAGTTCTCCGAAAGTGACAAGAATGTCAAGGTTTTTGGTTATGCCCATTAGGCTTGTTAGGAAACAATAATCTAGAGGGGAAGGGAAACGAGTGAAGTCATTACCGGTTGGGGAGAGGAGTGTAGCTTGTGGGTGGATTCAACAAGCATTGGATTTTGTGAGAGGAGTCACAGATTGTTAGGAGGGCTCAGTCAACTAGCATCTAGACAGTTCTGGAAGATGATCAGGGCATCTGGGAATGTGAGTTTTACATTAAACCGGTTCGCTTACCTTTCTTTGTTTGTTTTTTTTTCCTCAGTCTTCAGTGTTGAATTCACTAGACTGCAGTTTCTCAGCCTTAACTGTAGTACATGTGAAAGCTGCTGCTCAATACAGCAAATGGATTAGCATTTAGTTATTACCAAACATCAGCGTCTGAATGTATCTAATTCAGCGTGCCTAAAATTGATGGGAAACGAGTGACTAAGTGGCCTGAAATAATGAACACCAAATTCTTCTAATGTAAAAGTTCATAAGTGTAAGATAGAAAAGATTCATACTCATGAAATCTGCCAGAAATATTTCTTTGGATTCTTCAAGATCAAAGGCATCATTGAACAAAACTTTGTCTACCAAAGTAGAAGAACAAAACTATGATGAATATGAAGATTCTGCAAATAAGACATTTTCAGTGCCCTCATTCTCATCAAAGAACAGCTGGAATGATCATTTAAATCCCTGTTCCAGGCTGTATCAAAGCTCTCAACTTCATTAAAGAACAGTCTCTTTTTGCCTTTAAAACCACCCAAAATCAAGGATCAATCTGTAATTATGTTGTAGAACCACACAAAGAGGCAAAAATAAAAACAACTATTTAAAAAAGTTATGATACAAAATACAAGAGTCCAGACAAGACAAAAAATCATGAATCCTGGCTGGTTCCATGCTCTTTTTTAGCATTTAAAATAGAAGATCCAGATTTGATCTGTGTTTGTGAAGAAGTTCAATGAGTCAAAAGGTAGAAAACTGAGGACCTAAAAATCTCAGAAGAGTGAACAGCTGAATTCGGAATTGTGTCAATTTTTAAAAGACCTGCATTCCTGTCCAGCTAGGTCAGCATCAAACAAGTTTTTAGCACAGTCAGACTGATTTAGTTAAAACTTTAATTGGATGCTAAAAAAGCAAGTAACTTGGAAAGAGTGTATTTAATGTCTAAGGAAACAGTACAGAACAATGGAAGATTGCAGTAACTATGCCTACAATGTGAATCACAAGAATATGGGTTTTACATTTCATTTAATAAAACCCTCAGGCCAGGTTTCAGGTTTTTCACTAGGTTTCTGATCTGGCAAAAATCACAACAAACCCAGAGGGATCCTTTCTCTTTTGATTCCCAGGATCCACTGCGGTATTGCCAACCACTCACAAGTCATGAGTCAGGGCCTGCAACAACCATGAGACTGGCTTAAAAATCACAAGATGTGTTTTTAAATAATACATTACAGGGTTTTTTTTTTTAAGTTTGCCTTCTGATATTTAAACCTTCAAGGTTCATGTTTTCAAGCTTTTCTCTGCAACCACTTACATTGTTTTAAAAATAAAAGCTGGAGAATCTCCATGATTCCAGGAGCGGAGACTGAAAGAGGAAAAACATCACCAGATATCCCAAGAGTTGGCAACACTGGAGAGGTCTCATTCCCTACAAACACCAGAGAGCCGCAAACCCTTCACTCTGACTTTACAAGAAATGCAGTGAGGGGAAGTCACCGAGTTACCCTCTGGTGGGAGATATTTCCACATAAATAGGCCCAAGGGACCTCTTTCAATTTTTAAATGTCTTACCCATTTTGCTGCTAATACCCAAGTTTATTAAAACAATTATTTTTTTTAAAATCTAATTTCTTGCCACTGATGCTGCTTGTTTGTTCTTTGCATTTTGCTCAGCTTGGGAAAGTGAAAGCATGCTGGTCAATTTCATTCTGCTTTTAGCCAATTTTCATAGTGAGGGAAGCCCAGCTGCGTTTGGCTTCACTCACTGCAGCAAAAGGTATTAATGTAAAAAAGTGATCATATTTTAATTAGCATTAAAATATAAAATTATCACTATTATTAAGTTCTAGAATGAATAAGACCTAGATAGTCCAGGTCCTTTATCTATCACTCCATGATCTACTGTTTATATTCAGCAATAAAGGATATTTATATGCACCAAAAAAGCGCTCACGTTTTCTGAACCAGGAAGATAATTCTACAAGGCACTAAGCACCCAAATCTCTCGCTCTTTGCACCTTGCAGGATATTTGCCTAATCCTAGTGGTGGTATAGTGATAGGCACATCAGAAATACACAGAGACAGATGGATAGATTCCATAGATTCCCAAAGAAAGAAAACTGGGAAACGAAATTTACAGCAAAAGGAGATTCGGCGCAAAGACTTGCTGAAGCTGATAATGACATGACAAGAATGTATTGGATGGAGAGAACAAGAGTCCCTGGCTCTGTAACTGACTCTAAGCAATTCCATACCCTCTAATCAACCCCTCCCCATAGTGAACCCTCCTGTGGGGATTGCTGAATGCCATGTGTAAGTCCACAGCATGGACTAAATGAAGAAAACAAACTGTAAACAGCTCTGCCTTCCAAAAACAACAGGGAAGCAATGCAGCCCCCAGTGTTTGGATTCTCTTTTCCCATCATGCTGAGATAATCCACAGCTCCAGGCGTCAAGCTTGGCAGAGCTTACAGCACTTTCCCTAAGTATCAGGCAGGCGCTTCACATGCAGAAAGTGAAACAGCAAGAGATCTTACCTAGAGCGGCTCTATTGAAAGAGTTGCTTAGCGGAGGGGTTCTCAACTGCTTCTTTCTGAGGCCCCCCCCACCCCAACATGCTATAAAAACTCCATGGCCCACCTGTAACACAACAATTGTTTTCCTCCATATAAAATCTACGGCTGGCATTAAGGAGTAGGAAGCAGGGAAACTGCCTGGGGGCCCACGCCACAAGGGGCGTCACAAAGTTAAGTTGTTCACGCTTCAGCCCCAGGTGCTGGAGCTCAGGGCCCCAGGCTGCAGTCCTGTATGGCGGGACTTCAGCTTTCTGCCCTGGGCCCTAGCGAGTCTAACGCCAGCCAGACCCCCTGAAACCAGTTCACAGACCAGCGGCCTGTTTTACTGCAGCATTCAGGCCAGGGGCTTGGGATCACTGTTGTTGCAGAGCAGAGGTGGGCAAACCTTTTGGCCAAAGGGCCACATATGGATATGGAAATTGTATGGAGGACCATGAATGCTCATGGAATTGGGGGTTGGGGTGAGTGAGGGCTCTGGCTGGGGGTACGGGCTCTGGGGTGGGGCCAGAAATGAGAAGTTCAGGGTGTGGGAAGCCGCTCTGAGCTGGGGCAGGAGGCGGTTGAAGGTTCTGGCTGGGGGTATGGGATCTAGGGTGGGGCTGAGGGGTTGGGGGTGCAGGAGGGTGCTCCAGGTTGGGACCAAGGGGTTCGGAGAGCGGGAGAGGGATCAGGGCTGGGGCGCAGGAGCGAGTCAGGGGTACAGGCTCCAGGTGGCGCTTACCTCAAGCAGCTCCCAGAAGCAGCGTCATGTCCCCACTCCAGCCCCTACGTGGAGGTGCAGCCAGGCGGCTCGGTGTGCTGCCCCTGCAGCTCCCATTGGCCATGGTTCCCTGCCAATGGGAGCTGTGGGAGTGGCGCTTGGAGCGAGGGCAGTGTGTGGAGCCCCCTGGCTGCCCCTACACATAGGAGCCAGAGGGGGGACATGCCACTGCTTCCGGGAGCTGCATGGAGCCACAGCACGTGCGTAGTGGGGCAAGCCCCAGACCCCGCTCCCCAGTCAGCGGGAGCTTGAGGGCCGGATTAAAATGGCTGAAGGGCCGGATGTGGCCCCTGGGCCATAGTTTGCCCACCCCTGCTGCAGAGGCTGGACCCTAAATGGCTGAGGGCAGGGAGAACTGCATATTATTCAACTGAAAACAAGCTGGACAATTAAGAAGCAGCCCTGACCCAACTTTGCTTGAAAGGCTGCAGGCCATGACACCAGATCTCGTGACCTCAGGGCGGGCTATAGCCATCTCCACCAAGATGTCACTGTTTTCAGCTGAATCACCTGTGCAGTGGGGAAGGGAATCGTGATCACTGCCCCCAAACCCAGGTTAATACCACTTGAGCTATGTTGGGGCTTATTGGCTTTTTTCAGGCCTCAATCAATACAGATACCAAGAGCAAACTAAACTACTAAGATTACTGCACCGCCAAGATCGAATGTGATTGTTCAAATGTTGTCACTGTGCGGGAGGGCACGTGACCTCCCTAGGTGACTTCTCCCCGCCCTGCTCCCAGTCCAGGGGCCCTGCGGTCTCCAGGGGGCGGCCTGCTTCTGCTGCAGCCAGGTGCTCTCCCGGTCAACCGCTGCGCTGCACCGGGCAGGGTCCCAGGTACCATGGCTGGAAGAGGCTCCGGTCCCGCCCCTTCCTCTCCCTGCTGAAGGGGCACTTGACCCTTCATGCCCCTCCCACGAGTCGCCTCTCGTCATGACCCATCACACCGCTGCCGGGCACGTTGCTGAAACACAATGTTGTGATTAAAGGTTACGTTGTGCCAGTGCAATGCCATGAGGCTGGGAAACTTACCATCATGACGGATTCATCTGACCTCAGCGCACAGAACAGAGAACAAGAATACATGCATGCACACACTCATGCATACCCTATCCCCATCAAGCGGAGGGCATAAGGGTGCACACACATCAGTACGTTACCCAGCATGGATGCAGAGGAACTCTGGGAGGAGGAAACAACCCCCTCCCTCACGGAGACAGTCTTACATTTTAATGGAATAATGAAATGAAATACAGACCTTTTATTATTTTAAAAAGAAAATCTGTAGCCTCTGTTTAGCCACAAACAGCAACAGGGCAAACCACAACACTACCACCCACCAATGTGTCTCCATCAGACCTCTCGGTACCAGCACACGTCAGTCCCTGTGCCTGTAAGTCCTTATCTTCTTCACTGAGAATGCCTACCAGGGGTCCAGCTGTGACGGCGGTTTTGGGGACACTTATCCACTGGGAACTGGACTGAAACTCCCTCCCCCCAGACTCATTTCAGAGAGATCACCAAACACCCCTGAAATGATCATCACTTTTCAACCCCGCTAGCCCAGCCTGGATCCCAAGCAATCCCCTAGAGTGAAGGATGAGCTACTCTAGCACCAGCCCCCTGAGCCTGCGAAGCTTTTGAAATATTTAACTACAGTTTCTACATCCTGCCACCTGCTCCCCACTGCCCAATAGAGGAGCCACTCCCTGCTGCTTTGTGCTTCCCTACTCCAATATCAGATAAGCATCACTGAGGTCAATGAATATTTCAGCAGATTCAGACTCTGGACCAGGCATCTCTCTTCTCCATTCTCATGAATATTTAAACTTCTCCATAGACAAACCCCTGAATGCTCTACTCATGAGAGTCAAAGCTACTGAGGGCAGCCACCTGTGCTCTATTGTCTTGCAGGACAAAGACATGTCATGATGTTGTATCATGACAGTCTGACATTTGCACTTATCCACTATAGCACTAAATCAGCATGCTGTGGACCATTATCCTCACACTGGGATGCAATATCAGGGGCATACTGGCATATATTCATCATGCCTCAATAAATCTAGGTTTGATATCCCTGGACAACCATTTTTCCTCTTTTACCTTCCAAGACATTTGAGGTTCCCTGTGATGTCCTTTCCCACTGTTTCGAGATTTCATCTGCATTGGCCCAGGGACAGGACTTGCTTGGCTGTTGAATGGTTGCTCATCTCTGTGCCACTGGGCACAGCTCTCAATTACTGCTTCTTCATCCTTTGTCCAATGCCCAGGTATATGGTGATGGGCCATGCAAGGACAAGTCAGAGTGTCATACATTCATAAAGTTTAAGGCCAGAAGGGATCATCTAGTCTGACCTCCTGCATATCACAGGCTGCCAATGCCACCCAGCGTTTAAAGTGCAGGTCTACTCAAAAAAGCGATTCTAAAATGGCACTGTGGGGCTCTGCTTTATAGTCCCTCAGTGATTTCCATACCAAATATGCTCAGTCTGCAAGTGAAATGAGGGGTTTCTAAATATGAGCCCCGCCAACTGACCCTGGGATCTGAGGGTCATGCTGGGCTCTTTCCTTGTCACCTCCATCAGCAGCAGTAAAGATTCTGCGGGATCACTTACGCCTCCCCTGTGACACCTATTGCCATTGCCTTCAACGAGTTTGCACAGGTGTCACCAGAGCATGGTAAACAATTATGCAATGATGCACAAGGAAGGATAGCCTACAGCTCCCCCCCCCCCCTTAGCTATGCTGTTTCTGTAGGGCTCACAGGAGTAAAAGGCAGTAAAACCTGATTATTTATTTGATTTATAAAACAACAATAGGCATCTAGCTCACACTGCAGGTGCAGGGGGACAATTAATTAAAAATACAATGTAATTAATCACAAAAGTCAGCAGCTATATGCTCAAGAGGACGAGCTGTGGAGAAAGAAAGGGTTGTTTTTAGATAAGTCACTTTTCAGAGCCGAACAGTGCTCTAAGGATGCTCTAGCCAGGCTTAAAGGTAGAGCTACTGTTTTCATGAGATCCCTCACAATAGCACCCTAGCATTCCAAACATACTCAAATCTCCTTAATTACTCCTGGAGCTGATCAAAGCAGAACTGCTACAAAAATCAGATGGCACAAATTTCAGGATAGTTGATAACCCTAGGAAGTGTAACATCTCTTTTCAGGGCAGGGCAGCTGTGGAATTTAGCTAATAGTTGTGTTGCTGATGCAGGAGGCAGAATGGAGTCCAGCTTGTTCCACCATAGTTATGTTGGCCTAATAGGAGTAAACATTTTTTTGTGACAGTAAAGTCAAGTACATAGATCTGAGAGTCAGAAGGGGTGATAATGCTCAACTAATCTGACCTCCAGCATAACACAAACCATAGAACTTCCCCCAGTGATTCTCGCATCAAATTCGTATCTTCTTGTTGCATTAGAACATAAGCACCCAGGCTCAAGTCCAGATCCTCAAAGGCATTTAAGCACCTAAGAACCTCTGAGGATCTGGGGCTAACTGTATAGTGCCGGGGTATGTATGAAAGATACATACAAAATGCAGTTATACAGTATGTATAAGGTGATGGAGGAGAAACACAAAGGTTGCATAAGAAATGCCAGCTGTAATACAATACTTACAGCTCCTAACAGACAGCGGAGTTACCTGTGATCTAATTTCCTACGGGCAACATATTCAGTGGCAGGCAACTCCTCAGCCCCTTTTAGTCTGCAAACTATCTGCAATGGAAAATTCAGACCTAAGCAAAGGCACCTAGAAAAAAAATTAAACTGCATTCTCTGAAATATGCAAAGGGTCAAGTGGTCTGAGGTGCTAAGCTCCCTTCAACTCCACTTGACTTCTCTGGGAGTTAAGATGCTCAGCCTCTTTCAGGCTTGGGTGCCAAGTGCTTTGCAGTGTTCCCATTGCTTAGAAGTAGAACAATAATGATGGTTCAACACTGAAAGGCACATCAGCTTCTCTCTCTCCCTTCCCCCATGCTGACTGATTGTACGCAGCTTTATCAGTAGGTTTGCTCACATCCCATCCCATCCCCTCTCACCACCCCAACCCAAAAATAAAATACACAATCCAACAGGCTTGCTGAGGACATATGGCCTTCTGTGAAACAAGTAGTTGAACAGATCCATAATTTGGCATCTTGCTACCAGATCTTCTTGCAAGAAGTCCCTGCATTTACCAAGTGCCAGTAGGATCCCATTACAAACAGGATCTTTCCAGAGGATTGTTTTTAATTTTTAAAAATCATTCAGTGAGGCACTCAGCTGTGTCACCACAAAATACCAAACAACAAAGCAAAAATGCTTTTAATGCACTGCCTTTTAGAGAGCGGAGGTGTTTCTAGGATGCTGTCAACAGGACTATAAAAT
The DNA here is from genome assembly GCF_965140235.1 of Caretta caretta. Classification (NCBI taxonomy): domain Eukaryota; kingdom Metazoa; phylum Chordata; order Testudines; family Cheloniidae; genus Caretta; species Caretta caretta. The sequence goes on from NC_134206.1 coordinate 206,890,179, forward strand.
AATCATCATTTACACACAATAGCTTTTTCCAGAAAAATTATCTGTAGCAAGAAATTTGCAAATTGTGGTTACATCTGCCTGTCACTTCAAAAAGTGCCAGTCAGGCCCCAAATGCAGGTTCAGTAATTTATTTAGGAGATATTTCTATCATCATGCAAACTTCTACCTACAGTATTTGCAACCCAATCATTACTGCCCTGTGCTAATGCAGGAGAGTCAAGAAAGCACTGCTAATTCCTCTGTGAAAATGTATGGAGCACTGCAATAGTCATCAAAAGAATTAGACCAAAAGTATAAAAGTATAACTGGGTTAAAAAAAGAATAAGAGGACAGGTCCATCAATGGCTATTAACCAAGAAGTTCAGGGATGTATCCCCATGCCCCTAAATCTCTGACGGTCAGAAACTGAGTATGGACAACAAGGCATGGATCATCACTCCATAATTGTCCTGTTCTGTTCTCTGAAGCACCTGGCACTAGCCACTATCAGAAAACAGAATACTGAGCTAGATGGGCCATTGGTCTGACCCAGTACAGCCATTCTTATGTTCTTAGAACGGGTAAGTGCAACTAACTATTCTAGCTTGATTGTCCAAACTGAATGAAACACAAGAAGTAAACAGAGCGTTAATGTAGAAAAGCAAGTCAGATTTTAACTCTCTTTCTATTTTAATAAACTACTACCTGAAGTTAATTCCCTGTGCTGTTAGTAACACTGGGAGGACATTTAGGTCCCAATCCTGTCCTGTAACTGGTTCCACATAGAGTCTAGACAGATCCCTGTGCCTGCACAGAGCTAGATGCAGGATCGCAGCCTTATTTTTACCACTCTTTTTAATCTTTTAACCCAGATATACTGGTGAGCTGAACTTTCCATGAACTCTGCAAAGGAATTGTCAACCCTCCGTCATCTCCATCTGAGCAGCCAGTGCGTTTTTCAATTAAAATACACCCCCCGACACACACACATACATTAAAAAGAACAGTTTCTGTGCTTCTTGTTTAAAATTGTGTTTGCCCAGCTAGAGAAAGCCTGTACAATTCTTTATCCTCCACCCAGGGCGAGGTGCAGGGAGTTTCCAAACAGTCCACCACCACCCCTGTAGGGGAAAAAAAAACCCAAGTATGTAGAGCCGCAGCAGAGTTTATCTGCCCCCCGCCCCGGGAGAAGGGTCCGAGGCGGGGGGCGCCTCCCAAACGGAGGGGAACTTGAAACAGCCAATTCTCGTTGCTGGGGGGTGGGGGGTTAAGAGGAGCTAGAAACTCTCAGACTCACGCATCAGAGCAGGTGCTCTCCTCGGCCAGGTGCGGGGAGGGGGCCCGTCGCTCCTGCCCCGCGGGGGGCTGCAGAGCCCGCTCTGTGCGCGTGGAGGCGGGCACATACATGGGGGGCTGCCTGGGGAGAGTCACGACGTCGGCGACCGGGGAGGTGGGTGCCCCGGGGGCCGGGCATTGTGGAGGGGAGTAGAAAAGACGCCGCTGCCGGGCCGGCTCGCCCCGCGCCTCCAGGCTCCCGGGGCACCGGGAAGGGCAGCGGTAAAGGCACGCGGGAGGCGCGCAGCCGGCTCCTCAGCCCGGCAACCCAGGGGAGGTGCCGGGCCGCGGGGAAGGGGAGGAGGGGCCGTCCCGCCCCGCCCGGCTCCGCCTGCCCCAGCGCAGCCCCCGCCCCAGGCCGTGGAGCTCCTCCTCGGACGGGATCCGGCCCGCCGAGTTTCAAGCGACCCCGTTCGTCCTTAAGGATCCCACAGCCCTGGAGAGAGAGGCAGACACACGCTGGGAGCGCCTCACCTGGCCTCGGGGTGGGACTGTGCAACGAGGGTGACCAGGCAGCAAATGCGAAAAGTTGGGTCGGGGGTGGGGGGTAATAGGAGCCTAGAGAAGAAAAAGACCCAAAAGTGGGGACTGTCCCTATAAAATCGGGACATCTGGTCACCCTGTGGTTCACACACCAGGCCAGGGAAGCCAATGAGAACACTGAGCCCAGCTGACACTGCAGGGGAACCCAGGAGGCCCTGTGACTAGACTTTGGCCAGGTCAGTGGTGCTAATGACCCTGACTTTGTCATGGGTACTGCAGGCCCTGTAATGCCCGACAGGAAAAGGCTCTCAGGCTTTATGCTGCCTCCAGCAGCAGCACCCCGACTCAGTCCTGACATAGCAAAAAGAACTACCTCTATTTGAGCCACGCGCACTTTCTGTTCGACTCCCATCCACAGCTTGACCCAATAGAGCCTTATTTAGCTGGGCAACGCGAAGAGAACCATAGTACAACCTGCTATAGCTGCAGATATGCTACAGCCAATATAGCATAAGCAGCGCTACTTCTAAGCCCTGGTCTACACTACGAGTTTAGGTCGGATTTAGCAGCATTAGATTGATTTAGCCCTGCACCCGTCCAAAATTCGAAGCCATTTTTTCTGACTTTAAGAGCTCTTAAAACCGGTTTCTGTACTCCTCCCCGACGAGTGGATTAGCGCTGAAATCGACCTTGCTGGGTCCAATTTGGGGTAGTGCGGACGCATTTCGACGGTACTGGCCTCCGGGAGCTATCCCAGAGTGCTCCATTGTGACCGCTCTGGACAGCACTCTCAATTCAGATACACTGGCCAGGTAGACAGGAAAAGCCCTGCGAACTTTTGAATTTCATTTCCTGTTTGGCCAGCGTGGCGAGCTGATCAGCACAGGTGACCATGCAGAGCTCTTCAGCAGAGGTGACCATGCAGTCCCACAATCGCAAAAGAGCTCCAGCATGGACCGAATAGGAGGTACTGGATCTGATTGCTGTGTGGGGAGAAGAGACGAAATGCCAAAATATTTGAAAAAATTTCCAAGGGCATGAAGGACAGAGGCTATAACAGGGACCCGCAGCAGTGCCGCGTGAAACTTAAGGAGCTCAGGCAAGCCTACCAAAGAATCAGAGAGTCAAACGGCTGCTCCGGGTCAGAGCCCCAGACATGCCACTTCTATGATGAGCTGCATGCCATTCTAGGGGGTGCCCCTATAACTACCCCAGCCCTGTGCATGGACTCCGTCAATGGACTCTCACGCAACAGGGATGCAGATATTGGGGACGAGGAAGATGAGGAGGAGGTTGAAGCACAGCAAGCAAGTGGAGAAACCCTTTTCCCTGACAGCGAGGAACTGTTTTTCAACCTGGATCTAGTACCCTCCCAACCCACTGAAGGTGGGCTCCCGGACCTAGAAGGTGGAGAAGGGACCTCTGGTGAGTGTGCCTTTGTAAATATAATACACGGTTTAAAAGCAAGCGTATTTAATGATTAATCTGCCCTGAAGACTTGGGATGCATTCGTGGCCAGTACAGCTACTGGAAAGGTCTGTTAACGTGTCTGGGGATGGAGCGGAAATCCTCCAGGCACATCCCAATGAAGCTCTCCTGGATGTACTCCCAAAGCCTTTGCAAAAGGTTTCTGGGGAGGGCAGCCTTATTCCGTCCTCCATGGTAGGACACTTTACCACGGCAGGCCAGAAGCACGTAGTCTGGAATCATTGCATAAGAAAGCATGGCAGTGTGTGGTCCTGGTGTTTGCTGGCATTCAAGCAACATCCGTTCTTTATCTCTCTTTGTTATCCTCAGGAGTGTGGTATCATTCATGGTCACCGGGTTGAAATAGGGGAATTTTATTAAGGAGACATTCAGAGGTAGCCGTTCGTGCTGGGCTGTTTGTCTGTGGCTGAACAGAAATCATCCCCGCTGTTACCCATGCGGTGGGGAGAGGGGTGAAGTGATCATCCCAGAGAATTGGGTGTGTGGGGAGAAGGGTGGGGGAGTGTGGTTAGTTGGGTTTGTGCTGCATGTTAACATGAAAATCGCAGCCCCTCCTTTCAAATGACCAACCCATTTTAAAGGGCCAGCCCAACGGGTGCTTGGTATGTGAAATGAGGACGCTGCTGTTTGAAGCCATTCCCACATGTTAGGAAGGTTAAAGAAGCCAAAAGACTGTGGCTTACCCTGTCTGCCTACAAGCCGAATCCTGTTGCCCACCGATCACTCACACCATACCGGCTGGCTTTCGATATAAGAGGCAAAATGCGACCTTGTAATGAAAGCACATGTGCTATGTAATGTTAACAGCTTAGTTCACCGTGAAAGATTCTACCCATTGTTCTCTAAAATGTCTCTTTTTAAAGACTAATTTCCCTTTTTTCCCTCCCGCAGCTGCAAATGTTTCATTGCTCCACGTATCATCTCCGTCCCAGAGGCTATCAAAGATTAGAAGCCGAAAAAACCACACTTGCAATGAAATGTTCTCTGAGCTCATGCAGGCCTGTACGGGGAGACTTTGGCAAACCAGTAAAGTGCCTGAAACCACTTATTGCTTATTGCTAAAAGCAGCCAAGTCAGCAGACTGTAAATTAGCCAAGTCAGCAGGCTTAGCTTAACCAAGACAGGAGGGGAGGGGGGTTTTTGGGTGCCACAGAAAGGGCAGCTTGACCCCGCATCCTTCCTGATAGGAATTGTGTTGAAGTTGCTGATACGTGCATCTTAGAAGAGCAGGATGTGCCCCAGAAATGTCTATTGGGGCCTCAAGGTTGCAAACTCTGGAAAAACCCACACCTGGTTAATCGATAATCAGAAGGAGCCTCTTGCTTGCCCATTGGAACTGCTTGCTTAACAAGTTTTCTTTAAGGGACATGTCATTCTGTTACTAATGTATAAATAAGGGGGAAAAGTTTGAGGTAGTGGGACTCTTCAGGATTGGACCCTCTCTCTGGATGCACCTTGTGTTTCCCACTGGCAGACGGGCTGCCGCTGTGCCACTCGAGAGCCACACTCAGCTTTGGTAATTATCAAGGGTTGGGGGTGTTTTACTAACCTGTTGCGGACATGTGTATAGGTGCTTGAGACTACGTAAAGTTTAACTTTAAGTGAAAGCACTCTTGTGTTGTCCTGTTTGTGCCAGCCATCTATCGGTCGGATGGCCGTGTCTTCCCTGATTTATTTCCTGACACCACCTCACACAGAGTAAAAGTTACCAAGAGCTTTGGGTGGAAAGAACCCCGGGTAACAGGCCTCCCATGCTGAAGGAGCCCAGCACAATGCGTTGAGGGAGACAATGTCAGAGTCCAGGAAAGCACAAAATGAACGCGAGGACAGGAGAGATGAGCGAGAGGACAGGAGGGATGAGCAAGAAGAGAGGTGGCGTCAGCGTGATGAGAGGAGGCAGGATGCAATGCTAAGGCTACTGGAGGATCAAACTGATATGTTCTGGCATATGGTTGAGGTGCAGGAAAGACAGCAGGAGCACAGACCGCCGCTGCAGCCCCTGTGTAACCAACCACCCTCCTCTCCAAGTTCACCCAGATGCCCAAGAACGCAGTGGGGAGGCCTCCGGGCACCCAACTACTCCACCCCAGAGGACTGCCCAAGCAACAGAAAGCTGGCATTCAATAGGTTTTGAAGTGCAGTGTGGCCTTGTCCTTCCGTCCTCCCGTCCTCCCCTCCTCCACCACCCCACCTGGTGCTTCCCTCCTCCCCCTCTCCTCCTGGGCTGCCTTGGCAGTTATCCCCCCATTTGTGTGACGAATTAATGAAGAATGCATGAATTTGAAACAACAATGACTTTATTGCCTCTGCAAGCGGTGATCGAAGGGGGGAGGGGAGGGGAGGGCGGTTGGCTTACAGGGAAGTAGAGTGAACCAAGGGGGCAGGTTTCCATCAAGGAGAAACAAACAGAACTTTCACACCGTAGCCTGGCCTGTCATGAAACTGGTTTTGAAAGCTTCTCTGATGCGCACCGCACCCTGCTGTGCTCTTCTAACTGCCCTGGTGTCTGGCTGCACGTAATCAGTGGCCAGGCGATTTACCTCAACCTCCCACCCTGCCATAAACGTCTCCCCCTTACTCTCACAGATATTGTGGAGTGCACAGAAAGCAGTAATAACAAGGGAACGTTGGTTTGGCTGAGGTCTAACCGAGTCAGTAAACTGCGCCAGCGCACTTTTAAATGTCCAAATGCACATTCTACCACCACTCTGCACTTGCTCAGCTTATAGTTGAATAGCTCCTGACTACTGTCCAGGGTGCCTGTGTATGGCTTCATGAGCCATGGCATTAAGGGGTAGGCTGCGTCCTCAAGGATAGCTATAGGCATTTCAACATCCCTAACAGTTATTTTCTGGTATGGAAAGTAAAAGTCCCTTGCTGCAGCTGTTTCCACAGACCAGAGTTCCTAAAGATGCGAGAGTCATGTACCTTTCCCGGCCGTCCCACATTGATGTTGGTGAAACGTCCCTTGTGATCCACCAGGGCTTGCAGCACCATTGAAAAGTACCCCTTTCAGTTTATGTACTGGCTGCCTTGGTGCTCCGGTGCCAAGACAGGGATATGGGTTCCATCTATTGCCCCACCACAGTTAGGGAATCCCATTGCAGCAAAGCCATCCACTATGACCTGCACATTTCCCAGAGTCACTATCCTTCATAGAAGCAGGTCAGTGATCGCGCTGGCTACTTGGATCACAGCAGCCCCCACAGTAGATTTGCCCACTCCAAATTGATTCCCGACTGACCAGTAGCTGTCTGGCGTTGCAAGCTTCCAGAGGGCTATCACCACTTGCTTGTGAACTGTGGGGGTTGCTCTCATCCTGGTATTCTTGTGTTTCACGGCAGGGGAAAGCAAGTCACAAAGTTCCATGACAGTGCCCTTATGCATGCGAAAGTTTCGCAGCCATTGGGAATCATCCCAGACCTGCAACACTATGCGGTCCCACCAGTCTGTGCTTGCTTCCTGGGCCCAGAATCAGCATTCCACAGTATGAGCCTGCTCCATTGCCACCAGAATGGGCAAATTGCCGGGGCCCGTACTTTGAGAGAAGTCTGTGTCCATGTCCTCATCACTGTCCTCACTGTGCTGCCGTCACCTACTCACCTGCTTTTGCAGGGTCTGGTTCTGGTTCTGCATATACTGCTGGATAATGCATGTGGTGTTTAGAACAGTCATAACTGCCGCGATGATCTGAGCGGGCTCCATGCTTGCTGTGGTATGGCATGAGCAGGAGAGCAGAGTGGCAGCAGAAGCGGCGGGTGGATGACGATGCTGACAGCAATATGGTGCCCGCACGGAAAGAGGCGCGAAACGATTGTCGGCCGTTGCTTTCACGGAGGGAGGAAGGGAGGGAGCAAGGGGGAGGACCTGATGACATGTACCCAGAACCACCCAGGACAATGTTTTTTGCCCCATCAGGCATTCGGATCTCAACCCAGAATTCCAATGGGTGGTGGAGACTGCGGGAACTGTGGGATAGCTACCCACAGTGCAACGCTCTGGAAGTTGATACTAGCCTCGGTACTGTGGACACACTCCATTGACTTAATGGTCTTAATGGTCTTAAGTGGGGACACACACAATCGACTGTATAAAATCACTTTCTAAAAAATCGACTTCTATAAATTCGACCTAATTTCGTAGTGTAGACATACCTTAAGAGTGCAGCGAAAGCTGCCAGACTACACTTGCAGATGTAGAGCTCTTTGAGTTAAACCCGCTTTTGTAGAGCACAGTAGGGAAAGCGCTGCAGTCTGTTCACACTGACAGCTGCAAGCGCACTGGTGTGGCCACATTTGCGGCACTTGCAGCGGCATTGGGAGCGCTGAATTATGGGCAGCTATCCCAGCATGCAAGTGGCTGCAACATGCTTTTCAAATGGGCGGGGGGAGGGTGGAGTGTGACAGGGAGTGTGTTGTGTGTATGTGGGGGGAGAGAGAGTGGGTTTTGGGGGGCCTGAGAGCATATCAGCATGCTGTCTTGTAAATTCAGACAGCAGTAGACCCCCCTCTCCCCCGCCTCTCTCTCACACACAGCATTCCACAGTAATGGTTGCTTTGTCTCGGAGCAGATAAGCAGCCAGCTGTCAGAAACGGAGCTTTCAAAGGGCATATCCGCATTCCTACAGCCAATTCCAAACAATTGCCACTTGACTTAAGGGGATTATGGGACGTTTCCAGAGGTTCATCAGAGCGCAGTAAAGCAACACCTTGTTCACACTGGTGCTGCGGCGCTCCAGTGAAGCGCAGCAAACATTATTCCACTCGCCAAGGTGGAGTACCAGCAGTGCTGTAGCCGTGGAGTCAGAGCGCTCTACATGCCTTGCCAGTGTGGACGGGTAGTGAGCTAGTGCGCCCGGGACTCCTTTATTGCACTGTAACTCACAAGTGTAGCCAAGCCCTTAGCATCATATTATTCTCTCTAGCCTCAGAGAGAGTGTATTCCAGTGGATAAAAGACAGCTAGGAGTAGAAATGTAGGGGCTATTACTAGTTCTGCCACTGATCAACTTGGGTAAATCTTCGTGCCTCAATTTCCTCTCTCATCTATTTAGATTGTAAAATTATTAGAGCAGGGACTATGTTTATACAATGCCTAACACATACTGTAAAATAATAATAATTGATTAATATTTGCTTTTTTTAAACATATATTTTTGTTGAAATTAGAGAGGGATCAGAGCCCCACAGTTAGGGGGTTCTTGGCTCTCTGGTTTTGTTTTGGCCCATTACAGGAAAAGGAAAGCAGCTGCGTAGTTTGAATCTGAATTAGGAACTAAACTTGCCCAGAATGCAGGGATTGGATCCAGGTTTGTATCTAAATTAAATAATATTGCGACCTACACATCACACAGCCCGACAAAGGGCATTTTCACCAGCTTTACTGAAGGCAGCAGTTTGTAGCATGGCCCACACCCTACTACAGTGATTGTCTGGTGGGCACCGCCTCTCCCATTCACAGCCTCAAAACATCCCTGTGGCAACTACTTCCATGAGAAAGCATATGGGGTAGTATCCAGTCTTGATCTGAGACACCAAGAGATGGAGAATTCACCACTTCTCATGGGTAGTTTGTTCCAATGGTTGATCATCCTCACTGTTAAACATTTGTGCCTTATTTCTAACTTGAATTTGTCCAGCTTCAGCTTCCAGCCATTGGTTCTTGTTCTGCATTTCTTTGCTAGATCAAAGAGCCCTTCGGCACCCAATATTTTCTCTACTTATGCAGAGTGATCAAGTCACCGCTCAGTCTTCTTTTTAATAAACTAAACAGACTGAGCTCTTTATGGCTCTTTCTGGAAGGCATTTTTTTTCAGCCCTTGAATCATTTTTGTGGCTCTTTTTTACACCCTCTCCAATTTTTCAAGATCTTTTTAAAATGTGGATGTCAGAATTGGACCCAATATTTCAGTATTAGTCTCACCAAAGACATATATAGAGGTAAAATCCTGTCTGTACTTCTATTCATTTTCCCCCTCTTTATACATCCAACGACCACATTAACACTGGGAGCTAATGGTCAGTTGCTTGTCCTAAATCCTTTTCAGAGTCTCTGCTTTCCAGGATACAGTCCCCCCATTCTGTCGGTATGATCTACATTCCTTGTTCCAAAATGTACAGCCTTGCATTTGGCCGTATTAAAACTAATTTTGTTTGACTGGGCCCAGTTTATCCAGAATCCAGATTGCTTTATTCTCATAATTATTTACTTGTCTGCTATTTTTTGTGTGATTTCCAAATTTTATCAGCAGAGATTTTATATTTATTTCCAGATCAGACCCTAAACCAAAACAGAGCCAGATTGCTGGCATATAAAATTAAAAAGGTCATAGAGGAATTTTCAAACTAAGGGCTGGGGAAAAACCGACAGGTGAAGAGGAGCACACAGTTTGGACAGAGACATCCTTTAGGGGAGGATTTATATATATCCCAGTAAAGAGGAGAGGACAGAAGTTGAGAAAGTTCAGGTAGGAACTCAAAAGAAACAGTCAAACACAAAAAAGACCCATTCAATTGCATCACATGAAGGCAGACAACTAAATATTAACAAATTTTATAAATGCTTGTATACAAATACAACCAGTCTAAATACTACGATGGGTGAACTTGAGTGCCTGGTATTAAACGAAGATAATGATACAATAGGCATCACAGAAACTGTGCAGAAGAATGAGTAGGAAAGCCAGGGAGGCTAGCGTGATTGCTCTGAACTCCAGAACATTGATGTGGAGCTAGATGTCCTCTGGGGACCAAGTCCCCTGCATTTTTACATGGCCCAGTTGTGCTTCTAACAGGTTTTGTTGAGGAAGGTGCACCAAATAGTACCCTTCCATGCACGTTTCTGGGTTCCTTCCACCAACTCGGTTCTGTGACAAGATGAGGAGGGACCATGCCCTCCTTGTCCATCGGGTATTTTTCTGGGGAATAGACCGACCCAAGCTAGAGTTGGAGCAGTCACAGGTGAAGTCTGGCAAACAGTGTCACTTACATGCATGTACGCACACACAGCATAGCAGCTCCAGTCACTTCCATACCATTGTAGTAGGGTCTGATTCTATCCCAAGCACTAGCAACAGCATTGACAGGAAACTGTCTTCAGGAAGGTATGCTCTCACGGACCTGGAGATTATTAGGGTTGCTATGAGCATTATTGTCTGTAATGGGATGAGAGTCTATTTTTGTATTTCAACAAAGGCCCAGCTGGGCGAACAGAAAATGAGCATATTCTGGACACTTTGCTGTCTCTGCTGGGACCTGCCCTGATCAGTCTATTATCTAAGTGAGGGTAGATGTGAATATCTTCAGAGGCATGCAATGCCCATACCACCACTAGGCAAGACACTTTGGATGCCTCAGGAGAGCAGTCCTAATGGCAGCACCTTGTCCTGGCAGTGATGTGGCCCTGTGAACCTCAGGTACTTCCTGTCAGCAGAGTGAATGGCTATATGGACCATCCTGCAAGTCAAGAGCCACAAACCTGTCTGGAGCCTGCAGAGATGGAATGATGGAGGCAAGTCTTCCCATCCTGAATCTAAGGTGATATATGAACAGTATGTGTTCAGTTTCCCCAGCCCTAGGACAGGACAAAGACCCCTTTCTTTTTCTGGATGAGGAAATATCAGCATGAGAAACCTTTCCCCCTGAACTGCTGTCATATCTCTTCAGTGGCTCCTAGACAAAGCGATGAGGCCTCTTCTTTTTGTAACAGGCTCTCGTGAGAAGGGTCCCAGTAGAGGGACAGGCAGATAGGGGTTTGTGAATGGAAATGTAGAGCGTGATCGTAAGCAATGATATCTAATGCCCGTTTGTCAACTGTGATAGCTGCCCAGGCCTAAGGGAATGGGGCAAGATGGTTCCCAAAGGTGAGGGCAAGCTCCAGTGTGACTCTCAACGCTCCTGTCAAATTTGCTACCTCTGAGAGTGTCTTGTGTTTGCTAAAGAGGTAGAAGATGAGAGCCCCCTGGAGTATGTAGTTTCTTCCTTTGCTGGCACTCTGTCTGTCAGCCCCAGGAGTAGAAAGGCATCCTTTGCCTTTATTGGGGCTGATACTTCGGGGGCTTTCAGTAGGTAATAGAGGCCATAATGTAGCCCTTGCGGGAATGTAGAGCTTCACCTGTCCTCCTGGCTGAAGGGCTCCATCACCTTGAAAGGCAGGTTGTCTATCATGTCTTGCACTTGACATGCACTTGTGTGGTATGTCCAATACCTACAGCCACAAGGCCTGGCTCATTGTGACAGCTGTGGTCATCAACCTTGTAGCCATATCAAAGGCATCCATGGCTGCACTGCAGTGACATTCTCATGACAATCTGCCCCTGCTTGATGTTCTCCTTCATTTCATCCCTGTACTCTAGTGGGATTTTTGAAAGGAAGGAGTGACTCTGTCCCACATGAGGTGATTATACTGGCTGAATAATACCTGGTATAATTGTCACCCAAAGCTGCACTGAGGCTGAAGAATATCCCTTGCATCCAAACAGGTCTAAATTCTTACGGTCCTTGTCCTCAGGAGTGCCTTTAGTAAGCTTTGATGTCTGTTCCACTGCAGGGACGACCAAGGACCCTGGGTTTGGGTGGGTGTAAAAGAGCTTGAAGGATTTCAGAGGCACCTGATACCTTTCTTCCACCCACTTGGAGGTGGAAAGACAAGTGGCTGGGGGCTGCAGTGCTGTGGCCAGTTCTAGAATCCTTTCATTAATAAGGAGTGGGATTCTAAAGTGGCTCAAAGTCATCCATTGCAAGGGTGGGTGGGTGCTGGTGTTACTGCCTTGTCCAGCAGTGAGGAGAATTTTTGGGTAGAAACAGGGGTTGTCGTAGTCGTCCCTCTGTTGTCTCCTCCTCCTCTGGGCCCATGTCTGGTTCAGTTGTGGGTGGCTTAGCAAGTGAAGACACTGGGAATTGGGATCTTCTCTTCCTAGGTGCATGGGAAGTTGAGCTGCTCCTCAAAACAAGGTAGCACACTCCCCAGTAAGGCCACTATGGCCCATGTGGCATGCCGTACAGGTACTGGCCTGTTTGAGACTGGCTGGGCTCAGAGTCAATCCCATGCAAGTTAGGGTGGTGCTCTGAATGGGGCCTCCCTGGAACCCTCCTAAGGGTCATATTCTAATGGCAAGGAAGAAGAATCTGTGCTCAGTCTCAGCAAGGAGGAGTTTATCTACTCTTCAAAGGGTGGCATGGACGGGTGGTATGGAGTCAGTGCCAGATCTGGTGCTGGTTGACTTTTTGATATAAGGAGAATCTTTTGAGGTTATATGGATACCTCAGGTCCTTGCTCAACTCCATCATGGTACCAGTGTAGGTGCTGGGTTTCTTGCTTTGCCCAACTGCTGTGGGGCTTTGCCCTTAAAGGAATGATGTATTATGTCCTTGTCATAAATATAAAGGGAATGGTAAACACCTTTAAAGTCCTCCTGGCCAGAGGAAAAACCCTTTCACCTGTAAAGGGTTAAGAAGCTAGGATAACCTCGCTGGCACCTGACCAAAATGACTAATGAGGAGACAAGATACTTTCAAAGCTGGAGGGGGCGGGGGGGGGAGAAACAAAGGCTCTCTCTGTCTGTGTGATGCTTTTGCCGGGGACAGAACAGGAATGGAGTCTTAGAACTTAATAAGTAATCTAGCTAGATATGAGTTAGATTCTGTTTTGTTTAAATGGCTGATAAATTAAGCTGTGCTAAATGGAATGGATATTCCTGTTTTTGTATCTTTTTGTAACTTGAGGTTTTGCCTAGAGGGATTCTCTATGTTTTGAATCTGATTACCCTGTAAGGTATTTACCATCCTGATTTTACAGAGGTGATTCTTTTACTTTTTTTCTTCAATTAAAATTCTTCTTTTAAGAACCTGATTGCTTTTTCATTGTTCTTAAGATCCAAGGGTTTGGGTCTGTGTTCACCTATGCAAATTGGTGAGGATTTTTATCAAGCCTTCCCCAGGAAAGGGGGTGTAGGGTTTGGGAGGATTTTGGGGAGAAAGACGTTTCCAAGCGGGCTCTTTCCCGGTTAAATATTTGTTAGATGCTTGGTGGTGGCAGCAATAAAGTCCAAGGGCAAAAGGTAAAATAGTTTGTACCTTGGGGAAGTATTAACCTAAGCTGGTAAAAATAAGCTTAGGGGGTTTTTCATGCAGGTCCCCACATCTGTACCCTAGAGTTCAGAGTGGGGAAGGAACCTTGACAGTCCTCCTTCTGGAACTTCCCTTTGATTCAGAACTATGTTTAAGCTTGGTCCAATTACAAGAGTCCCATTTTGAACAGGCATAGTTGCTGGCTTAATGCCCAAAGTGCTGGTGTCAAGGTAGCCCGTATAGAAATCAGAATAATTGGCACTGATGCTATCGGTGCTGAGGTAATTGGTGCCAAGACTGTCACTACCAAGGCAGTCAGTGCCGAGGCCGTTGGTGCAGAGGTCTTGTATGCTAAGGACTTCACTCATGTTTAGGTGCTTGGTGTCAACTCTGTTGGTGTCCTCTTTGCCTTGTTTCCAGTGCCCAACCGAGTGGTCAAAAGTGCACTCAAGGGAGCACTGGCCAGTGCTGGTTTATCCAGTCTTGCTCTGGTCATAACTGTCACCTCTGGGTCCAAAGTGACCCACATGGACTGCTCTAGGGTACTGGAGGAGAAGGACTTGTACACAGAGCACCTGTCTGGGATATGGCCCTGTCCTAGGCAGAAAAGACATCAGCTGTGTCTGTCCTTGATGGAGATCAGCCTGTCGCAGGGTTTGGAGTCTGCCATGAAGGGTGGCAGTTGGCACAAAGCACCTCACCCCATTGTAAAGGAGGCGTACAAGGGGATTGCCAATCAATCCGCCCCCTCCCCCCCCCCCCACACACACATCTTCTTTAAGAAGGAATGTCCTTTAGACGAAAGTGTGAAGATAAGATTTCTTCACCTAATAGTTTGAAAAAGAACTGGTTTAGTGTGTCTCAAGAGAGAAGTGGGTCGGACACTTACTGGGTTCTGTCTCACTGCCACAGGCACTAAGCGAAATCAAGTGAGGGGCTGTGGCTGTCCCACCCTTCACATCCTTACATGGGAGCACAAGGAAGGTCAGGTGCATGCATGGCCCTGATGGACCCTGCTATTCAGAAGACTTCAATCTCATCATGCACATGAGGCATCTGTGCACCTACTGTGGGATCCACACTGACACACACAAACAAAAAGAAGAAATTGGGTTTGTGTCCTTTTTTTCCTTCATCCTGATGGATAATGAACACATGCCTAGATTTCTGTTTATTTACATAAAGGATGGGGTTTTTTTTTCTCCTTGAGTTTTACATTAGTAGTTCAGATCTTTCCTGTCCCATTTTTCTTTGAAGACCCTATGGGCAACCAGAAACCTCAGAGTTTGGACAAATGATGTTTTGGAAAGATCCCATCTGTGTCCCTCACTGAGACTTTGGGAACACTGCAGGAGAGACAGCTTTTGAAGAATTAGGCAGGTTTGACACAAGCCCTAATGTGTGCTGGTGCACGACACTGGAACTTTAGTTAATTTTAGGCCCTAGATGACTAGTCACACTAGATGCATCTAATAAATCTGCCTGCTCTTTACTTTAATACTGAGTCTCAGTATATTGCTCTTATTACAGACTAAGCATGACCCAGGTCAGTGGAGAAGTGTCCATACTCTTCCATGCTAGTCTGAACCTCCACACCTTTTGGGGTTCACTCATTGCTGTCAGTAATCAATACTGATTAGTGCTCTCATTGGAGGTATCTCAGCTTCTCCGTGTTTGACAGTGTAACAATAAAATCTCCAAAATCTCAGCTCGGCCTGGCTGCTAAATAAGAGGTGATAAATAGGAGCTTCCTGCAATCATGAAATGTCATGCCCGTCCATGAAGTCATATAATGAGCTCACCTGGATAATTACACCCCTCTCTTCTTTCTTTTTCTCCCTGAACTTGAGTGTCTCCTTTCTCTCTCTGAATGACAAGAAAAAATCTCTCTGTTTAATGCACACCACAGTTGTATATCTAGGTGCCGTATACAAAAGTCAAGCACCACAGCTTTACAAGCTGGAAAAAGGGGCCTTGGTTTCTTCCTTGGTTTAAGCCACCTCCTGAAGAGGGACTTATCTGGGAGGCTGTTTTCCTGCAGATGTTGCTGGGCTGTTTGGGCGCTTTGTCACTATGGAAAGACCCCTGTACAGTCTTGCTCCAGGCGCCAGAAATGGCACAACTCCCTTTGCTCACTGAGGGCTTTAAAGATAAGGGCCAGGGCCTTGATATGGATCTGGAATGGACAGGGCACAAGTGTAGAGTACAGAGAGCTGGTGTAATATGTTTTTATCTGGCCATTTTGTTTAACACCATACTGGGCCAATAGCTTAGAGGGATTTTCAGAATCAGGTACAGTGCAGTGTGTCATGGGCGTGGGGAAGGTGGGGGTAGGGGAGGGGAGAGCCCATTGTGGGGTTAGTAGTACACCTGGTCACACAATCGTCTGGATTCCCTGTTGGGTCAAACAGTTGCCATGAGGGACTCAGGGACCCTGGTGGGGTCGAGTAACTAATCAGTTTGCAGCCCCTGGGGCAGGGCAGAGCAAACAATCTGCAGCCCCTGGGGCGGGACAGAGCAAACACTCAGTCTCTAGCTAGGGCCCCCAGTAGCCATGCCTAGTGGCACTGCAGGGCGATGTAGGGGAATCTGGGCCCACCCTACTCCACCAGGTTCTGACCCAGGGCCCTAGGAACCAGAAAATTCCCTCTTAAGGGTTCAAACATTGGCTTCTAATACATTCCCTGGGTCACTTACTACCATAAGGCCAGTCTCGGGCATCTCCTTGGCTGGCAGCAGCTCAGCGTTCCAGTCAGTCTCCATGGTCAGCTGGTTGTCCCCAGCATAGTCCAGGTCCATGGTCCCAACGACCTGGAGAATCGCAGGTTCCTCTGCAACATGTGTCTTTCCTTTTCCTCTGCCAGCCCTGCCTGAGCTGGGCTGCCTACTTTTATCTGTCTCCTCCACTTGGAGCATGCACAGTAGGGGTGAGGGGGCATGGTCTCCTGGGCCCACAGTGATTGGTCAGTTCCCGTTGGCCCAGTGTGTGGTTGATCCACCCCGTCACACAGTGTTCTAACCCAGAGGCAAGGGCAGCATGAAGTGTCATGATGAATCACATCTGACAAGAACAGATGCAGTCTCCTAGCCTGTCCTAGATGGGTGAGGTAATATCTTTTATTGGACCAATTTCTGTTGGTGAGATACAAGCTTCTGAGCCACACAGAGTTCTTCTTCAGGTCTAGGAAAGGTAATCCCAGCATAACAGCAAAACGCAAGGTGGAACAGATTGTTTAGCATAAGTAATTAGATGAGCCTGGGAGCTTAAACTCATGTTAAACTCTAACTACTTATACTAGGAAAGCCCTCAAACCTGAAAAACCATGTTATCATCCCTGCAAGGTAGTCTGTAGAAGACATACACATGCTAGACATATACTGTGTTAAATAATCATGTGCAATTAAGAATTAACACAGTCCCTACAGCTCAACCTGGAAAAGATAAAAATCAGAATAGCATCAAATAAGCCCCCCCAAGCAGAGCAAAAGCCTGTTGTGGAGATCCCAAAACAGAACCCATCCCCTCAACAGCCCCACCCCTTGTACCTCTATATATCACACTTACAGAGAATACGTGGCCTCAAATGTTGCCCTCAGTTCCATCCATGGCACCTCACTGATATAAGCAAGGGCCAAATTTTAGTTCACTATATCTATTAAAAGAGAACATTAAAAGATGTTTTGGGTGTAAGTAAAGTTACACAGTCTCTAGCTTCTTATAGTTGCCAAGGGTAATTTGTTTAAACACCTAAATGTCTTAGGAACCCTAGTCCTCTTTTCAAAAGTGATTTAGATAATTTTACCCAAGATCTGTGCTCTAGCAGCCCAACAAGACCATTGCATACAAGTCAACCTGTCTTACGGTACCTAGAGTTTCTGTGAGTGTTGCCACTGCCTTCAAAACTGCAGTGGTGGAGGTGATTTCAGCAAAGGGGCCAGAGTGCCTTCGGTATAGTTCATAGGAAGTCTTTGAGGCCACAAATCAACATGAATTGTAACCAATTCAGTGTGTCTTGCTCTTACTTTCCACTTCTCTTTGAGATTAGAATCCTTAAAACTACTTCCCTTATTGACCTTCAGCCCAGCCAAACATTCACTGCCCAAAAATGTGGGCAGATACTTGCCTCCAAAATATACCCTCCGCCCTTTAATTGCTTCCTGAATGAGTGTCAGTAAAGTGAAAATTACAATGCAGTGTTGGCAGGAAGGGTTGCACATACAGTATTGCTCTTGCCCATTTTGTATGAACAGCCGCATTTCAGGGCTAACATTTATGTCCTCGCAGAGTGGCAGCAGCTCTGGGATAGAGAGACAGGCATGCTGACAAATTTTGAAGCCCTAACTTTCATCTACCTGTTTGCAACCTGGGATGCGGTCCCTGGACTACGCTTTAACAGGCTGCTGATTGGAACGTCCAGAGTGGCTGGCACAATGCAGGAATACGGATAAGTCCAATCCTCACAGCGTGGCTGTGGGGCAGCAATGCAGACAATCAGACCCATGGTGGAGGAGTGCAGAATTAGACGATTGGAGGGTGGACTGCACCACCTTGCTGTGCTCAATGATGCAGCAGTTAGATGGCTGAACAATCTAAATGGCTGGGGGTGGTGGTGGGAGAAATAAACATGGGGAAATGGAGCATCTGGTCAATCGATTACAGATCTAAAAGTTGCAATTCTTCAACAAAAAAACTTCAAAAACAGACTCCAATGAGAGACTGCTGAATTGGAATTAATTTGCAAACTGGATACAATTAACTTAGGCTTGAATAGAGACTGGGAGTGGATGGGTCATTACACAAAGTAAAACTATTTTCCCATGTTTATTTCCCTCCCCCACCCCCCACTGTTCCTCAGATGTTCTTGTCAACTGCTGGAAATGGCCCACCTTGATTATCACTACAAAAGGTCGCCGCCCGCCGCTCTCCTGCTGGTAATAGCTCATTTTAAGTGATCACTCTCATTACAGTGTGTATGGTAACACCCATTGTTTCATGTTCTCTGTGTATATAAATCTCCCTACTGTATTTTCCACTGAATGCATCCGATGAAGTGAGCTGTAGCTCACGAAAGCTTATGCTCAAATAAATTTGTTAGTCTCTACAGTGCCACAAGTACTCCTTTTCTTTTTGCAAATACAGACTAACACGGCTGCTACTCTGAAACCTGTAGATATCGATGTGTGATGCATATGAAAGAAGACAGCTTGATACAATGTTTGGGTTCCTGAAGTTGTTGGAAATATTTACACCTTCCCTAAAAACGTATCTTCCCTGGATTAAAACAAATTCTCTTCATGGTAGGTTTTGTAACTCACTCCCTGTGACGGGGTTTACAGACCCCAATGGTATGGCTAAGACTACCCTTCCCTCCTACCCCCTCCACTGACTGAGGGAACCCAGGGAACATCAGCGGATGGGAGACTATAACTTGGCCACTAGGCTCTCAGATTGCCAGGCAAGGCCATCCCAATACTGGAAGACTGTTGAGGTGTGGCCCGCCCACTAGGCCTATTGGCCCCAACTTAACTCTGCTACACTCCCCTTTTTAAATGCAGTTTATGGAGCTTAATATTAGTTGACATAGGAATTGTCACACCAGTGGCCAGCTAATTTGGTAACCTCTCTGAAACCGCATGATTCAGAGGCATGTGCAAGAAACACCATGGTGGACAATGGAATATCCAGCTCACTGAAGTTTGGTGGTTTTTTGTTTGTTTTTTTTTTCAGTTAGAGGTAAGCTCATCCCCTATACACCAGGGTTTTATTTCCTTTCTAACTGTTTAAATCCTAGCTAATGTAACTGTGAATGTTCTCATTATCCATATCAGATCTTCTCAGAGTTGCATATAGTTTGTTGGAAATGTCTTTCTGCATCTAATTTGTGCAATGCAGCCTTCTTGCCCTGAGCCTTAGTGGTGGATGTACGTAGCCTGTGTTCTTCTGAAATGTATTGCAGGCATTTAATATTCTATCCAGGTACCATTGTGCAACTATGTCCTGTGCTCTGAAGATTTACTCTGTAACCTCATTAGCATTACTATCTTGGAGGTCACAGAGGATGCAGAGTTAATTATTCACTTTTTCTAGGAAAGGGGGGAATGGAGGCTTGTGGTTTTAAAGTTTATTTAAACACTAAAGCTAAACTTCCATGAAATCCACAGTTGCAGGAATTCCTTTGGCTGGCAATTTTCAGTGTGAGCTGCAGAGTGGTGTAGTGTGGAAAATATCCATAGGAACTGCGTTGTCAGCAGTCTTGATCCTAATTAGAACCAGCCAGCCTGAATCTACCTTCAAAAACAGGAGGTGGCGGTGGGGATTTGGGCCCAGGGTCTCCACTCTGTCAAAGCCCTGAAGCTTATTTTATAAAAAAAAAAATCTCCTTCATGACATGGCCTCTACAGAACCGCACTGCAGTAGTTGCTTGCCTAGCCCTGGGACCATTTTTGAGCAGGAGCACCTGATTACAATATTCCATAGATTGAAGTAAAAATATCTTGCCCCCTTCTTTGTTCTTGGATAGATGGAGGAAGCAAAAAACCACCTCTCTCTTTTATCATGTTATTTAAAACAGCTTTAAATATAGTTGCATTGTGTCTGAAAAAAATTGTTTTAATTTTGCAATGATCTTGCCAAACTTTGGGTGTTCTTAGGTTGCCTGGTGTCCTCCACAAGATGATGAACCTATCTGGGAGGGAGTGAGGTGGGGTTTAGCAGGTGTTCCTCTTAACCTTGGATGGTCTCTGGTTCAGATAGACATGACAAGTGTTTCTCATGCCTTGGGGAAGGCACCCCAGCTAAGGGCTGTGATAAGCATTTTCTAAAGGGACTATAAGACTCTGTACCAGAAACTGCTTCTGGAAGAGGTTCTGATATCTCAGGAGTAGAAAAGAGGTACTGGAGCCCGGAAGCCTCCCTCTATTCGGAAGTCTGATATTAAACCCTAGGCCAGAAAGTGGGTCATCTTATACAGGCACCCTATAAGGCACTGCCAAAATAGATTCTATTGATTAAGGATTCAAGTTCTTTGGATGGAGCCAAGGACAGTGCCTCTCATGGTTTCAGAGTTTCCAAGAGGTCACATAAGTTAAAAAAGGTATGTCACCCAGGATCCTGCTATCAGATCTCGCCAGACCAGCTTTTTCTAGGGGGGTAGATTAATCGCAGTTAACTCAGGCGATTAACTCAAAAAAATTAACTGTGATTAAAAAAATTAATAGCAATTAAACAATAGAATACCAATTGAAATTTATTAAATATTTCTGGATGTTTTTCTACATTTTCAAATATATTGATTTCTATTATAACACAGAATACAAAGTGTACAGTAAAAAGAAAAGGAGTACTTGTGGCACCTTAGAGACTAACAAATTTATTTGAGCATAAGCTTTCGTGAGCTACAGCTCACTTCATCGGATGCACAGTGTTCACTTAATATTATTATTTTTGATTACAAATATTGGCACTGTAAAAATGATAAACAAACAAAATAGTATTTTTCTATTCACTTCATACAAGTATTGTAGTGCAATCTCTATTGTGAAAGTGTGACTTACAAATGTAGATTTTTTGTTACATAACTGCACTCAAAAACAAAACAATGTAAAACTTTAGGGCCTACAAGTCTACTCAGTCCTACTTCTTGCTCAGCCAATTGCTAAGAAAAACAAGTTTGTTTACATTTACGGGAGATATTGCTGACTGCTTCTTATTTACGTCACCTGAAAGTGAGAACAGGTGTTCCCATGGCACTTTTGTAGCCAGCGTTGCAAGGTATTTACGTGCCAGATATGGTAAACATTCATATGCCCCTTCATGCTGTCAAAGTTTGACTCAGACTCACAATTTATCAGACCACTCTGTTTTATTAGCAAAGCTGCTCTGCTAATACATTTAGAAGTGAGCCCCCCGAGTGGGGCTTGTGTCTCTTAATTTATACCGTTTTTTGGAGAACAAGTTACAGGGAAGTTACAGACAAAAGAAGAAAAAGATTTTAGTCACCACCCTTCGAGATCCCTGAGACCAGTCACGTATCTTCAATTACCTGCCACCCTTAACAATCTCCTTTAACAGCTTCCAGTTAACTTAACTAATTGCCCTTCACACCTTCCATTCTGATGCCTGCTTCTTAGACGTGCTGGCTCTATCTTAATTGCTTCTCCATTCAAAAGCTAACTATCCCTACGTGTGCTCCCTCAGATACTTTGTAACATGTTTTGGCATGCCCTCTCATATACAATGTATCCAGCATGTCCCCTTATACAATGTTATACTTATACAATGAAATACTTCCACAATCCCCCCTTTTGGTCAAGGCTACGCCCATGACCAGTGACTTACTGGATTCCATACATCAATCGTTCTTTTTCATTACTTTCACTGGTGACATTTAACAACATTAGATTAGCACTCTGGTTAGGGGTAACCTGATGGATGGTGTGTCTTGTGCAGTTTTGGATACAACAAGAAATCAATTGAAAACACACAAAGATTATTAGAATTCCAAATAGGATAGTCAGGATTCCTTGAAACAACCAGTTTCCCAGACTAGAGAAATTGAATAAGTTACTTATCCATTTCCACAAGGAACTTGGTTCTTCGTGGGGAAGGTATGCAATTTGCTCCAGATGGCTAGCACAATTTATTACCTCATTAGTATTATCAGGTATGTATACACAGCATTCTGTTCCAATTAGGCACAGGTCCCTCCTTTGGCTGCCAGTATTATATCTAATGCCCGATGGTTTTGGAGGGCCACTTGTCGGACCGCTCCTGCTTCTTTGGCTAGAGCTTTTAAGCTCTCTCCTGTTTCATTGGCCATGATCTCAACCACCACTTGTAACCTTAAAAGCCTTTTTGCATGGTGGATTACACCCCCTATTGGGACTAAAGAAATGCCAACAGCTTCTTCCCAAGTTAGGGGGCTTATGTTATCCACATACCATTTAGCATCTGGGAAGTCCCTCCTTTTTCACCTGAAATTACGGAGGTGATTTCGTGGGAGGGATTGAAGCACCCGGAATTGTGGGAAAAGCTGAGCAGGATAACAGATACCTGACCAATTTGCTGGTCACACAGTGTAAGCATTTTCCCCACAAACCCAATGATGTCCCATTAAAGCTGGGAAGGGTTGACTGCAACCCTTTGACATGTAAGAATTTACGAAGGAGGAATAGTATCCCCCAAAGGGCACAGGATGATTTTCACTGGGAGAAGAGGTAGCATTCACATGACATTTGTAGATGGTGCTGTTTTTCTCAGGGAGGCTGTAGGGGGAGCAAGAGATTGAATCTTTGGTTTGATCCCAGGTTGAGAGGAAGTTTATCTTTCCATACCCGGTTCGCCATTCTCCAACCTTGTTTGAATAGTCCCATACACCATGGGACACGATGTATTGGAGACAGCTGCTCCTCCCTAGATTCAGCCCTGTCCCATTACACACCCAGCACCAGTGGCCCTTTCCTTTCACCACACTTATAAGTTTAGGAACACATGTTTTTCCCAGCCCCCAAGTGTCATTTTCCTTCCATGTCCTTTCAAGTGGATAGGGTTCTCCAGCAAGCTCTGAGGAATTCAAAGGGATTGCCATGGTGGGGATACTAGCTTGTGAGTGAGCTGGGATGTGGCTGCAGACCCAGCAATTAGAAATATTCAGGATCTGGGCTATCTGCACCTGTTGTTGGATGAAAGAATTGTCACTGTCACTCTGGATTCCCCAGACCCTCAGGACACAGTAGCTGAGGATTAAGCTTCTCAAAGGACACATGTTGGAAGCAGGACCCTTTCTGGTTCCGACAACCCCTTTCGAGGGAACCGCAGTCACGGTTTTACGTCCACCAGGCAGCAGGCGCTAGGCTCGCTACTGCTTCTTGTTTGTTGGGTCCTGCTGATTGCTTACGCTCTGCTTCTGGCAACCCTTACGAGAGCGCAGATTGTAAGGTATTGCAGGCTGTTCCTCTTTGTCTTCTGGGGTTGAAGCTGGTTCTGCGTGGTCTTGCAGAGGTGCTTGGTCCCCTTGAGGTGGCGCTGGCTTACAGTGTGTGGCGTGGATCCATGCAGCGATGCCGGATAATTTCACTGCTGTCTGGGTGGTGAGCAGTACCTGGTATGGACCCTTCCACCGGGGTTCCAAGGTGTGCTTCTGAAGGTGGTGCCGCAGGTAGACCCAATCACTAGGCTCAAGAGTGTGACAGGCAGCAGAGGTGGGTTCCGTGGGCCAAGCTGCTCGCACCTGCGAATGGAAGGAGCTCACAGCTTGCATTAACCCTTTGCAGTACTGGAGGAGCGTGCTGTGAGTTAGGTTTAGGTCTGGGGCTGGGGTAATAGTAGCCATTGTTCTCATAGGGCGTCCCATGATGATTTCAAATGGACTCAAGTTGTGTCTCTGGGATGGGGATGACCGAATTTCCATAAGGGCCAGTGGTAAAGCAGCTGGCCAGTTTAACCCTGTGGAACTACAGATTTTTGCCAGCTTATTTTTAAGCACACCATTTCGCCTTTCAACTGCCCCTGCACTCTGTGGATGGTAAGGGCAGTGCAACAGGTGGGTGACATGTAATACCTGGTTTAGATGTTGAACAATTTTTCCAGTAAAATGTGTTCCCCGGTCACTAGACAAAGTGGCAGGAATTCCCTTGGTAGGGATAATGTGGTTTAACAGACATTTTGCAACGGACAATGAATCAGCTTTGCGACAGGGAAAGGCTTCAATCCAACCTGAAAACAGACATATTATAACTAAAATGAATTCATATTTCTGACACTTTGGCATTTGTACAAAATCAAGTTGCCAGTGTAGGAAAGGTGCTTGAGGCAAACCCCGGAACCCTTGTGTTACTTTTACAGATTTGCCTACATTGTGGCTTTGACAAGTAACACAAGCGGCACAGTGGCGGGTTGCAAAGGAGCTGAAATGGGGAGCCCACCACCCCGCCTTACTCATAGCAGAGACCATCCCCTCCTTGCCGACATGCAAAACACCATGTAGCAGGGCGGCTAGAGACGGGTAGAGTGAGAGGGGGGCTACAAAGGTACCGGTGGGCGATCGCCAAAGGGAATCAGAATGCAAAGAGCAACCCAAAGCACTCCAGGAGTCTTTCTCTTTTTCTGGGGCAGAATCCTGAAGCTGAGCGAGATGAGACAGGGATGGTGGCATTACAGAGACAGAGAGGGGACCAAGAAACGCTTCTGGTGAAGGTTTTATAGTGGCGGCATGTTTTGCAGCAGCATCAGCAAGTGCATTACCTTTTGCCACCTTGGTGTCTGCCGCTGAGTGGCCAGTACACTTAACAATTGCCAAGGCAGATGGTAGTAAAACTGCATACAGGAGGGCGGCAATGTAGGGGCCATTCTTGATAGGGGTACCAGTAGAGGTAAGAAAACCTCGAGCCTGCCAGAGGGTGCCAAAGTCATGCACAACCCCAAAGGCATACCGAGAATCAGTAAAAATAGTGGCAGAGAGCCCCTCGGCTAGAAAGCAGGCATGGGTTAGAGCAATCAGTTCAGCCACCTGGGCAGAGGTCACAGAGGGTAAGGGCGCAGCTTCTATGGTCTCAGAGAGAGAGACCACAGCGTACCCTGCAAGAAGGTGGCCTTGGTCATTTCTATAACAGGACCCATCAGTGAATAATACGAGGTCAGAGTTAGGGAGAGGTACATCTGAAAGGTCGGGGCGTGGGACAGTGATAGCGGAGACAGTTGCAAGGCAGTCATGGGGTTCACCATCACTAGGTAAAGGAAGGAGGGTAGCAGGGTTTAACCGGGAGCAGCGCTCAATAGTGATATGCGAGGCTGAAAGCAGCAAAAGTTCATACCTAGTGAGGCGAGCAGAGGAGAGGTGAGCAGTGTTGCATTGCAGAAGGAGAGTTTCCACAGAATGGGGAACCATGAGAGTGAGAGGAGAGCGGAGGACAAGGGACTCAGACATCTCGACCAGGCGCGCTGCAGCAGCTACAGCGCGTAGGCAAGGGGGTAACCCTGGGCTATAGGGTCCAAGGTTGCAGAAAAATAAGCCACCGGGCAATTTCTATCACCGTGCTCCTGAGTAAGAACCCCGAAGGCACAAGCAGATTGTTCGTGACAGAAAAGGGTAAAAGGCTTGTCATAGTTAGGTAACCCTAAGCCCTGGTCTACATTAGGACTTTAGGTCGAATTTAGCAGCATTAAATCGATGTAAACCTGCACCCGTCCACACGATGAAGCCCTTTATTTCGACTTAAAGGGCTCTTAAAATCGATTTCCTTACTCCACCCCTGACAAGTGGATTAGCGCTTAAATCGGCCTTGCCGGCTCGAATTTGGGGTACTGTGGACACAATTTGACGGTATTGGCCTCCGGGAGCTATCCCAGAGTGCTCCATTGTGACCGCTCTGGACAGCACTCTCAACTCAGATGCACTGGCCAGGTAGACAGGAAAAGAACCGCGAACTTTTGAATCTCATTTCCTGTTTCGCCAGTGTGGCAAGCTGCAGGTGACCATGCAGAGCTCATCAGCAGAGGTGACCATGATGGAGTCCCAGAATCGCAAAAGAGCTCCAGCATGGACCGAACGGGAGGTACGGGATCTGATCGCTGTTTGGGGAGAGGAATCCGTGCTATCAGAACTCCGTTCCAGTTTTCGAAATGCCAAAACCTTTGTCAAAATCTCCCAGGGCATGAAGGACAGAGGCCATAACAGGGACCCAAAGCAGTGCCGCGTGAAATTGAAGGAGCTGAGGCAAGCCTACCAGAAAACCAGAGAGGCGAACGGCTGCTCCGGGTCAGAGCCCCAAACATGCCACTTCTATGATGAGCTGCATGCCATTTTAGGGGGTTCAGCCACCACTACCCCAGCCGTGTTGTTTGACTCCTTCAATGGAGATGGAGGCAGTACGGAAGCAGGTTTTGGGGACAAAGAAGATGATGATGAGGAGGAGGTTGTAGATAGCTCACAACAAGCAAGCGGAGAAACCGGTTTTCCTGACAGCCAGGAACTGTTTCTCACCCTGGACCTGGAGCCAGTACCCCCCGAACCCACCCAAGTCTGCCTCCTGGACCCAGCAGGCGGAGAAGGGACCTCTGGTGAGTGTACCTTTTAAAATGCTATACATGGTTTAAAAGCAAGCATGTGAAAGGATTACTTTGCCCTGGCATTCGCGGTTCTCCTGGACGTACTCCCAAAACCTTTGCAAAAGGTTTCTGGGGAGGGCAGCCTTATTGCGTCCTTCATGGTAGGACACTTTACCACTCCAGGCCAGTAACA
This sequence comes from Caretta caretta, assembly GCF_965140235.1. NCBI lineage: Eukaryota > Metazoa > Chordata > Testudines > Cheloniidae > Caretta > Caretta caretta. The sequence goes on from NC_134206.1 coordinate 206,916,768, forward strand.
CATACTCGAGAATCATTGTAGAACAAAGCATTGCAGTGTATGTTTGCTGGCATTCAAACAACATCCGTTCTTTATCTCTCTGTGTTATCCTCAGGAGAGTGAGATATAATTCATGGTCACCTGGTTGAAATAGAGTGCTTTTCTTCAGGGGACACTCAGAGGAGCCCATTCCTGCTGGGCTGTTTGCCTGTGGCTAAACAGAAATGTTCCCCGCTGTTAGCCACAGGGAGGGGGGAAGGTTGAGGGGGTAGCCACGTGGTGGGGGGAGGCAAAATGAGACCTTGTAACGAAAGCACATGTGCTATGTATGTAATGTTAACAGCAAGGTTTACCCTGAAAGAGTGTAGCCACTGTTTTATAAAATGTGTCTTTAAATACCGCTGTCCCTTTTTTTTTCTCCACTAGCTGCATGTGTTTCAATGATCACAGGATCTTCTCCTTCCCAGAGGCTAGTGAAGATTAGAAAGAAAAAAAAACCTACTTGTGATGAAATGTTCTCTGAGCTCATGCTGTCCTCCCACACTGACAGAGCACAGACGAATGCGTGGAGGCAAATAATGTCAGAGTGCAGGAAAGCACAAAATGACCGGGACGAGAGGTGGTGGGCTGAAGAGAGTAAGTGGCGGGCTGAAGACAGGGCTGAAGCTCAAATGTGGCGGCAGCGTGATGAGAGGAGGCAGGATTCAATGCTGAGGCTGCTGCAGGACCAAACCAGTATGCTCCAGTGTATGGTTGAGCTGCAGCAAAGGCATCTGGAGCACAGACTGCCACAACAGCCCCTCTGTAACCAACCGCCCTCCTCCCCAAGTTCCATAGCCTCCACACCCAGACGCCCAAGAATGCGGTGGGGGGGCCTCCGGCCAACCAGCCACTCCACCACAGAGGATTGCCCAAAAAAAAGAAGGCTGTCATTCAATAAATTTTAAAGTTGTAAACTTTTAAAGTGCTGTGCTTAAAGTGCTGTGTGGCATTTTCCTTCCCTCCTCCACCACCCCTCCTGGGCTACCTTGGTAGTCATCCCCCTATTTGTGTGATGAATGAATAAAGAATGCATGAATGTGAAGCAACAATGACTTTATTGCCTCTGCAAGCGGTGATTGAAGAGAGGAGGGGCGGGTGGTTAGCTTACAGGGAAGTAGAGTGAACCAAGGGGCGGGGGGTTTCATCAAGGAGAAACAAACAGAACTTTCACACCGTAGCCTGGCCAGTCATGAAACTGGTTTTCAAAGCTTCTCTGATGCGTACCGCGCCCTCCTGTGCTCTTCTAACCGCCCTGGTGTCTGGCTGCGCGTAACCAGCAGCCAGGCGATTTGCCTCAACCTCCCACCCCGCCATAAACGTCTCCCCCTTACTCTCACAGATATTGTGGAGCACACAGCAAGCAGTAATAACAGTGGGAATATTGGTTTCGCTGAGGTCTAAGCGAGTCAGTAAACTGCGCCAGCGCGCCTTTAAATGTCCAAATGCACATTCTACCACCATTCTGCACTTGCTCAGTCTGTAGTTGAACAGCTCCTGACTACTGTCCAGGCTGCCTGTGTACGGCTTCATGAGCCATGGCATTAAGGGGTAGGCTGGGTCCCCAAGGATACATATAGGCATTTCAACATCCCCAACAGTTATTTTCTGGTCTGGGAATAAAGTCCCTTCCTGCAGCTTTTGAAACAGACCAGAGTTCCTGAAGATGCGAGCGTCATGTACCTTTCCCGGCCATCCCACGTTGATGTTGGTGAAACGTCCCTTGTGATCCACCAGAGCTTGCAGCACTATCGAAAAGTACCCCTTGCGGTTTATGTACTCGGCGGCTTGGTGCTCCGGTGCCAAGATAGGGATATGGGTTCCATCTATGGCCCCACCACAGTTAGGGAATCCCATTGCAGCAAAGCCATCCACTATGACCTACACATTTCCCAGGGTCACTACCCTTGATATCAGCAGATCTTTGATTGCGTGGGCTACTTGCATCACAGCAGCCCCCACAGTAGATTTGCCCACTCCAAATTGATTCCCAACTGACCGGTCGCTGTCTGGCGTTGCAAGCTTCCACAGGGCTATCGCCACTCGCTTCTCAACTGTGAGGGCTGCTCTCATCTTGGTATTCATGTGCCTCAGGGCAGGGGAAAGCAAGTCACAAAGTTCCATGAAAGTGCCCTTACACATGCGAAAGTTTCGCAGCCACTGGGAATCGTCGCAGACCTGCAACACTATGCGGTCCCACCAGTCTGTGCTTGTTTCCCGAGCCCAGAATTGGCATTCCACAGCATGAACCTGCCCCATTAGCACCATGATTCATGCATTGGCAGGGCCCATGCTTTCAGAGAAATCTGTGTCCATGCCCTGATCACTCACGTGACCGCGCTGACGTCGCCTCCTCGCCCGGTATCGCTTTGCCAGGTTCTGGTGCTGCATATACTGCTGGATAATGCGTGTGGTGTTTAATGTGCTCCTAATTGCCCAAGTGAGCTGAGCGGCCTCCATGCTTGCCTTGGTATGGCGTCCGCACAGATAAAAGGTGCGGAATGATTGTCTGCCGTTGCTCTGATGGAGGGAGGGGCGACTGACGACACGGCTTACAGGGTTGGCTTCAGGGAGCTAAAATCAACAAAGGGGGTGTCTTTACATCAAGGAGTATTTCAGGCAGGACTTCACGGAGGGTTCCAATAAGAAATGGTGCACCTAAGTTATTGTTCTTATTGGAACAAGGAGGTTAGCCTGGCCTCTGATTGATACATGGCTCGATTTACCTTGCTGCACCTTCTCTGTGAGTGACTGCAGTGTGACCTAGAGGAATGAGTCCCCTAGACAGGGGATGAATACAAAACAAATGAATACAAAACAAATCTGGTCTATTTCTTGTTTTGATCCACTCCATCTATCTTTTACATCTTTGGCTGGCAGCAGACGGTGCAGAAGGACTGCATGCCATCCACATCTCATGGCTGCTCGGCTGAAGATGGTACAGTACGACTGGTAGCCATCCTCATCTCTTGCCTGCCCGGCAGAAGATGGTACAGTACGACTGCTAGCAATCCGTATCGCCTGCCTGCTCACCATAAGACGGTTCAATAGGACTGACTGCAGGACTAAGGAGAATGACCTGGTCAAGTCACTCCAAATTTAGTCCCTGCGCCCATGTCTGCCCAGGTGCTCCCAGCCGACGTGGCCAGGAGCACCTCGGACACGACGAGGACGGCTACCAGTCATACTGCACCATCTGTTGCCAGAAGGCAATGGGTTGCTGCTACTGTGTAGCAAAGCCGTACCACGTCTGCCAGCACCCAGGAGACATACGGTGACGGTTACCTGAGCAGGCTCCATGCTTGCCGTGGTATGGCGTCTGCACAGGTAACTCAGGAAAAAAGGCGCGAAACGATTGTCTGCCCTTGCTTTCACGGAGGGAGGGAGGGAACGGGGGCCTGACGATATGTTACTCAGAACCACCTGCGACAATGTTTTAGCCCCATCAGGCATTGGGATCTCAACCCAGAATTCCAATGGGCAGCGGAGACTGCGGGAACTGTGGGATAGCTATCCACAGTGCAATGCTCCGGAAGTCGACTCTAGCCTCGGTACTGTGGAAGCACTCCGCCGAGTTAATGCACTTAATGCACTTAGAGCATTTTCTGTGGGGACACACACACTCGAATATATAAAACCGATTTCTAAAAAACCGACTTCTATAAATTCGACCTTATTCCGTAGTGTAGACATACCCTAAGGCAGGGGCAGAGGCTAAATTCTGCTTAAGGGAGATGAAAGCAGCATTTGCTTCAAGTGGCCATGGCATGGGGTTAGGTACAGAGGATCGAGTGAGTTCTTGGAGTGGTTTAGCCAGAGAAGCATATTGGGGAATCCATTGCCTACAGAACCCTGTCATGCCTAAGAATTTTCTGACCTGGCGTGGAGAGCAAGGCTGGGGAAAGCTAAGGATGGCTTGTACCCGGGCTGGAGAGAGTGTACGGGAGCCCTGGGAGGGAAGGAAGCCTAGGTATGTGACAGAGGTTTGGCAGAGCTGCAATTTTGTGCGAGAAGCCTTATGACCCTTGTTCGCTAAAGCTGTGAGAAGTGTTAGTGAATCAGTTTCTGAGGCAGACAGAGAGGGGGAGCACAGGAGTAAGTTGTCCACATATTGGATCAGTGTGGATCCTGATGGGAAAACCAGATCAGCGAGATCCCTGGCTAGGGCTTGAGAAAAATAGGATGGACTCTCTGTATACCCCTGGGGAAGGGTAGTCCATGTATATTGCTGACCCTTGTAGGAGAAGGCAAAGAGATACTGGGATTCAGAGTGAACTGGGACAGAGAAGAAAGCGGAGCACAAATCTACAACAGTAAAGTGGGTTGCATTTGGAGGAATAGACGCTAGTATTGTAGCAGGGTTAGGAACCACTGGAAAAGAAGGTATGACAATACGGTTAATAGCTCGAAGGTCTTGAACAAATCGCCACGATTTGCCATCAGCCTTTTGAACTGGGAGGATAGGGGTGTTACAGGGGCTGGAACAAGGGACAATAATTCCTTGTTCTTTTAATGCAGATATAACTGGAGCAATCCCAGCCTCTGCCTCAGGATTCAAAGGATACTGAGACAGGCGAGGCAGAAGTTTGGAATTGTCTACAGTAATCCAAACTGGGTCAGTATTTAATCGGCCCACTTCAGATGGGTGCGATGGCCATAGGGAGGAAGGAACCTGAGAGATTAGGTGCTCTCGGGACGGAGTTAAGGGACAGCAAGGGACCGGAGTGGAGAGGGAAGTTTCAGACAGCAGGGAGGCTACAGAATCACATAAGGAAGACTGAGGGATTTGCAGATAGACACCATCTGGGGAGCAGTAAATAGAACAGCCAAGTTTGCATAGCAAGTCCCGTCCCAGAAGGTTTGCAGGGGTGGAATCAGAGAGGAGGAATGCATGCTCCTCAGAGAGGGGACCGACCTGAACAGACAAAGGTTTTGAGAGGGGAAAAGAGGTAGGGATCCCTGTAATGCCAACAGCAGACACAGATTTTCCAGATCAGGGAACCCCAGGCAAGTCAGTGGTGCGGATTGTAGAAAGAGAAGCTCCAGTATCAACAAGGAAAGGGAGAGAGAGATCATTTACAGTCAGGACACATTCTCCAGTAGGGGACAGAGGTAACAAGGGAGCTAAAACTTTGTGAGGTTCCCCAGCATCCCGTCATTGTTGGGGTGAAAAATAGGGTTGGGGATCAGCTGGAGGAACCAGCGGGGGGTTCACTTGATTTCCCATACAATTATTAGGTCGTCTTGGACACTCTTTTTTCCAGTGTCCAGGCTGTTTACAGTAGTTACAAACCCCAGTTAATCCAGCCCCCCGCCCCCTTCTGCAACCCTGTCCTTGTCCCCGGTGTGGTCTGCTTAGTCCAGAATAATGCTGTATCTGCAGAGCCATTAACTTTTGGGAGGACTGTTCCTCCTTTCCTTTTAAAGTGCGATGGCAATGCTCTGCTACTGCCAGCAATTTGTCCATGGTTTCAGTCTCCCATCCCACACTTATTCATTTTAACATGCTGCCTGTGGCAGGGAGAAGACCATCAACAAATGCATGTGCCAAGGCCCCCTGCCCATTTACATCAGGCTCTTGTATTCCTGAATGTTGTAGGAAAATATCAGTTAGCCAGGACCTATAGTCGCCTGGGCTTTCTCCTTGCCCTTGCTTACAGCAACGTATTGCTGTCCAGTTTGTTTTAGGAGACCACACTTTGGGAATGGCTTGATGCAGGCGCTTCCAAAGAGCCATACACCGGTCTCTGTATGCCGAATCTGGGCCAGTACTTTTTATGGTTGAGTGGCGTGCCTCAGCTGGCCAGTCTGCGGCAGCCAACCATTTTTCATTATAACTGGCAGGAGCTAACAATTTACACAGTTGGAGGAGATCTGTCTCAGAGGGTTCATAGGTTTCACAGATTAACAGAAACTCCTCAGCAAATTTGACAGAGTTTTCCTGTGGTTTGGGAAAACTTTTAACTATAGATAAAAGTTCCGTACGAGCCCAGGGCTTATAATCCCATATGGACTCACTTTCTCCCATCTTAAGGACTCGTAAGGGTGCCACAACAGTTTGATCAGAGTCTCTCATTAACCTCCCATCAGGTTCTCTTTTCCAAGAGATGTCAAGAGAATCTTTGCAGACTGCTTTAGATTTCTTCTTCATAATATTTTGCAGAGCTGCGAGGCCAATGAGGGTATCTTCTTCACTTTCATTATCTGTAGTCACTGAAGATTTTTTCTTTTCTGATTTCTTACTTGCGCAGGAGTATGGTGGGGGTCGGGTTTGATCCGGATCATTGCACAGGACTGGGCAAAGGGGAGCGCTCGGACTAGTGGCGGGAGAGACTGCATCCAATTGAACTGTTAGTTTTTTGATAGAATTTTTAAGAGAGGTGAGTTTTGACTCAGTCCATCTACGATTTGCCTCTTCCCACCACTGCATGAAGCAGTCTACTTCTCCTCTCTCCAATTTGGTTTTTGGGAGGACGAGTTTGCTTTTCAAAGCGTCCACTCGATCCTTGTCCCAAGAACCTAACAGTGGCCACTGTAATTTGGGATTCTCTCGAGCTAATTTGGAGCATTTTTCAAGAAACCTACAAGAGTCCGGACCCCTCCTAAAATACATAAAATAAGCTGGAGTTCCCTTAGGGAACTGTTCTACCTTAGACTTCTGATTACCCATCCAGGAGGACTTCACACAGCACTCACACAAGAAGGAAATTCGGGCTCAGCAGAGCGGTACCCGGTGCAACACACAGAAAGGAGCCCACAGGCTACTGCCTCAACTGCCCTTGCTTTCACACCAGGGGTTATACCCAAGGCGTGGTGCAGCTGCAGCTGTGCAGATTCCACTTATTCAGACCGTGGGGACTGGGACCCCTTGGTCAGCCAGTCTCCGGACAGAGATGGCTCCCAGATTCACACACACACCACGGGGAAGACAGATAGACACAAAGACAAGACAGTCCTCAAACCGGTTAAAGCACAAAAATAATAATTACCTGAGACGTCTGATTCCAGAAGCTGGATCCAAAGACCCCTACCCGAACAGAGTGGGAACCAACAAGTTCAATGGCATAGACTGCGCTGCTGCTGTGTACCTTTCCGTCTTGTGGAGGATCGCTTGGACTAAGTGTCCAGGCGCCGGTGCCACGATCGTCCTGCAAGGCAGTCAGGGATCACACAGCCTCAGTGAAGCCGCTTGCCATCTCAGTGGAACCTCCAAATTGTCAAAGTTTGACTCAGACTCACAATTTATCAGACCACTCTGTTTTATTAGCAAAGCTGCTCTGCTAATACATTTAGAAGTGAGCCCCCCGAGTGGGGCTTGTGTCTCTTAATTTATACCGTTTTTTGGAGAACAAGTTACAGGGAAGTTACAGACAAAAGAAGAAAAAGATTTTAGTCACCACCCTTCGAGATCCCTGAGACCAGTCACGTATCTTCAATTACCTGCCACCCTTAACAATCTCCTTTAACAGCTTCCAGTTAACTTAACTAATTGCCCTTCACACCTTCCATTCTGATGCCTGCTTCTTAGACGTGCTGGCTCTATCTTAATTGCTTCTCCATTCAAAAGCTAACTATCCCTACGTGTGCTCCCTCAGATACTTTGTAACATGTTTTGGCATGCCCTCTCATATACAATGTATCCAGCATGTCCCCTTATACAACATTATACTTATAAAATGTTATACTTCCACAATGCTTTGGTCACCATTCCAGAGGACATGCTTCCATGCTGATGATGCTCATTAAAAAAATTATGCATTAATTAAATTTGTGACTGAACTCCTTGGGGGAGAATTGTATGTCTCCTGGTCTAAAATATATTCTGCCATATATTTCATGTTATAGCAGTCTTGGATGATGACCCAGCACATGTTCATTTTAAGAACACTGTCACAGCAGATTTGACAAAATGCAAAGAAGGTACCAATGTGAGATTTCTAAGGATAGATACAGCACTTGACACAAGGTTAAGAATCTGAAGTGCCTTCCAAAATCTGAGGGACGAGGTGTGGAGAATGCTTTCAGATGTCTTAAAAGAGCAACTCTCTGATGCGGAAACTACAGAACCCGAACCATTAAAAAAGAAAATCAACCTTCTGCTGGTGGCATCTGACTCAGATGATGAAAATGAACATGCATCGGTCTGCTCTGCTTTGGATTGTTATTGAGCAGAACCCATCATCAGCATGGATGCATGTCCTCTGGAATGGTGGTTGAAGCATGAAGGGACATATGAACCTTTAGCACATCTGGCATGTAAATATCTTGCGATGCTGGCTACAACAGTGCCATGCGAATGCCTGTTCTCACTTTCAGGTGACACTGTAAACAAGAAGCAGGCAGCATTATCTCCCGCAAATTGTAACCAAACTTGTTTGTCTGAGTGATTGGCTGAAGTAGAACTGAATGGACTTGTAGGTTCTAAAGTTTTACATTGTTTTATTTTTGAATGCAGTTATTTTTTGTACATAATTCTACATTTGTAAGTTCAACTTTCATTATAAAGAGATTGCACTACAATACTTGTATTAGGTGAATTGAAATATTCTATTTCTTTTGTTTTTTACAGTGCAAATATTTGTAATAAAAATAAATACAAAGTGAGCACTGTACACTTTGTATATTGTGTGGTAATTGAAATCAATATATTTGAAAATGTAGAAAACATCCAAAAATATTTAAATAAATGGTGTTCTATTATTAAGAGTGCAATTAATCATGATTAATTTTTTTAATCGCGTGATTAATTGCGATTAATTTTTTTAAATCATTTGACAGCCCTAGCTTTCTCACATCCAAAGTTTGGCTTTGTCTGGGCCAAAGCATCAGGAGTCACCACCTTCTTAAGGCTTTGTTGGAGGGGATGTCAGAGAACTCAGATTAGTCATTGATGCTAAGTCCAAATTGTTACCCATTTGGATCAGCTGGATCAATTCAGAGGAGTTTCTTCAGAGCCCCCTTTTTCTCCCCATCCTCCAACCACAGTTAGATGAGCTCTTCGTGCTGTGAAAAATCACTGTTCTGGATTAAGTTGGTGCTGTCATTGGAGCCATGGGGTCCACATTTCCTGCCAGAATTGAGTAAAGCAGGTTTCTTGCCATTCTTCTGCAACTTCATCTCAAAAGGATCCTTGTTTGGGCACAGGGACTCCTTTGGAGTTTTAAATGTGAGCCCGGGGAGCTCTAGAGTTTAACTTTTTCCCCAGATACAGGTATTGTGCACCTTGGAGCTTTTGGCCCTGTGGTTCTTTGTCTCCTGCATCACTAGTCTTTTTGAAGAATAGGGACACGTCCAAGGTCTTCTACTCCAAAAAAAGAGGGTTTGTGAGAGGAAGAAGGTGCTGAGCAGCCGTTGGTGAGGGCAAAGTCCCAAGCAGGTGTTGTGGGAGGAGCTGTGTAGCCCCCAAAGGTGGCCTGCTGGGCAAGGACATGTGAGGAGGGACAGGGCTTTTCCAAGGGCTGTTGCTGGAGCCAAAGGCTTTAGGAAAGAGAAGAGAACAAGGGGTGTTGTTGCCCGATGGGGCCCCTGGTGTGGTATAAGCTGACCATAGCTGGTCTCTTGGAGCTCATTGCAGTGCAAGGCTCTGCCCTGTTCCTTGTTAGTATAGTGGCGAGCAATGTTCCCTCTAATTTTTTCCATCCATGTGTAGCACCAATATTCAGGTATGTGCGGATGTGTGCCACCAGGACAAACAAAAAACCTAGATATAATATATATTTTTAAACAGCTCATAGGTATGGAAGAAGAAGAAAGAATATTAAAACAAGGGATAATTAACAAGGTGCCTGGCTTAAGATGTTTATTTAATATCAAATCAAATAAAAAGAAAATTAACACTGCCCTTGGAGTACATGTATTTTATCATCCTTTCTAACAACTCAAGCTAGTAAACACACCAAAATGTGGCCTACTGAAAACAACTATATAAATAAAACAAAAGTTCATTAAGCATTAAGCAAAAGTATAAAAAATATGCATCGGAGGCCCAATTTAATAACCTACTCCTAGGCCACTAACTCTTCTGGGAAAGCTGCTCTCACAAAATGAAACAACTGCCAAAGACTAGCATGCTGTGGACTTTTGCAGTTCCCAGAACTATCCCTCTTGCATGCATGTTATCTGCACACATAGCTCAGCTTTAAGATGCTAAACAAATCTATGAGTCAACTAGCAATAGTCATGCTCTCACCACAAATATTATCACAATCTTTTCTGATCCTGGAAAGGAGAATAAAAGGCATTCACTCAGGCTTATACAATTTCTCTGGGACATCAACTCTTAATTTGATTAATACTGGACACACATAGAACAGTAAAAATAAGTAAAAGTGACACAGACAGCAAAGTTTCAGAGTAACAGCCGTGTTAGTCTGTATTCGCAAAAAGAAAAGGAGTACTTGTGGCACCTTAGAGACTAACCAATTTATTTGAACAGAAGCTTTCATGAGCTACAGCTCACTTCATCGGATGCATCTGATGCCACAAGTGCCACGAGTACTCCTTTTCTTTTTACAGACAGCAAACAAAACCACAAACAAACAGATGACAACACTGAAAATATGAAGGGAAGTAAAACATCAAATGGTTGGTTATGGGTATTTTAAATGAGTGTTTAGGAGGACCCACACTGTGCAAGTGCAACAGAGCCTTTTAGAAATAGGCAAAGTTTTTCTGGTTTCACATTGTGTGTGTCACCAACTCAAAAACTCAGAGTTGAAGCCCTGGAGCACATTAGCACATGGCTTCGGAGTTTGCAGACAAATCCCTGCTTCAAAGAGCTTGCAAATAAGGTCTTCATTCTACAAAACACCTAGCACCACACTTAGTGCCTGCTACTTATGAGTCATGAGGAGTATTTTGAAGAGCCAGAACTAAACGATGAAGTGAGCTGTAGCTCACGAAAGCTTATGCTCAAATAAATTGGTTAGTCTCTAAGGTGCCATAAGTACTCCTTTTCTTTTAACAGACCTATACTAGATAGCAAAGATCTGGCCGTAATGGTTTCCAATACCTCTCCCCAAACAAATTCTAAAACTTAATGGAAATTACTTGTCTGGAATCCAACTCTAACTGAAAGGGCAAACAAATAAACAACATCCATGGTAAAGTTCTCCCAGTTTTAACAATTTACTATGTATTAATTAGTAACACAGGATATTTTTAAAAAAATCATTAAGATCACAGTTTTCAGATATCTACAACACCACAAAAGAATTATGCTGTTAAAAGAATCCTTTTCTTTCTTACCATAAGCCATTAACACCTATGTAAACTTTGTTTGAAATGTAACCATGCAAATGTCATGAGCTAGGCCTATCCACATGCTTTTGCTCCAGTATTCATTCACTAAAGCCCCAATCCTGCAAACACCTATGCATGGGAGTCCTCCCCATGCATAACTGTTTGCAGGATCAGTGTCTAAAGGCTATGTCTACACTGGCAATTGAAGGACAAAACTTGTGTGTCTCAGACAAGTGCCAGTCCGAACAGTGCGTTGTTGGCAGAAGCACTCTCCTGCCAACAACATGAATGCCACTCATTTTGGGGGGTAGAAGTATTTTGTTGGCAGGAGAGCCAACAAACAGCAAAAACAGTGAGGAATCCGGCGGCACTTTAAAGACTAACAGATTTATTTGGGCATAAGCTTTCATTGTTTTTTTACCCATGAAAGTTTATCCCCAAATAAAGCTGTTAGTCTTTAAAGTGCCACCGGACTCCGCATTGTTTTTGTGGATACAGACTAACACGGCTACCCCTTTAATACTTGGCAAACAGCAGCTACACTGCACAACTTTTAGTGGAAGGGCTATGGCAACACAGTCATGTCGCTAAAAGCTGTGTAGTGTAGCCATAGAGAGTAGTAAATAGCATAGGGGGAGTAAATAGCATGAAAGCAGCTTCTTAAAGCCACACCAATCAAAATAAAATCACAGATCTATTTCTTTTAACCAGGGATTGCTGTACTTTACCCATAAGATCACTACAACAGAAAGATCAAAGTGTTTTTTTCAGTTTGTTCACTGTGTGGACTTGACAGCAGTTTAGAGCCTGATCCTGCACTTATTAAGACCTCACTGCAACCTAATCTGCACTCTTTAAAAATACTCATATAACCTCCTCAGAACTCTAGGAAGAGTACAGATTATTAACACTTATCTACAAAAGCAGTCAAAATGCTTTAAAATAAAAAAAACACCAAGTCAGATCCTGCATTAAGATCTGCTAATACAGAATCCCTCCGCCCTCTTTCTCTCTTGCTCTGGATCTGTCTCCCTCCAATCAAACTAAATCTTAACCCAGTCTTTCTAACATCTCCTGGAAGATGTCCGCCAGCTGTCAACTGAAACTCAACATGGCCAAAAGGAAGCTCTCCAACTTTCCCTGCTGATACTCGATGAAAAATATTTTGGTCTAGAACTGCAGATGATTCAGTTTTGTGTTTGCTCTTTAATTCTAACAGTGGAAAATAGCAGGGGTGCCATATTATTCCTTCCCCATCGTATTATTCCTGGCATATTTCAGATCTTGTAATAATATCAACAGTCAGTTGGTAATTAATACCAGCTTTGTCCTCACCCCAGCCTCATAGTTACCTCAACAACAACAAAAGGGAAGATGTTTTGGACTGCCCTTGCTATCCTGCATTAATCAGACAAGCACCCCACCTTCCATGTAGCCACATCCCCTCATACCCCAAAATGCCTGAAATCTTGGCACCCCACCCCCTGTGCAGCCTGCTCCCTCCCCCCTGCCCCTACACCTCCCCATGTAGCCTGCTCCTCCCAGCCCAGCCTGGGAGAGAGTCCCGTCTCTCCACAGCAGTGCAGCCCAGCTGGGAGTCAGGATGCCCCAAACTCCACACCCACCTCACCCCACTGACCCTCACCCACCCCCTATTCCCCCCACATTCCCCTATTTCCCCCATCACCTCACCTTCCTCCATGTTCTCTCCAGGGTCCAGGAGGCACCTAATCAGTGGATTAATCACCAATTAGGTGCGCAGCCCTTCATTCCTTCCTGCATGGCCACTGTGCTAAAGAGGAACAAGGCAGAGCCTCGCACTGCGCATGTAGCTCCAAGAGACCAGCTACAGTCAGCTTACACCATACCATGGGCCCCACCGTACAGGTCTTGAAGCTGGGCCACGTGGCGGAAGGCAATGTAGAGGTTTTCGCTAGGGCAAGTAGGCAGGGGTGGCCTTGCAGGCTAATTGTCTCTCTGGAGGTGAAAATCAGCACTGCAGGGCGTGAATGGAAGTCGCGGGGACAGTGACTGCTTCTGGACCTTGGTGCCCAGGGAGAATTCCTGTTACTCTTCCCCGTTACTCTTTTCCTGATGGATTTACCTGATTGACTTTCCTTTACCAAGCGGAAACTAGGCACCAGCTGCTGGCTCTCTTTGCAAGTGGATGCAATCAAGTTGAGCCATTAGGCACGTGTCAGGCAATCCCCCACAAAAAAGCAATGCCGTGACTTGGAGTCGAGCCCAGGTTGCTGCAGCCACGGGTCAGAGTATTAACCACTATACGATCACGGCCAGCAGTAGGGTGACCCAACAGCAGGGTGGAAAATGCTCAGCTCTGTGCTCTTGGGGCAGCCACAGGTATTTCTCTAGTCTCTCCATTACTGTCACAGTTAAAATCGTCACAAAAGGAAAAAAAGACAGGAGGCCAGCCTGCTGCCTGGCCGCTTTTCTCTCTTCCTCACCCCTTGATCAGCTGCCACCCCGTTTCGCTGGACGATTGTCCTCATGCCCTTGGCCAGAGTATTTCCCTTTGTGACTCTGAAACGTATCCCCACGTGCAGGTCTTGAAGCTGGGCCCAGTGGCAGAAGGCAACATAAAGGCTTTTGCTAGGGTAAGCAGGCAGAGGTGGCCTTGCGGCTAATTGTCTCTCTAGAGGTGGAAATCAGCACTGCAGGGTGTGAACAGAAGTCGCCATAGATGGAGGGGGTGAGGAACAGGCTGCCCAGGCCAGGCATTTCTTTCTCCCACAGTCAAAAGGCACCACCCTCCCTGTCGGGGAATCGAACCCTGGTTTCCCACTCAACTGGTGGGGATACTGCAGCTCTCAAGTGATTTCAGCTCTCAGTGGGGGAACCTTGCTACTAGTACAGGGAGGTCTCTCTTCCACAGACACACTGGCCCCCAGCAGATCTAAGTACTTAGACCTGATTATCAGTAATTTCAGCTCTAGTGATCACTTAACCAACCAAAAGGCTCTCTATGGAACCTAATCATCTCTATCTCTAAACAGGAGAGAGGGGCAGGTCAAATAAGTGCCTGTGATTCTTATGCACAGCCAAGAAGGGAAACACCTGTACCCCACCCACTCTCTTCTCTCTCTTCAAGCATATGGCATCCAAACCTCCTGCTTAGGGAGTGCACTTGAGGATGACCAGTGCTTTATTTGTAACGACAAAGAGGTGCCAGGGCTCAAGAAAGTGTGTTTCTTTTGTAACTAAATGTTATAAGCCCAGAGGTCCCAGAGCTATGAACTGCCAAGCCTAGAGGTGCCAAGCCTCAGCCCCGGCAAGCCCTAGCACAAATTAAGCACTGAGCGAGACCCCCCCCTCCTTCAGGCAGGCTCAGTACAGTTCTGCTGCCCTTTATTCATACAAAGGGATGGTAACATTTCATGACCCCCACATTTAATTAAGATGTTTAACAAAAAAAGTGAACGGTACAGAGTTTAAGCGTAGACGTTTCTGGTTATCAGGGAACAACATACAGATTACCAAGGGGTGCGAAGTTCGGTTTAAGACTGGATGGCGTATACTAACATGATTTGTAACCCAATACCAGCCAAAATTGTTCACTTGGGCAGCATAGCTCTGTCTGCTGGATACCTAGGGAGAGTAGGTATGTTCATGTAAATAGTCTGGTCCTGAGCCCTTCCACCCACTTCTGGGTCACAGGGGAGAGCTCATCCAGACCTTGCTTACAAAGAATAATTTGAAATTATTAGGTAGGTAAATACAGCCAAAACGAATGCCCTGATCTAGTGATAAACAACAGCTGTATGAGGAAGCTAGTCTTTGCTCATACTTTTCAAACCCATTATGCTTTCTCAGGTACAAGTATTTTCTCATATACTTAGGGCCCTACCAAATTCACAGCCATGAAATCTGGTCTCCGCCTGTGAAATCTAGTGTTTGGTGTGCTTTTACCTTATACTATACAGATTTCATGGGGGAGACCAGCGTTTCTCAAATTGTGGGTCCTGACTCAAAAGGGTGTTGTGGGTGTGGGTGTGCGCGCACAAGGTTATTTTAGGAGGTCACGGTATTGCCATCTTTACTTCTGTGCTGCTTTCAGGGCTGGGCAAGGGCAGAGTGGCTGCTGTTGCCCAGGCTCACAGCTCTGAAGGCAGCCCCCCGGTCAGCAGCAGTGTGGAAGTAAAGGTGGCAATACCCTACTATACCACCCTTACTTCTGCACTGCTGCTGGCGGTGGCTCTGCCTTCAGAGCTGGGCTCCCTGCCCGCAGCCGCCGCTCTCCAGCAGCCCAGCTCCAAGGCAGCACCGCCGCCATCAGCACCGCAGAAGCAAGGGTAGCAGTACCACAACTCCAGTACAACAGCCTTGTGAGCGCCCCCACCCCCACCAACTCCTTGCTGGGTCAGGACCTACAATTATAACACTGTGACATTTCAGATTTAAATAGCTGAAGTCATGAAATTTACAATTTTTAAAATCCTGTGACCATGAAATAGACCAAAATGGACTGTGAATTTGGTAGGGCCCTTCATATACTTTTAAAGTGTGTATTAATGTTTTAATTTCAATTCAAATTTCCAACCAACTAATTTGGCAACAGGTAACTAGGGGGTGTTGGGGAAGTTTGGGGGGGTATACACCTCCCCAGTGGGGGGAAATCCCTGTCTGTATGGGAAGTGTTTCCAGTTCACCTACATGAGAAATGCCATGTAGTCTTGACAATTCTGTAGTAGCAGGTAAATTGTCATTCAGTTCACCCAACATTTATCAGCTTCAGGCAGTCATCTAATTCATTTCAGTTGAGGATCACATACAAAGCCCTCAAAGTATTAGTGGTGACAGCCAGGATAAAAGTTAAGAGGGCTACAGCTCATGCTCCCAGAAAGACGAGCAGCTGGGGTCAGGGAGATATGCCTGCTGCCTGGTAATCAGGTACAGCATGAAGCTAGATTTATTCTTTCTTCTACCACAGCAGAAGACTTAGCCCAAAGCCCCACATAAACTACAGTAATCTGGACCTACGTGCAGTGGACAAGTTTTGTGGAATCTGTAGCACCTAAGAAAGTCTGCAGCAGCTCAATTTAAAATACTGAGGTTTATAATTAAACATGAAATTGAATATACTCAGAAAAGACGCCCATGTTTTACACTGTCCCATTTTCCAATATGGGGCATATTTTTGTACTGACAATTGCTAACTGCAGTGCAAAAGCCAGCAAGAGGGAGGTAGCTGAAGCTACTGACACCTAGGAGGCAGTTTGGGATTGTTGGATAAGCACATTTACTGAACGTTTCTAAAATGATGAACAGTGAAGCAGAAAGCTATGCTGATATTTAAATTGTCACCTTTTGGTTTCAGCATTAGTGCCCCATTGAGATGAATGAGGCAGTTCACACCTCTTAGCACTATTGTTTCAGGCTGCTGGCAGACTCAGGAACACTACCAACTCAGTTTACAATCAGGTTGTGTTTTTATATTTATCTGTAGAAACATTAAGTCAAGATTCAAAAAAAAACAAACAAACAAAAAAACTAGATTCTGTAGTAAAATTCTACAATGATTTTCATGAAATACACACAATCCTGCCTACAGTCTAATTTTAATTGACCTAAGGGGCAAGAGTGTTACTACTTCCCCCAGGAGACTGTTCTACTTTCTAATCCTATGGGGAAAGAGAAAATCTCTAATTTCTATGATTCTGGTGATGGAACCCTCCCTTTCTCACCACACTAGAGTTGAGATATTACCAAATAATGGACAGAGACAGTTTTCAGAAATAACGTTTTTGGCTTAGTGTTACAATCAGTTTACAGCTCATAATGAAATAATGTTAGAAATATTCTATATTCATATATTTCTAGCAAAATATACTTTTAAAAACCGTAAGGCACCTTTAAGACTTTGTAAATCAACACAATGCTCATGATAAAATTCCACAAGAGGGCTGGATTAAAACCCCTTAATCCTTTAGTGTTCAGTACAAGATCACCAATGCTCTCGTCAGAAAAACAAAGAAATCAAGACGTTTCCAAGATGGAGTTATTCCTGTATTAGAGTGCACCCTGAAGAAGTCTATTTGAAGTATCTTGGAACTATTCAAGCAGAAGAAAAAAAAAATCTCCCTGGTGTGTATAAAATGCATTAAAAACAGTTCTTTGAACTGGGTAACAAAGATGCATTGTGGGGATTAAGTTTCATTACTCAGTGGATTAAATCCCTTCCATTCATTACTGCCAACAGGAGAAAGGAACAAAAACAGGCCAATTCCTCCCCATACAATTCAATCAAAGATTTTAAAAGCAGACAGTGAGCAGGACAGAAGTCCATGAGAAATTGCACTTGGCCACTGCAGAACTCATTAAGATATTTGTTACTGACTTCTGAAAGTCTAGCCTCTTACTGAACAGAGATACACATAAAAGAATTGGCCACTGTATAAACTGCTTCACATCAAGTAGATTTTTTTTTTTTTTTTTTTTTAAAAACGTGATCCCACTGTTCACATTAACCACCTGCACTCAAACTCACCATCAGCTCTCTTTGGCAAAGAGATGGAAAAACCTATCAATTTCATTAACTCTTTAAAAGATATATGTATTTCTCAATTAAATATTTAGCTACAGAATTATATCTAATCTCTGCAGTTTTCCTTTAAATACAGTTTAAGGTAACTGAATACACTATCTGAACAATGTAAAGGATTGCATGAACAAGACTGAATGCAAAACTAATAAATATACAACCACCTTCAATACCAACTTGTCTCCCACACAACATGCTCAAAGTGGCTTGCCTTCCACTTCCTCCTACCAGCTTCTCTTTTCATACTGGGATGGAGGGAAAGAATAGTGCTCTGCAATGTTCCTTACTCTGTATTTCAGCTGAAGGAAAGTAGTAAGTTTTTTCAAGGCACAAGTTGCCGAAACCATGTAATAAACTTCTCACACAGAGATTTTGCTTAACGCCTAATGTAGGCAATGACAGCCTTAGTGCGTGGCCTCCAATATGTGAAGTTATATTGTAAAAAGTGAAAAGAAGCTATCCTCAATAAGAGGACACAACAGAAAGATCAAGTGAGAGGCACTATGGAATTTACACAAGTTTAGGAGCACATTTGCTCCACTGGGGCCAGATGAGTTTAAAGTACAGGGGAGGGCAATGATTTGGTTCTTTAGACAGGGGCATATGGCTGTAGATCTGTATAGGTGGCAAGGCTCAGTGAGATGCTTTGCATGTATTCCCAATCAACATGGTGACACCGAAGCACCAGTTGCAAAGAGGCGATAAAGATGAGTCAGAAGGAGAGACTAACAGCAGCCTTGTATAAAAAGGGAGATAAACACCAAACTGGCTCAGTACTGGGGCTGTAATAAACTAACATCTACAATAGATGTAGACCTTAAGTCTGGAGCAGAGGAAGACAGTAGCCAGATCTTCGAAAAATCCATCCCCAACAAAAAGAAATTTCATTTTTTTTTTGGGGGGGGGGGGGGGGAGTATCTAAATATGTAAGCGAAAATCAAGGGAGAGCGCAGAGTGTTGAAGCATGATACGAGAAAGATTTGCTGATAAATTCAGCATTGGAGTCCATACACCCAGAATAGCACAGTTACACTCTTGCTGATTTACCATAATGTAATACCCCAGAACAAGAACAGTCTTCTTTGCTTCATACAGCGCTAAAGCCAATCATAGTAGTGAAGTGTCATGCTATCAAAAACCCCTTTAGACAGGCTTCCCAGACATGGCAGGTCTGCTCTCCCTGACCCCCTTTACACAGATCTCCATGGTAGTTTAGTGATAACTCTAGCCCCACAACATCCCCATGTAGGCAAGGCATTGAGTTAAATCTTCTAAGCAGCATCACACCAAGCAATTCTAGATTTGCTCAGATGTGCTGCCACTTACATGACTTGAGGACTGTTTCTAATGAGCCCCTCAGGAAAGAGCCTCTGGCTCTGCATTTCCACTATTGCTTTAGTGACATGTTTCTCTTCTAGTCCACCACTCCCTTTTATCCAAGAAGAACTTTCTGCATCCTGTGTGCAGCAACAATGGCTTCATCCTCTGAGTCAGACTCGCTTTGGGAAGTGGAGCTCTGAGAGGCGGAGCTGCAGGGGGAAGAGCATTCTGGGGAGCACAGATAGTGCATCAGCGGCAGGCGGTACTTCCCACAGAAGTCAACAAATTTGATTTGTCGGACACAGCTGTCGAAGTAGACACCTGGAAGGGGAAGGAAAGCAAGGCAGTTTTTAAAACGACTCCTCAATGGTTTGTTGTGAAACCTGCATGCTCCACAGAAATGAACAAGCCAGCCATGATTTCTAATGCACCTGCCTCATCTTAGGGATTAATTCAAACAGCAAAGGTTATGGAAATAAGAATTTTTAGTGGGGAGGAACATATCTATGTGCTGAAGTGGAAACTGAAAGCATCAGTTTATGTGCGGTTTCTGGCAACACATTTATCAGATTTTTTCAGAGAAAGTAGCAGTTTGCCAGGTATCTGCATCTCATGCATTTTATACCGTGGCCCCACTGCCTAATTTTGCCAACTATTTTCTCACCCTAGGATAGTGTTTGCAAAGTAGCTGCTAAAGTGGCTGGAAGCGGAGCACCAAAAGTCAGGACATCTGTGTTCTATTCCCAGCTCTGCCACTGATTCCCTTGAGTTGCAAGGCCACACAGTGACTTAAATTCTTAGTTTTCCCACCTGTAAAATGGAGATAATACTTCGCAGTTACCTCCCAGGGGTTTGAGAGAATTCATGTTTCTAAAGCACTTGAGATACCCAGGTGAAGAACAAGGAGTATCTGTGGCACCTTAGAGACTAACCAATGTATTTGAGCAGAAGCTTTTGTGGGCTAGGCCCAAGCTTTAGCCCACAAAAGCTTATGCTCAAATACATTGGTTAGTTTCTAAGGTGCCACAAGTACTCCTTGTACTTTTTGCTGATACAAACTAACACGGCTACCACTCTGAAACCAGGTGAAAGAGTTACAGAAGGGCAAAGTACTATTTGAAGAGAGAAACAATGGCTAATTCATTCCACAGAAAAGGAATTTTCTCTAAGAATTCAGAGGTAACGTCATGCTGGGGACTGTCAAACATGTCTTTAAATGTTAAATCCATTTACCCGCTCTATTTTCCAGTCTACCAGGCCCCTTCTAACAGTTATCAAAGGTGTGTGTATATATAAATAAAAGCTCTCTCCCTCATAACCCCATTTCTCTTCTGCTTGAGTGAAGTTACCATGCTGAATTTGGATGCTATTTTCCATGAGAACAGAACAGAATGATGCCACAGTTGTGTTCTCCTCCTACTGCAGGGAGATTGTTCTTATTCTGACGCAGTCCTATTCAGAAATGTTTCTAGAGGTGTGTGTGGGGTTTTTTGTTTTTTTTTTAAATTGTAGTTGCCTTTGAGTTAACTATGCCTCTGCAGCATTTCTAGTAGCAAACTGCAGATCACGATAAAGTGAAACCACTCAATCTATTTTCATTCTCTAAGCTGTGTGAAATGCAAGGAAAAAGTCCTCTCCCACTCAACGCAACCCAATCTCTGGCCTCTCCATCCACTCCCTGTTTTGAAGCTGTCATATTAAGTAGTACGAAGTGGACAGAATCAGGACCGAAGAAGTGGTAGTTAAGGAACAGACTAAGAAATAGACTATTTGCATTAGAATAAATCCATTGCAAAAAAAAGCACTGCTTGGAACTCCCCAGTCTTGTACAATGCCTGTAAAATCCCTTGCATACAGGTTACATGTGACAGTTGTGCTCAACACTATGGGATAGGTGCTTCACGAATCCCAGAACACGTTGGTACAGCTGCATCGTTCTAAAAGTGCATTTTGCGTACCAGCTGAAACAGTTCTATCAAAAACTGTGCTCCTGTGCAGAGGCTGCAAACCAGTACTAAGATTTTAAGCAATCAATGACCCTGCAGGGACTTTCTTGCTTAGGGTAGAGACAGCCCAAGTTAAGATGCAGTGACACAGTCCCTTGAGGAAGAGGATAAGACAAAACCTGGGGCTACTGAAATGCTCACAGGAGGAACTGACTGGTATGACAACACATGCAATTAAGCTACTAAAAGGAGAGCTAGGTTAGAAAGAAATAGAAGAGCTGGCAGGTGAGAACAGGGAGCAGAGAGCAGCTAACTTACCTCCGCACTTAGGATTGGGGCAGTTGCTGGCCAGGCTCAAATATCTGACAAGGTTCCCTGGGAGATCACTGGGAGCATAGGGAATGTTGCGGGTTTTCATGGTGCGTCCAGCTAGTTCCAGGAGACTTGGGGGATTATAAGTCAGATCACGGACAAAGCGAACAACCAGTGGGTTCCCTCGCAAACTCAGCTCTTCCAGGTGAACCAGGTTGAGGATCTCCCGGGGGAGGTACGTCAGCAGGTTGTTGTGAAGGCTAAGGGAACGTAGGGAATGCAACCTGAAAAAATCAAGAGGAAGACAGTCAAGAGGAACAAGCATTACAAAGCACCACCCATTTACTGCCTTTCTCACTAGCTTGTTTCCTTTGGCTTTTTCCTTTAAGCACAAAGCCATGCTAACAGAGTTGCTTGTCTAGCACACAGACTAGCCTATGCAGAACTTGGCTCAGCTCCTCAATGCAGGTTAAAGAAATAAGCAGGGTCTTAAATGTGTCTGCCAACCCACCCTAAAAAAACTGTATGGAACTAAATAGTGCTACACAAAAAGAATGCTTTTTAGAGGGATGTTTCCTTGCACCAAGGGTATGTATCCAAAAGGCTCTGAATAGGTCACCTGTTCTCACTCACGTATTAAAGATGAGCACACTAGCAGTCAGCCAACTCTGACAAACCCCATGCTCGCATTGTCTGCACCTGCATCACCGCATGCTTAGATCCTGTCAGAGCTCAAGAGCTAAGCAAGGTCAGACCAGGTGAGTGTGACTGGGAGACCCAACATATTGATTTGTTTTGTATGTAGAGCTCTCCCTTCCCTCAGCACCAAACCAATATTTCTCATACTACATAAGGACACCATGCTGCTGGAAGAGTCATCTTTCAAATTAAACAAAACTAAGGTTCTGAACACTTGATGTCAGAGATCCCATGTCAAGAGTAGTAATGCTAAACCCTGCTATCCTGATCAAATTCCAACTTGGAAAACCCCATGCTTCTATCACCTTAGCTTGGAGTTTCAATTGCACAGGGTATTCTTTACTTTCTGTCTTGAACTATTGTGTAGATTTTTTCTGTTTTGTAGTAGATAAAACAATCTTACATTCAGAAGTGTGTAGTAAACCTTAGTGAATGTTTAAAACATTCTGATATCCTTGAATGAGATGCTCTAGAAGAGTATCATGCAAATAAGATTGGGAAAAGATTTTGGGTACAAGGCAAAGGAGACTGAGCACAATAGGATGAAAAATGTATAGCGTGGCATTTATTTTTACTATTGGCATTTCAGCTTTCACATTTCCTATGTCTGTGCTTAGATGCTATGGTGATGGCTCCCATAACAAATCCTAAAATGGACATTCACTTTCACAATATTTAGAATTTACAAGTCCTCCTTGCATTGCCTAGTGCTGAGAATCTCCCCCTGCAGACTTAACCTGTGATTAAGAACTAAAGAGCAACCAGATCTTCCCAGGTACTCTCATCCACGCTTGCAGAATAAAGAGGTTTGAGCATTGGCTGGTGGCTGAAGACAGCAAATTAGTTGGATATACTCACTGTGCCAGCTGAGGAGGAATACTCTGGATCTTGTTGTCAGACAGCACTAGGTAACTTAGAGAAGGCAGGTTTGCTAATTCAGGTGGGATTGCAGTAATGAAATTCCCTCCAAGGTACAAAAACTCTAAACTGAAAGAGAAGACTGCATTACTTCATTAATCTTATTTCTGCAGTTTCACTTTGTGCTGGATCTAATTCAATTTATGAGAGATTTACAGCTTGCATTGCATATAAAACAATTTTCGTAAGACATACCATATGAAGAGAAAGTTGACATATTATCAACGACCATAATAAAATGATAGTGGACCAGCTCTGCTATAGTTAATGTTGAGTGTCACTTTCAGCTTAGTAGTTGACTCTCTAAGTGCTCCAAAATCCACATGGCAGCTTAGATGGTATTGAAATCTGCTGTGTGGGTAGCTACATCTCAAATATAATCCGCTATTTACAAAAAATCACATGGATCTTCTAATTTTTTTCCATGTACACCTTGGGCTCAAATTATTGCTCTAACTCTCCCTATACTGATCTCAGCTACAGCATGGGATTCACCACTCTTTTAGGGATACACTACTGAAAAAGTTATTAAGAACGTAAGAATGGCCATACTGGGTCAGACCAAAGATCCATCTAGCCCAGTATCCTTTCTTCCGACAGTGGCCAATGCCAGGTGCTGCAGAGGGAATGAACAGAACAGGTAATCATCAACTGATCCATCCCGTTGTCCATTCCCAGTTTCTGGCAAACAGAGGCTAGGGACACCATCCCTGCCCATCCTGGCTAATAGCCATTGATGGACCTATCCTCCATGAATTTATCTAATTAATTTTTTAACCCTGTTATAGTATTGGCCTTCACAACATCCTCTGGCAAAGAGTTCCACAGGTTAACTGTGTGTTGTGTGAAGAACTATTTTCCTTTGTTCGTTTTAAACTTGCTGCCTATTAATTTCATTTGGTAACCCCTAGTTCTTGTTATGAGAACTAGAGGTCTTAAGGGTTTATTAAGAGTAAAGTTTGTAACAACAGGTCAGCACAAGCTGAACTGATGAATCTAATGGAATGAAATCAAATGAGCATATGCAGCAAGACTATGGCTCTGTTGAAGCCAGAGGGTTTCCAGTCTGTTGTCACAGTAACTGGATAGCTCAAGGTGATATGCTGTGGTCACCGAACCTGATCTGAGCTTAAATAAGTAACTACATTTATGTGTATGGTGCGATATTCGGTTATAGCTGTGTTAGACTCTTCTTGGGGCATCAGAGTATGTACTTTATTTTACCACGGCAGGGCTTTTGCATTTAGAAAGGGAATAGAGAGATGCTCAGCTGAGCTCAATAATGATATATTTACTCAGAGAAATAAGGACTACTTCTGAGATACCACTTTCACAGCTAGATCTAAAGTGCTTTACAAAGGAAGTTAGTCTAATTATCCCCCTTTTAATGATGGGTTAACTAAAGCACAGAGAGGTGAAGTGATTTGCCTAAGGTCGTCCTAGACGCCAGTGGCTGAGCCAGGAACAGAATTTAGAGCTTCGAGACCCTAGCCAATGTTCTATCCACTAAGCCACACTGCTTCTCCACCTCAATGAACCAATATTCTAAGGGTTTGTCCACATGTGTTAGAATATGACCTGGAGAAATCATGATAACTGATGCCACATAAAATATTCAATGGAGACAGACCGATTTATGTTAAACGCAACAGTTCCTTTCTCCACTGAGTACTAATTCAAGTTTAACATCCTGTTACCACAATACCTCAGGGCCGTACTCTAATGTTTAGTTTCCCAGCGTAGAAGCGCTCCAACATTTGGATCTATCCTTTCTTTACAACTAATGATGTCTGTCCCCACTGCCCAAGTTTTATGCTAGCCAGCATCTTAACAGCTGGCAGTAGAGAGATCCGCCCAGAACTCTAAATTCAGATGAGATATCAAAATTTCCCTAAAACAAACTTTAACAAGAAGTTTGGTCTACAAGTGGAGTGAGGAAGTAAGAGTTTAATCAGACAATACACTTATGCTCACCACTTTCTAGGATTTGGCAATTCTACAAAGAACAACACAGCTGCTGCTGAGACGCAACAAATTTAAGATCAGTCTCCTGAAATTATTGGTAAAATGTTTGAAGAAAGGAATTCTAGTGGGTTGCCTCAACATCATATCTTTACCATGGCTCCAGTTGCAAGTCTACCCACACACTTAGCACCTGGCTTTTTTTTTTTTAAGTGGATATTGGGTATTAAATATGTTAAAGAGCACATACTTTGGCGCTCATTGCATCAAAGGGTACGCACACAGCTCTCTAACATCACAGAAGACTCTACAGCAGAGCTAAATGAATAACTGATTTTTCGGTTTGGCAGCCAAACTGAAAAATCCAAACGTTTTGCTTCATTTCAAACCAAACACTGAATTATTTTGCTTTTTTCCTTGCTAAAATGAGAAGCAAAACAAAAACCCTCTTTGGGTCAAACAAAGTGACATTTCATTTCTAAACACAATGTCAAAACAAAGTATTTCAGCATTTTTTCAAAAAAAAGTTTTTTTCAGCTGAAACCACTCTGATGTGAATTGGTGAATAATTTTGGTGATGCGTTACTATTTGCTGAAAAAAATTCACCCAGCTCTACTCAGCAGCCTGCTCTGTTGGACCCAACTACGTTCATTTGAGCCTTTCACACTCTCTCACTGCTTCAACAGTTGGAGGTTAATCAGGCATATGAAAGGCAACAATAACTGCTGCATGAAAACAGTGAAGTTAAGAAAATGGATGAAAACCAGTTTAGTTGAAGTGTTCTTGGTGTCCAATTGGTCAGAAACATAATGATTCCCCTTTCATTTGCACTGATGTAGATATGGAGTAACCCCACTGAAGAGGAATTAAACTACCTAAAGACGGATGCAACTGCAAGGATAGAACACTCAGGTTCCCAGCAGTAAAAATGAAGAGGCCAACTGTTATGTTTACTTAAGCAGTTAATTTCCACTGAGATCCTGTCATGTAATGACTTTGAGGCAAGTCTGAGTAGCATTACAAAGACTGAGCCCCACTCTTCTGACACCCATCTGTGAAGAAGCAGGTGCATATATCAGAACCACAGTAGCACTGCCTCACACTAAGTGTTACTATTCCAGGGCAGTTAGTCAGGAATAGCTATTCTGGAGTAACTGCGTATGTGGGTGCTCTTATTCCAGAACAACACTGCCTTATTTTGAATTAGCTTAAACCACTTCCAAAGCGGTTTAAGATAATTTGGCATAAGGCACGCTTATTGTGGAATAAGAGCAGCCACATATGTAGTTTTTTCAGAAATATTTAAAACACTCTAATTTCTTATCCTACCTTATTCCAAATGAATTTTCACGTGTATACAAGCCCAAAATATTACCTCTGCCTCCACTAGAATAGCAGCAAAGAGTCCTGTGGCACCTTATAGACTAACAGACGTATTGGAGCATAACGTTTGATAGTCTATAAGGTGCCACCGGACTCTTTCCCGCTTTTGCAGATCCAGACTAACATGGCTACCCCTCTGATACTCCACTAGAATAGAGGCACTGCTAAGTTATATTATACATGCAGGTTTGCAAATAATGGCTCCTCCAGGGCTCATCAAATGAGAAATATAAAGACCCATGAATCAGTAGCAGCAAAAGTGCGGGTTTCTTTTATTTTACTCCCATATAATGGGTTGTGGAAAGAAGTTAAACAGCAAAATTGGGCAATACATATCAGAAACAGCTGACACATTTTAAAGTGACCGGTGAGGAAAAGAATAGTGAAAAGAGGGCATAAACCCAAAGAAGCAGAAGGTCTGTAAAGCTAGTTTGTCTGTTTATTTCTCTTTCTCAGCACTACTTGCTTTTGTTGTTTTTGACAGAGGACTTAAAGTGGATTGGGAACGTTTTCATAACATAACTGAAGAAGTCAAGGTGCAGAAACTTAAAACTTAACTCTTTGGGCAAGCTGCCCACACTGTACCTTAGTGTACATGAGTGTGGGGTAAATACTAATCCATACCTGCGTGTCACACACTAACTGGCCAGTATTGACCTTGCTGGCACTAAATAGCTGTTTACCTTCTTGGTATCTGTGTTATGACCTTATTAGTTCTTCAAAGACTCTGTGAGAACATACTTTATTTCTAATGTAAATAGTCAGAAATGCTTTGGGGGGGGTGCATACTATCATTCAGGTTCTCTTTACACACTGAAGTAGCAAGAGAGGGCACATGCCTGATTATTTTTCATTTACAGGTAACTTAACTTTACAGATAGCTTGGGAAGCTGAGGGTATATTTATTAGGCTTGGTCTACACTAGAAAAAGTGACCTTTTGCTGTATTGTGACCAATAGGCAGTTTTTCTAAGGCAAAAAAACACTCAGGTATCTGTTAATAGTGAAACTCTACAGCTACAGAACAGTATTTTCCCTTATTGGTATACAAACCAGCACTGGCATTTTGAACTGGAGCCTGATATTCTAGGCTTCTAGTGAGCTTCTGTGCTGGGCCCCACTGCATCACCACTAACAAAGCGTAAGCTACTCTTGACTGTTAACTAAAATCTGCAGCAACCCAAGCTCCATTGCACAGCCTAGGCACAACTGAGATCGTAGTCTGAAACTAGCGCAGGAGTCTGAATAGGTTGGGAACATGCACCTAGTCCCCTCAATGGCCAAATTATACAGCAGCTCACCAAATGAGAATTAGGGGTGAGTATACAGACGGCGAGAGACATGGGGGAGAATTTAGGCCTTGTCAACATAAGGAAGTTGTACCAATTTAACCTAAGGGCACGTCTTCACTAGCAACATTAAAGTGCTGCCCCGTGGCTGTATAGTCACAGCTCTCCCAGCGCTATAAAAAAAACCCCACCTCCTCAAGGGGAGTAGCTCCCAGCACTGGTGCACTGTCTACACTGGCCCTTTCAGCACCGAACCTTGCAGCACTCAGGAGGTGTGTTTTTTCACACCCCTGAGCGAGAAATTTGCAGCGTTGTAAAGTGCCAGTGTAGACAAGCCCTAGGTTAGTACAGAAATCAATTTAATTAAATCAGGGCAACTCCCTTGTGTGGTATTTTGGTTTTAAGAGTGCCTTACACTGATTTTGTATAAATAAATTCTTTAAGGCACTCTTAAAACCAAAATACCACACAAAAGAGTTGCACTGATTCAACTAAATCAGTTTCTGTACCAATTTAGACAGACAAGACCTACAGATGATCTGACAGTTCTCTCCCCACTCTCTCACACATACACTTTTCTCAGACATCCGGGTTCTTGTTTTTGCGTAAGAGGTCATTGCTCAGATGTACATAGGTTCAAAATCTGAAGCACATTGGAGACTCCAGTAAGAGGACACAGGGTTTCCACATGATTCACTATATTTACATCACATCTTCCTGAACCTTGCCCATGGACATCAGCAGCCTACCCAGCATAAGGTAAACAGCTCAAGCTTCTGGCAGAAGATCTAGATCCCTCAGAAAACCTTAGCCAAGAGCAGAGCTCAGAAATTCTTTCCCTTATACCAAGCTATGCTTAATGTCTGCTTCTCTTCTTTGAAGATTAGTGGATGTTGCAAAAAATAAACACTCACTTCCCTAATGCAGATGGATCACTTGAGGATTGCCTGTTCTGTTCATTTCCTCTGAAGCACCTGGCATTGGCCACTGTCGGAAGACAGGATACTGGGCTAGAGAGACCACTGACCTGACCCAGTATGGCCGTTCTTATGTTCTTTGGCTGCACATATGAAACTATTATTATAGCCTAAAGTCAGACAAGACGGGAGGAAAAGAGAAGAAAAAATATGCTACTTAAAGTTCTATATTAAAGTGAAAATGTGATTAGTGAGGGAGACATTGCATGTCAGATGGATATTCCCCCACCATTCTCCAACTCTATTTTCAATGAGATAACCTCTCTTCCCCAAATAAAAAACGTTATCATTACACAATCACTCACTACTTTCTCAGTCCGGGAAACAGCACAAGACTGGTTAAATCATCAGAGGTTGGATTAAAACTGGAAAAATAACCAACCTGAAGCATTAAGTGGAAACCCATAATGTTTAACATCCAAGACTAGACAACTGTAGCATGTAACCTTATACAGCACCAAAAAACACTCATGTGATTTTGTCTACCTAGTTAGAATATGCTATAGGAGAGAAAGAAGTGCATTTTTAAATTGAGTTAGCTACCTCAAGTTGTCTCCTAGATTCAGCATTTACCAGATAACAGAGATGTACAAATGTTAAATTGTTTGATGCAATTAGATTACATTAACAGTGTTTCAAATGGGGTGGGCTAGCTCAAGCGAGCCAATCATTTAAAACCACATATTTTCCCATAGCCTAGACATACTCTCAGGACACAACTTCACCAGAAAAAATAGGTGTTCTCTCAAGTTACCTAACAGGAGGTAAAATCCAAGTGAAGGCAGTAAGGGAATTTGTCGCTATCACATAAGGCAGAGACTCTGGGGGCACACGGGGTTTACCCTGACCCTGCTAACTCACGTGAAAACCACAAACGGCCTTGTCTTCACGATAGGTTTCAGAGGAGTAGACAGGTTAGTCTGTATCAGCGAAAACAACGAGGCGTCCTTGTGGCACCTCAGAGACTAGCAAATTTATTTGGGCATAAGCTTTCATGGACTATAATGCACTTCATCAGATGCATGGAGTGCAAATACAGTAGGCAGGTATAAACATACAGCACATGAAAAGATGGGAGTTGCCTTACCAAGTGGGGTGGGGGGAGGGGGTGTCAGTGCCAAGGAGGCCAATTCAATCAAGGTGAATGTGGCCTATTCCCAACGGTTGACAGGGCGGTATGGGACACCTTGCCCAGGCTGACCCGTTAAAGGGCAGCAGGGGAGTCTGAAGAAGGCGCTAAGGCAGGGCAGCTCACGCTTTTTAGAGGCAGCTTCTGGCCTAGCCGCGCCACGCCCGCAGGGGCAGCCGCTGGCAGGGGCAACGCACCGAGGGCGGCCCAGGGACAGGGACCGGGACCGGGACCGGGACCGGAGCCGGGCGGGCGGGAACCAGCGCTCCTGGGGTCTCCTCCCTGCGCTTGAGACTCCCGAGCCGAACCGGGGCCGGGGATCCTCGCTGCCCCTCGGGGGGCCTGTCTGGCGCCGACACCGCGGCCGGGGGCTCTCAGGGGGCCCCTCCTCGCCGGCGGCGCCCCCCAGCCCGGCTCTCACCTGCTGAGGGCCTGGATCTCGGGCGGGATGCTGTGCAGCCGGTTGCCGCCCAGGCTGAGGCTCTGCAGCCCCCGCAGCCCCAGCAGCGCGGCGGGCAGCTCGGCGAAGCGGTTGCCGCTGAGGTTGAGGACGCGCAGGGAGCGGGCGAGCGGGGCCTGCCCCAGCCCCTTGGGCAGCGCGCCGGGCCCGCCCAGCCGGTTGTTCTTGGCCAGCAGGGTGCGGAGCCGCGACAGCCCCAGCAGCTCGGCCCCCAGCGCCGCCAGCCCCGTGCCGCTCACGTCCAGCACCTCCAGCGCCGGGAACCAGCGCGCCAGCCCCGCGGGCAGCGGGCCCGTCAGCCGCCGCGCCAGCACCAGCCGCCGCGCCTCGCCGCTGCGCCGCGCCTCCAGCTCGGCCGCCACCGCGCCCGCCTCGCCCGCCCCGCGCCGCGGCAGCTCCAGCTCCAGCTCCAGCAGCCCCGCGCCGCCGCCCGCCGCAGCCCCGGCCGCCTCCTGCGGCTCCATCCCGCTAGGCCCGAGCCGCGCTGCCGGGCCCCGCAACCTGGATCGCCCCGCCCCCGCCTGTCGCTGGGCTCGCGGCACGTGGTGCGCCGTGCAGCGCGCGGGGCGGCCCTGCCCGGGGCGACGCGCCCCGCCCCCCCCCCCCTCGGGTGCAGCCGCGCTGCGGCCTCGTTCTGCGGGTCCCGGGGCGTCGCCTCCTGCGTCACCCCGCCCTTGGCCTGCTCGCCCCTTAGTGCGTCTGCAGGTGCCCGGGCTGTGAGACCCCCCCCCCCCCGCCGCCCCTCTGGAGGAGCCTCAGGCCCTGAGGGGGATGAAGAGGCTCCTGGGGGGGAGGGGCGGCAGGTTTGTAGAAATTTTGGTGGTGCCCAGAGCCCGCCCCTGCCCAAACGCCGCCCCCCACCTGCCCAAGGCTCTGGGAGGGAGTTTGGGGATGGGAGGGGGTGCAGGGGTGTGGGCTGTGGCTGCAGATGAGGGGTTTGGGGTATGGGAGGGGCTCAGGGCAAGAGTAGGGGTGTAGGGGGTGAGGGCTCTGTCTGGGGCTGGGGAGCTTGGGGGTTAGAGAGGCTCAGGGCTGGGGCAGAGGTTTGGGGTGCGGGGGGATGAGGGCTCGGGCTGGGACTGGGGATAAGGTGCTTGGGGTGTTGGAGGAGCTCAGGGCTAGGGTTGAGGGTGCGGTGGGGGGGCGAAAGCTCTAGCTGGGGGTGTGGGCTCTGGGGTGAGGCAGGACTGGGGATGAGTTTGGGGTGCAGGCAGGCTGCTCCGGGACAGAGGCCAGAGAGGAGGACTCCCCCCCATCCCTTTCCCTGCTGGCAGCAGCGAGCTCTCAGGGAGGAGCCCCCATTTCCTGCCCCCCCCCAGCAGCACACACACCCCCACCACTGTCACTGCATGTGGTCCTGGGGCCCCCTCTCAGGTCCAGGAATCTCCCTCACCTGCCCCGTGGTGGGTGCCGGGGGGTGCTGCGTGCGCCTCCTCCCCTGCTGTTGCCCCTGACTGTGGCTTCACTGAGGGTGAGGAATGGGGCTGCCTCCTTGCCCAGCATGGGGCAGGAGCAGTGACTACGGGCGGAGGGGCACCTTGTGCTGATGGAAGGTCCTGCCGGAAAAGGGAAGGGTGTGAGGTGGAAGGGCAGGCTCAAGTCAGTGTGCCCTGGCAGAGGAGATGGGGGGCACTAGGACCCTGCGGCAGCAGTTGCTGCAGGGAGGCAGCATGGAAGAGGCAGAGGCAGGGATGCTCTGCTTGCGCGGGTGGCCGGGGGCAGCAAGGGGGGGCCGGGGGAGCCGCGGGGGGGAGGTGGCAGGTGGGGTCGGGGGGACACCCAGCCCCAAGTGTTGGTGGAGCTGGGCCCCTGGGCTCTGAATATAGCTGGTGCTAAAGCACCACGTGGAGATAAAACTCGCTGCCCCTTGCATAAGGCCCTACTAAATTCATGGCCATGAAGAATGCGGACCATGTATAGGGTGCTACTTCTGGCTGGACAACGTGACATAATCTTTAATTGAATTGCTTTAATTCCTGGAGACTCGGCAACCCAAACTGCAATCTGATCTCCCTGTGAAATCTGGTTTTTGTGTATTTTTATCCTATGCTGTAAGATTTCATGGGGAGACCAGCATTTCTCAAACTGGGGGTCCTAAAGCAAAAGTGGGTTGTGTGTGCACATGGGGGGGGGGGGGGCACTGTATTGACACCTTTACTTCTGTGCTGCCTTTAAAGCTGGGCAGCTGAAGAGCACCGGATGCTGGCTGGGAGCCCAGCTCTGAAGGCAGCACTCCAGCCAGCAGTAGCAGCAGCAGCACAGACATCAAGGTGGCAATGCCATACCGTGACACCCTTATTTCTGCAGCGCTGCTCGCGGGAGCACTACCTTCAGAGCTGGGCTCTCAGCCAGCAGCTGCAGAGCTTCCTGCATCCAGGAGAGGTTCTTGGAGGTGGGTCTGACTTGGCCCTGAGAGTTGTCCCTGCAGGGGAAGAGGAAGTCCCAAGCTTCACCAGTCCAGCCAGGACCAGCAGCTGGAGCCTGGCATATGGTAGGAGCCCTTTGCCAGGGCACCCCTAGCCCTGCCCCTCCCCGGCTTCAGACGCTCAGGAGTTAAAGGGGCCTTGGGCTGGCTGTGTGTGTGTATGGGGTGGGGGCAACCATGGAACACACATCCCCAACCATGGTGTCCTGCGCAGTTGCACACCCATAAAGCCAGCCCTGCCCTCCCCAAAAAGTGAGGACCCATGCCACCCTGCTCTCCTCCTGCCCAGTTCTGAAGGCAGCATCTGCAACAGTGCAGAAGTACAGGTGGCAATACTGTGACCTCCCTACAATAGCCTTGCAACCCCCCACCCCAAGACCCCCTTTTGGGTTGCGACCTCCAGTGTTACAACACTGTGACATTTCAGATTTAAGTATCTGAAACCATGAAATTTATTATTTTTAAAATCCTATGACTGTGAAACTGGCAAAAATTGACCATGAATTTGGTAGGGCCTTAGTTATACATTATTAAAGCTAAGATTTTGTCATGGTTACTTTTAGTAAAAGTCATGGCCAGGTCATGGGGAATAAACAAAAATTCACAGAATCCATGACTTGTCTGTGACTTTTGCTGCTGTGGCTCCATGGTTTCCCCTGCCACTGTGGTGGCTGAGAGCCATGGGGTTCCCCCTCCATCCACGGCAGCTGGGAGCTGCAGGGTGACCAGATTTCCCAAAGAGAAAACAGGACAACCCAGCCGTTTGCCCGAGGTGTCCCCTTCCCCGGTGCGAGGCTGTTGCCAGTTGCTCGAACCCTGTGGAGGGCCCCCTCAGGAGTCTGTTACCTGTCACTGGAAACTTACAGGGGGCCCCCTGTTGCTGGAACCCTCCCAGGGCCCGGCTGGCTGCCAGCTCCAAAGTCCTGCAGACCCTGGGGTTGAAGCAGAGAATGTCACAGTGGTCTCTGGAAGTCACGGATTTGGATTCCATGACTTCCATGACCTCGGTGACATAAACATAGCCTTATGTATTATGCCTTGTGCAGGGTTCCCTGGGGCTGGGGGTGCAGCTGGGCTGGGCTGTCTGTAGCTGGCAATAGGGGGCCCCTGCCAAGCTGTGAGTCTTGCACCGCTTTTTATTTTTCCACTAATTTTTAGACCCTTTCTGTGGGTGATTCTCTGCCCCCCTCCCCCTGCAGTTTTTGTCACTAGCACCTTGCATGTGCATCACCACCCCACACTTTTTGTTGGGAAGACCCAGATTTACGGGACTGTAGATAAGCTCAGACTCCGGCCTGAGGCTTTACCTGGCTTTCTAGACCCATGGTGGCATGAGTCTGCTCCTGAGTCAGTCCGTGCACAGCAGTGCGTGTGGAGTTTATTGAAAGGGATTGCACGTGTCACGGAGAGGGGGGCTGTGCTGGCACCACTGATTGCACTCTGACTTCAGGCATCTTCATCTCGGATGACCATTTATGGCAACTGAGTTACTCCAGGGAGGAATTTAGCCCATAAAAGACTGTTATGTTAGGCAGAGCCCCATTGAAGCTGATGGGCATAGCCACTGCCCATCATTCTTGAAAAATGTAAGAAATAATCAAGCTCCTTTTTGTAGCCAGTAGTAGCTGTAAGAGTCGGAGCCACCACCCAAAACACAGGCACATGGCAAGCCTTGAGTAGAAACTGAACCATGCAGCCCATGTGGTTTCCCTGGAGACCGATGTAGAAAATGGGGCATTGGGTGGTGGAGCTGTGTATGCGTGGAAGAAGCTGCAGAAACCAGAGAGAAGGAATAAAGAAGGCTCAGACACAACCAAAGAAACCTTGATAGCATGGCTCTGAAAAAAAAAGCTAAAAGAGAGAACTTTTGGGTAGAGCTTTTGGTTAGAGTGCTGAGTGGAAAGGAGCTTGGGACTGTGAGCAAAGAAACTGTCTCCTGTTGTTTAATTCCTTCTGTGTTCAGGGAAAAAAGATTTTGTACATTCTTTTAAAGTAAATAGGATTGTATAACCACCACCCCTCCCCCGCGGACTATCATCAGTTTCGCCTCCTAACGGAAGGACTCCTTTGGACTCTGAAAATTGGCTAATCGCTGATGTAAAAATGTGATAATATCTTACCCATGTTAATTAATAACAGAACTGGAGGGAATTTTTGGAACTACAGTTCTTTTTATAGACAATGGTGGTTTTTTAAACCAATTTTTTGTTCAGAATTGTTGATATCAATATTTTGCATTACGTTTCATTTTTTCATTTACATTTTTTGTAAAATTATTTTAAAATTGTTTTAACCATTAAAAACATAATGAAAAAAGTCCATTTTGAATTCTTAAAAAAAAAGAACTTCAAAGTTTTTCTTGCAATCTTTTTCATTTTTCAGCTAGCTCTAGTTATTAATATCACTTTAGATTACTGAAGCTGGAATAACAGTAAAAGTCTAATTTACTTTTCCCCATGTAGTCAGGATTCCCCCCCCCCCCCCGTTTTATTATGCTTTTGATTGTGAACTAGGACGCTGATCCTGCAGTTTACTCCATTAGCACATTGGGGCCAAATTCAGTGCTGAGGCTAAATGAGTAAGTGAGTCTAAACTGATGAAGTGCACACCTTCTGGGTCCTTCAGCATGTGTGTTATACTGATGTAGGCTTCCTTAAGCTCATTAACTGACGTGTAATTTACACTCTTCCCCTTTTAAATCACCTCTGATTTAGACCCACTGACTGAGGGAAACACAAAGCTGGTGTAAAGGAACTGTAAGGCCTGCACTGGAGAATGCACTGAATGTAGAGAGCCTCCTTGGCAGGTGCCAGTGGTCCTTCAAGAGGTATAAGTAGTGAGTCAGAGGCAGGAGGAAGTATGGCCAAGGTTTTCCTACATGCCAATTGTTCCCCAGTGCCACAAAGATCATAAAGGTCGTTGCAGCCAGGGTGCAAGTCCAATCTCTGGGGTTGAATCATTTCCTGGTAACCCCAAGATTGGGGTCCCCAACTCTCGGTCTTTGCATCGGTGTCTGCATAGGCACAGGGATGAATTCCCCCTAATTTAGGTGAGGTCTACACTAAAAAGTACAGTAACTCCTCGCTTAACATTGTCATTATGTTCCTGAAAAATGCAACTTTAAGTGAAACAATGTTAAGCGAATCCAATTTCCCCATAAGAATTACTGTAAATGGGGGGAGGGGTTAGGTTCCAGGGAAATATTTGTCACGAGACAAAAGACTACACACACACACACACAATATAAGTTTTAAACAATTTAATACTGGTACACAGTGATGATGATTGTGAAGCTTGGTTGAGGTGGTGAAGTCAGAGGGTGGGATATTTCCCAGGGGATGCCTTACTGCTAAATGATGAACTAGCACTCAGCTGAGCCCTCAAGAGTTAACATGTTGTTAATGTAGCCTCACACTCTACAAGGCAGCATGAATGGAGGGAGGGGAGACAGCATGGCAGACAGAGACATACACCATGTGTGAGAGCGAGAGATGCACATTGCCCCTTTAACTACGCTGCCCCAGTCTAAGTACACTGCCTTTTTAAGTAGATCAGCAAATTGAGACAGAAGCTGCTGTCAAGAAGCTCCCTCCATCCTGAGCCCTGTTGTGTTCACCCCCACCCCCACTCTGTGGAAATGGTGTAAGCAGGCTGCAGAAGCAGGATGAAGGGGGACACCCTGACATTAGCCCCCCTCTTTCCCCTCCCCCCCCAGCAAGCAGGAGGCTCGGGGAAGAGCTCCAAGCAGTGATTTCTCCGGGAATTGAAATTGGGGGGGGGGGTATCAGGGCCAATGAGGGGTGAGACTGTGAGGGTGAAGGTGGGCTGTATGGCACCATAGTAAAAACTGAAAAATGTTTCATGACCATTTTATTAGATTTAACTCATGTTTTAAAATCATCACACAAATTAAAGATAGCTACTCAAGTCTTTTATGAAGCACTACATCTACATCCTTCTTTATTTCTTGTTATAATTTTGCACAACTCTGTTAATGAACTTCTTGAATGCAATGCGTTCATCTTTGGTGGCTTCTTATGTGTCCAGTACTTCCATTCCTTCAATTGATATGCTCATTAGTTCATTCACATGATCAAGCAGAAGGCGATTTCTTTCAGAACACGAAATTCTATTCAATGAAGCAAAAGAATGCTCAACTGTAGCTGTTGTGACGGAGTAGCAAGAGATGAATTCCTCCTTCTTTCAGCCCAGGAAACATAGCATAAAGATCGAGTCGAGCCACTAGTGATGATAAAAAAGAAGTTGAAGTCAAATCTTCATTCATTCATCATATGATATTCCACTCTGTGTTCAAATTCTCTATTCTGTCCTGAGCACATGGTAGCCCCATTGCTGGTAGTGCCTCACTCCACTCAGCTGTTGGTGTTTTATAGGACAGGCATCTGTAAAAGCTATATAGAGATTGAGTAGAATCTAGAAGTCTCTGTTGTAGATTTTTAAGAATTAAGTCTGTGTACTTTTTCAGTTGTCTTAAACACTTCTTGTCTTCTTCACTTAAGGATTCAATATAAATGCCTTCATTAGTCAACTTCTGGACTGAAGTCTTTGCTTCTTCCAGTACTTTTTCAATGGATAGCTCTCTGATTGATCCAAATGTAGCTTCTATTGCTGGACAAAGATCTACTACTGTTGTAGCAGATGCCTGGATGCAATTGTTTAATGACCCAAGTGGTTTCAACAGTAGACTTAGAGAGAGAGAGAATGGCAATAGTCTTCTCTGAACGTAGTAGCAAAAGTAATCCACCAGCCTCACTACTTAGATCCATCCCATCTTGGTACATACTTTCCAAATCCAGTAATAATGGCTGGCGTAATTTTAAGACAACAGCCAAGGATTGCTCATGAGAAAGCCAGAGCGTTTTCCCAAGTTGGACTAATTTGAACTTCAGTCCCAGTGTATCTTCTATATTTTCCAAGATATTCAGTCTTTTTGGACTCTTGCTGAAAAAAGACATTAAATTTATAGCTTTTTTAATGTCTTTTGAAGATTCTGCAGCTCGTATTAGCCCTAGTTGGAGTAGATGGCCTCTGCAGTGTGTATAGGAGAGATTAGGGTTACACTTTTCTCTGAGCAAAGCTTGTACTCCACCATGTCTTCCAGAGAAGTTTGCAGCTCCATCAAATGCACAAGCAGCCATCTGTTTGGGGTCCAATTGACAAGCATTTAACTCTAAGATATGGGTTGTCACAGATACAGCCGATGCGTCTTCTATAACTTGAATATCTAGAAATGCATCTACTGGCCTACCACTGACATCAAAATAACGTACACAGTGACTTAATACTTGATGCCCATTTGCATCAGTGCATTCATCAGCCATGTATGCAAATTTTTTGAATGTGGTGAGAGAGTTCTTCACTTTTTCAACTGTTGAGTCTTTCACTGTTGCACCGCATGCTTCTAGCCAGTCAGTTGACTTCCTTGCAGAAAGATAGTGAGCCTTTGCTGGTCTTGTTCAGAACCAGTGTTCAACTTCAGGATGAACAAGTGACAATGCACTTAACATTGGCCTCCAGTTTGTAGTGTGTGGTATCTCTTGTTTAAATAGAAAGTAGGATGCCACAGCCATGTTTGTTCGCATGAACTGTGTTGTGTCTCCAGCATTCTTAACGGCCTCATTAAGTACTTCTAAAATGGGCTTTGAAAGTGGGCTTATAAGGCTTTCTGCACATTGATGCACTCCAGAGGCCTGGTGTTTTGCAGCCTTTTCATGTAGTTTGTCAGCATTGGCTTTTCTGATTGGTTTGACAAACCAAGCTCCTCCACTTTTACCAATTATAGCATTGGGAAGCTTTCCTTCTTCGCAAGCTTTCTTGCAAGAGGTGCACCAATAGCCATCTTTTGTAACTTCAGTAAATGGGAACACTTTAACCGACAGACATTGGGAACTGCCTTTAGGTTTTGGAGACACTGTTTCTTCAGCAGGTAGCTGTATTTGTGCTTCGGGCTGGTCAGATGTAGCTACACCACTTGACCCTTCAGATGACATGTTGATATATTCTTGATTCTTGATGTGTTCTCCGCCTTGGTTAGTTTTTGAGGCCTTTGAGTGGAAAAATTGTTCTATTGTTTTTTGTCTTTTCATTTTCACTTTGACCTGCAACATATAAAAGAGATATAAATAAAGTAAATGTTCTGGTAGGATAATGCAAATTTAAAATAAGGATAATGCAAGTTACACCAAAACACATAACAGGTCTAGATTTCTAAAAAAATATAATTTAAAAAAAATGTATTTAATTTAAATTACTTTTGAAAAGTAAGCCATCATGGGATAAGAGGGAAGTCCTCTCATGGATCAGTAACTGGTTAAAAGATGGGAAACAAAGGGTAGGAATAAATCATCAGTTTTCAGAATGGAGAGAGATAAATAGTGGTATCCCTGAGGGGTCGGTACTGGGACCATTACTGTTCAACATATTCATAAATGATCTGGAAAAATGGGTAAACAGTGAGGTGGCAAAATTTGCAGATGGTACAAAACTGTTCAAGATAGTTAAGTCCCAGGCAGACTGCGAAAAGTTACAAAGGGATCTCACAAAACTGGGTGACTAGGCAACAAAATGGCAGATGAAATTCAATGTTGATAAATGCAAAGTAATGCACATTGGAAAACATAATCCCAGCTATACATATACAATGATGGGGTCTAATTTAGCTGTTACCACTCAAGAAAGAGATCTTGGAGTCATTGTGGATAGTTTCCTGAAAACATCCACTCAGTGTGCAGCGGCAGTCAAAAAAGAGAACAGAATGTTGGGAATCATTAAGAAAGGGATAGAATAATAAGACAGAAAATATCATATTGCCTCTATATAAATCCATGGTACGTGCACACCTTGAATACTGTGTGCAGATCTGGTCACCCCATCCCAAAAAAGCTATATTGGAATTGGAAAAGGTACAGAGATGGGCAACTAAAATGATTAGGGGTATGAAACAGGAGGAGAGATTAAAATGACTGGGAATTTTCAGCTTAAAAAAGAGACAACTAAGGGGGGATATGATAGAGGTCTATAAAATCTTGACTGGTGTGAAGAAAGTGAATAAGGAAATGTTATTTAATCCTTCACATAACACAAGAATGAGCAGTCACCCAATGAAATTAATAGGCAGCAGGTTTAAGAAAACTAGATACATTCTTGGAGAATAGGTCCCTCAGTGGCTATTAGCCAGGATGGGGAGGGATGCAACACCATGCTCTGAGTGTCCCTAGCCTGTTTGCCAGAAGCTGGAAATGGGCAACAGGGGATGGATCACTTGATGAATACCTGTTCAGATCATTCCCTCTGAAGCACCTGGCCTTGACCACTGTCAGAAGACAGGATACTGGGCTATATGGACCATTGGTCTGACCCAGTATGACCATTCTTATGTAAAAATTAATTATAATAATAAAAATGTTTAGTACAGAAACTCCCCAACATAATGACCTCTCAAGATAGCATGATATGAGATGATAACCTTGGCAAATAACGCATTTTAAAAATCTTGGCCTACTAGGAAACATATTTATATAAGTTTCCATTCCCAGTCACAAATCTAGCATTCTGGAGCAAAGTCACTAAAATATAGTCCAACAAACAAATGTTTATTTAATGTGCCCCTCACTTTTCCCTCCACCACACCCCACTCACCGATGTTGTCCTTGGTCAATTGAGACTCGGAGTTCAGAGGTGCTTTCACATGAGTTCAGCTCCCAGGTGGGGGGCAAGAAGGCACCTCGCTCGTACCTCCAGCTGCTCACTGTTCGCTCTGTCCACTGTTGTTCGTTGTGCCACCCTTCACTCCATCACTCTGTTGCCAATGGCCCTGCTCCATCACCTTCTGCTGCCATGTGCCACTGTGACCTCTGCGAGTTGGTCTCTTGAGCTCTCAGTGATTTCAGCTGAGATCTCAGTGGGGGAACCTTGCTGCTAGTGCAGGCTGGGCCATCTCTTCCACAGAAACACTGTCCCCACACCAGGACTAAGCACTTAGACCTGATTATCAGTGATTTCAGCTGTAGTTGTCACTTAACAAAAGAAAAGACTATCTATGGACTCTAATCAGCTCTGTCTTTAAACAGTGGAGAGAGACAGGTCCCCATCCTCTCTCTTGATGCCCTCAATCAGCACAGGATAAGTACAGTTCTACTGCCCTTTACTCATACAATAAGAATAACAACATTTCATTCCCCCCTGCATTCAAGTGATTTGTAACCCAACCCCAGCCAAAATCTATCACTTGGGCAACACAGCTCTATTTGCTGGATACCTAGGTAGACTAGGTGTGAATGTAAATACAATCTGGTCCTGAAGCCTTTCCCCCCAGCCCCAGCTCATCACTAGCTGTCAGGGAGAGCTCATTTAGACTTTGCTTACAAATCATCATTTGAAATTATTAGGTTGGCCAACATCACCGAAATGAATGCACTGACACTGTCATAAAAAACAACAGCTCTATAAGGAAGCTAGTCTATGTTCATACTTTTCAAATCTATTATACTTTTTCAGATACACGTATTTTATCAGACACTGTATATACTTTTAAAGTTTGTATTAATGTTTCAATTTCAATTCAAATTTCCAAACAGTCACTAAATTGGCATGTAACTAGTTCACAAAACTTGCGGGGGGGCGGGTGTTGGGGAA
This sequence comes from Caretta caretta, assembly GCF_965140235.1. Taxonomy (NCBI): domain Eukaryota; kingdom Metazoa; phylum Chordata; order Testudines; family Cheloniidae; genus Caretta; species Caretta caretta. The sequence continues at coordinate 206,958,061 of NC_134206.1, forward strand.
ATTCAGAGGAGGTGTAGGGAAATCACTGGCTCCAAGGCAGAGGGCAGGAGCAGCACATGGCAGTGGGGGGAGGGACTGCGGAACTGCGGGCAATTGATAGCCTGCTGGGTGGCTGCCGCACAGGGAACTTAGGGGAGCGGAGAGCTGATGGGGGGGCTGCCCGTCCACTCTGGTTCCAAGCCCCCACCAGCTCGCTGCAACGGGCTGCTCTTCCTGCAAGCAGTGGACAAAGCAGGCGGCGGCTGCCAAACGACGTTATAAAGGAGCATTGCGCAACTTTAAATGAGCCTAGAATCATAGACTATCAGGGTTGGAAGGGACCTCAGGAGGTCATCTAGTCCAAGCCCCTGCTCAAAGCAGGACCAATCCCCAACTAAATCAAAAAGCATGTTCTCTAATTGATCAGCAATGAAATAAGTTAACTGGGATGACTTTAAGTGAGGAGTTACTGTAGTGTGAAAAATTCACACCCCTGTGCGACATAGTTAAGCCGACCTACCCCTGATGTAGATGGTGCTATGTTGATAGAAGAATTCTAGCTAGCTACTGCTAGTGCAGAGGTGGGCAAACTACAGCCTGCGGGCCACTTCCAGCCCATAAGACTGTCCTGCCCAGCCTTTGAGCTCCTGGCCGAGGAAGCTAGCCCCTGTTCCCTCCCTTGCTGGCCCCCCTCCCCTGCAGCTACGCCACCGTGCAGGCAGTGCAGCTGGCTTTGTCCAGGTGGCGGGGCTGTGAGCTCTTGTTGCTCTGAGTGGCATGGTAAGGGCGGGCGTTGGATAAGGGGCAGGGGGTCCCGGGGTACAGTCAGGGGACAGGGAACAGGAGGAGGTTGGATGGGGTGGAGGTTCTGGGGGGGGTCAAGGAACGGGGAACAGGGGGGGTTGGATAGGGCATGGGAGTCCCAGGGGGCCTGTCAGGGGGAAGGGGTGTGGCTAGGGGTCGGGGGGACAGTCAGGGGACAGGGAGCAGGAGGGGTGGATAGGTGTGGGAGTCCCGGGGGGCTTGTCAAGGGGCGGGGGTGTGGATAGGTGTCTGGGGACAGGGAGCAGGGAGGTTGGATAGAGGGTGGGGTCCCAGGAGGGGGTGGTCAGGTGACAAGAAGCAGTGGGGGTTGGATGGGTCAGGAGTTCTGAGGGGGCAGGGGCCAGGCTGTTTGGGGAGGCACAGCCTTCCCTACTCAGCCCTCCATACAGTTTTGCACGCCGATGTGGCCCTTGGGCCAAAAAGTTTGCCCACCCCTGTGCTAGCACCTCTCAGGGAAGTGGAGTAACTATAGGGATGGGAGAACCCTCCCACTGCTATAGCACGTGTCTACCCAGAAGTGCTCCAGCGGTGTAGCTGCAGCTGTGCTGATGTAGTGGTTTAAGTGTAAACATAGACACAGCCTTAGTGCAACATTGAGGAGCCTAGAAAAAAGTACAAGATGCTGAGAGTCCCTTAGATGAGTGGCTCTCAATCTTTCCAGACTAATGTACCTTTTTCAGGCGTCTGATTTGTTGTGCAAACCCCCAAGTTACACCCCACTTAAAAACTACTTGCTTATAAAATCAGACATAAAAATACCAAAGTGTCACAGCACACTATTACTGAAAATTTTCTCACTTTCTCATTTTTACCATATAACTATAAAAATAAATAAATTGTCATATAAATATTGTGCAGTAAAAGCTGTGTTATCCGGTCCTGTACCAACTGGAAAGCTCTATAAACCGGCATTTCTAATCTTCATAGAAAGTCTGGTTGGTGCGGGGCTGGCAGGCTCCCTACTTGACTCCGTGTGGCTCCCCAGAAGCAGCGACCTGTCCTGGCTGCTCCTAGGCCCCGTCCCGAACACTGGCTTCCCAGCTCCCATTGGTCAGGAACCGCAGCCAGTGGGAGCTACAGGGGAGGTGCCTGTGGTTGGAGGCAGCGCGCAGAGTCGCCTAGCTGCGCCTCCACCTAGGAGCAGGCAGGACAGGACAGAGCTGCCCCCCAGATCTGGCACCCTGCACCCTCTCCTGTGCCCCAACCCCTAGCCCTGCACCCCCTGCCACACCCAAACTCCCTTCCAGAGCCCACACCCGCATCCCATCCTGTGCCTCAGCGCTGTGCCCCCTCCTGCACCAAACTCCCTCCCTCTTAGTTAAGTGGCATTTTTCATTTACCAGCACCTTCCATTCCACCAACATGCTGGATAAAAAAGCTTTTACTGTACTTACTTTTCAGTGTATAGTATATAGAGCAGTGTAAACAAGTCATTGTTTGAAATTTTAGTTTGTACTGGCTTCACTAGTGTTTTTTATGTAACTTGTTGTAAAACTAGGCAAATATCTAGATGAACTGATATACCCCCTGGAAGACCTCTGTGTACAGCTCCCATTGGAACTTCCCTAATCTGATGCTTGCTTGAGGAAGAGCAGCCAGCCTTAGACTGAAATGTTCCAAAGGAACATTGTTGTTTGGCAGGTAAGCGCTTGATGCAGTCTGAGCCCACAATGACTGGGCATTACTTTAGCAGGGCATTTGAGCTCCTTGATTTCAATTTGTGGCCCGTTGGACACAGGTTAAAAGATGTGTAATCAGTTATCACTTATCTGCATAAGCAGCAAAGTGTTTTCACAATGGGTAAATTGACATTCTTGAGCACTTTTCCTGAGAAATCAACCTTTAGCCCTAACAGAGACTGAGCTTAGTAACAAATTAGATGGGACTGTGCTCTTTTATGCATCTTTACGATGCATAGAGCCACAATGAAAGGGTTTTTCATACAGTTTTTTCTAAGTGTTTTTTACCAGAGAAATCTCAGAAATATCAAATTTAATTGCACTGCAGGTCTCACTGGTGGTCTCCCAATATTTAGCACAAGCTTTTAAAAGGCCCTTCCCCAATCAATTGGTAAACTTTCACTCTCTTGATTCTTGTGATGTCATAACAGCTAGCCAAAGACTCAAAAATAATAGCAAAAAAAATTTTAAGTACATCAGAAGCAGGAAGCCTGTGAAACAACTAGTGGGGCTACTGGACAATCGAGATGCTAAAGGAGCACTCAAGGATAATAAGGCCATTGCGGAGAAACTAAATGAATTCTTTGCATTGGTCTTCATGGCTGAGGATGTGAGGGAGATTCCCAAACCTGAGCCATTCTTTTTAGGTGACAAATCTGAGGAACTGTCCCAGATTGAGGTGTCAATAGAGGAGATTTTGGAACGAATTGATAAACTAAACAGTAATAAGTCACCAGGACCAGATGGTATTCACCCAAGAGTTCTGAAGGAACTCAAATGTGAAATTGCAGAACTACTAACTGTCATCTGTAACCTATCATTTAGATCGGCTTCTGTACCAGATGACTGGAGGTTAGCTAATGTGGCGCCAATTTTTTAAAAAGGGCACCAGAGGTGATCCTGGCAATTACAAGCCGGTAAGCCTGACTTCAGTACCCAGCAAACTGGTTTAAACTATAGTAAAGAAAAAAATTGTCAGACACATAGATGACCATAAATTGTTGGGGAAGAGTCAACATGGCTTTTGTAAAGGGAAATTATGCCTCACCAATCTACTAGAATTCTTTGAGGGGGTCAACAAGCATGTGGACAAGGTGACCCAGTGGATACAGTGTACTTAGATTTTCAGAAAGTCTTTGACAAGATCCCTCATCAAAGGCTCTTAAGCAAAGTAAGCAGTCACGGGATAAGATGGAAGGTCCCCATATGGATTGGTAACTGGTTAAAAGATAGGAAACAAAGGGTAAGAATAAATGGTCAGTTTTCAGAATGGAGAGAGGTAAATAGTGGTGTCCCCCATGGGTCTACTGGGACCAGTCCTAGTGAACGTATTCATAAATGATCTGGAAAAAGGGATAAAGAGTGAGGTGGCAAAATTTGCAAATGATACAAAACTACTCAAGATAGTTAAGTCCCAGGCAGACTGCGAAGAGTTACAAAGGGATCTCTCAAAACTGTGTGACTCGGCAACAAAATGGCAGATGAAATTCAATGTTGATAAATGCAAAGTAATGCACATTGGAAAACATAATCCCAGCTATACACATAAAATGATGGGATCTAATTTAGCTGTTACCTCTCAAGAAAGAGATCTTGGTGTCATTGTGGATAGTTTCCTGAAAACATCCACTCAATGTGCAGCGGCAGTCAAAAAAGCGAACAGAATGTTGAGAATCATTAAGAAAGGGATAGATAATAAGACAGAAAATATCATATTGCTGCTATATAAATCCATGGTACGCCCACATCTTAAATACTGCATACAGATGTAATCGCCCCACCTCAAAAAAGATACATTGGAATTGGAAAAGATTCAGAAAAGGGCAACAAAAATTATTAGGGGTATGGAACAGCTGCCATATGAGGAGAGATTAATAAGACTGGGACTTTTCAGCTGGAAAAGAGACGACTAAGGGGGGATAACTTAGAGGTCTATAAAATCATGACTGACGTGGAGAAAGTAAATAAAAGATGGTTACTTACCTCTCGTAACTGTTGTTCTTCGAGATGTGTTGTTCATGTCCATTACAATTAGGTGTGTGCATGCTGCGTGCACGAGCGTCGGAAACTTTTTCCCTTAGCAGCTCCTGTCGGGATGGCGGGGAGCCCCCTAGAGTGGCGCCCTTATGGCGGTGTATATAGTACCCTGCCGGCCCAACCCCCCCTTTGGTTCCTTCTTGCCGTTGACTCCAACAGAGGGGAAGGGGGTGAGTATTGTAATGGACGTGAACAACACATCTCAAAGAACAACAGTTACGAGAGGTAAGTAACCGTCTTTTCTTCTTCGAGTGATTGTTCATGTCCATTCTAATTAGGTGACTTCCAAGCTTACCATCAGAGGTAGATAGGAGTCATGGAACAATTGATTGGAGGACAGCTCTGCCAACCGCCATATCTTCTCTGGCCTGTTGGTTGACAGCAACGTGTGCACTGATGACCAAGTATCTGCCTTACAGATCTCCTGGATGGGGACTTGTACCAGAAAGGTAGTCAAAGACGCTTGTGCTCTGGTCGAATGGGCCGTGATGGCTGGCACCTTGGCCAGCTCATAGCACGTGCAAATGCAGTCCGTGATCCAGGACAAAATGCGTTGCCTGGAAACTGGAAGGCCCCTCATTCTATTGGCTATGGCCACGAACAATTGGGTCCATTTGCAGAAAGGCCTTGTGCGCTCTATGTAGAATGCTAAGGCTCTTCGAACATCCAGCGTGTGAAGGCCACAGTGATGCGGGCTCATTTGGGGCTTTGGAAAGAACTCCGTCAGGCAAATGTCCTGTCCCATGTGGAATTGGGAGACCACCTTGGGGAGGAATTTAGGGTGCGGTCGGAGCTGTACCTTGTCCTTATGAAACACCATGTAAGGGGGTTCAGAGGTGAGAGCCCTCAGCTCAGACACCCTCCTTGCCAATGTAATGGCCACCAGGAACGTGACCTTCCATGAAAGGTAGAGGAGGGAACAAGTGGCCAGGGGCTCGAATGGTGGGCTCATGAGTTTGGAGAGGACCAGGTTCAGATTCCAAGTTGGGACTGGTGGACAAGAATACCGATACACCCTCTCTAGTCCTTTAAGGAAGCGCAACACCATGGGATTTGAGAACACCGAGAGCCCAGATTCCCCCAGATGGAAAGCTGAGATAGCCGCCAGGTGCACTCTGATGGACGAAAGAGACGGCCTTGTTGCTTGAGGTATAGGAGGTAGTCCAGAATAATCGGGATAGAAGTCTGAAGCGGTTGAAGATATTTGGGTTCACACCAGCAGGAAAACTTTGCCAGGTAAGTTGCCCTGGTGGAAGGTTTCCTACTACCAAGGAGAATCTGTCTCACTGGCTGAGAGCACTAGCTCTCCATGGAATTTAGCCATGGAGCTTCCAAGCCATGAGGTGCAGAGACTGTAGGTTCAGGTGGAGAAGGTGCCTGTGGTCCTGTGTGATCAGATCTGGGTAGAGGGGTAGGGCTATCGGGGCATCTATGGACAGCCCTAGGAGGGTCATGTACCAATGCTGCCACGGCCAAGACTGGTCCCTGAAAAGGGATGGGGAAGGGGAGTGGGAGGGAGGGAAGGAGGAGAACTGGAGGGAGTATTCCACCTGTACTGTGCGTAGGACCCAGCAGTCCGATGTTATACGGGACCACGCATGGTAGAAGTGGGATAGCTGGTTTAAAAACTGGGGGGATGGATCCTGGAACTGAGTTGGTAGGCTGTCCTTGAGCGTGCCTTCAAAAGCCTTGCTTGTTCCCTGGCTGGGGTTTATTCCGGCCTTGGTTAGGCGTGTTATTTGGCGGTCTATGCCTATTATTCCTGCCCCGTCTGTGATATGGGTCGTGCCTTGGGCAAGGTTGGTACTGCCTCTGCTGCAGAGGCTGGGGCTTGAAGGGCTTCCTCTGGGTTGCTGGTGTATGCATCCCGAGCGCCTTCACCATGGCCCTAGAGTGCTTAAGGCTGTGTAGCCTGGAGTTTGTTTGCTTGGAAAAAAGGCCCGAGCCCTCGAAGGGGAGGTCTTGGAGGGTGTTTTGGACCTCGGGAGGGAGGCCTGACACCTGCAGTCACACTGAGCGTCGCATGACCACTCCTGAGGCTATGGTTCTGGCCACAGAGTTGGCCAAATTGAGGGAGGCTTGCAGCGATGTTTTGGCTACCGCCTTCCCTTCCTTGATTAACATGGCAAACTCCAAGTGGGAGTCCTGCGGCAGGCGATCCTTAAACTTGGACATAGCGGTCCAAGAGTTGAAATTGTGTCTTTTAAGGATCGCCTGCTGGTTGGCTATGCATAGTTGAAGGCCCCCCGATGAGTAAACCTTTCAGCTGAAGAGGTCTAGGCATTTGGCCTCCTTGACCTTGAAGCCGAGGCTTGCTGACCCTGGTGTTCCTTCTCATTAACTGCTGAAACAACCAGGAAGCAGGGCGTTGGGTGGCAGAACAAGAACTCGTAGCCCTTGGATGGGGCGAAGTATTTTCTTTCCACCCCCCTGGCCATTGGTGTGATGGAAGCCAGGGTTTGCCAGATAGTATTGTAATTGCTCTGAATGGTCTTTATCAGAGGGAGTGCGACTCTGGAGGGACCTTCAGGAGCTAGGATGTCCACCATCAGGTCCTCCTGTTCGACAGTTTCCTGTTGAGGGCGATCTTGCGGAGAAGCACCTGGTGAGCCCTATGGTCAATCGGTGGTGGTCCTGAAACTGATGTACCATCCACTGCTTCATCTGGGAAAGAGGAGGACGTGAGCTGCTGTCGGTTGCTCTCATCCTGACCATCCTGTAAATCCCCATAGGCCTGGGCTCGCGTCGGGGCCCGACGAGGCTGCCACCTCCTGAGATGTTGTCTGTCTCGGTAACGGCACGGGCACTGGACCTGCCACCGTCGGCCACTCTTGGGCATCCGAGGGCGGGCTAGAGAGCGTTGCCTCTCTCGCCATCGAGGAATGCCTATGTGGCGACCTGGAGTGGTGTCGCGTGGAGTGTCCAGATCTAGACGCTCTGGAAAGAGTGCCCTGTTTTGATAGTAGGCCCATGGGGTCCAAAAAGGCCACTGTCCCAGAGGTGGCCACTGTGTCTGCCAAGCTGTGTGGGACTCTCTGCTAGCTATGTTGTGGTGTCTACTGTAGCTGGAGCTACCAGAGTCGGCTTCGGAGCCGGAGGACGCCGATGGAGAGGACCAAGGTGGTGCCGATCCTTGAGCGGCCGTAGGGTGCGGGTTGGGGACTGGTGCAGAGATGATAAGGACTGCGAATGGTACTGGGTGTCCTGAGTCCGGGACTGGTGCCTTTCGTGCGGTGCCGGGGAGGTGGTTGGTGCCGCGCTCCAATGCTGGGTGACCGATGGCATCGTGGAACGGTGTCTAGACGCCAGCGAGCGCGCCGTGAGTATGTCTGCCTCTGGCACCGTAACCTCGTGTTAGGTCGCAGGTGCTGGGGAGTGGCGCTGTGCCGAGCTTGAATGGGAAGGGGAATGGTGCCGTGAGCAGTGCCGGATCAGTGACCTCGAGCGGCGCACCATTGCTGGTTTTTTTTTGGACGGCACCCGCCAGGGCGGTGCCAGAGGCTTCTCCCTGCATGGGAGGGGATTTGGCGCCGACAGCTTGATGAGGTCCTTGGCTGCCTCAAATGTGTCGGGCGTGGAGGGGGGGGTTCCAGGACCACCTCCAGACACTCATTGGCACTGAAGTCGCTGGGTACCGGACTCAACAGGGCTTGTGGCGCCTGAGTTGATGGTGCCGGCTCCTGGCGGGGGCCTGAATCTTGTCTTTGCGTGCCAGGAGCTTCTCTATGCCTCTTGGTTGCTCTTTGGGGAGAGCGCCCTCTTTCCCCCTTCTTATGATACTTAGCCGGTGCCGGAGTGGTCGAGTGGTGCCGAGGTTGGTTGGCCTGCCTCAGTGCTGGTGGTTTACGGTGCCTGGGCAGTGCCGGATCGTGCACCGATGCCAGGACACTTCTCACCGAGGAACCCGGGCCCGCTGCCGGGTGGTCTGGGGCCGCCGGTTGCAGCGCGGCCTCCATGAGCAGCTGCTTAAGACGAAAGTCTCTTTCTTTCTTAGTGCATGGTTTAAAGGCCTTGCAGATCTTGCAGTGCTCAGCCTGATGTGCCTCTTCCAGACACCGGAGACAGGAGTCGTGAGGGTCGCTGTTAGGCATAGACTTGCGGCAAGTGGTGCAAACTTTGAAACCCTGGGCTTGCAGCATACCCTGCAGCCCAAGGCTGGTGCTGGAACTAGTTCCCAGACACCTGAAACTACAAACTGTATTTAACTACTTGATAACTATCGAAGAACTACTCTAACTAGAAAACTGAATAGGCTAAGGGATTGCTTGTGAGCGAGAGAGCACGTTCTAATGCTGTCATGGACTGTAAGAAGGAACTGAAGGGGAGTTGGGCTGGCAGGGTACTATATACACCACCATAAAGGCGCCACTCTCGGGGGCTCCCCTGCCATCCTGACGGGAGCTGCTAAGGCGAAAAGTTTCCGACGTCCGTGCAAGCGACGCACGCACACCTAATTGGAATGGACGTGAACAATCACTCGAAGAAGAAGGAAGTGTTATTTACTCCTTCTCATAACACAAGAACTAGGGGCCACCAAATGAAATTAATAGGTAGCAGGTTTAAAACAAACAAAAGGAAGTATTTTTTCACACAACGCACAGTCAACCCATGGAACTCCTTGCCAGAGGATGTTGTGAAGGCCAAGACTATAACAGGGTTCAAAAAAGAACTTATCTAGGTTCATGGAGGATAGGTCCATAAATGCCTATTGGCCAAGATACAAGATCCTCTGCTTGGGATAACCCTAAACCTCTGAGTGCTCTGACTACAAGAAGACGGGTGGATCACTCCATAATTGCCCTGTTCTGTTCATTCTCCTGCAGCTCTGGCAGAGGCCATTATCAGGGACAGGAGGCTGGGCAAGATGGACCATGGTCTGACCCAGTATGATCTGATTTCTGTTCCTGGCTCTGACACTGACTTAGGCCTTGTCTACACTACACAGGTTCTGTTAAAACATCTGTTCGGGCAGAACCCCCTAGTATAGATGAAGGCTTGGTCTACGCTTAAAATTTATCCCAGCATAGCTCTGTTGGTAAGGGGTGTGAAAAAAATCACACACACATCCAGGTGACATGCCTATGCCCACAAAACCCCAGTGTAGATGCGTACACTCATTCAGGGAGGTGGTATTTCTGTGTCAGCAGAAAAACCCCTTCTGTCTGTGTACACTGCGTCTACACTAGGGGGCTCTGCTGGCTTACGTGCTGTAGGGTAGACATAGAAGTGGCATACGCTGAAAGAAGGAGGAGTTCTGTCAGTAGCATAGCACCACTTCCCTGAATGGCATTAGCTATGTTGCCAGAAGCCATCTTCTCTTGGGCATAGCTACGTGTACGCCAAGGATTTTGTCAGCATAGCTATGTTGGCTTGTGGTTGTTTTTTTCACACCCCTGACTAGCTTTGCTATACTGACAAAAAATTGTATATAGACTTGGCGTGAGGCTCCAATCCTGCAAATGCTTAGCCATGGTCTGCACTTAAAATTTAGCTTGACCAAGCTATGTCTCAAGTAATGGTCTCAAGTTGCAGCGGGGAAGGTTTAGGTTGGATATTAGGAAAAACTTTTTCACTGGAGGGTGGTGAAGCACTGGAATGGGTTACCTAGGGAGGTGGTGGAATCTCCTTCCTTTGAGGTTTTTTTAAGGTCAGGCTTGACAGAGCCCTGGCTGGGATGATTTAGTTGGTGTTGGTCCTGCTTTGAGCAGGGGGTTGGGACTAGATGACCTCCTGAGGTCCCTTCCAACCCTGATATTCTATGATTCTATGTCACTCAGGTGTGAAAACTTCACACCCCCTGAGCACCACAACGAAGCTGACCTAACCCCTGGTGTAGATGCAGCTAGGTCAACAGAAGAATCGGTCCATCAACCTAGCTACTGGGGAAGTAGATTAACTACAGTGACCAAAACCCCACTTCCATCTCTGTAGGAAGCATCTATACCAGGGTGCTACAGTGGCACAGTTGCAGCGCCGTAGCTGTGTCCCTGTAGCACCTGTAGGGTAGAAATGGGCTTAATTAAATGGGCCTATCAGTAAAGTAGGGTGACCAGATGTCTGGATTTTGGACAGTCCCAATATTCGGGGCTTTATCTTATATAGGCGCCTATTACCCCCCCCATCCCAGTTTTTCACATTTGCTGTCTGGTCACACTACAGTAAAGTTATGTCTGTTTATGAGTGTTTGCAGACTCGTGGCTCTGAACAAGTCACTTCACTTCTTTGTGTTTTTGTTTTCCCCACCCATAAATGAAAAAAACAAATAATTAATTACCTACCTCACTCTGCAGTTGGGAGGCTTAATAAATGAATGTATGCAGGGTGCTTTGAAGTCCTCAGCTGAAATATGCTATAGAAGTATGAAGGATTGTAGCTGTAGTGTGTTGTGAGGGTTGTTGCATTCTAATATCCTATATTTGGTTGTGCAGAACTTCCCAAAGGTCTGAGGTAGCAGGTTGAAATTTTCTAAGCCTGCTCAAAGGGAACTTTTTTTCCCCCTGTCAAATTTGAGGTAAAATGGTTCAACCATTTAAGACAAGAAAGAGTGGAGGAAAAAAATATTAGGAGCAGAACAGTGACATTTGGCTGGGATAAGAGCCCTCATTAAGGGGAAACCCCCTTTGAGCATCTGGTGAAAAAAATCACACTTTCTACATGCAGCTTCCATATAGATCCATTTTTAGCACTTCTACCAGTGTGTGGAGAGAAGACAGCTGCACTACACTATGCCCATGTGCACTGGCTCTTTCACTGGCAGAAGGTGCCCAGGAACTTTGTGGGGGATCAGGTACAAAGTATTTCCTCTTCTGCAGAGCTCAGGAATTTTGCAGAAAAGTAACAAAGAATCCCTTTTCCTGTGGACCTCAGAAAACACACAGGACGGAGTATTCTCTGTAGCTGCGGAACTCCATACAAAAGGGGAATCTCAATGGGAACTGGAGGTTGGGAGGTGAAAGAAGGAGCCAATGATTGGGAGAAAGGCTGAGGGAAGGAGGAGGAACCAGTGGTGGAGGTATAAAAGGCGTAAAGGACACAGGGGTACTTGTGTCGCTGAGTGCACACCTTGTGCAGGGCAGAGTATTCTAATGCCATCTAGCCAAATTGTTTCAGGTAATGGAATTTATTTTTTCCTTAAAATCCCAGGAAATTCCACTGGGGAAAAAAATGGTTACCTTCTGGTAACTTGACAGGTTTCAGAGGAACAGCCGTGTTAGTCTGTATTCTGTATTCTGATGAAGTGAGCTGTGGCTCACGAAAGCTCATGCTCAAATAAATTGGTTAGTCTCTAAGGTGCCACAAGTACTCCTTTTCTTCTGGTAACTGTTGTTCTTTGAGACGTGTTTTCAATGTCCATTCCAATCAGGTGTGTGCTCGCCACTTGCATACCAGCTGGAAGATTTTCCCCTTAGCAACGTCCATAGGGTCGGCCTGGGCACCTCCTGGAGTCGTGCCTTCATGGAACCAATATAGGACCCTGTCGACCTGCCATCCCGGCAGTTCTTTCTTGCCAGCTGCTCTGACAGAGGGGTCAGAGGGTGGGTATTGGAATGGACATGAACAACACATCTTGAAGAACAACAGTTACGAGAAGGTGAGAAACTGTTTTTTCTTCTTCGAGTGCTTGTTCATGTTCATTGCAATCAGGTGACTCCCAAGCCTAAATTCAGGAGGTGGGGTCGGAGTCATCCACTGATTGGAGCACGGCTCGTCCGAAGGCTGCGTCGTCTCTGGCCTGCTGAGTGATCGCATAGTGCTTGATGAAAGTGTGTATAGAGGACCACGTTGCTGCCCTGCAGATTTCCTGTGTGGGGACCTGCGCCAGGAATGCTGCTGAGGAGGCCTGAGCCCTGGTGGAGTGCTCAGTGATTGGCGGAGCCGGCACATTTGCCAAGTTGTACCACTCCCGAATGCATGATGTGATCCATGATGAGATACGTTGTGATGAGACAGGGAGGCCTTTTATTGTGTCGGCCACGGCCACGAATAACTGGACAGACTTTCGGAACGGCTTCGTTCTCTTGGTATAGAAGGCTAGCGCCCCACGGAATCCAATGAGTGAAGCCTCTGCTCCCTGCCGCTGGAGTGCGGCTTAGGGTAGAATACTGGGAGGAAGATGTCCTGGTTGATGTGAAACTGGCAGACAACCTTTGGGAGAAAGGTCGGGTGAGGTCTGAGCTGAACCTTGTCCTTATGGAATACCGTGTAAGGGGGCTCTGATATAAGGGTCCTGAGCTCCGACTCTCTCCTAGCTGAGGTTATCACCACCAGAAATGCCACCTTGTATGAGAGATAAAGCAGGGAGCACGTCGATGGTGGTTCAAATGGTGGTCCCGTAAGTCTGGAAAGGACTAGATTGAGGTCCCAAGCTGGGATAGGCTTTCGTACTTGCACGGATAGTCTGTTGAGACCTTTAAGGAAATCGCTGACCACTGGATTTGCGAAGACTGAGTAGCCCTCTGTGCCCAGATGGAAGGTGGAGATGGCAGCCAAGTGAACCCTTATTGACGACATGGACAGTGCTTGTTGCTTAAGATGGAGGAGGTAGTCCAGTATAAATGGCACCAAGGCGCGCGTCAGAGACTGACGGTGCTGCTCCAACCAGAAGGAGAACCTCTTCCACTTGGCAAGGTCCGTCGCCCTTGTGGAGGGCTTTCTATTGCTCAGGAGAACTTGTCTGACTTGATCAGAGCAGGACAGCTTGGTGTTCAGCCATGGAGCTTCCATGCTGTAAGGTGGAACAACTCTAGGTTCAGGTGCCGGAGGCAGCCGTGATCTTGCGTGATTAGGTCTGGGACGAGTGGTAGGGTGACCGGAGTTGCCATGGACATTTCCAGGAGCGATGTGAACCAGTGCTGGTGTGGCCAGGCTGAAGCTATCAATACACCCCCCCACCCTCCCCAATTCCCTGGTGGTTGATGCAGCCAAATCAGCGAGAGCGCCAGGGCTACCAGGACCCCTCCCCTAAGAATAGGAAGGCAAAAAAACTTGACCTTTTTGGCAGGAAGGTTTATTCCACTGGGGGACTACAGCTCTGTATTGCAAACCAACAGGCCATCGTGAACAGATACACACACAACACCTGCGCTGCAGTGGCCAAGTTTGCGGAGCTCCTGCTGCAGGACTCTCGCGCAGAGTTCTCGGCATTGGTGGTGGAGGAGGGAAAGCTGGTTTCCCGAGTGTCCCTACAGGCAGCACTGGATGCAGCAGATGCAGCCTCACATTCCTGGTTGCAGGTCTCTGATCTGCCCCACAAGGTCCAGCAAACAATCCCGGACTTCCCCATTGAGGTCTTGGCCCTCTTTTCCAATAAGACGGATAAGAGACTCCATAGTCTGAAAAACTCAAGGGTCACCCTCAGATCTTTGGGGCTCCATTTGCCACCCGCTCAACGTAGGCATTTCTGGCCACAGCCTCTCTCCAGGTTCTACCAACCTCAGAACCGCCAGGACGCTCCTCCTAGGAGGAATAGGTGCGGTAGAAGGAGGAGGCAGCACCCCTCCTCAGGCCAGGGCTTGGGCCAGCCCAAGCCACCGCCCAGCCCCAGACCAGCCTTTTGAGGGTGTGGTCGAGGACGGTGCATCAGTACTGAAACTGGATCCAACCTCTCTTACTTTTTCGTCCCAACTGTCCTCCTTTTACTGTGCATGGTCCCATATCACCTTGGACTGCTGGGTGCTCCACATGGTAGAGAGGGGATATTCCATCCAATTCTGTGCCCTCCCACTCTTCCACCCACCTTCCCCGTCCCTCTTCAGGGACCCCTCTCACAAGCAACTTCTTACATGGGAAGTGCACTAGCTCCTCTCGGTAGGGGCAGTGGGAGAGGTTCCTCAGGAGCAAAGGAGCAAGGGCTTCTACTCCCAGTATTTCCTAATACTGAAAGCCAAGGGTGGCCTCAGGCCCATCCTGGACCTGCAGGAACTCAACAAGTTCGTCAAAAAACTCAGGTTCCGCATTTGGCCTCCATTATCCCCTCATCAGATCCAGGGGACTGGTATGCTGCCCTCGACTTGAAGGACATGTATTTTCACATAGCAATAATTCCTCCTCATAGAAATACTTCAGGTATGTGGTTAACAACAGCCACTATCAGTTTACTGTCCTCCCATTTGGCCTGTTAGCGGCACCTCGGGTGTTTACCAAGTGCATGGCAGTCGTGGCGGCATTCCTGCGCAAGCTGGAATGCTTGCACCTTGACGACTGGCTAATAAAAAAGGCCACTCCAGATCTCAAGTGGAGGCGCAGGTCGCCTTCATAAGAAGGACATTAGACAAACTGGGTCTCCTTATAAATGAGGCCAAATCGACAGTGTCCCCTGTGCAGAGGATTGAGTTTATAGGGGCAGTGCTAGACTCGACTCAAGCCAGGGCATACCTCCCAGAAGCCAGGTTTCGGTCACTGGGCGACATCATACGGGGCCTCGGGCAGTTCCCCACCACTACAGCAAGGAATTGCTTGAAGCTCCTAGGGCACATGGCTGCTTGTACCTACGTAGTACAGCATGCCAGACTCAGGCTTCGCCCACGGCTAGTGTCAGTATATCGACTAGTTCGGGACGCTTTGGACAGGATCATAACCCTGCCTTGCCTGATACTAGACTCCCTCCTGTGGGGGCTTGACCCACAGGTAGTATGTGCAGGGATCCCCTTCACCAGCCCCAAGCCATCCCTCTCATTAGTGACAAATGCGTCAGATCTGGTATGGGGGGTACATTTGGGAACCTCAGGTCACAAGGCCTCTGGCCTTGGCGGACCTCACTCTGAATATCAGTGTCAGAGAGCTGAGAGCGGTGCACCTGGCTGCCAGATTTTCAGAGCCCATTTTTCAGGCAGATGTGTATCAGTCCTCATGGACAACACCACGGCAATGTTTTATATCAACAAATGGGGGGGGTGCACGCGCCTCTCCCTTGTGCCAGGAAGCCCTCATGCTGTGGGACTTCTGTGTAGCGCACTTGATACACCTGCAGGTATCAGACCTCCCTGGGATACAGAATGAGCTGGCGGACTGTTACAGCAGGTCTTTTCACGGCCACGAGTGGTCCCTCTGGCCAGACATAGTGAGCTCAATCTTCCAACACTGGGGCTTTCCCCAAGTAGACCTGTTCGCCATGCACCGCAATAGGAAGTGTCAACTATTCTGTTCCTTCCTGAGTCACAGCCCCACGAGCCCAGGCTCCATCGCGGATGCCTTCCTACTTCCATGGGGAGGCTGTCTCCTATACACGTTCCTGCCAGTTCCTCTCGTTCACAGGGTGCTCCTCAAGATCCACAGGGACCGAGCCCTAGTGATATTGATAGCTTTGGCCTGGCCACACCAGCACTGGTTCACATCGCTCCAGGAATGTCCATGGCAACTCCAGTCACCCTACCAGTCGTCCCGGACCTAATCACGCAGGATCACGGCCACCTCCAGCACCCGAACCTCGAGTTGCTCCACCTCACAGCATGGAACCTGATTGGAATAGACATGAACAAGCACTCGAAGAAGAAACTATGTTAAGAGACTATTAATGTTGCACAGTTAAGCATTCAAATGTCAGGAAATGCCAAAGTTATGATTGCTTATACAACCTTAACTCTGCCCCTTTGCTCAAATTGTAGTCTTTAGATGATTACCTGCTATTTGTCATGTAAGACCATATAATATCATTTAGCTTTTTCTAGCTTGCAAAGTACACAGCAAATGAGACAGGCACTCCAAGCATCTGTTCTTACGAACTGTTGCATACACAGGATAATATACCGTGGCTAAAGATGCTACATGTATGTATTTAAGATTGTGGAAAAAAAGATATGATGTTATATTATCTAAGCACTAGAATGTGAGCATATAATTAAAGGCTATTTTGTAATAGCTTGCACAAAAGCTGGCAGAGTTAAGGTTGTTTGTTCAGCCTTAACGTTGGTATTTTTTAACTTTTGAGTGCTTAACTGTGTATCCTTAATAGTCTATCAAATTTGGGGGGGAAAGCTGAAAGGTTATTAAATGGAATTATTATTAAAAATGATCCAAACAGGATCCCAGGAATTACATACCTCAAGCCTCACCTCCATATGAGGGGAACAGCTGTAAAGAGTAGTTAAACATTTTGGTAAGTATAGTTTGATAGAGGCAAACCAGCCTGGCATCTGTGATTATTGCACCCCTTAAGCCCATTAAAGGGTATTTTTGCTTTTTTAAAATGTTAATAAGATAGATAAAAGTGACCAACTAGACATAATTTACCTGAGGTTTCATGAAGCTTTTGATAAGGTTCCTCAAAAGTGGGTATTAAGGGACCTGCATAACTGCTGGGTAAGGAACAACAACTTCTGTACATGACACTTGGTTAGGTGACAGTAAAGAAAGGCATGTATTGAGTTGCTCCATGGAGTGGAAGGGGGGTGAATATGTTATCTATCGTACATTTTTGAATCATTTGGAGGGGGGGACTGGCCATTGAGCTGGTGATGTTTGTTATTCGCACAATGTAGCTTCACCTGGTAAAAATTACAGTGGATCATGTGAAATTCCAGAGGGACTTAAACACACTGGGAGAGCCGGCAGGATGATGGTAAGTGACACCAATAGGGAAAAGTGACAGTGAAGCACAGTGGCATAAGTCAAGGGATGGGTTCACCTCATTTTCTGACAGGACACATGGGCCCTGGTGATAGATACGCAGCGAGCAGGCACTGGCTGTGGCATAAGGGGCTGCAACTTGCCCTCCACCGGGCGGCAGTACAGACAAAAATCGGCATGGTTGGCCTGGAAGGAGGCGTGGCCATGGCAGCTGGAGGAAATAGAGAGTCCGTGCACATTGAGACTTTTCCCCACTGAGTACACAAATGGCTCCAGCGTGGCTGAGTTTTGGAGCAATAGCTTTGGGATGATGGGCTGGAAAGTGGCTTTGCCACATGATTTTCCCTCTCATGTGCCTGCTGTGGATTCTTTCGAATACTCCCTGCAGCTTACAGCACTACAAGGATGAGGTGCCGACTTCAGAACTGCCTTTGCAAGCAGCAGGCACCAATGATGCCTGTAGTTTCACAATAGTACCTTGGTGCACAAGACACAGAATGGATGCAAACCCCTACAGGTCAGAGCCTGCTTCAGGAGCTATGAAACCTGTGACTACGGGGGCCCCTGCTGTGCGGGACAGCTGCAAGTGTGAGATGGGGTGGTGGGGCTGGTACGTGCACTCTGCTAGCTATATAAAGCTCTGTCTCAGGTCCGGGAGAACTACTCCGACGTGGAGAAGGGGGGAGAGAATAATACGCATTTTACAAACATCAATTCATTGATCCCGCCAACCCGCATGTAGGGTACTTTGATCATCCCCAGCACAGAACGATGCAGTGACTTGCTCAAGGTCACGTAGCCGTGCTGTGTGTGGTACTGAACGCTCGATAGTGGCATGGAGTCTTTTGTACTGTCCTCCAAACACAACAGTGAATCAATGTCAGTGCTAGGAGTAAAAATCCTGCGCCGTTTGGCCATGGGTTTGTTCTGCCCGACCAACCCACCCACAGCGCATGGAGAAGGGAGGCCCTTGGATCCTTACTAAATACGGATCTTGTGGTCACATCCCAGCTGGGCCCCCTCATGCTTGGTACTGTACAGACACATCATGGTGAGAAATTTGCTGGCCTCCTTTTTTGACTCCATTGCATGAGTAACTGAACGAGCAGATTGGGAAGGGGGCATGGAGCAGACTGGGAGGCAGCAGTAGCAACTAATGACTAGAGCAAGTGACTGGGACTCAGGACTTCTAGGTTCTATTCCCTTCTCTACCCCCGACTCTCTGCATGACTGTGGGCAAATCCCTTCCTCAGCTTCCCCATTTATAACATGGGGTAATGATAGTGACTCACCTTGTAAAGTGCTTTGAGCCTTGTTGGAAAGCAGTTACAGTCTGCAAGTGCAAATAATGAACACTCTTATTTTTATTGCTGAGAAAGGAAGAGCGATTGTGAGGACTGTCAAGGGAGCTCAGAAACCCTAAAGCGGATTGTACTGTGGTCTTATTTAAAATAAAAAAAAGGAACAAATGAAACATTATGATTTTGTTTTGTTTATTTGGCAGTTATATCCAACTCCCTCCCCACAAAAAAATACAAAACCAAGTAACATAAGTGCACAAATGAAACCTACAGAATACTGATAAATTTCACACACATACACAAGGGAGAGAGAGAGAAAGAAGGGGTTATTTTGTATTGGCCTTTGTAAAAAATGCCTTTCCCGCCCCTTGCAGACTCTACAGCGAATATCCTAGAGAACTGGCATTTTCCTGACTCACTGGCCAGATCACACCCTAGGAATTCGAGATAGAAAAGTCTGTTGTGTGATACGGTTTTTTACCACTCAGCCTGGGTAGGGCTGTTCCTTTTATAACATACTGGGGCCACACCCTTCGACTTGCGAGATGTTCATGCACCATTTGGGTACAACAGCCCTTGAAACCAGCAATGTTTTCAACACGTTACATCTTAAATGATATTTTTCTTCTTAGGGAACACAAAGGAAATGAAAAGGTTCTGTAGGAGGCAGCCCTGTCTCTACAGAGAGCAATTAACTATGGCCCAGTTGTCCTGCTTTAATCTGTGTGGCAGTGAAATCTCACATGCCCAGACTTTGCCTCACCAAGGGTCACTTTTGTGGCTTGTCAGGGGGTACCACATATTTTGCATAAACTGGAGCAGATTGTGGCTACTGTTTTATTAGGGTCATGCTGTTGAGACTACAGATCACAGCATGCAATGTTCCACGTTGACCTGAGCAGCCTGACTGCATTGCATGCTGGGACCTGTAGTCTCCACAGCCTACACACCTACAGTACATTGGAGGATTCTCACAGGTCATGTTGCGTAAAACTCTGCAAACTGCATAACGCCTTCAGCCACAGTTTGATGCCCCCCCCCACTGCACATACTTGGCTCCTCAGCTGACCCTTCCTCCTTTGGGATCTTACTGGTTGGGAAATAAGCTGTTCTTCCCACTGATGAAAATGTTTGCTTTTTAAGGCATGTTGTTGCATTTTCCCTAAGGCACTTTAATGGGGTAAGTGGTCTCAGCTGGAAGGTGGTAGGAAAGGAGGTGGGAGGTATGAGCTACTTTCACTATTTCAGACTAAGGCAAAGAATTAAAACAGTGTGCCAGTGACTCCAGACCCAATGTGCTCTATACATCCATTTGTAGAGCAGGTGGGAAGAGTAGGGGGCATGTCCATCGGGTACTCCCATCTCACCAACCAATTCCTTTGATACCACTAATGAGGGAGAGGGAACAAAAATAATTTCACTCTGAATTCCCAGAGTAGCATTTCCCCCCCCTCAAACTGGGTGTCATCCCCCCCCTGCGTTCTAGGGACTAATTCACTTCTCACCTACTCCAGTGTAAATCTGATGTAATGCCATTGACATTGCTCCTGATTTACACCAACATGAGTCAGAATCAGCTCACTGTCTTAGTTACTTCAAAGCCTCGAAGCACTGTGGGCAGATTCTGATCTCCTGCTGGTGTAAATCTGGAGTAACTGCACTGAAGTCAATGGAGATACCTTAGAGTTACACAGGTATAACTGAGATCAGCGTCTGGCCCTGTCTCTCTGAAGTCCATGGTATGAAGAGACAGTGGCAATATCAAGACCAAGACAACAGTACAAGAGACTAGCCGATAACTGTACCACAGTTCAAGCTTTCTTCTTTCCCTACACTAACTGACTCTTCCCCTTCTCTGCCTGGAAAGCGCTTTGAATAAAGGGAAGGCTACAGCTCAACTTTGCTCATCTTGCCTCAAGCAGAACTAACTCTAACTGAGGCCAATGGGAGGTTTGCTTGAGTAATCACTAGGGAGTGCCAGGCATGAGGTGATTGTTCAGCTTATTCAAAGGGAGAAGACTGAAGCCAGAATCATCTTGACTCAGCCTAAGTGTAATGACTGGGAATGTGCACCAAAGCATAACTGGAACAGGGAAATGGGTGTGTATGTGTGTGTATATGAAGTAAAGTTGAATATAACAGGAGAACCCATTGGGCTTGAGGGGACGGGGTCACTGACACAATACCATTCCCTCAAAGAGTATCACAGTTGTAACTAGGCCCAATGTTCAGAGAAGAAAAAAAGTGGCCAAAAGAAAATGATCCAGAAAGGGAAGCTACAATGGTCAGAGATGGACTGATCTCAGCACACAGGCCTGGCAGGCTGCCAGAGGGGGATGTGCGCAGGTCCCTGATCTTAACCCAATTCAGGTGGAACCTCAGAATACAGGCCAGAGACAATCTGGCTGATTTACCCTTGAATTTGACAGAGGGAGAGAGATGATCACTCACATTGCAGGCTGCAGCTGATAGATGTATTAAAAGGGCTAGCTAGATAGCAAACTAAATATTGGACAGTCCCTCTGTCCTTTGTTTAGTGTATTAGCCTGTACTCCCTTCCAGGCATTCATGTGATTTAGGGAGACCTCGTGCAGTAAAACCTGGCAGCACAGGATGGGATAGTCTGCAAACTAGAGAGCCAGAGAAAGACCCACAGGGTCTGTCTGCGTCCAGCAGCCTCAATGAAGAAACCCCTTTATATTCACTATACCCTGTCCACTGTGAGGGACACTGCAGCACCAAGCTGAGAAGTGCCCTGAAGCTTTGGGCTTAGAAGCTGTTCTGATTGTACATACTGGATACAGGCAAATGCAAACCGTGCACAGGAATCGCAGCACTTTCAAAAGCAACCAGCAAAACCAATGGTTTTGCTTTCTTGAAAGATCTAAAGCTACTGCCTAAAAATACAAAAGCTCAGTTGCTACCCTAGAAAATAAAGTTGTAAAAAAAAAAAAAAAAGGATGTGTGATAAGAGAAAATACGGTAATGTAGCACCTTTGTGAGAGGACTGGAGAGATAGGGGGCTAGGAGGACAACAAAGGGAATAGTGTGACTTTGGAGCCCACAAGGCGTTGGAGGAGCTGCTAGGGATTGGCTGGCTGCAGGCAGGGAGGAGCATGCTGGGCAGCTCACTAGGAACTCCAGGAGTCAAGTAAAGTCAATTAGCCCAAGGGGAGATGCCTGAGGTGAGGCCCATGGAAGCTGGAAGGGGAAGGATGGTGCCAGGTGGACAGGGAGGATGGGGAAAGGACAGAAAGGAGAACAGGAGAGGAGGAGGTTGGGAGAAGGCAGAAAGGTACACGGAAGACAAGAAGATGGTGGTGACCTGAGGCCACATCCCTGGCTGATTGTTCCCCACAGGATGCATGCTCAGCCACAGAACTTTCCCTTACATGTTCCTGCTGCCAAGGTGGGTGCACACTAAACCCTAGAAATTGGAAGATTCCCAGGAGGTTAACGCCCCCCCCCCCAGCACTTACCTCCCCCTTCCCCAGGTTTTCCTTTTGGCACAGAATTCCCTGCTCATTGCCTAAAGACGTCCTCTGTGAGGGGTATTCTGGAGGCTGCTGTAATTCCCTCCTGTCCTCACCAGCCTCCAGCAGTGACTCCCCCGACCAGGTGGACTGTGCTCCCCTCCCCTGCTTCCTTTTTTAATAACAAAACAAAAACCTCATCGCTAAACAACGTAAATATCCGTGACTGGGCAACTGTAGCAGACACTTGTGCATACTGAGCTCGGCGCTGAAGGACAGGGCAGTGGATCTGGCCTGTCCCTTGGGCTCCTCCAGTGAGGAGGCCCCTTATATCTCTTTGGTGCTCATTCGCTTGGTCTTCTCAGCCGTCTCCTGCAGAGAGAGAGAGCATTAGATTGAGGCCCTGCGGTTCCACATTAATGCTGGTGAGAGGTGCCAGCAGACTGAAGGCTTCTGTTTCTCCATAGGACAGTACAACATGGGCAGCAGCAGGCTCACCCCTCAAACTACCTCCATCAAATGTGCCTCACCCCTGCCGTGGAGGGACCATCCCAAAGGGAGATAGGGAGTTCCCCTTACCATGAGCCAGTGCACTCCCCGTCTTTGCTAGGAAATATCTGAGATCCAGAGGAAGAAGGTCTCTAGCAAGGAGAAATTTCCAACACAGATTCTGGACAAAGAGATTCCATCCTAACCTGATGCTTTTGCAGTTCTTGAACGTATCTGGCCAGCTCCTCCTCAGTCAGCTCCTCCTCAGGTTGCTGCCCCCCTACAGGCACCTTCTGGTTCTTCCCTGCAAACACAAGTGAAGTTTAGAGCCATCCCAGGTGTTAGGACAGCTCTCAGATGGTGATACAGAGGTGGGAGGCCAGGAGAGAGCCAGGGTGGGTTCAGCCTGTGTCATGCTACAACAGATCTCAGGCTCACTGGGGCTTGCTTTGTCTGGAGAAGTGAGAGCTGATGAGCTCTGACCCCTTCTTCTTTGCTGTCAGGAAAGAGGGAGGAGTCTGTCCCATCCTGGGGTACATGAGGTGTGCATCCATACAACTCCCCCAAGAGTAAAAGATAAATACATCAGAAATGAACTAGGCTCTACCCTTCCTGCTTATTATTGAAAAAGAAAGCCAGTGGCTAGTTCTGACGCCTTCTCTGGCTAAACAAATCTTGGGCAGATAGAAATACACACGACACACTCCATGTAATTGGCACATCTGCTTATTCAGGACCTCTCTCAGGGAATGTAGCGAAGCCCAATGATATTTAATTTCACTTAATGGACATGCTTTCTGCTCATTTATTGGTATTCAGATCTGCCTGACTCTCATGCCCCTTTGGTCTGCTTACTCCTCTGACAGCAGCCTTTGGTCCCACCACAGCTATGACACAGGCAGAAAGGGTGAGAATTGTTAGCCCATTGCAAGCTACTTGTTTTCTCCCTCCACTTCAACGACCCATGCTAGGTGGCCATGCTGGGTGTCTTGCAGCCACCTCTGATGCTAGCACTGGGCAGGCAGCAGGTACATAACACAATGGGATCCACAACTCCCTAAGCAACAGCATCAGGACTAAAACAGCATCTTCTCTGAATCAGGAATTCTTGTTACTAGGGGCAAAAGGAAACTGCTCATTGGGGTGAATCAATTCAGAGGCCTCTACTGTGTAGCACTGAATTAATTTTTGAAGTAATTCTGTTAACACTTGTTACTGTTTTACTATCTCCACATCTGTTCATGGTGCTGGCATCTCTCTCAGTGGGAGCTACCATGCTACCGACAGTCTTAAGAGGTAATGTGTTCTTAAGAAACAGAGGTGCTGTTTCCATGCAAAGGCCCTTCAGAAGCAGCAGGGAGGCCAGAAGAATGCAGAGCAGCGCTGTGAGGGAGAGCCCAGCTGTTTATCAAGAGAATAAAGCATTTCCCAAAGTCTTACACAGGGGGACCAACTGGCTTCCAATGTGCAACGAACTCTGTGAGATGAGTTGATCCTCCTGACGTAAGGCGTCCAATTAAGAAACCCACTGGGGCTTCCCCATCTGTAGCTCTGCTCTCAGAGCTTGAAACTGATGTGAGGAGACACCACAAGGGACAAGAGATGGATGATCAGTCAAGTTTCATTATAAAGGATACTTCTCTTCACACAAATAATAATTCTTTTTCCTTCTGTAAGAGCTTTTATTTGAAGGCTCTCAAGGCACTTCTCTAACAGTCATAAATTAAGTCTCCTAACCTCTCTCTGGAGTAGGACAGCATCATAATCCCTATTTTACAGAAGCTGGGGAGACTGAGGCACATAGAGGGCAAGTGACTTGCCCAAGGTCTTACAGTGATTGCGAGGAAGAGCTGGGAATAGAAGTCACAGGCCCAGAAACCCAGTGCCTTGCATAAACCAGAAGACAAAACTTCCTCTGTAACTTCCTACTTGCCCCAGCCCTTTGCAGGTTGTACCTACCCTCACAGGTCATGGCAGTGCACACCCAGTTCCCACAGGCACAGACACAGCGGTTGCACTCCACTTGGGTCTCAGCTCCATCTTCATAGGTTTCATCTTCAAGGGCACATTCTAGAAGGAGCAAGAACAAGGGGAATTGGCTTTGATGTACAGGGCAGATACAGGCAATTGGATTCTGGGAGTTCTTTGTTTCCCCCAAAGCACTTGTGAGTTAGTACAGTGACTGCAGGGGCCGTCACAGCCTCTATTCATCACTCCCACCTGCCCTGGGACATGAAGCCCCATCTTCTGTCGAAGAGCACCATGGACAGCATTTTCAGGGAGTGCTTGTGGGATGTCTGACTTTCCACTGGAAGGGGCAAGAGGGAGTTCAGTTTACTGTTCTACCAGCAGTATCACCATGGCCTGCACTGTATCAGCACCACTGAGAATAAGCCTTGGTGTAGGACTTGAAGTCTTTAAACCACGATTTGAGGACTTCAATAGCTCAGACATAAGTTAGGGGTTTGTTACAGGAGTTGGTGGCAGGGCTGGCTCTAGGCACCAGCAAAACAAACAGGTGCTTGGGGTGGCACATTTCTAGGGGCGGCATTCCGGCGCCGGCCATCCCGCCCCTAGAAATGTGCCCCCGCTCGCTTCCGCTCTGCCTGCTCCCGAGCACGCCGCCGCCGCTCTGCTTCTCCCCCCTCCCTCCCAGGCTTGCCGCGCGTGAAACAGCTCGGGTGGAGCAGAGGCGAGCTGGGGCGGGGAGCAGTTCCTATTCCCCTTCCCCCCGTTACTTCCTGCGCTCCCCCCACCCTCGCTCACCTCCGCTCCCTCTGCTCCCCTGAACGTGCTGCCTCTCCCTCGCCTGAGAGGGAGGGGGGAGAAGCGGAGCGGCGGCGTGTTCAGGGGAGCAGGCAGAGCGGAAGTGACCTAGGGCGGGGGGTTGTGCGTGTGTGTGGGGAGCCGCACGAAGCAATGGGGGGGGAATCCGGCAAGCCTGGGGGAGGAGGCAGGCCCGGGGATTTGGGGAAGTGGTTGGGGGAGAGAGCATGAAAAAAAAGCGGGGGGAGGGCCAAAAATTTTTTTGCTTGGGGTGGCAAAAATCCTAGAGCCTGCCCTGGGTGGTTCCGTGACCTGCATTGTGCAGGAGGTCAGACTAGATGATCATAATGGTCCCTTCTGACCTTAAAGTCTATGATTCTATGAACCCAGACCCTCCTGGCCTACTGGTGAGCATACTCCCTAGTGAGACAATTAGATCAGCTGCTACATTATGTTTAATCCTTAGAACGCTGAGCCGTTTCCATGTAAGTTGCAAATCTACATTGGGTTCAGATGGCTTGTGAGCTACAGGAAGTTGATCAGGGAGGGCATCTGGCAATTGAAAGCCAGAGCAAGGCAAGGCTTCTCTCTGGACTGAGACCTGCCCAGTGCCCTGCCTCCTCAATTGTACAGACACGCACTTCTCCTCACATGACCCATCTCCCCACTGCTGAACCCCTTACTTGATCACCCAAACATACATTCCCCACTGACATGCCTTTCTGAAACCCACGTCCCATACACCCTAATACAAGGGGAAGCTGCAGGGCAGGACTGAGGGGCATTGGCAGAGCTGTGTGGGGAGCCCAGGGCTGGAATAGCAGGAGGGGCTGCAGGGCAGGAGTGAGGTGTATTGGACGTGCTGTAGAGTGCCTGCCTTCTCTGTCTGGCTCTAAGCCCTTCTATTCTTTCCCTGCTTTCTGGAGCCCCAGTTTGTTCCCTGGTGCAGGGGAGAAGATCATACTTTTCTCTGGTGGGTTGAAGGACGGGTTGAGGCACTTGAGGAACTCATTGAAGCTGAGTTTCCAGTCGGCATTCTCATCAGACAGCTCAATGAGGGCGTCCACACAGAGTCCCCTGAAAGGAAACAGATACAATGGGCATGGGGCTCAGGGTACTGCCTCTGCTATGGCCCCTGCTCTTCCCGGTGCAGGGATCTGGACAAGGAAGCGCAGGGCAGTAAGTGCTGGGACTCGGGGCCAGGCCAGCAAAATGACTGTTGTAACAGACTCTACCACATATAGAAAGGAGAAACAGGCTCCGATTGCTACTTTGCTGGGGAAGGCAGGGAATGGGGGATTATTCTGAACAAGTTAGTAGCAGAAGCAAATCTCCAGCTCAGCCTTATCAATGCTATTTTATTGTTAGTTTCACTGCAGAACGAAGGCATTGCTGTGAACTTCTGCCTCCCCTCCTCCCGCCCATCAGCACCCCAGGTAGAGATGGGCCCGGAATGGACTTTTCATTTTGCTGGCAACTCTGAAAAAACAAAAAAATGTTTCCTTTTGAGTCAAACCAAAAACACATGTTTTTCTCAATTTATGGTGAATTGAAAAGTTGAAAAAATTTCAAGTCAGGTTAAATGCTTAATCCTGACATGATTTTTGTTTTATTTCAGGCAGTTTGGAAAGCAAGGAGGACTGGATTTGCAAGACACTGAGGTTGAAGCCAGTAGGAGAACACTTCAATCTCCCTGGACATTCAATAATAGATTTAAAAGTAGCCATCCTTCAACAAAAAAAACTTCAAAAACAGACTTCAAAGAGAAACTGCAGAGTTACAATTCATTTGCGAACTTAACACCATCACCATCAATTTGGGGTTGAATAGGGACTGGGAGTGGCTGGCTCACTACAGAAGCAATTTTCCCTCTCTTGGTATTGACACCTCCTCATCAGTTATTGGGAGTGGACCACATCCACCCTGACTGAATTGGCCTTGTCAACACTGGTTCTCCACTTGTGAGGTAACTCCCTTCTCTTCATGTGCCAGTATATTTATGCCTGTATCTCTAATTTTCACTCCATGCATCTGATGAAGTGGGTTTTTTAGCCACAAAAGCTTATGCACAAATAAATCTGTTAGACTTTAAGGTGCCACCAGACTCGTCGTTGTTTTTGTGGATACAGACTAACATGGCTACCCCTCTGATACTTGAGGTTGGTGTGAATTCTCTTGCCATTTTGAGTGTTACTTCCCAATGGTTGTTTGACTAATGATTGGCAGCTAGCTCTCCCTTCACGTCTGCTGCCCCTCCCGCTTGCCTCCCTGCCCCAGGTTACCTGAGTAGCTTGTTGGTCTCTTGGTCCACATAGGTGGTGATGTTAATAGCAGTTTCATTCTGTTCCACAAACTTCAGGAACTCATTGGAGTCCAGGCGAGAATCCCCACCATCGAAGCTCTATAGGGGTGAGAAGATGGACACAAGAGGGCTGAGGCATTGTCCTATTCCCATTCCTTTCCCTTTTCCACACACACTTGCAAATGGAGCTAGGTGAATGACCGATTCTTTGGCTCAGTGGCAATGCCAATAAATTGGAAAAACAAAGTTTGGTGTGGGCTGAACTGAATCAGAAATGGTTTGGAATTTCCGGTGAATTGACAAAGCCCTTTCGGGTCTGCTCTACAGCCGGGATTCACACCTGGGTCTTCCACATCCCAAGTGAGTGCCCTTCTCACTGGGCTAAAGGTTATAGGGTGGGGGGAAGAAGGGGATGGAAAGGGAGAGAAGGAAAGAAAGCGGAAGTGCCAGCAGCTGCAGCACCATCTCTTCCTCTTCCTCTGGCCATTTTGTCAATGGCTGAAACTATTTGGGTAAAATTTCTGAATAGTTTTGGTCACCCCAAACTACAATTTTCATCAAATAAACTAGAAGTCCAAAAACTTTCACCCAGCTCTATTTGCGAATACTTAGCACTGTGTAGCACTTTGCATCTTCAAATCCCAACTTTTTTGTGGGGCAGATATCATTCCCCCGTATTCTGCAGAAAAGGAAACCGAGGCTTGTAGATAGGAAGTGACTTATCTATACCACCCAGAGAGTTGGTGTTAGAGCTGGGATGAGAATGCAGGAGTCCTGATTCCCACTCCTCTGCACTGGCCGCTGGTCCACACTGATTCTCATTCACCTCTGGCTGCTTGCTTTATAGCCGCAGCATGATCACATCATTTCCTCCCTTTGTTCCAGGTGGCCCTTAGCTTCCATACATTTTCTGGCATGAAATGGACCAATTATGTTTTAGCGGTGCTGGGTTGGTGCAAACTTTCAGACAGGTGTAAAACCAGGGTCTTGACTGTCATGTGCTAATGGCAAAGAATCACAGGAAAAGTCACTTTCTGCTAACTCTGAACAAGAGACTTCATTAGAATAAGGAAACGAGGATTATCCCTCAAGCTGCTCTGTCTCCCTCTGCTTCACTGCAGAGCTTCTGCCTAGAACAATCCTCGGCCCCCATGTGCCTGTCTTCCAGCTATTGATTTAAAGAAAAAGAACCGATATTTTCACAGTAGCCACATTTGGCCATGAAGATCCCATGTCACTTAAGAGTGGAGTGTTTAGCCACAGTGTCCTAGCTAAATTCCAAGGAGAGTACTTACACTCTACCTTCATAAATTCCTTCTGCAGTTTCAGGATTCCTTTTCACTCCCTATCCTAACCTGGTGCATAGTGTTGCAGTGTACTTTTCAGCAGCTGCTGTGTCCCTTCCCAACTCAGGCGGTTGCAATGCAGAGGTGGGAGAAAAGAATCCTGTTTACTGAATGCTATAAGGGGTGCTGGAGAAATTTTGCTGTGTGGCTGGGTCAAGACACTTCCACTCCTTGTGTCTTAGTTCCCTCTGGTGTCCTGAGGCTCCATTCATCAGTGCCTGTAGATTGCTTTGAGACCCCCAGATGAAAAGTGGTAGGGCAGGGAAAATTATTATCCTCTCTGCAGCCAGTGCATAATGGTCCTGCTAATGTGTCTCCAGCTCCATGGGCTCTGAACATCACATGTCCCCCAACATTGTTTACAAGGAGGGCCACAGTTTCCACAGAATCAGGTTCAGTGAAGTCTGCTTTGTCCAGCACTGCATGTCCCCCTGCTGCCCTGAGGTCCCTGTATGGGATCAAGAGGCCTAATAGCACTTGACACAAATCCCTTTGCAGGTCTAGCCCTTGGTGGCTCATGTCCCATACTTGAGTCACACTAATGAATCTCACAAGACAGGGTCTCATAAGGGAAATGGCTGAGCCCCCTAACTGCTGACCACTACTGAAAGAGAAGAGGAAACGAGTTGCCTCCGACACTCCCTGCTACTGAATTCAGCAAAAATGAGTTGCAGTATCCACAGTGGACGAAGAGGTGGTGCTGCAGGGCAGGACTGAGGTGCACTGGCCGAGCAGTGTGGGGAACCTAGGACTGTGATAGCAGGGGGTGGGGAGGAAGAACAACTGCAGAGCAGCAGTAAGGGGCATTGGTAGAGCTGTGTGGGGAGCCCAGGACGGGATAGCAGGGGTTGGGGAGGAAGAACAACTGCAGAGCAGCAGTGAGGGGCATTGGCAGAGTTGTGTGGGGAGCCCAGGACTGGGATATCCTGGGGGGTGGGGGGGCTGCAGGGCAGGAGTGAGGGGCATTGGCAGAGCTGTGTGGGGAGCCCAGGACTGGGATAGCCTGGGGGGTGGGGGGGCTGCAGGGCAGGAGTAAGGGGCATTGGCAGAACTGTGTGGGGACCCAGGACTGGGATAGCCTGGGGGACTGCAGGGCAGGAGTGAGGGCCAATACTGGGTGAGGTTCCATGGCTACAGCAGAATTCCTACAGGTCAGGGCTGAGATGTATTTGTCAAGCTATGTAGGAATATTTGCACAATCTCCGCCACCATTTATTATGCCTCACTCACATCAGCCCTGTTAGTCCCCAGTTCTCACACGGACTAAATTTCATCCCAAAATATTGTAAAGCCCCTGGGGAATGGGTGTTACCTGGTGGATGCCATTAAATGCCCAGGATAAACTGGGGGCAAGGGGTGTTAGCTTTTGCTTTCCTGCTGAGAAAGGCTATGGCTTTGTCACGGGAGCATTCCCCAGCCTGAGGCTGGAATCAGCGGACAAAGGAAAGAGGAAACTGTGAGATGCTCAATCAAGTGAGCAGGAGCTGGTTTGCCTCTGTGCTGCAGACACAGGTTTTCATTGGGCTCATAGCAGGGGGAGTGCTCCTCAGAGTGCTGACATCAGCGGAGTGAGCACATGGCTGGCTCTGGATAATACATCACAGCCTGTGGCACAGGGCGGCCCTTTGAGGAGGGAGCTGGGGGCGGTGTGTTTGTGGGGGGGAGGGATTGCGTAGCTCTACCCTGCAGGTCACCCCATCATTTGGGGCGACGGCAGGTGCCCAAGGGTGAGCCTGAGGCAGTGAATCACTGGAGGGCTTCCATAAAAGGCACCAGTGTTAATGGCTATAAAGGCTGAGAGCTTGGGGCAGGGAGGGAGCAAAGAGGCTGGCTTCTCGGGTCCCACCAGGGGGTCCCATCGCCATGGCAAATTTCAGAGCTAACTCCTGCCAGGTGCCATTAATCTCTCACTGTCAACACCTCCTTATTTAAACCATCTGGTCCCCAGCTCCCCGCAGGCTCTGGGCCACGGCAGGATGGGGAGGGGGGGATGTGCTGAGGGTGGCAGAAGCAAGCAGGGAGTGTGGGATCTGCCAGTTACACAAGGGGAGGGAAGGAGGGAGGGACGGGAGTTTACTGACTCCAAGGAAGGCACTGAATGAAAAGGCTGCGAAGTGTAAGAGGCTATTCTCTCTCTTCCTGGCTGGGGATTTGAGCCGAGTCTCTTGCCGCATCAGGGGCTTTATCCTTTGAGATTGGGCTCCCAAGGAAAAGCCCCCACATGCCTCCCACCCCAATCTGAATTGGGGCAAAGGGCTAGGACCACCCCCAACCTCTTCCCTGTGCCTCACTTCCACTTGCCCCTCCCTGCTGCGTTTCTTGTCTCTGAAGGCTCAGCACTTACATCTTCCTCTCCCTTTTCCTCAGTTTTTCCTCTGCAGTTCCCCACCCCCACCTACCTGAAGAGGGGGGGCAGCTGCCTGTGTGTGGGTGGGCAGGGGGGGAGGGAAAGGGGGAGGCGGGAGGTGCTGCTGCAGGCAGCTCCGGGCCTGTACTTGGTCACTCTTTGTATTACATAAGAACCGCCCCAGACACTCTGGCCTTACTCACACTGCAGGGGCTTCACTTACTATAGCCACCTGGCATGTCACTGAAAAGTGCCAGCAGCACTGCATAACAGCGTAGGGCAGGAAATAAGGGCTCATCTCTAGGGCTGCCCCAGCCCTCTTTACCTTGAAATACTTGTCCAGGACTTCGCTGTAGTTACTGCCCTTGGAGAACCAGCCATCTGGAATGATCTCAGCCTCAAGCCATTGGATAATGCGACGCCGGAGCTCGTCCCTGTCAGACTGGTAGCAGACAACTGCTCAGGAAGAAGTGAAAGAAAGGGTGAGCGAAGAAGAAATGCAACTGAGAGTACATAAAGAAACAATTGAAAAACCAACACCAGGTTACAAGTGACAGAGTTTCCCTTTATCACAGAAGGGGTGTGAACCGAGATCAGCAATCTCCAAACCCAGCTGGAGGTGCTGAGTGGTGAGCAATGTTTGGGATGAGGGTGACACCCAGTGGAAAGGCAGGAGAATGGTAACGACTTAATCCCCTCAATCCCCTTTGCTTTGGTGATTTCCTCTCCCTCTTGTCATGCGGCAGGTGGAAGATGACAAAGATCGATCCAGAGCCGACTCCTCTCTGGTCATACACAATGTTATCCTCCAGGGGGCTGACAGAACACCCAGCCTGAGGAGGGAAGGAGGCTGACCATCCTGGTCCCCCCAATCTCTTGTGCCATGGGGAGAGCAAATGTATTTAGAACTGGCAAAGGGCACCAGATTGGCAGCCATGGAGAGAATAAAGATCTCCATCCACAGTCTTGGGATAGCCTGGGCTGAGCAAACTTCCCTTACTACACCCTCTGCTAGTGTCCCCCAGCACTGAACTTGAGAAGCCCATCTCTCAGGGGGAGGGGATTTCAGTCTCCAAGCCTCTCCACTATGTCTGTCATGGCTATGACACCATTGCATACAAAAAGGAAGAGAGTAAGTGCTCATCAGAGATCGAACTGAGTTTGTTTGCTAAGCCACTACTCTCCCATGGTGGCTGCAGTCGTATGTGCCAGAATCTGATCTTTTATTTAAGAAAACCAAAAATTTAGGGCCAGGCCCTCAACTTGTGTAAATTGTCACATATCCATTAAAGTCAATGGAGCTATGACAGTTTACCCTAGCTGAGGATCTGGCCCTAAGGAGCTAGTCCTTATGGCTGAAAAGAAAACCTCCCATAACCAGACAGACAGGGAAAGAGTAGCTGGGGGTTCTGTAAGGTCAGCTATGAATTCTTTGGTCGTTATGATGTGATTGTCACGGCCCGAGAAGGTCCTTTGCCTTAGGTTTGCATTCAGGAATTGATTTGTCTTATAAGGATTATTATTATTTATTATTTGTATTATGACAGCTCCTAGAGGCCTTCACTGACATCAAGACCCCATTGTACTAAGCACTGTACATACACATAGTAAAAGATAGTCCATGCTTTGAAGAGCTTACAGTATAGACAGACAAAACAAAGAAAGAATGGGAGGGGAAACGGGGGGTGCAGGGAGATTAAGGCCTGCCTAAAATCACACAGCAGGTTGGTGGAAGAGAACCCAGGTCTCCTGACTCAGTCCAGTGCCCTATTCACAAAACAGTGCTGCCCTGTTTCAATGGCATAATAACCTAGCCATCCTTGAAGCATACTTTGGAAAGCGTCTGCATAAAAATGGGACATGGGACTACATGTTTTACTGTGTATCTGACTCTACATCAAATGTGCTCAGGGAACAGGATGGCTGCTTTATCTATCAGCACTACCAACTCAGCCTGGTTTCTGAGAGTCAAGCTGGGTTCTTTTCATCTTGTGCATCATCACCAGTAACCCTGACCATCAAAGTGCAGTTGAGCAGTCTGCCTCCGTACCCCTCACACTAAAGATTCTGCAATGGGAACTTTGTCAACAATTCTGCTGATGCTAACAATTCTGCACAAGCCTCAGGAGCATCTGACTCCCTTTACCAAAGCTGTATGAGCTCTGTATGCAGTGCTGTTGTAGCCGTGTTGGTCTCAGGATATTAAAGTGACAAGGTGGGTGAGGTAATAGCTTTTAATGGACGAACTGCTGTTGGTATGACAAAAGCTTTTGAGCTTACACAAAGCTCTTCTTCACTCAGGCCTGGCCTACACTACAGTTAGGTTGACGTAAGGCAGCTCCCACAATGTACCTCTCCCACTACACAGACTTAATAACTCCACCTCCACCAGAAACGTAGTGCTTAGTTCGATGTAGTTAGGTCGATGCAGTGTCAGTGTAGACACCGCGTTGCTTACATCGATTGTTGCTACCTTTCAGAAGCCATCCCACAATGCCCCACGCTGACAGTTAAATCGGTGCAAGCATTCCTGGTGAGGCCGCGCACTGCTGCCACAAGAAGTGTAGTGTGGACGTGTAAAACCAATTCAGTTACCGCAGTGGCTGTACGTCAACATAATTTAGGTTGACTTAATTTTGTAGTGTAGACTTGCCCTCAGATCTGGGAAATGTACTCAGAGTCATAGATAAATACAAGGTGAAACAGTGTTTAGCACAGTTCTCAAACTGTGGGTCGGGACCCCAAAGTGGGTCGCAACCCAGGCTGGCATTAGACTTGCTGGGGCCCAGGGCCAGGGCCAAAGCCCAAGCCCTACCACTCGGGGCCAAAGTGCGAGTCCCACTGTCTGTGGCTGAAGCCCTTCAGCTTTGCTCCCCAGTCCCGAGGCGGCAGGGCTTGGGTGGGCTCGGACTTCGGTCCCCCGTCCTGGGGTCGTGTAGTAATTTTTGTTATCCGAAGGGGGTTGTGGTGTAATGAAGTTTGAGAACCCCAACTTTAGCATAAGTAGTTAACACATATTTCAAAGGACCATTCAAGGTGAAGTGGCCAGTTAACACCTCTCCAGTTGTAAGGGGGAAAGGCTGGGGGTGGTGGTAAAGCGTCACCATTAGCTTTTTTGAAATGTGTGTTAACTACTTATGCTAAACAATTGGTTCCACCTTGTATGTAGTTGTGACACCGTGGGTATGTCTACACAGCAAAGAAAAACCCGCAGCTGGCCCATGCTAGTGGACTCAGGCTTGCAGGGCTTGGGCTAAGGGACTGTTTCATTTGCTGTGTGGATTTCTGGGCTTGGGCTGGAGTCCAGGCTCTAGGACCAAGTGGGATGGGAGGGTCCCAGAGTTCGGGCTCCAGCCACAGCCCAGAAGTCTACACTGCAATGAAACAGCCCCGCAGCCCGAGCCCAAGCCTGAGTTGGCTGGCATGTACCAGCCATGGGTCTTTCTTTGCTGTGTAGACATACCCTGTGAGTACCTTTCTCAGATCTGAAGGAGAGCTGTGTGTAAGCTCAAAAGCTCGTCTCTCTCACCAGCAGAAGTTATCCCATTAAAAGGTATTATCCTCACCAACACAGAGCTCTGCATGGCTAACAGGAGTAAAAATCAGTCAGATCACATTTCAGTCAGTAGATTCAGCAGCTTGGACTGTGCTACATCCAGGTAGCCCATCTGGGGAGTAAGGAGGGACCAGTTTTACTTAGTCATTTTTCTAACCTATCTTCGATCTGAAAATAAACAGCAATCTATTATTATTATTCACAATTATGTATGTTTATCGATCCTCAAAGTGCTTTACCACCATTAGTATTATCACCCCCATTTTACAAACAGAGAAGCTGAGGCACAGGAAAGTGAAGTGTCTTGATCAAGGCCACATAGGGAATCAGCATTAGAGCTAGGAATAGACATGAAAACTCCTGGTTCCCAGTCCTATGCTCCGCCCACTATGTTGCACCTCTCAATCTCCCTGTCCCTTAGCCAGGCACAGGCTCTGTAATGTGAAAGTCTGCAGGTAAATTCTGTCCCCACTCTGGGAACAGATGTGTTTTTCTATTCATTCCACCTTAAAGCTGTGCAGTTCCCTGTCAAACTGCCCATTCTTCCACCATGCAAATACGCTGGGAGGAATTCAGAGCTCTCAGGTGTGGCGGGGGAGGAGATGGTTTCTTACCTGGGCTTGCGACTGGATTCTCAGACTTCTTCTCTGTCAGTGGAAACATGGGAACGGATGTTAATGAGCAGGAAAAAAAAGGTTTCACTATTTCATTTACGTCCTGACATGGTGTATCAGAGTGACATGAGACTCTCCCTCACGTGAAACAAATGGTGAGCGGGGAGGGATTCAGCTCTGTGAGTTTGCGGCCTCTGAAGGCCCCTGTTACTTCCTAGCAATAGGGCACCTTTGGTGATGGTGGGGCTTATCTCAGCAGGAAGGATATCAGGTAGTTCTGGATTGCGCTCCCTAGCACATTCCCTCATATTCCTCTTTGGAGTTGCTCCTTTAAAAGACCAGTGTTACCATAGAAAGTGTGAGTCCTTTGAAAGGTCAGGACTCCTCTTGTCCCTCGTTGGTGCAGGTGGTGTCAGAACATGGGCACAGATTTCTTGTAGCTCAGGGCACCCACATGGTGTGACACAGAGGACCATGTGGACAACTGGCTAGGAGCCCAAGAGCAACACTCAAGTAAGCAAAATCCTAAGCTATATCTACACTACAGCAGGATCGATGCTCCAGGGATTGATACATTAGGGGTCGATTTAACGGGTCCAGTGAAGACCCACCAAAGCGACTGCAGATGGCTCTCCAGTCGACCCCAGAACTCCACCCTGAACGAGAAGAGTAAGATAAGTCGATGGGAGAGTGTCTCCCATCAACCCAGCACGGTGAAGACACCTCAGTAAGTTGACCTAAGCTACATCGACTCCAGCTATGTTATTCAGGAAGCTGGAGTTGTGTAACTTAGGCTGACTTACTGCGGTAGTGTAGACATAAAGTGAGTTCTGTCTCCTGGAGTCAGTGAGCTTTTGGAACTGTCCAATTCTCCACATCATTTAGTGGACCCGGACGTTCCTTAACAGGTGGATGGAAAGGGCATGTTGATTGTGTTGGTTGTTGGAAGGAAGAGGCAGCTAGAAGCCATGTTATGGGGGCCCCTTAATCTCATTTGTGGTCTCTGTCAGGGAACAGAAGGCACAAGGTTGTTTTCTCCTCCATTGCACCTCCTCCCAGGGTCTTGTTTGAGTGACAGTAGGTCCAAAGCCCTCAGGGCTGGCTTTACCTTTACAGTGGCCATCATAGTCCACCTGGATTTTGGAGCCAGTAAGGCAGGCATCACGATGCAACTCGCAGTGGTTCAGGTACGTCTTGCCATTGCTGCCACACACAGGCCTCTTATGAGGTTTGCATTGCTGAAAAAGAGCCAGAAAGAGAAGAGCTTTACCCACCGCCACGGATCCCAGGATGGCTGGAGGGAGGCAGTGTGTAAGCCCCAGCATCAGCCCAGCTCATGGGCACTGTGCACATCTCCCTCAGCGCAAGTAGGGACTGAGAGATACTAACTACCCAGAACCTATAAGATCTTGTGCAGGAGCCGAGTGGTCTGTAAAATGGGGACCCCCTCACCCGGAAACATCGGTTTCCCCAGCCCCCCGCACTACCACCATTCAGGTGACTTAATGAAAGCAGATTTACTGAAGAACACAGAAGTTAATCACTAGTATCTATACTATGTTTGTCTCTGCTTCTGGGTGTGTGAGTTTGTGTGTGTGCACAAACCTGTGTGTCTCTAAGTGACTTTGTGTGTATGTGTGTGTGTGTGTGTGTGTGTGTATGTGTAAGTCTTTCTTTGGGTGGATCTGTCTGCATGGGCTGCAGACACCATCTCAAGGTTTCTGCTGGGGAACTGAAGGTAGGCTCGCAGCTGAGAACCTGGGGCTTTGTCTGGAAGGGACACAGTAGATTATCCAAAGAGAAGGAATTTGGCGTTGACAACGTTTGGGCTGGGGGTTTCCTTTTTGTGTTTCTTTTAGCTTGGGTAAAGGTAATCAACCCAGTCAGTTTGCTTACAGCTCCTTTCACTTTCCAGTTCCCAGGATGGCAGCATCCGGGTTGCGAACACTGAGGCGGGGGGACAGGAGGGGTTCTTTAAAAAACAGTGTTCCATTGGTGTAAGAACGTATGGCTTTTTGTAAGGGGAAGAGAACAGCAAAATGGGCAGGTTCCGTGTCCCTAAAACTGTCCCTTCTCTCAAGGTCCATCTCAGTATATCTGTAGAGATTTTTTTATTTTAAAAAAGTGCTTAGTGCTGGTTTCTGTAACTCATGCAGACTGGTTATGCTGACAGCTGGCTTGCTGAGAGCATGTGCACCTGCCCACACCAGTCCAACTGTGTGCTGACACCCTGGCACACCTTCCCCACAGGAGGAGTGCTCCAGCCAGCTCTCCCCTGCATAGTTTGACACTCTGGGCTGTGAGGTAAGTGGCGAGGGTATAGGCAGCTCAGCCACACTGGCACTTCCTGGCATGGGTTGGCATCTGTGCTGCAATGCACTAGACGAGAGCACCAGGTTGTGGCAGGGCACTGGGGGCTCATGAGGGGAGAAAAAGGAGCCAGTTCTGGGTGCGCCGGGGGAGTGTATCAGAGAGGATGACAGAGGTAGAGATAGTGTGAGTGACTGGGGAGGAGGAATTGGCAGGGGAGGGCTGGGAAGGAAAGGGGCTGGAGACTGAAGGGCTCCTCTTGGTTTGGGGCTGCTCAAGAGCAACTCCCATTGAAACTCTATTGGCTAAGTGCCCTAGTGTATTTTATCTGGATCCCTTCGACCTCAAGAAGTCCCCTCTCCCCATCTCCTCTCTACCTCCGGTCATCTGGAAGCTGCTCTATGTCCTACCTCGATGCAGAGGCAGGTGGGCTCCCCCTTCTCCGTCACTGCGCACTCCCGCCCGGCTCCACAGAAAACGTTGGCACAGATTTTGGATTTGCTCTTTGGCTCTTCCTTCAGGATACAAAGTGAGAGACAGAGACAGTGTTACTGAAAACAGTCCCACCTTCAGCTCACAGTGGGTCATAGCTTTTTGCAAAGTTCATGCACATTTTAGACTGAACCAAATTGCACAAACTAGCATCTCATAGATGGACGAATGAGAAGGAAATGACCAATCTTTCTGTGCAGCTCAGCCAGCCAGCGACTGAGAGCTTGTGAGAACCTGACACTGCTCCAGAGGGTGCAAATTCCAAGAACGGAGGATCTGCTCAGAGTGATGCAAGGGGATATAATGAGGAATGGGGTGAATCTGAGCAGAAGATCTAGTCTGAATACCAGGAATAAATTCCTGGCAGTGAGACTTATTAGGCTGTGAAATCATCTCCCAAGGGAAGGGGTGGAAGCTTTCTTGTGTGGGAGCCTTAAAAGTAAGTTGGACAACGCCCTGGCGAGAATACACTCTAGAGTTCAATCCTGAACAGTAACAGAGAAATCACCACGGATAAGACCAATGGCTTACTTGTCCCAGTGTCTCTCTGCAACACTACACCAGCACATGTAGCCCAGGATCCTGCCTCCACTAGTAGCTCAGTGTCAGGGTGCGTCACAGGAAGAAATTCCATAATGGATAACTATGCAATAACTTTCCCATGGGGGAAATGTCTTC
This sequence comes from Caretta caretta, assembly GCF_965140235.1. Lineage (NCBI taxonomy): Eukaryota > Metazoa > Chordata > Testudines > Cheloniidae > Caretta > Caretta caretta. The sequence goes on from NC_134206.1 coordinate 206,996,819, forward strand.
CTAGCCCCAGACAGTTATTAGTTGTCCTATGACCTGAAGCATGAGGTTTATTTGTCTAATACATTTTTATCTTATCCAATGTCACTGCAAATATTCTTGTTACTATTACAAGTGTCCAGTCCTTTTCTGTATACTATTAAGCTCTTGAACTCAATGACAACTAAAGGCAATGGTTGCCACTGGTTTGTGATGCACTCTATAAAAGTGTATTTGCTTTTATCAGTTTTTAGTTTGCTGCCTTTTAATTTCATTGCAGGACCCCTTGTTCTTGTACTATGAGAGAGGAAGATGGATGGTTCCTTGGTTAGGACACTAGCTTGGAACTTGGGTGTCCCAGGTTCAGCTCCCTTTCTACCAGACTTCCTGAATGACCTTGGGCAAGTCACTGAATTTCTCTGTGCATCAGTTCTCCATTTGTAAAATGGGATCATAGATGCCAAGGCCAGAAGGGACTGCTGTGATCACCTAGACTGACCTCCTGTAGAACACAGGCCATAGAAGTTCCCCAAAATAATTCCTAGAGCAGATGTTTTAGAAAAACATCCAATCCTGACTTAAAAATAGTCAGTGATGGAGAATCCACCACAACACTTGGTAAGTTGTTCCAATGGTTAATTACTGTCACTGTTAAAAGTCTATGCCTTTATCCAGTCTAAATTCATCTAGTTTCAGCTTCTGTGCATTGGATCATGGTATACCTTTGTCTGCTCAACTGAAAAGCCCATTATTAAATATTTGTTCCCTGCGTAGATACCTATAGACTGAGATCAAGTCACCCATTAATCTTCCCTTTGTTAAGCTAAATAGACTGAGCGCTTTGAGTCTGTCACTATAAGTAAGGATATGATTGTGTCACAGAGGTCTCAGATTCTGTGACTTTAACAGACCTCTGTGATTTCTTCAGCTTCAGCGGCATGCCTTGAGCAGCAGTAGGACTGGCTCAGCAATCAGCAGTCAGCCTCCAGTGCAGGAGCAGCAACAGGGCTGGAGCAGTGGCTGGCAGTCAGCCTCGGTGGGGCTCCCACTGTTAGTCCTCTCTGGCCCTTCCAGGCATTTTTAGTAAAAGTCACAGACTGGTCATGGGCTTCCATGAATTTTCCATGAAATTTTGCCCGTGACCTGTCCGTGACTGTCATTAAAAATACTTGTAACAAAATCTTAACCTTAACTATAAGGCATGTTTTCTAATCCTTTACTCATTTTTGTGGCTCTTCTCTGAACTCTCTCCAATCCTTCTTGAATTGTGGGCACCAGAACAGTACACAGTCTTCTAGTGTCAAATACAGAGGTAAAATAATCTTTCTATTCCTACTCTAGATTCCCCTGTTTATGCATTCCAGGATTGCATTAGCTTTTTTGTCCACACTGGGAGCTCATGTTCAGATCCCCTACATCCCCAAATCCTCCCTCCCCATTTTGTCAGGGATGGTTTTAGTAAAAGTCAGGGACAGGTCACGGGCAAGAAACAAAAAATCACGGAAGCCTATGACCTGTCCCTGATTTTTACTAAAAATATCCATGACAAAATCGTAGCCTTAGTTACCAGGCACTGTGATGGGGTGCATGGGCACCAGGTTTGTATAATTTTTCATGGTGCCCAGAACGGGTCCAAGCAGAGCCTTCCCGTCCATAGGATGGACCAGGGCAACCGCCCCGGGCCCTGTGCTTCAGGAGGATGTGGGGTCCAGGGCAGCCTAGGGGATTAGTGGGGGGCCTGGAGCCAGCAGCAGCGAGCGACCCAGCCCCAGCCCGCCCTGTCCTGCCCCACCTCTTCCCACCCCTGCTCCACCCCCATTCCACCCCTTCCCCCAAGCGATGCTGGAAGCTGGAGGGGCGGAGTGGAGTGGGGTGGGCTGGGTCAGTCGCCACTGCCGGCACCAAACCACCCTGCTAACCCCCCAGGCCACCCTGGAACCCGTGTCCCCCTGAAGTGCCGGGCCTGGGGTGGTTGCCCCGGTCCATCCTATGGACGGGACGGCTCTAAAAATATAAACCCAAACATTGGTGGAGCCAGGCCCACGTTCCTGAATACTGGTCCACCTCACACAAGGCCTGAATGGGTTAACATGGGCCAGAAGGGACCAATTCACCCCATATGCTACACCTGGAGGGGAACCAGGGTTGGATAGGGTTTAATGGCAGATAAAGCCCAGCAGGAGGAGGAGCTGGGATAGGATTATAACCCAGGAACTGAAAGCAGGAAAGATGGGCTGCAGGAATGAGGTCTGCAGTCACTTCCTAAAGCAGCGGTCCCCAATCTTTTGAGGGTCACCCCCCCTTACCCCTGTCTGTGCCCCTCCATCCCCCAGGAGTGGGGCCACAGCTGAGGGGGTGGACGCAGACCGGGTAAGGGGTCTGAGGCTGGGACCGCAGCTGAGGGAGGGTCTGGGAGCAGGGCCATAGCCAGGGGCCAAGGCTGAGGTGGAAGCGGAGCCGCAGCCAGGCTGTGGTGAGGGCTGGCAGCCAGGCCCATGGCCAGGTGTGACTCTGCTCCCAGACTTGTCCCCAGCCTCGGTCCCAGGCCGGAATGGAGCCATGGCCAGTGGCTGAGGCTGCTGCAGGGCTGGGAGCAGAGCTGCGCTGAGGCTGGGGATGGAGACGGGAGCTGGGGGTGGGGATGGGCTGGATGGCGCTCCCTCCCCACCCCCGTGGAGGCTGGCCTGCTGGATGGTCCTCCATGCCCTGGGTCCTCCATGCCCTGGGTCCTGCCCTCAAGTAGGTAATTTGACAAGAGGCTGAGTGGGGCGAAGTAGCCGTGGGAAGTGGAGGAAGCCCTGGTGGTGAAGTCTAGACATGGACAAGGAGATAGAGAGGTGAGATAGGAAGGAGCCTAGGGAACCAGCAACAGGATCTGATCGTGAGTAGAGACCTAGGTTGCTAGTCACAGGGTCCCTGGACTGGAGCCCGCAGTGGTGGGTGGGCCTGGGATCCCCAACCTGCCACTGGGAAAGTGACACTGGACCTAGACTTGAACTGGAAGACTGCCTAAAATAGCTTGTCCAGTGTGAGTCTGATACCCCAGAAGGAGAGGACTATATCATGACCTGGCTGGAGAGCTGAGTCATGAAGAGGGAACACCCTGAGACATGGAGAAAGAGAGAGGCCACAGTGCGAGCAACTGACAGCAGGGGGTGCTAGATGAGGTGACAGCTAATTCCTAGACCTAGCCTCAAGGAGGCGCACTTGCAGTGAGTGGACCCCTTCACAGACACTTAGTACTATAGTAATAGGGGCCATTCAAGTACCTTAAAAATAAATCAATTGGACATTCCCATTTACTCTATCTAGTCCATTCTTTATTTTATTTCTCTAAATCACATCCTGTCTGTTATTCTCCTTATTAAACTATGTAGTTCTAATCTTGTTAGCCTCTTATCTGAAAGTCTTTCCATGCCTCTAATTGTTTTGGAGATGAGCTGACCACAACTGAACACACTATTCCAGATGAGACTGTTCTACTGATGTGTATATAGTGGCCTTCTAATATGTTCAGTACTATTTTCTATCCCATTGCTTATACACGCTAACATTTTGTTGTTGTGTTTTTAAACCACAGCTGCACAAATAGCTGATGTTCTTATTGAGCTGACAACAATATTTTTAATAGGACTGTTGATTAATCACAGTTAACTCATGCGATTAACTCAAAAAAAATGAATCGTGATTAATCGCACTATTAAACAATTGAAATTTATTAAATATTTGTGGATGTTTTTCAACATTTTCAAATATATTGATTTAAATTACAACACAGAATACAGAGTGTAAGGTGCTCACTTTATATTATTTTTTTATTACAAATATTTGCACTGTAAAAATGATAAAACAAAAGAAATGGTATTTTTCAATTCACCTAATACAAGTACTGCAGTGCAATCTCTTTATTGTGAAAGTGCAACTTATAAATGTAGATTTTTTTTATTACATAACTGCACTCAAAAAACAAAACAATGTAAAACTTTAGAGCCTACAAGTCCATTCAGTTCTACATCTTGTTCAGCCAATCGCTCAGACAAACGAGTTTGTTTACATATGCAGGAGATAATGCTGCCCTCTCCTTGTTTACAATGTCACCTGAAAATGAGAACAGGCGTTTGCATGGAACTGTTGTAGCCGCTGTTGCAAGATATTTGCATTCCAGATGTGCTAAAGATTCATATGTCCCTTTATGCTTCAACCGCCATTCCAGGGGACATGCGTCCATGCTGCTGATGCTCGTTAAAAATATAATGCGCTAATTAAATTTGTGACTGAACTCCTTGGGGGAGAATTGTATGTCTCCTGCTCTGTTTTACCTGCATTCTGCCATATATTTCATGTGATAGCAGTCTCGGATGATGACCCAGCACACGTCGTTCATTGTAAGAACACTTTCACTGAAGATTTGACAAAATGCAAACAAGATACCAATGTGACATTTCTGAAAATAGCTATAGCACTCGACTCAATATTTAAGAATCTGAAGTGCTGTCCAAAATCTGAGAGGGACAATGTGTGGAGCATGCTTTCAGAAGTCTTAAAAGAGCAACACTCTGATGCGGAAAATGCAGAATCCGAACCATCAAAAAAGAAAATCAACCTTCGGCTGGTGGCCTCTGACTCAGATGATGAAAATGAACACGCGTCAGTCCGCACTGCTTTGGATGGTTATCGAGCAGAATCTGTCATAGCATGGACGCATGTCCTTTGGAATGGTGTTAGGAGAGCAAAATGGAGCTACCCAAGCTGGAATTTAGATAGGGTATCTACTCTTTGAAAATATGCTGTAGGATCCTTAATAATCTATCTTAGGTTTTTATATATAGTGCCAAGCACTGCAGCATACTAAGGAGCACACAAGACCAGATTCCAGAACAAAAAGAAATAGAGTTGTGCTGTATGTTATTTTGAAATTAAATCCACCAGATTTGCAATTCAAGTGTCTAGCAACAGGTGGCAGTATCCTCCCTCTCCCTAGCTGCTTCTCCAGTGTGCTGCGGCGTGTGTGCTCTGTATGTGCCTCCTCTGAAATTCAAACCAGTCTCCTGTTCTCATTAAGCTGCGGTTTAGAACCGGAGATGAAGCTATAGGTGCCTGAAGGGGGCACAGCCAAGCTAGCTGGAATTCTCAGACTTCCTCAAACCACCCCGCTGTGGGCTGGCAATATCCCACCCTTGGCAGCAACACCTTCCTTGTACCCCAGAAGAAGGGCTGCTGCTCGCCAGGCGTGGGACAGAAATGTTGGCAGGATGACACAGCAGGAAATGATCTTTTAAGGCAACTTGTCCAAGGACAACCTGCCTCTCAAATGGAGCTGCCAGAATAGAAAATCCAGTTGCTCTGATTTTAATTTTCAATCAAAGTGAGGTATTTTGTGTATGTTTTGAATTAACCCGTATTGTTCATAGCTAGGGACTAGACTCCATGACCCAAAAGGTCCTTTCCAGTCCTGTGTCCATACACCCCTAGTTCGTGGCAGGCTGAAGAGCAGCATTTAAATCCCTACTGCACTGACTGAGGGGCCCCTCAGGCGTGACACTGAAAATGAAAACAGAATGGTTTCTTTGTAGAAATTACTGAATGACTGAAAAAAATCCGATTTGCCTGCCCAGCTATGACTATGATGTATTCTTCCTCCAGCTTCCACTCAGCCAGTTGCACCCCCGACTACATTTTGGGCTATCATCTGCATGGATCCCCTAAGTGGAGTCTGAGGAGCAACTCAGGGGAACGTAAATAATGGGTTAGTGGTTACAGCTTAGACATGGGAATTAGGACTTCTGGGTTCTACTCTGGCTCTGCCTCAGACTTCCTGATGACACTGGGTAAGTACTTTCCCAGTGATATAAATTCTCATAATTTATCTTGAGTCTGGTGGTATTTGGTGTTTGTCTTAAAGCCCCAACTCCTGGAGTCATGTGAATAAGTGAGAATCCCAGCTTTCATTCAGTAGTACAAAGTTAGCCCTCATGGTTGCAGAGAAAAGCTTGAAAACATGACCAGTCAAGGCACAAACACCAGAAGGCAAATAAAAAGAACGCAGAGTATATTTTTGGAATGTTATGATAGTTAAACTAATCTCATATTTGTAGGCCTGACTGGTGATTTCTGAACACTTGGGATTGGTGAGACTGCATCCTCTCTGTGCATCAGTTTCCTCATCTATCACAGTGGGTTTATGAGGGTTAACTAATTAATGTCTAGAAAGTGCTTGGATAGAGAGAAAGCAAAGGGCAGTGGGTTATTAACTGCTGTGTGGTGACATTTACAAGGAAACCCATAAGAAGCCAGTTTTCCTTTTCAGACTCAGGTCAGACAGGCACCTCAGTCACTGCAGCCAAGACACCTAGTTACAGCTCAGCAGCAGTCAGTAAATTACCACATTTCATCTGCCTGGAGGAAGCAGGGAGGAGCCCAGCATGGGGACTGAAATCCTTCTAGATTCTCATTCTCCATGGAGTACAGACCCCAGTGTTTCTGGGAAGCGGGACCCAGGACTATCTGTCTCTTCCTGTGTGCTGCAGTGGCAATAAACTCACTAGCTATTTTTTCAGAGATCATGGGGAAGGCTGCTTGCTACTACCATCAGTGTATACGGAGTGGAAGGGACAAAACCCAAAGCAGCCATGTCCTGGTCAGCTTCACACACAGCCAAGATTATCCAAGACTATCGACACTGGGCCAGGAAACCTACCTATCTAGCTGGTTTCAAGGAAGGCTGGGCAGTGTGGATGGGAACCAGCTCTATTTAAAGAGCATTTAGCAAGCACTCTTGCAAGGGGGTGGGGTCTAAGAATGGTTCAGTCAGGAGGGCAGTGCTGTGCTGTGCACAGGGCCTGGTACTGCAGAGGAAGGCCTGCAGCGAGACACATAAAATGCCTCCTTCCTCAGCAGCCGCTTCCCAAGCTGCAGAAAGTGAGTGGGCAGGGAAGTGACATCTACCAGGTACCTGTAGGCAAATGGTGCTTAACAGTCACGTGCTGCTACAAGGAATCACCATGGCAACAGACAATGCCGGGCTTCAAGGTGGATTTCTAAACTTAGGCAGCTGGGTTTATATTTTTGGCTTCTCTTCTTCAGCACAAACTAAGCGATGAAAGTGTCTGAAGCGCACAGGATTTCCATGGGAGCATTTCATGGCCTCTCTCCCAAGTACGGAGGGAGGGGCACCATACCTGCATGCGCGCGCTAGCAAAAGCGTGTCTCTCGGTGTAGGAATGGCATGGAAGGGTGCACATGTGTGTGTACATGAGTGTGTCCGTGACTGTAGGTGCATGTGGATGTGAGCCTAAGTCTGCAGGAGGAGCTATAGTTGTATATTAAAGACAGGTTGCAGAGCAGCAGCCGTGTTAGTCTGTATTCGCAAAAAGAAAAGGAGGACTTGTGGCACCTTAGAGACTAACCCATTTATTTGAGCATGAGCTTTCGTGGGCTACAGCTCACTTCATCGGATGCAAGAAAGGTGCCACAAGTACTCCTTTTCTTTTTATATTAAAGACAGGCAACTATCTCAAGATACGGGCAGTATTAGCCTAACATGTTCTTCCGGGAAGCCTGTATGCACTGCACCTTTCCTTGCTTTGCCTGGTGCTCACACCTGTGCTAGGAGCTGGGCCACATTAGCCACTGTCATTTTACAAACTTCCAAATTAGATGTGGGGACTTTCCCACAATGAATGTGACATCTGGGGAAGGCAGAAACGCGAGCAGTTCTACCACAAAAACGGATGTATGGAGGGGAGAATGGTGGGTACAAGCAGTACAGTGCAGGTGACCCTATGTCCACTCTGCCCCCCTGCAAACCTGTCCTGTGGTAAGGCAGGTATTCCCAATGGCACACATGCTATGAGAAATTGGCAAGGAAACCAACACATTACATTGGGGGGCCTTAATAACAAGCTAGAAAACAAACCACTCAGATAATTTGGTGTAGATATATACACTGTAAAATCTTCTCTGTTCTCCTTACCCCCTTACCTACTCCTGGCTACAATGGGAAGGGAATTCACGCTATTCAATTGGGATTCAATCCTGCAGCAATTGACATCAACGGGTAGCTTTGGGCTTTCTTTCTTTTTCTCCTCTCTGCCAAAATTAGTTTCGGAATTTAGTAAAATTCCCAGACCCCCTTATACAAGGCTCTGTACTGCTCACTGTAATAACAAGACTGCATTTCTGTCCTGCTCAAAATCCAAGGAGGTCACTGTGCTTTACAGATGTTAATGAATCAAGCCTTCCTGGGAAGCAGTTCAAGATTATGCCCATTTTATACAGGTGAAAAATGAGGCACAGACGCTCCTGCATACACTAGACCAGGGATCAGCAACCTTTGGCACGTGGCCTGCCAGGGAAATCCACTGGCTGGCTGGGACGGTTTGTTTACCTGCAGCTTCTGCAGGTTTGGCCGATCGCAGCTCCCACTGGCCGCGGTTCGCTGTCCCAGGCCAGTGGGAGCTGTGATCAGCCAAACCTGCAGACAAAAGTAAGTTGCAACAAAATGTTGGTTGGAACACCCTGCATTTACAAAGTTTATGCAGCCCCTTGAGTCCACAGGTGGTTGCATCAGTCGGTTGCAACACCTGGGACAAAGTTGTAGTTTAGGTGTAATCAGTGCAATTTACAACAGTCTCTCTCCAGACAGACAGGAGAAAATAAACATTGCAGCTATGTTGGTTCAGCCAGTCCTCCTCCCACTTCTCACAAAGCAGTGCTCTGCATTTGGAAAGTACTCAAAAGACTCTTCTCCTGCTAGGGGTGATGAGCACCGTGAGCTGCATCAGGAGTCCCAGAATGCACTGGCACATCCACATTTGTAAGCTGTGCTGTGAAGTTGCTCAACCATCTCAAGGACATGTGAGGGAACTAAACATTTCTTCCAAGGGATGCCTCTGTAACAGTTTCCTCTCACTGCAAACAGATCCTTAGAGGTGGAATCACTGGATCAAAGACACACAGATCCAGAAAAAGAATCCAGATCTCCTGACTCTCAGTCATGGGCCTTACCCATTGTGGAGCTTGTGAAGGCCCAGTTGAAAAGAGACCGTGGTGGCTCCGGTCAGCACCTCTGACTGGGTTGTTAAAAGTCCAGTAGGTGGCGCAGCGGGGGGCTAAGGCAGGCTCACAATCTGTGGCTCCCGGAAGCGGTCACCAGGTCCCTGCGGCCCCTCGGCAGCCAGGGAGGCGCCGCGTGTTGCCCCTGCCCCTAGTGCTGCCACTGGCCTAGTGCTGCCCTGGCTCCCATTGGCCAGGAACCACGACAAACGGAAGCTGTGGAGGCGGCGTCTGTGGGTGCGAGGAGAGCACACACGGCACAAAGCCGCCTGGCTGCACCTCTGCCTAGGGGTGGTAGGGACCTGGCTGATGCTTCTTGGGACCTACAGTAAGCGCCGTTGGGACCCAGCACCCCAACTCCCTGCCCCAGCCAGGAGTCCCCTCCCACACCCAAACTCCCTCCCAGAGTCCGCGACCCCACACCAACACCCTGCCCCAGCCCTGATCCCCCTCCTGCAACCCAAACCCTCATCCCCGGTCCCACCCCAGAGCCCACCCCCCCAGCCAGAACCCTCACTCTCTTGCACCACAACCACCTGCCCCAGCCTGGAGCACCCTCCTGTACCCCCCACCCAACAGCCTGCACCCCCAGATGGAGTCCTCACCTCCCCCCACACCCCAACCCCCTGCCCGGAGCCATCTCCCACACCCTGAACCCCTCATTTCTGGTCCCACCCAGAGCCCACACCCCCAGCCCAGAGCCCATACCCTACTGCACCCCAACCCCCTGTCCCAGCCTGGAGCCTGATCCCGCACCCCAAACCCTTCATCCCTGGCCCCACCGCAGAGCCGGCACCCGCAGCCAGAGCCCTCACCCCCTCCTGCACCCAAAACCCCTGCCCCAGCCTGGTGAAAGTGAGTGAGGGTAGGGAGAGTAAAGCGATGTAGGGAGGGGGGATAGCATGAGTGGGAGCGGGGCCTCGGAGAAGGGACAGGGCAGGGATGGGGCCTCGGAGAAGAGGCGGAGTGGGGGGTGTTCGGTTTTGTGCGATTAGAAAGTTGGCAGCCCTACTTAATCTGCCTCTAACACCACCTCCATCGTCAAAACATTTCGTTTCATTCTTCACTGATCAGCAAAGTTCCAACAGAAGTGGATGGGTGCTTGGCAATGCAGAGGGGCTGCTAACAGCCAGTATGCCATGGTGCCAGGAATGGAAGCCCTTCTTTGGGAAAGCCCCAACTGCAGAGAAGCCTGTGCCCCAAATCCATCAATCCAACTGCAACAATGCATGTGAGCCACCTTAATCACTTCCTGCAGCTCCTGTTCTCAGCTAACACCAGGGGATTGTTTCAGTTGTTATAAATGAAACACACAATAAAATGCAGCTCCTGGAAGATTTTTAATGCTTAAAATATGAATATTTAATTGAGGCTAGGTTTTGCTAATGGAAGACAAAGGGAGGCATTTCTAACTATGCTGGAAATCAAGGCATGTTCCCAGCCTAAAAGTAGAGGCAGACGGGCCAGGAAAGAACTGGCCTGAAATTCTTAGGACTCAAAGGAGAATATTTCTTGTTTCTGCCCCTCCATTTTTGGCCTTTAGTTCTTTGTTCCATCAGGGAGTAGAAGTGCTGTAATACTGCAAAAAAGGCTGCCCTGGTAGTACAGGTGAGTCGCATCATATGCGCATTTAACTTATGCGAATTCAACTATATGCGCTCGGCAAGAAAAAAGGAAAAATAACAAGATACCTGTAAATAGTGCAGGCGATTCCGCCCACCATTCCACTCAATGAGCGTATGCCCCGGAGTGAGCGTGAGATGGGAGATGTGAATCTGCTATTCCCTCAGTCGATCTCAGTTCCTGTGCGCCTCTCATAGTGGGAGTGTCTCGCCGCACTGACTGTGATTCTAGTGTTTAAAGATACGTATTTTTCGTACAACATGGCCCCTAAACGCAAGCCAACTACTTCATCTGGTGCTCAACCGAAGAAACAGCAATCTGTTCCACTGCTGGAGGAAAAACTGACTGTGTTGGACTTATTGAGAGATGGTATGTTTGTCTCCAACTTGGCGTGTAAATATGACTGCAACGAATCTAGATTCCGTGCCATCAAGATTCGAGAGAGAGAAATTCGTCAAGCCATGGCATCAAGTGCTCCAATAACTGCTAAGCTGACGAGCCATGTGCGTGATAAGACTTTAAAGAAGACTGAAAAGGCATTAAACTTATGGCTGGAAGACATGAACCGTAAACATGTGCCTATGGATAGCAACACGTTGTGAGAAAAGGCCCTTAGTCTCTACGCGCTGTTCAAACCTCCCGGAGGGACAGCCTTCTGATGAGAAGGAATTCAAAGCCAGCCAAGGTTGGCTTAACAGTTTTAGGAACCACTTCAACCTCAAAAACGTGCAGACTACTGGTGAAGCTGCATCTGCCAATGAAGGGGCAGAAAAATCCTACCCCAAACAATTAAAGAAAATCATAGAAGAAAAGGGCTCTCTTCTGGAACAAGTTTTTAATGCTGGCAAGATTGGGCTCTTGGGGAAAAAAATGCTCAACCGCACTTACATTTCGAAATCAGAAAGACAAGCCCCTGGCTTCAAAGCAGCGAAAGACCGTGTTGCTTTGTGGCTCTGCGGCTGGGTATTTAATAAAGCCGGGCTTACTCTACAGGGCTGCACAGCCCCGTGCCCTAAAAGGCAAGAACAAAAATCTCCTGCCTGTGTTCTGGGAATCAAATAAAAAGGCTTGGGTGACGGCAGCATTATTTCTGGATTGGTTCCACAAGTGTTTCATTCCGGAGGTCAAGCGGTACCTTGAAGAGAAAGGACTTTACTCTAAAGTGTTGTTGATTGTAGACAATGCTCCTGGCCACCCTGCGGCACTCCAGTTTGCGCATATTGACATTGAAGTAGTCTTTCTCCCCACCCAATGCCACCTCCATCCTCCAACCTCTCGACCAAGGCATGATTCGCTGTTTCAAGGCCACGTACACAAGGCTTATGTTCTCATGGATACATAGCGCTATGGATGCTGATCCCAATCTTAATGTGATGGAGCATTGGAAGTCCTTCAACGTTGCTGATTGCATCACTTATATTAAACAGGCAATGGATGCAATCAAGCCTGAAACAGTCAATGCATGTTGCCAAAACCTATGGAAAGAATGTGTGAATGATTTTAAGAGTTTCCTGACCGTTAACAAAGACGTGAAACACATTGTTCAGGTGTCCAGGCAAGTGGGTGGTGATGGCTTTGTCAACATCCTTGAGGAAGAAATTGAAGAATTAATTGAGAGCCACAGAGAAACACTGACTAATGAAGAGTTAGAGGAACTGATAAAATCATCTACAGAAGACGAAGATGATGACGACGAACAGGAAGAGCCAGCAAGTTGGAATCTTCATAAATTTGCTGAAGTGTTCCAAGCAGCGAAACACTTGAATGATTTAATTTCTGAATACGATCCCTCTATGGAATGAAGCCTCAAAATCACATGTAGTATTATGGATGATTTGAGACGATATCAAGAAATGTTTGATCAGCTCAAGAGACAACAGCGACAGTTGCCGATCACCATGTTTTTCAAGGAAAAACAACCAGCAGCAGACGAGCCTACGCAAATCAACTTCTCGAGCTGAACCAGACCAACCACTTTGTCTACGACTCGCTCTCCATCACCTCCGTCTCCTGGATCGACATCAAGCCCTGACGACACCCTGTAATTACCCCCTGTAATTAAAAATAGAGTACTGTAAAATTATATTTTGCATATGTACTCTATTATATACTGTACATTACTGTATACATTATACATATTACTGTACAGGGTTGTATACACAAAACCACGTACAGTATACTGTACTTTATTGGCGATTTAAGGGATTTTCAAGGGTAATTTTGACTATACATGATTTTCGCCTTATGCGCGGACTTTAGAACCTAACCCCCGCATAAGATGCGACTCCACTGTATTTCTAGTAGGAGATAAGACATAGGCCATGTCCACACTGCAGAAATGTATCCTGTTAGAAAACATGTTAACTAACATGTAATGCTCACAGCAATGCAAAGAGGCCACAGTGCTCCCTGGGAGAATTCCCCCAGAGCAGGAGCAGAGTAGGGCTGATCCACATAGCTCTATGTTGCATTCCTGTGCAGCCCCCATTGAACATGTAATCTGGCCCAGTCCGTGTGACTCACTCTGTAACAGCTGCTCTCTTGAAATGAAACTGATCTCCAAAATGGAGGGCCTCACAGCAGAGAGAATCCTTAGACATGTCACAGGTGCATTACAAGACACAGTAATTCTGACAAGCATACACCCACACCTAGTCTTGTTGCATGTGCTCCCAGTGAGGAGTGAGGAGGAGCTGGTCTTGTTACAGCTCCCACTGGCATCCATAAAGATATGGCATCCATTTCCAACTGCAGAGGTGAACGGAGCCCAGGCCCCAACCCTCTAGTGAAGAGGAGAGAATCTTTTGCCAGGCAGACCTTCTCCTTTATAGTGAAATTCTGCTTCTAGAGAATTATTTTTGTAGAGAAGGACATGTCACTATCAGAGGCTCCATGGTAACAAGATTCTGGCTTTTCTTTTAAGCTAGCAGGAATATCTGATCAATGCCTCATGAGCTTTGGGAACTCCTATTTTAAATCTAAAATCCCAAAGGAACATTCTGTGATGCCCTGAAGATGGGACAAGGACACAAGAGATTCTTGAGCAGGAGGCCATTCCTAGGCGAAAAAAAACTGATCTGGAAAGTGACTGATAGGAGGAAGAGAATGATTCTGTCTGCACCACTCTCCCTCCTACCCCTGGCTCTGGTCATCTCTCTCCTGGGAACCTCTTTGAACCATAGTAACTGCAGTTTAATGGCCAAAACCACAGTGCCTTTTTCCTTTCCTCCAGCTGGCACTGCAGCATCTATAGAGCAGGGAGCTGGACTGCACTGTGCCACTCCATGCAACAAAACTGCCAGCCAACTCTCACTGCAAGAACTTCCTTGTCAGTGCTGGTTAGGGACAAGGCATCGGACAGCAAGAGCAAAAACTGATTTGCAGGCACCAAGCTGAGCTTGCAGTCTCAGCTGTTGAGGTAGCAGATTTGATCCCAAAGGAAGGTGTGACGTTGCACCCCATAATGCTTTATGGGAATATGCTTATGAATGTACATATGACATAACTGAAATATGTTTTATGCTACATATGCTATGTAACATATCTCTGTAAAGGTTATGATCTACTGAATATATTCATCCTATTTGTATGCATGTATCATTTTTGCATTCAAAGTTATGAATATTGGCTATGTACTTGTTTAATTTTAAGTAGCCGCAGTGAAGCAGTTGGTCAGCTTCCTGAGAAAAGACTAGTCTCACTAAGTGCCCAGTCAAGAAACACTTAAGCCAACAATGAACTTGGAGATGCCAATCCACATCTGAGCTTTCCCAGGAATGTGGCCTGGCTGGTAAGGAACTCAGTCATGCATGGACATGTGACTTGCCCATGTGACTCCATCTTGGAGCTGAATTCTGGATAGGAGAGAGGAGGGAGACCACCCTCAAAAGAAAGTCTATTTAAGCCCCTGGAAACCCTTCCACTTTGTCTTCAGCTGGCTCAAGAGATAGCCTCTCCACCCCCAAAGGTTACCTGAAAGAGACTGTACAGTAACCACAGGAGTGAGTGAGTGATTGCTGGACCCAGACTACAAGGAGGCTAGTCTTTAAAAGAAGCTTACTGGAACATCTCTGAGGGTGAGATTTCATCTATAATCACTTTCTTACTGTATTAGGCATAGACTTGCCCGTTTTATTTTATTTTGTTGGTAATTCACTTTGTTCTGTCTGTTACTACTTGGAACCACTTAAATCCTACTTTTTGTATTTAATAAAATCACTTTTTACTTATTAATTAACCCAGAGTATGTATTAATAACTTGGGGGGGGGGGAACAGCTGTGCATCTCTCTCTATCAGTGTTATAGAGGGTGAACAATTTATGAGTTTATTCTGTATAAGCTTTATACAGGATAAAACGGATTTATTTGGGTTTGAACCCCATTGGGAGCTGAGCATCTAAGTGTTAGAAACAGAAACACTTCTTAAGCTGGTTTCAGAGTAGCAGCCGTGTTAGTCTGTATTCACAAAAAGAAAAGGAGGACTTGTGGCACCTTAGAGACTAACCAATTTATTTGAGCATAAGCTTTCGTGAGTTTATGCTCAAATATATTGGTTAGTCTCTAAGGTGCCACAAGTACTTCTTGAGCGGTTTTCAGTTAAGCCTGCAGCTGCCGGGGGACATGGTTCAGACCCAGGTCTGTGTTTGTAGCAGACTAGCATGTCTGGCTCAACCAGGCAGGGTTCTGAAGTCCCAAGCTGCCAGAGGGAAAATGGGGCTTAGAGGTAGTCCCAGCACATCAGTTGGCAGTCCCAAGGGGGCTTCTGTGATCCAACCTGTCACAGAAGGGAAGAGCTATGAGACAGCAAGATACCACTGCTGCAGAGTCACTCTGCTGGCCATAATCATGTGCTTGAATACTGTGGGGAGGGACACATAGCATGTTTTATTTTGTATTGCACTTAATCAAAAACATCCGGCACTTCAATCTGAAGATCTGAAAGCACTTTACAGGCATTAATGAATTTAGCCTCACAGTCCCTGTTTTTATTAAGCCATTATACCCCTGTTACAGATAGGGAAACAGAGGCACAGAGGTGACATGACTTGCCCAATGTCACACAGTGACTAGGCAGAGCTGGGAACAGAACAAAAATATTCAGTGCCCTGAACCAGCGACAAGACCAGATGGTGGATGGGCTGTGTAAGCCCCTTTCATATCCAAAGGACAATAATCTGACATGTTTCCCTATTCTTAGTGGGTGGCAATTCTAGTTCCCAGATCAATTGAGGAAGGTCCCATGTTGTCATGCCTGGGGTTATGGAATCTATGATTTTCACGTCCTTTTTGTTTGCTTTTTAAAAAAATACCCATGATTTATGACACTTGGGAATTTTGCACATGGGTGGGTGCCTGAGCTGGCAAGAGCTTAAATGACAATCTTAATTGCTGCCAGACCGAGCCCTTGGCTGTATATAAGAGAGGTAGGAACTCTCCCCTTAGGGCTAGTTCATTCACGGACACGGTAGTCCACAAGGCTGTAATTTCTCTGGGTTTGGTGGGAAAGGACAGGGAGCTGAAGCAGCAGTGGCTCCCTCCTGCCTGCCTTGTCCCCACCCTTCTTTGAAATGTTCCTTCTGCCGGTGGGCCACCAAAAAAACATTCTGGCAACTCTTTGCCACCCAGGCAGTCTCCTTCCACTAGGACTACTTGTGAGAGTCCACTCGTGCCCCCAATTGTCTGGGGCACAGCAGAGGGGTCGGGTCAGGGCAGGACGGAGAATCCAGAACACTATCTCCATCTTACAAGGTGGAAACTAAAGTACAAAGATGTGAAATAACTTGCCTAAGGTCACACAGTGAGTCAATGATAGCCTAAAGAATAGCCCCCAGACTAGCTTTAAGGGACCCAAGGAACTCTCTTAGCTGCTCCCATCTTCCCCCTCTGATATTTCCTTCAGAAGGAAAGAAAACATATGGGAAATAACACCAAGAGTTGGGGGTATTTAGTCTTAACTCTTCTACAACTTCAGTCTCCGATGGGTGGCACTCACTTTAAGGGTTGTGGGTGCCCAGGCTGGAGGCTGGGGTGTGTGAACAGCCAATGGGAAGGTTCTGAAAAGGGATGGAGTAAGAGGAATCTGCTAAAGTGTGGGAGTCTGGGGGAGAGTGTAGCTCTGCTATGGACACACAGCATCTGTTGGGACACTGGTGAGGGGGCTGCCCAAGATCAAGGATCTGGGGAAGGACAGGGCTCTGCTGAGAGGTGGGGCTTGCCAAGAAGGGGAGTGCAGGGGAAAAGGTCTGCAGATATATGGGGTTTCAGGCAGGAATGCCAGTGCTGTAAAGCTTTGCCATATAATCTCCCTCAGCAAGGGGGCCAGCTTTTGAGGGGTGGGCAGTTGTGTAATGACAGGAGCGAAGGAGGCTCTCTTGGCTTTTACAATGTGATATTTTTCTACTGAAGTCCTGATGACTGGGGAGCAAATGAAAGTGTGTGGGTTTGGGAGAGAGAGGGAGGGGAGTTAAAACCTAGCTATAAGAGCTCAGTGAAGTGACGAATCATCACAAGAAGAGCAGAAGGGACTTCCCAAGGATACAATGCTTCAGAGAGGGACACTTTCCTCTTCTCACAAGGGTCTAGAAACAGCGAACTAGTGGCAAGCTGATCCCCCAATTTAAAAGGGCAGTTGATTCCCCTGCATAACCACAGAACAGCATAGTTGGGCCATTTGGGGACCAGCACAAGAGGAACTGTGAACCCTGAGTTACTACTGGCTATTTTCCTTCAGTTAATGCTGCCAAACTGACAGCCTTGGAAACAGACCATTGTTAGCCAGGAGGGGGCCCTTCTAGCAGTGAGTGTCCCATTTGATCCTTGGCCTCTTTGCTGACACTGACAACAGGGGAGCTGTGATAGGGTGAAGATCTGGCAGGGAAGAGGAGCTGAAAATTGGTGACAGTGTAAAGTAGGGCTGTCAATTAATCACAGTTAACTCACGTGATTAACTCAAAAATTAATCATGATTAATTGCAGTTTTAATCGCACTGTTAAATTTCAATTGGTAGTCTGTTGTTTATTAAATATTTTGGATGTTTTTCTATATTTGCAAATATATTGATTTCTATTACAACACAGAATGCTAAGTGTACAGTGCTCACTTTATACTATTTTTTATTATAAATATTTGCACTGTAAAAATGGTAAAAGAAAAAGTATTTTTCAGTTCACCTCATACAAGTACTGCAGTTCAATCTCTTCATGGTGAAAGTGCAACTTACGAATGTAGATTTTTTTTTGTTACATAACTGCACTCAAAAACAAAACAACGTAAAACTTTAGCACCTAAAAGTCCACTCAGTCCTACTTCTTGTTCAGCCAATTGCTATTTACGGGAGATAATGCTGCCCGCTTCTTATTTAAGATGTCACCTGAAAGTAAGAACTGGCTTTCACATGGCACTGCTGTAGCTGGCATTGCAAGGTATTTACGTGCCACATATGCTAAACATTCGTATGCCCCTTCGTGCTTTGGACACCATTCCAGAGGACACGCTTGCATGCTGATGACACTCGTTGAAAAAAATAACGCGTTAATTAAATTTGACTGAACTTCTTGGGGGAGAATTCTATGTCTCCTGCTCTGTGCTTTACCCGCATTCTGCCATATATTTCATGTTATAGCAGTCTCAGTTGATGACACGTCATTCGTTTTAAGAACACTTTTGCTGCAGATTTAACAAAACGCAAAGAAGGTACCAGTGTGAGATTTCTAGAGATAGTTACAGCGCTTGACCCAAGATTTAAGAATCTGAAGTACCTTCCAAAATCTGAGAGGGATGAGGTGTGGAGCATGCTTTCAGAAGTTTTAAAAGGGCAACACTCCGATGCAGAAACTACAGAACCCGACCCACCAAAAAAGAAAATCAACCTTCTGCTGGTGGCATCTGACTCAGATGATGAAAATGAACATGCATCGGTCCACTCTGTTTTAGATTGTTATTGAGCAGAACCTGTCATCAGCATGGACACATGTCCTCTGGAATGGTTGTCGAAGCATGAAGGAACATATAAATCTTTTGAGCATCTGGAACATAAATATCTTGTAATGCTGGCTACAACCATGCCATGCGAACGCCTGTTCTCACTTTCAGGTGACATTGTCAATAAGAAGCTGGCAGCATTATTTCCTGCAAATGTAAACAAACTTGTTTGTCTGAGCGATTGGCTGAACAAGAAGTAGGACTGAGTGGACTTGCAGCCTCTACAATTTTACATTGTTTTATTTTTGAGTGCAGTTATATTTTGTACAAAATTCTACATTTGTAAGTTAAACTTTCATGATAAAGAGATTGCACTACAGTACATGTATGAGGTGAATTGAAAAATACTATTTCTTCTGTTTTTTACAGTGCGAATATTTGTAATAAAAATAAGTATAAATTGAGCACTGTACACTTTGTATTCTGTGTTGTAACTGAAATCAATATATTTGAAAATGTAGAAAACATCCAAAAATATTTAAATAAATGGTATTCTATTATTAACAGCGTGATTAATTGTGATTAATTTGTTTAATCGTGCAATTAATTGTGATTAATTTTTTTAATCGCTTGACAGCTCTAGTATAAAGCACTGTATAGAATTTAGAACTACCGTCAGCCTCAGCTCAGATGAGGCCCAGGTCTGGGATAGTAGGAAGGGGCTGCAGGTCAGGAGCAAGGGGCATTGGCAGAACTGAGTGGGGAGCCCAGGACTGGAAATGGCAGAGCTGAATGAGTTAATACTCATAATCCTCTAGAAATCCTTTCAGTGACTGACTGTAAGCTCTTCTCATTCTTGCAATGCAAAGTGCCCAGACCTCCCAGTGATCTGTACTTCAGAGTTAGTGCACACACAGTGGGCTACAGGGGCCTGCACGGAGTCTGTGGTGACTGCGGGGGAGGGGGATGTCCAATGGAAGAAGGCAGATGGAATGAAATGTGCTCCTGCACTCTGTAACTATGGCAACTGCTGGTCAGAGGAAAAGGTTCTAGTCTTCCCAGGAAATGCCTACGGATATGGGAGTGGGGTGGGGTCACGAACCACACATTGGCACCCAGGATCCCCTTTGCCTTGGACTCTGATCTCTGCAGCCACAGACTGCACCAGATAGGACTCTCTCAAGCTTAACATTGGGCTAAATCCTGAGGGCCTGACTCAGGCAAACTGCTCTGTCTATACAACAGGGGAAATCCGATCTAAGCTATGCAATTTCAGTTATGTGAATAGCGTAACTCAAATCGACGTAGCTTAGACCTACTCACCCCAGGGTCCACACTACGCAACGGGAGACACTCTCCAATCGACCCCCCCTACTCTTCTCGATCCGGGGGAGTACAGAAGTCGACAAAAGAGCCATCTGCGGTCGATTTAGTGGGTATTCATTAGACCCACTAAATTGACCACCAATGCACAAGCACTCCCCAAAGGACACACTTTTGTGTGAGGACTGAGCAGCAACAGAGAAAGGAACAGAGGATTTAGCCTCATGGGAACAGAGCTTGCATGAGAACTTCAGGACCCAGCTCTTAAGACCTGCAGAATGAAGCTAATTTTAAAAAATAAAGCCTATTGGAGGGTAGGGGATTTTAAACAATGAGCTCAAGGGAAACCTGAAGAGCTGGATTCTGCCCTGATTTACCCTGGTGTATCTCTATTGCTTTCCCAGGAGTTACTCCTGATTTATATCAGAAAATGTAAGCGGGAGCAGAAACATGCCCAAAGGATGCCAGCTACATTGTTCTCAGTGTTAATTAGAAAGACGGATTGTTTGGGGGGTTTCTTTTGCAGTAAACCCCAGGATTCCTGATTCCCAGTCGCCTGCTCTCTCCTCTCAGTCACAATCCCTCACAGGACTGGGAATAGCCTCTAGTTCCCTGCTCTAAAGTACGTAGAACCATCCTATGTGGATTATGTGCCACTGAGAACATGAAGCATGGGACTGGGTAGGCCTGGGGGCTCAAGAGCAGGAGTTTTGTGATTGTTTAAGGAATAAACCTAGGGTATACTGACCTCTAATAACTCCCAAAACATCACCACTTTGTGTTTAAAGTGGAGATATTCTTTCCCCATTCCTTCTGCCCCTGCAAGAATCTGGGCCTTTCCACCATAGTGGGTGTGTAACTAATAATAACTCATCTAGGACTCCAGCATCTCCCTCTCTCATCACGGGCTTTGGAATGTCTATTAGCCACTTAAAATAATTTTGATGCACATTTCCATGGTTCTCTTTAAAAAACAAACTCAATTGTGCTGCAGTGGGAGCGGCTCTCCTCTGACTCACTCCAGTTAAGTCAGGAGTTCTCAAACTGGGGGTCACGGGCTGTCAACCTCCACTCCAAACCCCTCTTGCATCCAGCATTTATCATGGTGTTAAATATATTAAAAAGTATGTTTAATCTATTAGGGGGGTTGCACTCAGAGTCTTGCTGTGTGAAAGGGGTCACCAGTAAAAAAGTTTGAGACCCACTGAGTTAAGTGTACAAGCGCTGTTATAACCAGGCAACTCTGTCAAAATTCTGTCTGGGCTGCAAGGCCCCCCATCTTCTGCTCCATCACAACCCCCTCCCAAACATTCATTCCCTCCCCCTCCCCTTCTCCCATGCCCAGTTTCCTTAGAAGTCTGTGCTAGTAGCTTTGAGAAAAAAAGGGAGAAATTGTTTTGTTTGGCATTGTCCTGCAACAATTCACACTCCCATTTATTTCGGATGACATTAAGTTTGTATGTTAAGAGACAGTATGTCTAGAAGTTAGATCAGGAGAAAGAGTCAGGACTCCTGGGTTCTATTCCCAGCTTTTTCATTCTCTGTTGTGCGACCTTCAGTGATCCACTCAGACCAGAATTTTCTATCTTGCCTAAAATTTGACTCTTAAATCCATATATGAGCACCTTTATAGGTGGCTTGAATTGCAAAGATGCAGGGTGGGAAGGGAGCGATAGCTCAGTGGTTTGAGCCTTGGCCTGCTAAACCCAGGGTTGTGAGTTCAATCCTTGAGGGAGCCATTTAGGGATTTGGGGCAAAAATTGGGGATTGAATCTGCTTTGAGCAGGGGGGTAGGCTAGATGACCTCCTGAGGTCCCTTCCAATCCTGATATTGTATGATACCCAGCAGTTCCCACTGAAGTCAGTCAACCAGAGAAATAGGCTCAGCACCTCCATGGCCCATTCAAACCTCGACATCTCTGCTGAGACTGACAAGCCAGGGAACCAGCTAGTGCTAGCTGCAATGTTTATTGTTGCGATGTGGATACTTGCCCAAGAAGAGATCACCAACCTCTCTTTTTTCATACTGGCCACAGAATGGCCATCAGACACTAACGATTTTTACTCTATTAACTGGCACTGGATTTGAGGCAGTGTCCTACAGAAAAAAGGCTTGGAGTCCCATTACCAATGCCCCAAGCCACCTAACTTCTCCTGGAGCTCATGATCCCCTCATTCTATGCAAGGAGATCACCTGACAAATGTTTCAGTAAGGCCCAAACGCACAAAGTATTCACAAATGTTTCTTAAACTTTTCCTGCCCTGTTTTACTTTCTGCCCCAGGGCCTGGCCAGACGCTGTTTCAAAGATAAAAGGCCTCATGCAGATTCCATCCTCCTTACACATTCTTTGCTCACATACTTTCCCTGAAGCAGCTGCAAATGCACAGCTGGAGGAGGAAAAGAAACCAGGCAGCCCAATCAGACTTCAGCATCTCCGAGAGGTTGACCAATCAGAGTATGCCAGAAACTACAAGGCTGGAGTTGAAAGTTCTGCTTTAAAACTGCAGCGACCCCCTGGGACCTGCTGGCTGAACTAATGGAGCAGAAAACATTGCTCTCTACTTTGTCTGAGGACTGGAATGGCCTTAAAGAGACTGTGTACAGAAATGTACAAGGCATGGTGCTCGTTGCAAGCAATCTTACCTAACAGTCAGTTACATTTCTATTTCTTTTGTCCCCAAGGTTCCCAAAGCACTTCACAGACTATGTATGTATGTATCATTTGCCTACTAATGAAATGCAGCCTTTGGGATGAATTGTGGTAGGTGTCTGCCCAACCACCTCCACTAACCCAGCATTGTAAATATTGGCACTCCCAAAAGTCCTTGAAGCTTTTCCTTTTGCATATGAAAATTATGGATGAGCCCCAAACAGAGATTTGAGACCTTGAATTACACTAGAACTTTGAGAATGAACACCCCTGAACACTAGGGAAGCTCAAATTCAATTACTAGTCCATACTTCAAATCCTGGGCCCAGCTTTGTAATAGGCCAAATCAGAACCCTGAATCCGAACACTTCCAGGAAATTCAGATCCAGATCTCATTCTGGTTCCAAATTTTGTAGTTCAAGCCCATCTCTACAGACAAAGGGGAATTTCTGAAGCATTCTGCAGGATTTCACAGCAATGTGCCCACCCTTCCCTGGTTCCCAGTTCACTTCCAAGGGGCTGTCCATAAATTCCATAATGCATTGGGGCAGGGGGGGGGGGGGACGACACGGGACGGGACTTAATTTTGCATGCTTGTTTCATTGTTACAAAGTGTTAGAAGGAGTTAGTGGAGCTTGAAAAAAATCACCAAAAAATGTCTTATGTAATTTATGGACAGTCTCCAATGCCATTTTAAGGTCTTGGTCTTAACTTTCAAAGTCATCAATGGAATGGACCTCCATGACCACCTCTACATCAGAGACCTTCCATGACCTCTGAAACAGCTCTGCTCCTCTGGCAGAATGCAGTTAACACAGTTTAGGATCAAGTTCAGGAGAGTCAGAGATTGTTCTTGAGGAACGCCCCTGTCTGTGGAACAAGTTTCTGGCAGAGATAAAAGTGAACCAAAACCTGGCTGACTTCAGATCATGGTGCCGAACCTATTCGTTTACAACAGCCTTCCCCCCCACAAATGAAGACAGGAGATTACTAACACGCTAGAAAAAACAGCATGCAGAGCAGTCCAGGGGTGAGGACACTCTGCATCAACTGGACCCAGGGGGTGATACCCAGGCCCCACTGAAATGAAAGAGGAAGTCAGACTAAATGACCACAATGTTCCCTTCTGGTCTTAAAGTCTATGAGTCTAAAGGCAAAACTCTCATTTACTTCAGTAGGGACAAGACTTCACCCAGGAACCGCAGGGGCCGGGAATAGCAGGGACATGCCTTCTTATTGCTTCACACCTGTAAGCTTCTCTCACTTGGAGGTATGATTACTTAGGCCATGGCTACATTACCACTTATGTTGGCAAAACTTTATGTCAGTCAAGGGTGTGAAAATACCACCCCCAAACAACATAAGCTTCGCGGGCATAAGTGGTAGTGTGCACAACGCAATGTTGGCAAGAGAGCTTCTCCTGCCGACATAGCTACCGCCACTCGTTAGAGGTGGTTTAATTATGCTGATGGGAGAGCTCTCTCCCGTTACCACAAAGTGGCTACTCAAGAAATCTTACAGCGGTACAGCTGTGCTGCTGTAAGGTCTCTAGTGTAGACATAGCCTTAGAAACTGCCAAGGGAATACAGAGTTTCCTGGCCACTCCATCCCAGCTGCTGATTTCATAGTCTGACCTCCTGCATAACACAGGCCATAGAACATCCCCGAAATAATTCCTCATGCAGATCTTTTAGAAAAACATCCAATCTTGATTTACAAATGGTCAGTGATGGAGAACCCACCACAACCCTTGGTAAACTGTTCCAATGGTTAAATACTCTTGCTGTTAAAAATTTGTGCCTTATTTCCAGCCTGAATTTTTTTCTGTGCAAGGGGTCAGTCTCTCCCGGGAGAAGCACGGTTCCCATTTTGTGTGATGTGCTGTAAAGTAACACTATATTTTGTGTGTAAAACAATAGTGATAAAGCCAAGTTCTCCCTTAAGGTCCACGAGTGGAACTCCACTGAAGTCAGCTGGGCAGAGGGGAGCATTTGGCTCATTGTGTATTCTCTTTGTGAAGCTTCACGCACTAAAATCTGTGTTTCTATACAGGCTGTACACCACACGCTCAGGTCACTATAACAGCCTCCCAGCACAGGGAAGCTTTTTCAGATCCGGTCATGCAGTGGCTCTTTCTGGACCACTCCTTAAGATCAAGATTCCTTCCCCCCGCTTATGCAACTCCACAGTTTCCCTGTGCCAGCTACAGCACTTGGTTAGAGTAATGTTAGGGTGTGTTAAGGAGTCAAAGGGCCAGATTCTGTGGTATACCTATGAGGGGTGCAGTACAAAAATCATAGTGCAGTGGGGAGTGGAGTCATTTTATGCCACCTTTGTACGTCCCAAATTCTGGGCTGGTCCAGTGGCTGTCCCATCCCCTGGCACAAATCAGAACAGCTCTAGACACTGCTGTAACTCAGTGGTTCTCAATCAGGGGTATGTGTACCCCAGGGGGGTACACAGAGGTCTTCCAGGGGGTACATCAACTCATCTAGGTATTTGCCTAGTTTTACAACAGGCTACATAAAAAGCACTAGCGAAGTGAGTACAAACTAAAATTTCATACAGACAAAATGAAAAAGGAAGCAATTTTTCCGTAATAGTGCACTGAGACACAGTTGTATTTTTAGGTCTGATTTTATAAGCAAGTCGTTTTTAAGTGAGGTGAAACTTGGGGTACACAAGACAAATCAGACTCCCAAGAGGGGTAGAGTAGTCTGGAAAGGCTGAGAATCACTTCTGCTTACAGCGGCCTTGTCCAGGCTGCCTGTGAGCTGCTTTACAGCCTGATATTCCTGGAATACAGAGCACTCTGGCCACTCCTTTTCCTGCCTTCAGGACTCTCCTGTGCTGGAGGCTTTGAAGAAGAGCAGAGCTGCATAAAACAGCTTACACTACCCCTGTTGCAGTCCCTTTATGCCACTGGACTAGTATTACGGGGCCCCAGTTGGGCCCCAAATGAAAATAAACTCCTTTTTGTGATGTGTGTTGTGCTGGGTTACATCCAGTTTGGAGAGTTTGGTTTACTCTGATGTTTTTCTTGCCCTGCTGTTTTTGGCATGGCAGTTAGATACATTATTCTGCAATTACTGGCTGTTTTCAAGGTGGAGCATTAAGATTGATTGGGTGATCTGGTCTTTGTATATATTTGAATATTTGGGAGTTTATGGCTTGAATTTTGGTCTTGCTGGTAAAAAATGGAACCTTAACTTTTATTTCCTGCACTTCCTAATGCTTGTGATTTTGAGAAAACTGCAGTGTTCTCTCAAGGGTATTTTGGATTAAGTGACAGGTTCTTTCAACCTGAATTCCAGTTTAATCAACTTTTTTATGCCTAGAAATTTCCCTGTGGGGTTTGCAAACTGACTAATATGTATAGATTATGGCAATATTGATAAATGCAAAGTTCAGTATTGATAAATGCAAACTAATGCACATTTGAAAACATAATCCCAACTATAAATACAAAATAATGGGGTCTTAATTAGTTGCTACCACTCAAGAAAGAGATCTTGAAGTCATTGTGGATAGTTCTTTGAAAATATCCACACAATGTGCAGCGGCAGTCAAAAAAGCGAACAGAATGTTCAGATCTGTTAGGAAAGGGATAGATAGTAAGACACTAAATATCATAATGCCACTATACAAAGCCATAGTACACCTACACCTTGAATACTTCATGCAGTTCTGTTCACCCCAGCTCAAAAAAGATATATTAGAAATGGAAAAGGTACAGAGAAGGGCAATAAAAGTGATTAAGGGTATGGAATTGCTTCCATACAAGGAGAAATTAAGAAGACTGGGACAATTCAGCTTGGAAAGGAGATGACTAAGAAGGGATATGATAGATGTCTATAAAATCATGAATGATGTAGAGAAAGCAAATAAGGAAGTGTTATTTATCCCTTTACATAATGCAAGAACCAGGGGTCACCTAATGAAATTAATAGGCAGCAGGTTTAAAACAAACATAAGGAAGTAATTCTTCACACAACACACAGTCAATCTGTGGAACTCATTGCCAGAGGATGTTGTGAAGGCCAAACCTATAACTGGATTAAAAAAAGAATTAGATAAGATTGTCAGGGATGCAACACCATGCTCTGGGTATCCCTAGGCCTTTGGCTACCAGATGCTGAGACTGGACAACAGGAGATGGATCACTCGATAATTACCCTGTTCTGTGCATTCCCTCTGAAGCATCTGGCATTGGTCAGAGTTGGAGAACAGGATACTGGGTTAGATTGACCATTGATCTGACCCAATATGGCTGTTCTTATGTTTCAGGATCATCTTTGTTTTGCTTTTTACCTGGTAACACCTTTAAATATAGAAATAATTGTTATCCAAAACCCCTCCATATCAGTCAAAGGCATGGCTATTGGTAAGGGACCATAATATAAATCAGGTTTGAAGTTTTCAGATTAAGCCATTTTAGACCTACAACAAGCAACATCAACAAAAAAAGTTTAACCAAAATTTCAAAAGTGAAGAATAAATCAACCATATCCCCCAAATTTCTGATTTGGCCCAAATTTTCCAAGAGAAAACCTCTACCCTGAAACAAGAAGCAGCATGTAAAATTTCAGGGGGATTGGTTTGGTTTTGAGGACATTATTATGGGAGTGATTAGAAACAGGGCTTATATTGGGAAGCAAGCTTCAGCCATAAACTGTGAAGGTCTAGCAGTCCACCACAATACATTACCCTTCTTTTTGCAAGTGGGTATGCACTGTTAGTCACCCCACGATCTCAGCCAGTACCCAAAGAAGAAAAGCAGCATTTACCAACATTGTTCCCCCCTCCCTAATGACCAGAGCTACACAGCCTGCAATTAAAATCACCATTCTGCATGCGGTAATTGCTGTTGCGGCCTGGGATTTCTTCACATATTTAAGCTCACAGGCACAGACCAATGGAATGTGTTCAAGACTCCAGAACCACTCCTTAGAAAGAGAGGGAAGGGAGGGAGGGGTACAAGCTGCCACAGACCAATTCACATCTGGCTTTCACACTTTGCTTTCCTAGCCCTAACTCCCACAGAAAGGAACCGTTTTTTACTTGCGGTTTCTCACAAACCCTCTTCATATGAAATCAGTATAGACATATAGTCATTCTTCTCTACATTCCCACAACAGCCGTGGTGACCTCAACCCTAACATCTTCCCAGGTAATACTGAGAAAATTGGTCAAGTGAAAATGGATCCAAGTCCTGCCCCTCCCCACAAAATGCTGCTATCTAGAGGGGCATTATAGTCCTGGGATTGGGAGTCAGAAGATTTGGGTTCCATTCCCAGCTCTGTCACTGACTTGCTGTGTGACCTTGGGCAAATCACTTGCTTTTGTTGGCATCCTTAGCAGAGAGGGTGAATGGACCATGGGATCTGAATTTCCCGCTCCCCAGTTGAGATGACCCCTCCAGACCAGGAGTTGAGGAATGTTTTGGGAACAGCGTTGGGGAAGCTTGCATTACTGATGCCTGTTCTGTGTCTGTTCTTTGGGGAAATAATGGCCGCCCTGGAGACTAACGTCCAATCTGGCACTAAATTCACTAAGTTTAAAAAAAAAAAACAAAAAAACAAAAACCAGCAGCAGCAACCAGAAAACCTCCATCAATCCAACCTGCTAATAAATCCATTTCATCATAGATTCATTTTCTTTTCATCCCATTTTTCTTGCTAGGGAAAAATTTAAAACTAATCACTTTCCTTCCCTAGCCATCACTGCTGGCTGCTGGATAACACACAGAAACAGAAACTTTTGACAACATAATGGCTTTGTTTTTAAAATAAATTATATGGATTTCCCAGGGCAAATCCTATAATATTAAATCTCTGAGCTAGGCAACGTTGTCCTTGACACAGTGAGCGTTTGAGTATTTTGCATGAACAGACAGAAGGACAAGATGAACTCTAACAGGAGATGTGCTCCTACACATAGATCTGCAGTATTTAGAAATACACAGAAAATGGTGAAGGACATGGAAAAAGGTAGTTGTCACAATGGATTGAGTTATGCATCCTTTACCCTTTAGGTCACAGTTTTCAAATGTGGCCCAGGTCACTGGAAACCAGAAGTCATATCCATCTGAGGGCTGATTCATGGCATTGAACTCATTGGCACCATCTGACCCCCTTGGCTGGCAACCATAGAAGAGAAGCCAAAATTTGAATGGGCTGTGGAGACTGAATCTCCCTTTGAGCCGTAAAAGTGGTGCCTCCAGAGGGATACGGACTGGAGTGGTGCAGGGGAAGGTTGTACTGCAGTGTCCAGCACTTTCTAGCTGTACACCTTTCCTGAGAAAGCTACACACTTTTACCATGAAATACAGGCCAGAAAACCAAGCCTGGACAATAAGCAGAAGTAAGAGGAATGGAATGCAAACACATCCATACACTTACAATCTCATCATGTCTTAATGTAACAAAGAATATATATTCAGAGTATATTTTTAAATAAGTATTTAAGTATTTTTCTGCAATTATTTTGTTAACATTTTCCAATAATCATCATGTTTGCCAAAAGAGAGAGTTAATTCTGATAAAGCTCACAAAAGAGAAAACCATAAAGTCAAATCCAAATCATTCTTTTCTTAGTATTCAACATTTATGACAGGTTTCAGAGTAGCAGCCATGTTAGTCTGTATCCACAAAAAGAAAAGGAGTACTTGTGGCACCTTAGAGACTAACAAATTATGAGACATCCTCATGGCTTCAGGAGATGAGTCCAGTTCTAAGGCAGGCAGGGTGGTGAAGTGGAAAGTGGGACTGGGAGCTGGAGGGGCAGGGGAGACTGGCACCAGCTGGGCAAGAACACTAGGACAGGGAGCCAAAGGTGGGGGCTGGAATCAGGGATCACGGGAGAGACTGGAATTGAATGGGGAGCTGGGAGTGGCAGGAGAGAATAGAGCTGGCCAGGCCAGGAACTTGTGGTAGGGAGAGGAACAGAGGCCGTAGGGGACTGGGAGCTACTTAGGGGTGGGAGACTGGATAAGGAGCAGGAGGGGTGCAGGAAGACTGGATCTCTGACAGGGAACTAGGAGGGAAAGATGGGATTGGCCAGTCAGGGAGATTGGGATTGGGATGAGGAGTCAAGGTTGGAGGGGGATGGAAGAGACTGGACAGAGACAATGGAAGGCTGGAGGGGACAGGGCGGAAGAGATAAGGCTTGTAGCCCTAGCTCACTCCCCTCCACAGTCTGGAATGGAATCCAAGATTCCTGAGTCTCCTCATTCCTCTGCTGTCAGCAAATAGCTGTGCAACCCACCAGCAGAGTATCCCATCTCCCTCTGGTGCTGGTCCACATAGAGGAGGACAACTTATTACTGCTATCAGTAACTCTCTGACAGCTCAAGTAGCAGAAATCTGTGCTGTGGATCTAAAGGTCCGAACCCTGCTGATGATTCTTGTGGATGTCAATATGATGTCATGTGAATTTATGTTTTTCAGTGTGCTTTTAAAAAAGCCTAGACTAAACCAGACTTTCCACAGGTGGTCACTAACTGCGTGTTCTTCATTTTCTGGATGCTCAACTCATGACTCTGGGGTCTGATTTGCAGATGTGCTGAGTGCTCACAGCAATTAAGTCAATGGGAGTTGTGCTTTGAACATGTAAAGTACTATAGAATGCTAAATACTCAGATATCTAAAGCCTGATTTTTCAAATTGGGCACCCCAGATTAGGTGAGGACACTTTTGACCTTAAATTTCTTTGTATCTGTTTCCTATTTGTAAAATGGGGATAATGCAACCCCGCACCGCTCAGGAATGTGGTGAAGATAAACTAATTAATGTTCACGAAGCATTCAAATACTCATAAAAAGCAATGAGTGCTATAGAAAAATCCACGAAGAAATAAATAATTCTGTCTTCAGAGCAGGGTTTGAATAGTGTACACTAAGGGAGGCCTGGGGCCGCACCTTGAACAATGAGGAAAAAGCAAATTAGTTTCTCATGCAGTAAGCCCCATCTATCCTGTGTACTGAACGAAGAGGGGATGTCTTAGGAATTTTTACAGCATCCCTGGCTCAGCAATTCTCTCTGCCAAAGTAACTGTGATGCTACTCTCCCCCCCTCTGCTATTGTTCTCTATGTATTTTTTTGAAAGAAAATGTTATTCCAGGGTTAGAAAAGGGGAGACTGGGAGTCAGGACTGTAGGGTTCTGTTGATATCTCTAGAAGAGAAGTGCGGTTTCGTAGTCGGAGCAGAGACTAAGAATCAGGAATCCTGGGTTCTCATTCCAGCTTTCTACCAAACCTACTTTGTGACCTTGGAAAGGCCACTTCACTTATTTGTCCCTCGTGTTCCTCTATGCTAAAAAGGGTTTAAGGCTGACTTACCTCATAGAGGTTGGGATGAGGCTTAATTAGTTAGTTTGCAAAGTACTTTGAGACACTGAGGTGGAAGGTGCTCTGGAAGGCAAAGTATAATCACAACTGTTTGCCTCTGTTATTGTGTAATTTAAAGCATTTTGGGATGGCATGTCTATGAAGAATGCTATACAAACTACTGTATTGCAGCATCCCTGAGTCTCTTCTCTGGGATCTTTGCCCTCCTGATGGTCCATTCACCTCTGCCTTTGTAAGATGACAGTATCCCCTGGTCCACAGTTCTGCACTGCTGTCTCTACGGCTCAGGGTCCATCTGGGCAGTCAGGCTTTGTCAGTTGGAAGCAATTCACTCCTGTGCCCCAGCTACATAAACAGCAACCACCAAACAAGCCATGCCTCAGCTGTGTACAACTCCCAGAAGAAATGCATTTTTCATGAAAAAGCAGCTGCAGCTCATGTCTGTCCTGGAACTCTGGAGTATGTCATTGTGCCACAAGCGGCCTCCTAGGCAGGGTGGGGGAGATGGAGAAAGATGGTGACAAATCCTTGGCTCACATGGGCATTTACAACATTTACTCAGCAGTTCACATTGTCCAAGCGGTCAGAGTGAACGGGTGGCCATACCGGCCACTGCCTCTGGCTTACAGGGGATTGAAATCATAGGACTTTCAATGGCACTTCGAACAGAGTTGGCTCCTGCAAAGACAACAGCTCTTGAATTACTGAGCTTGACCTCTACCCAGCTTCACTTACACTACAGGAGATATTACTTCCATGTTCTGTTTTTTCAAATTGTTTATTCCAGGTCAATTTACCTTCCCTAGTGACAGGGAGGAAAAAGGTGGCAGTGGGGGCTTTTCAATTTCCTAATGTAGGCAGCAATGAATGGGAGCTGTCTTAGGCTCCTTTAAACAAAGATTATAACCAGTTAGGGCCATGGTTTGTGGCCACAACATAGTTAACATAGCTACCATGTACCATTCTTCCCCACACCTGATGTAGCCTTGCTTATTGGCTGAATAGCCTTCCATTCCCCTTAAGTAGCCATGTCACAGATTGGAGGATTGACAGTGTGGCAGTCCTTTGCCCTCTCACTTCTAGCCCCCCTGTATACATTCTTGCAAGACCCCCACAAATCATGTCTCTCCTTACTCAGTGGAGCCATACTGGTTCTGCTGCTAAGTCAGGATTTGCCCTTAAATAACCTGATTTTCAGAGATGCTGAGCACCTATAATTCCCACTGACGTCAATAGGAGATGTGGGTATCAATCATCTCTGCAAATCAGGCCATCTGTGGCAACCTAAAATTGGATAATTCCCCCTAAATTTCAGAGCACTCAGTTCCATAAAGCCTAAGCAGGTTATAGTAATGGCTTAGTTAATATTTCTGTTCCAATCCCCTGTTTGTGGAGTTTTATAACTGCCATGGAAACATTTGCTCTAGGCTGAAACTTAGCATTTACATAGTTCATGCTGAGATCAATCGAAGAGTTAAGAAAAAAGTCTGGACATATTTTAAGTTAACAAGCGTAAAATATTTGGCAAGTTCTTAGTGTTTAATGTAGTGTAAACTTTGATATTTGACAGAGAAGAGAAAACATCCCAATAAATGACCAAGACAAATAACTATGAAAAGAGTCCGCTCTATTTTTGCAATATGGCATCAATGCTGTGACACATGGCAGCAGTATGCCAAGGCCCCACGTGCCTATGGCATACCTTCTACAGTACTGTGGGATGAGACCTAAAACTAAGGCCCTGACCACTTGTGGCCATTAACAAAATATCTGGCTTTTTTGTGCGGTGTTAGCATGATCTGGTCACATTCCACCTCTGATAATTACATCTACCTTCCTAAATCTCTCCTGCAGTTTCAGCTAAATCAGGATACTCTACTCCCTGTGCTAAACTGTGTGCAGTGTTACTACACACTGTTAAAAGCTGCTGTGTTCCTTCACAGAAGTAGCTACATTTCAGTGGCAGGTGAAGGAATTCCTGTGAGAAGATAAGATCCAATTTTGCATCCACTGAAGCCAATGGGAGTTTTGCTATAGTGTTCGACAGGAGAATTGGACTCTGACAGGCATGGATCTGCTATGTAATAATCTAAGCATATTGATATGTACCCTAGTTACTGAGATAGACTGTACAACATATATAGAGGGGGTGGGGGGCAGAACATTTATTACAGACTTTTATCTCTTTAACTCAATGAGGGCTGTTGGCAGAACAAATAGGAGGATCACACAATGGATACCCAGATAAGAACATCTTGGCATACACTTGAAATACACTGGGCTGATAAAAAGCACTAAGCAGCTTTTAAAAGACATTCTCTCAACACTGGCAAGAGAACTGGCTTATGAGTTAAGGGAACAGATTATATCACCCAGACCCTCGCTGTCTTGGGAGTTCTATAGCAAGCTTAGACCTACCAGGAATGCCCCGTGGAAGATGGACAGACACCTGGTAAGCTAGACATGCACGCAGTCTGTTTATTGTTGTAAGATCTGTTTTCTCTTGAATGCTTTTGTTCTAAATAAATAATACTTTGCTTTAAGTAGGCTGTTTGGTCACTGGGTATCACTGTCATTGTCCCTGAGGGAACTGAACCGCTGAGGTAATCACAATTGAACACATGGAGTAAAGCCTAGGGGGCCTGGGCTGAAAGTGGGAGAACTGCATGATTCCACACTAAGAGAGGTGACAGCTCAATGCCTGAGGGGATCCACCTGAAGAGACCAGGAAGGGTCAGAGGCTGTTAGCCCAATAACTGTGACAAGGGTCCCCTGTTTGTAAAGCACTTTGGGATCTTAGAATGAAAAGCGCTTTGTAGTTATAAGTTTTAATTATAAACTGAGGGCCCAACTTTTGCCCTTGGTTGTGAATGAGCATCTTCCATGGACTCCAGTGCAAGTGCACAAACCGAAGAGGAGAATTTGGCCACAAGGCCTGTATTTTCAAAAGTGCCCTCTAATTTCTGGCACTCGGCTTCAGACACTCTGTGATCAACTGAACAGATAAACAGTGTTTTTTAAAATCTAGCTCAGTACATCCTCTACTCCATCATGTCAAGCTTTCTTGGCCGAGGGAGAGTTTTTAGTGTACTCAGGCAGTTTTAAAGAATCTGAGCCAGGAAACTCAGGAGGTACAAGAGGATTCCCCCCCCCCCCCCACACAAACATTTAAAAAAACAAACACGGAAATTCACACACACAAAGCATCTATTAAAATATATTTCTGGAGCTGGCTGTGAATCAGAGCTAGGATATTAGGTGGTAACCCTTTGAATACTGAGGATTTGACACTGCTTAAGCACATACTTCACAGCAATCATTTTCATACTCTGTGCTACATACACATGGTTGTACACATGGGAGTAATACAGATTGCTACACATGTATGTAAGTTTGCAGGGAAATAGATCTGGTACACTTAATGTGATTTGAGAAATAGTATAATTACAGTACTTACAGATGGAACCACAATGCATACCCCTAATGGGGCGGAGCGGTGGTTGTGTGGACAGCTGTAGCTGTAGCTTTTGCCTGACTTTCGAATGGGCAGTAACATAGCCTTTTTTGCTAGCAATATCCTTGTTTGCTTGTTTTTCACAAGAAAACAAAGACAAAGACAATCACTTATAAAGGATGTAAG
This sequence comes from Caretta caretta, assembly GCF_965140235.1. NCBI lineage: Eukaryota > Metazoa > Chordata > Testudines > Cheloniidae > Caretta > Caretta caretta. The sequence continues at coordinate 207,031,356 of NC_134206.1, forward strand.
TTTTATCATTCTGGGGTGATTTGATTTCAAACCTTCCAAACCTAGCTACCCTTGAGCAGGCTTCTCAAGTCCAGCTCACTCAAATCAGAGTCTCCAGAATCTAGCTTAACTTAATTTTGGCCTCTTGAGCCCAGTCATCCTTAACTCTGGGTGATTTAAAATAATTTGAGCTATTTCTTTAATAAATAATAATAATAAAAAGAGAGAAAAGAAGCTCCTTACTGCAAATCCTATATCTTTTACAGTAGAAAAGCACAGAGAATCTGTTTGGATACGCTGAAAACTTTCATTTTGGTATGTTGGCTATGATATTAATTTAGCACACAATCTGCCTAACCCTTGGTCATCAAACATTTCTTATTCATGCAAGTAGTCCCTTTGACGCTATGGGATTGCTACATAAGTAAAGGCTACTCTCAGCAGTAAGCGTTTGCAGGATAAGATGAGTGCTCAGTCGAGCACAAATCCACCAAGCTTTAAATGCCTAACATGCTCTGACAAACCAAAGTATCAGTGCAGTTCTGCCACAGAACGCAGGCTCTTTCAATGCACAGAAGTGTAAGCAGTTAGTTGGACCCCTCTCTGCTCTCCTAATCCCTCAGCAAATGTACTAAGCAACACTCCAAGAAACAAACACTAATCTCCTACACACTTCAGTGCTGGAATTTTCTATATTTCTCTGCCTTTTTCCTAGTCTTCTATCCCCACTTGAGCCAACTCATTGTCATTTTCTTGAAACACTACAGTGCAGAAGGATCAGGCTACACTAACACTGGGAAGGCAGCCAGCAGCATATGGGGTGCCCGACAATCTATTGCTCAACACCATGAATAATGACGACTGGCATATGGAGAGTCCCTCTCCTCCAGAAATCCCAAAGTTCTCAACAAATCAAATACACAAGGATCATTTCACCCACCACTGATATGCAACCATCTCTGGGGCGGAAAGTTCTCCCATTCTGCCCAAAACTATACAAAAGTTTAGGGCAGGAAGTGAGGAGGAATTTAGGGAGACTGCATGGAATTAACTGAGCTGTAACGTGACAAGGACTGCATTAGCACTGCAAAAAATGTCTGAAGATCTTGATGTTATATTTCATCTAAAAGACAGAGGTATAAAACCGTTCAAGTGAGACAAAAGGAAAACCCAGCAATAAAACAAAATTAAGGTGGAGCTATAGTTTCACTGAGGCTATGTAACTGAAAGGAAATGTCTTTCTATTTTCTGTGTACCACTCCTTTAAATGTAGAGAAGTGTCACTGTATGCCGAAGTGGCAGCTGTGATGTCATTTTGTGTTGCAGTTCCAAAGCAGAATAGCACAGAGACAGTGTGCTCACTCTCTCTGGGATAGCGTAATGCAGCGGTTCTCAGCCTGTGTGCCGGGACCCCAAAGTGGGTCATGATCCACTTTGAATGGGGTCACCAGGGCTGGCTTAGACTTTATGGGGCCCGGAGCTGAAGCCCGAGCCCCACTGCCCAGGGCCAAAGCCCTTGAGCTTCAGCTTTGGCCCCCGCTGCCCAGAGCGGTGGGGCTCGGGCTTGGGAGGCTCAGGCTTCGATCCCCTATCTTGGGGTTGTGAAATAATTTTTGTTGTCAGAAGGAGGTCGCGGTACAATGAAGTTTGAGAACCCCAGGTGTAATGGAATGTTAAACTGCACTATACAGTTCAGCCACTAGGTGGCAGTGTGTGTAAAACACCTGTTTTAAATGACCCTCAGCCGCATTATGCCTGAGAGAGCATTAAAGGATCTTACAATGAACACATCTGATGTGTATAAGCAAGCTCTGTGTAACCAGTCTATTTCTGCTACATGACATGGTGTCAGGAGTAAACAAGAAAAAAAAATAGAAAGAACAAAGCAACAAAGTTTGCAGACAGAAGGAACAGCAACAAACATGGCAGGATCTCATCAACAGGCCGCTCTTCAATGCCCCAGAGAACTTCAGTATTCAGAATGGACAGATTGGACACAATATTTTGGAAGATTTCACATTGCTACCAAGCTTCACAAAGAAGCTGGAGATATACAGGTATCGTTTTTAATGTATGCTATGGGGAAACAGGCAGAGTATATCTTTAACTCCTTTGTCTTTATTGAAGATAGTCACAAAGATGACTATGAAAAGATTCTGGCTATGTTTAATGCATATGTTATACCTCAGAGAAATGTGGATTATGAAAGAACACGTTTTCACCAGAGAATTCAAGAACCAGGGGAAAATGCTGAATATTTTATAAGAGCCCTGCATATATTGACTGAAAACTGATTTTGGGAATACAAAATATGAAAACATCACAGACAGGGGCTAGTTATTGATAAAAGATAAAAACCTTTCATAACAGTTATGATTGAAGAGAGATTTAACCCCAACCACAGCTGTACAGATAGCAAAACAGTCGGAATTAATCAAACAACAAAACAAAAGGCAGGAGCAATTGAAAAACCTGAAACCAGCTTAGAAGCTATAAACAGACAGACACATGAGTGTTTCAGAGTAGCAGCCGTGTCATCATCATAAAACCCCTGAGGAAAGGAGAGAGAACTCCCAGGCTAAGCCTGGACAAATTTATGTTGATACAACGACATCACTCAGAGGTGTGGAAAATCCACACCTCTGAGCAATGCATTTATACTGACATAACTTCCACTATAGACAGCTCTATGTCGATGGGAGGTCTTCTCCTGTCAACATAGCTACAGGCTTTCAGGGAGGTGGAGTACCTACACCAATGGGAGAAGCTCTCCCATCGGTGTAAGCAGTGTCTTCACTAAGCGTTACAGCAGCATAGCTCTGTAAGTGTAGACAAGGTTCTAGACTATTCTCAGTGGTAGAAGAGGACAGGACAAGGAGTAATGGTCTCAAGTTGCAGTGGGGGAGGTTTAGGTTGGATATTAGGAAAAACTTTTTCACTAGGAGGGTGGTGAAACACTGGAATGCGTTGCCTAGGGAGGTGGTGGAATCTCCTTCCTTAGAAGTTTTTAAGGTCAGGCTTGACAAAGCCCTGGCTGGGATGATTTAATTGGGGATTGGTCCTGCTTTTGAGCAGGGGGTTGGACTAGATGACCTCCTGAGGTCCCTTCCAACCCTGATATTCTATGATTCTATGATAAGCCCTAAGAAGGACAAATGCCAGCCTATATGCCCAAGGTGTGGAAAAAGTAATATCCCAAGAGATGATGCATGTCTAGCCAGAGGCACACAGTGTAATACAGGCATAAAATGCAGACATTTTGCAGTTGTTTGCTGCACCAAAGCAGTCATGGAGTTGGCTCATATTACAATCGAGAGCCATTGTTTTTGGAATCTATCACTTATGAAGACAGAGTCTGCCTGGAGAGTGAAATTGAATATTCATGGCAAGACTACTGACTTTAAAACTGACCCAGGAGCTGATGTCACAGTCATCTCAGAAGAGACTTGCAGTCACCTTGAACCACTACCTGAGCTGAAATCACCTGACACAGCTGTGACTAGCTGGAGGTATTCTGAACTGCATGGGCAGTTCACCACAGAAATAACTTACAAAGACAAAAGCTATGCATTCATATGCATAGCTGTGATCAAAGGATCACAGACCAACAGCGTTCCCTGCTGCAACGTTGCAGCCATGATGGGCTTAATGAGAAAGGTGGAAGAACTTGATGGAGAATTTGATGACATTGGACTTTTGAAATGAGATCCAGTACAAATCAACTTAAGAGACAATGCTGAACCATACAATGTAAAAACACCCCTACCAGAAAGACCTTGGAATAGACTAGCTGCAGATGTATGTGAATTCAGAAGACATCATTAGCTGGTCGTAGTGGACTATTTTTACAGGTATATAGAAATAATGAACTTGAAAAACATAACATATCGCAGTGTTATTGAGAAACTGAAGTGAACTTTTGATCACTTCAGTATTCCAGAACATCTAGTGACTGACAACGGACCACAATTCACTGCAGCAGAATTTAAGTCATTCCAAACAAAATATGATTTTGGTCATATTATTAGCAACCCACATTACCCACAAGTGAATGGAGAGGCTGAGAGAGATGTAGCCAAGAAAATCCTACATCCATTCCTTGCACTTTTGAGTTACAGATCAACAACAAGAGTGGCTATTGGATATAGTCCAACACAACTCCTGATGGGAAGACAACTCAGAACTACTGTTCCAACTACGGAAAAGAACTTATTTCCATTGTGGCCAGACATGAAGAGAGTAGCTAAATCAGACAAAAAAGATACCAGAGTCAGTCGTTGCAACTAATGGACAGCCAGATGACCAAGTGTTACGTATTCGGGTCACGTAATTAGAAAACCAGTACAATTCAGAGACACTTAACAGATTGATATGTACTGAACTTCAAATCAGCATGACAGTGTAAGTACTGTAAATGGTAGGAAAGTAAAACTTAAAGGGAGAGATGTAATGGAATGCTAAACTGTATTGGGTGACACTGTGTGTAAAATACCTTACTTAAAGGTACCTGGCAGAGCATTAAAGGATGTTGATAAATACATCTGGTGTTATAAACAAGCTCTGTGTAATCATGGGTGGCAAGTGAAGCTTCCCCTCGGAGAGGCTAGCTCCCAATCCCGCCTCTTCTGCCCACACTCAACCTCTGCTCTGCTCCAAGCCTCGCTCAGCCCCCTCCCCACTCACCATGTGCATCCCTCCTCTCCTTCCTCCTCACTCTGCCCCCCCACCGCTCAGTGTGTGTCCCTCTTCTCCTCCCCTGCCCTCCCCGCTCACATCCCTCCTCTCCTCCCCGCCTGGATGCATTTGTCTTCCTCTCCTCCCCCCGTCTCCCTGCTCGAGTGGCAATGGGGGGGGGCCTGAGCAGGGGAAAGGAGAGGAGGGACGCACATGGTGAGAGGGCCAAGCGGGAAGGAGAGGAGTAACTGTCGAGCGGCGGCGGCGGGGACCTCTGGAGAGCTGGGTGAAGTGCTGGAGAGGAGCAGCCAGGCAGCGGCGGGTGGAGAACGCTGAGCTTTCATATGCGTCATACAGGTTTCCTGGCAGCTGAGCAGGCGCTATCTGCTGCTCAGCTTCCCGGGTTCATTAGTAATCTCCCTGGGAGTCCAAGGGACCCACGAAGCTGAGTAGCAGATACCGCCTCCTCAGCCTCCTGGGAACCTGCATGGTGCATAATAAATAAGCAAAAACTTCTGCCAGAAACCCATTCCCAGTAGGAAGGGGCCACCAAAGCACAGGCATCTGGTGGCAGGGTCAGCGGCAGCTGGCCAGGGGAGACCTGGCCTATTATACCTGCCGCCCACGTGTGTAACAAGTCCATATCTGGAATAGGAGCATGGCAGCTAGAGACATAGGGCCTGACTTTTGTTTTATGCCATTTCTTTACACTTGAATAAAGTATTACCCCATCAGAATTTGATTTTAGATACATATATGGTCCCTATTACCATAATATCTGAGCACCACACAAGCTGTAATGTATTTATCCTCACAACACCCCTGTAGGATAGGGAAGTGCTATTATCCCATTTTACAGATGGAGAACTGAGGCACAAAGAGGTTAAGTGACTTGTCATACAGGAAGCCTGTAATGGATCAGGGAATAAATCCTAGGCCTCACAAGTCCCAGGCTACAGCCCAAACTACTGGACCATCCTTCCTCTCACACGTGCATCACTGATAACATTGTACACTCATTTTTCACAGGTATAACTGATGAGACAAAGTGCAAAGCACTGGAGAATCAGGCCCTTTATTTTTGTTCTTCCTTTGTTTGTGGTTTTCCTGAATATGGAATAAGTCACCTAGACTGGGAAATACACAAGGTGGAGTTTGTGTGTGGGATGAATAAATTTGCTGCAGGCAGTGCAGTGCAGAGGGATTGGCCCCACCTCTAGGCTTATTTATGCATCTGGATTCTTTGCACATCATGGTAAGAGGAAGGAAACAGAAAAAGGTTAAAGGGGAAGGAAGGAAATCCCTGGCTTCCCTGCTGTTTCATTCTTCAGAAAGGACCTTCTCATGGCCCCTTCCAAGCCCTGCACTAGGGGGTTCTCAAAATGTTGCACTGTGCTGATCGAATTGCTCCGAGGGTGAGTGAATGTTCTTTGGATCAATGCCAGGACGTGCTGCTGCAAAGCCTGAGACTATTCTGGATACGCTTCTCATCTCCCCTAATTAAACTCAGCATCTGCTTGCCGGGCTTAGGGAGGGAGGACGCTCGCAGGGCAGCTAAAGCTGCTGAAACCCTTATAGCCCTTTCCCAAGAGCCTGGTGGTGTCGTTCTGGTGACATCCTATGCTAATGGAATGGGGATCAGGATGAGCACTGTTGGAAAGGGTCTGGGAAAAGCCCACCTGGTTGCACTCTCACTAGTTCAGGCAGCTTAGTGAGAATTCAAGGATTGTTGTAGCCCTGCCCTTGTGTAGCCAGGGCAGCTGCACCCTCCACAGTGTGGGGGGTGATGGGGAGTGCAAGCCAGTGACAAACAGCGTGACGGCAAATCCCAAGGTGATGCAAACCACTGCTGCCCTGTGACCTCATCAGGAAATGAGGAGCATAGGCTAGTGATGTGCTGTGGGGCAGCAACCCCCTGAGTCACAACTGAGGCTTAATCCCAGGACTTCGATTTTTAACTGGCCTGCCTGGTTTCTGTACTGCCTTGCCGGTGAACAGATTTAACATGCTGGCTTTCTTTTTCCCCCACTGGGACAGATCAGAGGTCTCCACAGTACAGATCCCAATAGTCCAGATTGCAGTGCCATGGTAGGATAAGAGAAGAAAAATGATAGACCAACATAAAAATACACAGGTTGTGTTATTTTTTGTGTCAAATGATTCTCTAAAACATTTTAGGAATAATTAGCTAGAGTCGACGCGGGGCGGGGGGGGGGGGGGGGGGGCTGGTTTTTCTGAGTCTTGGAAGTGACAACTCTCAGGGCTTTCCCTCGGGGGCACAGCTACATGTCATCCCTTACAGAGAGGGCTGAGCATCCATCACCAGATTATTACATCTCTTTGAGCTGGGCTAAGCCACTAGGTTCAATGTGCCCCCTCCAATCTCCAGGTTTTTCAATTATTACCTCAGCCGTCCCCTGCTGAGAAAATGAGGCCTGCCAGCTTCCCTCAGAGGTTCTTGTAAACTCAGTGGAGGCCAAGCTCGCTCTATTTTTACCTGGGTGTGTGTGGGAAGATTATTCTCTCATTTTACCAGTAGCAGAGCTACTACTAATCCCCCCTCAGTATCACAGGCAAACCCGAGATCAATCCCAGCTTCTCTGGGAGAACCATGCCTATCCTGCAGTTTCACTGTATGGGGGGAAAAGGGAAGGGCGTTCAGATGGCTGGACTGAGCGGTTTGCATGGAAGGAATGCAGAGCTCAGCAGAAACTGTCTAGACTTTAACTAACCTCACCCCAAGGAGTCTGGGAAGCGTTGAGACACACAGAGGGTGGAGGAGTAGCAGGGGCCAGCAAAAGAATCTCAATCTATGTTCAGCACTCGCCAATAGGTCATTTCTATAGGTAAATGGGCTCATTTCTAAAACACAGTTTCCTGTATGCTGGGGTTCAGCTGCCAGAGGACAAAGAGGGAGGGTCACTTTTGTGGAGTCAGACTGTTCACTGTGACAAGAACTGGGGCTCTTATTTTCTTATAAGCACCATTTATTAGAAGAACAACAGTACAGACAACATCCAAACTCTATTCTGAAGGAAAATAGCAGCTGATAAAGACCGCAATTAATTGGATCTGACAGAGAGAAAGCACCTTCCCTCCATGGATCTCAAAGCACCACACAAACATTAGGTAATTTAGTCGTGCAACCTGTGCTGTGAGGTAGGAAAGTGATACTATCCCCAGCGTACAGAAGCAGAAACCAAGGCACAGAGCAGTTAAGTGATCTGCCCAGGGTCATACAGACAGTCAGTGACAGAGCTTGGATCAGCGCTCTCGGTGCTGGGTCCTAGTTCTGTTTGGCCATAAGTCAGAGAAGAATCTTTGGTCCCACGGTTTGGAAATGGCTGTCACAGTAACACAGCACTTCAGACCCTGCCAAGATCCACAAAGGTACTTCGGTGCCTAAGTCCCTGTTTTAGGCTCCACTGCAATCCACAAAACTCCCACTTGGCTGCTGTTGAACCCTGTAGCACCCAAATTCACTTGGTGCCTAAGTTTTCGCAGTAAAAGCCGCCTAGGTGCATGCATATTGCTGCCCCACTAGGCATCCGGGGGCCTACCTCTTGCATAAATCCACAAACCAGGGGAAGATCAAGCATTTATCTGCCTACCTCACGGGCAGGGCCCGACCCGGTAGATGTGCTCAGAGGCCACCTACCAGCAGACTGGGAAACTTTCAAAAGCTGGCTAGAGGAGGTGGTGGTGGTGGTCTACCACTCACCTAATAAGCTTTATCCAAGTGGTTAGAGCACTCACCTGGGATGTGGGGGACCCAGGTTCAATTCTCCCCTCTGCCTGAGGAGAGAAAGGATTTGAACAAGGGAGTTGCTTCCCCCCTGCTCCGAGGAGTGTGCTCTAAACAGCAAGCAATGGGCTAGTCTGGGGGGGATTCCCTCAGGCTGTCCTGCTGAAGCTGTTTCTCTGTGGATAGGTTTCAGAGGAACAGCCGTGTTAGTCTGTATTCGCAAAAAGAAAAGGAGTACTTGTGGCACCTTAGAGACTAACCAATTTATTTGAGCATGAGCTTTCGTGAGCTACAGCTCACTTCATCAGATGTATACCGTGGAAACTGCACCAGACTTTATATACACACAGAGAATATGAAACAATACCTCCTCCCACCCCACTGTCCTGCTGGTAATAGCTTATCTAAAGTGATCAACAGGTGGGCCATTTCCAGCACAAAGCCAGGTTTTCTCACCCTCCACCCCCCCACACAAATTCACTCTCCTGCTGGTGCTAGCCCATCCAAAGTGACAACTCTTTACATAATCAAGTCGGGCTATTTCCTGCATAGATCCAGGTTTTCTCACATCCCCCCCCACCCCCATACACACACAAACTCACTCTCCTGCTGGTAATAGCTCATCTAAACTGACCACTCTCCAAGTTTAAATCCAAGTTAAACCAGAACATCTGGGGGGGGGGGGGTAGGAAAAAACAAGAGGAAACAGGCTACCTTGCATAATGACTTAGCCACTCCCAGTCTCTATTTAAGCCTAAATTAATAGTATCCAATTTGCAAATGAATTCCAATTCAGCAGTTTCTCACTGGAGTCTGGAATTGAAGTTTTTTTGTTTTAAGATAGCGACCTTCATGTCTGTGATTGCGTGACCAGAGAGATTGAAGTGTCCTCCGACTGGTTTATGAATGTTATAATTCTTGACATCTGATTTGTGTCCATTTATTCTTTTACGTAGAGACTGTCCACTTTGACCAATGTACATGGCAGAGGGGCATTGCTGGCACATGATGGCATATATCACATTGGTGGATGTGCAGGTGAACGAGCCTCTGATAGTGTGGCTGATGTTATTAGGCCCTGTGATGGTGTCTCCTGAATAGATATGTGGGCACAATTGGCAACGGGCTTTGTTGCAAGGATAAGTTCCTGGGTTAGTGGTTCTGTTGTGTGGTATGTGGTTGTTGGTGAGTATTTGCTTCAGGTTGCGGGGCTGTCTGTAGGCAAGGACTGGCCTGTCTCCCAAGACTTGTGAGAGTGTTGGGTCATCCTTTAGGATAGGTTGTAGATCCTTAATAATGCGTTGGAGGGGTTTTAGTTGGGGGCTGAAGGTGACCGCTAGTGGCGTTCTGTTATAATACTTAAACAGTCATTGGAGAAGGGGAACTGAACCCTGGGTCTCCAACCTCTCACATGGGTGCCCTAACCACTGGACTGGAGAGTCATTCTCTCTCTCTCTGGTCCAATGACTCTAAATATTTAATCCACAGTTGAACAGCTTCAACAAGAGAGACGGAGGGAGCCTAACACCAAACTAACTCATTGTTCCATGGTTAGAGCACCCTTTGAGAGGGGCCAGACCCCCCTGTTCAAATCCTCTCTCCCCCTCAGGCAGAGGGGCAAATTGAACCTGGATCCCAGGTAGCGCTCTAACCACTGGGCTAAAAGTTACCAGCATGACTACTTCCTTCTTCTCCAACTGTTTTGTGTGGAGCGAGGCAGGTGACTCACTCATTCTCACAAGAAACAATTTGGACACCTAAGTCGCCTGGCTCCAGGAGAGGGGTTCCTGATTGTGGATTGCTAGCAGAGCTAGGTTCCTCCCTGCAGTTTGGACAAAGGGGTTGAACTCCATGAAAAGGGCAGGGCTAAGGACACACCCTTGTCATCGGCATCTCTCATTGGGTAGTTTAGGTGTCTCCCTGCTTAGTGTGCTGGCTTTTGTAGATCGCATTCGAAGCTAAGGCGCCTATCTCTCCCCATGCATTGTATAGGAGCCTAGGTGTCTAATGCAGGCTTTATGGATCACAGTGTTGTTCCTGTGATTTTCTAGGTGCCTAAAAGTTAGGCACCATGATGCTCAGCATGGCATTCATAAGTCTCTCTGAGAAACCAGGCCTTCGCCCTTCCTGCCAGATAAGCATTAGGCGCTCACATCCTGGGTCTTGAGCTCACATCCTGAGCACATATTGAAAATGTTGCTTCATAACCAGAAATGAGAGGCTTCCCAGTTCAAAAAATTCATGCCACCACTAGTAAGAAAAACATAAAAATGGCATCGCCTTATGTTACTTGTGATCTGCCCCTTGACTCATAGCGCTGTCCTGTTAACCTAGCCTTGCAGAAAGATGCTGCCAACCAAACAAAAGCAGCAACAATGGGGGGGAATGTACGGTCATGCCTCCCTATTCCCCTCAGGGAGCCCGACAGGGTCCATTTAAATGCTAACATGCACGGGCAATTTCTCCTTTCTACCTTTGCTTTCTTTAAAAGGAAAAACAAGGTAATTGAATGCCAAACCCTAAAATGATACAGTATTAAAGTTATAGACTTAAACACAAAGTCAGGGAAGGCAAAAACAAAGGTTGTCCTAGTGACGTTAGTACCTGTATCATATATATACACACATGATAATAGTGCCCAGAGGCCTCCGTCTAGACAGGGTCCCATTGTGCTAGGCACTGCACAAACACATCTGAAGATAAGATCTGCGCGCTGAAGAAATTATTCATTTACTCACATTGCAAATATTGTATATTGTTCTGCTAGGTGTCCCCAAGTGGCCCGGTCATACATAGCCTTCCAAGTTCTTTGTCTCAGCACACAAGCAAGTTTTCAGTCTTAGAAGAAATGCTTGTATGGTTGTTAGTTTGGTTATATAAGAATCCTCTGAGAGCATTGGGGAGCAGCACAAGAACTTGCTCTCTACTATAATCTTGCTAATTAGAGTCAATCTGGGAGCCAGCGCAGCTTGGTAGGAACCTGTCATTGGTGTTCCACTGAGATTTCTGTGAGAGGAGACTGTCTGCATGCTGTTTGTGACCACCTCTATTCCAGGAGGACTGGTGCATGTGTATAAATAAAACAAGTTACACTTAGAATATACCCAGACTCCATGGTCCTGGGAAGCCAACCTGTATGGCCCCAAAACTCTGCTACCAGTCAGCAGAGGGGCAACATGGTGTAACAAATGGGATACTAAGGTCAGAAGGGCAACAATATATTTAGATGTTCATCTTGGGCTAGACTGTGCTTTAACTGCTTGTGTGAATAAGGGCTCACTAAAGTTAGTAAAGGTAGCTTTTAACAGCTTTAAGGACCCTTACAAACAATTACAGATCTGTTTAACTTTAAGCATGTGACTATTCCTATTGTCTTTAATGGGAAAACACGTGTGCTTAAAGTCACACATACTGTGCTATGATTTGCAGATCCTAATTAATACAAAAATAGTATATATGTGCAAGATGGGTGAGTTCACATTATTAGGAAAATGTCAGCATTTGTATTTCTTGAGTTTTGAGTGTTTATGTATATGGGCTCAGTATTACATTAACAGAGGATTTTTGCATTTAATTATATTAAATTTAGCAGATTACTTCTGGAATCTCATAGAGCATAGATAGTAGCAGTGTACAAATATAAAAGTACTACTTTCACAGTCACTTTTCTGCACAGCATTACTTCTGTTTTTAGAGGTAGGATTATATATTTATTTACATAAAACAGTAATAACAACACTTTGTATTTTGCTAGTGTTTTTATCTGAATTTCTCAAAGCATTTTACAATCACTAATTTATTAATCCTCAAAATCTACTGTGCAGTAGGCAAGTATGAGTATTCTCCTTTCTTACGCATGGAAATATTTTCAAAGTACTAATCATCTGGCTGGGATAATTTACTTGGGGATTGGTCCTGCTTTGAGCAGGGGGTTGGACTAGCTGACCTCCTGAGGTCTTGTCCAACCCTAATCTTCTATGATCTGCAGCGCCTTTAAAAAAATCAGACCATTTTTACTTGGGTGCCTAAGCATGACTTTTCATGCCTTCTTTTAGGCCTCCAAGTTGAAAAATTTGGATGTAAGTGACTTGCATAAGGTCATACAGTGAATCAGTAGCAGAGCCAGGCATGGAACAGAGTCTCTGAAAAGTAGCTGTTTGCTCTAATCATTAGTCTATAGCCTCTACTTTCCTATACACAAAGATTTTGCTATAAAAATACAAACACACTTTTTAAAATCAGAAGACAGCAGCTGAAATATTTAAAAAATGTTACCGTGTTGTTTTAACAACATCTTCACTGCTGGGGGAGAGGGGGAGGAAAAAAGTGGAGGAAGGAAAGTAATTTCCGTTGGTTGCCATAGCAACTAATGGGAATTGCTAACCCATCTTCTTCTCCTGTCAACCTTAGATAGACCTGTCAAGGAAAGTGAGCAATTCTGCATAGAGCTGCTGCCTAACTACAACATTAAATTAATGGAGAATCTACATTATCATAATGTCAAGTGCCATCCCTACAGCATGTCTCCATTTGTTATCTCTGTGCTACTAACAAAAGCCATGAATAAGTGATAAGCCATGAGAGCTGCTTCCTGCTCCCCTCAGAGAGGAAGCAAGCTTTGAAAACGCACCTCCCCCCCATACACTACCTCAGCTCTGCCTCCATGGATGTCTGTCTCTATCTCTGGGTCAGTCAACAGCATTCAAGTATACCCCATCCCATCCACAAATGAGGGGCGTCCCCATTTTAGAACTCGATTTCATTGTTACTCCCCATGTGCATCTGTTCATTTGTCAATAATTTAGCCCACAGTGGGGCTGGGAAAATGTTATTAATATAACAACAGATAATATAAAACAAGTAATAATAGTCCTTTGCATGTCTACTGCACCTTCCATCCAAGGGTCTCAAAGAGCTTCACTAACGGTAATGCATTTGTGACTCTGGCAAGTCCTGGCTAGAGGCTTCAGCAGAGGGGTCCCATACAACGTAATACTGTGGACGGAATGTAAACCTGTCCTGATAAAAATCATGATGACCCCAGCTAATTTACCTCTCCAAGGACTCTATGCTGGTGTCTCATACACTCCTAGGCTGTTAGAGCATCTGAGATTTTTCAGTCAATGGCAAAACATTAGATAACAGAGCTGGGGGGGAGGAACCCACTTTACTTCATTGCCATGCAGGCATCTGGTTGACAGGGGTCGGTCCTGGGGCCGGTTTTGTTCAATATCTTCATAAATGATCTGGAGGATGGTGTGGATTGCACTCTCAGCAAATTTGCGGATGATACTAAACTGGGAGGAGTGGTAGATACGCTGGAGGGGAGGGATAGGATACAGAAGGACCTAGACAAATTGGAGGATTGGGCCAAAAGAAATCTGATGAGGTTCAATAAGGATAAGTGCAGGGTCCTGCACTTAGGACGGAAGAACCCAATGCACCGCTACAGACTAGGGACCGAATGGCTAGGCAGCAGTTCTGCGGAAAAGGACCTAGGGGTGACAGTGGACGAGAAGCTGGATATGAGTCAGCAGTGTGCCCTTGTTGCCAAGAAGGCCAATGGCATTTTGGGATGTATAAGTAGGGGCATAGCGAGCAGATCGAGGGACGTGATCGTTCCCCTCTATTCGACATTGGTGAGGCCTCATCTGGAGTACTGTGTCCAGTTTTGGGCCCCACACTACAAGAAGGATGTGGATAAATTGGAGAGAGTCCAGCGAAGGGCAACAAAAATGATTAGGGGTCTGGAACACATGACTTATGAGGAGAGGCTGAGGAAGCTGGGATTGTTTAGCCTGCAGAAGAGAAGAATGAGGGGGGATTTGATAGCTGCTTTCAACTACCTGAAAGGGGGTTCCAAAGAGGATGGCTCTAGACTGTTCTCAATGGTAGCAGATGACAGAACGAGGAGTAATGGTCTCAAGTTGCAGTGGGGGAGGTTTAGATTGGATATTAGGAAAAACTTTTTCACTAAGAGGGTGGTGAAACACCGGAATACATTACCTAGGGAGGTGGTAGAATCTCCTTCCTTAGAGGTTTTTAAGGTCAGGCTTGACAAAGCCCTGGCTGGGATGATTTAACTGGGAATTGGTCCTGCTTCGAGCAGGGGGTTGGACTAGATGACCTTCAGGGGTCCCTTCCAACCCTGATATTCTATGATTCTATGTCATCCCCCACTGCCCCATGATTAACTGCACCTCCAATCACTTTCCTCCACAGTGTTTGGAGAGACCATTATATGCACTTGGACAGTTTTGTTCAGTTCTGGGCACCACATTACCAAAAAGATATGGCCAAATTGGAGACACTTGAAAGAGTGACCATTCTTTGGCAGGGATTGTGCTATGAGGACATTAAAGAGCTAAACATGTACAGGTTGGAGCAGTGGAGGCAACATAGGTCTGTAATATCTGAAGGGTGGAGATAAGAGAGAGGGAGGGAGGGGAATTACGGTATGTATTCATGAACCTAGGGCTACAACAAAGACTAATGGGATGAAATAAGGAAAGGGATTATTTATTTACCTTATTTATTTATTTGAGAAGAAGAAAAAAACTTTGGAGAGATATTAGGTTGTGGCATTGTCTCTGCAAAGAATAGGAAGGAGGCAGCATAATATGGGACACAGAAAGCTAGACTGGACAAGACACTAATGACCAGGATTTGCAAAAGTGACTACTGATTCTTGGCACCAACTTGAGACACTGTGAAAGGGTCAGTTTTTCAGCAGGTGGGTGCTTGGCAAATTCTGAATCTCAGGCCCCTTTAAAGAGTCTCAGGTTGGGCAGTAGCCACATTTGAAAAGTGTGGCTTAATAAGTGCACTGTAGGGAACAATGCTGTATGAGAGAGAGTGTGCTTATCCTGTCTACACACACTTCTTGAGTGACTGAAAACATTAGGCCATCCTGCCTCTAAAGCATGAGGCCATGTTTATTATACTCCAAACAGGCCCCCTTGGCTAATCAGAGCCAGCCCTGCACCACCAGATTGTCAGGCTGCCCTATAATTAACTTGGCTGCTCTGTAGGTAACAGGACTGAGAAAACACAACAAACCCAGCCATCTGCACACCCTTATTAGAGTCCTGACTCTTCAACATAGTGACCACAGAGACCTGCACAAGGATTCTTTCAAGAGCACAATACAGACAGTGCGAGTGAGTCGGGGACGTGTAACAGCATGACGAGGAGTACGATACCTCTTCTCTGCCCCCAGCTGGAGGTGCCCCCACCCTGACACACCTGTCCAAAGAACTGTGTCACCTGGGAAAGAAGGGCAGTGAACTTAGGTCTCCAAGCACTTCCATCAGGCATTAGCAATCCAGACTCCTTAGGTGACATAAAAAAGTTTGCCCGCTTCTCCTAAGAGGTGGTGCTGGGGCAGCAGAGAAGCTCACTGGGCCTAACTCAGAAAACCCAGCCCCAAGTCATGGCCTGACAATCTGACTGCACCTTCAATTACAATGTGTGACAAACTTTCTCTGTTGTGGAGTGTGACAGGGTGCTGGGCAGAGGGTTGCATATTCAGCCCTCTGTCACCCCTATTCCTCATTAGGGGACCAAACTAGAGCGGCTGGAGGTAACCTGACCCTAATTGGGGAGGCAGAGACAGCTGCTAATTACCCTGGGGCTGCATCAAAGCCTCAGGGGAAGGAAGCCCGGGGAGAGCAGGAGGAAAGGGAAAAGACAGGGAATGGAAGCAGAGAGGTAGCTCTCCCCTCCCTGCAGATAGTGAAGGGTTACTTGTACATGGTGAAACAGTGGTGGGAACAAGCCTGAAATAATGTGCACCAGTGGTTACTAAACCCAGGGTCTCAGAGTGACTTTATGAACCTAGCAGAGGCAGAAGCCAAGGGGGCCCTGCCACACTCTGCTACATGGAGTTAAAAGTCCAGGTGGCCATTTTTGAGATGAATGTCTATTAACTGTTACTGGACTAGCAAGGGGCTGGCAGCAAGACCACACACACACACACACACACGCTCCTGGTGAGCTGGGACACTCACAGTGGTAGCGGCCCACAGTGTTGTTTTTACAAGGTAACAATAATCAGATCTCTTCCCAGGCGAAGCTGGTTTTATCTGGGTGGATATAGTGCTGTAGCTGACAACCCTGAACACTGAAGTCCCTTCTTTGGCCACAGAATAGGTGCAGCCTGGGCAGTGTCAGAGCAAGCTTCTGACGTGACATGACTTAGCCCCACCTGGAGCCTCACCTGCAGGGGCGAAAGGGAAATGGAGTCTCTGTGGCAATTCAGTGCTTGGCCTCTCTGCTGAGACGGCCCCCATGAGTACCCTATATGGAAGGTTATTTTATTATGCCTCCTACCACCACCTCTAGGGATAGGAACGAGCTCACCAGCTCACATCAGATGCAGCAACCAAACAGCCATCAGAGGAGAGTAACTTGCAGTTTCTCTCCTACAGTGTCAGGCCTGTAAAACTTAGGTTGGTGAGGCTGCAGCACTCACGTGACAAATCCACCGCCCGGGTGCCATAGTTAAGCCAACCTAACCCCTGGTGTTGACACAGCCAGGGTGACGGAAGAATGCTTCTGTCAACCTACCTACTGTCGCTCGAGGAAGTGATGTTCCTACAGCGATGGGAACACCCCTTCCATCACCGTAGGCTATGTTTACAGAGTTATGCCAGCATAGCTACACCGACCTAGCTATACAACCGGAGTCCCCGCAATGTAGACAAGGCCTACGTCCTCCAGGAAGTGTAGTAATGCACTTACAAGGGTTCCTGTACACTCTCATGCAGTCTTTGGGTTTCCTGGGACATACTTCCTGCTGGGTCAGAAACAAAGCAGTCCAGGGCAGGGCAGTCACAAGCTACAGTATATAGGGTAGTAGGAAGTTTGTTACCTCATTCCTGTACATAGTCCCTGTTCATAATAAAAGGTTTTATCTTGACACTGGTCTGCCCGTCAGTAAGATATTACAGTTTCTGCTGTTACAGGCCAAATTCAGACCAGTGACCTAAGATGAATGGTCCAGTTTCACTACTAAGCTGTCCAGATTCCTGGATTCAATGAACTGTTCTCCAACATGGGTCTACCCCCTTTGGAACTGGATTACAATCCTTTCAAATCATCCATTCCCACTGTCCCTGCAGGATGTTCCTTCTCCCAAGCACAGACAACACTCCAGAGGTGGCCAACATGACCCCTGAGCTTTGAAGGCTGGAAACCAGTTCTTCATATACAGCGCCCTTTCCTCAACCACAAAGGAAAAGAGCAGCCAAAGACAAGGCAGAAAAAGAAAGCCCAAAGGTAGCTTGGCACAGCTGTGAAGAGTTACATCATGCAGCAGGAAAGCAGTTGGCTTCGGGCTACAATTACCTGTGCTCAAATGGCAGGGGTCCCAGTGGCACAGAAAGGCCTCTAGGAATTGCTTTCCAGACCGATTAGTCATCTAGTAAACAGCCCCAGACTGTACACCTGGAGCAACACCCAAACTGTGCACCACCAAGGGCCATGCTGGCAATGTGCCAGCAACTTGAGGGCTCTGCCTCATTTGTATCTGTCCTGATGTACGCGTAGAAACTCCTCGTTTTTCACCTGAAGTCTTAGGAGCTGATCAGCTTTATCCTTGTGCAGAAGTTACAAGGAGGAACGAGCCAAGGGCTGTATTACAGGATCCTGAGAGCCAGATTTGGCCCTGAGGTTGCAGTTTGTTGGACCACTGCTATAGATGGATATTTATTGTCCCATACTGTGTCCTGAGGATGGACAGATTTCTTAGACCGGCACATATCTCTCCAGGCTTCAGTCTCGCATCAAGCTACTCTACCTCCCACTCCAACTGACATTCTGAATCTCCACGGACTTTCCTACTTGGCAGGACAGGCACCTGAGAAGACTTAACTATGAAATCAACAGTGAATGGAGCTTTGTGATGAAGGCTTATGGTTTTGAGTTCTCACCAATATTTACTAGTGAAGGCCAGTTAAAGAAATACTCACACAAATTTACAGGCAATCTGCAGGGAGTGAGTGTGACTACTGGCTACATCATCAAGAATTTTGGCTTCTAGTCTTAGCTCTGTCACAGATTCTGTGTGACCTAGAGTGTAAAATTACGAAGAAACCACCTTTGGCTGCAGATAATCTTTCCAGCCATCAGCATATCTTGAAAGCCAATTTCTGGGGAAAATCATCAAGAACAAGATAACTCCAGCAGTATCTAGAGTCCAAATGTCTCTGACCTATTTAGTTGGGGTTCTGGTCTGGGAGCTGTGCAGACACTGCACTGGTGATGGTGACTGATGATCTCCTGTCAATGGATGAAAATTAGGTGCCCATGCTTCAAAGTTCATGGACTCCCTGGCCACACCTCAGTCCCTCCTCTGGCCTGCTCCAAATCCTGCCCTAGCCTAGCTTGGGACAGCTATGGTAGAGCACGAGGCGTGCACAGTCACCCTGCATTCCTACTCTGAAACCCGCCCCTTTCTCTTGTCATGTTACCTAGTCTTTCAAATCCTCTGTCTGCACTGATCGCCCTCTATCTATTAGAATTGCAGGAGCACCTACCTAGAGATCCAGGTCAGGGATCAAGGCCTCACTGGGTTAGGTACTGTATACACACATAACCAAAAGATAATCTCCACGCCAGAGAGCTTACAGTTTTAGGGTGGTATTACTCGGAGTAATGGGAAGAAATAAGCAAAGGAAAATTTAGGCTGACCAGCAGGAAAAGCCTGCTACCTATGAGAACATTAGACAGTATAATAGTGTTTCAAGGGAATGGTTGGAGTCATACCATTTGGGACAAAAGTGGACTGGGTACAGCCCCGGAGCACACACTATGGGGAACCACCCTGTGCTACTCAGCAGGAGATGGACTGGATGGGACCTAACAGATCTTTTCCATCTGTAACTCCTATCTCTTGGCTGTCTGGTTGCATTCTGGGTGTGTTTCAGGGAGCAAGGTAGGAGTAGTTTACTCCCCAGTGATATGAAAGCCATTAAGCCAGCTCCTGCTTTCAAACCAGCCTTTAGTTTGCTTCACCACCACATTCGCTCAGATGCTTGAGAGTGGGATTGAGGGATCCAGATACAGCTGAGCTAAGGAGACATGAGATCCCCTTCCCTGCAAATCCACCTGACCCCTTACCCTTTCCTAGCCAGCTCGTCACAAAGGAGCCTTCAGCGTGAGTCCTAGCCCAGTGAGTCCCAATATCTTTGCTGTGACTGACTGGTCACAAAGGCTATTCTTTAATTTAACTGTACAGTAACTAACAGTAATCAGCAACAACATTCTTGGCCTCCAAGTATTTACTGCTGGAGTTAGGGAACTAAGGAGTGGAATAGGAAATCATACTTCACAGGGCTCAGGGGATTGGGAATAGGCTCTGCAGACATTGACCTCTAAGTAGCTGGTTTGAGTTGCAGACCAAGCAAATAATAATCAATTATTACTATCTGATGTCTGCTCAGTAGCCTGGTCTCAGCCCAATTCAGAGTTGTTAGGAGCTCATACTGCTATCAGTGCCAGCACAAATGACAATGATTATCTTATATGTCTTCTATGGTGCCCATCACCATGCGTTCGAAGCACCTTGGAATCTGAACTGGCAGTTCCAGCAGAGAGATCAAGGACTGAATGGGTCACAGGCTGGAACTCCCCTCTGACCACTAAAGAAGGTCAGGATTGAGGCACACTGATGGAGTGACAGGTGGGAAAAGCTTGCACCGCCACAGCCCATACTGTGTTTTGTCTGTGCTTAAACACAGGACATAAGCCTCTAGGCCTGGTAATCCAGCACCTTATTCATTATCTACATAAAAAGATTCCAGGATTGTTGGTCTGTGTGTCACTGTTACGTCTGCTCAATCAGTGTGAAGTGATGGAAACAGCCACACGCATGGCTGAGCACTCTCTCTGTTCAGAATATCACCAGGTTCAATTGTCACTGGGATTTGCGGTCCGTTACCATGGGATTTGCGGTCCGTTACCATCCAATTTTTAAGTTCTCAACCATTTTGGCCCTTTTTTTTTTTTAAACACATGACTTTATGACTTACACCCCTGTGACAGTCAGGGTTTTCAGTTGCTAGTTATTTATACTATGGTAGTAGCGCCTAGGAACTGCAATCAAGGATCAGGGTCCCACTGTGCTGGGCTATGTACAGATATGTACAAAGAGGACAGTTCCAGCTCCAGAGAACTCATAACTGATAGGACACACAGGATGACATAGAATACATAAGAACCCATATCCACAGCTCAGAGCACCCACAAACTCTGCAAAAGTTTAGATCTAGATACAACTCTGCTGTTCAGACCCGTCTCTAAAATAAACCAGAGTATTAACAGTTTTAGTCTTTTCTTTTGATAACACTAAAGACACCAGCCTGAGGGATAAACCTTTACAAAGAATGTTCACTTTATTCTTAGATCAGCTCAGACTCTGGAATATGGCAGAAACGTCTATAACAGAGGCCCCTGTGGAGACAGACACAATCTGGCTGAACGAGGCACTTCTGGGAATCTCATCTGGCTCATGGGATGGGATGTGAAAACAAAGTCTGGTTAACAGGAGTCACATTACTTTGGAAGGATGCATCTGGCAGAGTTTTGTCACAAACTTTCATCTGTTCAAAGAAAAATGTTCCTCAACATGTAACACCACACAAGAAAGATCAAAGGTGCCCCAGTCCCTCCTGATGGGGAAGCAGCTGCTCCAATAACAGCAGCTGGAGCCCAAGCAGTAGGCAACACTAAGAGTTTCAATCACTCCCCTTGTCTTGTGTGGGGAGGGGATCTGCACACTACGCTGCCTCTCACCAGCAGCTCCCTGTTAATTACAAGCAAAGAATTTGTGCTCTGGCAGATGAAGGCCCTCACTGCATGCTGGTGAATTTGCACAGCCCAGACTTGTCAGTAAACAGCAGCTTTGTTTGCAGAGAGATGCCACAGAGTCACATACACTCATGCATTACACACCTTACATTTGTCATATTCTGAAGCTTGCAATATCAACCCTTCCATGAATTTAGGCTGCTGAATTCATGCTTGGTAACATCCCTGCATGTAGGTAGTATGGTGTAGGGGTTAGAGCATGGCACTGGGTTCTTGGGACAGAGCTCCGAGGTTCTAGTGCTGACTCACCTGCCGATTTAGACCTCAGTCCTGCAAGGTGCTCAGCTCTCTGGCCTAATACAGCACAGCACTTAAAGTTAAGCACATGCTTAAGTGTTTTGCTGGATTGGGCCAAAGGATTCAACACCCTGCAGGCCTGAGCACTTGCTGTGTGGCACTTGCTAAGTCACTTCTCTCTTTCTGTATAATGCATTTATAATGTGCTCATCACCATGGACATGTAGGTCCAACTACCTGCCAAGTAGAAATGCAAAGGTAGGATTCCAAGGCAGTGGATGGTGTCAGAGCACAAATATCAGACAGGACAAAATTCAGATAAATGTTGAGTCTGATATTGCTTCCCGGGAAGTCAATGGCAACATTCCAATTAGCTTGAAGCCATGTCTATACCAGTAGACAAAGGCATGCTGTAGTTCTGACACACATTAGCTGGTGAAGGTAAACTACTAGGGTTGACCCCTGCCAGCTAACACATGTTCAAATACAAATTGTCCTGTCTACAATAGGGTTTTAACATGTCATAGTTATACTGTATGTTAAAACCTGGTAAAACTTTCCGATATATACAAGTCCTCTGACCCCGTAAAGACAACCAAACAGAGTGTCTGGATTTATTTCTTGTTAACTGGGTATTTACATACTATTCCTTCAGCACCCAGGGATGAGATGTGCATCATATAGGAGACTCAGAGGCTTAAGGATTAACTTTTAATACACTCATTTTCTTTCCCATGGGAGAGGATATGGAGAAGGAAAAAGATATTTTGAGTCTCTCTCTCTCTCCTCTCTTTTATCCCATCCAGTCACCTCACTATAAACTCTGCTTCCCAGAACCATCCCCTGTACCCAGAAAAGGGACTGCTTGGGTTCATAGCTGGCCTATCTTCATGGCAGCCCCTGTGACACTAGCATACAAATCTTGCACTGAGGTCCTGATCCCTCCAACTGAATCATCCAACACGACCAGGGGCAGGAGGGGGATTCCAGATGCTGACCCCAGAAGAGAAAGATAAACAGAACTACATGAGCTTGATAGCTGGATTCCATCTGGGTGGTAGGGCTCAGGATCTATTGCTCTTGTGATTGTTACTGAGCTTGGCCAAGAAAATCTCCCACGGTTTGGCAAGTCTACAATTTTCCAGTCTTCACAAAAGAATCCCAGGAACCTTTTTCGAAGCAATTTCTTCTCACGGAAGATTACTAATGGGCCTAACAATAGCACTGGGATAAAAATCTAGACAGGTAGGGAGACCTATACTCCAGTGGAGCTTAGTAGCAATTTTGCCTACATAGGGACTACAGGTTTTAATGCCCAGTGTTAATTTATGAACACACTGAATGGCACTGAACACAGAATCCACCAAAAGCAGACAACAGCTAGAGAAGTGATCATCTCTGAAATCTAAAAGAGGCACACAATATGTTTCTATGATGTGTACTTAACTGCAGAACAAAACATACTTATATTTATACAATATTATTGCATGTCACAGACATAATAATAATACATAGCACTTAGATAAGGGGTTTTAACTTCATAGTGTTTTCTAAACACTAACTAGTTAGTCTTCAAACACAACCAGCTCTTCATAAGACAGGTAGGCCAAGATTTCCCATAGTGTGTGCCAGTCATATATAGGTATCTAAAGGGTTTGATTTTCAAAAGAGCTAAGCACTCACCAGCTTCCATAGACTGAAGTGGAAATGCAAGGTGCCTGGCACTTTTGAAAATCAAACCATCTATTCAGATACCTAAATCCCACTGAACAGCCTAACTTTAAACCTGGTTTTGAAAATTTTGGCCATTAAGTTTTAATTATCCCAATTTTATATATGGGAAGATTAAGGCACAGAGATATTACGGTGCCTAAATTTGGGCATCAAAAAAATTAAGGCACCTACAAATCCTTTCACATTAGCAAGCCTCTGAGTGTGACCCCCCCCTTATAAATTAAAAATGTTTTAATATATTTAACACCATTATAAATGTTGGTGGCAAAGCGGGGTTTGGAGAAGAGGCTGACAGCTCATGACCCCCCACATAATAACTTTGCGACTCTCTGAGGGTTTCTGATCCCCCAGTTTGAGAACCCCTGGGCTACCCAGAATACTAGTAGCACAGCTGGCATCAGGGTCCAAATTCATCCCTGATCCAAATCCACTAGCTCCTACTCTTGTGCACAGACCACTATCGTGGTTATTATTTAACATTTATGTTGCAGTTGTACCAATGCACACCGTCTTACAAAGAGATTTTGACTTATACATTGACCAGAATTAATTACAGTTTGTTTACTATTATTTAGGCCTTGTCCACACTTGTTTACCCTTGTGGCGGCGTGTAGGGTACACGTAGCTATACGTCATAGTGACGTAGGCAGGCTGAGTCCACATTCACTGCAGTGTGTACCTACACGTGGAAGGCTCCGGCCTGGGGAGGCAGTGGGGAAAGGCTCCGACAGCGGGACACTACACTGCTAAAAAAGGCAGTGTAGACTTGGGAAGCACTGCTTGGGTGTTTAGACTCTAGAGAACCATGTAGAATATATACCCTGGGGGTCATGCATGTATGGCACTCTATGCTACTCACCTAAGCAGTGCCTCACCATCTACCCTGCTATTTATACCCATGCTATCTGGGCATGTATTATCTGTACTCTACACGCCACTCTAAGGCTATGTCTACACTATAGCTGGGATTGATGCTCTCAGACAGATCCACCGTCGGTCAATTTAGCGGGTCTAGTGAAGACCCGCCAAATCAACAGCAGATCGCTCTCCAGTCGACACCTTACTCTTCTCGTCGGGGGTAGAGTACGGGCAGTCGACGGAAGAGTTTCTCCCGACAACCCCCCGCGGTGTAGACCCTGCGGTAACTCGACCTAAGGTACGTAGCTAGAGTTGCGTAGCGTAGGTCAACTTACCACGGTAGTGTAGACATAGCCTTAGTGTTGACCTACCCTGTGGCTACATCTTCACTGGGAGCTAGGGGCGTGATTCCCAGCTCACAGAGACATACTTGTGCCAGCTCTCATCAAGTTAGTGCATTAAAAACAATAGCGTAGCTGCAGTAGCACGGGCAGCCGCAGTAGCAGCGTGCGTTAGCTTCCCCGACTATGTACCTGCAGGATCCGGGGAGGTTTGTACTCAAGGCAAATAGTCTATGCCGCTGATTGCCACAACTCGTGCTGCCACAGCTACACTACTCTTTTCAGCACACTAACTTGATGAGAGCTATTGCAAGTATGGTTACATGAGCAGGGAATCACACCCCCGGCTCCAAGTGTAGACGTGCCTAAGAAGATGAACAAAACTGCTTCCTGTTTGAATTCCAGCTTCTTGATGTATGGAAATAGTGACTGTGTAAGTATGTCCGGCACTGAGAGAAGGCTAGTATTACTGTATTATTATGCACATACACATGTGAAATGTTAATACATGCTATAGCTCAAATCCACTCCCTCTCAGTTTTCATGGACGCTGCACTAAGGCTGGTTTGGCAGTGTTAGCTGTGACCCCATCA
Organism: Caretta caretta; assembly: GCF_965140235.1. NCBI lineage: Eukaryota > Metazoa > Chordata > Testudines > Cheloniidae > Caretta > Caretta caretta. The sequence goes on from NC_134206.1 coordinate 207,056,387, forward strand.
CCTTTCCATATCGCCTCCATTCCTGGCATGCCACAGTACTCTGAATTTTTCATCTCCTCAGCAAGATGCTGATATGTGGGGGAGTTTACTGGAGAGCTTTAGTTTCTGGGTTTTTAAAAATCTTTTGTATTATTCTAAATCCTGTCTCTGCCATAACCATGGTAGAGAGGACAATGGATGGGAGGCAAAAAAATCAGCTGTTTTGTTGGAAATCAGATGTGTTTATACATTTTTAGGCAGAGCCAAATTGTGATGCTTCAGGGTGCGGCTAGCCATCTGTAACAAATGTGAAGGGGGATAAAATGCAAGTGGAAAGAAAATTCCCCCCCAGGGATCTCTTTTCTTCATAAACACACATTCCGTTTCTCTCCCTAGTGCAGCTTGAGTTCATTTTCTTTAAATCACTTCCACATTTTCCTGCTGTAATTATAAAATAGTTGGTTTCAGACCTCACTTTCACAAAGGCTGTAGCACTGGGAATTCAGATACCGCTTATTTTCTATCACCAGACTTTTGGGTTTATGAGTTTGGAGTTTATGGCTTTTAATTCCTGAAGAAGGTCAATGCAGTAAAAAAGGAAATGTTCAGAAAAAGTACAGTCTCACTTTAAAACTTGAAAGCATGAAAATGCAGTAATATAAACACAAGCTGATCACACGACAGGACTTAGGTTTTGGCAGAGATCTAATTAGATTTCAGATCTAATATACCTCATGGGAACAAAATTCTGTTAAGCTTTTTAAAATATGAAAACGCACTAACAGTAAACCAGACAGATGTAACTTTAGCTCCCAAAGGAATACATAACAAGGATTTCCATTCACACTTATATGCTGAAACTTTCACCCCAAGGAAAAAAAATTACTTTTCCCAACTGTGGGTGTATTTTTCACCAAATGAAACTGCTTGAAAAGCTTTGGAGGGAGAAACTGTTAATTGTTTAAATTGCTCGAAGGAAAGTGTAAATCATCCAGGGCGCTTTTCTGAACCCCCCAGATCCATTACTTCCTCCAAATACCCATCCCCGCCATCTATTCTTTCCCCAAATCCCCCTGCGCTGGATGCTTTGTCTCCCCTGGTAAAGGCAAACATTTGCTTTCACGCGCATCCGCTGCCTAGATTTCTGCTCCCAACTTTGCAGCGGATCAAAACAGCTCACAAGTCGGTGGACCACGAACACGAGCCACCTCCAACTACCCCTGGGCTCTCGTCTGTGTTTGCAGCTACACTTAACAACATGTCGTGTTCGTGCGCGAGCTGGCAATCTAGTCCTCGTAAAAAGCGCCCAGGGGAGCCCGGCGCCCCGCACATACCTCAGCGTGCAGCCGGGCGACGGCCACAAGGGCAAAAAGCGAGAGACTTTTCCAAATCTGCAAAAGAGAGAGAGAGAGATGCGTGTGAGGGGGGAAGGGGGGGCTGGGAAAGAAAGAGGCGCCCCAGAAAACTTCCCCAGGATCCCCTCTTCTGAGGTCCCCTTCCCCACCCCTCCTACCACCAGCCTCTCCCTCCCCAGCCGCCGCCCCGCTCACCATGTTGCTCGTGGCTCGGGCAGAGGGGCGCGAGTGGGGCGGGCTGGGCGAGAAGCGGAGAAGGGACCTTTGCTGCTTTTTCCTTCTTCTTCTTCTGGAAATTTGATCAGGGCGCTGGGAGGGAAGCGCTCTGCTCCCCGCATCTGCCTCCAGCTCCGCCCCTCCCGGCCAGCCCCCCCCCCCCGGGCAGCCCCCCCCCCCCGGGCCCTCTTCACCCGCTCCTCCCCCCGCCCCGCCCCGCCGTCCCCCCCCATGTGCGTCCCGGCGGCTGCTAACCCGGGGCCCGCGGCGCGTGTGTGAGCCGCTGCTGACTCCTCCCGCTCCGGCTCCGGCTCCGGCTCCCTCGGTGGGAGGCACACAGCGCTGCTATGGGGCTAGGAGCCGTGGGACTGAGGGAGGCTTTCCATGCATCCCTACAACGTGCAGGCACAGGCCCTCCCGAGCCTGCCAGCCCCTCCTGGGGGGCTTCAGGCTGTGCCACGGAGTCAGCGTTGCCAACCCCCTCCAGGGTTGGCCCGGAGTCTCCAGGAATTAAAGATGAATCTTTAATTAAAGATGCTGTCATGGGATGAGACCTCCAGGAACATGTCCAACCACACCTGGCAACCCTACAAGGAGAGGAAGGTGCTCTCCGGTCCGGGGAGGGGTGGGGGGGGGGAGTTGCCGAGCAGCTGGAAGGGGGAAGAAAGCGGGGTGCAGGGGATGAGTCCTCGCCTGTGTCTCCCCCAGCAATGAAGCGAGGCTGCTCCAATCTGGGTGGGTGGGAGCTGCACAAAGGGAGAGGGGTGTAGCAATGACATAGCTAGGAGTTGAATTTGGGGGGGTGGGGGAGACCCAACTTCTGGTAGATGGGCAGTCACGCTAGCTGGCCCCACTGTGTGAGGCGCCCCAGGGGCACGGAGGCTCCTGCTGGCCCCCTGGTGGGCAGAGGGGCAGTCACACCCGCCCTGCAAGTAAGAGGCCCTGTGGGGCCAGGCCCAGAGATGCCGGACGTCTTGCGGTGGGGGCTCCAAGTAGGGTTGCCAACCCTCCAGGGTTTATCCTGGAGTCTCCAGGAATGTTAGTAAGAATTATGTCATGTGATGAAACCTCCAGGAATATGATCAGTGCCCTCCCACCTCCCAGCCCGGCGCCACATGCTCGCGGGCTTTCCGACCTGCAGCAAAACAGCTTCACAGATTCCACTGCTGCAAACGGCTACAATGCCCCACCCCAGGCAAAGGCCACGACTGGCCTGCTGGCACTGCTCACACCTGGGCTCAGGTCTCCACGTGACAGCAGCAGCCAGGCTCAGGTAGCAGCACACGCCTTAGCTGCATGTGTTGAGGAGGGACTGGATTCAGCATGGCTGCTCAGGGCCTCTCCAGGAAGGAAGTGGTGCTGGTGGCTCTCAGGCCCCATGGCTGGCGTGGCTCAGCCCACACATCACACATAGCGGGACCAGGGCTGCTCTGGTACAGGTGCCTCGAGCTTCTGGGGCACAAACCCGGCATCAGCCCCTGGCTGCCCTCAAGCCCCCTTCTGCCTTATGCTGTGTGCCCACAGGAACCAATGGGAGCTGGGTTCTTCCAGTGGAGGTGGTGACTCCTCCAGGGAGGAATCAGTAGTTTCGATGGCGGCAGTGGTGCAGACTCACAGGCTTAGCTTTGGTGGTAATTGGGGGAAGAATGTGGACTACCCAGACCCACCTGTGCCTACACCCTTGGGGTGCAGTAAGTGCCAGCCATGGCCTCCTTCTCTCCGATTCCTTTATGTTTTGGCTTAACAGAGATAACACAGTGGAAAGATGGTGTCTGTGATATGGGCCTTGAGTGTCTGGAGGTGTAGGGGTGTGTATGAAAAATGCAAAGACCCTCAACACTCTACTGTGGCTCTCAATAATGTTTCAGGAATAAATAATGGTACTATTATGTTTTTCTATACACAAAGACCAGCCATATATATTCAGTCTAAATGACATTTGCTTTAGATTAAGAGAACAAACAAAAAAGAACAAAAGTAAACTCACTGAGAGTACAGTGTGCACCTCTCTGTCACAGTCTGCATAGAATGTACAGAAAATGGCTGATGGCCTCCACAGACAGCATAGTCCTTAAAAATTTAAAACTGCTGCACACAGAAAACAAACTCATAACAGTCACATAACTGACTACAGCACGCTGATATACTTTTCACTTCTATAACTGAAAATTCAAAACTTAACATTTAACAATGCAAACCATGGGTGAGGGGCACATAACAGCTAAATACTGTACTCAAGAACATAATCAGTCAGGAATCCTTGTGGTTTATGTATTGTATATATAACAAAGAGTTTGGATCAGAAGCACTAGAGAGAGGAAAGCTATTGCCTCTACAGAAATAAAATTAAATACATCAGTATTTCCAATCACTGTTGCTATTAATCCAAACTCCTTCTTACAGCTATAGTATCTGAGTCACAAAGGACCACAAATTATGTATATATTTCCCCAAGCACTAACATTGTTAAAAGCCAGTTGATATTGCTCAAGGCCAGGGCATATGTTACCAAGACAACTATAAAAGAGTCAGGAAATCACGAGTTAAGTCCTCACCCAAACCCTTGTAGCCTATAACCATGATATCACCTTCTCCACGTTACCTCAGTCAGATCCACCACACATATGCCTCTGCCTTCTACCCCCATACAAAACGTGCACCCATTAACCATGGCTGTGTGCAGTGGTTAGAAATGGGTGATTTCTAATTGTCTGGAGCATTGGGGTGCTGTTGTGCAGAAGCTGATGGTTAGTGTGTATGGGGCACATTTTTGGCTGATGGTTAATTGGATGATTGGTAATTAAAGGAATTCTTTGTTTTTTAAGTGGAAATAGTTTGTCATGTTGGGAAGTTACTGTTTATAACATTTGAAATAGTAAAAAGAAAAGGAGGACTTGTGGCACTTTAGAGACGAACCAATTTATTTGAGCATGAGCTTTCGTGAGCTACAGCTACAGCTGTAGCTCACGAAAGCTCATGCTCAAATAAATTGGTTGGTCTCTAAGGTGCCACAAGTCCTCCTTTTCTGTTTGCAAAGACAGACTAACACGGCTGTTACTCTGAAATTTGAAACAGTGTTGTTTAGATGATGTAATGAGGAAATATGGTGTTGTGGATTGTTTTTTCCATAGCTGATGTTTATGGTTGTAGTTAGGGGGCACATTTTGTGCGCAAGTGGAGGTATTTGTGTTATCCTGAATTAGCAAATGAACTTTTTAGGGGTTGGATTATAACCCTACAAGCCATCCTGAGGAAGGGACAGCATATAGCTATGCTTCCCCAGGACAGGAACCAGACTGGAACTCTGAGACATGTAAATGAGGCTCTCTGTGTCTCATGGAGTATGCCTTCACTCCAGAGTGTTCCAGGATTGGGTACCCAGGTCTCGGCACCTGTGTTAGCATAGCATGGGTGTGATCATCCACCCTGTTACATCACACTTGAATGATACCTGTGTAGCCACATCCACACTGGTGCTGCAATAGCCCAGGTGAGGCACTAGGACCTGTAGGGGCATATTCTATGGGTCTTAATATTGCACTAAACTGTGCTGCTCTATGGATTGTTTCACAGTGTACTATGAGAGAACTTGACTGTCCTTCCTAGGCAGCAAGGTGGAAGTGTTCTTAGCCTGACAACTCAGTAAAGTGCAGCACTTCCGGCTTCCCACACTCTAGATTCCTGTCTGCAGCTTTCGTTCCAACTGGTGCTAAGGCATGGAGCCAGCTCAGAACAATGGCCTCTTCTAGGTGTTGGCACTAATGCAACTCTCATTTTGGCAACAGCAGGAAAATGAAGGGCATGAAAGATGGAGGAGGGTATTTTGGAGGTGGTTTGCCTCCCTGAGAAGGCAATGGCAGGCCCTGTTGAGATCACACAGGCTGCATGCAGATATAGTGTAGTGGGGACAGCTTATGCAGGTTTTAATAGCTATGGATTCCCCCTTTGCTGGCCGGCAGTTCTGGAACAGGATCACAAAGCCAAAGTGGTGGAATTACATCATCATGTAGACCTGGGATGACCAGCAGCGGCTCCAGAACTGCCACATGAGAAAGCAGACCTTCATGGAACTGTGTGAGGAGCTTTCCCCAATCCCGCAGAGCCAGAATATGCAAATGAGGGAGGCGGTACTAATACAGAAGCAGGTTGCTATAGCCATCTACAAACTGGCACTGGCTACCCCAGATCGCTACCGGTCCATGGCTAGTAAGTGTGATGTTGACAAGGCAACTGTCACTGCTGTGGTGATGGAGGTTTGCAAGACAATTAGTGATGTGATTTACCCTACAGGTGGTGAAGATTGCTAGTAGCTGGCTTTGACTTAATGGATTTCTGAACTGTGCGGGGGCCACTGATGGCACACGTGTGCCCCCTGTCTGCCCTTGCCCCCTCAAGCTGCACATGGTACGTCAACCAGAAAGGCTACAACTCCCTCATTATGCAGGCCTTGGTCGACCACTGAGGGAAGTTCATAAACACCAATGCCCGATGCACGGGGAGGATGCATGACTCTAGGGTACTCTGGAGAGCTGGCATCTTCAAAATTGGACAAGAAGGGACTTTATTTCCTCACAGTAATATGAATATCCATGGGATGTGTGTGTGCCCACAGTCATTTTAGGGTACCCAGGCTGTTCTCTACTATCCTGGCTCATGACACCTTACCCCGTTTAAGAGTACACAGCAGAAGGTGCCTTAATTCCACCCTGAACAGTTGCAGGCCGGGGATGGAGTCTGCATTTGGCCGACTGAATGTGAGATGGTGCTGCTTGTTCCCCTCTTTGGATGCCAGTGTGTCCAATGCCATTCATGTTATGTGGGCCTGTCATTCACTGCCGAACATGTGTGAGGAGAAGAGGGAAAGCTTGTGCCAGGAAAGAGTCAAATACAGTGCTGGTTTACATGCCCAGTACAGGCAACCAGCAAGCATCCCTCTGATAGCTAGGGCTGAAAAAAGTTAATGTACTCAATGCTTTTTTTGCCTGCCTTCATGAACAAGATCAGCTCCCAGACTACTGCACTGGGCAGCACAGCATGGGGAGGAGGTGACCAGCCCTCTGTGGAGAAAGAAGTCGTTCGGGACTATTTAGAAAAGCTGGACGAGCACAAGTCCATGGGGCCGGATGTGCTGCATCCGAGAGTGCTAAAGGAGTTGGCGGATGTGATTGCAGAGCCATTGGGCATTATCTCTGAAAACTCATGGTGATCTGGGGAGGTCCCAGATGACTGGAAAAAGGCTAATGTAGTGCCCATCTTTCCCATAACAATGATGGCAGTTGCATCTTACCCAGCTATTGTGGTGCTGCTTCCTTTGCTGCTTCCTCTCCTGGCTAGTCCTCTGCCTCCATCCCAAAAAGTTCCTGGGACTCTGGGCTGAGTTCATAATGGCTGGGCCCCAAAGCAGTAAATATCTGTCCCATCTCCTCTAGTTCATCTGTCCCATGGATCTATCCCATCTCCTCTGGATTATCTTCCCTCAGGGTCTCTTCTGGCTCCTCTCATTCACGAGCCCCTAGTCCAGTAATATCACCAACTGCTTTCAAAAGCCTGTCCAGCACAGCATGGAGCTCCAGAGCAGCACAAAGTACCTGGTCAAACTCCTTGTGGTAGGGGCAGGTTGATAGTTGTTGGACTGTCCATTAGAGTCTTTGGCCTTGTGGTATATGCTCTTTAGGTTTTTGATTCTTTCCCTGCAGTGACTTGCTATCCCTGAATCCCCTCCTCTGCCAGCTTAGACGTGATGATTTCTGGTGTATCTCCCCAAATGAGGCTTCTTACTCACCTCACCCGAGAGGTTCACCAGAGCCTTCATGTCAGCTTCTGGTGAGCTGGCATGCTGGGAGGATGATTTCCCAAATGGCATCTCTGTTCAAGTACTGTGTAGAACTGTAGCAAGATGCATGAAATGTAGGGTTTAAACACTGATACATAAACTGGGAGGTGACTGCTGGTGCAGAAGGAAGTAGGTAGAAGGGCAGGAAAATAGGGCCCCAAGGGAATTGTGGGAAGTCATTGGATGACGATCAGGCCCTGAGTTAAATATAGCCTGCATCCACTCTGCAAAATGGGTGTTAGAGTTTAATTGGAATCTGGGTGTTAATGTATATCCCCAGCAACTCTGGGTTTAAAGCATTTCCAAACCCAGGGCAGAGGGTTTTGTGTGACTGGTAGGGGACTTAGGGGTAAAACCAGATCAGAGCCTGGGTTAACTCTGCAATGAAGACATACCATGGAGTCTAGACTATTTACACCCCCCTTTTATAGTGTATTTCTTTCTGTCACTGATATCACTTCCCTGAAGTTAGGTCATCTTTCAATATGTGGTTCTCTGCTTTCCGTAGTTAAATATTGTAATGTAACAATTTTTTCCTTTTTCAGTTTAATTTTTTGCTTAATTTCCAGCCTCTTTTAACCCCCCCCCCCACACACACACACTGTGTCTTCTCCAGATCCTTCTCCTTCCCCAGCTATAGCAGCTGTACTGATCTTGATGTCCCCATGAAGGGGAAAGGAGCCCAGGAGAGCTGGCTGTATTTCAAGGAATCCCTGTTGAGGTTACAGGGACAAACCATCCCAATGTGTCAAAAGAATAGTAAATATGGCAGGCGACCAGCTTGGCTTAACGGTGAAATCCTAGCGGATCTTAAACATAAAAAAGAAGCTTACAAGAAGTGGAAGGTTGGACATATGACCAGGGAAGAGTATAAAAATATTGCTCGGGCATGTAGGAATGAAATCAGGAGGGCCAAATCACACCTGGAGTTGCAGCTAGCGAGGGATGTTAAGAGTAACAAGAAGGGTTTCTTCAGGTATGTTGGCAACAAGAAGAAAGCCAAGGAAAGTGTGGGCCCCTTAATGAATGAGGGAGGCAACCTAGTGACAGAGGATGTGGAAAAAGCTAATGTACTCAATGCTTTTTTTGCCTCTGTCTTCACTAACAAGGTCAGCTCCCAGACTGCTGCGCTGGGCATCACAACATGGGGAATAGATGGCCAGCCCTCTGTGGAGAAAGAGGTGGTTAGGGACTATTTAGAAAAGCTGGACGTGCACAAGTCCATGGGGCCAGACGAGTTGCATCCGAGAGCGCTAAAGGAATTGGCGGCTGTGATTGTAGAGCCATTGGCCATTATCTTTGAAAGCTCGTGGCGAACGGGGGAAGTCCTGGATGACTGGAAAAAGGCTAATGTAGTGCCAATCTTTAAAAAAGGGAAGAAGGAGGATCCTGGGAACTACAGGCCAGTCAGCCTCACCTCAGTCCCTGGAAAAATCATGGAGCAGGTCCTCAAAGAATCAATCCTGAAGCACTTACATGAGAGGAAAGTGATCAGGAACAGCCAGCATGGATTCACCAAGGGAAGGTCATGCCTGACTAATCTAATCGCCTTCTATGATGAGATTACTGGTTCTGTGGATGAAGGGAAAGCAGTGGATGTATTGTTTCTTGACTTTAGCAAAGCTTTTGACACGGTCTCCCACAGTACTCTTGTCAGCAAGTTAAAGAAGTATGGGCTGGATGAATGCACTATAAGGTGGGTAGAAAGTTGGCTAGATTGTCGGGCTCAACGGGTAGTGATCAATGGCTCCATGTCTAGTTGGCAGCCGGTGTCAAGTGGAGTGCCCCAGGGGTCGGTCCTGGGGCCGGTTTTGTTCAATATCTTCATAAATGATCTGGAGGATGGTGTGGATTGCACTCTCAGCAAATTTGCGGATGATACTAAACTGGGAGGAGTGGTAGATACGCTGGAGGGCAGGGATAGGATACAGAGGGACCTAGACAAATTGGAGGATTGGTCCAAAAGAAATCTGATGAGGTTCAACGAGGATAAGTGCAGGGTCCTGCACTTAGGACGGAAGAACCCAATGCACAGCTACAGACTAGGGACCGAATGGCTAGGCAGCAGTTCTGCGGAAAAGGACCTAGGGGTGACAGTGGACGAGAAGCTGGATATGAGTCAGCAGTGTGCCCTTGTTGCCAAGAAGGCCATTGGCATTTTGGGATGTATAAATAGGGGCATAGCGAGCAGATCGGGGGACGTGGTCGTCCCCCTCTATTCGACATTGGTGAGGCCTCATCTGGAGTACTGTGTCCAGTTTTGGGCCCCACGCTACAAGAAGGATGTGGATAAATTGGAAAGAGCCTAGCGAAGGGCAACAAAAATGATTAGGGGACTGGAACACATGACTTATGAGGAGAGGCTGAGGGAGCTGGGATTGTTTAGTCTGCAGAAGAGAAGAATGAGGGGGGATTTGATAGCTGCTTTCAACTACCTGAGAGGTGGTTCCAGAGAGGATGGTTCTAGACTATTCTCAGTGGTAGAAGAGGACAGGACAAGGAGTAATGGTCTCAAGTTGCAGTGGGGGAGGTTTAGGTTGGATATTAGGAAAAACTTTTTCACTAGGAGGGTGGTGAAACACTGGAATGCGTTACCTAGTGAGGTGGTAGAATCTCCTTCCTTAGAAGTTTTTAAGGTCAGGCTTGACAAAGCCCTGCCTGGGATGATTTAATTGGGGATTGGTCCTGCTTTGAGCCGGCGGTTGGACTAGATGACCTCTTGAGGTCCCTTCCAACCCTGATATTCTATGATTCTAATGCTGTATTTCAGGGCATGCGCAATCTATTCTTTTCAACAAGATTGAGTGATTGTTTTTCTGTGCACAGCAGATGTCTTCATTTTAACAGGTTTTATTGGGGGCATTGTCTGCCCTTTTATTATCAGTCTGGCACTGCAAGTAATGTGGTCCATGTAAAATGCATTCATTAGTGGTTGATATATTTGATTGACTCACTGATACTTTCAAAACTCCCACTAGGCACCTTGCTGTATCTTTAGGCACCTAATGCCTCTAAAAATCTGGCACTTTATCTCCAGCCTCTCTCCTGAGCTGACTGTTCTTAGAGTTTATTCTTTTAGCCTCTGAAAGACTCCCAGCCTTTTATATGCCTTAGCTGGAGCCAGGGGTGGCAGGTTTGTAGAAATTTTGGTGGTGCCCAGAATGCCCAGAGCCTGCCCCCTCCCCCCCCGAACTCTGCCCCGCACCTGCCTAAGGCTCTGCGAGGGAGTTTGGGTCGGGGGAGAAGGTCTGACCTGCAGGCCCTGGGCTGGGGCAGGAGATTGGGGTGTAGGACGGTTGAGCTCTGGGATGGACTCTGGGGCAGAGGCACCAACATTTTTCTGCGCCGGTGGGTGCTCGCGCACTGCCCCCACCCCAAAGTCCCCGCCCTAACTCTGCCCCTCCCCGCCCCTATTGGACCCCTCCCCGAATCCCCACCCCAGCCCCGCCTCCTCCCTCAAGCATGCCGTGTTCCCCCTCCTCCCCCCTCCCTCCCAGGCTTGCTGAACGAAACAGCTGTTTCACAGCACCAGCGCTGGGAGTGACGGGGGAGAAGCAGGATGCAACGGCACGCTCGGGGCAGAGAGGGAGCGAAGGCGGAGGTGAGCTAGGGCGGAGGGGAGGGGAGGGGCGGGGAGCTGCCGGTGGGTGCAGAGCACCCACCAATTTTTCCCGTGGATGCTCCAGCCCCAGAGCACCCACGGAGTCGGTGCCTATGGTCTGGGGTGCAGGCTCTGGGATGGAATTTGGGTGCTGGGTGCAGGCTGGGGCAGGGGGTGAGGGGTGCAGGCTCTGGGAGGGAGTTTGGGGGCAGGAGAGGGTGTGTAGGAAGGGGGTGGGGATGCAGGCTCTGGGATGGAGTTTGGGTGCTGGATGCATCCTCCAGGCTAGGGCAGGGGGTGGGTGTGCACGAGGGGATCGGGGTGCAGGCTCTGGGACAGTGTTTGAGTGCAGGCTGGGGGTGGGGGTGCAGGCTCTGGGAGGGAGTTTGGGGATGAGAGGCGGTGCGGAGGGAGGGGGTGTAGGCTCTGGAACAGAGTTTGGGTGTAGGCTCTGGGCTGGGGCAAGGGGTGGAGGTGTAGGAGGGAGTTTGGGTGCAGGAGGGGTGTGTGGGAAGGGGGTGGGGGTACAGGCTGTGGGACGGAGTTTGGGTGCTGGGTGCAGGCTCTGGGCTGGTGCAGGAGGGGGTGAGGGGTGCAGGCTCTGGGAGGGAGTTTGGGGATTGGAGGGGGGTGGGGTGGGGGCGCAGGCTCTGGGAGGGGGCGGGGGTGCAGGAGGGAGTGAGGGGTGCAGGCTCTGGGAGGGAGTTTGGGGGCTGGAGAGGGGTGGGGTGGGAAAGGGGTGGGGGTGCAGGCTCTGGAAGGGGGCAGGGGTGTGTGGCGCTCACGGGGAGGGGACTGCCATCACACGTGGCTTCCTTCCTCCCCTGCTGCCCCTCACCATAGCCTCACTGGGGGTAGGGGATGGGGCTGCCCCTTGCCCAGCGTTGGGCAGGAGTGGTGGCTGCGGGGCGGGGATCACAGGGTCAAACACTCACTGAAGCCCCAGCAGCTGCTCAGGTGAGTGAGGTCCACTCCAGACGTCTCCCGCAGGAAGCCCCCTCGAGGTCTCCTCCTGGTGGGTGCCGGGGGAGGGGAGCATGTGTGTGCCTCCCCCTCCTCCTCCTGAGGTGCAGCAGCCGCCAGCTGCTTCCGCCCGCCGCCAGCGCTGCTCTTGTGCTGTGCTATAGCCTGAGGCAGCAGCAGCAGCAGCCAGCGCCAGCAGGTAGGGGTGCTCAGGGGGGATGCTCTGGGGGGGGGGGGGGGGGATGCTCCAGGCAGGGCCAGGGGAGAGACCCAGCTCCAAACATTGGTGGAGCAGGGCCCCCAGCCCTGAATATTCCTGGATCCCGGGCACCACGGGCCCATACACCTCCCAGCCCCTGGCTAGAGCTAATGAGATCTACCTGCTTTGGTTGCTACAGCAAGTCAGCAGCAAACCACTCAACTGTTCCAGATTTTGTGGAACATTCCGTGTTTCAGGGGTGGGTGTGTATTCATTTGTTCCCCTTTCTCACACTCAGTAGGTTATCAAAAAGCTTTCTACGCTGGCAGTGAGAAGCTCTAAGCTCACTTCTTCTACACATTGCTGTTTATATTTTTGTGTGCTTCATAGCACTTTTTATTAAACATGACTTTATACCCATGCCTTAGGTAGACGATCAAGATCATTTCCCACACCCGCTCATTTTACAAATAAGTTAGTTGAGAGGTTGCATAAGGTCACTTCTAGTAGATTAGATTCCAAGATTCTATTAGGACAGGCCCAAGTTTGACCCCCCTCAGCCTCTCAGAGTAAGTCTGCTAAAATAATGTACTTAGCTCGCCTGTATGTAAGGACTGTTTTAACCACTAGACCACATTCCCCTTCCAGGGGCAGGAGTAGATCGCAGAAATCCTTATTCCCAACACTGTGTTGCTGACTAGCAAATAATTGTATAACACATGGACAAATTGTAGTTCTCATATATGGTAAAAATTCCTCCTTTGGCACAAGCAGAAGGGGTCTGTGGTGAGGGGTTCAAACCCTGCTGTGAATCCATACAGCCATCCTTATGATTGCATATCATAAAATTTCTGGTTTGTCCAGTGTTCTTTTAAAACAACTGATTTATTTAATTCATACAACAAGAAAACATCTTTTAAAACAGATTTTAAATCTACTATAATCTGTCAGTTGTGGTGTGATCTGCAACAAAATACAAATGTTCCACATATCCGCCATGTATCACACTGCCAGCTGCTGTTGTCACATTTGCCATTTGAAAGGTATGGTCAGCAGAATAGTCGGGCATCTCCCATCAGGATGCTAAAGTCTGACCTCCTGTTTTGATATGTAAGCAGTGTCAGGATGAGCTCCACCCTGACATCTGGTGGTGAGGTGTGGCAAGTTGTGGAAAAGAACTTCAGGGGCCAATCTCATTTGCATAGGCACACCCACCCCGCCTAGAATGAGGCCATAGCTGCCCAAATGGTCACTTTGGCTGCTGTGAGATCCCCAGTGTCTCTGTTATTGGGGCAGGAAGAATAAATTGTTATTATCCTGATTATGGGAACTGTGCTTGGAACTGTACTTGGCCTTTTGTTATGCTGGAGGGACTCACCATCAACTAAGTAGTACTCACTAGGCAAGGGTCATGGGTTCCAAAACTCTGTGAATAGAGAGAGGCTGGGGATAAGTATTAATACTTGGTGGTATGGGCCCCTTGGTGAGGGCCTTACATGCTAATTGCACTTCCTCCTCTCCACTGTGGAATATCAGAGCTAATTTTGATTTCATTAGAAGTCTAGTTACAGGCTGCTGAGCTCACTTTGGGCTAATGGTGCACCAGCACTGAGGCTCCCCTACTACAAGCTGAATTCACCAAAGAGCTGAACTGACTAAGAGCTGAAATCACTGAGCGTTGTGTTAAGTAGTGGGGGAGCCTGAAGATATATTGTGGAGCAGTTTGCGGGATGGCTGGAGTGCCTTGTGGACAGGCTGGTGGAGCAGTTCATAGGACAGTGGGAGCTGCTGGTGGGATGCGGAGCAGTTTGTGGGACGGTGGGAGCTGTGTGTGGGCTGCGGAGCTGAGCGAAGCAGTTTGTGGGGTGGCTGGCGGAGTGGAGCGAAGGCCTATGGAGCTGTGGGACGGTCAGCTTCAGATCACGTAAGGTGCCTCTTACCTCCGCCCCCATCTCCACCCAGGTTGGGAGGTAAAGCTCTGCAGATAAACTTTTGAACTCTGGGGATGCCCTGACCAAGGACAGAGACTTTTGGGTCATTGGACTTTTGGGACTTTGGGTGATTTGGGGTTGCTGGACTCAAGAACAAAAGGGAAAGGGCATGCCCCAATTTGCTTGGGGTGGGTTTTTTGCTCATGGGTTGTGTTATGAATCCTGTTGGTGGTGTTTCCCCAACATAATGCCACATTGTTTCTCTCTGTTATTAAAAGGCTTTTTGCTACACTCAGACTATGTGCTAGCGAGAGGGGAAGTATTGCCTCTTGGAGGCGCCCAGCGGGGGTGGTATATATTTGTCCCAGGTCACTGGGTGGGGGCTCGAGCTAGTTTGCATTGTGTTTTTGGAATGGATCCCCTAGATATTGAACCCTGCCCTTGTTGCTGCCAACTCTGACGGGCAGAAGAGTTACAGGTACAAGGGGAAAAAATAACCCCCTTAACCAGACAAAGGTTTTTGCTAATGGCTCTGCTATTGGTGCTTGTGGCTCTTAGATGCTGTGTCAGAGAGCTAGTTGGGTGAAGTGTGGGCTTGTACATTTGTCCTTTTATAGAATGCAAGAGCCTGGTGAACACAGTAACAAAAGAAAAATGGCTCTGCCGGCAACTAACATAAGATTGTGCATTGAGCAAAGCTGCTTTGCCAAAGACTTCAGCCACCCAAGGTCTAGTGTAGTCCATCTCTGAAAGGAAAAGCCAAAGCTGTTGTGATTATGCTATGTGATGCTGTTCTCACTCGCCATGAGTTGCCACCTCCGAAATGGTCTAATTTTCTTCCACTCCCACTGGAGCTGAGAAAATGATTTGAATCTCCCTCCCCAATAATCTGGCCACCTTTCCCCCCCGTGGCATCACTTCTCTTTTTGTGCCACTTCAATGCAGCTTGCAGCCACAGCTGAAGTGCTATTTAAGGGTATGTCTACACTGCAACATAAGCACAGGTTTGAACTCAGGTTCAAGCCTAAACCCCCTTCTCATCTACATGCAAACTGCACTAACCCAGGACTTGGATTTAATGTCCCAGCATCCTGCGGGTGTGGAGGGGCTGAGCCTTTGTCATGCGAGGACCCCAGGGCTCAAGCCCTATTGCTTTGCAGTGTAGATGCAGTCCCACTGGACTTATGCTCTGGGACTCTGCCAGAAGTATTCCACAGGCCAATTTTATTTGTCCTCAGGACAGTCAGGTTTGGGAGACAGTCAGGTTTTCCCACACTGCCCCACAAAAAAAGGGCTAGAGCAGCTACATTTTGGAAGAGCGCTAGGAAGCCTGGGATATGGCTGGTTTGACTCCAGCTTGCAAAATGCAGGGTAGACACTGGAGCCCCAGGTTGAGATCCAGGGGTCAACAACTCCTAACCTGGGGTTACAAATGAGTAGAGATGTTTGAGCTCTAGGTGAACAAACCCCATGTCTGCTAACTCAAATTCTACTAACCCTGGGCTTACATTGCAGCACAGACATACCCTGAATGCTCCGGGGAGGAGGTGCTCAGCCAGTGTTGCTGCTGCAAAGAAACCCTCCTGAGGTTATTGCTTCAACGACATGTTGAGACTCATGCTAGTGGCAGGGCTCAAGTAACCTTTTGTGGGCCCCAGCGCCTGGACCATAGCCCCACCCCCTGCTCTGCCCTGAGGCCCCATCCCGACTTCACCTGTGCTCTGCCCCCCCAAGGGGCAGGAGGCAAAGAGAAGCAAGCAGCAGGTGGGAGAACGGGGCGGGGAGGGGGCAGAAAGGAGTGAGCAGTGGTCAGGGCCTTGGGGGAAAGAGGCTGCATGGAGGGCTGGGGGTGGGACCTTGGAGTGGAGCACAGGTGGAGAGGAGGGGTGGGGCCATGGTCTAATGGTGATAGTTTGGCCAAGGGAAGTTAACTTCCTCAAATTGACTGCATGAAGGAACTGTGTATAATGATGAAAAACAAACCAAAAAAGAAACTACACAAAGATCAAACATTTGTAACAAGTCACAGCTACTGTTACACCTACCAGTACTGTCAGAGTGAGCTTCTGTGACTGTTACTCAAGGCTCCCCACTGTCTGTTGTTTAACTGTGCACCTATGATAACTGTCCCCAGCCCTCCCATGGATTATCAGCAGAACCCAAAACCATTAGCACTGAAAAACCCCAGGGCTCCTCTACATGAGCTAAAAGCCATTAGCAAGCTTTAAGCCTCTGTGTGGGCCAGCCACTAGCTGGAGACATGTTCAGACACACCTAGACAGTACTCTAGCCCTCAGTGCTGCTTAGGGTGTTTGTTGGGACATCAGGCTTTGAGGCAACTCAAAGCCTTTTGCAGGCTACAATGAGGTCGGCTAAATGAAAGCGGGTTTAGCCATCGACTGGTCTAAACCGATTCAGTCTAGGACTGTGTGTATTAGCACATTAACAGTTATATAATGTTCAAGTAACTGGCCACTGCTAATCAGGCAAATGTGTGAGTGAACTCAGCTCACCCAAGAGATAAGTATATGTCATTGTTTAGCAGTTCTAGGAGAGCATAATGTTTACTTCCAACACCATGTAGCTCAGTGAGAGCCAAAGGTTTATATGTCTCCCTTTTTTTCCATAGAGTGGGACAGCTGCAAACTTAAGATCCCTGAAGGAATGTCTTTGGTGCTGTCAGAAAGGTTATTTAGGGTCTCATCCTGTGGGATGCTGACCCCCCTCAATTCCCACTAAAGTGACTGGGAACTGTAGGCGCTTAGCACATCTGGAAATCAGGCCACTTATTTAGGGGGCTAAGAATGGATGAAGAGTCGAACTTTAGACAGCCCCATTTGAAAATGGTGGCCTTTGTTTACTAAAGCCAGACTGCTCAATTAGACTGGATGGTCACAGATATTTTTGAGCATTTAAACCCAAGAGCAGAGCAAGTATTTGTAAAAGAAAAACCGGTCACAGCTTCCAACTGTGGAGGAAAATGAAGAGGCTGCAGCCAGCATCTTGGATTGGAGACACTGGTGACAGGATGTAATACAGATGAGGAGCTGCAATTCCAAACTTTGGACAAGTTGCCATCAGCGAACAGGCATTGCAGGAAACGGAGTTCTAATATGATGCTCACAGTGCAGGGTCAGCACAATGCTCCAGGAAGCACTAATGGGCTATGTATGATGACTGGATGGGGGAGATGAGAGGTAACGTTTCTGACAGCCAACCAGATTGGAACAGAGGAGGGAAGAAAAACAGGAGTAAAAGGCAATAATGAAAGCGCCCTCACAAGAGGAGAACTGGAAAGGAGGGCAGACAGGTTACGGAGGTAACTTTGGGATGGGGCCTAACAGTTGCTGGAAGGCTGAGGTAGGGCAACTATTTGCAGTAGAAGTGCAGCGCTCCCGTTTCTAGATCCAACAGTAGGACTTCATCTGAACCCACAGGTTCTAGCCCCATAGTGCAGAAAGTGAACACAGGGTTCATTGAACTTGAGTCTCTGCCTTTACTGAAATGTCTGGAGATGGGGTATACGGACCACACACTGACCAAGAAGGGGTTAATGAGAGCCTGTAAGCCTAGTCAGCCCCACGCCATTACACATGTGTAAAGTGTCAAGCCTGGGGGGAGGAGATAAAAGAGGAAAACCCAGGTCAATGGTGACTGATTGGGAGAGAGCGACCTTGTGAGAGAGCCCTGTGAAGGAAGGCCTCGCTGGGGCCAGAGTCTAATCAGAGACTGCTTGAAGCTGCCTGGAAGGATCAGCTGGGGCAGGGCCTAACTAGAGACTCCTAAGGGTCAGAGCCTCCTTGGGACAGGTAGGCCTGGTGCAGCCGTTCTGTTGTTTCTCATAACTAGTCCGGATCCTCTTTGTTTTGGGATTAGCAGAAGAGTCAGTTGGGGAAGAGACTGTGAGGAAGTCCTAGCTGCCAGCCACAGTAGGAAGCAGCCCAAGGATCCAGCAGAGGGTCTAAACAAACTTCTCTTCTGCTTCATACAGGGTCCCTGGGCTGGAACTCAGTGTAGAGGGCAGATCTGGGTTCCCCTACTGGCCCAGTTAGGACTGGGGTGTGAAGACCCTAAAGCAAGTGGCTGGCAGGCCCAAAAGCCTGAGGCTGGACCAAACCCTGCTGTGGTGCTGCCAGGCCAGTGGTGTGTTGGACTCAAGTTTCCCTGGAAGAGGCTGGACTAAAAGGATATGTCTACACAGCAAAGAAAACCCCAGGGCTGGCTCAGGGCAGCTGATTCAGTCTCGTGGGGCTCCAGCTGTGGGGCTGTTTCATTGCAGTGTGGATTTCTGGGCTGTGGCTGAAGCCTGAACTCTGGGACCCTCCCACCCCGCAGGATCCTGGAACCTGGACTCCAGCCCAGGCCTGGAAGTCTACACTGCAATTAAACAGCCCCTTAGCCCGAGTCAGCTGCCTCAGGTGTCTACTTGCTGTGTAGATATACCCAAAGTGACTAGGCTGGAGGGCCAAGACACAGGAAGAGGCAGTCCACTGTGGGGCCAGAGCATCAGTCAGCAGAGGGTGCCAAATAGGAGAGCCACTACACCATGCCCAGCTATGAGGGGATGCGCCTTCAATGAGTACACTGTTCCATGGTCTGTACCATGATTTCCTGCTACAGCAACAGCTGCTGGTCCTTTAGCTAGTAGTAACAGGCCCCTTTAGTGCCCAGAAAATTTAGGACATAATTGCTGCTGTGAATAAACTGTCTCCCCACTGACGAGACCCAGATGTCTGATGTCTTGCACCTTGCACAAGCTCATACCTAACTTTAGTTGGTCAGATCCATGGTCATATGTTGCTGTACAAGATGAACCATCTGCCTTGATAACAGCCCCAAGTCTAGGTTTTAACTATTGTTGGCATTCACCATTGTCCTCTACTCCCAGAAGGTGAGAAGCCATCATTAGTTTGGACTGTCAGCCAGGGGACACAGGCTGTCCAGAATACTGACAAGCACAAGCAAATGTCATGAAAGCTTATTACCCTCAAAGTGTTTGCATAAACCTACATTTAAATTTCATTTTGCTTTAACTTTATACTCTTTTCCTTTGTGCTATGTTTAAAAAAGAAGTATTGGTTATTAAAATTCATGCTTTCAAATATTTAACTAATGTTTAATTGCTACCAAATGGACAGCATCTCCAAGGAACGTTGGGATCTACCTCAACTACTGGTGTATCACTCAGTAATGCAAACCTAAAGAATACCACACATGGTTTGATGTTCCACTAAGGGATATTGATATGTATGCCAATGTGATACTTATAACACAGAGACTCCAGTGTGTGGCCACTATGACTCAGACTAGTACAATGAGACACAGAAGCTAGTTGCTCCTGTCTCCTGCCTGGCAAAGCTTACTAGTGACAACCAGCAGTAAAGGTAACTTCTAATATGGATGGACCTGTGTAGTAACTAATTACAAGAAATTTACCTCGCTTGTAATGTCACTAATTTCTGTTTTACTCCTCATTTAGGTAGCATTATGGGTCAGACTATAATAATGCTTAAATCCACGTTTTCAAAATAAATTCAAAATAATTTATCACACGAGGATAGAAGTTGCATTTAAAGCTTTGCTTATGTTACAAAAAATATTTAGTTTTAATTGTACTAATTACATACAGCCTCGTACACATTTTGCTAAAAGAGTATAAGTTCCAAACAAAAGTTCTTATCTCTGCGTCATATATTAATTTAGCAAAGGTGTCGCCCTGATATAACAATAGAGTGACAAGTGGGGACCTGTTACCTAAAACATATGTTAGATTAGCATATAACACATTATACCAGCAACATTTGGCATGCGGCCCATCAGGGAAATCCGTTGGCAAGCCAGGACGGTTTGTTTACTTGCAGCGTTCGGCTGATTGCAGCTCCCCCTGGCTGATCCAGGCCAATGGGGACTGCAGGAAGCAGCATGGGCCAAGGTATGTGCTGGCCGCTGCTTTCTGCAGCCCCCATTGCCTGGAGTGGCAAACTGCGGACAGTGGGAGCGAAAATCAGCTGAACGCTGCAGGTAAAGAAACCGCCCCAGCCCGTCAGCAGATTTCCCTGACGGGCCGCGTGCCGAAGGTTGCCGATCTCTGCATTATACAAATGTCTGGCAGTTATAAGAGCGGAACTGGCCTACGTTCTTCTTAGAGTTCTGTTCACTCATGCTAAACTACACCCCACAATACCCTGCAATAGTACAGCTCAGCTTTTGGCATAAACAGATACATTTTTTTCTGTCTTCGTACAAGTGAGGGTGGTACCGTCACAGACAACACTTGCAGTGCTAGTATCCAAAACAAAGATAAGGAAAGGAACAGAGCAACAAGTCAAGGAACTGGGATGCACGGATGGGTTGTGCTTCAGAGATGTGTAAAGAGTTTTATAACTTGTAAAATATCTTATAACTAGTCCTAACTGAACTGTGAAACTTTGGGAGCTCACCTTCTGCATAAGGTGAACGTAACACTGCTGAACAAGATGGCTTCCTGAAGACTAGTACCATATAGAACCTTTTCCCTGTACGATATTATTATTGGCTTATTGCAATAAACCTGACTGATATTGTTTATTTGGTCTCTGGAATATATTTCATAATGAACCAAAGTGTGGTTGAGCAATCAACTAGACCATTTATTAACAGCTGGAAGTGACAAACTTAAAATAGCATATACGTACCTTTAACCCCTTTATGCCACAGGCTGTGGCTACCCAGCCCTAACAACAGCACTAACCCATGGCAAACCTGGCTCTGCTGCCACAAAGAAAATTGTGTATGTTCATTTAACCAAATGAATGAAAATTGTAGTTCTATTGTTTTTTCCTAAATGAGGCAACATTTAGTCTATGGAATGTAAGCCAGCACTCAAATACTTCAGATGTTTCCCATTAACAAGACTGCCTCTTGTCCTCCAATCCATTTTCCAGAGGCTTCTGTGACCACAGGCTGAGAAAAGGAGCCAGTGGTCTGGTTAGAGAGACCATTTTCCAGGCTGCTCGCAAGGCTTGTATTGCAGAATGTAGGCAAGACCACCCAAACTGCTGAGTTCTTCTTCCAGGGTAACAGTTGGAAAAGTTACTCGAGGGAAGCTGGCACTCACATGAATATATTGTAAGTTCTTTCAAACTGCATATCAGCTCTGCTTAGTGGTATAATTATACTGCACAAAATACACTAGGGTGATAGGGGACAATTGTGACTGATAATTAGCACTGATGTATCTATCACAACAGAGCCCTTGTCCGCTCTCATCAGACTTATTTATAATTGGTGAGATCAAATGACTCCTTGGTGTTTTAGGACCAGATTGCCCTCTCTTGTGGAAAACCTGCAGGAGAGGGCCTGAGGAGGGGAAGGCAACTCTGTAAGATTCCCCTCTGAGTTTTCCTTGAAACATGCTGTCTGCTGAAGGGATTTTCTCAGGGTGCAATGGATTTTGGAGCTCCCCCTCCCACGCCTCTTCCTTACAGACTTTGGGCTAGAAACAGAAAACAACTACAGAGCAGCTGTCTCTGCTCCCTTCCCTTTCCACTGGCAGCATGGTTACAAAGGAAGCCACACAGCCATTGGCTGCTCCCCGGCCCAACTCCACAGCAGCAGCTGTATTACCTCCCACCCAGTTTCCACATGGAAATTTATGCACATGAGAAAGTTGCACCAATTTAAGTAAAGGGGTGATTTTAAATCGGTTTAGTTAAAGCAGTGCAAGCCCCTGTGAGGACATTTCAGTTTAAACCAGGTCAGTTTAGCCTAAACTGATTAGGAATCAGTTTATGTAAAAACAAACTAAGGCCACATCTACTCTACAGAGTTAAGTCGACTTAAGTTACATTGATGATAATAACCCACTGTAATTACAGCGCTCGTGCATGTTCACACAATGCTCCTTGTGTCAATGGGGTGTGTGCACAGTTCATGCTCTAGCAGAGAGAGCAGTGCATGGTGGGTAGCTATCCCACTGTGCTACTCGCCACCTTCTCCTGCTACGAGTTCTGGGAATGGATCGCAGTGCATTGTGTGGGTGGAATCACCATCCCATAACGCAGTTTTCTCCATCCATCATTCCAAGGGCTTCTGACTGTGTTTCGTGCCATTTTTCAACTGCCTCTGTAAACTTTGCGCCTGCCATCTCTGTCTCAGAGCATGCTCAACAGTCTGTGATAAGCATTGTGAACACAAGGTGGCTGATCAAGGAGCAGCTGCACATGGTGGACCTTCACTATTGGGCTCAGGAAACAAGCACCGAGTGGTGGGATCCGATTATGATACAGGTATGGGATGACAAGCAGTTGCTGCAGAACTTTCGTATGCACAAAGCCACTTTCCTTGTACTCTATGTGCAGCTTGCCCCCGCCCTGCAGCACAAAGACACCAAAATGAGAGCTGCCCTAAGGCTGGAGAAGCGAGTGGCGATCGCTGTGTGGAAGCTGGAAACTCCAGCCTGTTACTGGTCAGCTGCAAATCAGTTTGGAGTTGGGAAGGCCACTGTGATGATGCAAGTGTGCAGGGCCATCTTCTGCTAAGAAGGATGGTGCCTCTGGGCAACATGTGGGAAATAGAAAAGGAGTACTTGTGGCACCTTAGAGACTAACCAATTTATTTGAGCATAAGCTTTCGTGAACTACTTTCCACAGTATGCATCCGATGAAGTGGCCTGTAGCTCACGAAAGCTTATGCTCAAATAAATTGGTTAGTCTCTAAGGTGCCACAAGTACTCCTTTTCTTTTTGCGAATACAGACTAACACGGCTGCTACTCTGAAACGTGGGAAATAGTGGATGGTTTTGCAGCAATGGGATTCCCTAACTGCAACAGGGCGATAGATGGCATGCATATCCCAATTTTGGCCCTAGATCGTCTTGTGACGGAGTACATCAACAGAAAGGGCTTCTTCCCTGTGGTACTGCAGGTGCTGGTGGATCGCTGATGTTGTTTCACTGACATCAGTGTGGGGTGGTTAGGGAAGGTGCATGACGTAGGCATCTTCAGGAACACTGGCCTGTATAGAAAGCTGCATTCAGGGACTTCCTTTCCAGACCAAAAGATGCCAGTGGGGGACTTTGAAATGCTCACAGTGATCCTGGGAGACCCAGCCTACCCTTTACTCCTGTGGCTCATGAAGCCGTACACTGGAAACCTTGACAGCAGCAAGGAGCGCTTCTACAACAGGCTCAGCAGGTGCAGAACGACCATAGAATGTGTGTGTGGCAGATTAAAGGATCCTTCCTGGTCTCCCAGTGCAGCAATCCATGAGTTCTCTGGGTGTCTGGGGTCATCTGCTGGCAAGGTCTGAGGAGACTCAGTCCCTTCCCAGGTCTCCGCTGGCCATCTAAAAATGTCCACCTGGGGTTTGGCATGCCTGGCCTCTGTGAACTGGGGCTCCTGCAACTCTGTGGAGGGAGCTCACAATACAGTCAGTCCTCCTAGGCAGTCCGGCCCAACTGAGCTGGGCTGCTTCCCTTTATACCCTGTCTCCAGGCTAAGCATGCCCAGCAGGGACAGAGGGGTGGTGGCTTCCTCAGCTGGCAATGCACAGTTAACCCCTGTGGGGCCAGTGCAGGGTAGACACACCCCATCACACTGCCTCACAAGGAATTTGTGATTCCTTAATTCATGTTTGCAAAGCACTCTGGGACCCTTGGATGAAAAGGAAAAAGATAGGGCAGGCATCCACAATTTAAACTCATATCTTGACTATACCCACTTAAGCCTGTATTTTTAATCTTGAAACTAATGATCAGTGAACTGTATGCATTAACGAATCTCCATGCATATTAAATATTGAAAGTAAAAACATACTCAGGGGATTTATTTGTATGTCTGGAGTTAAGGCTATGTTTAGGTGCAGTCTGCTTCAAATATGCAATTCAATAAGAAGGAAATAAAAACAATTCATAGCTTCCTTTTTTAATCTGATTCTCTTGGGCAGGATCACTTTGAGGACGGACGTTTGCATGGAGGTCTGATCAAGTGCCTATTGACATCATTAGAGCGGTGACCCAGGTAGCATCATTCTATTCTCCTCATCTGCTAATTAGTCTGCAGTTCCCCCAAAATTCAAGTGTCCAGTGGCTGTGGATTTCATGAGCTTCAAAAGCCTGTCCTGGGCACCTGCAAGAGGCTGTAACTTTCGAGCTTTACCCAAAAAAAATCACAATGTTAAACCTTCCATGCTGGCAACTGAGTTATATTTTCAAGGCCCTACAGGTGTGTCCACACTGCAAAGAAACACCCATGGCAATGAGTTTCAGAGCTCAGGTCTACAAACTCAGGCTTGAGGGGCCTGAGCTGCAGCGCTAGAATTCTAGCCATTCCCACACAGGCTGGAGCCTGGGCTGTGAAACCTGGCAAGAGGGGTGGTTCTCAAAATCCAAACTCCAGCCTGAGTGGGAATGTCTATATTGTTATTTTTAGTGCCGTAGCATGAACCCGAGTTTGTAGATCTGCGCTCTGGGACTTGCTGCTGTGTTCATCTGGGTTTTTTTGTTTGGTTGGTTTTTTGCAGTGTAGACATACCCTTTGTGGCAAAAAGCACTTGAAACGCTTTTTCAGGGAAAGAGCAGATCAGCTTTTCCACTTGCAGATCTATACAGTGTAGGTCAAGGATGCAGGATTTTCAGGCCCTAAAGGTCAGTTCAAGGGCTCATGAAATGTGGTCTATTTTGTCAATTTCGGTAAACAAAACCAATTATGTTCCCTTAAGACAGTCAGTGGAAAGCTTACTGGCTCACATCATAAAAGGAAGTATGCTTTGTTTATTTACAACTGATCCTAAAATTGCACATTAAGGCCCTAACACTGTAAGTGTTCTGCAGTCTAAACAGCCTCAAAGTAACCAAAAATGTTTCCTCCAAACACATAAATAACTGCATTAATTTTATTATTTAAATTCCTCCACTGTGTTTTGTCTCGTTAATAGCGGATTAAGATGTAGCCCACCACACCCAAACACCTAAGTCCTCATTGATTGTTTTCTTCATGCAATGAGCATGGTATGAAGAAAACAGGGTTACAGATCCCAGTCCTTTTTCATGCACTGGTATGTTGAAGACACAGGAAGAACTGACTGTTTATCTAAAGAATAATGTTATAGTGCTTCACCTGGCTCATTTGCTTTCCTCTCCAGGGATATATCTGGTTCATCCATCCCCTGCAAATAAGACATTGCAACAGTAAATAAAATTAAACACATTTTAGCTGCATTGTTCAAAGTCAGAGTGAAGATCAGGTGGTTTCTGCAAAGTAACAGTGACCTTTCCCTCGCTGTTAAGAATGCCAATTGATTGAAGTCTTTTTTGAATGGATGAGATACTCCACTAAGGAGGCAATGGATCAGTTGTCAGTTCAAACAAGTTTAAACAGTGATATAGGAAGCCCAGGGAGAGAGTTTAGACCGTGACAAAGAAAAAGCAAGAGCAGAGGACAAACAAAAGAAGAAACCGTGATGTTTGAGTAATACCATGCCAGACTTAAGGCACATAAACTAACAATTCATATATAGTGGAATATATCAAAGACTGTTCTGGATGGGTAACGACAATAAAAGTCGAGGGAAGTGAAGGATGAAAATGGCTTTATCTGTCCACAAGCAGGCATGTGATATTGAGTGAACCAAGAGCATAGTTAACAGATGAGTGCCTGTGTGTTGCAGATTAGACATGATCTACCCAAAGTGCTGCTTTATTCTTTGCAATTTTCTTTTTTAAAAATTGATTTTAACCACTAGGCCATATAAAAACAAACCAAGGCCCTGATCCTCTCCCCCTCACTCATGTTGGGTAGTATCTACATGAGTGGTCCCGTTAATCCCCATTGAACTCATTCAGGACTACTCATGTGAGTAAAGATGGAAAAATCAGAATGTTAAGGGAGTATAACTGATGTGGAGACCTCTGCCTGAATTTGCAGAGTCTGAAACAACAGCTGAGGTGGAACCTGCCTCATTCATTTCACTGGGTGCCAGTAATGATGCTTGAAGTGGAAATGTTAACTATTTCACTGCTTATCACAGCATGTCAAGAAGAAGAGGAAGTGTCATATCAGGAAGAGCTACGCACCAGCATTTCTCAAAATAGGGGGGCAAGAAGAGCCTGCTGGGGAGCATGGAAAGTGCATACATTATGATGGGCAGGCCTTTAACACACATGGTGGGGTTGTGTGGGAGGGAAGGGGGTCACATTTGTTTTCACTTTTCTCAAGCTTTCATAAATCTCAAACACTGGACTAAGCAACTAACAAGAAAGCAGAGGGCACACACTGTAATCACAAGCGTTACAAGTTGGCTTGGTAACAGTTTGTGATTTAGTCCACGATATGGAAACACACAATCCCCCGACAGCGTGGAAGATGAGTGTGTAGATTAAAAGAAGACAAATATCAGCCCATGAAGAAGACAAAGAAAGGGAAAGGAAAGCTGGAATAGTAATATCTGATCTGGAGTGCCTGTGGAAAACATAGTATGTGATCGTGTATCATAATACATATGCACAAGGGGGCTGAATAGAAGTTGCACAGGCAACCTTAATTCTGGCATTTCATAGCTTTTGAGTGCTTGACTTTGTTCTTTCAACAATGTTCTTTCAACACAGTATTGTAATTTTCTCCTGGAGTAATTTTCCACATACGTCATCAGGAGGGTTGGAACCTTTAGCTCCACCACACAGACCTCTGCCACTTGAGCTAACTAAGGAAGGGATAGCAATAGTAGGTTGTCATCCTCTATGTGGAATAGCGCAAGATGAGACACTGTCTGCCAGTGGGTTTCACAAATATCTGCTGGCAGCAGAGGAATGATGAGACTCAGGAATCTTTATTTCCATTCCAGGCTTGGGAGAGGATTGTGCTTTGGTGACCACAGATGTTTTGCCTCTTCCTCACAAACTTGACCTTTTCTGCCCTGTCCCCTCCAAACTATCCCTGTCCCAGTCTTGTCTCCTCCCCACTGCTGGCTCCTCATCCCATCCCATTAGCCTTCTCTGTCTAGGTCCAGTTTCTACTCCTCAGGCGTCTCATCTTAGTCCCCTTGCTCAGCCAGTCCTAGGCTGCCCCTCCAGGCTCCCTGTCCAAGTCCCAGTTTCCCTCTCCAATCCTAGTCTCCAGACCCAACCAGTCCCAGTTCTTCCCATCCTCGACTCCTTGTCCCTATTCTTTCTGCCCAGCCAGTCCCAGTACCCCCACTCCGGGCTACTTGTCTGAGTTAACTCTCCCTTCCCCCGGACCCTCATCCCCTCCTTACTCGTGTTTCCCCCCTCCTCCCCCTTTATTGGCTCCTAGTTCAAATCTCCTTCCATGGGCTCCTCATCCAATCTCAGTCCCCCCCCCCCCCCCCTTCTCTGGCTCTTTGTCCAGCCAGCAACAGTTCTTCTGCATTACAGCTCCTTGTTGGATGTATTTTTCCACCCACCACCCCATTCCCCAACCCACTGGTTCCCAGTCCCAGTCTCCTTGCCTAGTCTCTCCCCTCACCACTTTTCCAGTCACAGTGTTTTTTTTACCCACCTCCAGTCCCAGCATCACCTAACTCTGTGCCCAGATCTACTTCTTTCCATTCCCCCCTCCCCAGGTCTGGCTCTTGTCCCCTTCAAATCAGACAGCTTCCTCCTCCATGCTGCCTGGGAGCAAACATGGGGGTTATTAAGAGCAGAGGAGAGCCAGGCTACTTGCTCTCAGAGCCAGTGCCCAACCTCACTGTGACCAGGAGCAGCTTGCACACAGCCATTATAGGGAAAATCCTGCTTTGCCCCAGTTGCCTGTGACTTGAACACACTCTGTGGGGATGGTGCATGAGCAATCCAGGTACACGTAGGAGCCATGAGGGGTTGGAACATGCTCAGTGAAGACAAAATCTTCTTAGAGTTCAGCAGCTAAAATCTCTGAAGTCTCTACTGAGCACGTGTGAACTGAGATAGATTCATACACTCATAGAATATCAGGGTTGGAAAGGACCCGAGGAGGTCATCTAGTCCAACCCCCTGCTCAAAGCAGGACCAATCCCCAACTAAATCATCCCAGACAGGGTTTTGTCAAGCCTGACCTTAAAAACCCCAAAGGAAGGAGATTCCACCACCTCCCTAGGTAACGCATTCCAGTACTTCACCACCCTCCTAATGAAAAAGTTTGTCCTAATATCCAATCTAAACCTCCCGCACTGCAACTTGAGACCATTGCTCCTTGTTCTGTCATCTGCTACCACTGAGAACAGTCTAGATCCATCCTCTTTGGAACCCTCTTTCAAGTAGTTGAAAGCAGCTATCAAATCCCCCCTCATTCTTCTCTTCTGCAGACTAAACAATCCCAGTTCCCTCAGCCTCTCCTCCTAAGTCATGTGTTCCAGTCCCCAAATCATTTTTGTTGCCCTCTACTGGACGCTTTTCAATTTTTCCACAATCATAGAAGATAAGGGTTGGAAGAGACCTCAGGAGGTCATCTCGTCCAACCCCCTGCTCAAAGCAGGACCAACCCCAACTACATCATCCCAGCCAGGGCTTTGTCAAACTGGGCCTTAAAAACCTCTAAGGAAGGAGATTCCACCACCTTCCTAAATAACCCTTTCCAGTGCTTCACCACCCTCCTAGTGAAACAGTTTTTTCTAATATCCAAGTTATAAGATACAGGCTTAAAACTTGGCAAATAACACATCCCTGATACAAAAGCCATCTCACTGCCAATTTTCCAGCTCATATTCCAAATCACGAGGACACTCGAGTTTCTCAATAAAAAAAGTTGCCAGCTTTCTTTTAAAATGGCAAAACGGAGGATTGTTCCCTAATTCACAGGACACTGATAACTTCCACTGAGTCAATACACACAGCTGTATGTTCTCTGTTTGCTTTTCTTGTTCACATAAAAGTCCTTTTTTTGTGACGGAAGGAAGAAAGAAGAAAATTAGATCATTCTTTTTATTTTCAAACTGTTTCTAGTTCTAATCCTTACTATGTAATTGACCCACCCTACAGGATTCCTTAACTGTAATTGATGTCAGACCATAGGGGAGTGGGAGGGGTGAAAGGGGACATGTTCTCACATGTAGAATATTTATTACGTTTGCTAATGCACTGGACGCTGAGGGCAGGTCTACACTAACTTACGATGCTCAGGAGTGTGAACCTCTCCCTCCCCTGAGCGACGCAAGTTTCGCACTGTCCACACTGGTACTATGTCGACAGGAGATGCTTTCATCTCTAGTGAAAAAGGTCCACAGTAATTATCTTGCATACACAGCAGTGTATTTGAGAAGGAGTTACACAAGCAGTAAAGGGTTACATTAAGCACATAATTCCTGTGTTAGACATTAAGAACTATACATTCCTCTTACCGAGCCTCTCTTTCACAAACATACACAAACAGGCCCTGTGCTAGCCTCACACAGTTCCTGCTTGGCAAACAGGGAAGGCAGCTCCCATCTTTTCATGTGCTAGAATATATATTCTGCTTGCTGTGTTTTTCACTCAGTGCATCTGGTGAGGTGGGTTTTAGCCCACGAAAGCTTATGCCCAAATAAATTTGTTAGTCTCTAAGGTGCCACAAGAACTCCTCATTGTTTTTGCTGATACAGACTAACATGGCTACCGCTAAAACACGCTATCTGCTAAAACACTGCAGCACTCACACTGCACGCTTTTGGATCCCAGATAGAATATCACTGGCCACGCCAGCGACTCCCATTCACAGGGTCTGTGGACCTAGTTAACTTTCTGAGCAAATAGACAATAAACAGTACTACAGTACTATTAGGATCTTGTCTCTAGAAGCTTTACTTTTAGGGGATTCCTTTTTAAGGGATTTACCTTTAAGGGTCCCTTTGTGGTGCCAAAACTGTTAACAAAATAACAGGTGAGCAAGATAACTTAAATATCCTTGCTCTTAGTTCATCTCCTTAATTCAACATCTATCATCTCTAGGTAAATTTCCCACCTCAGACCATCAGATCAGATATGCCAAACCCATGAAAAAAATGCAGAAATTGGGCTTGCTTTTGCCTTAATTGGCTTGAGAGTTGCTTGTTGGCTAGTTTTTGCTTGTTGCTTGTTTGGTTTGTAGCTTGCTGGCTTTTTTTTTTTTTTTTTTTTTTGATCGGCTCCCAGCAAGCAGGAGCAAGGTGGGGAGAGAGTCAGGGGTGCACACGGGGCCCACCATAGTCCCAGACTGCACGCAAGGGGGATATATTCATATAGAGTTTTGGGGTTCTTAGGGATTGGCTTGTTTTGAAATGGGATTAGCTTGATTTTTGGTTTATTGTGAAAGTCGGGGTGCTTATTTACCACGTTTGTGAAAGTTGGCAACTGTGCCTCAGATCCCTGCTTTAAGCAATAATCCTGTCACAGCAGTAAGATCAAAACAGGAAACATTTATTAACAACGGTACTTATATTACAACTTCATACACAGTACACTCTATGCTATATTTCATGCTCAAGTTAACTTCACAAGGCCTGAAGTCTGGACCCAAATTACCCCACCAAGGGCCACAAACCTTAACAATAACAAGGATTTCTTCCAACTTATTTCTGCGCGGGATACCAGGAACAATAGCCACACAACAGGAACCAGGACTGGAACCAAACCCTCAGGAATTAGGAACACAGGAACCACGGACAGGAGCCACCAGCCAAGAAGTTGCCATCAGGACCAAAGATCTTCTGGAACAGGTAAGTCTTCGTCTGTGTCTTGATCTGATGAGTGTCGATGGTGCACAGGCACTGGCTGTCACTATGACGGACAGCACAGAGCAAAGTGCTGAGACCTTATATGCACTTTCTGTTATCAGGCAGATTACACACTCAGGTCACATGATGTTTCCCCCTCTTGGGTTGCCTGGCAGACTACAACTCTCACTGAGCATTTTCAAAAGCTTTTCACCAACTAAACATTAGCACCAAAAAGGGCGCCAACCATGGTAACAAGAAGGAAGCCCAAGATGGAGGATAAACTGACTGCAGCCTAA
This sequence comes from Caretta caretta, assembly GCF_965140235.1. Lineage (NCBI taxonomy): Eukaryota > Metazoa > Chordata > Testudines > Cheloniidae > Caretta > Caretta caretta. Next base: position 207,087,401 of record NC_134206.1, read on the forward strand.
ACAAAATTGCTAAACCAGGCTACACCTATCCCATGGATGAGCCAGGAAGCACATGTTCTAAGGACATACAGGCATGTGTTTGAGGACTGTAAGTATGGATGGAAGAGCATGGGGGCTAAGGGGTGGAGACTGGAGCCTAAACTTGTCAGACTTAGGGCTGGATTTCCAATTAGGCACAGTAGGTATGTGCCTTGGGGTGCCTAAAAATTAAATGTGGGTTAAAAGTTAAAACGTACAGCTAGCTTGCAGGTGGCTGGGCTCCTGGCACAAGTTGGTGGCCACCCAGCATGTGGGGCTGGAGCAGGGTGAGCATCTGAATCAGCCTGCCTGGGGGCGTTGTAAGCCGCAGCTAGGTGGGGTGGCAGCTGAAGGTACTTGGAGCATCCTTGCCCCTTCCCAATCTCTGCCATCTCCCTGCCTCTGCCCCATGCTGGGAAGGAAGAGGGAGGAGCATGGCCGGTACCCCATTAACTTGCTTGGGCAGAGCCAGAGCGCGGCTGCCACGCCAGGCTGCAGGAGGAATGGAAGACACCCAGGGACAGCTCGTGTGGGGAGAGGTACAGTCCCCACTTTGCACCTCATCTATGGCGGGTGGGCTGCGCCTCACCTCTGGGTGGGAGTGCCGTGCACAGTGAAGGGTCTTGTGCCTTCCCGGGGAGGCTGTGTTTATATTTCTTTTCATTTCATTTTTTTACAGAAAACATGAAGGTCAGCTGTAGGCAGAGGTGGCACTGAAGATGCTGTGCATAAGGTGTAAATCCGGCCCTGGTCAGACCCGCACTGTAGACATACCCTGAGAGCAAAGTCAATGTGTTTAAGAAATTTGTTTGCTAAGCCTGTGTTCTCTGCTTTCCTGCCACATTGTCCTCAAAGGGCTTAAACTAGAAGCCCAGGTGCCAGCAGCCTAGGTGGAACTCTAGGGGATCATGAGTAAGCATGGGGGACTTGGGAGGTCTGAGACACTAGTTTTGGCATGTAGGGTGGCTGGACAACAGCAACTCATGTCCCAAGGAAGGGTGTCAGACAAGAAATCTGAGCCTGAGAACACCTAGAGTCCCAGAGCTAGAAACAGTGACTAGACTCTACATGGACACCCTTGGCCTGGATGCATGTGGGACCCAGCAGTTGGGTCCACTCGCAACAAGCTGGTGATCTTACACAATGGGGTAGTCAGCCAGTGGTGAATTCTCCATCCCTTGCTGTCTTCAGATCAAGACTGAATGCCTTTCTGGGCGATGCTTTAGTCAAGCACAGGTTACAGGGCTCAATACAGAGATAGCTGGGCTTAAGGAGAAGTCTAGGAAGATATGAAACATTAGTCAATAGAGATAGTCAAGATGTCCTGGCCTCCTGGTTCCCAGTGCTGTGCATGTTCCAGTTGTCCAAAAAAATTGTTCTGAATATATATTTGAGGGGAATGGGGTAGATGGGCAAAGACAGGACCAGCTCTAGGCACCAGCAAAGCAAGCACGTGCTTGGGGTGGCACAATCCCAGGGGTGGCATTCCAGTCATCCTTTTTTTTTTTTTTTTTGTTGCTTGGGCAGTTGCGTTCTTGGAGCTTGGGGTGGCAAAAAACCAAGAGCTGAAGAGCCCACCATGTATCCCATCAGCAAGTCTTACTGTGTTTCATTTGGAGTTAAGCTCCATGGGAAGTGCTAGAGCGAGCCACAAGGGCAGCACATGCATAATACTATTGAAGTGTAAAGATGTAGTGGCATGCTGCCAAGACATGGATCGTGTGGTGTGGTCAGGGTGAAAGCTGGAGGCATGTAGGTAGGAATAGCGGTCAGTAGGTTTTCGGTATAGGGTGGTGTTTACATCTTCATCATCTGGACCCATGGAAAAGAAGCCCTTGAGGAATTCCACCATGATTTCAACAATTTCCATCCCACCATCAACCTCAGCCTGGACCAGTCCACACAAGAGATCCACTTCCTGGACACTACAGTGCTAATAAACGATGGTCACATAAACACCACCCTATACCAGAAACTTACTGACTGCTATTCCTACCTACATGCCTCCAGCTTTCACCCTGACCACACCACATGATCCATTGTCTACAGCCAAGCTCTGCAATACAACCGCATTTGCTCTAACCCCTCAGACAGAGACAAACACCTACAAGATCTCTATCAAGCATTCTTACAACTACAATACCCACCTGCAGAAGTGAAGAAACAGATTGATAGAGCCAGAAGAGGTCCCAGAAGTCACCTACTACAGGACAGGCCTAACAAAGAAAATAATAGAACGCCACTAGCTGTCACCTTCAGCCCCCAACTAAAACCCCTCCAACGCATTATCAAGGATCTACAACCTATCCTGAAGGATGACCCATCACTCTCACAAATCTTGGGAGACAGGCCAGTCCTTGCCTACAGACAGCCCTCCAACCTGAAGTGGATACTCACCAGCAACCACATATCACACAATAGAACCACTAACCCAGGAACCTATCCTTGCAACAAAGCCCGTTGCCAACTGTGCCCACATATCTATTCAGGGACACCATCACAGGGCCTAATAACATCAGCCACACTATCAGAGGCTCGTTCACCTGCACATCTACCAATGTGATATATGCCATCATGTGCCAGCAATGCCCCTCTGCCATGTACATTGGTCAAACTGGACAGTCTCTACGTAAAAGAATAAATGGACACAAATCAGATGTCAAGAATTATAACATTCATAAATCAGTCGGAGAACACTTCAATCTCTCTGGTCACGCGATTACAGACATGAAAGTTGCGATATTACAACAGAAAAACTTCAAATCCAGACTCCAGCGAGAGACTGCTGAATTGGAATTCATTTGCAAATTGGATACAATTAACTTAGGCTTGAATAGAGACTGGGAGTGGCTAAGTCATTATGCAAGGTAACTCATTTCCCCTTGTTTTTTCCTCCCCCCCCCGCTCCCCTTCCTCAGACGTTCTTGTTAAACCCTGGATTTGTGCTGGAAATGGCCCACCTTGATTATCATACACATTGTAAGGAGAGTGATCACTTTAGATAAGCTATTACCAACAGGAGAGTGGGTTTGTGTGTGGGGGGGCGAAAACCTGGATTTGTGCTGGAAATGGCCCACCTTGATTATCATACACATTGTAAGGAGAGTGATCACTTTAGATAAGCTATTACCAGCAGGAGAGTGGGATGGGGGGAGAGAAAACCTTTTTTAGTGATAATCACCCATTTTTTCATGGTTTGTGTGTATAAAAAAGTCTTCTGTATTTTCCACAGTATGCCTCCGATGAAGTGAGCTGTAGCTCACGAAAGCTTATGCTCAAATAAATTGATTAGTCTCTAAGGTGCCACAAGTACTCCTTTTCTTTTTGCAAATACAGACTAACACGGCTGTTACTCTGAAACCTGTACTCTGCAAGGCAGAGATGGGAAGTAGAGATTTTTGACATTGTGTAGTTCAGCCCAATCTGAACAGATTTTTATGAGACCAGCAAAAAGGTTCCCCCGCTGTCAAATTTCAGTCTTGTTGCAAATCAGGAAGTCTCAGAGGTTTGGGGGTTGTTTTTTTAAACAACAAAGAAAGTCATAAGAATTTTTAAATAAAAGAATGTGTTAGGCAGTGACCGACTAGGTTGCCAACTCCCCTGTAAAAATAGAGGAGTTTGAAACTATCACCGTCAACTGAGTTGTGTTCATACGCCACCAAAAAAGGATCATATGGGAGGAGCGCGCAACAGTCAATACATTCTGTCAGTAATCCACAGTCCAAAGAGAATTGGTTTTAACGCCAGCTCATCAAAATACAGGGGTTCGTAAAGGGCCCAGCACACTGAGTTTCACTTCAGCCCAGATTTCAGAAGTAAACAGTCCAAGTCTGCAGGCTGCTGCCCGCCCTCAGACTCTCAGTGTGGCTTTCAGCTCAGGCTTCAGTCCCTCCTGATAGCCTCACAAAGAGACCTACCCACTCTCACTCCATCCACCCACATGCTTTCCATTCAACATCTGATCCCTTTTGTCTCTGTCCCCTCCTGACTGCCTCTGGAGCAATGAAAGACAGCTGTGGTCTTTCCCTAGAAAGATGTGTTAACTGTTTCCCTGCTAGCCCAGACTTGGGTCTGTGCACCTCATCATGCTACGAAAACATCACTGGTATATCTGACCACTAGGACCTTAACTGCTGAACTTGATCATTAGACATGTAAACGAGAAGGGAGACAATCATTAGAATGAATTTGCACTATGGAAGCTACAGAAAAACAGTAAATGTAGCAAGATATCTATGAAAGAAAGACACAGGAAATACATCAATTAATCAAAAATACAAAGGGAACATAATCTATTAGTTGAATATCCCTTATGATCTCAGGTGATTTCTCACAAAATCTTGCTTTGTGATTGGTTACTATGAGTCAGCATTTCAGTTGGAAAAATGGGATTAATTGCACAGGCAACATTCATTCTGGCATTACCTAACTTCTGAATGCTAGTCTTTTGCAGACTTAATGTTCTGTTAATACTGGTTTTTGTCTCTTTTCCTAGGTTATTAAAATATGCAAATTATCTCATGCAACTGTAACAACCCGCCACATCACTCATCAGCAGGTTTGAACAGGACCTTCCTCACTACAACACAGATTTCTAACACTTCCTCTGAGGGGCTAATCCCATTACCTGGCTACAGCAGTAGACTGTTATCCTCTGTGGACCAGCTACTAGTGGGAGATACACAGTACATAAAACAGTGGGTTATATCCACAGAAATTACCCCCTTTTCGGACATCATTCCTAAGCATAAAGATTTGACAGGTTCTTTCTAAGAGCTGGTGTCACAGATCCACATAGGGACTCAGGTGCCTAAGCCCAGTTTTAGGCACCACTGTAATCCACGAAAACTCAGTTTGGCTGCTGCCTAACCTGTAGGCATCTAAACTCACTGGGTGCCTAAGTTTTTCCAGTACAGGTTCCCTGGGTACCTACGTTTCTGCCCTTGGGCATGCGCACTGCTGCCTCACTCTAGGCGTCTGCAAGCCTATCTCATTGTGCGAGCTGCAAACCAGGGGAAGATAGGTGGAGGAAAACCTATCTTGTCTGCAAGACACTATCTGGTGGCTGTGCTCTGAGCAAGCCTATCAGATTGGGTCCCATTCAAAATCCAGCTGGGGGAGGTGTTTCCTTTATAACAATTAGCCCAGTGGTTAGCATGCTCACCAAGGATGTAGAAGACCCACATTAAATTCCTCTCTTTGCCTGATGGGGAGAGAGGATGTGAACAGGGTTCTCCCACCTCTCAGGAGAGTGCTTTTGCCACTGAACTATGGGATATTCTGGTGTGGAACTCCTGCAAACTCTCCTTTTGAAGCTGTCCCACTTTTTATAACTATTTAAATAGTCACTGGGGCACAGAGTAAGAGAATGAACCTATAGCCTGGTGTTTAGGGCACCCACCTCGGAGCTGGGAGACATTGGGTATGTCTACACTGCAGCTCGGAGCATGCCTCCCAGCCTGGGTGAATGGACTTGTGCACCTGAGTTCAGATCCACTTGACCCCCTAGGTCTGAGCTCAGGGGGCTAGCTTGAACCTCTGCCTGTGCCACAACATCCATACCGCTATGTTTAGTGAGCTAACATGAGTCTGTCTACCTGGGCTGGAAGGCATGATCCCAGCTGCAGCGTAGATATACCCAATGTTTCGCACCTCCCAGCTGGGTGCCCTCAGTCCAGTCTCCCCTGCTCCAGTAACTCTATTTACACAAAGTGGAACAGCTTCAACAGGACAGATTGAGGGACAGCCACATCAAGTTTGGCAGTTAGAAGGAATTGAAAATGGGATTATAATAGGGAGTGCCCAGCAACTTCAATGTAGGGGTTGTCAGCTCCACCTATAGTGATGTTTATTAAGGAAGTTACTATTCCTGCTGAGTCGGTGTTGTTTGATGCATGAATACCCCCAAGTTATTATGATGGAGAGGCAGAAAAACTATAGCTAATGTTGTGTCAGAGAATTGTGTTTAACAGGTTCTCCGGCCCCTTCCCTTCGCTGCTCCCAGCCCTCCCAGCTCCCCAGTCCTCCACAGATACAGGCGCCCACCTCAATCTCAGGAAGTTATTCTACCTCAGTGTTGCAGACACTCTGGTCTGTCTTGGATTCTCTCAAGGCAAGGCCATGGCTGCCTGGAAACCCCTCTGGTCACAGTCCTACTCGAGCCCACGGAGCAGAGTTTTGGCTATTCTGTCTAGTAGCTTCTTCAAGCATCAATTAAGGAATCCCCCAACTCTCTCTAACAGTAATTTATTTTGCTTGATTCTTATACTCTTTTTCCTCAAAGGAGTCACATGTCTCAAAAGCATGCCCAGGGGGCGTGTGGTTATTAATTTTATCTGATTAGTATTTTAGAAGGGGATGGGATGGGGGGTACCAAACAAAGATCACTATCCAAACGCAAGTGGTAATCAATTTTAAAAGTAATGTAAAGCGTATGGAACAAATATTAGGAAATGTCCTAAGTCCTAAAGAATTGAATATAGGTGACAAGGTGTTGTACAGGTTCTTTTCAGAGAAGAACCATGTTTTGAGCCCACAGTGGTTGGGACCTGTAGTTATAACTAATAAAGCAAGTCCCACTGTGTATCAAGTGGAAATTAAAGGAAAGAAAAAGAGTGCTGAAATGGTTCCATTTGAGCCAGTTAAAGACCTGGAAAGGCTTTGTAACTTAAGTGTAGTGAACAGTATGGTATTTGTTCTTTTCTTTCCTTTTTCTTTTAGGAATGACTACAGAATGTATACCTGGATATGTTCTTGGGTATTGTTATATATGTCAGACTCTGTAGTTGTTAGAAATGGAGACCATCTCACTTGTATGGCTAATGAAAGTTATGTATCAGACTGGATGCCTCTCCGGTTTAAAGGAAAGGTATGGGTGTACTCGTATGAACAATTCACAGCCTGTTATACAGTGTGGGAGGAAAAAGCCACTGGGGAAAGTGTCCTTTCCTTTACAGAGAAGGCAGGGGAACAAAATGTAACCATGTTGAGGGTAATGGAGAGGTATTCCCCTTTATCCAAAAATCTGATGTTAAATGTATTTGTTTCCTCAATGACAATTTTATGAATAATTGTACTAATGTGGCAATGACTGCAAACTCCTCTAAATGTTGATACGTTGAGCTCCAGGTTGGTCAATGGATTCGGGTAGAAGCCAGAAATATCAGTGTAGTAATGGGCCTGCAGTATTACTTGGAATCTATTGAAATTAATTTGGTCACCCCCACTAAGAGCTATAAAAGTGAGTTGCAATGTGTAATGCATAATGAAACTTGTTTAGATAAATATCAAGGGTTAAACCAGTTTTGTGACAGAAAAAATGTAACATTTCATGTAAAGTGTACTGGAAATGTTAAAATCACTGTTAATGTTAATGACACTGGTAACTGGACAGTTACAAGTCCATATGGGACTACAGTGATCAAAGAAATTGTAGTGGTTCCTGAACCACAGAAAAGTGTTATTGGGCCTGTAATGGTAAAAAGGGATGTGAAAAAGTTGTTTATGGTAAATCCCATGTATGCCTTGAAAAAGGTTATTATGCCTCTGCAGTTAGCTTTGTCATGAGTGCAGCCCAAATGTGCACCTTATCACATTACATGTTGGGTAGTATGCTTGGCTAGATAGTGTACTTCCAGTGCAGCCCAAATATCAGAAGAGGAATTCAGTAGCTATCATTCTAGGACGGATGGGCACAGGATCGAGCACCCTAAACACCATAGATAAAGAGCAAGTTCTAGCAAGTAAAATTGGGGCGATAGGTCAAGATGTAGCCTCATTGCATCCCTTAATTACCTCTTTCAATCAGCTTCGCATTATGGAATACAAGATAGCAAATGTATTACGTGGCTGGTTACAGGTGCAACGAACAGGTAGACCACCTTCATATCATTCATGCTCTTAATGTGTTGCAGTCAAATGTGTCCATGGCCCTTTCATGTATCCAGGCACAGTACTGGGTCCTAGGAGTAGCTAAAAACGTTATTAGAGAAGGTTTAAATGTAGTCCTTCCTGTAGAGATAAGAAAAGCTCTCTGGGAAAATTCCACTGCTCCCTTTGAGCAAAGACATCAGGATTGGTGGAGGCTGGTAAATTTTTCATTTTCAATTATCAACCCACCATTACTGCCTTTGTGTTAACCATAGTGAAGGCACAGGACGAGTGGGTCTATCCCTTAATTCCATTGGGGCTAAATGTGAATCAGTCTATTTTAATCCCCCAGACTTGAATAAATGGGTACACAAAAAAGATGGCATATATAGTAATGTCAACCTAAATTCTTGTGTTGAGGAGAATGGGATAAGCTATACACGTGGTTCTGGAGTCATTGAAATGTCGCATCTGTGTTTGAACCCTTCTGAAAGTAAATGCCATTACAGTTTAAAACCCAGTAATGTAAACCATTCTGTCATTGTTTTTGCAGATACCAAATGTGTTTGCTTGTGCAGTTGGTGTACTGAATTCTTGGTATACCATTTCTACAAGGTATCACGTGATCTCCATGTAAATTTGTGTTTATGCAATAAAGGGGTGTGATGGAGATTTTAGCTGAGATATCTGTGCAGACTGTAAATGTACATTAGGCTTTGTATGACTCTGTAAAGCCAGTTCATTTGAGTATTAATATTTCCTTGCTCAACCAAATAATGCACCATCCTGACCTCAAGAAGCATCCTTAACAGTTGAAAAAGGATGGTTTAGAAGTGATGTTAACAATCCATCACTCCACTAAACAAATTGAAAAGATTCTTAAACTGGTATCTAAGGAATCCGCCTTTAGTCATTGGTGGGAAGAGTTGTTTGATTGGTCTGTGCACAAATCCAAGGTTTGGAATATCTTGTTACACCCAGTTGTAGTGGTTCCACTCATTCAATTTGTGATAATTGTATCACAATTTTACTAGTGTTCTGTGTAATAAGGTAAATTAAAAGTGTTAAGAAAACCAATTATAGGTTAATGCCCAGTACATCCTAACAACTAGTGTTTAAAATGATGTGGTGGCTCAAGAACTTGTAACCTCTTGGCCACCAAGGAGGGGATCTGTAGCCTGGTTTAGCCATTTTGTTTAGGCTGCAGTCAATTCATCCTCCATCTTGGGCTTTCTTGTTGTTGCCATGGTTGGCGCCCTTTTTGGTGCTAATGTTTAATTGGCTAAAAGCTTTTGAAAAATGCTCAGTGAGAGTTGTAGTCTGCCAGGCAACCCAAGAGGGGGAAACATCATGTGACCTGAGTGTGTAATCTGCCTGGTAATAGAAAGTGCATATACGGATTCAGCACATGTTGCTCTGTGTTGTCCGTCATAGTGCCAGCCAGTGCCTGTGCACCATTGCCGCTCGTTGGATCAAGACACAGAAGAAGACTTACCTGTTCCAGAAGATCTTCGCTGGCTGCTGTCAGTTGTTCCTGATTCCTGAGGGTTCAGTTCCAGTCCTGATTCCTATTGTCTGGATGCTGTTCCTGGTATCCTGTGCAGAAATAAGGTGGAAGAAATCCTTTATTATTGTTAAGTGTTGCGACCCCTGGTGAGGTAATCTGGGTCCAGACTTCAGGCCTTGTGAAGTTAATCTGAGCATAGACTATATCATAGAGTGTACCATGTATGATGTTGTAATATAAGTACTGTTGTTAATAAATGTTTCCTGTTTTGATCTTACTGCTGTGATAGGATCATTGCTTAAAGCAGGGATCTGAAGGTCTGAGGTGGGTCTGTTTAGGGTGGGAGAGCTGGGAAATTTACCTACAGATGATAGATGCTGAATTAAGGGGGCGAACTAAGAGCAAGGATATATACCTTATTTTCTTCACCTGTTATTTCAGTAACATCGGTATAGCCTCATGTCCTGCTGTTGCGAATGTCTCTGCTTTCCCACTTGCAGTGAAGATTTAGCTAAAGCACATGTAGCTGGGCTTGTGTCTGGATAGTCCTGCAATGCTCTCCCACAATTCCCAGGGCCTGTGTGTTCTATCCCTTCCAACTTCCCACTTGCCTCCCATGCACTGGAAGCAACCTCCTGGTTCAAATACAGCTACTTGGCGTTTAACCCTTTTTTGCTTGTGGTCTGCTCAACTTTCAGCATAGCTATGTCTAACTGGTTGAAGCAGAGGAAAGATGCACACCAGCCAATGTGCTGCTAGTTGGCCAGAGGATGGAAACAAGGTTCTGGGCAATCTGTGGGGTGAAGTGTGCAAGGCCCATGACATTTAGCAGAATCAGCAGAAACCTGCATTTCCATGACAATCTCCAAGAGCTGCAGTGTTGGAGATCAACAAAACTGTTGGGTGGTGCAGAGAGAGGATTAAACACCTCAGTTCCACCTACCCCAGGGCAAAGAACGGGAATGATAAGTCTGGGAACTTCCCAGCTACCTGCCCTACTATGAGGAATTCAACCAGGTGCTGGCGACTGCCCCCAGCATAGAGCCCACAGTCAGGAGTGACCATCTCCTGAGCTGGGACAGTATGTTTTTTCAGAGCAGAGGCAGAGAGGACTGGGACACCACCGGAGGAGAACCCAGTGGCAAAGGGGCTGGAGGTTCAGGAGTGGACCTCAGGCCATGTGGGCAGATTGGCTGGGGACCCACATTCAGAAGACCTGTTTAAGGATGGGGCTGGTGAGGATGTGGCAATGCAGCAGGCAGCAGGATCCAGATCCTGATAAGTGGCATCTGCTATATTTAGTTTTTGGAATCGCAGCATTAATGGGAGGATTTGCTGAGCTCTGACCAATGCAATTATTGTTTGGAAAGAAATTACATGCAGGAGGCTGTATTTCGCTTCTGTTAAGGGCTGAAGCCAAGCCACTTCCCGGCCCCATGCCACTTGGGGTCCAAGATTATGGCAATTCTGATGGTGTATGTGCGCTTTGAACATGAGGGTGATTTGAAGGAAGAGTTTTTGTTTTCTGCTTCACTACCAACAAAAACAACTAGTTCTGAGGTGTTCAAGACTGTGAGCGACTACATCGTTAACAAATGTGGGTTGGATTTCAAGTTTTGTGTAGGCATATGTTCTGATGGTGCTGCTGCAATGACAGGACGGCATTCTGGAGTGGTTACCCAGATTAAGGCGCTTGCAGCCGAGTGCAAGTCAATGCACTGCTTCCTTCACTGAGAAAGTCTTGCAACAAAAAAAATGTCAACAGAACTAAACAGTGTGCTCAGTGAGGTCATAAAAATTGTGAACTGTGTAAAGGCGAAAGCTTTAAATTCAAGACTATTCGCTGCATTATGTGATGATATGGGAGCTGATCATAAATGGCTCCTATTGCATGCCGATGTACGTTGGTTATCGAGGGGAAAAGTCCTGTCAAGAGTATTTGAGCTCCGAAACGAGCTTGCCGAGTTTCTTCAGGACAAAAAAACCAAATTGGTCACAACTGTTCCGAGATGCGGATTGGATAGCCAAGCTGACTTATTTGGCAGATATCTTTGCCATCTTTAATGATCTCAACACCTCCATGCAGGGAAGGATGGCTTTGTGTCTTACAATGATAGACAAGATCGACGGACAAAAACAAAAGCTAGAAGCATGGAAGAGTCGAGTGTCAAGAGATTGTTATGACATGTTTCACAAATTAGCGCCAATCATCGCCGATGCAGGCGAAGACATTAATGTTACATCTCTACGAAAGGTCACCAGTGAACACCTGACGAATTTGGCAGAACGTTTTGAATTTTACTTTCCAGCAGAAGAAGATCCACAGAAAGGGACTGGATGGATCCGAAATCCGTTTATTCCATTGAAAGATGACTTACCTGTCACTATGGAGGATAAATTGTTGGAGCTGGCTGCTGACGAAGGATTGAAGATGAGTTTCGAAACTACAACATCATTTGCTTCCTTTTGGATAAAAGTGAAAGCAGAATATCCTGAGCTTACTGAAATTGCTCTGAAAACTCTTCTCCCATTTCCTTCAACATACTTCTGCGAGACTGGCTTCTCAACCATGAGTGTCATTAAGACAAAGTACAGGAATAGTATGGATATTCATTCTCCATTGTGCGTGGCACTGTCCTCATTTGAACCACGACTGGATAAGCTGACAAAGAAGAAGCAGGCTCACCTTTCACATTAGTAAAGGTTAAGGTTTATGACACATTTTCAAAATTATTATGTCTTCAATTTAATGTTACCTATTCCTTTCAATCTTATTTTTTAAAATTTTTTTAACCTTTGGTTTATTCATTATAATTTTTGATTTTATTACTTATATATAATTATTTTAATAATATCTTTGTTAGGAGACTTTGCTGGTTTGATTTTTTAATTTTTTTTATTTGTATTGTAATGTATTATTTGTTTACAAAATAAACATAAAATAAAAATGTCTGCCAACTTTTATTATATTCATTATATCGTTTCCGATATAAATTAATATTACTACGAATGTTCAAATAATATTTTCTTGGATCGTAAATGAATAATAGTCATTTTATACTATCTGCACAGATGCACAGCCTTTCAGTCAGTCTTCAATATATTTAAATGGGAACATCTCCACGAGTGCGCTACACTTTGTATGCTCACTCCCATTCCAATTAATACAGTGAAGAATGTTAGTTTTTCTGATCTGATGTGCTACGTGCCTATGCGAATACAATAATAATATGGCACAAATATAGTACTGGTCCCTGGCACATTGGAAAAAAATTGCTGGTCCACCACATTAGATAGTTTGAGAAGCACTGGTCTAGAGTGCCTCCTGGAACAGCTGCGTGACAGCTACAACTCCCTGGGCTACTTCCCCATGGCCTCCTCCCAACACCTTCTTTATCCTCACCACAGGATCTTCCTCCTGGTGCCTGATAATGCTTGTACTCCTCAGTCCTCCAGTAGTACGCCTTCTCACTCTCAGCTCCTAGTGCCTCTTGCTCCCAGCTCCTCGCATGCACGCCACAAACTGAAGTGAGGTCCTTTTTAAACTCAGGTGCCCTGATTAGCCAGCCTGCCCTAATTGATTCTAGCAGCTTCTTAATTGGCTCCAGGTGTCCTAATTAGCCTGCTTGCCTGAATTTATTCCAGCAAGTTCCTTCTTGTTCTGGAACTGCCCCGTTACCTTACTCAGGGAAAATGGACCTGCTTAATCTGGGACTAATATATCTGCCTTCTAACACTCTCCTGTAGCCATCTGGCCTGACCCTGTCACAAGGGGCAAAAGAAGGTTCTGACACCTCAAGACATCAAGTGTCTCATTGGGAAGGTGGTGTGTTCACAAAGTCTTGAATGGCTGGGACAGAGTGTCTCCACAAAGCAGCACGTCTTGCTCACATGTTCCTTATATGAAGGAGAAGTACCCACATAACTCTGCTTCCATGAAAAGGCCCCTTCAGCCTGGGATTCCTGGCCACCACAAGTCTCAGAGCCTTTGAACACTGGTGTTGTCTAGATACCATTGACTTCAATGGAGCTGTGATATTTACATCTGGTGTAGGCTCTGAGCAGCACTCACACTTTGTCTCTCCCCTTCCACAGGCAATATTCTTGGCACAGCCACCCAGAACCTGCATCAGCTTTCTAGATGCCCTTCACCTGTGAGGAGCAGAATGTGGCCATGCTCATTCCCAATATCTCTGTCCTGTGCTTTCTGATTAAGACGAAGCAGCTGACTGAGGAGACCAAATCCAAGGCCTTTGGATTGTTAATCACAGGTGAGGGTCCTGCCACTTCCAGTCTCCCCATCCATAGGCCCAGATTAACCAATATGCACTTCCACAAAGCTCCTTTCCTTAGGGGGGCTCCTGACCCCACCAGGAAAAAAAAACCCACACCCAAAACCAAAACTTACCTCTGCAAACTCAAATCACCAATACGCACACATCGTGTTTACTTGCATTTTAATAAAAATCATAACCTAGGACCTTCTGCTATATTCATTTTGTCACAAAGCTTTCAAGCCCCTTAAGCTTTGTCTCTTGGAAGCTGCTATGGTTTGTTTAATCTTAATGTACATGACTCCATATAGCGCGCGCACACACACGCACGCACAAATACATGCACACTATAGTTAAGTTGATTGATTAATTTTATGTAAGAAAAGGCTAGTTGGAAATACACGAGCAGCTCCTCTAAATGAAAATTAATTTAAAAAAGGAACTGCAGGATAAAGAGTTACTTTCGCAAAGTACCAAAACAGAACAATTTTGTAAATCAAGTGGTAACTCACATGGATGCTGCAGTTGAGGGAATGCCACGTTCAGCCCGTGCTGCTGTAGAAGGCCCAGTACGGTCTGAAGCAAAACCAGTTGAAAGCCCCCTTGCCCCTCCAGCTACAGATATCCGAGACTGTGATGGATATTAGTAAGCTCATCATATAAGATATTGTTTCACAATCACCTTTATCATCTTTATTGTTACATCTATCTGAATGGCAGGTAATTGATTATAATGTCTAAAAGTACAGGATTGATCGGGGCCCTTCCCTTTGCCAAAGTCACAGTGCAGATTTCAAAACATCTGAATGGCAGTACAAACACATGCGTGGTTATTTTCAAAGTTATTTTCACTCAGAAGTCAGTCGACAGAGAAACAGTCACTTTTCTGGGAATGGTTGCTGTACTCAACTTCAACTGGTGCTGTGTTCTGTTTCAGGGGCAAGCTTTTTCAGACAAACACGACGTGTGTGGTGGATTTAGTGATGAGATTACTGTTTGAATTAAAAAGTATAAGAGTAGCACTGATCACTTTTGTTAATGTGTGATAAGTTAATCAGTGTATTGATAGGTTTCAGAGTAACAGCCGTGTTAGTCTGTATTTGCAAAAAGAAAAGGAGTACTTGTGGCACCTCGGATACTAACCAATTTATTTGAGCATAAGCTTTCATGAGCTACAGCTCACTTCATCGGATGCATACTGTGGAAAGTGTAGATCTTTTTATATACACACAAAGCATGAAACAATACCTCCTCCCACCCCAGTCTCCTGCTGGTAATAGCTTATCTAAAGTGATCACTCTCCTTACAATGTGTATGATAATCAAGTTGGGCCATTTCCAGCACAAATCCAGGTTTTCTCACCCCCCCACACACACATAAACCCACTCTCCATCAGATATCAAGAATTATAACATTCAAAAACCAGTTGGAGAACACTTCAATCTCTCTGGACATGCGATTACAGACATGAAAGTTGCGATATTACGACAGAAAAACTTCAAATCCAGACTCCAGCGAGAGACTGCTGAATTGGAATTCATTTGCAAATTGGATACAATTAACTTAGGCTTGAATAGAGACTGGGAGTGGCTAAGTCATTATGCAAGGTAACCTATTTCCCCTTGTTTTTTCCTACCCCCCCCCCCAGACATTCTTGTTAAACCCTGGATTTGTGCTGGAAATGGCCCACCTTGATTATCATACACATTGTAAGGAGAGTGATCACTTTAGATAAGCTATTATCAGCAGGAGAGTGGGCTGGGAGGAGGTATTTTTTCATGTTTTGTGTGTATAAAAAGATCTTCTACACTTTCCACAGTATGCATCCGATGAAGTGAGCTGTAGCTCACGAAAGCTTATGCTCAAATAAATTGGTTAGTCTCTAAGGTGCCACAAGTATTCCTTTTCTTTTAGTGTATTGATACTGAGCTATCAAGTTAATCAGTTTCAAAACGAGACACAGTACTGGTGAGAGGTGCTAAAGTGAATTGTGAAGGTAATCATATTTCTTGCTGAAAGAAGGTTCTTGCGTTGTGAGGACGATGGAAAAAATGGATCAGTTCATAATGGAAATATTTGGGGAGTTTTATAGCTAATTTTCAAATCTGATAACTTCCTCACAAATCATGTTCAGAAGTTCAGTATTGCTGCGCATGGAAAACCATCATATATTTCCTCCACTATCTGCAATGAGTTTTTGCAACTGAGGGGGAAGAAAGTTCTATCAGCAATACAGCCAAGTATTACTGTTCAGTTGACAGTATTCCCACTGTTTCTCATGTTCATCAGCTGGCATGCGCTGTTCATTTTGTTAACAAAAGCAGAAATCGCATCCAATGTTTTCTGAAATTTGTGCCCATTTACTGTCATTCCGGTGAAAGTCTTGCGGAGAATGTGCTGTGTACTCTAAATAAGCTATGACAATGCTGTCAACAGGTCAAGAAAGTATGCCGGGTTTCAGACACAGATTAGGCCAATTAATGTTCCTTGTGCTACACATTCTCTGAACCTCTGGACACTGTAGTTACTAACGTGCTACCTGCAAGCCGTACCTTTTTTTTTAGCTTCCTCCAGCAACTCCATGCCTCATTGCTGGGTAATCCTTACAGAGAGGCTTAAAGGAAATGAAAATAATTGTCTTTTGTTTCTGATATCTGTCTAGCACCTGTTGGACCTGCCCCCTGAATCCACAAAAGCCCGATGCCACAATTGTTTAAATATACGAGAAGCTCTGGATAAAATCAGCAAAGACATTGCTGAATATGGGGCTACACAAACAGAAGCTCAGTTCTTTGAGACAAGATGGACTGTCTTGAAACTGCATTTATGCAGTGCTATGGAATCATATCCTCTAGCAATTTCAGTCAATAAGTTCCACACTTTAAAAAGCAAAGCCTGGTTCTGCTGTTCAACTCCTGCAGTCACTGGCTGATTTTTGGTTTTGGTTTTATTGCACCTGAGGGATCAGATTGATGACATGGAAGCACCTGCAAAGTCAAAGACACCGATTGTATCTCAAACCTACTACAGTGAAACTCATCAAGTCCCAAAACATAAACAGCAGGCATGTGAATCCAATACACCAAATGTGGAGCTGCGATGGGCAGAAACGTTTAGAGTAGAAACTTTTAATTTCATATGTGATCATTTGCAAATGTCCCTGCAAAATTACCTGGAAGCTTATATTTGTTTATATAAATGATTTGGGCTTCCTAACCAATTTCAACACGGTACCCCACTCTGAGATTCATTCTGCATTTGGGTTGCAAAATATCCTTGAGATCTTGAAGCAACTTGAGTTTGAACAGTTTTGTTCTTTCACAACAAATAAAAATTGTAAATTGCCTTTTAAAACAGCAGAAGGATCTTCACCTGGAATCAACTCTTCCAGACCTAGACATCGCTCTTTGCATTTACCTCCCATTACTGTTTACAAATACTGAAGCATAACTGTCGTTCTCCAGAATGAGCAGAATTAAGAGCTATGACCGCTCAACGATGGGGCAGTCCACAATGAAAGCCCTTGCCTTAATGTCCAGAGAGTATCTTGACACGAAGCCTGGACTTCAGTGACATAATTGAATTGATCACTGGACTGGAAGTTGGTGGTTGCCTAGGAACCAGTTAGCGTGACCTGATTACATTCAGTGTGGGCAGAGGATAGTCCCAATCGCTGATGCATATATTTGGTGTTCCAAAAGGGCTAATTTCCCAAAGATGAAGAAAATTATGAGTGAAATTGATTGGGTCCTGCAGCCTGATGGCATGAATCTGAGCAGCCTCTTGAACAGCTGTGTCTTCTGTCCTCCTCCTTCAATCTCCAGTCATGGTCAAGGAACCATGCCACCATTCTCTCCTTCAGTAGGGCTGTCCCCCTCTGAGCCTTCTACTCCTCCATCCTTCTCTGGTACTGCGGCTGATCTACCTTGGCCACAATGTCCTGTAGCATTTAGTCCCTGAGCTTGTTCCTTCTCATACAATGGGGAGCACACACTTCCCAAAAGTCCTGGGTGGATTCCTCAGTCCATCTGAGGTGGAAGGGCCTAAGGCAATGAAAGAGCATACTGAGGAAAGAAAAGGAAGGAAGAAAGAAAGACCCCCCCCTTTTACATTCAGCATCATGGTAAGGGTATAGGTTGATATTTATCATCTTGGGGTTTTTTAATTCATTCTTTATTCACTGGCCTGCTAAGAAGCTCTGGCCAGTCACATTGCCAGCCCAAACACATTACAGTAAGAATTACATTTTAAAAATTGTTACTAGTTTGGTTTTCATGTTATTGCAGTCAGGACAAGCTTTAGAAGACAAATCTTCTAGAGATGCCGGACTGGAAGGAGGGACTCCTGTTTCAGGCCAGCTGAGGAATACCATCTCTATGAAAAGGAACTTTTTCAGTATCTGGTGACTGAACAGCATATCAGTGAATGGAAGGGGCTAGTGAACTAGAAGAGGCTGTTATAAGTCAACTCTGCCCTGGAATCTGACCCACCATCTAGAATTTTTATTGCTTGAAAACTTTTCAAGCATCACCAGCCAGGAATAGGTGAAAATTTGGGCAAATATTCATAAGATGCTGAACTAGGATGCAAACTCTTAGCAGCTGTGGAACCAACCCCGCTCCCTCCCTTCCCACACCCTGGACAGCACAGACATCCTGGACAGCATGCCACAACCCGACAGAGGCACAGGAAACCAACTGTAGCTGCCCACAAGGAGCTCTGTTTGCCCACCCCAGCCATTGGGATTTATAAACCTGACAGCTTGGGAAATGCAAGCAGCAATGAAACTCAAAAAGTGTTCTGGCATGACACAGTTACAAACAGAGCATTATATGCAGACATGTGCACTCGTGCTTGCTAAGACTCTGACCCTAATCCCTTTTTTGAAGAAGCAGCATGCATTTAAAAGAAAGTAATTGCTAGCTGTCTGTTTGAATCCTCCCCCGGTCCCTCTGTACATTCATCAAGCTGCAAAGAAAAGTACTTTGCTAATTTAATCTGTCCTATGAGCTGATCTTCCATATAGTGAGCCAGATTGTGAATTCATTGAGCTATAGTGTCATCTGAAAGTTGCACCTGAACCACTTTCTTTGCTGCCAGCTTACCCAGCATTTCCATGCAGACATCTTTAAAACAGGCTATCACTAGCGTTTCACCGATTGTGTATGGCTTTTTAGCCTTAGCAACGCGAAGCGCTACTTTATAAGAAGCTCGCAAAGCACAAGTATTTATGTGTGACACTTCAGAGATCTGTTTCTGACAGCCTTTTAAATCAACATGCTTTCTTTCAAAAAACTCTTTCGGCTTTGAACTAATTTAATTATGTTTTGTATTCAAATGCCTCTTGAGCTTTGACGGCTTCATTGCGTCATTAGCCAACACATCGTCACAAATAACGCACTGCGGTTTTGGCACTCCACCATCATTCATGGCTACAAAACCGAACTGAATGTATGAGGAGTAATATTTCTGAGTAAAGCTAGTACAAATTCTTTTTGCTGACAATACTTCGCATTCATTTACATTGCCATCATCTGATTCAGAATTACTTGCGTGTTCAGCAACCGGATGTCTCTGCTTGACAAATATATTGATTGGGCCTCACTTCTCCATCTGTAAATTAGGCATAAAAATAATGAAGATAAATTCCATTACCCTGGATATATACTTAATTTATGATATTAGGATGAAAGCCGAATAAATGCAGTGGGAATGCTTTTATTGAGAAATATGTGCGGGAGAACATTGATTAATAGGGTAAGTAATGTTAGGATAAGAAGATGATATACATTTTAAAATTAAATTGCAAACAGGATAATAATTGGAAAGTTAAGATGGTTTGAACATATGGAAAGAATGGATAATGAACATCAAAAATAAGATTTACCTGTCTGAAAGATATGAAGTGAGAAAGCAAGGAATTTCTAGAACTTCCTGGCAGAAACACATAGATTTGATTCTAGAAGAGGGGAAGGCTGTAAGTAAGAACAATGAGAGCATGTATGAAACAATATATGGATATGGAGGAAGCAAGGACTGTCTATTTGGCTATAGGTGTGTGGTGCTCAATCATCTCCATCTACCTCGTAAGGGATACAGCAGAATAGGATAGAAAATCATTATTAAAATTTTATAATATTATTAGTACTTACATTCTCAGATCAGTGGGTTCGGACGGGGTCCCAAATGACAAATGTGCAGAGATCCATATGATGCTCTTTATTCAACTTCTCGACGGTAACTGCCGTGGGGCAGGGTCTTTATATGCGAAGGAGTGGGATAAGTGTGCGCTCGCGCATCTCATGCAAAACATGCTGTAGCACTATGGCATAATTATCAATATTATAATATGTGCTTCTGAAAACATAATATTATTTAATATTGTTGACTTTATTGACTGATAATTATTCTTGGTGGAATTCCAGTGTGATTTTTAAATTATACTATTATTTCTTTCTATCTTTCCGGAAACTTGCCGCGGACCGGCAGCCAACGGCTCGCGGACCGGCAGCAGTCCGTGGACCACCACTTTGAGTAGCACTGCTCTAGACAGCTGCAGTCCACAGGGCCCTGGGCTGGAACCCAGAGTAGAGGGCAGGCCCAGGTTCCCCCCAAACCTCCCAACTCCTGATCAGACACAGGAGGAGTTGACCTGGACTGTGGGTTCCACCAGAGAGGAAGGTCTCTAGGCTGTTTCCTGACCCACATGGTGGATCAGCAGAGACTGCGGGGATTGTTCTCCTTCCTTTTTCCCAGGCTGGCCAGTGATGAGGTTAGCTGAGTGAACGGCAGGTTTGAGCCACTAGCAAAAGTGGCCAAACTCAGGGCTGCCGTGAATCTCTGAGGCAAGCAAATCTGCCAGTAAGCGCAGGACCCATCAAGGCAGAGGAGGAATTTTGTCACACCCTTCAACTACCAAGTGCTCTTCCGGGACCTCCACAGCAGTCTGGATGATGCTGACCACTCTTCCTGGCTGGAATCCACTACAGTCCCCTGTGTCTGCCCACTTGGCTGCAGCATGTCTCTGTAGCCTTGTCCCTACTTTCAGTCCCCATTGGAAGAGTGGAACTGAAAATTATGCTCTGAGTGGAGACACCAATGAAGTGTGTTTGCATAGTGCACAGGACATGTTTGAAATGGCCCAGAAACGATACCGTAGGTATTTATATGGTCACCATTACCATAGTAGCTGAGTGCCTCACAATCTTTAATATAATTTACCCTCACAATACCCCTGGGAGGCAGGGAAGTGCTGTTATCTCCACTGTAAAGACGGGGTGTGTAGATTACATGGTAGCTGTCTGTAATTTTATTTACAAATACAGGCAGTCCTCAGACTTACGACACAATTGGTTCCTGAAAAACGCGTCTTAAGTCGAAACATCGTAACTTGATTTTCCCATAGGAACAATGCTGAATCAAGCACCATAAAGTCGAAACCAACATCATAAAGTGGAAACAGGATGTCAATTTACAAATGTCGCAAGTGCCATTTGTCATAACACAAATGTTGTAAAGTCGAGGAGTGCCTGTAGTACATGTATTCTGTCTGTTTGCATGATGATTACTGTGTTTGCTATATGATCACAAGGGGTTCATTCCAGCAGGAGCTGATGGCATTTATGCAGGACCCTAGCTTCAGATAGGTCAATTTAAAAGTATTTAAAGGTACAGTGCAGGTGTCCTTTGTTCTGAAGTTTTACCTGCAATCCTGCTGGGTCTGACTTTGACTGGAAGGGCACAGGTGGAATCCAAGTGGGAAACTAGAACAAAGAAATTTGTGGTGAGTAAAAGCATGGCCCCTGAAGTTAAGAAGGGAGAGAGGAAGAAACAGTTGGGGAGGAGAGGAGACTGAATCCCAGACTCCAGAGGTGGGGGTCTCTGGAATCAGCAAGGCCTAAGCATTTAAGTGAGACATATACGCGTGTAGACCTTTCATATTAAAACCTCTCATTATACTTTGTTCCTACCATTAAGATTAAACAATACTTTGTTTTAAAAAGGCGTGGGGTCGTTTTGTTTACCACTGGTCACAGCTGCTGAAGGGAAGTGTTGCTGGTGGCCAAACTCAGTCAGATCTGCTAAATAACCATGGTTGGTACACTGGGTACTGCAATCCTGGGCCCAGCCAAAGAGAATGGGAGAATGGCGGGATTCCACTTTATGAGAGGTGAAAGCAAGAGGCCCAAACACCTGGGGGGATGTGCTCAGAGACCAGAAATCGGGCAGAGGAGCAGGTAACACAGAACTAAGAAATGGAGCTGAGACAGTGAGACTAAGCAATTTGCCCAAGGTCACTCAGGAAATCAATGACAGAGCAGGGAGTGAATACTGGTTTCCCAAGTTCTAGGAGAGAGGTGCCCTAATCATTTGTGAATCATTCTTTCTCTCACGAGTAGATGCCAGCTATATAGTACCTGAAGTACCTCAGTGAAAGTGGATGGGTCAGAAATGTACAAAGTAGAATTGAGGGAAAGAGTGAAAACCCCACCTTTTGTGCCTTTCCTCCAAAGCCAATCAACAAGTATAGAATTTGGAGAGCTCCCCTTCCCTCCGTACAGATGAGGCAACTCTAGGTCACGTCCTTTTCAACGCCTTCAGGCTGGTTGGTGGAGGGGAGAAGAGACGCACAGAAGCATAGAATATCAGGGACCTCAGGAGGCCATCGAGTCCAACCCCCTGCTCAAAGCAGGACCAATCATCAACAACATCATCCCAGCCAGGGCTTTGTCAAGCCTGACCTTAAAAACCTCTAAGGATGGAGACTCCACCACCTCCCTAGGTAACCCATTCCGGTGCTTCACCACCCTCCTAGTGAAATAGTGTTTCCTAATATCCAACCTAGACCTCCCCCATTGCAACTTGAGACCATTACTCCTTGTTCTGTCATCTGCTACCACTGAGAATAGTCTAGATCCATCCTCTTTGGAACCCCATTTCAGGTAGTTGAAAGCAGCTATCAAATCCCCCCTCATTCTTCTCTTCTGCAGACTAAATAATCCCAGTTCCCTCAGCCTCTCCTCATAAATCATGTGCTCCAGACCCCTAATCATTTTTGCTGCCCTCCGCTGGACTCTTTCCCAATTTTTCCACACCCTTCTTGTAGTGTGGGGCCCAAAACTGGACACAGTGCTCCAGATGAGGCCTCACCAATGTCAAATAGAGGGGAACGATCATGTCCCTCTATCTGCTGGCAATGCCCCTACATATACATCCCAAAATGCCGTTAGCCTTCTTGGCAACAAGGGCACACTGTTGACTCATATCCAGCTTCTCGTCCACTGTAACCCCTAGGTCCTTTTCTGCAGAACTGCTGCCTAGCCATTCGGCCCCTAGTCTGTAGCGGTGCATGGGATTCTTCCGTCCTAAGTGCAGGACTCTGCACTTGTCCTTGTTGAACCTCATCAGATTTCTTTTGGCCCAATCCTCCAATTTGTCTAAGTCCCTCTGTATCCTATCCCTACCCTCCAGCGTATCTACTACTCCTGCCAGTTTAGTGTCATCTGCAAACTTGCTGAGGGTGTAATCCACGCCACCCTCCAGATCATTAATAAAGATATTGAACAAAACTAGCCCCAGGACTGACCCTTAGGGCACTCTGCTTGATACCGGCTGCCAACTAGACATGGAGCCATTGATCACTACCCATTGAACCCAACAATCTAGCCAGCTTTCTATCCACCTTATAGTCCATTCATCCAGCTCATACTTTTTTAACTTGCTGGCAAGAATACTGTGGGAGACCGTGTCAAAAGCTTTTCTAAAGTCAAGGAATAACACATCCACTGCTTTTCCCTCACCCATAGAGCCAGTTATCTCATCATAGAAGGCAATTAGGTTAGTCAGGCATGTCTTGCCCTTGGTGAATCCATGCTGACTGTTCCCGATCACTTTCCTCTCCTCTACAGCATGTGAGAATGAAACTTCCAGAAGAAAATAGCTAGAGCCCTGTGAAATTCCACTCGTTGTCACCTGCCCCACCCCTAGCCAAACCTGAGTGACGCTGTGACCTTTGTGTATGGGCTTGAAACACCAGTCGTGAAGCTTGGCCTGTCCACCTGCAATTGGCATTTTGTTTTATCTGTTGAATTGTTTTATCTTGTGTTATTTTGCTTTTACGAAAAACTCAGGGCTCTAAAAATAGCCCTAAAAGATCAATGCTTTCTCCCTCGTATAGTGCCCCGTGTGGAGTCCAACCCCATAGGCTATTAGGCAGTCTGACACCCACCGGCAGATTCTCTAGTTCCCTAAGGGGTAATCCCTTCTCTAAACAGATTTCCCCCCTGCTTGGTGTTTCCAGCCTGTGA
The DNA here is from genome assembly GCF_965140235.1 of Caretta caretta. Lineage (NCBI taxonomy): Eukaryota > Metazoa > Chordata > Testudines > Cheloniidae > Caretta > Caretta caretta. The sequence continues at coordinate 207,111,376 of NC_134206.1, forward strand.
CGTCAATATTGACTTTTTGGTTGAACTAAACAGTTGGTATTTTTGCCAGAAGGTCATAAAACATACACCTGGCTCCCCCAGACTAGGAGCCCACTGAACAACCACCAAGTGCCCGATTGTGGCAAGGGGGAGAGGGCACAAGGAGCTTTCCACACACCTCCCACACCACAGAGGGGACTGCCACAATCCCAGTCTTTGTGTTCCTTGAGTGGCAGTCATTGGACTCTCCAAATTCAGCACCAGTCTGTGGATTGGAAGTAGAACTGGAGAGAGCATATAGCTAAACCCTGTAAATGGGTTTAGCGCTTGCAGTCCCACTAGGTATGTCTACACTGCAATCAGACACTTGCGGTTGGCCCGTGCCAGCTGATTTGGGCTCATGGGGCTCAGGATAAAGGACTGTTTAATTGCAGTGTAGATGTGCAGGCTTAGGCTGCAGCCTGGGCTCTGGGACCCTATCACCTCACAGGGTTCTAGAGACCGGGCTCCAGCCCAAGCCTGAATGTCTACACCACAATTAAACAGCCCCTTAGCCCGAGCCCCCATGAGCCTGAGTCAGCTGGCACAGACCAGCCATGGGTGTCTAATAGCTGTGTAGACATACCCACTGAGTCCTCCAGAAAGCCTTAGGGAAGTCCCAGGCTGTAAAGACCACTGGCAAGTTCCCCCTCTCCTCACTCCAATACAGGCTGTTTCTTAAAAACCACAACACAGACCAACATATACTTTCTGTTGTGCTTTCTGAAGTGAGTGTTTGACTGGATCAGGCTCACTTTACTAATAATCAAGCAAAGTAATGGTGATGAGCCGCATGTCTCTGACTGGTTTTAGTGCCTTACCAACTGCAGCAGGCCTTCTGCCTTGCACACATAGGTGCTGGAACTAGGGTGCTGGGGGTCCTGCAGCACCCCCGGGCTTGAAGTGGCTTTGATCATACTCAAACTTTACAGTTTGGATCAATGGCTCTCAGCGCCCCCCACTATACAAATTGTTCCAGCACCCCTGCTTGCAATTAGATGCTTAGACATTTTTTCCTGCAAGCAGCGCTATCAATGGACCAGCAAGTGATGCAGATTAGAAGTAATTAAGTTAAAAAGCTCAAACAGGAGGGGAGAAAAATGTCCTTTTGATCTGCAAACATAAAGCCCAGGGTCAGCAACAAAGAATGTGGGGCCTGAACCATAACATAGACACTAAATAACAGTGACTCAGCTCTCCCTTCCCTCTGTAAATCTGGAGTAAATCCACTGAAGTCACACCAGTATAAAACTGATGTAAAGTGAGAGCGGAATCAAGCCCTAGCTATTTAAATCTTACTTCATGTTAGAAAGGCTGCTTAAGAAGAACTCCTCCCTGAAGTCAGAGAAAAGTCATTGTATTGTTTGGCAGAAGTCCAACGTGATTTCATTTTCTGCGGAGGATTAAGATGCATTAACAGTCTGAGCAGCAGCAGTTTTCTTGCCAAAAAGGTCTTTTTCCTGGCTCACGTTAAATACTAGGACTTGCAGGTCAGGAACTAACACCCATCAAGGATTCCATGAATTTTCAATCAAGTGCAACATTGTAATTCTGCCTGGTGCAAACACTGAGTTAATTGAAATGTGCAGTCTAGGTTTTGCACATTTCATGTTATCCATATGGAAGGTACAAACCCTGTGTCTAACAAAGGCAAACTAAAAATAGCCTGTGACTAAATGCCAGAAAGTCCGTTTTAACCACATCTAAAGGCTGCAGAGAGGGCAGCTCCTGATTGTCTAAGACTCCATCCACGCTACAAGTACAACCCTGGTTTGATAGCCAATCTGTGACACACCCCACAGCTGACCTGGTTGCAACAAACGTGGTTAACTTGTACCCACACAGTAGCTTTTTCCTAACATGACCAGGAGTTACCAGGTTTGTGCGTCCACCCCGACTACGCTGCCCATTCACGTTTGTAGCCACTTCCTAGTGGGAACACCTGCACAGCTTTCCCATAGTGCTTCGCCGGGGACAGAGTCCAGAGAACATGCACATAGTGTGGAACGAGCAGTGCCTGGGGCAATGTACGGTGGGATATGCTACCTTATCAGAGCTATCTCTAACTACTTACAAAGTCAGTTCAGAATAGTCCAGAGTAGACAGAACCACAGTAATTTTTCCTAAATATTTCAAAGGACAACGCAAAGGGAAGGGAGAAAAATATATCACCTTCCTTTAAAGTTATATTTAACCCCCCAAAAAACAAGAAAGGTTTGATATGAAATTAAAGTTTTATTATTGGAAGCCATCAGTACTGGAACAAACATCTCAGCCACGAGAGCAGTTTTCAAGCACAGCTTTTTTCCTTCTACACTTGCAGGGAGCTGAGATTTGTACATCTGCAATAAGCAGACAAGTGGGTGTGATTTTAGGCTATGCTAAACTCAGGTTCTCATTGCCATTCTGTTCTGCTTTTACTCTGCTGAGGGATTACATAGATTATCCAACTTTATTTACTAAGAAATGATCTCATATAGCAATGTACAGCTAGTTACGTCATTGCGACAAAGGAATATGTATCATGCAAATGCATGGAGACAACACTCATTTTTTCAGGGCTGGGTATTACTGTTTTGTGCTCACAGAGTTTCACTTGAGTTATAACTGGCTGAGGGCCCTTAATACTGCAGGGCCTCACCATTCAATCACATGATAGTTGACATTATTCTGTCTTTCAGGTCATATTTCTACATTCATGTGGTCATATCCTGCTCCCAGATACACCATGAAATTAATGAAAGTTGCACTCATGCAGAAGTAGATACCTGAGGCATATGCTACCTTTCTGTCTCAGCTGTGCTGATTTAAGGAGCTGTTTTTCTCTTCTTACAGTAAGTGCAAGGAGGTAAGATTTTATCTGCTGCCAGCAAAGAAGGAACTGGAATGAGAGAATCACCAGAAATTGCTAATGCCTGCCCTCCCCCTGAGCTGTTATCTATTGTTTTGCCAATGTAACTGGAGTTCAGATGAATTGCTCAATGTCAACAGCGTCATCCCAGTGAGAAAGCCACAAGACCTCCCCTTTGTGCCTGTTGGTCTCCAGATGACTGATTGAAAACAGTCACTTTAGTCATTTGTAAGTCATGGGCCAATTCTGTTCTCATTTAAACCTGTGTAAATCTGGGGCAACTCTATCAAATTCAGTATCATTATTGTGGAGTATTACCAAGGATGCTGAATAGTATTTGGGCCAGGAACTTTCCAATGGTTTCTGGCATGACCAAATTTATTCAGTAGGAGAGACTTTTCTGATGAACAACCAGACAGATAAGGATCATAATGATCAATGCACAGACAGCTCCCACTTCCACAGCTGCAGAGGTCCCCTGGCAATGGAACTGTCCACTGTCTGAGGGAGTGGGGCTGGATATGGGGAAGCTATTCAGGAGTTGTACGTCCCCTGATAATGCAGGGGTGAACGTTACGTAGAAGTCTTCAGGTGCCCAGACAAAGTATATAGGGAATTTGGTGATGGGGCAGTTGCAGGCCATGGAGGGACAGAGGATGCTCTGGTGCATGGATCCTCCACTGCAGAGATATATTTGGACCTTAGAAACTTTTCCGGACATTGGTCTGAATTAGCTTCTGTGGAGTGGGTTTAGGGATGTTCTACCCCCCAGGTCAAGCAGGAATTCTCTTCCAATGAGCTTCTTTGAGCTGGAATTCCAATGCCTGGCTTCTGCTATTTGGGCTTAGTGCGGCGTCCCTGGAGTTGCTCCTTCATGCACAGGAGCTAGAGAGACACTGAATAAGTTTAGGTACCAGAGATGATCACAGTCTGGTGGGAATGACTTATGCATTCAAATGAGAAAATCATCTGCTGTCCGACAATTGGGATGGGAGTGGTTGGGCCTAGTGATTAGAGCAGGAGTCAATAGCTAGGAATAGGAGCCAAGGGTCAGAACCAAAGTCAGAGGCCAGATGCCAGAGCCAAGGGACATAGCTGAAGTCAGGAATCGGAGTTGAGGGTCAGAGCTGGTTTACCTGGAGTGAAGCAAGGCAAGGCTAGGTCTGAAGCAGGAACAGGGCAGGAGCAAGGCTGGGAACAAACAGGCCCAGGAGCTAACACAACCATGGGCAAATGCTTTGAGCAGCTGCTGAACTGCTGCTGGCCTCTTCCCACCCATCAGGCAGTGTAGTCAAGCAGGCAGCCTGCTACAGTCCAGCTGTGCTTGTTAGGGTGCCTGGAACCTGGCTCTGTCGCAGGGGCCGATTCCTAAAGGTCTCCCGCTTCCTCCCTCACTGAGGGCAAATCTTGGGGCCTGGTTTCTTGGGGGTACTTCTGATGGAACTCTCATAACAGGTCTGGGGCATGGATGTTCTCTACTCATTCCCAAGACTGATCATCTGAACTGCAGTCTTCCCAGTCCAACAGGCACGGGAGCCTTCCCCTAAGTTGCAGAGGGTTGAGGATTTGGTTGACCAAGTACTCCTCCTGTCCACAAATCCCAGCTATGGGTGGAGGGTTGGAGTGGTTTGGATATGGGTTCTCCATGTAGGGCTCTGAAAATGAGATGTGAAAGATGGGGTGGATCTTCAAGGGTTCGGGCAGCTGTAACCAGAAGGCAACTGGGTTCACCATCCTATAATCTTAAAGGGGCCCAAGTGTTGGAGTCTAGTTTGTCAGACTGATGAATCAATCTAAGGGTGTGGGCAGAAAGCCACACTTTGTCCCCTATGGCCTGATCAGGGGCAGCCTCATGGACTTGGTCCACATGGTGTTTATAGACTTCTTTGGCAGAATGCACATGTTCCTTGAGCTCCTGGTGCACTCTGTGTAGGTGGGAGGCTAAATCCACAGTGCTCGGGGAACTTATAGGTAAGTCTGGGTGTTACCTCCAAGAGAGCAGTCTGGTGGGTGACCAATCTGGATGAAATGAGTGACCTGTCTACGGACTCCACTCACTTGGGGAAGCCTTTCAACTGGGTCAGGATCTTGTGTGCTCAGGCAAACTGCAGATCAATGAAATTGCGTGAGGCACCCAAGTCCACCTGCGCCTCTAGGTTGCTGTTGGGCAACACAGGGTTCCGGAGCCAGAGAGGGAGATGGTGATGTGTTGGACACTGACTGGCCACTGCTGGGGAGAGGGGAAGGACACCAACCCAGCCCAGGGCCTGTTATCAGAGCTGCAGCTGGCGGGAGCTGGGAGCACGAATTTTTTTTCATGGTAGCATTCGGTCAGACGGTCATCCACCTTAACGCATAAGTCGACTAACGCCTCCAGGCTGGATGGGGATTCCACCTGTGCCAGTTCATCTTTAATATCATTGTTTAGGCTCAGCCAGAATGCTGGGGAGCCTCATTCCACTCAGTGTCTGTTATAACGTGTCACAGCTCCACTGTATATATAGCAACTGGCCAGTGTCCCTGCTTCGACACCTGAACCATGGCTTCAGCCACATGCTCACGACTTGGATCATAGCTCAAATGAAGTTCTCAAATCCCAGAAGCAGGCTTGATTTTTCCAGGAGCAGAAATGCCCAAGCCAGGGTCTCCCCAGTAAGCAGGCTCATAATTAGTCCCACTCTAGCTTGGTCAGTGGGGTACAACTGCAGAGGTAGCAGAAATAGGAGCCAACACTGATTTAGGAACCCATGATGTTTGTCGTGATTGCCATTTGTCAGGCAAGGGAAGCTGAGGGATGGGAGGGAGGGCTTGCAGGGAGTGGAGGTCGGAACTGAAGATGGCACAGTTTGAGCTTGCAGGGCTGCATTTTGCACCTGCAGGGTGGCAACCTTGGCCCACAAGGTCTGTAGGGCTCCCACTATCTCTGTCAAAGACATATTGGCCTTTGTATCATCCATGCTCACTGTATCAGTTCTAGTGCCCTCATTGTTTGTATTTTTAGAGCTGCTCAAAATGTCAGAGACCAGGATGTGATTGGTCAGATTAGTGGTGGGATCCAGAGTCAGGCCTACTAGCTGGAGCAGCAATTGGTAGCCAGCAATAGGAGCCCAGGGTCAGAGGCCAGAGCCAGAGCCAAGAGCCAAAATTGAAGTCAGGAATCAGAGCCGAAGGTCAGAGCCTGTTTACATGGACTGAGGCAAGGCAAAGGGCTAGGCTCGATCTGAGGCAGGAACAGGCCTGGAAGCAAGGCTGGAAACCAGCAGGAGCTTTAACACAGCCATGAGCAAATACTTTGAGCTGCTGCCAAAATGCTGCTGTTGCTGGGCTTTATAGCTGGTCTGCTGACTCTCTCCACCAATCAGGTGGTGTAGCCAACCAGGCAGCCTCCTACAGACCAGTTGTCTTTGTTAGATTGCCCTGAGACTGGCTCTGCTGCAAGCCCTGATACTTGACACCTGCCCTCTATGGAGAAGATACTTGCGTGGGCTCCTTTGGCTCGATTACACTTCCAGAGCACAAGAGGTACACGATTATATCTTGTTAAAAGGCACCAGTTGTAATCGATCTCTCTCCCTTAATGGATCTTTTCCCCCCTTGGAGACTAAAAGGCTCCAGGGATTTCTCTGTAGAAGAGCGAGCATGAGTCAGATGTCATCGGATGAATCATCTAGGGGAGGTTTCAAGAAGCAATGAGTGAATGTGCACCAATGACCCAACTGCAACACAGGAGCAAGTATCATAGCCAAAACATGGCTAAGCCTACAGACGTCCCACAACCCCGAAGACATATGGTATGTGAGAAGGAGAGACAGGAGAGTTAGGGTCTCTCAATCCAGGCTATGTACTGAAAATCCTACAAGGGAAAACTGGACTCATAGAAGAAGTCTTAAGCTATGACTTGTAAAGACAGTAAAGAAAAACTTTCCAAGTATCTGACGAGGTACTGGGCAGAATGTGCATCTCATGTGACACTAAGCTTTATGGAGCACACTCAGCCTGATTTAGATGAGGCATCTGGATTTACTGCAGAAGACACTATATCTGATCCTCACGGCACAGAGCAGCTTGAGGCTACTGAGATCTGCTGTAGATGGTGCAGATCTGCTACAACCCACAGAGCTGTACCAAGGTGGTGAGAGGAAAGTGATCAGGAACAGCCAGCATGGATTCACCAAGGGAAGGTCATGCCTGACTAATCTAATCGCCTTTTATGATGAGATTACTGGTTCTGTGGATGAAGGGAAAGCAGTGGATGTATTGTTTCTTGACTTTAGCAAAGCTTTTGACACGGTCTCCCACAGTATTCTTGTCAGCAAGTTAAGGAAGTATGGGCTGGAAGAATGCACTATAAGGTGGGTAGAAAGCTGGCTAGATTGTCGGGCTCAACGGGTAGTTATCAATGGTTCCATGTCTAGTTGGCAGCCGGTATCAAGTGGAGTGCCCCAAGGGTCGGTCCTGGGGCCGGTTTTGTTCAATATCTTCATAAATGATCTGGAGGATGGTGTGGATTGCACTCTCAGCAAATTTGCGGATGATACTAAACTGGGAGGAGTGGTAGATACGCTGGAGGGGAGGGATAGGATACAGAAGGACCTAGACAAATTGGAGGATTGGGCCAAAAGAAATCTGATGAGGTTCAATAAGGATAAGTGCAGGGTCCTGCACTTAGGACGGAAGAACCCAATGCACAGCTACAGACTAGGGACCGAATGGCTAGGCAGCAGTTCTGCGGAAAAGGACCTAGGGGTGACAGTGGACGAGAAGCTGGATATGAGTCAGCAGTGTGCCCTTGTTGCCAAGAAGGCCAATGGCATTTTGGGATGTATAAGTAGGAGCATAGCGAGCAGATCGAGGGACGTGATCGTTCCCCTCTATTCGACATTGGTGAGGCCTCATCTGGAGTACTGTGTCCAGTTTTGGGCCCCACACTTCAAGAAGGATGTGGATAAATTGGAGAGAGTCCAGCGAAGGGCAACAAAAATGATTAGGGGTCTGGAACACATGACTTATGAGGAGAGGCTGAGGGAGCTGGGATTGTTTAGCCTGCAGAAGAGAAGAATGAGGGGGGATTTGATAGCTGCTTTCAACTACCTGAAAGGGGGTTCCAAAGAGGATGGCTCTAGACTGTTCTCAATGGTAGCAGATGACAGAACGAGGAGTAATGGTCTCAAGTTGCAGTGGGGGAGGTTTAGATTGGATATTAGGAAAAACTTTTTCACTAAGAGGGTGGTGAAACACTGGAATGCGTTACCTAGGGAGGTGGTAGAATCTCCTTCCTTAGAGGTTTTTAAGGTCAGGCTTGACAAAGCCCTGGCTGGGATGATTTAACTGGGATTTGGTCCTGCTTCGAGCAGGGGGTTGGACTAGATGACCTTCTGGGGTCCCTTCCAACCCTTATATTCTATGATTCTATGATCTGTTTCGAGGTGGATGTTTCTTATAGCAGAGGTAGAGCTGAGACCACCAAACTGCCATCGGTGAAGCAAGAGGCAGATACCAGTTGTAGGTGGCAGAGAGCCTTTGAGGCAGCAGAGCTCATGAAAGCCAGAAGTAAAGCAATTTTACCCATTATGATTATTTATATTTTGCCAGTGCCAAAACTCAAAAATTGGGGGCACATATTGTGCTGGGCACTGTACAGAGAAGATCCTCTGTGCTCAAGAGCTAGGTGTCACACAAGTGGACAAAACACACACACGGGTATGGCTGGGTTGGGAGGATGAGGTAACAGGATGAATAGAGTTGAGCATAAAAGCAAAAGTCACAGCACCCCCGTTGTCCAACCAGGGCCTGAAGCTAGTGATTTGTAGGCATCATGGCAGAGTTAGGTTTAATTTAAGGCCATAGTCCATCAGGAGGTGCCAGGCTTCTCTGAGGACGTAAGGCCACCTCACCCTGATGCAGGTGGCACAGAGCCCTGTGAAGTAGCTGAATCCTGATACAGACTAATGAGCTCCTGAGCCCCCTTTAGGCAAGGCCAGCTGGGTGAGGCTGCTGAACTCATGCCAGATGCTAGGAAGCCCGGGATGGGGTAGGTCTAGATGTCATTAAGGCACAGCATTTCCACCTCTCTCCCCCATTTCCTGGTACCAGCACCCAGGCTGCCTCAAGGGGCACCATGACATGATGGACCTCTTCTCTGTGCCGGTCCTTAGTGGGGATTTCCCCTTCAATGGTGCTGACTCCTTGCTCAGAGTCTCTAGAATGGGGTAGAGAGAGGCAGAGCTATGGTGGGAGAGTCAGGAAACCCCAGGGCAAGCAGGGAAGGAGTAAAGAACAGCAGCTGGAGGGGAGATACAGCTGGTGACAGCATCAAGGCCCAAGGCTGGCATCTCCTATTGGGTTTGCTGCCTTGAAGGAGGGTGCCAGACACACACCTTCAGAGGGATAATAATCCTTTGATCCTGAGCAGACAGCTGGGGGAGCATGCCAGCTGGATTCACCACAGAGAGCTCAGCCAAGGGGAGGTGGAACTGGATCAAACCTCAAAAGGCAACTCTGCAATCAATGAACCCCCAAACCAAAAACCAGTAGCAGGAGAACAGGAGAGCCAGCAAATTGTCAGGAAAGGGAAAGGGATGGAGAGTGACAGAGGCACCCACTTCTGCATGCAGCCCAAAATCACTGCCTTCTGTTGTTTTATTAAATTGACAGAAATAGAGACAGATAAATTAATTAGGTGAAACCCTCAGGAAAGAATCAAGTTGCATCAGCTTTTAGCTGATCTGTGGGATCAGATGCAGCTGCCAGCAGCAAAAAAGGAGCTGATGTTAATGCGCACTAGAGGCTGTAATGTGCCCTCCAGCGGAGTGAAACATCCGTCAGGTGTCAAAGTAAAGAATTCCTGAAAGAATTTCCTTAAACACCGAACAAGGAACTTAGAATAAAGAAAACAGCACTGTCCCTAACACAGCTATGTCTGCCTCACTGTGGCACTTCTGCTTAGAGCCTGTCCCAGACCTCTCCTGCCTTGGCATCCTCCACAGATTTAAAGTTCTGATTTCTGTGCTGAGGCTGGCAGGCTACCGATGTGCCTTCTTATATCACACGGAGCCTCCGAAGATATCTGGGTGGCCAATATGGTTCCTCATTTCCTCGGGTATATTCTGAAAAAGGTTTAAATCTCATCACATGCATACCCAATCTTTGGCATCTCGGGAGCACCTTTGTCTAGGTTTACTGTTTATTAAGGATACGAGTGCTCTGAGGCCTGGCACTAGCTGAAATTATCAAGACCTTTACATATTTTGTGAACCTGTTACATGCCATAAACTTGCCATATATTATTTCTCTGTTAGGAGGAACCTAGTCTCAGTTTCTGAAAGCTGTCTGGATCAGTATGCTACGATAAACTTCCAGTTGTCGCCAGGTACCAGGAACTGCACCCTACTGACCCCACAGCTACTGGTGTCTTCTGAAATAGCCACAGACTTGGAAACATGTAAAATACCAGTAGTGAGGTTGTGATCAATATGGTAGAGAGCTGTGACTTTAATAAAAGGTGGGGTCAGGCCCAGAGGCTGTTTTAAACAGTTCATAAAGAGTTTGGCCTTCTGAGGGCAGGTTATGTTTGAATTTGCTCCAAAATCGTGTCATACCCAGAAATTGTATCAGTTCTAATATGTTTTCAGGTGGTGGCATTTCAACTGTAGCTCTGAGGTTCTCACACTAACCTCCCTCAATCTTTACAATCACAAGCCCTAAAAACGATAACAATACATTTTCTCTCTTCAATTTTAGCACAGTAGCCAGACTTCCTGTAACTTTATGTTCTTCCTCAAACTACTTGTGTGCTAAAATGTCATCCACAGAAACTCACCTCCGTCTAAGCCATGCAGAAGCTCACTTGTTATGCTTTGGATGAGTTCTGGGTGCTTGTAATGCTGAATGGGAAGCAATAAAAAAAAACAACTTCCAAACACCGTGATCAAAGTTGTCAGCTTGGAACTATCAGAATAGGTGGAACTTGCAAGAATCCACTAGCTGCCGCAAGCTGACTAACTGGTCACCTAGGGCTACGCCTACACTTGGAGCTAGGGATGTGGTTCCCAGCTCACCTAGACATACTTGCACTAGCTGTCATTGAACTAGTGAGCTAAAAGTAGTAGTGTGGCTGCAGTAGCCTGGGCAGCGGCAGCACAGCCTCGTTGGCCCACGTACGTACCCATGGGATCCAGGCAGGTTTGAACCCAGGGTGGCCAGCCCATGCACCACTTGCTGCTGCTGGTGCTACTATGGATACACTATTTTTAGCATACTTGCTTAATGAGAGCTAGCACAAGTATGTCGTCTCCAGCTGGGAATCACACCCCCAGCTCCAAATGTAGACATTCCCTTAGTTTCACTGAAGCACCTATAAGTGCCGGTGTATCTGGTAATTAAATGTTGTTTTATAGCTTCTTACAGCAACACTCATTGAATCAGAATAGATAGTCCTATGCCTTTGCCAGCAACAGTACACCTGGTGAATATTCTCTTTTTCCAGATGTGAAAGGACATCAGCGTCACAATGCTCTGCTAAACCAAAGCACTGGCACAACCTACACTGGACCCACGGTTAAAATGATTGTCCAAATTCTGCGTGCCCTTGAATTAGTGTAGGGACTCCATCTGAGTTCAACGGGAGCTCATCCAAAGGTAAAATGTGGCCCTTAAAAGGAGCTCAGGCTAGGGAAAAGAGAACAACAATGAAGATAAATATATTGCAAGAAAAAAATTAAGAGACAAGAAAGCTAATTTTCCTGGAATCTAGACATATAGTTCTCAGTTTGCATGTGGGCCAGGAATGCTGAACATGCAGAAGACATCATAAATATCACTGCACAATGATCACATAAAGTCTACAGGAAGCCTGATGTTCATTTCAGTGATTGTTTTATGTGCTACAGCATAACAATTTGTTAGGCAATTTCCAAGTTTTAGTTGAAAAATCACATCTATTTCTCTGAGTTGTTTCTGCTTTTAGGCAAAAAAATCAAGTTTTGTACTATGCAAAACAAAGGGAATCTATAAGACTGAAAGCAGGATGGCACCTTTAAAATAATAGGAAATTGTACTAGGAAAAGATTTTGCTTCAAATTTTATCTACTCATCAAAAACTGGAGAAACTGTACAGGAAAAATGGATTAAGAAAAAAGCCATTAATTTGTGATGTTAATCAACTGTAGTTCTCAGGAAAGTGTGAAGGCTGATATGGAACATAGGTATGGTGTTGGCAGACACTATGCAGGCTTCACTCACTAGGCTCTGTTAATGCACTTCATTCCTGACCTTTCTAGTCCTTGGGCCCCTCCTGAACAGAAAGAGGCAACTTATGCCAAATTGTGTAATAGAGACATTGTGCTAATATCTGTAGGGACCACCCAACTCATGTCACTGGTGATCTCATCCAGATTTGGCTGTCAGGCTTCGGAGTTGGAAAGCTTAGCATGGGAAGCCAATGTTTTAACACCCAGCCTCCCAGCCCAGCCCTGTCCAGATGCAGCTAGGACCAGGCATTTGCATTCAGATATTCCCTTCTTTTTTTTAAAAAGTATTTTTTAAAAACTTTTTTAAAAGCCCTAAAAAAAATTGGTCCATTTCTTTATTTTCATGTAGAAAGGAACAAACATGTCTGTGCTGAGGTGACCATTTGGCCAGATGATCTCATTTACCCCTCTCCATTCTCTCTTTCTTTTTAGCTGTTACAGTCTGGTGAAGGAAAAAAATAATACCTTCCTTTTCTGTTACAGACGGCAGCAGTATCCCTGTCCCCTTCATTCTCTCTCCTTTCTACCTCTTTTTCTGGGTCTTTCCCTTCTTCCTCCTTTCCTTACTTGTCTCACTCACACCATTCTCTTTGGAGCATGCTATGAGGTGATGAGCTAAACCATTGGATTGACTAATATCACTGACAAAGTTCACTTTGACTTGTTCAGAGCACAATTGAGTACACAATGGTACACAGGTGCCAACAGCCCTAGGGGGGCTGACACAACCCATCCACTGTAGCGCAGGCCATCTATCAATGTATTTATATAGGATCTCATTGCCATAATAAGTGAGAGCCTCACAGCATTAATGGATCTATCCTTCTAGCACCCCAGGAGGCAGGTTAGTATTATCATCTCCATTTTGCTGGTGGATATCTGAGGCAGAGAGATTGAGTGATTTGCCAAAGATCATGTAAGGAGTTTACAGAAGAGCTGTGCCTTCAGCCCAGATCTCCCAAATATCACCCTACTTCTGCAGAGAGACAGTGGCAGCAGGAAGCAGTCATAATACTGCTGTCTACACCTCCATCACTTATTTGGACAAGATTACAAAATAATGACATTTTAAAAAGCCTCCCTTATACTGCCATCCAGAATAAATGATAAGGGCCAAATGCTGCTCTTGGATGCACAAGAATAACTCCCACTGATGTCAATGAATGAAACCTCTGTGCACACATCCACAGTCAGAATTTGGCCCTAAAAGTGTAATTGCAGTTCCTCCTTGACTAGCTCCCATGCAATACTGAGATGTGGAAGGAGGTATTCTGAAGGTTCTGAACCAATCCCGAACATCTCAGAAGTGATGCTGCTGCACACCAGAGAAACCATAGGGCACTTTATTTTTCTGAGATACTGGTTTAATTTCTGAAGATCTAGAATTGGCTGCAGCCCTAATCAATTGTCATGGTCTAAGGGGGCACCGTCAATTTGGAGTCCAGCCAATTTTCAAATAATGAAATAAGACTGATTGAAGATGGTGTGCTTGCCTCTGAGTCCCCCTGACCAATTTCTGTGGGTTTGCAATCACATTCTCCTATTTCTTATGATGCTTCTCTCTGCCCTGGGGCTATATGAAAAACCAACATATACAACAAGCAGACAAAAAAACCCACCCAACAACAACAAAAAATAGAGACCAGTGTTTTCGCTCTAATCTTTCAATGACAGGAATCTCAGGTGTTACTCATAGAGCACATGCAAATGTCTAGGCAGAAGTGTGATTTTTTTTTTTAAATTGAGGTTGTCCCATATGGGGACACTGGAAAATTATAACATGTTAGAACACATGGTAACTACCATGGTGTTAAATACAACTTATCACTCAGTGTAGACAAGGACATGGCACTTAGTATCTTGTCATCTGGGCCTGGTTAAGCCAGACATGATGTTAATATCAGAGTCTCTGTCTCCACTGAGGGTTTAACCCTGTTAACACATGTTCTAACACAATGTGAACAGTAGACTATCCCTAAGTGACAACTGTGGTACTTTGAAAAGGGCTGCATGTGAATGAAGCTGTTAAAAATATGCTTGCAATTCTCCTGTTGAAACATTATGCTTGCTTGTCTAAGTAAAAAACTTCAGTTTCATGTACAAATGACCCTTCTTTCAGAATACTGCAAGCTTACACTAAATAAAAGAGGTGTAGTCTTCTATGAAATCATCTGTTCTACATCAGCTGCATGATTATGCAGACTTTCCATGTTGTTCTGCTAGTGCATCATAGATATGACTCTATTGGGACCAATGAACTGATGACAATATTTTACAAGCTGAATCTACATAGGACAGCTGTGCATTTAGGACTGTGAAATAGGCTCTAAAATCCATCATGCAATATATAAATAATCAATGTAATTATTAGACTTAGTTACAGGAATGGATAGAAACACCTTTTGGCTTCAATTCTACCCCTGTGTTTTCTCATTTGGATACTTGTATATAGTACAGTAAGTTGGGTCCCTTAAAGATGACCTGCAAAGTGGGGGACATGGATTTGTACCTTTTTTATATATTAAGGAAACCTGAAAGCTTTTTCCAAACAATGATTTTTTTCTGTTTATTTTTACATTAGAAATTTATGTCTTTTCTACCCTGTTTTTCCTAGAAGACTGCAAAGGAGGTGGAAGTCTCACTCACAAAAGGTGCACCTCCTTGTGGCTGGGTCTGGGAATTAGCTCTCACCCTATCTAGTGCATCCTGCCACTGGTTGCTTGCCCTATGACTCCTCTCTCTCTCAGTGACTTAGGGTGCTTCCTCTTCATGACTCAACTCTCCAGCCAGGTCACTATATAGTCTCCCCATTCTGGGGTAACAAAGGCCAACTGGACAAGCTGTCCAGATGCTCTCTGAGATGGTCCTCTGCCACTTTCCCAGTGCTGCTGATAAGGGAACCCAGGCCCTCCCGCTACACTGCATTTCAGCCCAGGGACCCTATAACCAGTAGCCAAGGTCTTCAAAGTCCTACACCTTTCTGCTGTTTCCCAGGACTTCTTCCTACTCAGCCCTTTCTCAGACTTTTCCCCCCTGTAACTTCTCTGGGTGGATCCTCCTTCCATGGCTAGGATCCTAGGGTTTATCCCCCTGCCCAGGTTTCCGCCTTTCCACCTCTCTAATCCCAAAGAGTGACTGCAGAGTCCCTCCCTACAGCTCTCTTCTGCGCTCAACTTCCTGGTTTTATACTAACCAGCCTTCTCCTGCCCAGCTGGACTTCATGATCAGTTAAGCCTGGCTCTCCCTTCAGGTACTGCCAGATACCATAATTTGCCTCTCAGGCCGACATTAACCCCTTCAGAGCTTGTGTGGGGTATACACCCAATCACAAAGACTCAATGGACAACTGGCAGTATTATGGCATCTGATATACCATACAAGTGAATCATGATTTTAATTGAGAGGAGAAGTAATTTCTCTTCAGATTGTATACAACTATTTTTGACTGTTATCACCTATTTAGTTCAAATGCCTGACATATGCTTATGGGAAAAGATATCTTTGTTAAAGATTCAACACCCATCCTTTCAATTAAGGGCCGAGAAAGCTCGCAGTTCATATCTGAAACTTCTAATGAGCTCTCCAGCAAAGGCAGGGAAAACGAGGTTTGACATTCCTGATATTCCTAAAATAAAATCAAGCAGAAAACCTCCCTACAAAAACAAAACTAATTTTGGCCCTCTTTATACATCATAAAGAATGCACAATCCCTTCCCTCCCCCCAATATCCAGGTCACCTTTAAAAACAAATAGCAATTTATTATTCTATTATCTGAAACTAATTTTCTCTAGTCTCTTTGGGTTTAGCAGAGTGAGTGAGCTGCCATGCATGGAATGAGTGAAATAATTTTTCAGTTAGCATACTATTACGCTAAACTCTCCAGGAAATTCATTTTGGGTGTGACTAGGCACAACCTCCCCTCAGCCTTGATAATTTATTATTTTAAAGAAAGCTCTAAACACAGCTAAATTCTCTTGAGTGTCTCTCAACAGGAACATTCTGATAATCACTTAACTATAATTTCCAGTGTAGTAAGCTCCACTGCAGTAAGTCATTATAACTGTTCGATACACCAACACTTTCAGATATCTGCTAATGTACCCTGTGTGCCATGAGATTTGTGCTAGTGATATATGTGCTCCAAGCATTATGCTCTAGACTAGAGCTGGTTAAAATTATTCCAACTGAACAGTTTCCCATAGGAAAAGACTGATTTAAATGAAACTACATAACATGACATAATATAATAGTCAAAATGTTCCAGCTATATTATATTATATTAAAATTGAAAGTCTAGGCAATAAAGTCAAAATGAAGTGTTTCAGCCTTAACAAAATGTTACAATAAGGTTGAAACAATGTGTAGTTTAGATTTTTCCTAACAAAATTTTGGAATTGCATTCCATGAAAAATTTCAAAAATTTGTATTTTTTATTTCCATTTGGAATGACTTTTTAAAGTATTTCAGAATTACCCATGGAACTGGAATTCCAGGTTCCAAATAGCACTATTCTGGACTCCAGTCTTTGGTGGATTCTCATTAAACATTCACCCACATCTATTAAATAGAGGATACTTTACTGGGACTGGCAGGAAAGAAAGCATGCAGCTACTCTTGGAACCTGTCCTACAGGCTCGTTACAAAGGAAAGTAGAGAATTTCCAAATTCCATCCTAGTGTCTAGTCCAGACCTAACAAGCAGGATCCATTTCACTCAATCAGCAGCCAATCATAAACGGAGGCTTTGAACTCCACATCCACAGTGTGCCTTTAAGTGAGTTAGGTTATGTCTACACTTAAAACACTACAGCTGCAGGGCTATAGTGTTTCAGTGCAAGGATAAGGCAACTTTGTCTGTAGCCATATTGCAAGGCCTAAAGCCTTCATCTGTAGCCAGGTTAAAAGAGCAGTGGCCATTAATTGAAAAGCAGGAAGTCACATCCTCACATTCCATCTAAATTACATGAAAACAATGTAATAGCAGGCTGTTGAGAAGACCCCATCCTAATGGCACCCACTATCACCAGAGAAAGAAACAGATCTTAAGATGGTTAAAGAAAACTTAGTTTGATAGCCTTATCAATAGCTGTGGTTGTGAAATCCTCATTTCTTTAATGTTTTGTCATTATGGGCCCCACTTCCATATTGTTTGTCTGTATGGACTCTGTCTGGTTCTTTAATTGTTTCTGTCTGTTACATAATTAATTTTGCTAGGTGTAAATTAATTAAGGTGGTGGGGTATGACTGGTTAATAAAATAATTGGTTAAGGTATAGCTAAGCAGGGCTCGAGTTTCACTATATAAACTGGCTCCAAAAGAAAGCTCTTTGGAAATCAGCTCTAGGACACAGCCCCAAGAATGGCTCTGGCAGACCCTAGTACTCTACCTATGACACTGTGCAGAAACTGGAGTCCCCAGATGGACCTGATTCTGACTAGCCATCAAGAAAAGTTCATCTGTCTTATAGGGAGTGGTGAGCACTGTTTGTGTAGTATGTGCATTCTGTTTTTGGTGATTGTTAATAAATAGAGGATAAGGATATTACTGTATAAGGCTCTTTCACTGGTAAAAGACCCTGTAAACCTGCAAAAGCTTAAGTTCTAAGCCCACAGGGAAAGGGTGCTTGCCCGGAGCCCATGGAGGAGTAGAGCCTGGAGCCCACGGAGGAGTAAAGTTAGGTGCCTTTTGCCTGGATCCCTAGGACCAGGGAAAGAGTGGGGGTGTCTAAATTAAGAGGGTTATGCCTTGAGCCACAGGAACTGGGTAAAGGTGGGTGCCCTAGAGTGTGAGTAATTGAGAATTTTGTGTGGGTAACATCAGTGTACAGCGATGGGAGGAGTTTTCCCATTGTTGTCGTTAATCCACCTTCCTGAGAGAGATGGTAGCTAGGTCAATGGAAAAATTCTTCCATTAACGTAGAACTGTCTACACTGGGAGTTAGGTTGTCTTAGCTATGTTGCTCAGGGTATGGATTTTTCACACACAAGCAACACAGCTGGGTCAACCTTACTTTTTAGTATAAACCAAGCTAAAGTCAGGGACAGGATGGGGAGCAATTCCTCTGCTATTAGCAGAGGAGGGGGAGCTGTACTTCCCATACTTCCCATTACTTTAACAATGGCCAAAAGCAAGGTTATGTCTACACTGAAACACACTACAGTAGTGCAACTGCACTGCTGTAGAACTTCAGTGTAGACACTACCTATGCTGAAGGGAGGGGTTTTCCCATCACCATAGTTAATCCACATCCCTGAGAGGCGGGAGATGGAAGAATTCTTCCGTCGACCTAGCATTGTCTACACCGGGGTTAGATTGGTATAACAACATCTCTCAGAGGGGTAGATTTTTCACATCCCTCAGAGATGTAGCTATGCCAATGTAAGTTTTCAGTGTAGACCAGCACCAAGTTAAAGGGGTTTTTAAATGTTAGAGAGGATCATTTGTCTACTCATCTCACATAGGGCTTGTCTACACTGGGAATTTACATTGGCATAGCTATACCACGTGGGGTGAAAAATCCACATCTTAAATGACATAGTTAAGCTGGCCTAACCCGCAAGTAGACAGTGCTAGGTTGATGGAAGAATTCTTCCATCGACTCGCTACCGCTTCCAGGGGAAGTGAATTATCTAAGGCAGGGGTCTCAAACTCAATTTACCTTAGGGCCAGTGCCAGTCCTCAAAGCCTCCCAGTGGGCCAATAATGTCACTCATGCTGCCCATAACCTTCCCCCTAAAACTCGGTCCTCTCACCTGCCTAAGGCTCTGGGAGGGAGTTTGGGTGGGGGAAAAGGTCTGGGGTAGGGGATTGGGGTGCAGGCTCTGGGGCAGAGTTTGGGTGCAGAAGGGGTGAGAGGTTGGGCTCTGGGAGGGAGTTTGGGTGGGTGAGGGAGTCTGGGGTGCAGGCTGTGGGATGGAGTTTAGGTGTTTGGTGCAGGCTCTGGGCTGGGGCAGGCGGTGGGGGTACAGGAGGAGGGGGAGGGGTGCAGGCTCTGGGAGGGAGTTTGGGGGCTGGGTGTGTGTGTGGGGAGGAGGTGCAGGCTCTGGGAGGGAGTTTGGGGGTGTGAGAGGGTGTGTGGGAAGGGGGTGGGGGTGCAGGCTCTGGGAGGGGGTTGGGAGTGCGGTGCTTACCTGGGTCTCTAAGGCAGGGCGGGGGAGGCCGGGGGCCTCTGTGTGCTGCTGCCCGCAGGCACTGCCCCCGTAGCTTCCCATTGGCCTCAGGGGCAACGCACGCAGGTACAGCCCCGCCCCGCCCTGGGGCTGCAGGGAAGGGTCGGCAGACACATGGAGTGAGCAGGCAGAAGCCACTCACTCCTTACACATTGTAAGGAGAGTGATCACTTTAGATAAGCTATTACCAGCAGGAGAGTGGGGTGGGAGGAGGTATTGTTTCATGGTCTCTGTGTATATAATGTCTTCTGCAGTTTCCACAGTATGCATCCGATGAAGTGAGCTGTAGCTCACGAAAGCTTATGCTCAAATAAATTGGTTAGTCTCTAAGGTGCCACAAGTACTCCTTTTCTTTTAGTATATACAAACACCAACTAAAGCCATATTTTAAGTTTATATGTAAATTTAGAACAATCAGGAGATAATACTGCAAAATATTCCCAATCCCAAACCTTGACATATCAGTTTTGGAGCCTTAACACAGATATCGAAACACAAGTTTGATACTTTGTACACTATCTTTAGTAGCAATAAATAAAATCTGCTTACTTTCTCTAACAGGCACGCTCTGTTACTGCTATTATCTACTCTATTTTAGTCAATTGTTTTTCACACCACCAAAAACATATTTATTTAATTTTAACATATGCGATTAAGGTTTTTTCTCTTTTATTAAGAATGGGAATTAATTTTTCTAATTATTTTGACATTCGTGTTTACCGATCACAATCATGCATAGGACTTGCTAACATTTGACTCCATCATTACTATTAGACTTGGAACCACATTTATTTTTGTACGAATTTTAAGTTATTTTACAGATATAATTAAAAATACAATTTGCAAATAAGTGACCTTCATCTGCACAGTGTCTAAAGTTATGTGTTTAGCTAACTTTTTTAAACTGGCACTGCTAAGGTGAGTACAATCTAAATTTACATTCTAGAAGGATATTATTATTTGATTGTACCACTTTAAATAATAAATGACAAAGCACAATATGGTAATAAAAGTAATAATGATAATTACTCCAGCCAGGACAGGTTAGGCATTTTAGAACTCACTACTCAAAGAATTAAATTTAAGCATAAGAGAGAAATAAAATTATGAAATGCATAGACTAGTCAAAAAACTAAAATAACAGCACTTTGAAAGAATAAAATTACAGAGGATATATGTGCATTGCGCATTTCAACAGGAAGCACCAAGAAGTAGTTTAATTAGTTGAGTGAGTGTGTAAGGGAGACTCTGTGTGTGCGTTGGGGGGGAAGTGTGAGGGAGACTGTGGGGTGGGGGGGGAAATGTGTGTGGGAGACTGCAGGTATGTGCCTGAGCTATCTCTTTAAGCCATGCACTCAGGAGCCTGAATGCTTGTTTGGTGCAGCTGCAGCTCCCACTCCTGACCCAGAGGCAGCCGCACAGACAGGCTCCCCATCCTCCCACCCCAGCTCAGCAGAGACCAGGTACACTGATGGGGGCAGAAGGACACTCCAGCACAGCAGATCAGGAGTTAGGCTTCTGGTCCTGAGCAGCAGGGCCAGTGGTGGCCCCATGGCTAGGGGAGCAGAGCAGCTCGGCTGCAGATGGCAGTGGGGAGAGGAGGGGCAGCATATTCCCTCCTGCTGCAAACTTCACACAAATGTGTTACGAAACTTGAGGGGGGGCAGGTGCCCCCCCACCTTCCCTAAATGGCTTCCCTGTACAGTACAGCACTGCAGCTGTGCTGGTGTAGTGTGTCAAGTGTAGACAAGCCCATACATAAAATGGTGAGGACTAGTCAGATGGTAGAAAAGTAGATGGACTTCTCACTTGGAACAGTCATCTGCAAATGTGGACACTCTAAAATTGCCAGTATCAGTGTTATCGTTTTTGTCCCTGAGTAATAGGGACATGCACTTCATTAATAACATCACACTCTTTTTGCCTTCCTATGGCTGTAGGTCACATGCTCTGGACTTACTTCAGCTCACTGGTTCCTGCTCCATCACTGTGTGTCATGAGGCAGAGCATATGAACCAGTGTGGTCCGTACCTTCTCTCTCATGCAGATAAAGGGGCAGAAGGGGAGGATACAGCAGCCAAGGCCTGCTGCTTTCAGGTGTGAGGAAATCTGCCAAATGCTTCTTTTTGTGGCAGGGCCAGTGAGGCTGTGGAGTCGCCAGGGCTTTCTGGAGGCTGATGGTCTGTGGAAACCATGAAGCCATTTCCTACAACCCTTAGGCCATCTGTGCACCTTCTGAACCCTGGCTGTATCTCAGACAGCACTGCCAGAAAGGTGTAAAAGCTGCAGAGACACAAATTGCTGAGGCCTGGAGCAGCAGTAACATCAGCTCCATATACTTTGGCTCTTTTCCTCAGTGGCCAAGTCGAACACCCCAATGTGACACATAGCAACTCCACTGTGTAAATATCATGACGAGCTTCATTAATGCTTGGGGACACTAGTCTGCACTGGCATTCTGCAGCACCTGACAGCAAGATGGGGCTTCAACCATGCCAACTCCCATGCTTCCATACAGTAAAACAACTATATGCACCCAGTCGTGAATGACTTGTAATTAAAATAAATGACAACAACAAGAAAGAACAAGTTCCTGTGAAAGAGCACAGTGTGTGTGTCTCCACTGTACCAGGCTGCAGTAACAGGGAGAACAAAATAGCTGGTATCTTGACATAGAGGAGGAGTTCTTAGAAGTATACAGGTACAATATACAGAAAACAAAAGACATCACAGTTCCAGCTTATCTAATAAACCCCTTGAGCTCGCCACTCTAACAGTGAACCTCTTCACCGGGATGCTTTTTGCACATGCCTTATTAATCCTTCACTCTGGCTGCTAAAAGCTTCTTACTATGCAGTCTAAAAGGCTTGTTGTAAAGCCCTGGGAAATAGGTTCTATAATGCAAGGCTTGGTTGCTAACAGACATGCCCACAAATCTAAGAGCTGCAATATCTCTGTTCAGACTTAGGACGTGCACTAAATTAGCTACCATTTGCATTATACAAAATCTGATGTTCTGGATGAAAGGCAACGTCTCTGGGAAAAACAAAGAAACCTGCTCAGGACTGTAGCAAGGCAACAGAACATTTACTGATACCTGGAGCTGTTGGGGAGTCCACCAAATCAAGGTACTGTTTTACTTTCAATAGCAGTGAAAGCCTATTTAAGGGTCTCATGCTCCATACTGTGGTGATGAGCATAATAGATAGATAGATGTTTCCCTACATGGGAATGAACCACATAGAGGACTGCAGTCTATACAAGGTTTAACTTATAGCATTTCTCATTCTTCCATCAGAGGGCAGGGTTTGCTCCCCTGCAGAAGTGGCACGGGGTTAATACTGAGAATACCCCTACATTTGAGTGGATCTTGGAGCTTCTGCCAGAGGCAAACACTTCCAAATGGGTCTCTTTCCCCTGCACTACCACTTACCTTCCCATGTTCCTTGAAGGCATAGTCCCATTGGCAGCACCCAAAAGCCCCTCATTAGGGGGAAGGGGTCACGGACATGGAGGGGGATGCCACAGAAGTTAATATAGAGTCTCTCTTGTGACGCTTTGCCCTGACGCATCCCACCTGCAGAGCTGGAACACCACAGAGACCCCACAGTGGGACTTCTATGGGATTAGAATGAAGGAGCTGCATGCCTTAGAGGCGACTCTCCCTGCCCCAACCCAGATCCATTGGCTTAGTGTCCCCTATGCACACACAAGTGGGGAAGAACATTTGGCTCTATGACATAATGGCAACATCCCGGCAAAAAAAGTTGTCTTGAGATGGCTATTTTCACAGTCCTGTTCAGGGAGCGTTTTCAGAGTGGATTGCAGGAGCTACACAACCAAATCCACTATTTGTTCATGTGAACTCTGCTGTGTAAATCTTGGCAAATCACCACCACCACAGACACTAGCCCAGGAGTGCGCAAACTTTTTGGCCCGAGGGCCATATCTGGGGATGGAAATTGTACAACAGGCCATGAATGCTCACAAAATTGGGAGTTGGGGTGCAGGCTCGGGGGTGGGTCCAGAAATGAGGAGTTCAGCATGTGGGAGGGGGTCCAGGCTGGGGCAGGGGTGCGGATGCGGGGGGTGAGGGCTCCAGATGGTGGTGCGGGGCCTGGGGTGCAGGAGGGTGGGACTGAGGGTTCGGAGGGTGGGAGGGGGATCAGGGCCAGAGTGCTGGAAGGGGTCAGGGATGCAGGCTCCAGGCGGCGCTTACCTCAAGCAGCACCCTGAAGCAGCAGCATGTCCCCTCTCTGGCTCCTACATGGAGGCGTGGCCAGGGAGCTCTGCACGCTGCCCTGTCTGTAGATGCCGCCCCTGCAGCTCCCATTGGTCGTGGCTGCCGGCCAATGGGAGCTGCGGAGGCGGCACTTGGAGTGGGGGCAGCGTGCAGAGCCCCCTTGCTGCCCTACGTGTAGGAGATGGAGGGGGGACACTCTGGTGCTTCCAGGAGCCCCATGGTGCCACAGCATGCACAGAGTGGGACAAGCCCCCGACCCCGCTCCCCGGCAGGAGCTCAAGGGCTGGATTAAAACACCTGAAGGGCCAGATGTGCCCCTGGGCCATAGTTTGCCCACCCTTGCACTAGCCTGACTCACAGTGTTCAAAGCATGGGGGAATTAAGTGGGGTCTCTCTTTGCATGGCTTGATGTCTTGAAAGCTGATATCATTTGGGAAACTGAAAGGAAGTCTCTTTAGGAACAGCTCTGCCAGTGCATCACAGATCTTGTTTCCAATTTGCTCTTTCTCACCGTGCAGGGTGTTTGCATGGCAACAAGATCCTTGCTTCAGGATTACTGCTGTTTATTAGCACTATAGGGGAGGCTGCACACTTGGCAGATATATTAAAAACAAGTTCCCTGCCCAGAGAAGTTCACAGTCTAAATGCATTTTCTACTCACCCTTCCATTTTGCACTTTGCTTCCTTAACCTGCAGACCTTGGAGGATCTCCGTAGGGTTCAGGGTTCATGAACCTGGAAGCAGCTGTGAAGGACACGCAGCCAGGCTCCTCTTTATTTCTCCTCTTCTCTGAAATTCACGGAAGAAGTGGGTGCAAGTTAATATAATCTGGAGCTGCACTAACTTGTGCTGCTTTGCTCTTTGCACTGTGGAATTCCCGCCCCTCCTTTGTGGGTGGAAGTAGGGCTCAGGGTCCTCTTTCTGAAAGCATAGTTCCTGGGCTTAGGAATATGGAGGTCCTTGCTGGTTTGCCCACCCAGCCCCCTCTAGTTTCAGAGCCTGAACCCCAGAGAGTTCATGTAGGGGAGCTGGTACACATAAGGCAGCATGGGACTCTGAATAAAGTTCCTCTCTCTGAGCTACTGCTGCTTATTTTCCACCTGACGTCACAATCCTTTGTGACATCACCAGTTCCCCCTCCCCGACACTGTCTGTCCTCCCCCACCCACCATTATTAAATACTATACATAGCAAAAAGTGGCAGATTGATACCCCTAGATTCTGAAGTCCTGCGCCAACAGCATCAGGGAAAGCTTCCCCACCCAACAGCCCCTCCAATGTACCTCTCCCCTGCCTAGCACAAACCTCCTCAAGGGGAATTCAGTCTCCGTAGCCCATTCGGTCGTCGGCCTTCCTGCTGAACCTGCCAGAAAGAGAGCAACTGTATTTTTTTTTTATGTAAAAATAACAAAAAGACACCCATCCAAGGTTCTAGCTACCCTAATGTACATTTACAATACAATTTAATTACAGGCAGCATTAAAATATCCAATGCTGTACTTTGGTTTACTATTTGGGACATGCACACCTGTCACACTAAGCACTGGACTGAGGGCCACCTACTCCGTTCACACAAATGCCACCCAACAGCCAATGGATGGCTGGAGCTTTAATTTACAACTACAGCTGGTCACATTTTATGTGCAAAATATATCTTCTAAACAACATAGGCCTTTTGTCCCTTGTTCATGGACTCTGCCAAATTCCTCATGTGTGAACTTTTCAGGCTGTGAGGTGTTCACTATTCCGAGACCAGTCGTACGTCATGAAAAGTGCATGGTGTTGTTTCTGCTCTCTGATTAAATCACTGAAACTTTTTTGAGCAAAAAGAATAATAAATAACCAATATGGAATAGTGACTAATGAAGACTCTTTCTATTAATGAATGATAAATTAAGAATCCTTCTATACTGACTACTGATAAATACTCTTGATCAACAACTATTTAGGTGAATATATGAGTATTTGTGTGAAGATTAGCTATTTCCCATTCCCCTGGACAAAAAGCCATAATTAAAAGACACAAACGTGATCAAACTAAACAGATATTTAGAATGCTGAAGAACGCTTGAAAACACATTATTTTTTGCAGTATCCTATGTGCTATAGTTATGACTGATCTGAATTGGATTCACACAGGTGATATAAGAGGTAAAAAGCTGCATAGTACTTTACCAATTCCCTGAGCCAGCCATCAGGGCTTGTTTCTGTGGAAAAGATTATAAGACAATCAGCCGAGATTTACAGCTATAGGTTGCAACTCAGAACTTCCAAACAAAAAATATTGTGATTCCCAGCAAATGCTCATAGTGCTAAAAAAACACCAGAGGAAATAAAGAAACAGAAAGGGTCTGCTTATATAAGCAGAAATGTCTTGAAATAGAAGGTTTTTGAAAGTTTACCAAAGGCACTGGCAAGTCTTTAATGGGCATCTTAAACATCTGCTTTTTCTCTCTTTTTCTGACAAATTGGATCTGCATACACATCAACTTTCCGCAAACGTATGGAGCTATCAGGCAACCACCAGTGGAAATTCAAAAAGATAATGGGAATTATTAAAAGTGAAATAAAGTTCAAAACAAACAAGGGGTCTTCTGCCAGGAATTTGGTAGAATTCTCCCTGCAGGGCAGGTGAAATCTGAAGGCTCTGAAGCTGAGGTTGGTTACACTGGTCAGCATCCTCTCTCTCTGTTCAGCTGTGCATGTTGCAGCTTACAATGGAGATTCCCTTTTGGAAAATCCCTTCCAGAATTTAAGAAGGAACAATAATCTTGCTGCAGAATGTTTGAACACACTGACAGACTCCTGTAGCAGGGGCGTCGATTCTCTATTGCATTCCATAGGATATTTTGAACATTCTTTGAAAGAACCCCATTCTCCAATTCTACTAGCTATTTGAGAAATTTTTATTAATCCCTATTTAATTCCATTAGAACTCTACTGACTTCATCCCTGTTAAATTTCTCAGAACCTTGCCCTAAATGATGTTCCAAACCCAAGAAAATGAGGACTGCAGCATCATTCTACACTCCACTGCGGGATAGAGCATGCAAAAATGAGTTAGGTAAGTAGACTGGACTGAACAGTTCAAGGATCTGAATGTGGAGGAGGCCTGGAATTACTTTAAATCAAAGTTGCAGAAATTATCTGAAGCCTGCATCCCAAGCAAGGGAGGGGGGGAAATTTCATATGGAAAAATTCATGCAGACCAAGCTGGATGAGCAAGCATCTCAAATAGGTGATTCAGAGAAAGCAGAAAGCCTGCAAGGCATGGAAGAGGGCATGGATCAGGAAGGAAAGCCTCCTCTTGGAGGTCAGAAAGTGTAGAGATAAAGTGAGAACTGCCAAAAGGCAAGCAGAGTTGGACCTTGCAAAGGAAATTAAAATCAACAGTAAAAGGTTCTACAGCCATATAAATAAAAAGTAAATAAGGAGCGTGGAAGTGGGACTGTTAAGCACTGAGGATGGGTGAAAATTAAAGATAATGTAGGCATGGCCCAACACCTAAACAAATACTTTGCCTCAGTTTTTAATGAGGCTAATGAAGAGCTTAGAGGTAGTAGCAGGGTGGCTAATGGTAATGAGGATATAGTGGAAGAAATGACCACATCCAAGGAGGAAGTCAAACTCAAACAGCTTAATGGGACTAAATTGGGGGGAAGGCCCAGATAAACTTAATCCAAGAATATTAAAGGAACTGGCACATGAAATTCTAAGACCAATAGAAAGGATTTGTAAAGAATCTGTAAACTCAGAGGTCATATCCTATGACTGGAGAATTGGTAATATAGTTCCTATTTTTAAGAAAGGGGGGGGAAGTGACTTAGGAAATTACAGGCCTGTTAGTTTGACCTAATTCTATGTAAGGTCTTGGAACAAATTTTGAAAGAGAAAGTAGTTAAGGACATAGAGGTAAATGGTAATTGGGATAAAATACAACACGGTTTTACAAAAGGTAGATTGTGCCAGACCAACCTGATCTCCTTCTTTGAGAAAATAACTGATTTTGTAGACAAAGGAAACACAATAGATGTAATCTATCTGGATTTCAGTAAGGCATTTGATAGTTCTGCATGGGAAATTGTTAGTTATATTGGAGAAGATAGGGATTAATATGAAAATTGCAAGGTGCATAAGGAACTGGTTAAAGGGGAGACTATAAAGGGACATACTGAAAGGTGAACTGTCAGGCTGGAGAGAGGTTACTAATGGAGTTCCCCAGGGATCAGTCTTGGGACCAATCTTATTTAACATTTTTATTAATGACTTTGGCACAAAACGCGGGAGTGTGCTAATGAAATTTGTGGATGACCGAAAGTTGGGAGGCATTGCCAATATAGAGGACTGGAATATCACAGAAGAAGATCTGGACAACCTTGAAAACTGGAGTAATACAAATGGGAAGAAATATAATAGTGGAAAGTGCAAGGTCATGCACTTAGGGACTAACAACAAGAATTTTTGCTATAAGCTGGACACTTATCAGTTGGAAGTGACAGCAGAGGAGAAAGACCTGGATGCATTGGTTGATCACAGGATCACTATGAGCCACCAATGTGTTGCATCCATGAAAAAAAAGGCTAATGCAGTCCTAGGATGTATCAGACAAGGTATTTCTAGTAGAGACAGGGAAGTGTTAATACCATTATACAAGGCACTGGTGAGACCTCATCTGGAATACTGTGTGTAATTCTAGTCTCCCATGTTTAAGAAAGATGAATTAAAGCTGGAACAGGTGCAGAGAAGGGCTACTAGGATGATCAGAGGAATGACAAACCTACCTTATGAGAGGAGACTCAAAGAGTTTGGCTTGTTTAGCCTAACCAAGCTAAGGCTGAGGGGAGATCTGATTGCTCTCTATAAATACACATCAGAGGGATAAATACCAGGAAGGGAGTGGAGTTATTTGAGTTAAGCGCCAATGTTGATACAAGAACACATGGATATAAACTGGCCATCAATAAGTTTAGGCTTGAAATGAGATGAAGGTTTCTGACCATCAGGGGAGTGAAGTTCTGGAACAGACTTCCAAAGGGAGCAGTGGGGGCAAAAAACCTAACTGGCTCCAAGATGGAGCTTGATAAGTTTATGGAGCAGACGGTATGATGAGACTGCCTACAGTGGCATGTGGCTGATCTGTGACTGCTAGCAGCAAATACCTCCAACAGCTGGCAATGGAACACTAAATGGGGAGGGCTCTGCAGCATTGGGCACAGCTCACCTGCAGGTTCAAACGAGCGTTAATGGTCAATTGTCTGTAATTTGAAGTCTTTAAATCATGATCTGAGGACTTCTGTAACGCAGCCAGAGGTTATGGGTCTGTTACAGAAGGGGGTGGGTGAGGTTCTGTGGCCTGTGATGTGCAGGGGGTCAAGCCATATGATCATGATGGTTCTTAAAGTCTGAGTCTATAACTTTTTTCTTGAAAAGTTTTCAGTTTTAAAACACATTTATGCAAACTGAAACATGTTGAGGTTTTGTTTTCCCCATCTCTCTCTTTCGCCTCCTTTTCTATTCATCCCACTATTCTCAGGGACTAAATGGAAAAAGAGGAGGAAAAAGGCGGCCGGGGGTGGGGTGGGGGGGAGACCCAAACCAAACTTTTTTTCTTGAAAAAACAGAACATTCCTAAAAAATGAAATTTTTCATTTTTTTAAAAAGGCATTTTTTGGTCAAAAACTGTTTTGACCAGCTCTAATTATATATTGTTGTTATTACTATCATCACAGGGTGCCCTCAACTGGCTCCAATCGTGTCCATTTTCTTGTTTCTGATCTTCTTTTTAGAGGATGTTGCCTGGATTCAGAGAACTCTCTCTCGAGCCAAGATTGACGAGTCAGAGCAGAAGGATACAGCTGCGCTATCATCCCCCAGTGGCTGAGTTTTACCCAGTGTCCCAGCTGACATTCTAGCTGTGCAGCAAGTTGTCCACCTGGCTTCAAGCAACTTGGATCCATGTCTGTCTTTGCTGGTAACGTATGGGCCCTTTTTTATTAATCAGAGAACAAACTGCCAAAAGCCCTTAAACAAGTTATAGTCAGGCCTCTGCAGAGGAAACCAATACTGATCACTAATATCCTGGCCAAGTACTACCTACCCCCTAACTTTCCCTTTCCTCAAATGATAATGCAGCAGGTAGTGACAGGCCAACTCCAACAAGATCTGATAAGCTCAGGCGTCTTGGAACCCATGCAGCTGGGCTTCAGGCTGGACCATAGCACAGAAAAGACACTGATCATAGGGACTGACACTCCGCTCTGAGCAATGGGCAGAGGCCAGATGTCCTTGCTGACAACTGCTTTCAGTGACCTTCAATCCTATTCATCATGAAATGTTGACAAGACTGTAAGACCAGCTAGGGATTCTCATCACTTTTTTTCAAAATTATCACAAGCAAATACTGCTGCACGAGGGGATCTCCCTCTGAGGGGGTCTCAGCTGTGGGCTCCTTCAGGCCTCAACCCTGTTCAGTATCGAAGTGAAGTTGCTGGGAGACAGTGAGACCATATAAGCTGCAGTACGAGCTGTAAGCCAAAAATAATCTGTTCTATGGCTCTTTTACATTGAATCCAGACATAGCTCTTGGCAAGGCTCATCTAATGGTTGGCAGAGACTAAGATCTGGATGAAAGCCAGGTGGCTGTAGCTCGAACTAGACAAGATCGAGGCAACACTGTCTGAAACAGGATGTGGTCTGACGAAATCTATAAGCCATCAACTGGGGATATCTGCCCAACCATTGTCAAAGTGGTCTTCAGTCCTGGGATCCTACTAGAGCCATCACTACTTCCAGATTCCCAAAAATACCTTTTCTATCTACAGCTGCCACACAACTATAAAAACCATGTCTGAAAACTGAGAAATAAGTCCACTCAGAACTTCATAGAACAGTGCACTATTTTCACAACGTATCTAATTAAACGAATGTGGGAACCTAAGATCAAAGGCTCAACCTTAAGTGAAGTGGGTCTGATCTCTGGGATGAGGACAAATGGTTATGGAGCTGATTCAGCACCCTTCTGCAGGAGATAGCTCTGCCTCTCTCTAGATGAGGGGAACTTCACTATGAGCTAGACTGCTGGGCTAGCTGACCGTGGAGAAGCACTGCATCCCTGACAGAGAGACTGTTGAGGAGACTAGGGAGCACCCAGCAGTGTGTGAACTTTTACTATTTGACTATAAGGATGTCATGGAGCTAGTCCCCCTCCATCCCCACCCAGAGGGACCTGAGGCTGTGACAGAATGCTGCAAAAGGTCCACAAGGGGGTGCTACTCCAGGTGAGCCATTACAGACAATTTGGACTATAGGGGCCATGTCCCAAATTGAAGAGATATAGGTAGGAAGTAGCCCAGGGCAGTGGACTTTGACTCTTTGCCAGGGGGACATTCCCAGTGTTGCTTCACACAGGGTCCTGGGCTGGGACCCAGTAAAGAGGGAGGGCTGGGTCTCCCTCTTAAGGAATGAGGCCCAGATGTGAGTGGAGGAGAGAAGATTTCAGTCTAAGGTCAGAGAAGGCCTGGTCAGGGAAGCAAGGGACCAGGACATCAGGTGTGCTAGTTGCTATGCTGTCTGGCCCTCTGAGCACCCTATCACAAGCTGCTTTGGGGCTGGGCAATGCAAAGGGTCTGATGGCCAAATGAGAATCTTGCCCGGAGTCTGTTGGGACCTCCAAAAGTGCCAATATAAAATATTTCACCCATTTCTGAGTTGAAATTTTTTGGAACATTTTGCTCAGCCAAAAATTGCAATATTTCAACTTTTCATCCTAAGTTGGAACAAAAACAAATGTTGAAATACCAGAATTTCCTGCGGGACAGAAATTCCAGTTTTCACTCAGCTTTAATCGCAGGTCTGCAAAGTGATGGAGGCATGTATGGCTGTGTTCTCTAGCCTTATTAGTCCATTCGATGCAATCTCAGCCTTGGGAATAACCAGAAAATAAAGTCCTATAGGATCCCTGAGGAAATGCAGGAGATGGTACTAAAGGTTCAGGAAATGTTGAAACTAGGAGGGAGGGATGTAGCATTCATGCAAGGTTCATGCACTTGGCAACATTCAGGGCACACCCGGAGTGTTGTGTAGGAGCAGTGCACACACGGCTCCTCTCAAGGGCATGAACCTTGGAATCTCGCCCAGATGACATGAACCGTGGGAAGCCTCCCAGGACTGGGCTCAAGGCCCAAGTGCAAGGAATGCGGTAGATAGAAATTGGTAAATAAGAATGTTAAACAAAGCCAGTGTATTCCTTTTATCTGTTGGAGAATGTAATGCGCGGGGGGAGAGAAAGAATAAAGGAGAGGGTGGAAAGCTGATGAGCAGCCCGTTGGCAGACCAGCCTGCTTGCTTGCTTAAAGCTTTGTGCTGTCTTGTATTTGGACCGCAACAGAGGGAAGAATCAAGTAGCATCAAGTGAAGCTCAGTAGTCCTGGTTCCTAAGCTGCATGGGAGCACTCGATTCTCTGTCGATTTGTGGAGAGAAAACTCAGTCTCCTAATTCAATATGTATCCAATAGCCCAACAAGATGAGGTCCTCATCTGGTTAGGAAAAGCTGTAATAAAGATATCTCACCACCCTACATTTAAGAAAGGGTCACCGGTAGATTGCACTAACACCTGATTCTCTGGGGAAAGTAGCTTTTGTCATTCTCCTTGGGCTATTCCAGTTTGTCAGCATGCCTCCGGGGTGACATGGAGCTCCAGCCACCTTTCAATGACTGAGGGACCATATCCTCTGTCACCATCAGCAAGATGTAGCTGTATACCTGGACAATGTGGCTGCTTTTCACACCAATTGGCAGCCACAGCCAAGTGAAGTTGTACAGAAACCTCTGGAAGGCCAGGCCCCTGAAGGAGGCTAAGCTCACAGCAGTACATTTGCGAAGGAAAAAGTACCTAGGGCATGTGACTGGAAACTGATGGGTTTAACCCACCCCACCCCAAAATAGTGAAGGCCTTCCCGAAAGTTTGTTCCCTAAGACTAAGAGGTTGGTATGGTCCCTTCTGGGAAATGGTAAGGTATTACAGCCCAGCAGTTTTCAGACTGTGGTCTACAGAGGATTGGCAGGTAACATGGTGCTGGAGCCTCCAGCTGCTTTGGTTCTGTAAGCCTGTAAAGCAAATGAAAAGGAGGAAAAGGAGCCAACATAAATGCTTCCCCTAAGGGCTGCTCTACATAGGAGGAGGAGAGGAAACAGGGACCAGAGCCTCTGAAGAAGAGGAGCCAGCAGGAAAGGAATGTTCCAGAGTGCAGGGGGAAAGGGAAATAGGCAACATGTTCAGGGCAGAGGGAGAAGAGAAAGAAGCATCATGTGACAGGGAGAGGAGAACCATGCAGCCTGGAAATATGTTCAAGGGAGAAAGGAACCAGTCAGCAGAGCAGCATGTGCAGAGGAGTGGGTGAGACGAGGCAACAGAGAAGCATATGGGGTGGGAGGCGGGGCAGGGGAGAGAGGAAAACAGAACACATGGGAGGGGAGATGAAATGAAGAGCAAAAGGGAGAGAGAGTGTGATACACTTTTTTGAAAAAGAAGGACAAAACAATGATTACACTAAAAACAATTATGAACACATAAGTCATTTCCCAATGAAGGCAATCACTGCATTACCCACAGGCATGTTAAGTGATCACAGAGGGGAGCCCAGGCCAGACCAGACAATGGTAAAATGAGAGGTTAGGTCGGGACAAGCCATTGTGGATGGTGAGGTGTCCATGCAGCAATCTCTCTGTTAACATGTTCTCCGTACTATATAAAATCTTGATGTTCCAATTTGTACTGCATTTTCCAAGGCTGGCAGCCCCCTTTGGCCAGTCATCTAAAACATTCTACTCAAAGCAAGTCTGTTGGAGACTGAAATGTAACAAGGCTGCCACCATGATAAGGGACTTTTTCTTTGGTTAATATTCACTTTTTGAACAAAGCACAAAAATAATTAAACTTATCGTTCCCCAGACAAATCAATCAATCATTGGCAAAGGCCCCTTTTGGGCAGCAAAATTATTGTAGTTTCAGAAGTTCGCAAAAGTGTCTGAGCCATTTATTGCCATGGATAGTTAGATGGTCATTTCAAAAAGACAAACTGGTGGGTTTAAAAAGAAATATTTTAACTGCTATATGTCAAATCCCTAAATCAGCTGTTTAAGTGTGAAGCACAAACAGAACATTAATTATTGTATTGCAAGCCACATAGGAGTGACATTGCATGGGTTATAATAAATGCTCTATTCATAATAATGATATGCTGAGTAATGCATCTGAAATTGAATCACTTTCATTTTATGTTTAGAGGTCAGAAATTGGAATTTTTAGTGGTGTTGGTTTTAAATCACTTTGAAATGCACAGTGTAGCCATAGAATCTTCTCCAATTTCTAGTGTTCTGCAGCAGCAACCTTGTTTGCCTTTCACTCTAGCAAAAGACATTTTGCATTGGCACTACTAGCTACTTTCCCACTGTGACTGCCGAACTGCCATACTGTATCTACATATCCCTGGTAACATATTTCATTAATGTTGGTTGTTTGCTTCACAGTATGTTCCCAAAGATGTGCTTTCAATTTTCAGCCCTACAGTGACACCATAAAGTCAGCTTCGTTCCTACTTAACTTTATAGTGTAACTGCATCTCCCTTCAAAGTTGATCTTGTACAAAATATTATACGGTTTCTTTTCCCAGAAAAAGGAACAATCTTTCCACACAGAGAATCAATCTGTGGCCTCTTAAAATTCTGCTGTCGTTTCTAAAATGTTGCTCCTGTATTTTTTAAAAATGAATTTCACGCGGTTGAAAGGATTCAGATTGGGTGCCCCTCACAACGTAAAACCCTCCTACCCTCAGAACAGATGTAACACAAACAATGGCTGTGCAAGCTTCCCTCACACCAGCATTCGTGGTGGTTGTGTAAGCTTTCCACACACACAGGGCCCGGCAAGGTATCTCAGTCCTGAGCTGGAAGAGCTAGATGTACTGGTGAATTCAGTCTCTGTGTCCTCTCTGCTAAGGCTCCCAACAAGGGGTCAGTTAAAGTCAAGACATGCTTGTGATGTGATTTTGTTTGTGACAGAGACCTCAATAAAAAACAACCAACTAACTTCAAATAAGACAGCAAAGAGAATTTCTGATCGGTTTGGGTGAAATCCTGGCTCCATTTAAGTCCATGGCAAAATTACCTATTGACTTCAATAAAGCCAAGATTTCACTCTGTCACTCTAGAATGAAGTTCAATGAGTTATCTAGAAGTAAAAGAGAGGGTCTAGAACATTAAATAGCATTTGGCCTCAATCTATTAGGGCACCAGTGCTATAAACATACAAGGAAGGTAAAGAGAAGAGCCATGAGAATGATTATAAGACTGGAAAACATGCCATGAGACTCATGGAGCTCAATCTATTTAGCTTAACAAAGAGAAGCTTAAGGGGTGACCTGAACACAGTCTATAAATACCTAAGTACCTACATGGGGAACACAAATTTGGTAAGAGTCTAGTAGGCAAAGATATATACAAGCCAGTGGCTGGAAGTTGAAGCTGGAAAAATTCAAACTAGAAATAAGGTGCAAACTTTTAACAATGAGAGTAAATTAACCATTGGAATAATTTACCAAGAGTTGTGGTGGATTCTCCATCACTGGCAATTTTTAAATCAAGATTGGATGTTCTTCTACCAGATATGTTCAAGTTCAGTTATTAATTCAGGAAGTCCCATGGCCTGTCATATAGGAGGTCAGACTAGATGATCACAATGGTCCCTTCTGGCCTCATAATCTATGAATCTTTGGCTCTTTGAAAGTGAAAATTCTTCACGGTTTATGTAGACTGAGCTGTTCACCCAATGAGAACACAGCATATTGAGCTTCTCTTGTAAGATGTGTAGGCAGCAGCCGGAGGCACTAGAGAGATTCCTCTGGCTGCAGTACCAAGTGTGCATTCTGTGGATCTGATTTTTCTCTCACTTAGACCAATGGAAATCAGACTTCTCTGGTGTTCCAATCTTCACAAAAAGCAATAGAGCTCTGCCCATTGCTGCCTAGAACATTCTCTAAATTTTTTGAATTGATTCGATAAGGTGCTCAAAAGTTATTGCATTACATGACAAACAGAAATGCCTGTGAATTCAGCGTAGGGCCTCACCTTGCTTGATCAATGATTCACCATCACATGAAACATACATAGGAAAGTTTAGTTTGTATGGGCTCTGTACAAACTACTCTTAGTTGAAAGAAATAGCACGCTGAGCTCTTAAGCATGGAGCAATTCTCCATATTTTTGGAGTTTAATGTACCCACCCTACACACACTCATATCAGATATTATTTGAAAGCTTATTTTATGTATGTTTAGATGAGGTATGACATGGAGCTGTCAACTGGTGCCATAAGCCTGTAGGCAAGGTTAAACAATCAGACCCACAATGAGAGAATCATTTTTTGCATAGTTCCAGAAAAACTGCAATATGACTACGACTACATAAACAGGGGAATCTTGAGGACTAGTTAAGTTATTCTAGCTCTTTATTTGGCAATGGTGTGACTGCTGCTGGAATACTGTGTCCTGTTCTGGTGTCCAAAATTCAAGAAGGGTGTTGTTAAACTGGGGATAGTTCAGAGAAGAGCCACAAGAATGATTAAAGGATTAGAAAACATGCCTGATAGTGATAAACTCAAGAAGCTCCATCTACTTAGTTTAACAAAGAGAAGGTTAAGTGGTAACTTGTCTATAAGTACCTACATGGGGTACAAATATTTGATAATGGGCTCTTCAGTCTACCAGAGAAAGATATAACAAAATCCCATGGCTGGAAGTTGAAGCTAAATAAATTCAGACAGGAAAAAAGGAATAAATTTTTAACAGTGATGGTAATTAACCTTTGGAACAATTTACCAAGGGTAGTGGTAGATTCTCCATCACTAACAATTTTAAAATGAAGACTGGATTTTTTTTCTAAGAGATCTGCTCTGGGAATTATTTTAAGGAAGTTCTGTGGCCTGTGCTATACAGGAGGTCAGACTAGGTGATCTCACAATGGCCCCTTCCAGCCTTAGAATCTACGAATTTTTGACCTGTCTCTAGCCTTCTTTTTTTGGGGAAGGTTATTTAGACGGTGTTGGCAAAACAATGCCAACACCACCTAGGTCCAGTCTGATAACTAAAGCCACTAAAACAGCACTCAGCAACAACTGTGGTGGACGTGAGAACTGGCTTTACTGACACAAAAAGTTTTGGACACAGTACCACTTGCCTGTCTCTGATGAGAAAATGATGTGGTAGTCACCAGCAGGATAGGCATACAACCCTATGATTTGGTTTAAGGTTTCATTCAACCGATATTATATCTAATCCAGGGGTTCTCAAACTTCACTGCACTGTGACACTCTTCTGACAACAAAACTTACTACATGATCCCGGGGGGAGGGGGGGGGGGAGGAGAGAAGGGTGGCCAAAGCCTGAGCGTGCCAAAGCCCTGTGTGTGTGTGTGTGTGTGTGTGTTGGGGGGGGCAAAGTCAAAGCCCAAGCCCCACCACCCTGGGGGTGGGACGGGGAATCTGAAGCCCAAGGACTTCAGCCCCAGGCACAGGGCCTGTAACTTGAGCCCCACCCCCAGGGTGATAGCCCTCAGGCTTCGGCCCTGGGTGGTGGGACTCGGGCTTTGGCTTCAGCCCTGGGCCTCAGCAACTCTAAGCTAGCCCTGGCAGAGCCGCCCAGATTTTCCCAGAATGCACTACAGGCAGGAAGCATGGTAGAAATGGATGCACAAACTTGGTTAACTCATGGCTGTGTTGTGGGTAAAAGTCATCTGTGTTTGTGGTAAAGAGGTCAGATGAGTGTCAGAAGCTAGTAACAAAACCACCGTTATATACTCACAGTGTAGATGCTGACCTAGGAGATGCAGACCTTTGCTTTTTGCATTTTTTAGCAACAAAGATCGAAACAGAGCAAGGAATAGATCAGCTCCTTTTTAAACCTTTAGTTTCAAGAGCAGTGTGCAGCAGCCAGCCTGCAACATAAGCAATGTCTGGATTCTAGAAAGTCAGAGACACAACAAATGAGGGTAAGTGCAGGATTGGGGAGGAGAAAACAAAGCCTGTAACTCATTTCAGATTGATGATGTTACTACAAAGTTCTCCACTAGCTGGAGCTGTTGTAGTCTGCATTAGAAAAACCATCATTGATTTTTCTGTTTTAACCTGCAGTGTCAGTTTTGCTCTACTTTGTGCATGTTTTGAACATTTATGCTTGAAATCTTGATCTTTTACTGAATGATGCTATTCTATAATTGGAAGTCTGCTTGGAATAAAACAAAGGAGTCTCAAAGAAGCACCTTAGGAAGAATTAATATAATGGGCTGCAGTGCAGGGACTCATCTTCAGTGTCAGGGAATGTTTCTCTGGTATAATTTGATTCTTCCCTTCCCCTGTGAAACAAGTGGCATCTCTTTAAAAAGTCTCTCTCTAGGGAACAGTCTCCTTCGGGACACAGGAGGTTTTGTGATTAAGGTGATCTGCAAAGGACTGGACCATAGAGACTGTTTTTAGATTTTAGAGTAGCAACCATGTTAGTCTGTATTCGCAAAAAGAAAAAGGAGTACTTGTGGCACCTTAGAGACTAAACAATTTATTGGAGCATAAGCTTTCGTGAGCTACAGCTCACTTCATTGGATGCATAAAAGTGGAAAATGCAGTGAGGATGTCTTTATACACACAGACCATGAAAAAATGGGTGTTTATCACTTCAAAAGGTTTTCTCTCCCCACACCCCACTCTCCTGCTGGTAATAGCTTATCTAAAGTGATCATTCTCCTTACAATGTGTATGATAATCAAGGTGGGCCATTTCCAGCACAAATCCAGGGTTTAACAAGAATGTCTGAGGAAGGGGGGGGAGGTGGGGGGATAGGAAGAAACAAGGGGAAATAAGGTTACCTTGCATAATTACTTAGCCACTTCCAGTCTCTATTCAAGCCTAAGTTAATTGTATCCAATTTGCAAATGAATTCCAATTCAGCAGTCTCTCGCTGGAGTCTGGATTTGAAGTTTTTCTGTCGTAATATCGCAACTTTCATGTCTGTAATCGCATGACCAGAGAGATTGAAGTGTTCTCCAACTGGTTTTTGAATGTTATAATTCTCGACATCTGATTTGTGTCCATTTATTCTTTTACGTAGAGACTGTCCAGTTTGACCAATGTACATGGCAGAGGGGCATTGCTTGCACATGATGTCATATCACATTGGTAGATGTGCAGGTGAACGAGCCTCTGATAGTGTGGCTGATGTTATTAGGCCCTGTGATAGTGTCCCCTGAATAGATATGCGGGCACAGTTGGCAACGGGCTTTGTTGCAAGGATAGGTTCCTGGGTTAGTGGTTCTGTTGTGTGGTATGTAGTTGCTGGTGAGTATTTGCTTCAGGTTGGAGGGCTGTCTGTAGGCAAGGACTGGCCTGTCTCCCAAGATCTGTGAGAGTGATGGGTCATCCTTCAGGATAGGTTGTAGATCCTTGATGATGCGTTGGAGAGGTTTTAGTTGGGGGCTGAAGGTGATGGCTAGTGGCGTTCTGTTATTTTCTTTGTTAGGCCTGTCCTGTAGTAGGTGACTTCTGGGAACTCTTCTGGGTCTATCAATCTGTTTCTTCACTTCCGCAGGTGGGTATTGTAGTTGTAAGAATGCTTGATAGAGATCTTGTAGGTGTTTGTCTCTGTCTGAGGGGTTGGAGCAAATGTGGTTGTATTGTAGAGCTTGGCTGTAGACAACGGACCGTGTGGTGTGGTCTGGGTGAAAGCTGGAGGCATGTAGGTAGGAATAGCGGTCAGTAGGTTTCCGGTATAGGGTGGGGTTTATGTGACCATCGCTTATTAGCACCGTAGTGTCCAGGAAGTGGATCTCTTGTGTGGACTGATCCAGGCTGAGGTTGATGGTGGGATGGAAATTGTTGAAATCATGGTGGAATTCCTCAAGGGCTTCTTTTCCATGGGTCCAGATGATGAAGATGTCATCAATATAGCGCAAGTAGAGTAGGGGTATTAAGGGACGAGAGCTGAGGAAGCGTTATTTTTATGGCTGAATTAGAACGTTGGCATACTGTGGGGCCATGCGGGTACCCATAGCAGTGCCGCTGATTTGAAGGTATACATTGGTCTCCAAATGTGAAATAGTTGTGGGTGAGGACAAAGTCACAAAGTTCAGCCACCAGGTTAACCGTGACATTATCGGGGATAGTGTTCCTGACTGCTTGTAGTCCATATTTGTATGGAATGTTGGTGTAGAGGTCTTCTACATCCATAGTGGCCAGGATGGTATTTTCAGGAAGATCACCGATGGATTGTAGTTTCCTTAGGAAGTCAGTGGTGTCTCGAAGATAGCTGGGAGTGCTGGTAGCGTAGGGCCTGAGGAGGGAGTTTACATAGCCAGGCAACCCTGCTGTCAGGGTGCCAATGCCTGAGATGATGGGGTGCCCAGGATTTCCAGCTATTACCAGCAGGAGAGTGGGGTCGGGGGAGAGAAAACCTGGATTTGTGCTGGAAATGGCCCACCTTGATTATCATACACATTGTAAGGAGAGTGATCACTTTAGATAAGCTATTACCAGCAGGAGAGTGGGGTGTGGGGAGAGAAAACCTTTTGAAGTGATAAACACCCATTTTTTCATGGTCTTTGTGTATAAAAACATCCTCACTGCATTTTCCACTTTTATGCATCTGATGAAGTGAGCTGTAGCTCACGAAAGCTTATGCTCAAATAAATTGGCTAGTCTCTAAGGTGCCACAAGTACTCCTTTTCTT
Source organism: Caretta caretta (assembly GCF_965140235.1). Lineage (NCBI taxonomy): Eukaryota > Metazoa > Chordata > Testudines > Cheloniidae > Caretta > Caretta caretta. Next base: position 207,151,673 of record NC_134206.1, read on the forward strand.
TTTTAGATTTTGGAATACATCATATGACATTGTTAATAAGATTGTATCTCTTCCCCTTTTGTTTTTCTCACAGTGGAATATCATCAGAGCTGTTTGCATGTCAAACATTCATACCCATAGCAGGATGTCCTGAAAATGGAGAGAAGGCATAGCGTGAACTAGGCCACCTAACATTACGTTGGGAGCTGGGACTTTAGTCAAGACTCTTAGTCAGGTGTCTTAATCACAAGACCATCTTTCCTAAGGTTCACCGGAATAGAGCCCCACCACTACTGACCTTAGAAGCCACATAGCCTAGTAACCTGCTCCTGCTCAGGAGGTCTTCTATCTGTGAAGCTATATCAGAGCAGAAATCCTGCTCTCACCATTCAGTCATCTCCAACACGCTCACCCTTCTCTCTCCAGCTCCAACACTGCCTTTCTTATCTCCTGGAATTCTGGGTGCCTCCATTTTCTGACCCCAGGTGCCCAGCCACTCAGAAGTGATGTAGGATGGGGAACAGCAGGCTTTAAAGGTCAATGAGAAGCAGACCCTGCACTGATTACAGTGCACAGACTGTAAAGTGTTTTGGGATCCAATGAGATGAAATGCATTATATAAATGTAAGACGGTATTGATTTTCTTATTATTGCAAGTGCTTTGTGAAAGATTTTAATGTTAAATCATATAGCATGAGCCAGATTCTGCTCTCTGTTACAGCAGTATAAAGGGATAAGTATCTCCATTAAAGTCTTTAGAGTTTCTCTGGGTTTACCTGTGTATAAATGAGATTAGAATCTGCCCCAGACATCACTGAATTTAGTGGAGTTACACCACTGGAAACAGGTTGCAGAGTAACACCCGTGTTAGTCTGTATTCGCAAAAAGAACAGGAGGACTTGTGGCACCTTAGAGACTAACCAATTTATTTGAGCATAAGCTTTCGTGAGCTACAGCTCACTTCATCGGATGCATACTGTGGAAACTGCAGAAGACATTATATACACAGAGACCATGAAACAATACCTCCTCCCACCCCACTCTCCTGCTGGTAATAGCTTATCTAAAGTGATCACTCTCCTTACAATGTGTACGATAATCAAGTTGGGCCATTTCCAGCACAAATCCAGGTTTTCTCACCCTCCGCCCCCCCACATGAGATCATAGCCCTATATCCATAGGCCAAAACCTCAGCTAGTATAAATTGACATTATTACCTTTTATCCCTAATGAAAGAAATATATGGATGTTTACAACTGTGTTTAATTCAAATAGGGGAAAGCCAATCTGCATTCAGTTTTTGCAACTCTATCAAACAAAAGCTCTTAAGAATGACTCTATCTGAAGCCAAAACCCCTAAGATGAAAAGATTTTCCCTTTCATTTATCAGAGGATGCTGATTTGTGAACATGTCAATATGGTTTATTGGAGATGTGACTCACGATGAGGTAATTCTGAAGGTTATCTGGCAGAATATCTAAGCAGCCTAGCCAGGGGATTAACCTTGGAGAAGGAATCAAAGAGAATTTAAAATTGCAAATCAATGTCAATGGAATTTAGCAACTTGCAGTGTGTCTGCTATATATTCTTTTTGTATGAAAGTTTGAATATTTTTATTCAATGCCTGTAAATGCATTGCTGTGAAAAATACCACTACAGCTGAGTTCAGACCACATGGCTATGCATACAACATACAGAGCAATAGTCAAACCAGTGTGTCTCACCTCTGCCCTGGCAGGGACATCTCCTGAACTGAGGGCATAGTGGGTACATGCAAGGGTAGTTTAATCTGAAGTTTTTTGACGTGTGTCAAAACTGAGGGTTTCGCGTTCTAGGGGATATCCCATGGTCATTTGCTTCACTACTGAGCACGGTGCATCCTGCAATTGTTTTCTCTGTGAATTGTAGAAAGCCAGGTGGGTTCAAGTTTTTTAAATATCTCCCATGTTTCCACTGTCTCAACCCCATACCTCCTCTGTGGGCGGGCTAGCAGCATTTTCAAATTGCTCTCAGCCAACATGAACCCAACAATGCTCCACGCAGCATGGGTGGCGGGTATCATAGGCAGAGGGAGGCTGTGCCTCCCCAAACAGTCTAGCGTGGCCCCGCCCCCAGGTCAGTGCTCTGCCCTGGCTGGACCAGGCTGGCTGGGGCTGGTTGGCATGTCTCCTGCAGGGACTCAGGGTGACTGGTGCTGGGGCCGCGCTGCCCGGAGCACCTGGGCTGGGGCCTCCCCACACAGCCACCTGGCACTGGGGCCGGGGGCCGCGGTGGGTGTGCTCTGGGCTCCTGTGCGCGAGGGCCTTGGGTACAAGGGGAAGGGTGGGGCCTTGGGCCCAAAGGGAGGGGCTGGGGGCTAGCCTCCCCGAACGGCTGGGTCACCGGCCGCCTATGTCCGCACTGCTGTGGTGACCAGCGTGAACACATGGAGACTGCTTGAGTCTCAAAACAGCTTGAGGGTATAACAGCACTCAAAACTAAACTAATCCAGAATTTGGACTTTGTCCGTTACACCACTGAGCAGATGATGCTGGAGCACTAAACTATTCTACAGCAGCTGCAGCAGCTCCTCTGGCAGCAGAACATTCTGAAGTTGTGGCAGCAGGATGAGGAGAAAGAAGATAGTGCTGGACTGCTTAAATTAGAGGATCTGTTCCCGGATGAGCTACACAATATTCAGTGCTGTTTACGGGTCTGGGAAACCAGAGTGGATTGGTGGAAGAGAATTGCTCTGTAGACATGGGATGACCAAACAGTGGAAAGAGAACTTCAGGATGGGGAAAGCCATCTTTTTTGAGATCTGTGCAAAACTGACTATGGGGCTGCAGCAGCAGTGTACCAATATGTGGTGCCCCATATCCATGGAGAAATAGGTTGTCATTGCCTGGTGGAAGCTAGCCAATCCAGAATGCTACAGGTTTGTAGCCAAACCATTCAGCATGGAGAGATCTCATGCTGTTGATAAGGTGTTGCCCAACTGGGTCATAAAGCTGGGGAATGCTTAGATTACTGATGGCTTTGCACACATGAAGAAAAGGAGTACTTGTGGCACCTTAGAGACTAACCAATTTATTTGAGCATGAGCTTTCGTGAGCTACAGCTCACTTCATCGGATGCATACCGTGGAAACTGTAGCAGACTTTATATACACACAGAGAATATGAAACAATACCTCCTCCCACCCCACTGTCCTGCTGGTAATAGCTTATCTAAAGTGATCATCAAGTTGGGCCATTTCCAGCACAAATCCAGGTTTTCTCACCCTCCACCCCCCCACACACAAATTCACTCTCCTGCTGGTAATAGCCCATCCAAAGTCACAACTCTCTACACAATGTGCATGATAATCAAGTTGGGCCATTTCCTGCACAAATCCAGGTTCTCTCACCCCCTCACCCCCCTCCAAAAAACACACACACAAACTCACTATCCTGCTGGTAATAGCTCATCCAAAATGACCACTCTCCCTCATAACTGGTGCATCCAGTTATTCTGGGGAGGAGCGAAGACGCAGTGTGCTCAGGGGAGGGGGCAGAACTGGGTGGGAAGAGGCGGAGTGGGGCCTTGGGGGAAGGGGTGGAGCGGGGACGGGGCCTTGGGCAGATCTGGGGGTTGAGCACCCCACAGCACTTTGGAAAGTCGGTGCCTGTGTGCATGTGTTTTTCTTCTTGACAGGGAAGGTGATGATAGTTACAGAGGTAGTGACCCAAGGAATGGAAGAGACAATGAAGATGGCTGGATGTCAAAGCTGCGGCATGTACATTATCCTGGAGTGGTTACCTAAAAAGTGGCAAGAGGAGGCTGAAGGGAAAACTCAAGCTGGACTGGAGAATTGTGAGGGGAGATTGCTGGATGAGGAAAGTAACCAGCGAAGCATGTGACTACTAGCACCAGGCAGAGGAAAAGACTGGCTACTGAAGGAGAAAGAGCTCAGGAACAAGTTTGCTGAGTTGGAAAATGAAAAAGGGGCCCAGCAGGCACTACCTGAAGGTGGGAGAGCAAGAATGAAGAGAAGAGCGGACAGTGCTACAAGAAGAGGGAAAGAGTCAATGGAGATAGCCTGATTTCGGGGACCCAGGAGGATAGAGGATGACTCACAGAAGATTGCAAGTGTGAACAAAAGACAAGAGGACTTCCAGCCAGAAAGAACAGAAGGGGGAAGACTGGGGAATTGTACCAACACAGGAAGAGGCAGGTCTACTTGATTGGTGACTCCCTGTCAGGAGAACAGACAGGTCTGTTACCAGAGCTGATCCAGACAACAGAAGGGTATATTGTCTGCCAGGGTTAAGATATAGGGATGTGGACCTGAGGGTGTAGAGGATCCTAATGGGAGCTAGAAAGAATCCACTGATTGTCCTCCACATGGGAATAAATGATACAGCTAGATTCTCACTGGAATGTATCATGGGACACTATGCCAGGCAGGGGAAGATGCTTAAAGAAATGGAAGCTCAGGTGATCTTCAGTGGGATTCTACCTGTCCCTACAGGAGAAGAGCAAAGGCAAGACAAGATTGTGAAGGTCAACAAATGGCTCAGGTAGGGGTGCTATAAGGAGAGCTTTGGGATGTTTGACCACTGGGAGCTCATCAAAAATGGACAGGTCACATGACTTCTGCTGTATTGCCTCCTTTTGTCACTCACTGCAGTGTGTTTTCTCCTGTGCTACTTGCCCTTTATTCAGCATTGCTTGGTGTCAGTTGTGACTCCTCATGGACATCAGCTTTGCCATGTCCACAGAAAGGTCTTTATTATGGGTGCTGGCCAGAGAGAGCTTCCTGAACTGACACTTCCCAGATGGTGAGGAGATCCAGGGTTTCAGCCTGGCTCCAAAAAGCTGCATGAGGCATGCTGTGGGACTTCTGCAGTGCTATCATGGTCATATCATCAGAATGATACACTGGGATCCAGGAGCAAATGGGCAAAATCTAGCATTGTGCAAGCTTTTAAAGGGGGGTAGGGATGTGTCAAACTGCAAAGAACTGTGGGATAGCTGTTAGAAGCATGCAAAAGTGGTGCACAGCAGTTGCACCCACACAAACAATAGACCAAACTACTTTGATTTGAAGCAAACCTAGTTCACTTTGCAAGAGTACTCCAGAGTTTGCAATAAATGTGGAGTGAGTGAACAGCGATGGATTGTGATGTGTATATGCAAGCGTTTTCAAACAGGATTAACTTGATTTGATCTGGTTTAAAACTCTTGTGTGGACAAGCCCATAGTTTCTTCAGTCCTTGGCCTCTGCTCAGACTATCAACCAGGGAACCAATTAACTTCAGATTGGAGGTGGACACCTGCCTCTGAAGATTGAGAATTTGTTTACTATCAGCCGACAAATGACTATCATCAGATGGGAATGGGATTCAATCTCTACCAGCCTGTGTTGGATCTGGCAGATGATATAAAAGCAAAAGGCTTCCATTCCCCAATGCCCTTTGCCATCCAGCCTCCCTGTTTTGTTACTGTATGTTTCTAAACTCCCATTGAATCTCAGTATGATTATGTTTCCAGTAGCATTCAGCGTGCTAGGTGTTTTCTGAAAACATAGAAGGATTATTCCATGTAATGAAGACCTCACACTCTAAAGACCAGCAAGTAAATAGGCAGACAGCAGAGAGGGTGGGGAGGGGTGGCAACAAGTGTGTGTGTTTGTGAGAGAAAGTAAAAAATATCCTAAATTACTCTCCAAGTTTTCCTTTAATATAATTGAAGTAAATGTATTATAATACAATTATATATAATTGAAGGAAATGGTACTGTTGGCCCAAGAGCAGATGGGTATAAACTGGCCATGAATAAATTTAGCCTGGAAATTAGAAGGTTTCTAAACCCCAGAGGAGAGAGTTCTGGAACAGCCTGCCAATAGCAGAAGTGGGGCAAACAACCTAACTAGTTTTAACACAGAGCTTGATACATTTATTAACAGGATTATATATTGGGACTGTCTGTGATAGCAGGAAACTGCACTCAGTGACCTATGAGGTCCCTGACAGGCCTATATTCTTAAGACAGATCTACGAACTGCATTAGCAGCTGTTTCATGCCTATTATTTGGAGTTTCTTAAATTATGACAATACCAATAAACTACTGTCTCTATTGTTTGATAGTAAGAGGAAGGATGGATTTATCGATAAGGCACAGAATTATCTGAGTTCTATTCTGAGCTCTGCCACTGATTTCTAGTGTGATCTTGGGTAATTCATTTCACTTCTCCATGCCTCTGTTTCCCTATCTGTAAGACAGAAAATCATAGGGTTAGAAGGGACCACAGGGGTCACCTAGTCCAGTGGTTCTCAACTCAGAGGTCTTCCAGAGGGCACATCAGCTCATCTAGATATTTGCCTAGTTTTACAACAGGATACATAAAAAGCACTAGCGAAGTCAGTACAGTATAAACTAAAATGTCATATAATGACTTTTTTATCCTGCTTTCTATATACTATATACTGAAATGTAAGTACAATATTTATATTCCAATCAATTTATTTTATAATTATATGGTAAAAATGAGAAAGTCAGCAATTTTTCAGTAATAGTGTGCTGTGACACTTTTGTATTTGTGTGTCTGATTTTGTAATTTAAGTGAGGTGAAACTTGGGGGTATGCAAGACAAATCAGACTCTTGAAAGGGGTACAGTAGTCTGGAAAGTTTGAGAAACACTGATCTAGTCTAACCCCTTGCCAAGATGCAGCATTTGTTGTGTCTAAACCATCCAAGATGGATGGCTATCCAGCCTCCTTTTGACAACCTATAGTGAAGAAGCTTCCACAATCTCCCGAGGCAGTCTGTTCCATTGTCCTACTGTTCTTACAGTTGGGAATTTTTTCCTGAGATTTAATCTAAATCTTCTTTGGTGTAGTTAGAACCCATTGCCTCTTGTCTTGCCCTCTGTGGCAAAATTTTCTCCATCCTTTTATGACAGACTTTCAAGTGTCTGAAGATTGGTATCTTATCGTCCCTTAATCTCCTCTTTTCCAAACTAAACATACCATGTCCCCTCAACCTTTGCTCATATGGCTTGCTTTTCATCCCTTTGATCATTTTTGTTATTGGCCTCTAGATCCTTTCCAGTTTCTCTATGTAATTTCTATACCTTGGTGACCAAAATTGGACACAGGTCTCAGCTGGAGTACTAACTAGCACCAAGAAGAATGGTACTATCAGCTCCCATGACTTGCATGCTATTCCTCTGTTAATGCAACCGAAAATTACTTTTGCTTTTTTTGCAACACCTTCACTGTATGCTTTCCTGGCCTCTGCCACTGAATGCCTCCATGCAGTCAGCTGTGCCCTATCAGTGCGGGAGGACTGCATGAGCTCAGAAAACATGTCATCGTGAGTGCATTTTTTTGCCTTCTAATCTGTGATAACCTCAGGAACAGAGTTGATAGTGGGAGCATAGAAACATTTGCACCTGCAGGGGGGATAAAGAGGGAGAGTAAAATTTAAAAAGAGATACATTTCAGAGACCAAAAGGGAGACTCTTTCACAGTGAATCAAGCAATTCATAGCAGACAGCACACGTGCTTTAGGTACAAGGTCGCATTTTGCCTTTTATATTGAGTGCCTGCCAGTATGGTGACACATCACACACGGCTGGGCAACAAAATTTGGTTTCCAGGCAGTCATGTAAGCCAAAGGGTACGTGGGGTTGGCTTCTTCTGCCTTCATAACATGTGGGAATGGTTTCAAACTGCAGCACCCTTCTTTCCCATAGCAAGCAATGCTGGTTGGGTTTGCCATTTAAAAGAAGGGGCTGTGGTTTTGGAGTGGATGTGCTACGCATCCCTCCTCCCACCGCATGGCTATTTTCTGGGGTGATCCCTTTTAGCCAAACGCAAAGAGCCCAGCATGAACCAGGTCCTTTTACTGGTCCCTTACAAAAATTCCTGTATTTCAACCAGGTGACCATGAATGATATCACTCTCCTGAGGCTGACACAGAAAGGTAAAGACCAAATGTTGCATGAATGCGACCAAAACCCAGGACCATTCGCTGCCATGCTTTGTGCTGCAATGATTCCAGACTACTTGCTACTGGCTTGGTGTGATAAAGTGTCCTACCATGGAGGATGAAATAAGGCAGTCCCCCAAAACCTTCTGCAAAGGCTTTCAGAGTGTGTCCAGCAGAGCTTCATGGAGATGTCCCTGGAGGATTCCCGCTCCATCCCCAGACACGTTTTCAGACTTTTCCAGTAGCTGTACTGGCCGCAAATATATCCCAATTCTTCAGGGCAAATCAAACATTAAACACAATTGCTTTAACCCCTGTAGAGTAGTTACAAATGTGCACTCACCAGAGGTGCCTTCTCCGCCTTCAGGGTCCAGGAACAATACGCCTTGGGAGGGTATTGGCTCCAGGTGATGAAAAGGTCCTGGATGCTGGGGAGAACGGGGTCTCCGCTTGCCTGCTGCACATTCTCCTCCTCCTCCTCCACAAAACCCTGTTGCGGGAGACTCCCCCCTTGCAGGTGTCCACAGACAGTGGTGGGGTACTGGTAGGGTACTCCCCTATAATGGCATGCAGCTGATCATAGAAGCAGCATGTATGGGACTCTGACCTGGAATGACCGTTTGCCTGCTTTGTCCTGTAGTAGGCTTGCCTGAGCTCCTTAACTTTCACACAGTACTGCTGTGTGTCCCTGGTGTAGCCTCTCTCCACCATGCCCTGTGCGATTTTGGCATATATATATATAAGCATTTCTTCTTTTTGATCGGAGTCCTGCTTGAATAGATTCTTCTCCCCACACAGCAATCAGATCCAGTGCTTCCCGTTTGGTCCATGCTGGAGCTCGTTTGCGATTCTGAGACTGCATGATCACCTGTGCTTCTGAGCTCGCCATGCTGACCAAACAGGAAATTTGTCTTTTCCTGTGTACCTGGCTCGTGCATCAGAGTTCAAAGTACTGTCCAGAGTGGTCACACTGGAGCACTCTGGGATACCTCCCGGAGGTCAATACTGTCAAATTGCCCAATGCTGCATCTGCTCTACCCCAAATTCGACCCAAGAAGGTCGATTTTAGTGCTACTCTCCTCGTCGGGGAGTAGTACGGCAGTTGATTTTAAGAGCCCTTTAGCTTGACGGAACGGGGTTGGTTGTGTAGCTGCATTGCTTATAAAATTGACCTAACGCAGCTAAATCCAACTTAATCTCATAGTGTAGACCAGCCCTTTGTTGAATTTCATTTTGTTGTCCATATCTGAAAATTTGATCAGTATACTCTTTATTCCTACATCCAGGTCATTAATAAAGATGTTAAACCCAGAACAGATCCCTGTGGAACCCCACTTGAGACTTCCCTCCAATCTGACATCATTCCATTAATAGTTATTCTTTGTTTGTGGTTCTTTAACCAATTCTGTGTCCACTTAATGGTAGTTCTGTTGAGCCCACATTTCTCTAACTTACTTATCAGAATGTCATATGGGACTGTGTCAAAAGCCTGGCTAAAGAAGCCTAAGCCCTCTTGCCAACATCACCTGCATACCCATGCATTTACTTCCACCATTCAATGGTCCCTGCCTAGGTCTTTTCCTTCAACAGGGAGGATGAACAAGTATAGCACTTGTGCCCCAAACTCTTTTATCCTTCTGTGATGGGTCTGGCACCGCAGTGGCCCTTTGTGGCAGGGGTGGGTGGGGTTTCGGTACCATGCCACTCTCAAGTTCTCACGCCCACCCCCTTAAGGGCATCCTGATGTGGCCTAATGGCCGGTCTCCCCGCACTCATCCCTTGGTCAGGGTAGTAGGCCCTAATGGCCCAAGTCCACATAATATGCCCCGAGTATCCGAGCAGCATGGCCCAACAGCCAGAGACCATGTAGCTTGCCCTGGGTCGCAGGGCACTGTGGCCCAAAGGCCAGGGTCCATATAACTTGCCCCATGTGTCAGGGGGGTTAGTAGGGGGACCCGAGCCTGCCCTCTTCACAGGATCCCACTAGTGATGGGGTTTCCCTTGCCCCAGCTCAGCGGGAATCCACCTGCAACACGCCGAGCATCCTTGCGGCTCCAACGCCGTTTGTCTCTAGAGTTTCCCTGGGGCATTTCTTACCAGAACCACTGGGTCCTCCAATTCACGGGGTCCTCCAGTCTGCCCTCCTCCTGTGACATCCTCTGTCTGCGCTTCAGGGTGCATCCCGGCTTGACTGGCCACTGGATCCGGGAGTACAGGCAGTCTCTCCTCAGAAGCCGGCAGCATACCTCCTTCACCTCCAGTGGTCAGCTCCTACTGAGCAGTTCTGCAGGCTTTTATACCTGTTCTCCAGTTGGAGCATGCCCAGCAGAGCTTTCGGGGTGTGGCTTCCTCTGCAAGAAAGGCAGGATTGACCCCTGTGGTACCAGTGCAGGGGCACTCTGCCCCATCCCACCTTCTTCCCAGAGCCACGTAGTCTGCAGTGATCTGCTCAAGGTCATTCTCAGAAGTATCATTGGTGCCCACATGGATAAGTAGGAAGGGGTAGCCATCTGAGGGCTTGAGGAGTCTCGGAAGACTCTCAGTCACAGCTTGAATTCTAGCTTCAGGCAAGCAGCACACTTCTCGGGATTCCTGGTCCAGAGGGCAGATTAATGACTCTGTCCCCGTTAAAACACTTGTCTACCTCAAACAGGGGCTTGTGGCTAAATTCACCAGTGTTTGAAGTGCTTTGAGTTCCTCAGACCAAAGTTGCTAGTGAAAGGCAAAGTATTATTTGATGTCAGTACAGGATAATTTGACATCCAAACACTAATCTCCAAGTAGTACAAAATAGTGGTTCCCATCTACTATTACACCTGGGGGAATTCTGTGCCAAAATATTTAAAATTCTGCACTCAATATTTTAAAATTCTGCAAAATTCTGCATATTTTATTTGTAAAATTAACAAAATATAATCACAGCTCCTGCTGTCAGCCCTGTGCTGATAGTGGGAGTGCCAGGCATGGGCAGAAGTGCCGGGCAGAAATCACAAATTCTGCGGGAAAAAATAATTCTGCAGAAAACATTAATTCTGCATTGCACAGTAGCGCAGAATTCCCGCAGGAGTATAGTATCCACATCCCTCTGTGAAGGACATTTGCTTATGACAGGCACCCCCTGGTGGTCAAGCAAGGGCATAACAGGCTCTTTCCTGGCACCGTTGACAGTTGCTCCAAATCCACAATGGTCTGCCCCTCTCACAACTCAGCTCTGCAGCCACATCATGTATTTCTGTCCACCCTTTTGGGATATAAAAAGAGTCCAGCAACAGGGTAGCCCTACTGGTTATGCGAACAGTCTCCAGGCCTCCCCTGGGTCAACTCTGACAGAGTTACTGGCATAGCGCATAGGGGAGAAGCAGTAAATATGATATAACTTTATTTCAGTAAGGCTTCTGACAGTCCCACGACACTCTCATAAGCAAATGAGGGAAATTCGGTCTAGATGAAATTACTATAAGAGGGGTGCAAAACTGGTTGAAAGACAGTACTCAAAGAGTAGTTTTCAATGGTTCACTGTCAAACTGGGAGGGCATATTTACTGGGGCTCCACAGGGGTCAGTCCTAGGTCCAGTACTTGTCAATATTTTCATTAATGACTTGGTAATAAAGTGGAGAGTATGCTTATAAAATATGCAGATGATATGAAGCTGGGAGGGGTTGCAAGCACTTTGGAGGATAAAATTAGAATTCTGAACGATGTTGACAAATTAGAGAATTGGTCTGAAATCAATAAGATTAAAATCAAGAAAGACAAGTGCAAAATACTGCACTCTAGGAAGAAAAAATCAAATGCACTACTACAAAATGGGAGCAAGTTCGCTAGATGGTAGTACTGCTGAAAAGGATCTGGGGGATCAAAATTGAATATGAGCCAACAATATGAGGCAGTTGCAAAAAAGGCTAATATCATTCTTGGCTGTATTAACAAGAGTGTTGTATGTTAAGACATAGGAGTTAATTGTCCTACTCTGGTCAGCACTAATGAGGCCTCAGCTGGAGGATTGTATCCAATTCTGGGCGCCAAATTTTAGTAAAGATGTGGACAAACTGAAGAGAGTCCAGCAGACAGCAACAAAACTGATGAAAGATTAAGAAAACCTGACCGATAAGGAAAAGTTAAAAAAAACTGGGCATGTTTAGTCTTGAGAAAAGAAGACTGAGGGGGAATCTGATAAAAGTCTTCAAATATGTTTAGGGCTGTTACAAACAGGATGGTGATCAATTGTTCTCCATGTCCATTGAAGGCAGAAGTAGTAGTAATGGGTTTAATCTGCAGGAAGGGAGATTTACATTAGATATTAGGAGAAATTTTCCAGTTGTAAAGATAATTAAGAGCTGGAACAGGCTTTCAAGGAAGGCTGTGGAATCCCCATCATGGGAGGTTTTTAAGAACAGGTTAGACAAACACCTGTCAGGGATGGTCTAGGTTTACTTGGTCCTGTCTCAGCACAAGGAACTAGACCTGATGACCTCTCAAAGTCATCTAGTCCAGCCCTACATTTCTATGATTCTGTGCTACATATTACCAGAATACAGTATATTCTCACTACACTGTGATATACAACATGTAGCATCTTCAAGCAAATGGTTGGATGGAGCTAGATCTGATACTACTACAAAGCCTCCTAAACTATCAAGACAGTTGGGGGATTCAGCAGGTGGTGCTGTGTTACTGCAGATCACTAACTTAAGGGGTGCAGTGGCTCTGGAGATGCTGTCTACATCTTGTGGATGAAAAGTAAAACTGATTATAAAGATCTTTTGACATTTTTGACAAGAGTTGGGATCTTAACTTCGGTGTTTATCCTGGCCGAATTCTATCTCTGGTATTTAACAGTACAAGAAAATATTACAGTATTCTGATATAAGGCTCCAAAACACTGAAGCTGACAATGATACTACAGTATTTGGACGCATGGCATACCACAGCATTTTTTTAAATGGCATATGCTATCTGCTTAAATCCCCCTTGTAGCTTCAATTAGATACAGTGTTTTCCTTAACTTCCTGGTCATAAACACTTGTGTGCTGTTGCTACCATCTGTTAAGTAGCTGCAGTGTGTTGCCCCAGAGGTTTCAGTGATGGGTGAAGTGATTCTGTGTGCACTATAGTGTAATTTATAATCAAATTAAAATTTCAAAATGCTTTGAGATCCTTCAGAATGAATATAGCTGCAGTCTCTGTGGGTTGTTGCTTATTCACGACAATATTATAAGGATGTCTGGTAATGAATTCCAGAGGGTGGGGGTGTCTCATAATGCTATTTGTGAACACTTTAGTGCATCATCATGGTGTGTCAACGCATCAGTGATACTATTTACCACTATTACAACTATTAACTAACCTCACAAACCCTCTTGTAATAACCCATATTTCACAGATAGGGAACCTGAACCATAAAGCAACTTGCCACAGGTACCCGTCTTGCAACCCTTACTTAGGTGAAGTCCCACTGAAATAATTCTCCCGTTAATGTTATGTGCTCCAGCTTACTCTCATGGGAAGATGCCAAGAATAGAAGCTGGTGTGCTGCCTCTTGGTCCTGAGCACAACAACCTGCATGAGACCAGGGTGTGATGCACAGGAGCAGGGCTGTCCCTACCAATTATGGTGCCCTACGCAGCCTGAGCACCTGCTCTCCCCCCCCCCCCCCGGAGGTCTGGGCTGTGCTCAAGGCCTGTGGGGCTGGGGAGGCAGGAGCTGTGGGGGGCCACTTTGGGGGGCCCCACAGGCCCAGAGCGGCCTGGGGGGATTAGCGGGGGGGAGGGGAAGGGCTAGCGCCAGTAGCAGAATGACTCGGCCCCAGCCTGCTCTGCTCCCCACGCCCCAGCCATGGGGCTTGAGGGAGGGGGCCCACCCCACCCGCACTCACCAGCAGTGGGAATGGAGCTACCCGGCCCCAGCCCGCTCTGCTTCCCCCACCCTGGTCCAGCCGCATTGTTTACGGGAGGGGGAAGGACTGCCCCCTGGGAGCTGGCGGAGTGGAGCGGGCTGGGGCTGGGTTGCTCCACTTCCTGCCGCTGCAGTGCGAGGTCGCTGGGGGAAGAGGTGGAATGGAGGTGGGCCGGGGGTGAGGCAGGGGGGAGGAGTAAGAGGCGGGGCAGAGGAAGTTGTCCTGGGCCCCACATCCCCATAGGGATGGCCCTGTCCCTTGCTGTGGGCGCAGCCCGCAGGGGGGCAAGCGGGGGGATAGGGCTGGCCGCTGGTGCTGCCACATATGCAGCACGCAGCTGCCTAGGGCACCATGAAGTTTGAGGCAATTTGGTGCCCCACATGTCATGGTGCCCTATGCAGCGGTGTAGTCTGCCTATGCCTAGGGACAGCCCTGCACACGATGGAAGGGACAGGAATGATCATTATTTCCTGGCTCAAGTCACCTGCTCTGCATCAGAGTTCGTCACGGGCCGGGGTTGCCAACTCTCGCAAGTTTATCCCGGACCTGAGTGTGACGCGGCTATGGAATATTTCTCTTTAAGCCAGGTTTCAGAGTAGCAGCCGTGTTAGTCTGTATCCGCAAAAAGAGGAGGAGGACTTGGGGCACCTTAGAGACTAACCAATTTATTTGAGCATGAGCTTTCGTGAGCTACAGCTCACTTCATCGGATGCAAGATGCAGCCGCTGGAAACAGACAATTGCATGGGACTCTCACGCTTTTTTTTTTTAAAAAGAGGAAGCTCCCAGCCCCCGTGAACGCAGAGCAAGAGCCGGGGCCCAGGGCGGAGATTTCTCCTAAGGACCCGGGAACCAGAGGGCAAAGAAACAGTGACACCCGCCTCTCACCTACCCCCTTTCACCAGCAGCGCTCGAAGCGCCTCCCGGCCTGTCGGGTGAGGGGCTCACAGGCCTTGGGGCGCTGGGCCCGCGGCCTCGTGACTGGCCCCGGTCACACACGGGCGGGGTCTGGCGAAGCACGAGCGGCTCCCAGCTCTCCCAACCCCCGGCTGCTCCCGCTCCGGCCGCCGGCCGAGGGGGAGGGCGGGGACCGTCCCGGACGCTGGGGCGTTTGCTGCCGCGCTCCCCACCCCGGCCCAGCGCGAGGCCAGGCGTCGCTTAGTAACCATAGCAACGAGCCGCGCCGCGCGCCCTCCCCCGCCCGGCGCGGCCAGTACTTCCGGGGTACAGGTCACTTCCGCTCTTGCGCGGTGTGGGCGGCTCTCAAAAAAAATGGCGGCGCCCTCTTCCTCCTCGACCTCTGGCTATCGGCCGGCCCCGCTGGCCTCGCTGCCCCGGGAGCTTGACCCGGCCGAGTACAACGAGTCCCTGGAGAAGCGCCGGGCCGAGGCGGAGCGTCTGGCGCTCCGCGCCCGCCTCAAGCGCCAGTACCAGCTGCAGCTCAACGACCCGCACCGCGTGGAGCTGATCGTGAGTCCGGCCGCGCCGCGCCCCGGCCACGGGTCCCAGCGCGGGGAGGAGGGTCCCACTGCCCTGAGCCCCGGGGCTCTTCTCTGCGCGGCTCGGGGCCGCCCGCGGGGGCGCGCCGGGACGGGACCCGCCGTGGGGCTGCAGCCCGGCCTCTGCCTGCGACCGCCCTGCCGCATTAATCCTCCTACCCCGGCGGCGGGGCTGGCCGGCAGCGCGTCCTGGGCCTCCCCCAGAGCGGCTCCGGCTTGAGCTCTGTCGGCGTCCGCGGGAGAGCAAGTGCCACATCCTGGGGCCCTGGCCCAGAGCAGCCCGCGGCGCCCACCTGCCCTGCGTGCGTGTAACGTGGGGAGCTTCCTTCCGAAACCGTGCCCTTGAAGTGGGGCCGTGGTTCCCACCGCTCCCCCTGGTGCCTTGTGCCCTGATCTGTGTGGCCTGCCCATGCTCTGCGGGCCCTCTGCCTTTGCGCCTTTGGTGGCTGCTAGCAGGGCTGCTGTGTGCTGACTAGCAAGTCCTACCACAGTCCCCACTTGAATAGATTGGAGAGATGGTCTAAGCCCAGTCACTTTTACTAAAGGTGTCAGGTTGCACCAGTTTAGCAAAAGAAGTGCTAGACTAATGTAAAGCTTCACATCCACTTAGCTAAATCAGCACAACATCACAACTTTAGTTGAACCGGTGCAAAGCTGTGTGTAGAGCAAGCCTCAGGCTCTATCACCTGTGCAATTAAAAGCAAGCTAGGTGCAATCATGTCAACCCCATTGTAGCTTTCATCAATTCCTATTTTAGACTTTGATAATGGATTGACAGTTCAGGAGACTATGTCCAGCAAAGCTATCAACCCATTTCTGCAGCAATTTATCCTGGAGGAGCTGTCCATGGCCGCTTCTTTAGATGAGATTACTAAGGCCATTGAGCAGCTGTCCACAGGCATCCAGGCCCTGACAGCATTCCACTGGAAGCATAAACATGTGGAGGTACCCACCTGATCAGGAAACTCACTTTTCAAGACTATATGGGAACAGGGTACCTTGCCCCAGGAATATAAGGATGCTTTCACGGTCCATCTAGACAAAAGAAAGGGATGTATATCTGGCTATGACGATCTTTGTGGCATTTCACTGCTGTTTATAGCAGGGAAGATCCTTGCACAGGTTGTCCTCAACAGGCTCATCTGTCACCTACTGAACTTAGTGTATCCAGAGTCGCAGTGTGGCTTTCATGCTGGCGTTGGCAGCATGGACATGATTTTTGCAGCCTGAAAAATGCAAGAGATGGTTCAGGAACAGAACTATGATCTTTGGCATGGTGAATCGCAAGGGCACATGGAAACTCCTTCATAAATTTGGTTGCCCAGAGAAGACAATTGCTGTCCTCTGTTCATTTCATGATGTCCGGGTGATGGAGTGTTGGAATTCATCAGAAGTCTTCCATGCCACCTATGGCACCAAACAATGGCCCAGGTCTTCTCTACTATTGTCTTTTCAGCCACACCTGTGTTTGACAGAAGTGTACATATCTGGTTCAGGTTGGATGGGGGTCTAGCCAATCTACAGTGACTCGGGGCTTGCACCAAGGTAATCAAACAGCTATTAAGAGAGCTCCTGTTTGTTGATGACTGTCCCCTCATTGCACACATGCTGATGGCCATTCAATTTATTGTGGACCTCTTTGCCTATGCCTCAGAATGCTTCAGTTTCACCATCAGCCTGAAAAAGATGGAGATTATGTACCAGCTAGCATCATGAGCGCCGTGATCCCCTCATCACAATTGACAACATGCCACTCAGTTAGCTCAGGAAATTCTGATGCATGAGTAGCACACTTTCCAGCAACACCATGTTGGACAATGAGATCACTCAGCTCCTGGCAAAGGTCAGCCTGGCATTTTGCAGGCTCCTTAGGGAGCATGGAGTCTGCCTCAGAACCAAGGTAAAAATCTACCCCACTGTTGTACTCACCTAAGTCCTTTATGGCTACAAGACGTGGATACTCTACCAACACCACATCAAACAGCTGGAAAGCTTCCACCTTGGCTGCCTAAGATCCACCTGCAACATCAAGTGGCAGGACTGAATCCACAATACTGAAGTCCTTGAAAGGTGACAAATCCCTGGCATCAAGATCATGTTCATCAGGGTTCAACTTCATTGGGTCAGACATGTGTCTGCATGGAGGTTTCCCGTATACCGAAAGCAGTGCTCTACAGCCAGCTGAGAATAGGAGCCCATTCTAAGGGTCAGCTTATCCTCAGATATAAAGACACCTTGAAGGCCAATCTCAAAGTATGCAAGATAGACATTAAAACCTGGGAACTTGTTGCGCTGGACAGGCCCAGATGGAGAGGTCTGTGCCATAAGCCTATGTTCGCTTCTGAGGAGTGGTGTGTGAGCTCTCTGCTGGAGAAGAGAGCACATCGTAAGGACAATGCCTCTAACTCTTCCCCCTCCCCCCCCCGACAATAATTACACTTGTAAGACATGCAACTACGTTTGCAAATTCAGGATTAGACTTGGTTCCCACTGAGAAGCCATAAAAATAAATTCAGAACTCAAGTCAGCACTAGCTGAACACTTATCCGTCAAAGCAATGGGAGAATCCATCCCTTTTAGGCACAGAAAAGGGCTGTCTCAAATTCACTCATTTTCACTCATGTCCCTGCCCCATCTCTTGTGAACTCAAGGATACCTGGAGATTGCCTTTTAAGCCTCATTCATGTTTTTATTTTTAGAGGCAAAATGGTCAAGAAGCTAAGATGTAGAACAGGGAATAGTCAGACCTGTGTTCTCTTCCTGGCAAATCACTGATCCTTTGTGTGACCTTGGCCATGTCAGTCCACCGCTTTGTGTTTGTAGTTAAGTGGCCAAAACAAATGTAGAGGGAATGAATGTCCAGTGCTATAGAGCTGGTGTCTGAGCAGAGGCTAGAACGTTAGTTATTGACTCCCTGTTCTGTCCTCTAGGTGATTTGTCTCCTTCAATAAGAGTGGGGGTTAAAATGATAAACTGTGTTTCATTGGCTATATATCCTAAACCACAAAAATACACAGCTGTTACCTAGCTCTTCAGCTTCAAGATGGCTGTATAAATGTGAACTAATGAATCCTCAGAGCCCCTGCCTCTTTATGAATGAGCTTTAACAAAAAATTAATTTTAAAATAGTTCTCTGGTTTCTATATAAACCACCCCTGCAATGTTGAGAATTGAAACCCCAAAGCTTTGAGAACCCAAAAGTGGAACTAACAAGTTTTAGCTTCACCCTCCGATGCTGAGAGTAATGAAACAGGTAAATGCATTTATAGTGAAAAGTCAGTTGGACTTTAATTTTTCTCTGTTTTAACTAGAATTCTCATTTCCCAGAGAAGGCTGGCTTAGGGTTGGCAAGCCAGTCAGTTGACTGCCTATTATTTGATCACTGTCAAATATTGTCAGATATTCCAACAAGAATGACCTGATGTAGGTGGTGGTCTACCTTTTTGGTTACATCATGGTGCCATTTGTTAGCAAGCCTACTTAAATGTGTTCATTCCTCTCTTTACTACATACTAATGACACCTGTTGTGGGGGTCGGAGGTAAACTGAAAGTTGAGCATCTTGAATTGCTAGAATCTTCTAGAACAAACATGCATACAGTGTGTATCTTTGTGGATACCAGGCCACTACTGTACGTGGCAGTTTACAGAGCGCATTGAACAAGTTAAGCAGGGTCCCTGCCCCAAAGAGCCAGCACTCTAAAGTGATTAGACAAACATTCGGAAATTAAATCAAGACGGGAGTGGGGGAAGGAAAGGAGGGCTCACAGTCATTAAAACTTCTCCTGCAACAGATGTACAGCCAGTAAGCCTCTCCCTTAATAAACAAAAGTATCACCGCTATGGGTCAATAAATAATGCGGCTAATATGAAAACTGCTTTGGCTTTGTTGATAAATATGTATCCACGCCTTCTGTGTTATGGATGTGCTGCTGCCTGTACAATGCAGCTTTTCACTGGTGATACTAAAGATCTGACAATTTCATCCGCACAGAATAAGCCTTGTCATACTCAGTGGGTATCTTCTATTAAATGTCTCAAAGATCTTCATGTATGCAAGAGGGCTCTTCAATCAGCTACTGTTGAAGAAGGGGTAATTGGCTTTCAACCCCAAGTAATCCATACTGAGTTTCTTGATGACTATCTTTTGGATGCCAAACTCAAAACTATTTCACTGTTTGAACTGTAGCTCAGTCCTTACAGAATACAGAAAATGATATTGCTAAACTGTGTGATGCAAAGAACAGTTTCTGACTGTTAAAAAAAACTTATTTGTAAGTGGACTGGTTCAGAAGTGTCACGACAGCTGAAAAGAAGAAAATAGACTAAATAATACCACAGAAAAATCAAGTCATCACTCACATGCATAATGCTGCCTACCTTCTTGATCCACGCTTCCAGGGCCAAGAGCTTTCTGATGATGAATTTTGATTCAGCTTGTGATGTTGTGGCTGTGCAAATTGTAAAGGCTATATAAACAGACAAACAAGGTAGCAAATTTATAAAGCAAGAAGCAGCCTGTTCAGTTGTAAAACAATGTAGAGTGCAATTCCAGAAGTTGAATCAAAACAGCTTGCTCCTTCCTCAGAGTGGAGAGAGTTGTCCTCCATGCACTCTTAATTACAGTGGCAGAAATGTTTCGTACTTCTGTGTATGACTGCATGTCCAGAAAGAAATTGGTTGGTTTGAAAATCATCCATTTAACAGCCAGAAATAGACTGAAGACTTACACTGCTGGGAAGCTGGTAACCATGTATCACAATTTAATATTAGAAGAGAAAATGGCAGAAGAAGAAGCAGTTGAAGCTGACAAAGAAAAAAGATAGAGCAAGATGCTTGAAGAGTTGGCCTGCTGCCTGGCTTGCATAAGGGCAATTAAAAGTGCCTTTCTTCCTTTTATAGGTGCTGGGTTTTTTTTCCTGTTTTAATTTAATTTCTTTTGTCACTATTCAGTCTAGAATAACGTTGTTCACATTTAAATGCTAATTTACTATTGCTAAAAAGGTTCAGAAATTAATTTCATTTGGCATTTTTCTGAGTTAAAATAACTGTTTAAGTAAATTATATGTTGTAATTAGGCATAAGTAATGGTAATCCTATTGGCGACAGTGAAGTCTGACTCCTTTTAGTTACTGTTCTAATAAACTAGTGTGTTTAAAATATTTGACCATTTTTAACATTGTTTGACTGGCCAACTGACTACTTGTTTTTGAATCGGTCAAATGTCCAACCCTAAGCTTGCTAATGTTCATAGTTCTGCAACTTAACATTGTTCACTGTGCATTGCCTTCAATTTAGGAGGATCCTGCCATGCTCCGTTGGACCTATGCTCGATCGTACAACATTTACCCCAATTTCCGGCCCACTCCCAAGACTTCCCTGTTGGGTGCGTTGTTTGGGTTAGGACCCATTTTCTTCTGGTGGTATGTCCTCAAAGCTGACAGAGTAAGTTTGTTGACAAGGCATGTACAACTTTAATAAAAACAAAGCTATAATGTATGTGCATACATGGGGGAGTAGCTGAGTAGAACACCTGTTCCTGAGGGTGGAAAACTAGTGCAGGGAGGACTACCCCGAAGCACTAGGTACTGATTGCATCTTCTAAGAGTGCTGTCTTATGCCCACAGATGTGGGCGGTTTTTGTTTGGCCAAGGGGCTTGTTTTTCTTCTGTTGTAAGAGGGCTCGTAATATCATTTATGTAAGCAAACTGCAAGAGAGGCTTTTAAGAATAATTAGCAGCTAATTGAGTTTTTAGAACACATGTATTTTATCTGTCAACTCGTAGATGACCGAGCTGGCAAGGACCTTCTGGACGGTTCGTTCGTTCGTTTCCTCTATCCCGTGAAATAATTTAGGGAAGGTCTCTCTGTTAATCTGATATATTTATTTATTTATTTTTAGGAGCTGCTACCTTAATCCCTCTCTTGCCTCCGAAAATTGGCACTGTAAAATTCTGACCAGTGTTAGAATACTTCCAATATGTTCAGATTTTGGGGAAAGTGACATCTAATGTTTAACCAAAGCTGCCACTGATGTGAAAAGCTGTTGTGTATCTTAAAAAAGGAAATAAAACCCTGATTGTCCTGTCAAATCACTGATTGGGAAGAAGTGCAAATTTAAATTACCCATAATTTTTTTTTTAAAGGGACAGTATCTTGTAGGTGGAGTCCAAAATACAGAATTTAAGTTTTTACAGTGAGGAATCCGGTGGCACCTTAAAGACTAACAGATTTATTTGGGCATCTGAAGAAGTGGGGTTTTTTACCCACAAAAGCTTATGCCCAAATAAATCTGTTAGTCTTTAAGGTGCCACTGGACTCCTTGTTGTTTTTGCGGATACAGGCTAATACGGCTACCCCTCTAATACTAAGTTTGTACAGAACCTGCTGGTGGATTGTTATGCAACTTCAAACACTTTTTGGTTGAATATGAACATCCCCTGCAGTGTCTTGCAATCCAAATGCTTCAGCATTTGCCAGGCACAGGAAACTGTAATATGAAATTGGCTGAATATAATTGAAGCCTGCACACACTGACGGGATATTTAAAGCTTTCAACTTTATCACAAAATAGTTCTGTGGGTTACCTTGCCAGCTCCTTTATGGAGGGAGGCAGCAAATTACCCCCTTTCTCCAAAGTACTAAGGGTGTAAACACCAAGATGGGAGGTGATTGGTTCTGGTTCCTTAGATTGTCCCTACCCCAAAAAGTTGAAAGTCTCTCTGTTCTGTTTGTACTGCACCTAGCACAATGGGGTCCTGGTTGCTAACACAATATAAATAATAAGGTGGTGCAAGGTGATATAATGAGGGTGAAAAGTGGACAAAGAAAAATGTAGGAAGAACATAAAGTAATTTTTTTTTGTTTCCTGACAGTGAAATATATTAAACTGTTGGTTATTCACCCAAGTGAAGGGGTGGAAGCCCCATCAAGTTAAGATGTTTTAAATTAGTCAGGACAAAGCCCTGGAGAGAATACTTTATAGGGAACAGTCCTCACTGGCTAATGGAAGTGGGATAGATGTGCCTTAATAGAGGTTTATTCCATCTCTGTCCATCACTTTGTTTATGAGGAGATGAGCCACACAGCTGCTTCTGCGTTTGGATGTATTGCATTCCTGGCTGATGTGCACAGGGGAATGACAGGATATTTTGTCCTCACAGCTGTTTCTAGAGTGCTGTTTAATTGGTGCTGTCTCTAGTTTCTGTGCTTAAGAACTAGTGAGCCCTTTCTCCTTGCAGATCAGTCTGTGCCATGGAGCATATCTCTTCTTTTTTTTTTCCTTCTCAATACAGGATCGTAAAGAGAAACTTATCCAGGAAGGCAAGTACCAGCGACCATTCGCTCTCAGCTCCTAAGTCCCTTGGAACTGGATGTTGCCGTGCTGCAGTTGGGCTATTCATAGAAAGCGCTGTGTATTGTACGTTGATGAAAAGACTAATCCTCTATCACAATAAACTTTATATTATTAGTCATAGGGTCATGACTTACTGCAGAATCTTCTTGTCTAACACTAAAATCCATCAAATTACAGACAGAATGTACAAGAGTTTTAAAAATACATTACTTCGTTCCCTTGGATGCATGCTCAGTGTTTCCATTTAATCCGTGAGACCCA
The DNA here is from genome assembly GCF_965140235.1 of Caretta caretta. Classification (NCBI taxonomy): domain Eukaryota; kingdom Metazoa; phylum Chordata; order Testudines; family Cheloniidae; genus Caretta; species Caretta caretta. The sequence continues at coordinate 207,174,622 of NC_134206.1, forward strand.
CACGCCTCTATCTTAAGAGTAGCCTCAGGATGAATTTTAAAATGTATAGCTAAATTAATTAAAGCATCAAGTAAGTCCAAGAAATTATCTGAGTGGCTGTCTCGTTGTGTTTTTAGAATTTGTCTTGGACTCAGTTTAGTTATGTAGCTGTATTCACTGTAATCAAATAATGGGCAACTTCTAACTTCATATTTTGAACAATTCATTAGATGGGCTGAGCAGGTTAGAAAACTGCCTGGCTGCTTTCTCTCAGAGCAGCCAGCCTCACATTAAACCAACTCAGATTAATTTTCCATTATTTTCCCCAGTAAAACAGAAGCCTGTACTCTGGTAAATTTCTCAATGATTTCATGGGATCTCTTCTTGCATAAGGATTGCTGGGTCCAACTTGGCGTGAGCTCAGAACTTTCACATTTTGACCAACCACACTTTCTCATTCACAGGAACCACTAAAGTAGTGAGACAAGAAATAAGATGCAGGTTCTGTTCCCATTTGCCATTGACTCACTGTCATTTCACCTTTGCTCATCTTTACAGAAGGTAAAGAGGACGCCTTGCGAGGGTTTTGTGAACAAATATGTGCAAAGTCTTTTTAAAATCTATGGATAACGGTGCTGTGTCAAAAACAGCTTAGTTACAGGGCATGCTGAGGAAAAGTGGGTTTTTGTGCCTTTTTGCTTCCTTACATTGTGGACATAAAAGGCCTGAAAATAGTGTCTTTTCAGCTTATTCTTTATATTAGAAATACAGGTGTAGTTGGCCCTGGATGACTTGAGAACTAATAGGACTCTGAAATCACAAATACTGAGTGAGTGAAAATTGAGAGGAATTGACTTTTTATAACTTAGATTTTTTGTTTGGCCTCTAGATGCTATCACCCCAGTCTAAACAATAGAAAACACCTATTTGATTTAAACACTTGAGAGAGGCCCTACAGCAAGACCAGACTTGATGCCCTTGATATTACTAAGGTAAAAGACAAGCAAGAACACACTTGTGCTGCTTCTTCCTGCAGCAGAAAGGAGCAAGTCCCTTGCAGTCTCCTTTGCCAGAAGTGGCTGAACATGCTTTTACTTCTCTCCCTTTCCTGCTCATGTTACACAGCATTCATGCATCAAAACCCTGCTCTTCTGAGATTTGTAGTATTTCCCATTTTGACAGAGGTGAAATCTGTGCTCTTCTTCCTCATTGATTAGCGGGCACTGGAGCTGTTCAGCAGCTATGCAGAGCTGTCGCCTGTCTCCAGTCTGCTCCTTAGTTTATTCTCTCTGACCCAGCTCCCTCCTATGTTCTCCAGCTAGGTTAAATAAAGCAAATGCAGATCATTCCCTTTCCAAAACTGTTTCTACAACAGACTCCCCCTTCCACATGACATAAAAAAATATAGCCGAGGGTCAGTGAAAGGAAAGGTATGAATGCATGAAGAAAATGGTATTTAGGGAAAGAAAGATTTGCCCACAGTGCTTGTCTGAGCATGCTAAATGATCCACCACCTGCTGCCACAAACTGATATGATCTCTCAGGACCCATTTCCTCAGCTAATTGGGCCTTCAGTTGCCACATGTAAATTCTCCCTTGCAGCTGTATTTGTTTCAGGCCAGCTGTACAAATTGCTCAGTAGGGGTTACAGAAGAATATGATGCCTCTGGTCACTTGAGGAGGGAGCATTTCCAATTGGTTTGCTAATACACGTGCCTTAGCCCCTCTCTGCATAGCTCAGAGGGAATGAGGTTACTCCCCATTAACTGGAGTTTGGTGCTTGGAGCTAGACTGGCCTGTTGTTTCTTTCTCATTTTCAGAGTTCTCCAAGCTGCCTTTTCAGTTCCTTGTGAGGAGCACATTGTGCTGCCAGAGCTTGAGTTGTTGCCAGGCTGCAGTTGAGGTGGAGATATTAGAAAAGATATTTCCGATCAGAAATTTGGGGAGGAGAGTGAGCAAGTGTAAAAACACCTTGTTGCATGCCTAATGTGCCCATAACTTCCAGTGTCAGCGATAGAGATGTGCCTATAGCAGGGGAGTTTCAAGCAGGTAAATAGTCTGTGGCTCTCATGGGTTAGCCCCGCAATGAGAGAACAAAAACTTCCCATTCAGTCCCTAGAGCATTTTGGTTTAGGGTGTGTCTATGCTTGAAAGTTGACGCTGATTAAGGGAGGGTATGAATTTAAAGTACAGTAGCGATTCCTGAACAATGCCATGTGTGGACACTCATTCCAGAACAAGAGTGCCTTGTTCCTGGCTTAACCCACTTTCAAAATTAATCTGGAACAAATCCATCTGTAGACAAGTCCTTCGTTTCACCCTGGGCTAGTTCAGTGAATTGAATCCTTCTGGCAAATTGATTGTTGATTGTTGGTAAACGGCCTTTTCTGAGTTTTCTATTTTAGCACACGTGCTGCATGGGGGATATTATGTAATAATACTCTGCACGTACAAAACATATTCTAACCAAACATCTTGCACAGGGTCAAGCTCATTGTTGGCAGTGACTAAACAAACAAAAGCCGTAGGTGTCCTGATGCCAAATCCTGTGCTCTACGCACTAGACCATTTACATTTCTCTCTCCCTCTTCTGGCAAATAAGTTGTGATATGTGTATGCCCCTCTTCTCAAAGTAAGGCGTGTAAATTATTGCTGTCAAGGGGGCTTGTTAAACTGTTTCAATCCCAGATATGTGCCCTGGGTTCTCCTCTTGCTCTAGTGGACTTAACAAATCAGGCTTTGTCTACATAGGAAAATTGTACTGATTTAACTGAATTGGTTTAGAAACAGATTTAGTTAAATGGGTGCAACATCTTGTGGGGGCACTTGTTTGGTCTGCATGTTCTCCAGTAATTGGTAAAGAATCAAGCTAAGCTGCTATAAGGTCCTTCCCACAAAGCAATGGGGAGTCAAGGTTGTAATAACCAATTCACTGCATGTTAAAAGCCTTATCCAATGAAGGGGGGAGGGGCTTGAATTTGGGGTGTCCCATATTCTGGGTGAGTACCCTAACCACTAGGCTAAGGGAACTTGTCTTTTTTCCTTCCCCCCTCCCCTCCACCTGTTTTGGGTGGAGTTCGGCAGCCTCTGAGCATGCCTACCTGGTCACACCCCGCACACAATTTAGGTGGCCAAACACTTATCCCTCCTCTAATTCATGAATTGCTCTGAAGCTTAGGCAAGAGAGATGCCTAGAGGGAGGCAGCAGAACACGGGCCCAGTGGCAGATACATATGTGCCTAGGGAACTTTGCCTGCAAAAACTCAGACACTGAGTGAGTTTAGGCACCTACAGGATTCAGCAGCAGCCAAGGAGTTTTGTGCACCACAGTGGTGCCTAGAACTGAGGTTTATGTGCCTAGGTTGCTCTGTGGATCCCATCCTGAGTGCTGACAAACCCAGACAAAAGTTGCTGGGAAAGGATAATGCGTTAGTAGGTGCTGAAGGTTGGGCCATGTGTCATTGGAAGGGTAACCTTCCCTTGATTGGCAGTAGGTCTGCTGGATTTAAGACTGGACCTGGCTGGTTCCTCTAACTCCTATTCTTCATTCTTACCCTCTCGCTGAAAGATCATTCCTTGAGTATTGTTTAATAAATTGTTGCTCCTGAGCATCCCCCCTGTGAAGAACGTGTCATATTTTCATAAGTGTCCTGAGAGAGGAAGTCTACCACTCTCTCACTTCGGTACAAGGCACAGATTTCACCCCACCACACCCGCTGGGGGAGTCCCAAGGCATGGGCATTGCAGCTCTGACACTTTAACTGGATACTTGAAAGCTCGGAACTGGGGGGGCGGTTCAAGGCTAGATACGCAGGTTTGCAAGAGTAATTCATTTAATCAATCACTGTTGGAATGGCTGCAGTGCAATGGCGCTCGCTGCACTGACAGATGCTTGCTCCTTTGCCAGCCCTTGCCCCTGTAGGTATCATTGATTGTTTCCCATCAGAGTGACAGGTCTGAGCACGCACAAGCAGTTCACTTTTGTTTACTTGCAGCTAGGATTAAAATGGCTTTTCAGCAGTTCCCAGCACTTGTAGTAGGTCTTATCTAGACAGTTGGAGGTCTTGAGGCCCCACGTGGTAACAGCCATGCTGAAGGAGGACTCGAACATGAAGGCCTGTTGGGAACCACAGCAAGTACATTAGGGCAGGAAGGAGAGGAGAGAATACATGCATAGTGATCATGCTTTATTAGGTATACACAGAAAACACACCAAAGGTCCAGCGTTGGTCAGACTCTAGCTCTTAGCTTCTCAGTTTGGAGAGGTTCCCAGCTGAGGCCAGCCTAGCATGACTCCTATCTGCTCAGTCAAGGGGAGAAAGCTTCCAACTAAGACCACTAAAAGTGTCCATAATGCCCATGGAGATGTACCATGGCAACGCTGGTGTTTGGCAGGTCCCAAAAGGAATTTTGGAACCTGGGAACATCCTGGAAAATCAAGACCATCCAAGAAATCTGGGACAGGGCCTGCTGGAGGACCATTTTCTAGAGCAAGTCATTGTTAGGCCTTGGCTGGTCTGAGGAACTGGGGGTGGAGGGGAGTGTGCTTTTGTTCCAGAAGGCCAGAATTTCCCAAAAAGCTCAGCTCCCCCTTTAAGCACCAAATTAAGTGGCCAGATTGTCAAAAGAGCTCAGCATGTTGTGTCACAATGGGGGAGCTGAGCACCTGTGAAAATCCAGTTCCAATTTTGGGTGTTCAGCTCTTCAAATCTCTCCCTGGGCACACATCCAAGCCGGAGAGCAAGGGTCTGAGCTGCGTTTCCGAGACCCATGTTGGTAGCAGGTTGTGCTGCTGCTAGAGCGTTTACCTGGCCAGGCAGTCATTTTACATGCTCTGCAGGGCTCTTACCATGGTCCCTTCCGCAACTCTCTCGGGCGCTAGCCTGGCTTTGCTTGCCTTCTCAAAACACTCAGCGTCTGGCCCATGGGGTGTCATCATGCTGTGCAGGCTGCCCCCTCCTGGCTGGAACCCTTCTTCCTTCGCTTCATAGCGCCCTTGGATCAGCCCCATGAACTCGCTCATACAGTTCCCTAGAGGAGTGGAGACACAGTTGATGTTACAACGCAACACCGTTTGCAGTCATCGCGGTGTGGCGGTCATCCCCTTGAAGATCACGAACTAAGTAGGGCTGGACCAGCTCAGTATTTGGATGAGTGACCTCCAGACAAATGCAGGAGTGATGCAAGATGTAGTGTCGGTGATGCAGTATGTGGTGCACTTAGGGGTGCTCTACATGCAGGTTTTGTACCCCTACATTTCTATGGATTCAGAAACCGATATAGTCAAAGCAGTACAACCTGCTCAGCTGGATGCAGGTAGGTAAGGAGTTCATACTGTATACCAATATAAGCACCTTTAAACCAGTATTACTGCGGCCACACTAGGGGGTTGCACTGCTTTAATTATATTGGTACTGAAACTGTGCAGAGAAGCCTATAATACTACTTCGTGTTTATAGGCACTGTTTATAGGCCGCAAAGCACTTTATAAAGGAGGGTCAGTATTAGTATCACTCTTTTGGAGATGGGGAAACTGAGACAGAGATCTGAAGTAACTTGTCTTAGGCCACACAGTAGGCCGGTGACAGAGGCAGGAACAGAATCCAGACTTGCTGATGCCCACTCCAGTGCCTTATGGATTAGATCATAGTGCTACTCATTTTTGTACAAGCTCTGAGCCACTTGTGTACCCTAACATCTTGTGACATTGTTTCATTCTTTTATAATCACTCTATTTTCTTGGTCATAAAAGTCCAATCTCTCTCTAATGGTTATGGGCCAAATTTTGCCACCAGTACTCATGATGAGCACTAGTCCCACTGAAAGCAACGCAGTAAGCTCTTCTGGAATAAGGGTTGCTGAATTTGGCTCTTGAATTCTCATTAAGGTATGTTCTCGTCTCTCTAAAGTATGTATTTTAGTCCCAGTTCAGCAGACAACTACCACTTGTCATACCCACTCACCTCGAATGGGTTTACTCAGTATAGTTAGTTAGTGAGCTTGGCTACACATTTTTGTAAGCTCAAGCCATATGGTGGTAGCTGTATTCTTCACATTTCCATTTGCATCAGCAGCGCATCCTTTCTTCAGTGCAATTCGGGGATGAAGCATTCAATTACAAAACTACTTTAGCAAAAATATAGGTAGCCTATATCTGCAAGCACATGTTCACTACTACTCATCCTTAATCTGCAGTATCGTGTGTATGAATGGTTTACTGAGAAATTTTTCATATAAATGGCTCATGAACTGCATTTAGGAGGGTATTACACAGAAGTGTAAGATGTTACATAGGTGTAGCTAAGGCTGTAAAATATATTATATCATAGGAAGGCTGGCCTAGCAGTTAGGACACGGGTTTGGGACTTGAAATGACCCAGATTCAATTCTTGGCTCATCCACAGACTTCCTGTGTGACCATAAGCAAGTCACTTACTCCACCCTGTGCCTCAGTTCCCTATCTGTAAAATGGGGAAAACAGCACTTCCCTCTCTGAGTGGGGTGCTGGGAAGACACATACATTCCTGATTCTCAGACATTTGGATATTACAGGGATGAGGGTCATATAAATACCTTCAAAGACAGAGAAATTGTGTATGCCCATGTAATAAAAGCCTCTGTATGCATTCATACATAGGAGAAAGTTAAGGTTGTGTGGGAAATCATAACTTTGCCACTTCATGATCTGAGTACCGAACTGTGCAGCCTTCATGTTCTCTGAATGCAGGTTTTTGACAGGACACAAGAACTGACAACAACAGTTCTACAGGTAAAAGACTAGATCCCATGTAAAATGTATGAGAAAGAACTGCTTAAACTCATTATCCCTCTACAGTGGTGCTGAGCACCACAGATTTCAATGGGATTTGAAGATGCTCAGCATTTTGCAAGACTGGGCGCTTCCTAAGCCAATGTAATATGTTCAGACAGCCAGGTTAGACACTATCATTCCACAGGTGAAAAACAATCCTATAAATATGAACTTAGTGTTTCTCAAACACACTCTGAGTGACCTGGCATAATTGGCGTCCAGCTGTTTTCCCTTTCTTTCATTATTTGAAACGAGAGCAGGGCCAACCAACAAGGAGCAGACAGTGATGGTGGCAAAGGGTTATTTTTCTTCCATGATGTAGTCACCTGCCACTAAGAACAGGACTGAGAAGGACATTGGTTCCAAATCTCTGCCTGTAAGCGCCACAGATATTGCTGGGGTAACAACTGCACCACTTTCCAACTAGATACACATGAAGTGGTGAAGAAGGATGGCCTTATGGTTATGGCACTGGAGAGGAGCTCAGAAGATCTAGAGTCCAGTGCCCGTTCTGACACAGACTTCCAGTGTGATCTTGAGGAAGTCACTTAACCACTCAGTGCCTCAATTTCCCATCTATAAAATGGGAATAATACTTGCTTTCTCCCATCCTTTGTCTCTCTTCTCTGGTGCGATGGTAAGCATTGGCGGGCAGGGACTATTTATAGAGTACGTCTACACTGCAAATTAACATGCAATTATAGCTTGGGTAGGTACACCCATGCTTGCTTTAATTTAGGTAGTGCAGCCAAAAATAGCTGGGAAGATATGGAGGCACAGATTCCGGTTTAGGCCAGCAACCTGAATACATATCCATGGTCCCCCATGGGGTTGTACTAAGGCAGCTAGCTTGCACTGAAGCCTGGGTCACCATGTCTTTACTACTAACTACTACTGTTACCTGCTCTACCTAGATGAAAGCTGGTGTGGGTCTTCCTTCCCATGCTACACTCACATCTTCGCTTGCAATGCAGACATACCCTTACTAAGCATTTGCACAGTGCCACTACAATGGGGACCCAACCTTGGTGGGGCCTCTAGGTGCTTCTCTAATACAAATAAATGTACGTGTGTAACCACAAGCCATATCGCCTCCTGTACAGTTGTCCTCAGTTGCTGTAAATGGGGACAGCTTTCCTTTGGTTCCTGCCCCAAGAAAGACTGGCTGGCTGCAAGTGGCCCATGTTAGCTGAGTGAGAGGATGCAGGCAAAGCCATCTTTCTCCTTGTGGCTCCTGTGGAGAACAGGAAGCATGGTTTGTTTGACCCCCACCCCCGACCCACTTCTCAAGGGTAACTGAGTAAGGGCAGACATACTGTGGTAATAAGGTGGCCGGAAGGTGTTGTTAGCCACCCCCCATCGGGGTGGGAAGATGACAAAGTCAGCAAGTGCCACTCCAGGTCGGGTTGACTTGGCTGTCAAGACAGTGAAAATAGATGGGTCCTACAAAAAACAAAACAAAACAGGATGGCAAATCAGAAAACATGGCTAGGTTCATAGACCTGTCAGTTCAGCTGCATCCTGTGAGCCACACCTGCCAATTCAGCCTCTCACCCTCTGAAACATTTTCACCATCTGCATTTTAGAAGAGGTTTGGAGGGTGAGTGGGATTTCTTGGCTGGTGTGAGGCCACCCATGCACCAGATCCCATTCTGGGCATAGGAGGAAGGAGATGCCTCCTTATTTGGCTGGCCTAGAAGAGCTCTAATTCTTGTCTCTCCCATGACAAGCACTCTGCCACCCCTGACCTTCCACCATCTTGTCTGGGTCCTGCTGATTCCCTCATATGACTGCAGCACTGACTGCAGAGAGGAAGAGGGGCTGTCCTGAGCCCAGAATGCTGCAGCACTTCTTCATCCCGCAGGGAATGCTGGCTTCAGAGGAGACCATACAACTCTGCTCCTCTCCTTTCCCCCGAGTGACCCTACTATCGCAAAACACAACATTCCCAATAAGTTCCCAGAATGTATGGGGGACAACTTTTTGTTTCAGAAGTGGAGGAAGTAACCCCGGGAACAGCCATTTTAGATTTGATTCTGACCAACAGGGAGACATTGGTTGTGAATCTGAAGGTGGAAGGCAATTTGGGTGAAAGCGTTCATGAAATGATAGATCAGAAATGATAAGGAAAGACAGGTAAGGTCCCATGGGCAGAAAATCTCAGGGAAAGAGGAATTAGGAAGTTTCTCAACGAGACAATATTAAAGACACAACTGCAATCTATCCTGATGTGAAGGAATGATAGGAAGAATAATAAAGAGACCAATATGACTCCATCAGGAACTCTTTAATGATCTGAAAATCAAAACGAAATCCTACAAAAAGTGGGAACATGGATGAATTGCTAAGGATGAAAACAAAAGAATAGCACAGACATGTTGGGGACAACATCAGAAAGGTGAAGGGCCAAAATGGGTTACATTTAGCAAGAGACATAAAAGGCAATAAGAAGAAGTTCTTTGAGTACATTAGGAGCAAGAGAAAGACGAAGGAAAGTGTAGGGGGAAAGAGAGCTTATAACTGATGACATCAAGAAGCCCAAAGTGTTTAATGCCTGTTTTGCTTCAGTCTTCACTAAAAAGGTTAATAGTGATCAGATACTCAATACAATATTAACAACCAGAAGGAAGAAATGTAAGCCAAAATAGGGAAAGGACAGGTTAAAAAAATATTTAGATACATTAGATGTATTCAAGTTGGCAAGATCTGATTAAATTCATCTGAGGGTTACTTAAAGAATTGTCAAAAAGAAAAGGAGTACTTGTGGCGCCTTCGAGACTAACAAATTTATTTGAGCATAAGCTTTTGTGAACCACTTCATTATAGTGACTGAACAGTTTACACTTGATAACTGGTTTGGAAATCTGAGCGTACGTCCACACTACCCGCTGGATCAGTTCCTAGCAGTGATTGGATGCCTGTGGGACTATATTATCCCAGTGTCCCATATTACCTACTTCCATCTCCTTCCTCTGGCTGTTCAAATTAAAAGGTCAGAATCCTGCCTGGGACATCTTCATACCCACACCCATTGAAGCAGATTTCCGATGACACAAATGATGTCTGGAACTATGCTCATCCTATTATAGCTGTTACTCTGTCTTCCCCACCCTGGCCTGCTTGTTTGTCTCATCCACCTGTTATGTCTTGTCTTTTTGAGCACAAGCTCTTTGGCACTGGGACTGGCATTTTTTATATGTTTGTATAGGGCCTAGCACAATGGAGTTCAACCTGATTGTAGACTCCAAGTACTCCGACAACAGAAATGTTAAATAATAATAGTAATTAATAATAACTATATAATTTACCAAAAGACAGCTGTGGTCCAAACGCAGAAGGGACACACAGTGCTGTCAGTGACATGCCTGCTGTAAGTCTGTCAGAAATCAGGACTAAGTGGTAATCTAGACTAAGTCTGATCAATTTAGCAGGTGTGGAAAAGGACTGTAACTTATATTCCCCCCTTTACGTATTCAAGGTATAACAGGAAAAGCAACAACCAGGAGGGTGTAAGATTCCCTGACGTAAGGCCTGAGTTCCCAGCCTGTTTCACCAGCTTCACCCAGTGTTTCAATGTAAAACAAGTGTAGTGGATTGGAGAATTGGACCCACTCTGTGTGGGAACTGTCTTGCCTTGCACAGCCCTGTTCAGTGCTTTCCCAGATGTTCTCAAAGAGACTGAACGTCACAGGTGCTTGAGATGCCAATGTGGTGCAAGCTACACGGACTTTCCACTGACATCCATTTTCTAATTCACCAGTTACCTGCTGTGCAACTTACACTGACATTTACACCACTGCAGGATTTGGTCCCCAACTCCAAGGATTTACAGACATTTGGCCTGAATTAGACTTTGGCCTTGTGGTGTGGCAAGCAGAAGACTAGACGAAGAGGAGGGGTAGTGTGTGGCAGGAGACTGGGCAACAGGAGTGTCCCAGGTTCTATTTCCATCTCTGCCACTGATACATTGTGTGGCACTGGAGAAGTTAGGTCAACATTTTCAAATGTAGGTACCCCAGTGATGCTCCTAAATCTATATTTAGGCTCCTAATAAGAGACCTAGTTTTTCAGTGGTGTTGAGCACCCACAGCTCCCAATGGTTTTAGATTTCATAGGCGCCAATTTCATTGCTCCACCTCATACATGCCTATATTGACAGCCTTAGAACTTACCGCATGGTCAAAAGCAACAGAATTGATGACCATAAAGTTATCCAGATTGTATTTGTACGGTGTGTAGTTCCCATGCCAGGCCACCACATTGAATGGGGAGAAATCCTATCAAATCAAGAAGAACAAAGGCAGCAGAAGATTATCCCCAGCACTCTCCAACATGCTGCTAACATACAGGGCACTGCTCTGTTATTCAAAATGCATTTAGTGTTAGTAAATGGTGCTCTGTTGACAGCCTGGAGGCCGAAGCCCCCTGTGTATCCATAGAACAGGTACTGCCTGGGCAGTGGCAGGGCACATTCCTCCTCGCCATACCCTGCCAATGGGCCTCAGCTCTGCCCCATTTCTAGTGATGAGAGGGGAGTTCGGTGTCCAAGGCCCATTTACTCCTTGGCTTCACTGCTGACGTCACCCATAAGGAAATAGTTGTAATGGTAATTTTTTGTGACAGGAACACCTGCCCAATAGAAATTAGACCAATGCCCCCCCCCCCCCCCCAGAAATACACTCCTGTCTTTTCACATAGGCCACTGAATAGCACTTGGAAGCAGTGAGGTAAAAATCATCACCTAGAGGCAAAGAATCACTAACTTTTTACTAACTTCAGAGTCAAACAATTCTTTAAGAAACATTTACTATGGACGGAGAGCATTTTAGCTGGAGGGAGAAATGTGCCAACAAACAACGGGCTCAATCCTGCTTTCATTTAACTCAATGGGAGTTTGGCCGCTGACTTCAGTGGGAGAAGTATTGGTCCCCAAAGTTATTTTCCATGTTGGTAAATAGTACATCCTATAATGTGCACTTATAACTAATAGAGCTTCAGTGTGATCCAGTCTTTGTGAAAAGGATTCTGATTTCCTTACCTGTTGGGCTGAAAACAACTTGCCCTGGTACTTGCTGATCACTGTGTAGCCACCTGCTACTTGGCAATCTTCATACCAGGCAACTGGCACTAAGAAATCTCGTGGGTTAGCCAGACCATTGGCCCCTCGGGTAGAAAAAAAAAAAGCAGCAAGATTCTGAGTGATGTCTTTACAAAGTGGGGACTGTTGTCCTTCCCTGGTTATACCGGTGTACTTTTGGAGTTTGAATGACTTTAGAGGCACTTCACTGTACTCCATAAAGAGGCTTATTGTTCTCAACAAAACTATTTACCTGTAATCCTTACTCTCAGACAGGGGTCACTGGTACACGCTCTGGCACTTAAGTCCATGTTCCCATCATGGGAGTCAGACAACTCTCACAGCTCTGATTACTACACTGTTACCCACCCTCAATAGTCGGGGAGTGTTACCTTGGGGTGGCAGAAGAGGATTAGACATCAGGGACTTTCTATTCTTGGCTCTGTCACTGACTGGTTGTATAACCTTGGGGAAAGATCTCTAGAAAGCCATCAGGCACCAGCACATTTCTGGACGTGTGGAAAATAATAATAAAATGAGGCTAATGATACTTATTCACTTTTAGGTGTTTTGTAAGAGTTGGTTAATGTCTGTAGAACATTTTCAAGTGTAAAGCACCACATGAGTGCTAAGCATTCTTCTTCTTCTCATGATTATTATTGTTTTTTATTACAAAGAACTTTGACTTCCTTGGATAAACGTGCCAGGCATTACTACCTGCTGCTGAGGTTTAACAGTCAGTACTTTCCTCCAGCTGTCAGTTTTCAAGTGAAAAGTGAAGTTAAACAAGAATAAAATATAAATGATCTCTGGGGCGAAGTGGGGTGGCTGGTAGGGAGAGGATCTCCTATAATTGCTACCTCCTGAAAAGAAGGATTGCAGGCAAGTACAGTCATTTTCTTTTCTTCAAAAAGTGAACGTTAGAATAGATTTCTCCCTTCTTGGAGACTCAAGAATTCCAAAAGTGTCTCTGAAAAAAGCTAACTAATGAAAAAACTTGTTACAAATACATAGGCAAAATAGTATAAATAATCATATGAAACAGGCATTGACTGTAACGACATGAAATCGCTGTATCCTGGCTGGAGTGCTACAGCTAAGGGTGCCGAAAAATCACTCTTATAATCTCATTCCACAGGTCCACAGAACTCCAGAGCAAGCAGTGAGCAAGGTGAAGGATCTGCAGAGCACACATCACACAGGAGAGGGCATTTTGGTGGGGGGAAAGATCCCTTTCTCTACTCCTGGGGGATCAGAGAATTAATGGCCTTCCAAGTTTTTTGTTGGGAATGGGGGCTACTCTGTGAAATGATAGTGTCCATTTGTCAGGGAGCAACTGAAGAGCATCTCCAGGATTCCTATTGAGCGTCTCATACTGAGGCTTCCAATTCATTCTTAGCAGAGAGGTCTCTGAAATTTTAAGCCTTCCTATGTCGTAAAAGGGAGTTTGCTACAAGAAGAGGATGGACCTGGCCTTCTGTATCCCATGTGAATGGAAAGCCTGAGGAGAAAGGAGGAATGGATTTTGGCTCTCAGTCCCTTGCTCTTGTAGCACTCTGGCCCCACAGAACCCATTGTAAACTTGATGATGAATCTTTACCGATGGGTCCCAGGTCAGGTAGCTCGAAATGCGCGCCATACACCTCCAGGACGTAGCCCCTGGTTTCTCCAAACACCTCCACACTGAAACGCATCCCTTGCTAGGAAGGAAAAAATAAAAGTAGATACCAAGAGCAGCTCAAGATGGTTGTTACAGCCCACAAAAGATTCATGCAGAGGTGGCCAATGTGCGGCTTGTGGGCCAAATGCAGCCAACTGACTTCTACAGGGTGCCCCCCAGGGCTGCCCTCAAGTTGAACATGGTGGCATGGCTTGCTGAGCCTACATATCCCAGCATGCCATGCTCAAACTGGATTCAAGCAGCCCATGCCACACTGTATGCTTTTCTATTAAAAATTAGGGTGGCTGTGACTGGTGCACTGTACACAAATTAGGTCAGCCCAGGGGTTCGTGGCAAGTTCCTAATGCAGCCTCTGCTGAGCAAAGTTTAAGGCCCCCTGGGTTAGTCCAGCTCTCTGGGGTTCGACTGAGGTCGAGCAAAACTCACTGTTTCAATGTCAGCAGCATGCTTTCGGAGGTTCCCTCCAAAAATAAGCCAGCAGGAGGTGGAATCCTGCCTAGTCCTCACCTGAATGACACAGATCTCATTGGGCTCCACCAGCAATTTGCCAAACTCGGTGGTGATGAGCAGCTTCCCTTGCTGTGGCACTGTGGGAAGGAAACATAAGCAGCAGACACTGAGGAACCCGAGGGTTTTCCTGTCACCAAAAGTCACGGTTTATAAGCTTCAATCTGCAAATTCATTCTTCCCCCCAGTATGCTACCAGCCTCCTAGGAAGGCTCTTGCTTCTCTTAGCTGCAGATGCTCTCTGTCCTTCCTGACCCCACCATCACCCTCACACTGTGGCCTAGGGAGAAATGTTGTGTGTAAGCAGCAAACAGAAGCAGACCAGTGTTACAGGCGAACAAATCGCTCAGGCAGAAAAAAACACAGAAACACGTTCTTTTGTTGTTCAAAGAAGCAACTGCTGATGAATGATGCCAGACTGACCACTCTGTATCCTCAGAGCAGGCCACAGTAGTGCAACTGTGCTTCTCACTGCTCTCCAGCCAACCTTTCATCTTGAGAGGTAAGATACAAATTCAGCCTTCTTGAGCCATTCAGTACTTGGTCTCAGGTTAAACTAGCAAGAAGTCCAGTTAATGACAGCTGTGATTGATTTGTATATCCACTAAGAACTGGCCTGAGTTCCTCAGATTCATTTCACCTAAGGGCCAGTGAAGAGCCATTAGATGGGAGCAGTGTTCAGTTACTAGGGCCCAGCTCCTCAAAAATATTTAGGAACCTAACTCCCACTGAAACCAAAGGAAGCAAGGTGCCTAAACATCTTTGAGGATCTGGGCCTAGCAGCCGAGGATGGATTTAAACTAGAGACCTAGATGCAAAAGGCTCTGTATGCCAATCCCCAGAGCCAGCCAGTCAGTTCCTCTTCCCTTGCACCTATGCCACTAGGAGAATAAATTAATTATTGAGTGGCAGTGAGTCCAAACTTCTGAACTCTGAGAATACAAAGAAAGGGGGAGAGGTTACTATTGCACTATACCTCAGGGCAGTGGTTCGGGGGATTACTCAACACATTCTTTCATGTGAGGAGCCTCTCCCCTTCACCAAAGATGCAAACTGTGTCTCCAAGAGCTACAGGATCCTGCTTTCCATGTGGTTACCCCTTCACTTCTTTGATACACAGCAGAGGCCAAGTATGGTTAACTCTCCACTCGACTAGAGCGGGGGCTAATGGTCTTTAGTTAACATTTGCATTCGTTCTCTTGAATGTACTGGCCCAGGAGGGCCCGCACCATAACCGGAAGGCCTGTGAAGTCATGCAGTATGCCCTACTCGGGCCCTCTCCCTTTCACCTCATGGTGGGGAGAGAGCAGAGGAACCGCAGTTTGGTATTTTGGGGTTTTTGCTGATGAATGAGTTCAGTCACCAAGTCGTTTCTATTCATCAATCAAGAAAGATACAAACAAATATCAGGGTCACATGCATTTATTTTTGGTGAAATAAAATATTTAAATGTGCATGCATTTCAAGTTCCAATGCCACACTTATTGTTGCAAGTTTGGACACCCCAGCCTGGTGGAACTCAGGAACACAGATCCCCTGTCAAAGACTCACTAGTCTTGGACTGAAGCAAAGCTGTGAGCGGTCTATCAATCCCAGGGTTTATAGTTTCCAGAAAACCTCAAGGACTTTTGTGACATGCCTAATAGGATTCCCACAATAGCATTACAGATGCAGAGCACTAGGAACCGGACACTGACTAGCTAGCCAAGGAATCAGGGTCCTGTTAAAAAAAGAGACTTACAATCCTGGACTGAGAGAGAGAAGCCGAATGTGGTAGGCAACTTAACCGTTACCAAACCACCTAATTTTGGATGGTCCAGGAGTGATGTTTCTCACCGACCACCAGTCCAAACCTTCCCAGCAGGAAGAACGAACCAGGTGTTGGGAGAAACAGAGAGGAGGGCAGATGGCAACAGAGATTAGCAATGATGGGGGGAAACAGAAGTCGCATCAGTAACTCACCAATCAGGAAGTCTCCATCTGAATTGTAAAAGCACCTAAAGAAAAAGGAGCACAGGCGCACACATACTACAGGCTGTAATAGGAGGGTCTCTTGAGCAGGTAGAGTGTCAGTGATGCCAACAGAGGCAACCTTGGGAGCCCCATTCACAGGGTTGGTGGAGCCTCAGCACATAGAGGCACGCAGGAGGCAGGATGATCTAATGCACAAAGCGCAGGACTAGGAACTCCTGAGGACTAGTCCTGCCTCTGCTAACGTCCTTCCTCCGTGACCTTGGGCAAATCACTTCCCCACTCTGAGCCTCCATTTCCCCATCTGTAAAATGGAGATTATGATGCTGACTCACCTGACAGAATTGTTGTGAGAAACTGTTAACGTCTGTCAGGTGTGATACTATGTATTATTGACCTCCAAGGGTGAGCTTGGTCTGTGGGATAAGGATCTATGAACCCTGCAGAAAAGCCCCTCTTATCTCTGCAGCCCCAACCCTTCACCATTCCCACCTCCCTGCTGATCAATGTGCATCCCATCTCTTTGTACGATGTTTACCCAAGGGAGTGCAATCTGTTAGGGTTTTCTATACCACCCATCACCATAGTATCTAAGTACTTTTGTGGAGTGCACGTGAATTTAGGGGATATCTAGGCATTGTTATTTGCAAAATAGTTGCTATGTGGTCTGTGCTCTCAGAGAGCATTTGCAATGAATTACAGATGCTATCGGGATGGTTGCAAACTAACACTAAGGCTGCGTCTACACTACAAACCTTACAGCCGCACCACTACAGCTGTGCCGTTGTAAGGTCTCACGTGTAGCCGCTCTTTGCTGGTGGGCGAGAGCTCTGCCGTCGGCATAGTTAAACCACCCCCAATGAGCAGCGGTAGCTATGTCAGCAGGAGACTGTCTCCCGCCAACATTACGCTGTCCACACCAGCACTTTTGTCGGTGAAACTTATGTTGGTCAGGGGTGTGGTTTTTTTCACTCCCTTGACTGACAAAAGTTTTGCCAACAAAAATGCTAGTGTAGACAAAGTCTCACACTTGCAAACTACCAGCCCTGGAAAACCTGGACCTCAAATCTAATAGTCACTGACCTATTAATCATAGAGGTGTTACAGGTGAAGATGTGGATGGCAATCCCATTCCGTGACTTGGGCTCCCCAGCTCCACACAATGTGTGCAAACCCTAGGAGACAAACACACTGAGTTAGAAAGAGCAGCCGGTAGCTGGATGGAGACAAGATCCCTCCATCCCCTTCGATGGGGCTGTGCCCCCTGGCTGGACTCCCTCCTTCCTCGCAGATCCCACCTCTGCTGGCTGGGCTCCCTGTCTCTCCATGACTGTTGTTTGCCGTTGTTTAAAATGACCCTGATCCTTGGAGACCTCTCAAAGCTGAATATGCAGCAGAGCAGCAGGCCAGTGGCTAACAGCGCACAAAGCTTCTCTAAAGCCCAGTAAAGGGGGGGCTTCGAAAACCATGGCAGAAGGCACAGACCCAGCTCAATAGTCACTGGTAGGGAGTGGGGAAAAGCCTCTCCCTGAGGAGATGAGCTACCCCGGGTGTCTGTCCTCCTCACAGCATTTGCCAGGGAGCTCGTAAGGGGAATGGGGCTGGGCTCAGCTGGAGTGAACTCCTCTGATTATCCCAAGGGAGCAGCGAATCTCTCACTCAGTAGTTCAGGCGTCAGACCCAGCTTGGGAGGGTAGGGAATTCTGGCTTTGAGTGGCCTGGTTGATTTCAGTTAGGGAGCTACGGCTGCAAAAAGCCCTTCCGACTTTTCAGTACCAAAACACTATATGCGAGGCTTGACTGCTCTTTACCCAGACTCTGTTTATTGCCAGTGTACAGTCTCGTAGTAAGAGCAGGACTCCTGGGTTCTATTCCTAGCCCTGCCTTTGACTCACTGTGTGATCTTGGGCAAGTCAGTAGGCCGCTCTGTGCCTCAGTTTCCCCCTCTGTAAACTGCACATTATTGCTATCTGCTCTACTAAACCCTATAAAGAAGGAAAATGGCCTGGGAGGCTCCAGCTGCTTGACTTACGCTCACAAAGTCCAGCTTTTTTTCAGAGGCTCTGGGGATCTCAAAAGGCTTCCATCTCAGCTGGAATCAAGCAAACACAAAGTGAGGAAGGAAATGCCAGCCATTATAATATGAACAATGCTAGCTAAAAAGAACAGAGAGGCCTCCATGCCCTCACCCTGCCCTCTGCTGGGTATTTTCGGGGTTTTCTTCTTCGCAGGAGATTTTAAAAATATTATTTTGCAAACCAGTTTTCTGACCTGGGAGCTGCCAAGCTTGAAATTCCTATTTAGAAACTGTCCTTCTCTGTGTTACTAACACCACCTGACATGCAAATAATTTCAGATTAACTGACTCGTCACCACTGATGCTGTTTGTGTCATTTTGTGCTCTGCTCAGCTTGCAACCATTCACTTGTTGCATGACCCTTCGGCTACTCATGTCTGTTCTCTGTGCCTCAGTTTCCCCACCTGTTAGACGGGGGGCTGCGGGCTCAGATAACTGCTGTTGGTAAAGTTGTGGAGTTGCTCACATAAAAGGTGCTTGAGAAGTATATATTATTTGGAATGGCAGTCAATTTCGCTTGCTGTTTCTGCGGCACGAGCCAAGGCTTCTAACACTGCGGAGACAGGTTTCAATTAAATAAAACCTCTACAACAACCATAAAGCTTTGGGCCCCAATTGTGATCTCAGTGACACTGAAGATATAGCTACACTTGAGCTGGGAAGTGTGATTCCCAGCCAGCATAACTGTACCTGAGCCAGCTCTGCTCAAGCTAGCACAGTAAAAATAGCAGTGTAGCTGGGGTATCATGGGTGGTGGCTCAGGGTAGCCACCCCACTACATGCCCGCTGAGACTCCTGGGCATGTACTCCAAGTTTACTCCAATGTAAGTGTCTGGGTTTTAATGGAGTTATTCCTGATTAACACTGGTGGATCTGAGGGAAGAGTCAGGCTCTCTGCTGACAGTTCTTTTTAAATCATGTAAATCATTTTGTAACAGTTAAAAATAAACCATAATCTAATTTTTGAGCCTAAATGACTTGTCAGAGTCTCCTTGAAGATTAACCTTAAGAGGAAAAGAAAGTGGCGGTGTGCTGGGCCACGCCAGATGCACCTCTGAGTGAAACAGTGCAGGAGTTCATCACTTATTAATCAGCTGCACACCAGGCTTGGCACTGCTATTGGCAGATAATTGCTCTGTTCTCTGAAGCCATCTGCTTACAAAGAAGTCCTGCAGTTCAAGCCCTGGCATGGGCAGCCAGGTCGGGTCAGCCGGGTAGCTCTTGCTCCTGGCAGAGTCTCCAACTGAACACAGGGAAGTAAGTGTTGTATGTCTTTGTGCTACAGGATATTAATTTTTTTAAAAGGTAATCAAATGGATCAAGAAAGTATAAATGAAAAAGATTTGAGTGAAATAATTATGAATTGCCTTTCTCTTGTACTAAATAAGTCTGATACTTTTTAAGTGGCAGGGGCAGTTTAAAGAGAGTGTGGATAGACTGATATACAGGGGAGAAAGGATGGTCTAGTGTTTAAAACACAGAGCTCAAAGTTAGAAGGTCCAGGTTCACAGGCTGCCTGTCTGACCTTAAGCAACCCACTACCTAGCTCTGTGCCTTTGTTCCCCCATCCATGAAATGAGGATGATAATTATCTGCTTTACAAAAGGGATAGGGCTTATCTCATTAATACTTTGAGATCCAGTGACAGAAGGGGTTGGATAAGAGCAAAGGGTTATTTATTATTAATAATAGTCATAATAACAATAGATACGATACACAAGCAAGGCAGAGTGAGCTAACAGACCAAACTGGCAAGGGATCAACACACAATGCAACAGCTGACTGAGGTTGGGAGCTATGAGTGATACAGTAGCCCAGGCCATTGGATACAATGCTCTTCCTTGGGAGCATCTGGATGAACCTTCTGCATGTTTGTTGCCATGCAGCAACATCCCAAGGGGCTCTCCACACAAAAAGACTTTGGCTGCTCAAAAAAGGGGGCCTCTGGGGGAGGAGATATTTAGATGTCAGAGAGGGAGAGATTTCTGAAGGAGCTACCAGTTTAGGTCAGGGTGTTAAACATATGGTCTGCAGACCAGATGTGGCCCTCGTGATGTATTCCTATGACCAGCATGAAACAATTAGGTTATGGACACTCTAAGCTTTCATTTTTTAAAATATAGAAGTGGCTAGGCCTCATTGCTTCAGCACTAACCTCCTAAATGTGAACCTAGTGTAAATGCAAAGTGATGACATGTCTGCCTGAGTCTGCAGACAGCCTGGAGCAATGATTCAGAGGTGTGAACTTCCCTGTCCCCTATTCATCTCATTGGGAGTGACAATTCTAAAGGGCAATGATGATACTTCAGTGGCAACAGTGTGACAATTTCAAGTGTCCACTGCTGATCAGTTTAAGCTCTTGATGGCTGGGAACTGACAGTCACTGCAGGCAAGGGAATGCAGACGGAAGAACAGAGAAGAGACACAAAACAGAGGAGAGGGGGAGAAAGAGAGATGGGAAAGGGAAAGAACAAAGGGCAGAAATATAGGTGGCTTAAAGGAGAGCAGATTTTCTCACTGAGTGATACTGAATGTGACAAGTTACTGAGTAAATAATAATGTTTAGCTCCCACCTAAAGGCTGTATTCTCCCCTTGATATCGGTGCAAACCTCCACTGAAATTAGTGGGAGGTCCATCTTGGAACGAGGGGAGTAGAACATCCTGAAATTATAGCCCAGCCTATGGACCATAATGAAACACAGAATTCAGCTCCCTCCTCCAAAGGAGTTTGACACCCTGTGCTAGATGTTAGGCTACCGCCTGGCTTTGAGTTGTATTCAAACAACTGGGTGATTCTTTGTTATGTCTGGGTTTTATTGTGCTGGGTCCTGATCCAAAGCTCATGAAAGTCAAGGGAAAACCTTCCATTGACTTCAATGGACTTTGGATCAGGTCCTTAGATGACTCACTGTGGGCTCCTTATAAATGGATAAATATATAAATAAAAGATTCCACAGAAAACTGAAGTGAACTGTGCAAGCCCTGGGGCCAAACCTAAGATCAATTGTACTGGCAGGCTGTGAGCACCCAGACAAACAACACGCTGGCCTTGTGGTGTCTATGACCAATAGATTCTGGCAACTAACTCACTGATCATGGCTATATTCCCAGCTCAGATATCGGAGCCTGAGAAAGCAAAGGAATGGTGGCACCTATTGGTCTCTGATTCCCAGTACCCAAAGGCCCTTGGTACAGTTAGCTGGAGTGCTTCCAGAGGTGCTTAGGTACTAAAGTGATGGGTAAGAACATAAGCCATACTGGGTCAGACCAAAGGTCCATCCAGCCCAGTATCCTGTCTACTGACTGTGGCCAATGCCAGGTGCCCCAGAGGGAGTGAACCTAACAGGTAATGATCTAGTGATCTCTCTCCTGCCATCCATCTCCACCCTCTGACAAACAGAGGCTGGGGACACCATTCCTTACCCATCCTGGCTAATAGCCATTAATGGACTTAACCTCCATGAATTTATCCAGTTCTCTTTTAAACCCTGTTATAGTCCTAGCCTTCACAACCTCCTCAGGCAAGGAGTTCCACAGGTTGACTGTACGCTGTGTGAAGAAGAACTTCCTCTTATTTGTTTAAAACCTGCTGCCCATTCATTTCATTTTGTGCCCCCTAGTTCTTATATTATGGGAACAAGTAAATAACTTTTCCTTATTCACTTTCTCCACACCACTCTGATGTTATATACTTCTATCACAGGGGTGTGCAAACTATGGTTCGTGGGTCGGATCCGGCCCCTCAGGGCTTTGGATCCGGCCTGCGGAATTGCCCCATGTGGTGCCGCAGGCCCCGCGCTGCTCTCAGAAGCGGCCGGCACCCTGTCCCTGGGGCCCCGGGATGGGCGGGGGCAGAGGGCTCCAGGCGTTGCCCTTGCCTCCAGGCACCGCCTCCCACAGCTCCTATTGGCTGGGAATGGGGAACCACGGCCAATGGGAGCTTCGGGGAAAGTACCTGGAGGCATGGCAAGGGCAGCGCACGGAGCCCTGTGCCACCCCCGTCCCCCAGGGGCCACGCAGGGTTGTGGTGCTGGCCACTTCCCAGACTGGAGCGGCATGGGGCCAGAGCAGGCATGCAGGGAGCCTGTCCTGGCCCCAATGTGCGCCGCTGCCACCCCAGAGCACCCCACTTTAGGTAAGCGGCACCGGGCGGGAGCCTGCACCCTGAACCCCTCCTGCACCCCACCCCCCAACTCTCTGCCCTAAGCCCCTTGCCTGCACCTTGCACCCCTCCTGCATCCCAACTCCCTGCTCTGAGCCCCCTGCTGCGTCCTGCACCCCCATGCATCTGAACCCCCTGCCCTGAGCCCCCTGCCGCACCCCACGCCCCTCCTGCACCCCAACTCCCTGCCCTGAGCCCCGTCACACCCTGCCCCCCTCCTGCCCCCCAACGTCCTGCCCTGGGCTCCCTCCCCCAGTCCGCACCCCTCCTGAACCCCTGCCGAGCCCCCTCCTGCACTCTGCACCCCTCCTGCACCCCAACCCCCTTCCCTGAGCCCTCTCATGCACCCCACACCCCTCCTCTGCCCCAATCCCTTGCCCTGAGCCTGTTCCTGCACACCATACCCTCTCCCACACCCCACACTCCCTCCCGCACACCAACTCCCTGCCCCGGCCTTGCAAACAATTTCCCCACCGAGATATGGCCCTCGGCCCAAAAAGTTTGCCCACCCCTGCTCTATCATATCCCCCCTTAGTCTCCTCTTTTCCAAGCTGAAAAGTCCTAGCCTCTTTAATCTCTCCTTATATGGGACCCGTTCCTAACCCCTAATCATTTTAGTTGCCCTTTTCTGAACCTTTTCTAATGCCAGTATATCTTTTTTGAGATGAGGGGACCACATCTGTAGGCAGTATTCAGGATGTGGGCATACCATAGATTTATATAAGGGAAATAAGATATTCTCTGTCTTATTCTCTATCCCTTTTTATATGAGTCCTAACATCCAGTTTGCTTTTTTGACTGCAGCTGCACACTGCTTGGACGTCTTTAGAGAACTATCAATGATGACTCCAAGATCTTTCTCCCAATTAGTTGTACCTAAATTAGCCCCCATCATATTGTATGTATAGTTGGGGTTATTTTTTCCAATGTGCATTACTTTACATTTATCCACATGAAATCTCATTTGCCATTTTGTTGCCCAGTCACTTAGTTTTGTGAGATTTTTTTTGAAGTTCTTCACAGTCTGCTTTGATCTTAAACTATCTTGAGCAGTTTAGTATCATCTGCAAACTTTGCCACCTCACTGTTTACCCCTTTCTTCAGACCATTTATGAATAAGTGGAATAGGATTGGTCCTAGGACTGACCCTTGGGGAACACCACTAGTTACCCCTCTCCATTCTGAAAATTTACCATTTATTCCTACCCTTTGTTCCCGGTCTTTTAACCGGTTCTCAATCCATGAAAAGATTTTCCCTCTTATCCCATGACAACTTAATTTACGTAAGAGCCTTTGGTGAGGGACCTTGTCAAAGACTTTCTGGAAATCTAAGTACACTATATCCACTGGATCCCCCTTGTCCCACATGTCTGTTGACCCCCTCAAAGAACTCTAATAGATTAGTAAGACATGATCTCCCTTTACAGAAACCATGTTGACTTTTGCGCAACAATTTATGTTCTTCTAGGTGTCTGACCATTTTATTCTTTACTATTGTTTGAACTAATTTGCCCGGTACTGATATTAGACTTACCGGTCTGTAATTGCCAGGGTCACCTCTAGAGCCCTTCTTAAATATTGGCGTTACATTAGCTATCTTCCAGTCATTAAGTACAGAAGCTGATTTAAAGGACAAGTTACAAACCATAGTTAATAGTTCCGCAATTTCACATTTGAGTTATTTCAGAACTCTTGGGTAAATGCCATCTGGTTCCGGTGACTTGTTACTGTTAAGTTTCTCAATTAATTCCAAAACCTCCTCTAGTGACACTTCAATCTGTGACAATTCCTCAGATTTGTCACTTACAAAAGACGGCTCAGGTTTGGGAATTTCCCTAACATCCTCAGCCGTGAAGACTGAAGCAAAGAATTCATTTAGTTTCTATCGTCTTTAAGTGCTCCTTTTGCATCTCGATCGTCCAGGGGGCCCACTGATTGTTTAGCAAGCTTCCTGCTTCTGACGTACTTAAAAAACATTTTGTTATTACCTTTTGAGTTTTTGGCTAGCTGTTCTTCAAACTCCTTTTTGGCTTTTCTTATTACATTTTTACATTTAATTTGGCAGTGTTTATGCTCCTTTCTATTTACCTCACTAGGATTTGACTTCCACTTTTTAAAAGATGCCTATTTATCTCTCACTGCTTCTTTTACATGGTTGTTAAGCCACGGTGGCTCTTGTTTAGTTCTTTTACTGTGTTTTTTAATTTGGGGTATACATTTAAGTTGAGCCTCTATTATGGTGTTTTTGAAAAGTGTCCATGCAGCTTGCAGGGATTTCACTCAAGTCACTGTACCTTTAAATTTCTGTTTAATTTCACTATGGGTGCTATAGAAAACACCATAGTGATAGCAAGACATTCTCCTTGTCAGAGAAACTGAATCTCCTCTCGTTCTCCTATGATGTCGTTGAAAAATGGTTCCTCCCTCTGAGCTCTAGGAAATTATCCTCCTAGATTTGATTATGGTGGCTTTAAGGGGATGGCAGTTTTGTCACTCTTCCTTCAGGGAACCGATGTAATGTAAATAAATAGCTCCAGATACTTCTGGGATGGGTACCATAGAGATACCTATAATAATAAATAATCATCAACTTAAGTTCTGTTTGTGAAAGGGGATCAGGGATGGATGAGGCTATAATAGAAACCATCAAAACATCAGCTAGGAAGGAGCGTCAGACAAAGACACACGAATATGATCCTGTCACAGTAACTGGAAAACATATTTCAGCACAACTGGGAGAATATTGAGATAAATAATGGGGCCACCGGATGGCTGGAAATTAGCTAATGATGATGCATCAAGGATAAAACCTGAGAGAAGCTAGAGCCAATAAATACAAGAACACAGAGAGGGAAGGATGGCATGAGGAATGAGGCAGATTAGCAAAACTAAATGCTGTGTGGCTGATGGGGAGAGGAAATCATGATTAAAGATGATGGCAAGGCCATAAAAGAGGAGGACAAATGCAATCCCTCTGCATGACTCTCTAGAACAAAACCTGATTTCCAAGGAGGGCTGAGGAGAAACACACGGAAAGGGAGTAACATCTCCAAAAACAAGCGGAGGGAATGCTTGTGGGGACTATCTGCTCCTCTGCCTGCTGGGTGGGAGTCAGACGACCTTTGGACTGGGAAAACTGAGAAGCAGTACTGGGTTTACAATGGCACCAGCAGCACCATGGGACCAGACCCACGTTCAAAAGGGGCCCCGGCCTGGCCCACTCCACTTGCACTGAGCCCTGAGCTGCTGGCTCCTCTCTGCCCCTTCCCCCACACACTGCTAGCTCTTCTCACTGGCCTGCTGGCTGAGGGCTCCTCTCCACCCCCATCACTGGCCAGCCGCTGACGGCCTGAAGAGCCCTCAGTCTCTGCTGCTCCGGGCCAGTGACCATCCCCTTTGGGCTCCCCAGGGGTGGGGCCCGCCTCTCTCTACTGCTCTGCAGAAGTGGTGGGCTGGGGAAGTCGGTGGCTGCCCTCCCCCACCCGCTCCTGCAATCAGGCAGGCAGGGTTGGGTGGGGCCCCGGGAGATGGAGCCACTCCTGAGCTTCAGCTGTCCTGCTCCCTAGTACTGTGCTGGGAGGGGGGATCCCTGCTCTGCACTGGGGAGTGGGTCTCTGGGGGGGCCTGCGGGGAGTAGGGCTGCCAACCCTCCAGGATTGGCCTGTAGTCTCCAGGAATTAAAGATTATGTCATGTGATTAAATCTCCAGGATCACATCCAACCAAAATTGGCAACCCTAGTGGGGAGTGAGGGGCTGTGATGGGCAAGGGCACTGGGCAGTGGTAGGTGTGTATGTTTTGGGTGCTAGGCAATGGGGGGGTCTGTTGGGTGGGCGCTGGGTGATGGGGGAAGTCTGTGTGTGTTGGGGTGCTAGGAAGTGGGGGTTCTGTGTGGGGTGCTGGGCAGTTGTAGTGGAGGAGTCAGTGGGGGGGCACTGGGCATAATAAGTCTGGGGGGTGCAGGCCATAGAGAATCGGGGGGACTGTGTGGCGCAGCATGGGCCTATCCTCGAGGGAAAGGGGCACGCTGGCAGCACAAGGCCTGGTGGGCCAGTGTGCATCTGGCAACTGCTGGTTTGTAAACAGTGCTCTTGGACGGGGCTGGGCAGAGCGGGGCTGCCCCTGCCATGCCATGCCCCATTGCCTCTGGCTGGCCCTTCACTCCAGGGACTGACCTCCCCGTGCCATGCTCCATTGGCCCCATGGGGGCCCACAAATATGTTTGGCACCGGACCCGCAAAAGGTTAATCCGGCCCTGCTGAGAAGGTGCAGCAGCAGAGGTGGCAAGCATGGGACTGTGGCTTGGGGAAAGCCTGGAGAGAGCACTGCCCAAATTCGGTGATTACAAGGGCTGTACTAATTACCAGCCAAGAGACCAAGGGTAGCACCCAATTTGCTAACATGTATGTGAAGAAGCACGCTCTAGTGGTTGAAGCACAGGGCTGGGAGTCAGGATTCTTGGGCCCTAGTCACAGGGACTCACTGTGTGACTGACTGGTCAAGTCACTTAACTGCTTGGTGCCTTAGCTTCCCTATCTATAAAATGGGGATACGAATATTTACTCTTCTGCCTGGGGTGTTGGGAGGATTGAGTACTGTTTGTAGAGCGCATGGAGATCTTTGGATGGAAGAGACTAAGGAAGAGCAGCTATCTGTTGTTATTAGTATTGTCAGAATCAAAATGTGTCTTTGGGATTTTAATAAGACACATTTGTCTTTATTTCAGTGCTGGATTCATGCTAATAAACATTTTAAAAGTGCAGTTCCCATTGTGCCTTAGGCATGGTGGGGCTGCAATGAACACAGTCATAGAGTTTCCATATACTGATGTTCCCTCTCTTCAGATCTGGTTACCTGGTTGGGGTCAGCTTCCGCTTCATCCCAGTTGTGTGTCAGGTGGCCCTGATCCATGGGTTTAAAGGGCTTGTGACAGACAGAGGGTAGAATTCTATACAGCCAGCTACAGAGAGAGAAAACATCAGTGAGACCAAGCCCAGACGCTCCAAATAGCTGTTTCTGTGCTCTTGACAAGCACCTATGAAATTTTCAATGAGATCAAGTGGACCTCTAGTGTGTTAATTCTCCAATCAATCCTCACAGTTATATAGATCCCAAAGTACTTTATGGGCCATAATTACACACAGACATATGAATATGGATAACCTCTCCCATGGAAATGCAGCCACATCTGGGGTTGAACTCAGCAGCTGTTTAACAGCACACAGCAACAGTACACAATAGTGGAGAGCAGGCATTAAAGAACATAGTATCTAACTAAAGGTGTCTCTTCACTGCCCAGTGAACGGGGACGACTAGCACCAGGGTTAGCCTAGCCTGGATGTGAGAAGCCACCCTGCAAAGCCCTATCCCTGTTACTGTGTCCTCACTGTTTCTCCTCTTGCTTGTGTGTGTCTGGGGGCATAGCCCATGGTTCTGTGTACTGAGATGCTCTGGAATTGTTTCCTAGTCCATTCTGTCAATTGCAGGAAATCTTGTCTATACCTCCTGGGGAACTGTGGGAGGTACTGGAGGACTATTAACACTTGAGTAATTTAGCCTAGGTCCTGGGTTGTAGCCAGAGTGAAAGCAAAGCATGGGTTCTAATCCTCCCCCACCCACTCCAGTTGGGTCAGCTAGCCTGGTCTTACAGTACCTACAAACCCAGGTCAGAGAGTTTCTGTGTGGATGGGAGGGAGGTTGGCCTACAACCCAGGTAAGAGCCCGTGTTGACTGTGCAGTGAAGACACATCCTGAAACTACAGGGGAGTTATAGGCAGGCGGAAGATAATTCCTAGAGTCGCATTTGGCCATGTTACTGGAAGTAACATCGTACTCCTGAAAATAGAGCCACGGGATGGTTAGTGAGCACAGGTAGTCAGGGCCTAGGTTTCTTGAAAGATGACACCACCTAGTACCACACTGGGTTACCTATCACTAAAGCTGTGATTTAGTCACGGAGGTCATGGATTCCGTGACTTCCGTGACCTCCGTGACTTCAGGCAGCCTTGGCTGGGAGCTGCAGGGTCCCCTGCCGCTACAGGTTGCAGGCAGACCACTTGCAGCTCCCAGCTACCGCGGGCAGTAGAAGGGACCCCCCACCACGAACTGTTCCTGCAGGTGGCAGGGGGGACTCCCACTGCTCCTGGCCGCCACTGGCAGCAGGGTGATCTCCACAGCTCCCACTGTCACGGGAGGCAGGGGGGAACCCCAATAGTCCCCGCCACTGCAGGCGACAGGGGGGACCCGCACAGCTCTCTGCCTCCGCAGGCGGCAGTGAGGTCCGGCAGGGCTCCCAGCTGCTGTGGGCGGCGGGGGGAACCCCTGCTGCTCCATGCCGCCCCGGGGGCCCTGAAGCTCTCTGCCTCCATGGGCAGCAGAAGGGACCCCCGGAGCTCCCGGTCTCTGTGGCGGCAGGGGGAACCCCTGGAGTTTGGAGCCCCCAGAGGAGGGGGACCCTGGAGTTCCCAACCCACCCACAGCTGTCCAGGCTCCTCATTTTATCATGGATGTTTTTAGTAAAAGCCAGGGACAGGTCACGGCTTCCGTGAATTTTTCATTATTGCCCAGGACTTTTACTAAAAATATCTGTGACAAAATCTTAGCCGTACCTATCACTTACTCTTTCATCAACAGCAGTTCCCGAATCCATGTGGGTTTTCTCCAGAGATCTCTATCCAAGCACTAGCCAGACATGTCCCTGCCTAGTTTATGAAACCTAATGAGATCCCAGCCCAAAGCTGCAGGCTTTGCTGAACAGGATGTAACTGATTTACTTTCCCCAGAGCCTTTGTCTTGTAGCAGAATCAACTTGTGCTCCAGAAACTGTTTGGGTCACCGGCCTTGGGCAATGCATCATTTGCCACTATGTGGAGCAGAAACAGCAACACCTCATATGGAAGGCAGCACATCTATAACCCACACACTTCCGGGTGTGGTGTTCTGTCCCATTTAGTGGCATTCAGACCACTTGGGAGAGAGTTAAATGAGCCTGCTCTACAGCCGTAGCTAACAGCCAGTTGGCTTTTAGCTCATGCGGTAGAGGCTCATGCACTGAGCTCCAGAGGTCCCAGGTTCAATGATGACCGGGGTCTGTTGATGTTAGACATCCAAAGCAGGGCAGGTGCAACATGCTCTGCGATCCAGCCTGTTCAGCTCAGCCCAGCATTCCCTGAAGAAGATATTTAACTAGTGCTGACACTTCCCCTTTAGAAACACAGTCTTGGCTGGGTAGCGATGAAAGGGTTAACACACACACCTGCTCCTCTGGGGTAACCGGGCTTTAGAGGGTAAATGCAGCATGGGAATTTCAGTGCAAACCCATTTAACCAAACTCCAGGAAACCAAAGTGTGATATTCTGTCTCCTGAGATTGTTTTGCCTTCTAATGTCTCTCTTCAAGCACAGCCCCTCTCAAGCTGGCAATCCTGAAAAACCACTTGGCCTGCTCTGTACTGCACTACGGGGTCAGGAGCTCAGAGCACGCCCATTCAGCTAGAGAGAGGCTCAAGAGCCACATCTGAGTTTGCATTTTGAACACTTCAGAGGGAGTCAGGCCTGGGCTTTGAGTTCCAGCCTAGCCCCGCTTTCTGCCACTGGCCTCCCTTCTTATGAAGCCCTGATATAACCCAAGGCCCTGAACCTTTGGATAAATGGATCTGCACTCTACTTCCTTTCTGTCCGCTATGCCAGTTCCTGAACCTCCCTTCCTCTCTACATCTGGTGCCTGAGCTAGCATGCACACAGAAAATGGGCTAAGCCAGGAGATGGGCTTTGAACCAGGCCGGTGGCCAGAGATATTCAGGAAGGCAACAAACAGGGATGCCACAGCCTCTCTCCCTTGTTAAGGTTGCTCACTGCCGTTTGGGTGGGGGAAGGAGCTCTTCCTTGGGAGATGGAAAATTTCCATCAAGGACATTTACTTGCAGAAACAATGAGTCATCCCCTTTTCCACGTACCCTGAGAGATGGCACCAGCCTTGAGAGCAGAGCACTGCTAGGCAGCTCAGATGATGCATCTGCCTTTCATTTGATGGAACAATGGAGGCGACAGAAAGCCTCTGTTGGAGCAGTGACATGATAAACCAATCTCTTGCAATCAGACAATGGCCTGAACTTCAGGACTTTTTCTTCAAAGCAGCAACTCACTGTTTCCAGCATCTGATGAGAATTCTTTGTGGTAAATTGCATGCTGGTGCCAGGTGCCAGTTTGACAGCCCACAGACCGACGCCTCTGCTTATCCACAGATCAAATACAGCCTGGTGGCGGCAGCGGGAGCTTCCCCCACACCAGCCACTGCCAGTAAGCCTCAACCCTGACCCACAGGGATGTTCTCTAGGATGAGAGGAAAATTCAAGTCCCATAGCCCATCTTCTGACACTGCCAACAAGGAGCCATTCTGAGGGTGTGTTTTTGTGATAGCCACTAGCAACTGGACTGAGACCCTCACCTCATATCCCAGAGCTCTCAGATCCTCCTTTCAGAGAAACTATCCCTCCCTCTTCACCCACAGATCCCATTCCATGAGACCTTCCTCTTCCTCACCAGCTCATCCTCATCAGCCTCCCCTGAGACCTTTTGTCCCTTTCTCCAGATCCTACTGAAACCTTCCCTCTTCCCTTCACTATTTGATCTGCACCCCACCCCACTCCCAGCATGGCCTTCCCATCCCCCATAAACAATCCACCTCCTACTTCACTCCACTGAGATTTTTCCTCTTCCTTCCAAACAGTTCCCCCCTCCCAGCATGGAGTGGAGTTGTTTACAAGCTCAGGAAACACTGAGTATGTACAGTCAGATCTCACCACCAGCCTTGCTGCCTGCATGCAGCAATACATCATGGCTGTCCCAGGGCAGTATCATGGTACCTTCTCTTATTGGTGGACCTGGGGCAGGTGAAGGCAGAGCCCGAGAGCTGTTCTGCATACAGACCGTATGGGCAGACCTGAGGGTTATTCTAAACCAAAAGAGAAAATGATGGAAACAGGTTAAAGACGACTGTACAAGTATTAGCATTAGTCTCATCAGCACAAAGAAAATTCCCAATTCCTCTAGGTGGTCTGGAGCCTGGTCCACTCACTCAGAATGGTACGGACTTTGTCAATGGCCTCACCCTCTGCTCACTGATAACAGGATTAACCAGTGAGGATATCTGCATGGTGCCTCCATCTCTCATGAGGTTAGAGATACAGTGGGTATCAGCCAGCCTCTGAGATCAATTTCCCTATACACTGGAGCTCTAAGGAATCAACAGAAGTGGCTAGAGTATACACCAAGTTCTAGAGCAACCACTAAGGAGCAACACTTATGGAGGCTGTCGAAGGAAAGGGGAATTATCAATAAAGCAACCAAAACATCAATCAGGTTATCAAGCACATTGTTTTATCATCAAGATGTTTGGAGGGGCTGATCAGGATCCCACAACTGGGATTTCCTGTCCCATGCTTTATGTTTACTTGGCTCTTGGTAAGAAAGCTGCACTGTCTGCAGAGTGCTGGTAAAGGCCCCTGGCCCATAGCCCTAAGGAAGCTGCAGCAAATGTATGTAAGTGTACAATCACTGCACAGTGAATGAATATTTTCCTCCATCACTGCCCTGATTCTCCTAACTATACTACCCCTCAACTAGGGAATGGGTCCATACAGTGGACATTAAAAATGGGATGGTGCCTCCAGATGCTAATGGAGTTAGCTCCCCCTGGTGGCTCCAGATGCTAATGGGGTTAGCTCCCCCTGGTGGCTTTTGTGGAATTTTTTGAATTTGTGCAGGGTTTCAGAACAATCAGCTCAGTGATTCAGCAGGGTGCAAACTCCCCCACTTCGCTCTGCCTTTCCCTTGGTTCTGGCTGCTGTAGAGTGAAACAATTCCTATGAGTATATAGGTGAAATATTTGTTCTTCAAGGAAAGGGGCTAAAGGTTTTCATCTAATTAGACTGACATCTCTTTGTTGTGAACTTAGTGTGAAACAAAGGCACCCAGATAAATGCCCTAGTGGAACAGACAAATAGTCCATCTCATTTGGTATCTCCAGCTACCTGCTGTACCAGATCAGACCTATAGTCCACCTGCAGTTAGCCTGGTATCCTGCCACCCTGCTGTACCAAAACAGACCTGTGGTCCACGCAGTCTCCCATTCTCCCCTAACAGCATCCAGTGTCAGTTGTGTGAGAGTAAAATGTAAAACCTTCATAATGCACCTAGTTCTTCAATCCTTAAACCTCACCTTGTGAGTATGGCAGGCTCTGAAGCGGGGGGATCAACAGCCCCCGTAGTATTTATCTTAGGTTGCATCACTACAGATGCCTGCCTTATAAATACTGCAGAGGGGACCTTTGGGACCTGGTATTTTTTACTCATTCTCAAATCTTGTATTAACTGTTTTGACACTGTGTATTGTCTGGGGCAACCAAACTTTGCCCAGCTGAGGGTGCTGCATAGGCAACCAGGAGTCTGAGGGCTGCATTTAATTTGCATAAACTAGTGCAGGTTGCAGTTGCCCTCATTTTGAATAGAGCAGTCCTTGGAGATTACAGGTCCCAGCATGTAATGAGTATGCGAGGCATCAGGATGGAGCACTGCATAGTGAGACCTACAGTTATGTAGGCTGCATTGTGCAGGTGAGTGGGCCTCTAGACTGCATTTAACCCATCCGTGACTTGTGTTTAATTGTCTACAGTATACACTCCTGGCAAAAAACAATAGTATTAGAAGTCCTCAAGTCAGGAAATGCCAGAGCTGTGGTTCGCTATACAAACTTAACTCTTCCCTCATATGCATACACTTTATGCTCCAGGGCCTAATTCTCCACATCTTTGCACCTTGTGCATTTACACCTTTACAGAGTGCAGAGCAGGGTGTAAAATGCTGCCATCCTGCTGCAGGTGGGTTTTATGCCCACTCTGCCCAAGTATAAGCACTTATACAACATGCAAGATGGTAGAGAATCAGGCTTAGTGGATTTACTTTGGTGTAAATGAAACCAGATCTGGATCCATAGTCTTTAATTCTCTGATGACTTGCTTTTATTTCTCTAAGTTGGATAGTAAGAGTGAGGCCTGCAGACCTTCATTTAAGCAACAAGGATAACATAATTTTTTAAAAATCTAATATATTTGGAAATAAATTATTCTATTTTATTCACTTTTAACATCTTTGTAATGAGCCTGTCATCTCATGACACGCTAATTATTCCCTGCCCCCATCCCTAGAAAGGAGACACAGCCCTATCATGGACTCATTGCTCAGTCTAATCAAAATCAGTTTTGAGTGAAACACTTCTCCTCTGTAGGGCTATTTCTCTCCCAGATTTCAAGCTTCTATCCCAATCCACATCAGAGCTAGAGCTGAGAGAAAAAGTCACATGAATTTTTTTTTTAAAATGAGGAAAATGTTCATCCCCCCCCCCCCCTTCATTCTCAAACGTAGTTGAACTATTTTCATTCCAACTTCCTCCCAAAAAAAATCACTCTGGGACAGAGACCAGGCCTGGAAATTTCAGCCCCAAAGGTGAAAACTTTGGAAAGTTATGAATGACTGAAAATAGGAAGTTTGACTGGAAACCCTGAACTATGACTTTTACGAATGCACAGTTCGAATGCTGCAAAAAGGAGGCTCCTGGACGTTTCTGTAGTGGCAGGCTTGAGATTCATAGTTGCATCTTGAGACTCAAAATAGCAGAGGAACAGGTGCTCACACTACTCCTTGCTATTAAAAAAATTAATAAATCAGTACCTGTCCTTCTGGTAAAGCTCCAGGGCAGCGTGGATCTTCAGAGACACATTCATTACCAAATCCTGGCATGTACTATGAAATAACAACACAAACATACACTCACTCCTAAATGTTTAAAAATAAACAGATGTGCTTTTTCCAAATTCTTTGGGTACAGTTTGACTTTGCCAAGTGATCTATTTCGGTTTGGTTATTTCAGAGGACTGACTTTGCAATATGTGAACGAAGGTTTAGCTATCTTCATCAACCCACAATGATCTTGGCAGACATAGCCAGGGTTCCTTTTCAGTCTAATCTGTCTGCACATGTGAATGCACCCCGATACGGCACTTTTTAGATATGCAAAATAACAGCATGCCCGGGTGCAGGAATAATAATACCCTTGGGTAGCCCCTTCCACACAAGGAAATCAAAGCACTTCACTGACATTATGGAGGAGAGCTAGCTCCACCAGAGTTAATGTTGAGACAAGGTTACTCTGTCAAAGGTGATTTTTCTAAGTGCCAGAACATCTGCTTGTATGCCCATGCTGTCTTATAAACTGGTGACTTACTGGGCTCCAGGACATGGTTAGTAAAGCAAATCTGAAGTCATTTGGGTAGTGGGGGGTCTGACATACAGTGCCCCCCGTTAAAGGACCTGGCACACACACCTGGAGCTCAAACTATGTCACTGATATGCACCAAACTGATATCGTCTGACTGGGTTTGAGCTCAGTTAATGTCCAGCACCCACTGCCATGTTAGACAAGCAATATTTTAAAAGTTTTATCTTGTTTTCTAAGCTGATGTGCACACAGGGGATCCACACTAGAGAAAGTGATCTGCACATCCTCGTAGGCCTGTTCTGCCTGCATGGGCTCCAGAGCAGGGGGCAGAGTTTTCAGTCCTGGGTTCTCCTCAGGCATACAGCTCCTGCCTGTTGCAAGCGCAGGGGGGAAGAGAGCTGGGCTCCTCACAGCCCTTACTCCTACCCAGTGGGCTAACCCCAGTTTCAAACCATGATAAACTGCATTCTTGCAAGTCACCATTCACACCAGTGCAGAAAGTGTACTTAAGGGTTTGACTAGGGTAGCAGGTGAATGATTGACAGGCACATGGGATGGGTTTAAACAGCAAGCTGCAAGTTTGTTAATTATACCTTGGGGAGAGGGAGCTACTTTGCCCACCCCAGCTCTCAGGTACCAGGCATTTAATTGGCTCAGGTGTGGATTACAGAGCTTTGGTCACAAACCAAGCAATTCAGTTCAGCTGTGCAATCTCTTTCCCCCACTCCACATAAGGGGGAGGGTAGAGGGAAGCTCAATCTGCAAAGACTTCAGCTTCCTTTCCCCTCCCCCGTGAGCACAAGGTCCATCTGCACAATCCTGGATCCCATTTACCTCTGGGAACCGGCCTTTTTAGTTTTTACTGGCACTGGACACCAGCTACTAGGAATATCAGCAATTAGCTGTAGCCCCCACCTTGCTACACATTTGTTTGGACTTCTCTCACTCCCTGTCGTCAAGTCACACTACCTCTCCCGCTACAGGTGGTAAGGGAATATTTGAACTAGTACATATACATCAGTGCAGCTTACAACAGTGGCTGAACACCCCCTGTAGACAAGGCCTCAGGTTTCTTGATATTGGGTCAGGCAGCTGACATTTGGGGTTGGAAGGATTAAAAATGTCTCAAACAATCCTCTCACCTGCATCCTGTGACACTTAAAGCATCTGGCTTGCAAAGAGTGTGTGTGTATGTGTTCTCCAGAGATTTATTTGTGACATTTCTAGGGGTCCCAAGTGGAAAACCACTCAAGACAGTAAACACTATGTCCTAACACCGTGTAGTCAGCAAATGATAATGCAAACTACAGAAAAATTCATAGGGGGTGGATGTGGAAATACTCAACACTTAAGAGTAGGGGTTAGATGGGCTTATCAGTGCATTCAACTAGCTGTCACAATAATCTCAATCTGCGCTGAAACTGGCAGAGACAGCAATTCTTGTGATATGATCACAGAACTCACGATATCCAATGATCTTTAAAAGCTGCTCATGATCTTGGGATGATCAAGATAAACCTCAGGAAATGTTGCCATTAATCAAAATTGCCACTCTCCACTATTGTCAGGAGGCAGGAAGGGAGCCTGAGGGAAACAAATGAATATGACAGGACAGGGGGCATCTCTGTGGAATGGTAGAGGGAGCACCCTGCCACAGCTATTGCAGCTCAGGGGGCAGGTATATGGCATAGGGAAGGGGCCATGAAGCTCCCAATGGCATTATGTGCAGGCATTAATCCAACCCTGCTGGCTCTAAAGATGCAAACAGTTGGGAACCAGTGGTTTATAGGAAGAAAGTTCCCTGTTCCTCCTGCAGATGAATAAATCACTGGGACTCTGGTCTCCGTGTGTTTCCGCAAGCAGTGCTGCAAGATGCATATTGATATGCAAAACAGCAGGTCACCAGAGGCAGTCCTGGCAAATGTATTGTAATGGAGCTTTCCCCCCCCACCCCGCCCCCGAAACAGAACTGCAGCAAGATCTGATGGGACTGCAGCAGTTCCAGAATTAAACCAGCCCTACTCACTGCATTCACCTTTATCAAAGATGCAAACATGGTGGGTTTCAGAGTAGCAGCCGTGTTAGTCTGTATCCACAAAAAGAAAAGGAGTACTTGTGGCACTTTAGAGACTAACAAATTTATTAGAGCATAAGCTTTCGTGGGCTACAGCTTACTTCATAGTGGGGTAAGGATATGTGTGATGGGGAGGGGGGAATGCACCTTATTCTTCCAGGGCCAGGGTGGGCCAGGCCTGATGCAACGTCAGCTCCACAGTGAGGAGAGGTTTCAGAGTAGCAGCCGTATTAGTCTATATTCGCAAAAAGAAAAGGAGGACTTGTGGCACCTTACAGACTAACCAATTTATTTGAGCATAAGCTTTTGTGAGCTACATCCGATGAAGTGAGCTGTAGCTCACGAAAGCTTATGCTCAAATAAATTGGTTAGTCTGTAAGGTGCCACAAGTACTCCTTTTCTTTTAGTGAGGGGAGGGTTAATGCAAAAAGCCTGCTGCATATGGAAAAGACACCATGTGATTATGTGTAGAATATTATATGAGCCTGTAAAATGTTCTGAACTAAAACTGATGGGGGGGTGGGATAGTTTGTGGTTCTCAGAGACATGATTAGCTCGTGGGTCTGCTAATCTAGCTAGAAAAGTCCTCAGATGCATAATGTCCACAGTGCAGCAACGTATGGCGAAAAGAGATGAGCTCATTGTTCAGCTCTCTGCTGTGTGAAATTTTTATTACAATAGACTCCATCAGCTCCCTCAAATCTAAAAAGCTTTAAACCCTCTCAGGTAACCCAATCTATCAGCTGGACAGAATCCCAGCTGCACCCAAATTAGGATACCCTAAAAAAATCTATTCATTCCTGTTTTCTGTGAAATGAAATATCAAAAGCAGCTCATGACTGAATCTGCTCTGAGTCCACAATCTGCTGCACTGCATCTAACACAGCTGAGAGCATGGGACTGACTTGAGAGCACTGGGATGCAGGCAGATTTCGGACAGGCTGAGCTACTGTCTGTTCCCCTCATGCTTTACGCAGTCAGTGGGTAGCTGCAGAGGCATTAGTCATCCCCTATCAATACACAGAGCCCAGAGATTCCGGGGTGGGGGTTGCAGGTTTTATGGGATTCAGTCGAGTCAGGGAGGAGTTGATGTTTAGAGACCTGTCATACAAGCACTGTCAGAGCCCTGCT
Organism: Caretta caretta; assembly: GCF_965140235.1. Taxonomy (NCBI): domain Eukaryota; kingdom Metazoa; phylum Chordata; order Testudines; family Cheloniidae; genus Caretta; species Caretta caretta. The sequence goes on from NC_134206.1 coordinate 207,212,365, forward strand.
CAAGCTTCCCCATCTCAGCTGCAGTGTACTGGCAGGAGTGAGGGAAGCTGCTGCTGTGGCATTTTTTATCAAATGAGTTTTCCAGATGCTACAGAAAAAAAGAATAAATCACAGGTAACTGTACTGAGGGCCTCCAAAAGACAACGGCTTCTTCTTGTGGGCAGGGAGACATTGTCCTGCTATTTATTTAGTACTGACTTGCTTTCAAGGACTTGTATTTTATTTAGTTGTACTTTGCCTTTTGCTATAGCAAATTCCAAAAGACTTGTTCCCTTAGAGATCAATTTATAACTCTGCAGCATTTCCCTCTGGCTACACCAAGATGAATGTATAACCCCAGAGTCTTTTACACTACGACAGTTATTTGAATGTTACTTTAAAGCACATTTCTCAAACTGGCAAAAATAATAAAACCATGTTGAAGAGGGTTGGGGGCAGATGGCTCTGGCAATACGAACTCTATCACTGGTTTGAATCCAATCCATACCGATAGTGACGACAATAACTGTCACCGTGGGACTGTAGTTTGGTCCATGTTTAATTAGTTTGGTGGATCTAAGTCCAAGTCCGAGTGGACAGGCGGCCCTGTTACAAAGCACTATCACAGGCACCAACTGGGCTGCATGTTGATAGTCTCACCAGAACAGCCAAGGACTGAAAGGGCCGTTGAAACCCAACTCCCCTCTCACCACCAAAGGCATATCCACATCACAAATAAAGATATAACTGTACTGTGGGTAGGCACACCCACGCTATCTTTAATCTAGCGAGCACAGGTTACAACAGTAGTAAAGATGTGGGGACATAGGCTAGCCACCCCAGTACAAACCCACCAGGAGCCCTGGGTACTTACTTGGGTTGCTAGCTTGTTCCAGTGTCCATACCACCACGTCTTTACTATTGTTACATGTGTCTGCTAGATTAACGCTCCTGTGAGTAAGCATACCTGTACTACAGTCACACATTCATTGCTGTGGACACACACCCTAAGAATCACAGTCAGGGCACCATTGGGAAACTTGCCCTGCCACTGTCCATGCTGTATCAGCTCTGTGAATAAACAGAGGGCTTCACTCTCCAGGGCTGTTACTCCAGCATCTTTCACCAACTCTGAATTCACAAAAGTTTAGACAAATAACACAGCAATGAACTGTAGTGGATTCCCTGGCTTGAATTTTTCTGATCCAGCCTGAACAATCTGATCCAGGAGAGTGGAGCCCCCAGCTTCAGTGGGACTCCATATAGGGGTAAAGATCTGCCTCCATAGATCCAGTTACAGGACTGGGACCCATGTAGGTAATTTCTTCAGAAAAGATGGTAAGGTTTAAAAAAAAAACAAAAAACAACAACTCTGAAATCTGTTTGAAATCTCCCCTTCACCAAGTTCTTATATGTGAGATGAAACAAGATAATTATTACAAGCTACCTCCCTTGGGATGCACTCCTGGTCTGTTTTCATTATTCTTACCACTATTTCTAACCATCCCAGCGGGTTGTGTGGGTGGGTTGGTGAGGGGAGAGCTCAGGGGAACTGGGGAGAAGGTTTTTCTGTGAAAAGAAAAGTTTGCAAAGTTTCTAGTGTATGTGTGTTTCTCTCATAATCCTGCAGCAGTCTATGTAAATGTGATCTTAAGAATACGTTTGATTACTTAAAAAATGTAAAAACAAAGACAAAGTGTAAAATGGGGGAGATAAAAGCCCAGTGCAATATAAAAAATTAAACAACATCCATGGATTTGAATGACTGGGATGCAAAGTGGAGTTCTCTATAAACCATAACCTTTTGCTGGAGAGATTAGACAGCAGGCCTGGAAAAATGCTTTTGAAGTCTGAATACATAGACTGGAATATAATTAATGCCCCTCTTCAAGCGTTGTGAATAATACATTTTTCAACTACTGCTGGATGATACTAAAAAATAATGTATTAATTCAGACACAAAAACATTACATTGTGCATCAGTTAAGATTGGTCTACACAACACCAAATATAAAACCACAAAAGCAAGGAAATGAACAGGTAAGGCATATAACAGGACATAACCGCTCCTCCTTCACCCAGAGCTAAACATTTCATTAGAGCACAGCTTTCTTATGCCACAGTCAATGCACTATAACTTTAACTCAGCCACTGTTTGATGCGGGACTTCCAACTGTCCCCTTACTCCAGATTTCCCCTGCACATGGGGCAGAGTTAAGGTTGTGGTGGTTCATTCTGTAATGAAAAATGGTCATGCTATTAGTGAAGTACATATCTCTTGGTGGAAGAGTAGATGGTATGTGCTGTTAGATGATTTAACTTTTGTGTATATGTAGATCACCCTTAACAGACACATACTGTGATATTTTGAAGTATGGATTTCCAAGTTTTTGAAAGATTAATTTTCCTCCTGAAAGGACGAGGATCTTTGATATAGGAACATCTCCTTCCGTGAAGAACAGGATCTTCATGAAAGGGGGTAGCTGGTTCAGGAACTTCATTCTTAAACTGTCTAGGCACTTACTTGGAAATCCTGTTCTTCAGAATAAAAGCCACTGTTGTCTCAGAGATCTGTATCTCCAAACAGCCTGGTTATCTTTCCCAAAGCTTGCAGTCACTAATGTTTTACAGTCCCCCTGTGAGATAAGTCAGTATCATTCTCCCCATTTTACATAGAGGGCCACTGAGAAGTGACAGGTTTCAGAGTAACAGCCGTGGTTAGTCTCTAAGGTGCCACAAGTACTCCTTTTCTTTTTACTGAGAAGTGAAGTGACTTGCCTAAGATAACTAGAAAGTCAGTAATAAAGCCAGGTTTAGAATCTAGGAGTCCTAACAGTCCCCTGCTCTAACTACTTTTCTATGATATAAAGCTTGGTGTTAGTTTAAGAGGGTTGCAACAGCAGGGCAGATGTTGCAAGATAAATGTCATTGGCTGGTTGGGAAACACCCCCAGGCAGCTAGATCAGCAAGAGGAGGTGTGCTGGGGGAGGGGGATGACAAAAGTTCATATGGAAAGACTCCTGAACTGGGACAATCTGCTTACCGTGAGATTTACAACATCCCAAATTAAACACAACAAAATCATTCATCCAAGAAAGGGAGACTCTATAACCTGCCTTGAAATGAATTTTTAAAAATGAGAAACTTTAAATTTAAATGAGACTTGGTATCTCTGTCAAGAGAACCACCCCTAACTCACATGTGGACTTCAGGTTTAGAAAATAAACAACTATCCCGCTACATCACCCTAATTATCCAAACCTCCCCAGTTACTGCGCTCCACCCCACACATTAAGCACCTCATTGCAGACATGTTCTAGCAGTTCCCTTTCCCCACTCTTTTGGGCTTTAAAGAGCTATGGAACTGCTAACAAGAAAGTGGAGGAGCAGGGGGGGAGAAAGAGATGGCATATTTCTCTTTCTCTCACACACACAGGCTCTTGGGTGTCACAGGATCACTTACCTTCAACTGTGCCATTTTCCTCACTTTGCTTTCTCACTTTGGCAAATACAAAAACAAATGAGATGTTTGGCCAAAATGGTCTGTTGTGGTCTCCTAAAAACAAACTCTTCTTGCTGATTTTCTTGTTGGAGCAGCTGCAGGGACAAAGTCAGGCTGATTGCAAACTGTCTGCCCTGCAAGTGAGAAAGTCCAAAAGAGTTTCCCAGCTGTTTACTCAACTCAGTCTGGGTTTAATCAAACACAGGCCTTTCTTCTTTGAACCAATCCAGGGATTGATCTGAGGAAGATAAAACGAGAAGAGGGGAAAGGACTCTGTTCCACTAGTTTTCCTTTTTCTTATTAGCTGTTAGAGAGAGTAGTTATTCAAGTACAAGAGAGAAAAGGGTACACTTTAAGATCAATAAGGCATTTCAGGAACAAGAAAAAGCCCTTTCTGAAATTGATTTATAAGACTATTTTATTCATAATACCTCTAGCAATTTCAATCCACAGATCTCACAATGTGTGGGATTTAAAAGGCATCACTTCCCCAGCTCTGGTGTGAAAGGTGGTAGTTGTTTATCAGTGTACAGTAATGCTACACAGCAGGCTAGGGAGAGAAGTGAAGGATTCTGTACCCTACTCATTAGTGCTGGTCAGAACTTTCTGAATTTTGACAATTTAAAAAAAAATAATTGATAAACTTTTCAACAGAATGGTCATGAAAAATGTTCCCTGCTTTTCAGCCAGTCATAGAAGCTGGCTGAAATTATGTGAAGGTTTGGTTTTGATTTTCTTTATAGGGGGAGCATTTAAAAAAATTTCAGCATTTTCTCCTTTTATTTTTTGGATCAGCTCTAGCCTGAGTACTGGGGGATGAATTTTGGGAGGACAGAATGTATTTGCACTAGCTGGAATTTGGGCAAAGACCCTGGAGTTACCTGCACTCTCATGGACAGTGCGATGGAATCCTTTATTCCCACTAGTGGTCAGGCCCTTGAGTGAAATCCTGGACACACTGAAGTCAATGGGAGTTTTGCCACTCACTTAAACAGGAGTAAGATTTCACCCCTTAGCTTTAAATCTTATCTGAAAGTTGGCATTTTCTCAGACACACCATGCGAGGGAGATAATCTAGAACCACCATTCTAGACCGTAAACTCTTGAAAGCAGGGACTATCTAAACTTTTGTGCACTGTACAGCACCAAGAATGTTGTCAGCACTAAAGAATAATAATAGTTCATTGTTTTCATACTGATCCAGAAAGAAGAACACAAGGTGTAGATGATAGAATTATCAAGAACAATGCAGAAAAGACAGAAGTGTTCAATAAATATTTCTGTTTTGTATTTGGGAAAAAACAGATGTAGTCATATAATAAAATAACACTTTCCATTCTATTAGCACCTTAGGAGGATGCTAAACAGAAGATATCAAAATTAGACAGGTTTAAATCAGCAGGTCCAGATACCTTGCATGCAAGAGTTTTAAAAGAACTGTCTGGGGCGTTCTCAGGACCATAAATGTTGATTTTCAAAAAGTTTTGGAACACTCAGGAAGTTCCAGAAGACTGGAAGAAAGCTACTGTTGTGCCAATATTTAAAACAAATAAATGGAATGATCTAGGCAATTGAAAGACTGACATCAGTACCAGTCAAAAAATTGGAGTGGCTGATACAGTTGATCTGATTAATAAAGAATTAAAGGAGGGTAATATAATTCATGCAAATCAGCATGGGTTTATGGAAAACAGATCCTGGCAAACTAACTTGATATCTTTTTTTGATGAGACTACAAGCTTAGTTGATAAGGGTAATTATGTTGATGTAATTACTTCTGTAAGGCATTTGACTTGGGATTGCATGATATTTTGATTCAAAAACTAGAATGATATAAAATTAATATGATTCACATTAAATGGATTAAAAGTTTGCTAACTGATAGGTCTCAAAAAGTAATTGTAAACAGGCACCCATCCCCTCGAGCAGGTGAATTTCTAGTGGGGTACCAGAGGGATAGGCTCTTGGCCCTATGCAGGGGTGAAAGTGGGCTGTATAGGCTGGTATGGAGTACTGGTGAGAAGTGGTCACCAGTACCGGCCCATACGCAGCCAACGTTAAAGCGCTGCCATGGCAGTGCTTTAAGGACCCTCCTTAAAGTACTGCTGCGGCAGCGCTTTAACGTCGCTGCCCCTTTTTGCCCCCTCCGTCAGCGGCCCTGCTGGTAGGGACCCTTCCACCTGCCCTTCTTCCCTAGGCCGCGCCCCTTCTGGGGGCCCGGAGCCGGGTCCCCGTACCAGTAAGTCTTCTGTGTTACTTTCACCCCTGGCCCTATGCCATTTAACATTTTGATCAGTGACCTGGAAGAAAACATAAAGTCATCACTGATAAAGTTTGCAGATGACATCAGAGTTGACGGAGTGGTAAATAATGAAGAGGACAGGTCACTGATACAGAGCAATCTGGATCGCTTGGTATATAGGGAGAAAACAAGCAATATGCATTTAAATTCGGGTAAATTTATCCATCTAGGAACAAAGAATGTAGGCCATGCCTACAGGATGGGAGACTCAATCCTGGGAAGCAGTTACTCTGAAAAAGATTGAGGGTTGTAGTCAATGTTCCCTCTAATTTTTTCCATCCATGTGCAGAATTAATTTTGTTGTACACCAATATCGATGTGATGTGCAAATGTGCATCACCAGTGGAAACAAAAACCTTAGATTTAATATATATTTTTTAAAAGTTACCATAGGGATAATTACTCCAGCCAGGACAAGTTAGGCATTTTAGAACTCACTACTCGAAGAATTAAATGTAAGCATAAGAGAGAAATAAAATTATGAAATGCATTGGGAGGTGAGTGTGAAAGAGACAGAGTGTGTGTGTGTTTGTGAGAGAGAGAGAGAGAGAGAGACTGTGTGCGTGCATGCATGTCTGTGTGAGACAGAGACAGTGTGTGTATTTGTGTGTGAGACAGAGACTGTGTGTGTGTATGAGAGAGAGACAGTGTGTGTGTATGTGTGTGAGACAAAGACAGAGCGTGTGTGTGCTATCTGCTGGGGAAGTGTATGAGAGACCATGCGCTGTCTCTTTAAGCAGAGAGGCATTCTGAAGGCTCATTCAGACTGCAGCAGCCATAAGCAGTTCTGTCCTACTCCTAAGCCCTGTCCCCCTCTCCAGCTCTGTGGAGATGGGGTACATTGGTGGGAGGAAGGGGGACACCCTGACATCAGCACCCCCTTCCGCCCTGCACAGCAAGCAGGAGGGCCCCGTCCAGGGAACAGCTGGCCAGGGGCTCCAAGGCAGAGGGCACGAGCAGATGTGCATGGCCCTTGATTGACTCTTGGGAGGCCACCTTAGAGGGAACAGTGGTTGTGGTGGGCAATTAGCTGAACATTAGCTTTCTGTCTGATGCTGTGGCTGAAAGGCTAATGTGATCCTTGGAAGCATAAACAGAAAATCTTCTCAAGTAGGAGTAGAGAGGTTATTTTATCTCTGTATTTGGTACTGGTGTGATCACTGCTGGAATACTGTGTCCAGTTTGGATGTTCCAGTTCAAGAATTATGCTGATAAACTAGAGAGGGTTCAGAGAAGAGCCATGAGAATGATTAAAGGATTGGAAAACATGCCTTTATAGTTATAGACTCCAGGAGCTCAATCTATTTAGCTTAACAAAGAGAGGGTTAAGAGATGACTTGATTACAGTCTACAAGTACCTACATGGGGAACAACACTTTGATAATGGGCTCTTCAATCTAGCGGAGAAAGGTATAACATGATCCAATAGCTGGAAATTGGAGCTAGACAAATTCAGACACAAAATAATATTTAACAGTTAAGGTAATTAAGCACTGGAACAATTTACCAAGATTCAGGTGGATTCTCCATCACTGGCAATTTTTAAATCAAGACTGGATGTTTTTCGAAAAGATCTGCTCTGGGAATTTTTTCAGGGACATTCTATGGCCTGTTATACAGGAGATCAGATTAGATGACCACGACGGTTCTTTCTAGACTTGGAATCTATGAATCTCTAAGTGAAATCCTGGTGAAAAGGAGAAAAAAAACACAACAGGAAAAGGATAGAGACATGCAAAAGACAGCAAAGATAGAAAAGAGACATCTGAGGAGCAGAGAGCATTCTCTATTGGCAGCTACCAAATAGTTTGGACGGAGTTTAGTATCTCACTGTCTGGGCCCGCAATGGGTAGGAGTTAGAGCTGAGAAAATAATGGATTTTTTGGTTTGGGGGACAAACGGAAAAATCCAGAAAAAAACTCTGGCTAAACTGAAACTAAAACTCATTTTTCCAATTTTTTTCCATCAATTGAAACTCAAAAAAATTCAATTTCAAATCTACCAAAATGCTTCGGTTGACTTGAAACAATTTTTTAAAAATGCATTTTGATTCAGCCATTTCAAGTGTTTTTTTTATTGGCCAAATTTGAAATCAAAATGCCATTTTGAATCAAAAATTCAAAATGAAACATTTCAACACCATCTAAATGAAACATTTAGCAACAAAATGTTTTGACTCTAAACATCCCCCACCCTCCCCGCATCAAATCTATTAATTGAATTTGACCCAAATTTGGCAAATAGGTTCAGGGCCTGAAAAATGCAACAATTAATCAAAAAAAAATTTCACCTACATCTGCTGGAAGTGCCTCATTACACTCCAGAAACCTCATCTGGCTGACTGGGAATCAGCTTGACAAGCTGCATCCAACTATCTTTGGCTCGTTGCCTTCTGGAGCTTTTGTGATGGTTGGGGAAAAATAGAATCAACAGAAACTTGAGAGGTCATCTCGTCTAGTCCTCTGCACTCAAGGCAGGACTACATACTAGACCAGGGGTCGGCAACCTTTCAGAAGTGGTGTGCCAAGTCTTCATTTATTCACTTTAATTTAAGGTTTCGCATGCCAGTAATACATTTTAACGTTTTTTAGAAGGTCTCTCTCTATAAGTCTATATATTATATAACTAAACTATTGTTGTATGTAAACAAGGTTTTCAAAATGTTTAAGAAGCTTCATTTAAAATTAAATTAAAATGCTGATCTTACACCGCCGGCCTGCTCAGCCCGCTGCCAGCCTGGGGTTCTGTTCACCTAGGCCGGCAGCGGGCTGAGTGGGGCCTGCGGCCGGGACCCCAACTGCCAAGGGGCCGGCAGCCAGAACCCCAGACCGGCAGCAGGCTGAGCAGGGCCAGCGGCCGGGACCCCAGACCAGCAGTGGGCTGAGCGGCTCAGCCCGCTGCCGATCTGGGGTTCCGCTGCCGGCTCCTGCCAGCCAGGGTCCCGGCTGCTGGCCCCGCTCATCCCACTGCCGGTCTGGGGTCCCGGCCCTGTCCACATAGAGTAGGTACCTACTTTCTCCCTGGTTCTGGCCCATTCTCTTCCTCTCTCTGCACTGCGCTGAAGGTGGGAGTGCACTGAGCACAGGTCTGGGGGTAAAGGAGCAGGCTGGGGTTGGGGTGTAGGGTCTGGCCAGGAGCTAGAATGAGGGAGGGGGCTCAGGGTTGGGGCAGGAGGTTTGGGTATAGTGCGCTTACCTGGGCAGCTCCCATTTGGTGCGAGGGGTGCAGGGGGGAACGTAGGTGTGTGTGTGCAGGACCTCCTGTTTGGTGCTCAGGGTGAGGGTCGGGATGTGGCGGTGCAAGAGTCAGGGCAAGGGACTGGGGGTGTGTGAGGAGGGAGTCAGGGCAGGGGACTGGGGGGGCTGGGTATGTGTGGGGGATGCCGGAGTCAGGGCTGCGGTTGTGGTGGGGGTGCAGGGGTGAGGGCACGGGGCTGGAGTGTGCGGGGGGCAGGGGTGAGGGCAGAGGGCTGGGTGTGTGTGGGGGGTACAGGAGCTGTGAGCGGCTCACAGCAGGGGGCTGGAGGCGAGAGTGCTGCAGCTCCACTTTTCCCTCTCCCCTGCATAGCAAGGGCTGTCAGCTGATCAGCCGCAGGGACGGAGAGGAGGAGGGGCAAGAACCCAGCACACTGGGGGAAGAGGCAGGGGGGAGGGGGAAGTTTGCCTGCCCTGCAAGGAGAGAGTGGTCAGCGGAGGTGGAGAAGAGTGGGCTGGGCTGGGCAGGATTTTTAATTGCACGCTGCTGTCCCTGGCAGACAGCAGCGTGCCGTTAAAAACTGGCTTGCGTGCCATGTTTGGCACGCATGCCACAGGTTGCCGACCCCTGAACTAGACCATCACTGACAGGTGTGTGTCTATTCTGTACTTAAGAACCTCCAATGACAGAGATTTCACAACCTCCCTAGGCAATTTGTTCCAGTGCTTAACAATCCTGACAGGAAGTTTTTCCTAATGTCCAACCTAAACAGCCCCTGCTGCAATTTAAGCCCATTACTTCTTTTCCTATCCTCAGAAGTTAACGAGAAACCTTTTATGTACTTGAAAACTGTTACCATGTCCTGCCTCATCCCCCCATCTTCTCTTCTCCAAACTAAACAAACCCATTTTTTTCAATCGTTCCTCATAGGTCATGTTTTCTAGACCTTTAATCATTTTTGTTGCTCTTCTCGACTTGTCCACATCTTTCCTGAAATGTGGCACCCAGAACTGGACACAATACTCCAGTTGAGTTATAAGCGCAGACTGGGTGATTTTGAAATAGTTTGGAGGAAGTTGGCACCTCCACCCCTTTCGCTGCATCTGTGCATATGCAATGGATGAATTCAGTCCCTCTGGTTGCATATTAGCCTAAGGGAAAAAATCTCATTAACCAGGCTGTATTATATCATGCACAGTTATTTGTGCCCAATTGTGTTTTGCTTTACAAGCCAGACCAGAGTTTAGTAGCACTGAAATCTAGGCACTTGTTTTTCCATTGATGCCTGGCTGACTTCAGTTGATATCTTCCGTAACTGCTATTATTATTATTATTATTATTATTTGTATTAGTGTAGCACCTAGATGCCTCTGTCATGGATTGGGACCCCATTGTGCTAGGTGCTGTACAAAGAATGAAAGATGATCCTTGGCCCAAAGAACTGACAATCTGACAAGAGACAACAGCTGGATGCAAGCAGACCGGGGTACAAAGAAACAATGAGACATTATGGGTCAGCATGTTAGGCAGTGGTCTCGGCACACCAGTGGCTCTGGTTTTTGGAGGCATCCTGTCAAAGAAGAGTTTTGAGGAGGAATTTGAAGTTGGATAATGAGATTGCTCTGTGGATGTTTGTGGGGAGCATCTCCCAACTGTGAGGGGCAGCCTGGGAGAAAGCACAAAGGGGCTTGTTTTAAAATTCAGTAAGTGGCTGATGGAGGTTGGCAGCATGGGTTGATCAGAGGTGGGAGTCCACACATGGATAATGAATGAGAGATGATAGATAAGATGAGGAAAAGACATGAAGGCCCAAAAAAGTGTAGACAAGCAGTTTATGCAGTAAATCTGCTGCATGTTTATGGGAAACTAGGCTTCATAACATGTGTATTAAACATCACAGCTTGCCAGAACATGTTTGTCAAAACAGTTTTTCACTGGAAAATGCCATTTTAACAAAACTGAAAATTTTCCTGAGATTGTAACAATTTCAATGAGATTTCCACAAAACATAAATTCTGAGTTTCAACCAGCTCTATTAAAATCAATTGTTTTTTTCCCATGCAACATCATTTACAAGAAACAGTCAGTTCAGGCTGTCTGGGCTCCGGGGCAGATGGAGATAGGTGGCATTTACTTTATCTGTAGTAATCAAATATATTTTAATTTATATATTGTACATAATTATTGTGTATCCCTCTTCCCAGAGCTTTCATGTGTTACTTGTCTTCTTAGGTTGTAAGCTCTTCGGGGCAGGGATCATATCTTTATACATGTTTGTACGGTGTTTTGCACAAGCAGATCCTCATCCTGATTGTGGTCTCTGGACCTTATGGCAACATAATTATTTAATAACAACAAATAGCCCCACCTACTTAATCACCATCCACCACCACTACATGTACCACTTAGATGTTCTGGAGGATCTCCAGTATAAACGCTGATGCAGCCCTGTCCTGCCTAACTTGCAAAGACTAATGGGAATCAGAGCACAGGACCATATGGATGCATGTTGTCATGAGCCGAACGAAATCACAAGGCCTGGGAAATTGACTAGCAAGAACAAGACTAGCTGGGAATATGTTAGCACTGCCATGTGGAGTAACTGTGATGGATTTTGTCACTGGTAGGCAACAAGACCTGTTGGAAATCTGACATGACATCTTCCCACCATATGTCACAGGCAGAGATGCCAGTAGGAGCCAGAGGGAATTTCATCATGTAGCACAGGATTTAAAATGTGTTTGGGAACTTTACTCTGATAATCTGCCAGATTTTACACATCCAAAACATGCGTGAGACGCAATCTGGAGACTGAAAGGGTCATGTATATGATTATAGTGTTTATGCTGATATATTTTGTTTACAAAAGAAGAGATCTTCTCTCCTGTTTCTTGTTGTCCAACTAAAATGTACTAACTGCATTTGTTAATTTATGCAGTCACACCTGTTTCTGTTACCTCGTCCTCTCTTCCTCCAAACCATTTGTCTGCATATTCATATATTGCCAAATCCTGGATTGTGAGCATTCTGGCAGCTGGTACTCCCTTGTGTGATTTCTTTGTACAGTGCTTATAAAATGGGGCCCAGAGCCCTGTTTGGGGTCCTTACCACAATACAATAACAAAACAATAATATTAATGCAAATGTATTGCTCATTCTTTTTGAATGTAGCCCCTTGTTTTGCAGCAGATTTTTAAAAAGATCACATGTATTAAGATAGATTATTGTGAAAAATTGTCCTGTCACTGTTCTGGGGCTACCCCACAGCTGGTGCCGTGGAAGTTAATTATTATCATTTATTATTTGTGAAAGGTCCCCAGAGGTCAGCAATGGAGATCACAATCTCTTTTGAGCCAGAGAAAAGACGGGTAGCTGGAGGGCAAACTGCTCCCACACTGTAGCCTGCCAATGTGCTTCTGCTTTGACCTGTCCCCAATTCTAGGAGGGAGAGGGGAAATCAGTCTCCATGGCCTACTCAGTCCTTAACCTCTCTAGTGTGACTGCTAGCGAGGCAGCTAATTTATGATGTGTGCGGGCTTTTGTGATGTGAACACTCCTCACCAATAGAAGTAAACCACCACTCAGTTCACATGGGCCACTGGATAATGAGAATGGAATTTACACCGCTGATGGACACTAGATCTGAGGAGTTATGAAAAGCTCCAGATCTTAGTCCCAGAGCCATCAGCCCTCCTTCTATTATAAATCTTTAACCCACAGTGACTGGCGCATTTCCACTTTGTAAACATATTAACTTTTAGGTCAAAGTAGAAGTAGGAGAGCACGAGAAGTGTCCAAGCTTGCTTTCCCTTACACTGTCTTTTATAGCCTCTGAAGCCAGAAGGGACCATTGTGATCATACAGTCTGACCTCCTATATAACACAGGCCTTGTGTTGGTTGCTTTAGTTTACGAAGAGCGTGTGTGTTTCATTTCCTACTCTCTTTCCTGAATTTGATCTCTGCATAGGTCCAGTGCAGGGCCTGAGTGGGAATTTGCTTGCTCAGTTTCAGTGGGTAGGGAACTATAGTCAGTATATTGTTCAAACCAGAGGACATAGCAAGCGTAACTCAATTAAATAATACTATTGTAGAAGGAAAAAGAGAACGCAGGTAAAGTCTCCCTATCTTACCAGTATTTGAGGCTAATTTTGGCTATGCAGCTAGACCACAACAGAAGTTTGTGGAGTTCAATATTTCTAAGTAAGAGCTTGGGATCAGGATGGGGAGATTTAGGTATAAGAGAGAGTACACTTGAAAAGTACTGTCCTTGTGAGAAGTGAGGCAGATGTCCATATCTTGGAAACTATCATTAAAATACAGGCCCTCTCATTAAGAAATCTCAAACCAGTGACCAAGAACTGAATGGGCCATAAAGCTATAACTCCTCTCTCACCCTAGAGAGGATTTCTTTGGGCAGGGGTGACCTTAAGTGCATTGTTGAAAATGGAATTTGATGCCCATGCGCCCATCACTGCCTGCTCTTGTACTGTCACTGGCATAGCCAGTCCCTTATATAATTTCCTCCTCCCAAAGCATATCCCCTTTATCTGTGTTTTTTTTGTGCAGCAGGCACTTTTAGTTACCAATAACCCCTAGAATCCTTTCCACTAGCTACAGTGGTGCTTAAAAATGGTGCCAAGCACATGCGCTGACTTGTTTTTGCCAGTGGGTGCTCAGCCTCATCCCTCAAGGCCCTGCCCCCACTCCACCGATTCCCGCCTTTGCTCCGCCTCTTCCCCTGAGGCCCCTCCCATGCCTGGTGCTTGTTCCTCTCTGCCCCCACTGCTGAGCGCCTCCCGCTTGCTTCTTTCTGTCCTCTCCTTCCTTAAGGGTGAGTGATGGGAAGAGGGGGTGGAGAGGAGAGAGTGGCCGGGGGCCTTAGGAGAAGAGGAGGCGGCGCACTATGGGCAGGGCCACAGGGCAAGAGGCCGAGCAGGGATGGGACCTCAAGGTGGAACAATGGGCAGGGCAATGGTCTGTGGGTGCTGAGCACCCCATGTTTTTTTCTGGGGGTGCTTGAGCCCCAGAGCACCCACAGAGTCACCACACTGCCAAGGTAGCTGATGCAAAGAATTCTGGGGTGCATTTTGACTAATAGACACTGCTTCTCAAAGGTCAAACTGGGCCAGCTTGTGGCAGTTGGGTGTGCTGACACATTTTTGTGGCTTTTTTGTTAACACCTATTCACTTAAATGACTGACAAGCACTTGGTTATAAGGATGCCTAAAATTTAACACCCCTGCCTTTTTGGTTAAGCTCTGAGAAAGCTCACAACCCACATTTCAGAGAGTGCCCACAAGTCTTTCAACAAAAGAAGAGAAGACAGGACTGGATATGCTGATATTTCTAAGGCAAAAATTGAGCACAAAACCCCCTCTCCTACCTTCCACAACACATACACTAACACCCCCCACCACAAAAATCTTCCAGGCCCTATTTATACATCACAAAGAAACAAAAAAGGGCACCTATTCAGTCTCCCTCCACCCCCACTTTCAAGTCAGCTTTACATTATAAAACTTTTTGCACAACTCCCCATTGGTGATAATACTGGTAATAATGTTTCATTGTGCATGGCTACATTTTGGCTATGTAGACAGACCTGAAATTAATAGGTAAAAGGGCTGTAGGACTCACAGCAGGTTGGATTTTTGGTGCTAGAAAAGGTTGGGGGTATTTTATGGCCCCCTTACTTTTGCCCTTGTGTTTACCATGTTCTTCAAAGAGTACAGTCTGTATTTGTGGGCGTAGAGCACAGTGCTGCTGGATTGAACATGCTTAAGCAAGATTTTCCTCTGAGCTCCCTCAGATAATACAAATACATCAGCAGGTGATGGGTTAATCAATAACTATAATGGATTCATGTCAATGAAAAGCATTGCTCAGAGCCACAGAAACACTCTATGCTGAAAGGGAATCAAAGTCACCAGCATCTTAACAAGGGGAGCCAGACAGAAGCATGACTTCTGTCGGGGAAAGCCAAATAATAGCGACTTAGTGAGGAGAAAAAATAGCAGAAAAGCAAAGCTTCCTTTGTTTGCAGAAGAACTATTCAGGGTGTTCTGCTGGTAAACTCTGACGCTGGTAAACTCTGACGCATTCTTATCAGTGGAGAAAGATCATCAGAAATGATGGGTTGAGCACTAATCAGAATGTACCTGAGGGATGTTTTGGCAACTGATTGAGATCTAGAAGTCTACACCTAGAGCAGATTGCAGCTCAATATTGCTCAATATTATTATTATTAATGGGCATAGTGATGGCTGCCTTAATCTGCAGATAGACCTGATGTTTCAGGCTGAGAGGTGTAAACAACTCCCATGTATCTCAACTGGCTGCTGACATCAAAGCCTAAAAATAACTAAACCTAGTTAACTGTTTACCAGAACACAACAGAAAGGATGATCACAGTTTGATAATTTGTAATCTGGGATTGTCTTGTTTTGATGTGATGAGCAGGCAGCCCTTTGGCGGTGGACAGAACTTCAGAGAGTTCCATAACTTGTTTTCCCCCCAATCTGAGCCCTGGTTGCAGGCAGAACTTGTTACTACTTCTTGCAACAGTAATTTATCTGCTATCAGATGCAACAGGAAGCGGCTCCCTCCAGCCCACAACACTGTGGATCCCAGTTGCTGCAGAGGGACTTCCACAGGGTGAGAGAGAAAGTAAGGCACAGAGCAGGAGAATCAATAACCTGCTTGCCCCTTTCTACAGGTTTGTGCTCCTTTCTGCTCACAGAAGAAATGGGGAGCATTTCAGCCTAAATAATCCTCAGATCATCTTGTGAAGAACTACCACCATTTTAAAGGTGAGGAAACAGAGACAGAGAGGTAATGTGACTTGCTTAAGGCTTTCAAGGGAGGTGAGAATAGAACCTAAAATTCCTGACTTTGAGTCTCATGCTCTAACCACTCAATCATACTCCTTCCCTAAATTGCCCCTGCAACTTGATTATACATAAGGAATAGATGCATGAAGTTTGCCACTCCCAATCAGACCACTAATTTCCATTATCAACTGGAAAGGAGCCACAACCCCTGGGAACAGAGGTCAAACTGCTGAGCCATCCCTGCTGAGAAAGCGGCTGATAAATCAGCAGTGCACGAAGCTCTTGCTTAGTGACTCCCATCTTGTCACTCTTAAATGAGATACTGAGAGGCTAAATTTGGAATCTATTGTGTGCTCTATTCATAATCAAACCTATGGTTTCACTGAACATACCACAACTAATTCAGGGACTTCAGTGATCTATTTTAAAAGACAACAGTCTCACGGTTAAAAGCTCAAGCCTGTAAATTAGGATTCATGGAGTCTATTCCTGACCCTGTAGTGTGACCTTGGGAAAAATCACTCAGATTCTCATTTTCAAAGGTGCCCCGATGGCACTTCTGCAGCTACCTCTAATAGGGCACCCAAAACTGGAAGATGTTGAAAACTTTAGTCTCAATGTCTTTGTACCCGTTTCCCTGGCTGTAAAATAGGGATATTGATTCTCACTGTACCTCACCCAGATGATCGGTGGCTTAGTTCATTCAGGTTTGTAAAATGTTCTTGAATCTCTTTGGTGAAAGGTGCTGGAGAGAGGGAAAGTAAGAAGTGTTCGTATTTTTACTTTTCGTAAGTTAGGTTTGGTGATCCTATCTGTCATTCCTGCTTTGTGACCAATAGGCAGCATTCAATTACTCCCAATCAACAGTCAGAGAAGAGCTGCATGCAGATGTAATGTGGAATCCGCAGAACTCAGCCTACTGTCAATTTCACACCAATGCTTTACTTTCTTCTACCCTCATTTATTATTAATTTGTATTTATATTAACACTAGCTCTTAGTCAGCCTCTAGCCCAGGCTAAACCATTATAAGGTTACCGTGAGAATCCACTGTGAGAGAGGGGAAAGGAAAGCAGTTAATACTAGAGCTTTGGGATGCCCATTTAATTACCTCAAACACTTTTTCTTTCTCCCCGATACAAAAAACATTATATTTAAGAGTACAGAAATTGCTGTAAGAGGTCAGACGAGTGGTTCCTTTTGTCTAGTATCTTATCTCCAGCAATGGCCAATACCAGATGCTTCAGAGGAATTACTTTCCCATAAGAGAATTTTCTTTCTAACCCCCAGAACTTCATGGTTAGGTCCAACACTTAAGCATATGGGTTTATATCTCTTATAATTTTCTACCCACTCTATTCTAACTGTGGATGTTTTTATGATTTATATTTTGGTCTTATCCACTAAGCTTATGGTTTCAAACATAGATTGTCAGATTGAGTCCCACATGCACATTGTAAAAACATACCTTCCCTTCATGAATGTTAAGTTTCTTGGAGTATCTGATCTACTTTCTCTGTACTCACCAAACTACAAATACCAAACTAAACAGCAATAAACACCACTCTCTCTTCATGGGGAATTGTTTTTCAGGCGTCTAATCATTTTCAGCACCTACCTCTGAACAACCTCTATTTCTGTTATGGCCCTTTTGAGATGGGGTGACGCAGAACTGAGAGTTCCAGCTGAGGCTGTACCACTGATTTATATGATGGCTTTCTACTGTTTTCCATCCTATTTCTTATATAGTCTTATAGTTTGCTTGCTTGTTTTGCTTTATGTTAGTGTAAATGAGAAAACTGTTTAGTATTCCCTTTCTGCTAGAGGTAAAATTAGTATAATTCATTGAAGAGTGTACATAAATGTTCCAAGATGGGGGGCAAAAGTTACACATACATGCTGTGCATGATGATGTTTCCCACAGCAGCATGGGAAACACTGAATTTATTGCCTCAATTCAAAAAGATCCAGTATTTCCACAAGGTTCCTAAACCTAGGAGAGAGTTTGAACCCCAAAACTGGTTTTGGGGATTCTTCCCTGTGCCTTCATCAGCACTGGTAGCTTCCATAGTCCTGGTGGCCAAAGCAATTAATAAAATGTATTTTGCCTGGCATGATGATCGTTGCCTTTAAGAGTCCAACAGGGACAGGAATGTTGCTGCAAACGGAGAGAACTCATCTTCCATTCAGTCTCTGGACACTGAGCAGTGTTCAGTCATAATGAAGGCTCTTCAGTGCACCACCTCCAAATCTTTTTCTATCAGAAAAGCCAGGAATCTGTAGATATGGAAGATGTCACCATGTCAGAACCAGCAAGGATTCCTTCCAGGCCACATTAACATGTATGTTACCAAATTGACAACATTACCTCCTTCCCATCACACTCTTCCTTCTGAGTTAGGGCAGACTAAGTGCTTCAGCATGCTTCTAAGATGTGCCATCTTTTGAATGAAATGTAAAAGTGAGATCCTGACCATTTGCCTTATAGATCTTTTGGGGTTTTATGTAAGACTTGCAGTGTGAGCACTATTGTCCTGGCCAAATTCCAACTTGGTTTATTACATTGTTCCTCACTAAATCCCTCTGCAATTTCAATTGTATACAGGAGTCTTTGTTTCCTTTTCTAAACTGTTGTATACCATTACTGTGCTCTACTAAACAGCTGCTGTGTTCTACCCCAGAGATGGCTGCAGTTTTGCAGTAATTGACCTAACAGCCTTTATCAAGTTGTGAAGCTCTGTGAAATCCATCAGAATGAAAAAAGCTGCAGTAAGATATCGGCACTCATTTTTCGGCGGCATATGTGCAGACAGTGCTTGTGCACATAGTGCTTACCCTGTGAGAATCAGCGCTTACAAAGAAAGTCTATTCAAAACCACCCCACGCTTCCTTGCTTAATGGGATTTCAAACAGATTTGCACTGCAGAGTGCCTACAAACACACCATCCCACAACAGAAAGCGGTCCATGGTTCTTTAATCCTGTACTACGTAGCTCCCCTCGTGGCAGCATCTCCTGTAGCTATCCACGAGATTATGGTTTAGGAGTCACCTCACCCCTCTGTCTACACATGGGCAGAGCTGAGGTACTCACTCAACAGGACATGCTACCTTTCTCACTGCTCTGTCACAACAACCCCAGACAGTCAACCTACTGTATAAAAGCAGCATCAAAATATATGGTGATGCCCAATCAAGAAAAATATCAGAACTGGCCAAAAGCAGTACATCTGGAAACAGGGGGTGGGGGACAAGGTAGTTTAGACTTCACAGTAAAACAGCCTGCTGAGGTTATACCCTACAATGGTAGACTGAAGCCTGGTCTACACTAGGAAATTAGGTCAGTACAATTATGTTGCTCGGGGGTGTGAAAAATCCACATTCCTGAGTGACACAGTTAAAGCGACCTAACCCCTAGCGTAGACAGCACTAAGTTGACAGTAGAACTGTCCCATTGACTGAGCTACTGCTTCTTGGGGAGATGGATTATCTATGCCAATGGAAGAACTTCTCCTGTCGACACAGATAGCATCTTCACTGAAGTGCTACTGCCACACAGCTGTAACAGTGCAGCTGTGCCACTGAAGCATTTAAGTGTAGACAAGTCCTGAGAAAGCCACAGATCTTAGCAGAAATGTCAACTCAGCGGAGAACTGTAAGACTTGGGCCTTTCAGCTCAAAGTGCTTCACAAACTTACAATGATAGACAAAGTGGATACATAGGAATCACTAAAATGCAGTCAGCTCTGGAGGGAAACTAGGCAACTCTATACAACAGTTAAGAATAGCATATCCAATTGAAACTGCAATGGGAAGCTATAGAGGCAAAATGTAATTATTAGAGTTCAAATGTAGCAGCACACCAGGGCTACCAATCAAACTTTTGTCAAAAGTGCTATGGGATCCTTAAAACTGAGGTCTACCTCACTTGTGGTTATTATATCTCAACCAAAAGATAGCACAGCATCCCAGCACTATACTTGGGTGTTGACTCGGAAGGCAGACCGCAACAACCAGATTCAACAGCACATTCCCTAGAGCATTCTCTGTGTTCTGTGGAGGTTTCCCCATCAACGCTGGGTTGGTCTGACCACATTCTGAGATCTGACTGACGCTATGGCTGCAAGCTAAAGACAAGATGCGTATGCTGAGGCATGATTTAAAAAACCCCCACAAAATGAGTTTAGTGTCTATTCTTCCATCCATGCTTAGGAGAGTTTTACCATGTAAACTCCACAAAAACAGGAGTGGGAAGAGCAGATCTCACTGCAGAATACCATGAAGCCCATTATATGCACAAGGAGCAGATAATTTCAAACAGTAACACTTGGGGGTGTAGTGAAGCTCCTAAGTCCTTGTTGGGTTTGTTTCTCTACAATATGTATGCTGACTTGTTTAAGCTTCTGCACTGTCATCGAGGGAGCAGGTCAGAGTAGTTGGCAGTGGACTGTAATCTTTGGCCCTTGGCCATAAAGAATAGAAAGTTAATCCTTGGTTAGCCACTAAAACCTATCATACACAATAATGTAATCTTGCATCATGGCTTTAAAACAAACAAACAAAACCAGGCTCCTGCATTAAGCTATTATCTTCATGGAACAGAGATTCTCTTTTACCAGAGGAAAAAAGCCTTCCAGGATTGAAATAGGAGAAAACAGATTTGCTTTAAAAAATTCTCATGAAAAATTAAAATAATACACTTCCGGCTTTCATTTTCACTTTTTCTCCCTCCCTAAAAGGAAAGGAGCACAGCACAGTATAGTTTTTTAATATACATGTTTTTCTATGACATTTGTTACTAACATGAACGAATTAAACCTCACTATACTTCATAGGTGCCAACTCCGTGGGTGCTCTGGGGCTGGAGCACCCACAGGAAAAATATGGGGGGTTCTCAGTATCCACCATCAGCTCCCGCACAACCCTTCAGAGCCTCCTTCCTGCTGGCGGGTCCCACTCATCGTCTCCCTCTTCCTCCCAGCGCCTACCGCGGATCAGCTGTTTTGTGGCATCAGGAGGCACTGGGGGGGGGGGGGGGGAGGGTGAGTGAGGGCGCAGTGCGCTTGTGGGAGGAGGCAGAACTGGGCGGGGCAGAAAGAAGCAGGCCGGAGGTGGGGCATTGCAGGAAGGGGTGGAGTGGGGCAGGGCCTGGGTGGAGCCAGTGAGATTAGAAACTCAGCGCCTATGCTACACTTCTCTGAGGTAGGTCAGTCCTGGATTGTATTCCCAGCTCAACACTAGCCTAGTAGGTGACAAGTCACTCTCATAGGTGCTTCGGTCTTCCCAGCTGTAAAATGGGGATAATGATACTACCCTGCCTTGTAAAGGGCTTTGCCATCAACTGATAGAAAGTGCTATCTAAGAGCCAGGTATTATTATTCCCCTTCATGTTACAGATGTAAACACTGTCAGGCATAGAGGGATGAAGTGACTTGTCCTAGGTGGGAGAGTCCAGGTCCCAGATTCTACTTAGTGCTTCCAAAACTTTTTTTTTATTAGTTAAGCATTCACGGTCCAACTAAGTTGGTACCATCCTGGCACTTCTCTGATAATTTCTGCCGCAGCTGGTGGAACTATCATTAAAAATGTACATCGTTAGCCCTGGTTGTGAAGGAAACTTGTTGACTGCGATTCAAAATGGTGCCATGTGATTCCACAGAAAACAGCCTGAAACAACAGCTCTGAGGGATTTGCTAACTGAGCCCCCTTTCATCTCAATTCCATCGGATTCCAGGGGTGGCAATTTAAATGTCAATATTGTTAATTATTTCACTGCTTATCATTTTATAGCCAAAACATCCAGATTGTGGGTGAAACTTGTAAAAATTGGCACCATCTTTCCCATGCATCCGACTACCAATCATCACTTGCATTTGAACCACAATCTCCTATGTTTGGGCAACCAGGAGCTCATATTTTAAAGGTCAGGGCCTTGTCAGCCAACAAAACCCACAGGTAGCATTGTACCCAAAAAAACAAACAAACAAAAAAACCACAGAAAAAAACACAGACCTGATTACCGTCTCGTAACAAGTATCTCTTCTCTATGACCTGGGGGATGCAATCAGAGAAAGAATTTAGAAGGTGTGGCATGTACATACCATCATAATGTGATTAACACTTTAAAGACATCAACAATTGGGATACTACATTCTCAAATGACAAATTCTGACTACAGACTGCCTGTGCTGGAGGATGCCGTGGAAGCAGTGCCCTCACTATAAGGGGCAAGAGGGAGCAGCTGATATTGCTCTACTGCAAATCCCTATCCCCTCCTTTCCTAAAAAAAAAAAAAAAAATCCTGGCCAAATTCTGGTGTTTGTACGAGAAGGTGATCCCCTGGGTCGCCAATGCCATCTCCATCCCCTCCCAGGGGACCACTAAGTGGCTTGACCAAAGCATTCCCACTTCCAATTTGGCTATTTTCCAGATTTACCCTGACGTTTTTTCTCTGGGGAAGATGGGTGGGAAATAAAGCACTAAGTTTTATTCCCCCAGATTTGTTTTAAACAGGAAAAGCAATGGTGGGCATCTACATTTAGCACTCACTTCAGTGCTAGAAAAGTGCACTGCAAACCCACCAGCCTGCACAGGGACAATGGATATTTGCTAGTGTACTACAACACTTTAAATTTTAGTCCAGTTTCATTGACCATGGTATCTGCTTAGAACAATGTTTCACACAGAATAACTGTTCTCAGGAAATCTCCAACACTGAAGAATAGCTACCCAGTCCCCTCCCCCACCTAGAGATGACAGAATTACAATCCCAGATGTAATCAAATCTCAAGACATCAATTGCAAAGTAAATGAATGAGGAAAAAGACAGAGATGAACATTAAGGCTGGGGAAAAGTCACAGGAGGCTGAAGATGATGATATGAAATCCAAAAAGTCATGAGCCAGCAAGCTGGGGCAAAGTCTCACCCAGAAGTGAGAGGAGTTTCAGTGACAGCAAACCACATGTACACGGTATATGATGCTAGGTTTTACCCCAGTCTAATTGGTTTAAAAAAGGGGTTACAGACACTTATCCCATTTATTCATCACTCTCTCTTCCAAGAGAAAGAGTGTTTCTACGTCCTTGATGGAGGTCCCCTGTATTGCCCTGATATACAGGCAGTCCTTGGACTTATGACACAGTTGGTTCCTGAAAATTGTGTTGTAATGCAAAACGTTGTAACTCGGAACCGCAATCCACTCCATTACAGGACCGAGCGTCTTAAAGTCTAAACCAACGCCATAAGTCGAATCAGGGTGTCAATTCAGAAACCTCATCTGACCTCCTGTACAGCACATGCCATAGAACTTCCTCTACAAATACTTCCTAGAGCAGATCTTTTAGAAAAACATACAATTTTGGTTTTAAAATGGTCAGCAATGAAAAATCTACCATGACCCTTGATAAGCTGTTCCAATGGTTAATTACCTTTACTGTTATATTTATATTTTATTTCCTGTCTGAATGAGCCTACCTGCAACTTCCAACCAGTGGATTGTTATACCTTTCTCTGCTAGACTGAGGAGACCATTATTAAACATTTGCTCCCCATGCACTTATAGACTGTAATCAAGTCACCCCTTAACCTTCTCTTTGTTAAGCTAACTAAATCAAGCTCCTTGTGTCTATTAATGCAAGACATGTTTTCTAATCCTTTAATCATTCTTCTATCTCTCTGAACTCTCTCCATCCTTCTTTGATTGTGGATACCAAAACAGGACCCAGTATTCCAGCAGTGGTTGCACCAGAGCGAAATTCAGAGATAAAATAAAAAGAAAAGGAGTACTTGTGGCACCTTAGAGACTAAAATTTATTTGAGCATAAGCTTTCATGAGCTACAGCTCACTTCATCGGATGCATTCAGTGGAAAATACAGTGGGGAGATTTATATACACAGAGAACATGAAACAATGGGTGTTACCATACACACTGTAATGAGAGTGATCAGGTAAGGTGAGCTACTACCAGCAGGAGAGCCGGGGGTGGGGAACTTTTGTAGTGATAATCAAGGTGGGCCATTTCCAGCAGTTGACAAGAACAACTGAGGAACAGCGGGGGGGGGGGAGGATAAACATGGGGAAATAGTTTTACTTTGTGTAATGACCCATCCACTCCCAGTCTTTATTCAAGCCTATGTTAATTGTATCCAGTTTGCAAATTAATTCCAATTCAGCAGTCTCTCATTGGAGTCTGTTTTTGAAGTTTTTTTGTTGAAGAATTGCCACTTTTAGGTCTGTAATCGAGTGACCAAAGGAGACTGAAGTGTTCTCTGACTGGCTTTTGAATGTTATAGTTCTTGACATCTGATTTGTGTCCATTTATTCTTTTACGTAGAGACTGTCCAGTTTGGCCAATGTACACGGCAGAGGGGCATTGCTGACACATGATGGCATATACCACATTGGTAGATGTGCAGGTGAACGAGCCTCTGACAGCGTGGCTGATGTGATTAGGCCCTATTATGGTGTCCCCTGAATAGATATGTGGACACAGTTGGCAATGGGCTTTGTTGCAAGGATAGGTTCCTGGGTTAGTGGTTCTGTTGTGTGGTTGCTGGTGAGTATTTGCTTCAGGTTGGGGGGCTGTCTGTAAGCAAGGACTGGCCTGTCTCCCAAGATCTGTGAGAGTGATGGGTTGTCCTTCAGGATAGGTTGTAGATCCTTGATGATGCGTTGGAGAGGTTTCAGTTGGGGGCTGAAGGTGATGGCTAGTGGTGTTCTGTTATTTTCTTTGTTGGGCCTGTCCTCAGCTCTCGTTCCCTAATGCCCCTACTCTACTTGCACTACATTCCAGATGATGAAGATGTCATCAATGTAGTGCTTGTCAACAACCTTGATTATCACTACAAAAGTTCCCCACCCCCATCCCAGGCTCTCCTGCTGGTAATAGCTCACCTTACCTGATCACTCTTGTTACCATGTGTATGGTGACACCCATTGTTTCATGTTCTCTGTGTATATAAATCTCCCCACTGTATTTTCCACTGAATGCATCCGATGAAGTGAGCTGTAGCTCACGAAAGCTTATGCTCAAATAAATTTGTTCGTCTCTAAGGTGCCACAAGTACTCCTTTTCTTTTTGAGGATACAGACTAACATGGCTGCTACTCTGAAACCAGAGAAAAATAATCTCTCTATTCAATCTTGAGATTCCTGCTTATGCACCCAAGGATTTGGCCACAACGTTGCACTGGGAGCTCGTGTTCAGCTCTTTATCCGCCATGACCCCAAATCTTTTTCAGAGTCACTGCTTCTCAGAACAGAGTCCCCCCTCCTGTAATTATGGCCTGCAATGTTCCCTCTAACTTTTTACATCCACGTGCGGAATAAATTTGATGTGCACCAATATGGAGGTGATGTGTGGCAGGAGTGGGGCCGAGGGGTTCAGTGTGTGGGAGGGGGCTCAGGGCTGGGGCAGAGGGTTGGGTTACAGGGGGGTGAGGGTTCTGGGGTGGGGCCAGGAATGAGGGATTTGGGAGGGGGCTCAGGGCTAGGGCAGAGGGTTACGGTGCGGGACGGTGAGAGCTCTGTCTGGGGGTGTGCATTCTGGGGTGAGCCTGGAGATGAGGGGTTTGGGGTGCAGGCTGCCCCAGTGCTGGGGCCGGGGGAGAGGCACCTCTCCCTGGCCGTGGCAGCTCCAGGGCTGGGGCGCCTCTCCCCTCTCCAGTCTAGGCCCTTGTGGCTGCGCGCCTGCATGGCCCTTGATAGCCTGCTGTGCAACCGTGCAGCTTAGAGGGAATTTAGGTGGCCTGTATTCTTTGTTCCTAAATATATACATTTAGCCCTCTTAAAATGCATATTGTTTGCTGGCACCCAACTTACCAAGCCATCCAGATCATGATGTATCAGTGACCCACTTTCTGTGTTATTTACCACTCTCCCAATTTTTGCTGCTTCTGCAGTGCTCCTGGCTCAAGGAGCAAAAGGCCAAAATCAGACATCAAATCCAGACTCCAGCCCCCATACCCATTCTGTTCCCATGGGTGAATTTCAAGAAGTGGGAATGATTAGCGGGATAGAACTAGCTAGGAGTCAGGCATAGTGCAGTAGGGACCGACAGAACATTTCCCATTCACCACTTTATTTTTTCATGTTCTGGGCTCCCCATATAACTCAGACAACAAAACTCCATGATTTACACAATCTCTGCTGTCAGAGTCTTCAGTCTCATCTAAAACGTGACTTAGTTAAGTTAAACTAACAAACTCTTTGGCAAGTCTGTAATGCAGACCAGTATTAGATTGAAAAGCTTTTCAGGGCAGGGACTGTCTGTTATATGTTACTCCTGGTGGAATTCTGTGCCAAAAAAAATAAAAATTCTGCACCAAAAAATTAAAAATTCTACACACAATATTTTAAAATTCTGCAAATTTTATTTGTCAAAATAACACTATATAATCGTGCCAGTTTCAATTATTTTGGTAATTTATATCAAAATAGCGTCACCAAGTATGTCTGTAACAATATAGACACACACAAAAAATCCCCCAAAAGTATAGTGTTAAAGAAATCCCTATGATAACTCACTTCCTATTTCTCTGCTCCCTCCCCCGCAGAGCCCAGCCAGGGGGCCAGACACCCACAATCCCTCCCCCACAGAGCCCAGCCATGGCTCGCCCCAGCCCAGGCACGGCTCGCCCCAGCCCAGGCACCTACCCTCCTCCCCCCGCAGAGCCCAGAGGGAGAAACAGCCTGATGCTCAGTCCCAGGTTTGTGTGGAGTTTCCTGCACGCTGCCATCTCCTTCCCTCAGGGCATGTGGGGAACTGCAGCTGCTAAGAACTCTCTACTCTCCCCCTCTGTGTTTTCTATGTGCAAGATGGGTTCTACCAAGTCCAGCAGCCCCTAGTGGCGGCCAGCAGCACCGCAGCCCATTTCTGTGGGTGAAAGGAAAATCTGTGCAAAAAACAATTTCTGCAAAATTCTGCATTGCACAGTGGTGCAGAATTCCCCTAGGAGTAATGTGTATGTATAGCAACTAGCACAACACCTAGCCCTGGTCCATGATAGGGCTCCAAAGTGCTATTGTAATACAAATAGTAAATAACAGTCATAATAATAATTTAAGGGAGATTAGTCTGAGAACTACCCAAAGCCATTTTCACTTGCAATTCCACACAGGATTTGAACCCAGCTCTCAAGAAGTGGCAAGTGAGAGCAGGAGCCCAACTATGCCGTTAGCTCTCAGAATACAGACAGGGTTAATTACATAAAACAAAAACAACAAACGTAATTGAATTTGCATCACCTTATCAAAAAACCTGCTGAGCTTGACAGCATTGGATGAGCCTGCAGCCAGATAGCGGGGATTGGTGCAGTCCTGGAACACACAAAAAGCAACTCATAATTAGGAACCATGTTATGCAACATTCTTTAAGGAGCAAGAAAGCTACTGAAAATAACCAGGTACTCAGCACAACTCTTCATCTTAAACAAAATGTTTTCTCAAGGTGCTTGATTTTTATAGAATGCAAGGACATGCAATGACAGGCCATATTGGTGTCACTTTAAGAACGGATTACCTAATAAGACATAAATGGGTGAAAACCAAGCCACAACAGCTGAAATATTTGGTTTTGCTGCAATTAGTCAACCAGCAGAGGGAATACAAGGAAATCAACAAGCCCCCTTCCCAGAAACATGCAGACATGACCACTGAAGCAAACATGGCAAACCCATACTGACTTCTGTTCCAAAGCCATTTGGAAGGACATGGGGGGCGGGGAAGATATCAGTGACTTCCAAATGGAAGAGGACAAAACGGATTGGGAAATGTTAAAAAAAATAAAAGTTTCACTCTTTTAAATAGGGTTCTACTCACAAGAGGTGGCTTCACCCCACTCCCAAAACTCTATGTTAAAGGGAACTTTAGAAGACCCACTTTCAAATGCAAAATCTAAACTAAGCTGTTTATAACAAGCACCAGCCTAACATTTTTTAAAGGCACAAGAACAGAAACCAGGGGGTCTATCAGTAGTACAGCAAGAGGTGCCCTCCACAGCAGTCATTCCCAACCACTAGCACTGGGGCATCAAGCTCTAACTCCTGGCACTCTAGTCTCTCCTTCCTCCCTTTATGTTGAGTTGCTATGCTAGGCCTCAGAGCACTACTGTTACCCACTTCCCATTTGACTACATGTACTCCTATAACAAAACATGGACTCCTTGTTCTAGGGTTTAGGGAAGCTCAAGCTCCTTTGCAGGCTGAAATACACACAATGGAATGGGTGGTTGTGGGCACAGTTGATGTCATAGTCTGAAGTGGCCTGAGTAGGCTGTGAACCATTTGGCTACAAGCTATGCAGAATGATGTGGCTAAGGTAGCTCCCAGGATGTTGTGCTGAGGAACCAATCAGCTCATAATTCACAACAACTGCAGCATTGTAAGAATACTACGAAAGTAACAAGGGTGCCTAGTAATCAGCAGAAACAAGGAAGCCTTCTTGTTGAGGAAGTCTATGGGAAAGACTCTTTCCTGGCACTGGCTGCAACTTCCAGAAGAAACAATTTAATGATAATGGGAACAGATAATTCTCAGACCAACTAATGATTTTTCCTCACATTAAAATGCAGAAATCATCAATGTGACTGGTGAGACAGAAATCCAGATTCCCTGTTTGTACCACTACAACTGGAGTGCCTCACACCATAAAGTTTACCAACAAAGGAAGTCACTCTGGATGTTATCCTCTTCAAAACCCAAGAGGCGCCAGGAAGCAAATACATCAGAGCAGTTTTCTAATCCATGTTAGAGGAGTAGGTCCTCAGTGCTAAATACAAGACAAATGATTCAGCCACTGATGGGGTTGGGAAACTGAGCCACTTCTCCCCACAAATAAATAAATCAGCCAGGAATTTCTTGTAGAGTCCTGAAGCATCAGCTTTGTAAACATGAACTAGAATTTGACACTTGCCTATTAAAAAAGTGCTGACAATTTTTTTTTAATTGAGCTAGGTGCTAAGGTAAGGTGTTGGTTTTATAGCCCTGGAGACTGAAACCCTCTGTTCCCACAAAAGATAAAGAAGAGGAAGCTTTCCCCATAATGTCCTGCTGACGTGTCTCAATTCTGAACTAAAGACTCATCTCAAAGCATTAAGAGGGAAGTCCAATTCCAAAGCAGAGAAGCAGGCTGAAAACTTCAATACTATATCTGCATTCCCCAGATTTAACTTCAGCCAACCATTATACATCCAGCCACCGATTTTGCCCAGGCAATGGTATAAATATAAATGGGTGTAGTCTGTATGTGCTCACAAGAAAAGTGAGTGGCAGAACCAAGTGACTCCCAATCCCCTAACCCCTAGGCCATCCTGTTGACTTCCCACAACCAGCTCCTTTCTATAACTGAAAGACAGCTACTATTTCTCCACTATGCTAGCAAGGCGTATGGCTAACCAACACTGTAAGCGACCTCAGTGTGACTGACCAGGCAATCACCAGTAGCCTAGTTCCTGTAATTGGGATTGCACAGTTCTCTTTGCTGGAAAGCATCATGCACAGTCAAAGATAAACAAAACTTCTGGCAAAAATACTAACCAGATTAATCTCTTCTGCATTGAAATCCTCAGCCAGGAAAGCTGTTCTGGTCAAAACTTCATTGCGCTTAGTCTCTGGGATCTGGTCCAATTTGGTTCCGATAACCAGCAGCGGAATCTGGTTATCCGCAAACTGTTCACGGTCATAGTCCCTGTGCAGTGAAAAACAGAATAATACAAATATAGATGAATGTGACAGCCCTATCCTTTCCACTCTAGGTGGGTGGGAGATTGTTGGATACTGTGTTCTGACGGCCAAGAGTGTTTATGTCTGGGTCTTGGAGGGTTTCTGCAGTTAAATCACACTGCCTGTTGGGAGATTTAGAGTGGAAACAGATATGGAACTAGTAACTAGCACCTGAGACATGGGCTGAGGCTTTTGTCTGAAGAGGACAGGGTGGAAAGCAGCAGCAGCTAAGAGATGAGCTGGATCACAATGCATGAGCTGGAGAAGAGCAGGAAGGAAATGGCAGCTGAGAGGCTGGTTGAGTCACGCTGTATGTTTGAAAGGGAGAGGAGAAGAAAGGAACCAGCAGCTGGGTTGGGTCAGGGCTCCAGTGTGGGAAAGGAAAAGGCAGAAGTAGCTAGCAGGCTGATGTGACCATGTTACAAATCAGAGAGAAAAGGAAACAAAGGGAGGGTAAAGGTGGATGCGATGCAGAATGCTGCTGCCCACAATCCCACAGTATCGGAAGACACAATGCAGGGCTAGATGGATCATTGGTTTTACCCAGTATGGCCATTCTTATGTTCACACAAACAAAGGAATGATACCATACCACTCCCATCATTAGAGAACTAACCTGACTCCCTATTCATTTCAGGACCAATTCAAAACTCTCCTGCCATAGCTTTGAAACTTTCCATTAATTTGTTTCAACTGGCTTCACAGGCCTTTTCTCTGTCCCACCACATAAACTGGTGAGAGAGCCTTCTTCTTTACAGCCACACAGAATGTGGATTTTGGAGGACAAGCCTCCACCCTGTGTTTTTAAAATAGCAGATGTGTATCTGTCTGTGGTGTGCATATAATTGGGGTTCTGCCCGCCCTCACCCCCATTCCATTTCTCACTCTCATCTGTGTGATTTTTCCGGTTTGAAAATCTTTCCCCTTATACCTGTAACAAGTAACAGGGGAAAACAGCAACAGTTAGATGGCACAGCACTGCTGAAAACATATTCTTTAGCAAGGCCCCAAAAAATCCCACTAAAGAAATCTGCAAGATTTAGTGAGTTTCATTACTCCTCACACAAAAAAAATCAAGGTAGGACATGGAAACAGCCACATTTTCATGAGGATTCCTGCTAGATGGCCCTGAATGCCACAAAGCAGCCATGGAAAACTTTGAGGTAGCAGGAAATGTACCTGTTCCCACATAAGCCTTAACAAATATGGAAGGAGCAATACAGAGACATGCTCCCCTGACTCCACGCTACTCCCAGAAAACCCAAGGATCTAGCAACAGTGGATCTGGAGATGGAATAGCGGTACCATTTCTCTTCCACAGTTACATAGCTCTTCTCAGCCATCCCAAGTACACCCTAGCCTGAGAATTCTGCACTTGGTCAAACTTCCCGTGGATATCAAGTGGCCCTAGTGATAAGTGATGAAGAGTAAATGTGACAGCTGGAGTCATGTGTCTGATGCTGTGTGCATGTTGTACACTCACCCATTTGTCACCAGCACTCCAGTTGGAGCCACATCTCGGTTAAGTGCTTCCAATGACCATCGATACAAGTTTTGGGAGGACTTCTTGTTCGTTAAATCATGCACTAATATTATGCCTAAATAGAGAGTAAAGACAAGACATTCCTTAATCATAAGATATTTTCCTAACCTCACCTATACAGGATTCACAGACCAGGATGCTCTGGAACCGAGAGAGCCTCACATGGAGTCTGGCTCAAAACATTAGTAAGGAGGAGCTGTTTGGTACGACTTTAAATTGTCTTGTAATTATGGAGACATGGTTAAAGGTAAGGAGTACTTGTGGCACCTTAATGTGACCTGAAGCAAGAGAATGGAGGTATTGGTTTTGTGCCCTTTTTTTTGCTTTTTAATGGTGTATAAAGAAGGGCTAAAAGAACCTCCACCCTTTTTGTTTTAACCTTGGTTGTTTTTTTAACTTTAGAAGTATCAGGAATGCCAATTTTTGTCTTGTCTTTTTCTTAGGCATTTGAGTTAAAAAGGCATAACAAAAATCACAGAGTTTTAAACAATGTATCTAAAAATCCTCTTCCTTCACAATGCATTAAGTTGCAATTGTTTTACAGCCAAGGCTTGTAGCCCTGCCCATTATGAAGATTACCTGACAGTTTCCTTTATAAGACCCTGTTTTCAGTTGCTTATAATTTTGCCAAACTATAACCATTTGGGCTGAATTTTTCCATGCTGGGCGTTTGCCTCAGGCTGAATGTAGAATAAATTTTGAATAAGTTCAACCAATTTCAGTAATTTCCAAGAACAAGGCTAGAGAAAATATGTTGTTTTGCCCATGTTAAAAAATACCTGGTGAACTTTTCTTTGAACAACTCTAGTGCCCGCACGCTTTGGAGCAGGAACTTGCAATTTGGAAGGGATGTGCCTTTTGTCATTCTTGTGAAAATCTGCCCAAAGCTGGCTATACTATAAGCCTCTGAAAAAAAACAAAAACAAACCCACCCCAACCCATAGTTCGCACATACTCCACAAAGACTTCTTAAATTTTAGTAGCTAAATTCCCTGACGATTTCATCCACACAGGGCATGCATGAGCCTAGGCTGAGCAGGACCCTTCCCCGTAATTGCAGCTCTAGACTGCTACAGGCTGGGTCCATGTCTGAGCACCAGAACTGAGCAGGGAGCCTGTCTCTCCTGGGATTTCAATGACCCTCCTGCTGGCCACAGGCAGCATGGAGGAGGAAGCTGCTTGATTTAAATGCACGGGGGATACAGGACAGACTTTCGGGGGAAGGGTGTGGGGGGAAGTAAATTGGGACTAGGAGCCTTGATGTGGGTGGAAACAGACTGGAGCATGGTAGGAGGGGAAATGGAAACTGGGACTGAGAGTTCAGATGTGGGGACCAGAAGGAGACTAGGATTAGGAGCCAATGAGGAAAGGAATGGGGAGACAGAAGTTGGGGGGAGGGAGACAGACTGGAGGAGGAACTGGCTGGACAAGAAGTCAGGGGAAAGGTGATACTGAGATTAGACAAGGAGCTGGGGAGGAAAACTGGGACTGGGAGCCAGTGGATACAGGGAATGTGCATGGGGGAGAGGGGTCAGTGAGACAGATCAGATGAAGAGCCAGGAGATGGAGAAATGGAAACCTGCTTGGGGACAAGGAGCTGGGGTGTACAATTAAGGTAACTAGGAACTGCTCGGCAAGAAGTCTGTGACTGGAAGCAAAAACTGGGACCATTCCTCTGCTGTCAGCAAATATCTGTGAAATCCACTGGCAAAGTACCCCATCCTCCTCTAGTGCTGGTCCACACAGAGGAGAATAACCTACTACTGCTATAAATTACTCCATTAGTTCAAGTGGCAGAACTCTGCAGTTGATCTAAAGGTTCCAACCTGCTCAAGACCCATGGGGGTGTAAATATGCCACATGATGAATTTTCTGTTTTTCAGTTGTTCTTTTTAAATTTAGAAAGTTACACACAAAAAACTGCATTAAAAACATAATTAATAGCATTACTTTGGGGGGAAATTCTAAGGCCTGTGGTATACAGTAGGGCTGACCAGATGATCACAGTGGTCCTTTCTGGCTTCAGAACCTATGAATATTTATGGAAGTTACAAAGTCAAGGACCCAAAAGTTAAGAATTGTCAGAATTAAAGTTGCCTGTGCAATCATAATTTAGCCCCCTTGTGCACATGAATTATGATACAGTCTTCAATTACATGATCACATACTGTTTGTTCCACAGGATCCCTGCCTGATTCAGTTCTCATGAAGGACCTTCTCTGAGGGTGAAGCAGGACTGTACAGTGATGGAGACTATTGTCTGTTGGGCCCCTGCTTCATTTGTTGCAGAAGCCTGGAAGGTGTGTGGTGAATTAGGCAAGAGATTGCAGGAAGAGACAGTATGGTCTCATAGTTAAGGCAGTTGATGCTGCCC
Organism: Caretta caretta; assembly: GCF_965140235.1. Classification (NCBI taxonomy): domain Eukaryota; kingdom Metazoa; phylum Chordata; order Testudines; family Cheloniidae; genus Caretta; species Caretta caretta. Next base: position 207,245,808 of record NC_134206.1, read on the forward strand.
TGAGAACTGGACTCTAGCTCTGCCTCTGTTACAGAGTTCCTGCGTGGTACTCAGCAAGTCACTTAACCAAACTTTTCATAAGTGGTTATTAAGGCATGTGTTCCTCACGTTCTGGGTGACCGAAATGAGTTCTTGGGGTCTGATTTGCAGAAGTGCGGGGCATTCACAGCTGCAACTCAAGTCAATGGGAGCTGTGCTTTGAACATACTAAGTGCTATGTAATTCGAAGTACTCTGAAAAAATCAAGTCCTAGGGATCTCCAACTGGGCAAAATTATTGGATATTTTTTACCTTAATCTCACCGTATTTCAGTTCCCCAGCTGTGCAATGGGGATATTAATACCCGCTTGTCTCAAGAGTGTTGAGAAAATAAATTCATTAATGTTTGTGAAGCACTCAGATATGTGTGATATCTGTGATGAACACCAAAGAAAAGCACACGAAGAAATAAATAATTCAGTCTTCAGAGCAGAGTTTGAATAGCATGGAGTAAATAAGGCCTATGGCCACACGTTGAACAATGAGAAAAAAATAAAATATTGAATAGCTGCTCACTAGGTAAGCACTGTCCATTCTACACCGTGAATGAGCCAGGAGTCCTGTAGAAAAAATAAAAGGAGTACTTGTGGCACCTTAGAGACTGTTTCCATGGTATGCATCCGATGAAGTGAGCTGTAGCTCACGAAAGCTCATGCTCAAATAAATTGGTTAGTCTCTAAGGTGCCACAAGTACTCCTTTTCTTTTTGCGAATACAGACTAACACAGCTGTTACTCTGAAACCTGTCCTTGTAGAAAAAATAGTACATGATCATGTAATTAAAGACTGTATCATAATGCATATGCACAAGTGGGCTGAATTAATGTCGCACAGGCAACCTGAATTCTGGAATTTCCTAACGTCTGTGTGCTTGACTTTACAACCTTAAAAAATAGTCTTTTTTTAACAGCTTTTAATATGTAATAATATATACGTCCTCATACTCCCAAAAATTCTCCATTCTTCCATAGAGTGACAGAGCAGACAAGACCTGATTTTCTACAGTTAAAGAAAAACCTTTCAGCCTTGCTTCATACATCACAAAGGGCAAAACCCCAATTTTTCATTAGCAGATCATTGTTAAGGTCGCAATCACATTTCCACAATAAGCTGCTCCCTTTTTGCCCCCAAACTCCTAAAAAGTCTTTTACAACTCCAGAAAAATGTGGGAGTTTGGGGATAGAAGAGAATTTTCCCCAAAATAAGAGGTGAATTTACCATAACTCAGAATCAGCTGGGTCATCAGAAAACGATGGGCTGGATTTTCCAGTCTGCTACATTCACTTTATGCAGCAAAAGGTGAACATATCCTGCTGGATATTCCTCATGGTGAATTCCCCTTGTGTAGGGGGAATCTCTTGTGCAAAAGAGATGGAAGTGGCAAAACCACCTCCTTCATCTGCTCTGCCACCCTCTCCTGCCTTTCACAGTTTACCAAATGGCTGGTAGAGACAAGCATAAATAAGATTTCCTGTATTTAAAAAAGTTAAGCTTCTGGTCCTTTTCCTTGCCAAGATCCTTCAAACTGTAAACTCTGTGGTACGAAAAATTACAGGCCAGTATCAATAGTTGTTCTCTTGTCAGACACCCAGATCTCACAGCTGGAGCTCCTCCTTCAATAAGCAATTCCTGGCAGCAGCCAGCACCTTTTCCATCTCTCAACCTCCTGCCAAAGCAGACAAGTACTTGTGGAATGCCCCTAGGTTTCTCCAGAATTATTTAATTAAAAACGAGTAGAAAGCACTGCACACCCACATGCACACAACATCATGCTATGACTTTTCCATTTGTTCACAACATAAGCTCTACAATCCACAGCTGTGGAAAGCTTCTTTCATGCGTGTTCATCTGATCTCCCACAGACCTCACCCATCTTACACACTAACATTATGCCACCTTTCCATCAACACACCTGCCAGTACTCCAGGACCATGCTACAAAGGACCTTTCCCACCAGTGCCAGACAGGATCAAACAGAGTTGTTCCACCCAGATATTTGGCAACCTTCTCTCTATCCAGTGAGGCCCACTGCACAAGTCCATTCTCCTGGGAAGAACTACTCAAAAAAAGTATAGTACAGAGACATGAAGCCTGATACAAGAGAGACCCCTACTGTGATGGGTTGGCCCCCGCCGTCCAGGGTGCCACCTGATGTGCTGGGGTCCCACTGAGCCCACCAGCCTGGATAATCTTTACTCTATGCTGCTGTGACAGGCTCTCAAGCCCCCTTCCATCATGCACACAGGTAGGGACACACCCAGCTGTAGAATCACACAGAGTTTGCAATCAGCTGTGTGTGGGAGGACTCAGCTAAGGGAATTGCCCAGCACTCTGGTGCATACCCCCCCGGAGTGTAACCCAGAATTATATTGTCTTGCGCTTTATAGAGATTTATATAGCATAAGCTTATGCAATTTGCCCCCTCCCTCAATATGGAGGAAGATACGCACAGCTTTATGCCTCCCCCAGTCATGAACTGCACAAACTGGGTTTTGGAATAAACAAAAAACTCATTAACTAGGAAACGTAAATTTTAAGTGATTACAAGGGACAACAACAGAACAAAGCAGATTACTGAGCAAATAAAACAAAAACACACAAACTAAGCTTAATACACTAAAAAATACTAGCTACAAATAATAATTTCTCACCCTAAACATTGTTTCAAGTAGGTTGCAGAGTTTCTTGAAGGTAAACTGCACTGCTTGCAGCTTAAATCTCCAGGGATTCCTTTTACATGCTGATCTGTCTGGCCTGGGCTCAACCCCTACCTCCCCCAGCTTAGTTCCTTTGTTTCTTCAGGCATTTTCAGCAGTCTTCCTTCTTGGGCAGGGAGGCAGTGGAGAAGAGCCAAGATTAACTCCCTCCCCAGCCTTAAACAGGATTTGCATGTGGCGGGAATCTTTTGTTTCCCAGTTTTGACCTCCCTTCCCATGGAAACGTAACAGCATTTCAAGAAGGTATCAGGTGACATGATCACATAACCCTGCAGTGTCAAAGCAGCATCCCAGAAAACTTCTCAGGAAGGAGGGAGATTAGTATCTTTAAAGTTCTATTATCCTTCCCCATGGCCCATCCAGGCTGATTGCCTACTGTCTGGTGGGCATTCCCCAAGTACACACACAGTTGTAATTGTTACATACTCAATATTCCTAACTTCAGATACAGAAATGATACAGGCATACGAATTGGCTAATCACATTCAGTAAATCATAACCTTTCCAATGATACCACACATGACCCATCTTAGTTATGCCATATTCATATCATAATATTTCTATGAAGATTATGGGGCGTAGAGTTATACCTACCACCTATTGACTGTTCAAAACCCATCACCTGTCCACAAACCAGCAGATGCAACAAAGCCACAAGGACTCAAGTTGAAGCTCATTAACACCAGACCTGGCGTAAACAAACAGCAAACTACAGACACTTCAGCAATGAAGCACCCAATACTGCCTGCATAATCAAGGCCTGGATGGCTTAAACTGCAAGCCCAGTGCGCCTGAATCTGAAGTTTTTCTGCCCATCATAGGTCCAGAAAGGACAAGAAGTCAGGACTGCATTCATCTTCTCTTCTCATATCAAATCCAAGAGGCGCCTCAGTCAGACAAAGTCAATGGAATTCATTTGTCTGATGATCTAAACCAGGGTTGGGCAAACTTTTTGGCCTGATAGCCACATCAGGGTTGCAAAACTGTATGGAGGGCAGGGTAGAGAAGGCTGTGCCTCCCCAAACAGCCTGGCCCCTGCCCCTTATCCAACCCCTCCCACTTTCTGCCCCCTGACTGCCCCCCTCAGAATGCCCGACCCATCCAACCCTCCCCCCGACTCCTTGTCCCCTGACTGCCCCCTCCCGAGACCCCCCGACCCTAACTGCTCCCCTGGGACCCCACCCCCTATCCAACCCCTCCTGCTCCCTGTCCCAACTGCCCCCTGGGACCCCGCTCCCTATCCACACCCCTGCTCCCTCACATGACCCCTGGGATTCCCACACCTATGCAACCCCCTGTTTCCTAACCGCCCCTCCCCGAACCTCCACTCCATCCAAGCGCCCCCTGCCCCCACACCATGCCGCTCAGAGCAGCATGTCTGGCCGCTGTGCCATCTGGCTGGAGCTAGACATGTTGCTGTGCTACCCTGCAGGAGCGCGCAACCCCGCCATCCAGAGCACTGCCGCGCGGCGGCGTAGCTGCTGGGGAAGGGGGACAGCAGGGGAGGGGACAGTAGGAGTATCCTACCCTGCAGGAGCTCATGGGCTGGACAGGACGATTCCGCGGGCCACAGTTTACCCACGTCTGATCTAAACCATAGCCAATGCTAATATAGCTTTCATGTTCATTTACAGACCACCAAAAACTAAAGGTTTCATAAAGGAGCTGACTGCTACTTTATCGAGAGTGGTGTTGAAATACCTCAGACTTTTGAGGAGACTTCAACATCTTTCAGTTGGAAAAGCCCAAACTTTCATTTCCTCATTTGCTTCTCTATGACACCTGCAGTCTAACCTACATAGGGTGTCACATCCTGGATTTGGTGTTGGAGAGGACATGCTGTATTTTCATATCTAACAAAGAGGCTGAATCCCTGTGTGACTGGTTTGGTCACAGAGACTCCCCTCGAGACTGTCACTCGATGAGCTAGGATACCACTGAGAACAACCCTCCTGCCAGAACAGGGGCCCCTCCACTCCTGTCTTGCTGAGTTAGACTCTCCAGTCAGCTCCAGCACAGACCCAGAGGTTAGACGCCTCCTCTCTGCAGTTCACTGAAACTGAGATTCGCTCAGCCCAGGGGCTTCTCAGTTAACAGGGACTTTCCCAGCACGCAGTGTTCAGCCTTTCTTGGAGCCTAAACCCCAAATAAATCTGTTTTACTCTGTATAAAGCTTATACAGGGTAAATTCATAAATTGTCCACCCTCTATAACACTGATAGATATGCACAGCTGTTTGCTCCCCTGGGTATTAATCACTTACTCTGGGTTTATTAATAAACACAAGTGATTTTATTAAGTATAAAAAGTAGGATTTAAATGATAACAGACAGAACAAAATAAGTCATCAAGCAAAATAAAGCAAAAACACGCAAGTCTAATCCTAAAACATTAAGAAACTGATTACAGGTAATATCTCACTCTCAGAGATGTTTCAATAAGCTTCTTTCACAGACTAGACTCCTTCCTAGTCTGGGCCCAATCCTTTCCCCGGTACAGTCCCTGTTAGTTCCAGCAGACATCTCAGGTAGTAAGCAGGGGGTTTCTCATGAGTGGCAGCCCCCTTTGTCCTGTTCCATCCCCTTTTATAGCTTTGGCACAAGGCGGGAATCTTTTGTCTGTGCTTGTCCCCAGCCCCGCCTCATCAACAGAAAAGTACAAGTATTAAGATGGATTCCAGTATCATGTGACATGGTCACATATCCTGTGAGACCACAGCCGCCATTCTTCCTGGACTGGCCCACATGTACACAGGAAGGTTTGAAAGTAAACAGAGCCATTTACAGTTCACTGATTCTGAGTCACCCTTAATGGCTTCCACTTAATATATTTACATCAGTAATGCAAGTTTATATCTTATTCTCCTAACTCCAGACGTATAAATAATACATACAAACAAATAGGATGAACACACTCAGTAGATTATAAGCTTTGTAATGATACCTTACAAGAGACCTTTTGCATAAAGCATATTCCAGTTACATCATATTCACATTTATGAATATATTTTCATAAAGCATATGGAGTGCAATGTCTCACCCTGCTTTAAGGGCAAAAAAAATCAACTAAATCTTAACTACAGAACCCTGACTGGTACCTACATAATAAATAAATAAGGATCCCCATACAATTTTCCTCCCGGGCAGAGGAAGAGAAAAATAATGCTAAGAACCATACGTGACAGATGACGATCACATTGCTTAAGGTACTACTGATTAGCACTCAGATACCATGATAAGGAATATAGATTAAGAACCTGAATAAAATAACATGTTTGGGACAAAATTTTCGGAAGTGGTCATTAACTTTGGTTGCCTCAAATTTTTCAGTGAACACTCCTACTCTGTTTCCAACAAATGCATAAAATAATGAGATACAGGACATGAAATATCATATTACACCTCTACCCTGATATAACGCGGTCCTTGGGAACCAAAAAATCTTACCGTCTCATAGCTGAGACTGTGTTATATCGGGGTAGGCAGAGGAACCGCTCCCCACCCCAGCTCATCTTCGCTCCGCCTCCTCCTGAGTGCGCCGCCACCGCTCTGCTTCTCTCCCACTCCCTTCCAGGCTTGCTACACCAATCAGCTGTTTGGCGCAGAAAGCCTGGAAGGAAGGGGGGAAGAGAAGCAGAGCAGCAGGAGCGCGCTCAGGGGAGGAGTCGGAGGCGGAGCGGAGGTGAGCTGGGGCAGGGAGCAGTTCCTCTGCACCCCCCCTTACTTGCTGCGGCCTCCCAGCCCCAGCTCACCGCTGCTCCGCCTCCTCCCACAAGCGCGCCGCAGCTCCGCTTCTCCCCCTCCAAGGCTTGCCGCACCAATCAGCTGATTGGTTGGGAGGGAGGAGAAGCGGAGTTGCGGCGTGCTTGTGGGAGGCGGCGGAGTTGAGCTGGGGGCCCGCAGCAAGTAAAGCGGGGGGCACGTGCAGAGGAACTGTTTGCGGTAACACAAAATTCGGATATAATGAGGTAAAGCAGCCCTGCTCCCCGGAGCGCAGCTTTACCAAGTTATATCCGAATTCACGTTATATCGGACCACATTATATTGGGGTTGAGGTGTATTCCAATTAGCACCTTCCTTTTTTCTCCCCGACTTGAATTTAAAGGATGATGTTTTATGAATTACATGGATATAAATCAATGTTTCAAAGCTAGGATACCATTTTCCCAATGATATAAAGTATTAATTTCTACCTGTAGGTGGTTGTGAGATTCAGCTGTTAAAAGTTATTTTGCAGATGAAGTGAAAAAAGGCATGATGGTAATCAGAATGTTTTATGGGACAATATCTCACAGTCTGCCAGGGCTGGAAATACTTGGCAGGACTAGCGCAAATGATTTTACGACCAATAAATTTTTCCTAGCATAGGTCCTGAACCAGCCAATGGAAAAGAAAAGATTTAAGTCCCTGTACATTTATGAGGCGTGGAAGAGTGAAACATGTCTTCATTACTGCACGCATAGCCTGAGGTAACCCTACTGAAGTTTCAAAGACCCCCTCTTGTGTTAGTTCTGAAACACAGGAAGGCTGAAACAGAGTGAGATACTGGATTCTGCTCATTTGCAGATCATTACTCAGAATCGTTTTCCAGCTCACAGCTGGCTCCACACAGATATATTTGACTTAAGAAATCTATGAATTCTTTCCTAATTTTTTTCCTTTTTTAAGTGCAGATATCATAATAAAACCAGCAAGACCTGGGTGAATCCTGATTCAAAACCAATAGTGACATATCACAAGAGAAAGCAGTCGGAAACAAAAATGGATTTACACCAAACATACTTTACCATTCACAGAGTTGTAAAACACTGCCCGTGTGCTTTTCACGCTACTAGCACTGCCCACTGAACCGCCAACATCCCACAACTCGATGTAGTAGGTCTTCTCTTCTGGGGTCCCCTCTTTGTAGTCGTGAATCTGGGGGGGGAGGGAATCCATAAATAATCACAGTATCAATTGCAGAAGGTGATCCACACAATGCTGACCTCAGCTGGAAGGGCAAAAATTCCCAGTGTTGGAAAAGTAACTTTTAAATCAGAGTACTGGAATCAAGTCACAGTGTACTGTGAGGCTATCAGATCTCATCACAAACTACACATGTCTGGGCCAGGTTAGGAGACCTGCAATGGATACCACGGGTGCTTCAAGAAGCAGTCTTACTGAGCCAGTAGAAGGCCTTCTTCCTTCAGAGATATTGGTGAACCTAAATCCTCACTGTGTTGCTTAGGGGCACTCTGCTGCTAGAGCAGATGAAAAAAGTGAGGTTCCGACCTCCTGTGGTCATTAAAGGACACATGGTAATAGTAGTACGATTAAGATTAGCACTGGTGTCCTGGCAAAAGTCCAGATCTAGTTATCTTCTGCCTCTCTAAATTCTCCCTGAAGTTTCAATTGAATTCAATATCCATAATTTTTCCTCCTAAAGTCTGATGCGTAGTTTTGCTGTGCACTTATTAAAAACAAATGCCAGATTTCTTTTCCCAAAAAGTTGGAAATGGGCTTTGGGATCCTTTGGAATGAAAGATGCTGTTCAGACATTAAGACAGTATCATCGCTAGCCTCAGGAAAAGCATGACACCTTGGAAAAAATGAAATATACAATAGACGTGGAAGGGGATGTTTCTCTCCATGTCATGCAGATGGTTGCTCATCACTGAAAACTTCCTCATAAATTTCTAGATTACCCAAGCTATTAGCGTCTGCTCTCAGCGCCTGTTAAAAAAAGGCAGCATTTCAGACATCCTGCTCATTAATGACATGAGCAAAACATTCTTACATAATATAAACAAATGAAATTCAATCTTTTTCTTTTATATGTTTGGAAGGCAGCATGAGTGTGGAATTAAGCTATATGTGGCAATTGATTTCCAGGGAATTTTGAAGAGTTTAGTTTAATTTATTCACCTACTGATACGGAGTTCACCACTCAATGAACAGTAGTAACAATACAGTTATATCCACTATAATATGATGTTTCTATAATGGACACATATCTAGGATTCTTTAGAGGGTACCATTGTAAAGCCCAATTTTTGCAAGCAAAAATGCTCAATGTATAATGAGAATATCTTACCTTCCTTTACCACCTTTTATCCCAAAGGATCCCAAAGTGTTAAACAATTTACATACATCATCACTGAAATGCAGCTACCTAGGAGGTGGAGGGCAGCTGTCAGTTCATTATAGGTAAGTGAGAGAAGAGGAAATTTTAACCAAAGACACCAGGTAAACCCCTTCCACTAAGAAAATGCCATGATATCCTTTAATGTCGATACAAAATAGACAAGACTTAAGCATAAGTATTTAAGATATCATTTGAAAGACCCACTTACAGTAAACTTAATTTAGAGGCCTTGGAAGTATCCTGCTGAGATCTGAACCTGTGACTCTAGAGAGAACTGCCCACAGTGTCAGAGGTTAGATGGTTCATTTCTTCTAATTTTTGAAGCACAGACACACTATGCACTACAAGTTTAGAAAGTTTCACCTACTCGGACATCCACTGAGCAGCCCACAGTCCAAGATGGGTTTCCCAACACCTGGTTTTGGCACAACAAATGAACAAGTGAAGACTTCCCAACACCTGAAAAAACAAACATAAATTGAAGCTGCATAGTTGACAATGCATGATCTTTACATTTACCAGTGATACCAAAATAGGAGTATAGTTAAGACTCAAGAGTGAGGATAGCGTAATCTTAGATCAATTGAACAGGCTGGAATAATCTTGGCAAATCTGGCAAAAAGGCTCCGCAGTGGAATTCTAAATATAACACATCTTAGTATAAAATGATGCACTTGGGTAGAAATAGTATTGATGCTAAGTATAGATTAAACGGCAATGAACTAATTACTATAACAAAGGGTAGTGACCTAGATGTATTGTTAGACATCTATGTCTATGTGTGCAGCAGCAGTAAAGAAAATATTGGTGATAGGAACACGATGGGTATCTCTACATTGGAGTGGAAGGTGAAATTTCCAGCTCAGGCAGATGTACATGTGCTAGCTGACTGAGCTAGTGTGCTTAAAAATAGTAGTATAACTGTGGTTGCACGGGCTGTGGGAACCACTAGTTGCCTCAAGCACAATCCCGTCTGAAGCTCTAGATATTTAACCAGGGTGGCTAGCCCATCCTGCTGCCTGTACAGCCTCAGGCTACACTATTTTTAGCACACCTACCTGAACTGGAAATCACATCTCCAGCTCCACTGTAGACATACCCTATAAATACTGAGGTTTGTAAAATGAAGGATAATAGTATACAGGCTTTTGTCAAGAGGAATACATAAGTCTGAAAACAGTGTGCTATTGCTTATATAGAAATGGGTAAGTCACATTTGAACCATAGTATCTACTGCACCCTATTTGAAAAAAATCTAACTGAATTGGAGAGAATGCAGCGTTAGGCAACTACAATAGTAAAGGATTAGTGGGTGTTAAATAGCAGTGAGAGTGATAACACTGGGGGAGGACAATGAAGAAGGGACATGATTAATATATTTAAACTAAGTTATTCTAAAATTAAGCTTACTTTTAAGAATTTACACCATGCTCATCATTCATGATATCTGGTAACTTAACATAGGTCATAGCTTAACAATCTACTTGAAATTTCTGGACAGACCAGAACAAGACAAAAGAGAATTTTATAAAGGAATAGTGAAGAGTTGGAATGGATTTTCAGTCAAAAATTGCAAAAATATGTTTAAGCAAAAACTGGATGACTATGGAACATATAAAATTAAAAGCATAATTAGTTACTTTTATACTTGATAGTGGCTGTTGTACATCCCCATCCTCTGGTTGTTCCCATGGTTTTTGTTGGTTTGTTTGAGTTTCTTTTGCTTGGAAAGGTTTGTTCTCCTCTGACTCAAAGAATTATATATTTTTTTAATTTTTTTTTTTTTTGGGGGGGAGAGTGTGTCATTAAACCATTCCAGATATTCTAATGGCCTTCATCTGGTCTTATATGACTACGTAACAATATATGTAGTGGAACCTTTGGAAACTAGAATGATACGATTTTATTTCTTACAGTAATTCTCATTTGCTACCCAATCCCATTAGACCTGGCTTCTTACTGAAGACTTGACTTGTAAAAGCGCTTCCTACCATAAGAAGTTAAACCATAGTATCAGAACACACCTGATACAGCTAGCCAATTGCTGCACCCTTCCATAGGGAGATCATGAAACTAACAGCAAAAATAACGAGGCATCCTTGTGGCACCTTAGAGACTAACAAATTTATGTGGGCATAAGCTTTCGTAGGCTAGAACCCACTTCATCAGATGCATGGAGTGAAAAATACAGGAGTAGATATAAATACATGAAAAGATGTGAATTGCCTTACCAAGTGTGAGGTCAGTCTAATGAGACAATTCAACAGACAGCAGGATACCAAGGGAGGAAAAATAACTTTTGAAGTGGTAATGAGAGTGGCCCATTTCAGACAGTTGACAAGAAGGTGTGAGTAACAGTAGAGGGAAATTACGATTGGGGAAATTAGGTTTAGGTTTTATAATGACCCTGGTCATTATTCAGGCCTAATCTGATGTCCACTTTGCAAATTAATTCCAGTTCTGCAATTTCACATTGGAGTCTGTTTTTGAAGTTCTTCTGTTGAAGAAGTACCACTTTTACGTCTGTTATTGAGTGACTAGGGAGACTGAAGTGTTCTCCGACTAGTTTTTGAATATTATGATTCCTGATGTCAGATTTGTATCCATTTATTCTTTTGCATTGAGACTGTCCGGTTTGACCAACGTACATGGCAGAAGGGTGTTGCTGGCACTTTCTTCAACAAAAAAACTTCAAAAACAGACTCCAACGTAAAACTGCAGAACTGGAATTAATTTGCAAACTGGACACCAGCAGATTAGGCCTGAATAAAGACCAGGAGTGGTTGGGTCATTATAAAACCTAAACCTAATTTCCCCAGCCCTAATTTCCCTCTACTGTTACTCACACCCTCTTATCAACTCTCTGAAATGGGCCACTCGCATTACCGCTTCAAAAGTTATTTTTTCTCCCTTGGTATCTTGCTGTCAATTGAATTGTCCCATTAGACTGACCTCACACTTGGTAAGGTAATTCACATCTTTTCATGTATTTATACCTACTCCCGTATTTTCCACTCCATGCATCTGATGAAGTGGGTTCTATCACAGGAAAGCTTATGCTCCAAATAAATCTGTTAGTCTCTAAAGTGCCACAATGACTCATCCTTGTTTTTGCTGATACAGACGAACACGGCTACCACTCTGAAACCTGAAACTAACAGGATTCTTCTGGCGATCATGAGCTCAGTCAAAGGACGCACTAAGAAAAAGCCAATCTGGAAACGCATGTACTTAGTGAAGGGTGGGAACAAGCGGCTGTTCTGAAGGTGAGGATGAGGACACAGCAGGGCAAACACGATAGGAAGGCCGAAGGAGTTTCGACTGTCCGGCCCAACTCTCACCCCTTTTTCACTTTTACAGGAAGTCTCCTTTGGGGCTGGAATTGCCCCCGTTTACCTTCAGGGCCCAAAGGGTCCGCGCGCCAGGGCTGTTGCCAAGACACGTGCGTCGGCCGCCGCGTCAGAGCCTGGTCACGTGGCAGGTCCCGACGCGGTTCGGCAGCGGCGACTCACACCACCCGCGGCGCGAGCCGGGTGCCGCTGGCCTGGCGTAGGGGGGAGGGCGGGGCCGAAGGGAACCGCTCCGGGGAGGAGCGGTCCCCGCTGCCCGCGTGGCGCTGGGACACTCGTTCACGCGACAGGCGGAACCGCCCCTGTGCGGGTGAGGGGGTGGGGAGGACCCTCACTCAGTCACTCACCTGAGTCCCCCAGCACCAGCACCTTCACCCTGTCTAACGCAGCCATTTTACCCTGCCTAGCAACACAGCCTCACACGGCACCGCCCCTTCCCGGCGCAGCCGATCATAACCCCCTCTTCTCGGACCATTCACTCAACCAATGGGCTGTCCTCTCTCTCCCGCGCACCACTATATTGCCGTATTCGCTTTTGATTGGCACATGTGGGTCGAGGCGCTCTTCCGAGAGCGATTGGTGCGCCGCCCTGTCAATCCCCTTCTCAGCCGAGGATTGGGCAGCGGCTCCCCGCTCTCCCTCCCGCTTGGTTGGAGCCGATCTCCTCGCGCCCTGGCGAGGGTGGGTCGCCTCGTGTGTCCGTCACAGGGGTGCGCCGCCGGGGCGGCCCGGCGGAGTGATACCATAGGTGTGCGCCGAGGGCTGTGTATGACGTGAGGTGACGGAGTTGCCGAAAGCGCCGCCTGGAGACGAAGCCAGCCCGGAGCGGCCGGCAGGTCAGTCCCGTGCCCCAGCGCGGGGGGCGGCTGCTGCTGCTGCTCCCCCCCGCGCGCTGCCCCCGGGCACGCGGGGCGGCTTGTGCTGAGATCTTGGGTTCCCCGCTCCCGGCGCCGTCGCCGACGGTTGGCTCCAGGCGGAGGCGCCCCCCCTCCTCCCTCCCCGGACGGCGCTGCCGGGGGAGCGGGGCCGCGTCGTTCTCTGGCTTTTAAAGCCGGACCGCGGCGCGCGCGGGGAAGGGGGTTAAACGGCGCCGGGGCATCCTCGGGCTGCCGCGGCCGCCCCGCGAGACGCGCCACGTGCTTTGTGCGGGGCTGGCCGGGCTCTCTGCGGGGAGCGGGCTTCGGCCCAGTGTCCTCGCAGACCCCCGGCAGACCCCACTCCCCCCTTTGGGCCCTATTGATGCCGTGCTCATCATCAGTCCTGCCCGCGTCTGCTGGCCGGTGAACTCTGCCTTGCATCCGGCTCCCCCAGCTCATGAATGTTTTGCGTGGGGGGACTGATCGCTTTCATACCCGATCCTTTCCTAGTCTCTGGTTACACCTTGTTGTTGTAGAGACGTTGCTGAGTCGTTCCAGACCCAAGATGTAGGCGTTTCGTTTTAAAAATACAAAAAAAATTGCATCACAGACATGGAAAAAGCAGCGGGATGGGAGGGAAGGCATAGTGGGGATAGAGAAATTATACAAGGGGATCTAGGCTGGGCGACTAGAATCATGAACTGAAAACTCGGAGATTCAGGTTAGGAAAAATTCAGCTAATATAGTTGGGGGAGGGGAATAATCAGAAACAATACACAATAGGAGGAAGGAATGCCATAAAAGACCACGAGGCAGTGATAGAAAGCAAGGGAGACATAAGTTTGCAGTATGATGTTGCTGCAAAAATGAACATCTTGGATTCCAAATGATAGGACTTACCCCTCTCTCTAGCTAGTTCTTGTGGTTGGTACAGTCTCCCTGATTGGAGTAATGGCATGAAATTAAGACTCATAGCACATCTTTTCAACCACCTTAATTTTATCTCCCTTCCTTGTATTTACACCCAATGTTCATAAGCTGTTATGCCTCCACTTAGTTGTTGCTTAGCTACACTATTAGAAGAGCCAGATCATTCCTCATACAATAAATAAGTTGGTTCCTTTAGCCTCTTGATCACTTTTGTTACTTTTCTCTGACCTCTCACCAGTTTGTCAATTTCTTTCTGGTAATGTGGTGCCTTATACCAAATAAAGCATTCTAGGTCCAGTTGTGTCTGAGGCATTAAAAAAGGCATTATCTCCCTGTTTGTCAGAAACTGTGCAAGGAGAACGTATTAAGCTCTTTGGACTGTGATAGTGAAATCATATGAGTTTTTAGAAAGGATTCTGAGATTTGTATGAGAAACATATTACTCAAATTGACCCACCAGATTGTTAACTTCATTGGAAGTAATTAATTTATTCCATTGTGGTCCCACGAGTTATACTTTTGGTGGAGGAGGATTAGAGTCTTCTGCTGGCATCTGCTACAGTAACAGTATAATTGTAGGTACTCATGGATTCCTATGCGATTATACAATCCTTAGGAACATATACATATCCGGTGTCAGACTACTGGTCTTAGTTTGGTAACCTGTCTTCAGTGGCTATCAATATCTGCTGCATGAGAAATAGACAGTCCCGGCCGGCCGTGAAAGCTGGTCAGTTGTACAGTGCTGCAGGGACTAGAACACAAGAATAAGAATGGGAAGACTTGAGTTCTGTTCCTTGTTTCTGTCACTGACTCAGTGTGGCCTTGAGCATCAATCTCTCTCTCTCTCTCTCTCTCTGCTTGTGTCCATATGTGCAAAATGGTGTAATGTTTCTCCATCGCTGAGGAGTGCTTTGAGATCTGTGGAATGAAAAGTGCTGCATATGTGCTAAGCATTACTGTTGCACAGGGTTGAGTTTGCATACACGTGAAAGAATTACACTCTGATCCTGCAGTGTTCAGTTTATACCCTGAAATGTGGGGACTTCATTACCTTTGTGTCATTTTACTGCCTCTGGTTCCAAATGTTAATTGCAAATTTAGTCAGGTGTTTCTTAATTCCAATCACCATATCGGACTCTAACCATCTTCAGCAAATCCCACAGGATCTTTATGTACTGCAGTGAAAATATTCCCTTTTATTTCTTCTAAAATCACATACCATTAACTTACGTGACCATTTGCTTTTATATTATGAGATGGCAGACTTAAAAGAAATTGATCTGTTTTCACTTTAATCTATTATTTTCCCCCCTCTAATTTCCACTTCTGCTGAGAGGAGTCCTCTAGTAAACATAAATATAAAAAAGTATGTCAGCTAATCTCTCATGGTGTCTATAGATGAGGAAAAGCAGGAGAAAGGAGGTGCAGTGATCACATTTTGAAGAGACTGAGCACAGGGTTTGCTGGAGCCTCCAGGAAGTCGGATTTGGAATGCTCCAGGAAGTATCAGAGAGAAGCTATGGTATTTAAAACTAGTCTGGTGTAGAGGCAGTTTTGTATGGTGGGAACAAGAAGAAGGATCTGTAGCTCATGGTGGAGAAAAGGATAGAACAGTGTAGAGATTAGGAAGGATGCTCATTTACCTGCTTCTGAAATAGGCAGCTGGTGGAGATTTGTGCTTGAGGGTAATATATTGAAGTTACATATCCTAATTAGACATTTCTATGAATGGTTTCAGAGGAACAGCCGTGTTAGTCTGTATTCGCAAAAAGAAAAGGAGTACTTGTGGCACCTTAGAGACTAACCAATTTATTTGAGCATGAGCTTTCGTGAGCTACAGCTCACTTCGGTGAGCTGTAGCTCACGAAAGCTCATGCTCAAATAAATTGGTTAGTCTCTAAGGTGCCACAAGTACTCCTTTTCTATTTCTATGAATGGAATTTTCCCCACTGCCGTTCTGTGGAATCAGCTTATTTTCCCTCTTTTCACTCCTCCTTGTGAAGGAGGATTGAAAAATGGTCACATCAGCTTCAGCTTTTCATCCACTGGAAGACTTCAAGCTAAACTTCACCAGGTTTGCTGAGGAAGAAGCCAGCAATCAAATCTGGGACTCTTACATGGCTGCACAAGTAGGATACTGGACAACCTGGATCATGGAGGGAGAGTGTGTATTGTTATCTATGTAATGCCATAACTTTGCATATCAGCTGTCAGAGACTTTTAAAAAGGCATGGTCCCTGGCCTCTGGATTTTTGATCTGTATTAAACGAATCTAAAATATGAATATAACAGATGCAGAAAGCAGGTTGTGAAAGATGGGGAGAGGATTAAAATAAACTGTGAGTCATATTGTGAGTCAGTCATAAGTTCTAATATTTATAAGCAGAGACTGAAGTCTAGTGGTTGGGGGGAAATGGAGTTGGGACTTTGGGTTCTCTGTTTTTTCGCAGTGACTCGCCTGTGACTGGACAAGTCATTTCATCTTTTTGCCTCAGTTTTCTCCTTCTGTTCTCTTCTACGTATGAGCAGCATGAGGCTTAATGAATGAGACCCCTAGCTGAAAGTCACTAAAGGAATCAGTTTTTTCATGGTCAGTGTGTATAAAAACATCTTCTGTATTTTCCACAGTATGCATCCGATGAAGTGAGCTGTAGCTCACGAAAGCTTATGCTCAAATAAATTGGTTAGTCTCTAAGGTGCCACAAGTACTCCTTTTCTTTTAAAGGAATCAGTATAACTCTAGTATTTTATCAACCTCAATGATGTAGACTAAAATAAATGAGAAGTTACAGGTGTAGTAACCAAATAAAAGTTGAAGATAAAAATGGCCACTTGACTTTTAAAATAAATATATTTCTGTTAAGGTCACTGATCTTGCTGACATTGTTGTCCCAAGTTTTTGGCTTCTAAATGCTGTTATCCTCACTTATGTCCTCCCATGTTAGTCAAGTAAAGTGGGAAGGAAGATGGATGAGGCATCACTGGCAGAAATTCTGTTTGGCAAAGAGTTCTTGAAATAATTGTTGTGGCTGAAATAAGGTGAAAAAAGGCTTCACTGTTTCCTGCATAGCTTTGGCAAAGTCCTGGGTGGTGGAACTGTTCCATCTGGTTTATATGCTGGCTGTTCTGGGCTCTTTGCACCCAATGACAGTTCTTTGCTGTAACTGTTAAAGGGCTAGCTGTCCCTCTTCCCTTCTGGTCTCTCCAAGTGCTAGACCTCATGTCTTCACTTCACTTGGGGGGGAATTCCACAATTCTCCCACTCTTAGATTAGGTCATGGACTGCAGCACCCTATATATCCACTAGGCCTACACAGTTGGTCCTGCTGGGTTAGGCATCTGTGGTTCTTCCCTTTTGGGCGTCTGTGACCAATGGTGTATATAGTGACCAGACAGTCTTTTTAAACAAAATTGTTTATTCTCACAATAAGAACAAAGCATTTAGAGCAAAGGGGGATTTTAAAACAGTCTACAAGCATGTCTATCATACCAAAGGCTTACCACCCCCTGATGATCACCTAGGCAAGCCTAACTTCATATACGCCAGTGGGTGTTTGTATCAGCCTGGTTTCCTGGAAGATCTCCCCAACGACTGCCTCCCTCTCTTTTGAGTCCCTTTTTAAACTTCTAGAGTGCTTTTGATCTTGTGTTTCCATGTCTCTTCCTGTCCAGCATTGTTTCTTAACCTGCTACGGGCTTACCAAGCAATGACTTATCTGGAGCCATTGTTTTTCCCATTATTAAATCAACAGATTCATACGTAAACATCCCCAATAATTAGGTTTGTATACAGTATTCATAAATTATTACAAAACAGTTCCATGTCCATTATGCTTGTTATGAAATTTCTTCAGATTTCTTTGCATGTATAATGAATTCAAGCTTAGCTTCTGCATGTGTACGCTTGAGAACTGGAAGTGGAGGCAGTGGTCTTGCTCACTTGAATTTTAACCTGTGATGGATGTTTGGGCTTTGGAGGTACTGGGGATGCATGTGCTACCAACTGTGAGTTGGATCCATGTCCTTTGAGTAAGCAACAGTCAGCAAGAAGTTGTTGGGGACCATTACTAGAACTGATAGTTATTTGTGGCAGGAGAGCAAGGTGCCAACTTCTCTTAAAGAAGAAATTCATTAGACCCTTCCTCAGTGAGTTCTCTTGATACTGATATGCTCTCTAACCATTGCTCTATCTCAAATCACATATATTTGAGGCAAGATTGAGAAGTCTGTGGCAAAATAACTCCAGCTGCATATAGATTTTTCATGTTCCTGCCTATAAGCAGTTTGGTTTTAGGGCTTAGTATAATATGCAAGTTGCATTGGTGGTGGTGGAAGATCAAGTGTCCATGATTATTTTTAGGTCTGTCATCTGCCTTCAGTATTGTCAACTAATTTGCATACTGTAGTAGGGGTTGAATAGGTCTCCCTTCGGTGATATTATTTCTTACTATCTGGGTCTTCTCTGAAAGAGATAGAGGACAATTGCCTGTCTACCACAAAGGTGCTGTTCTGCAGAAATTTATTTAGTCCTTAACATTTTATTGGGATGGGGGGTTAGTGAGGAAGAGTGTGGGCTGCAATGTATCCAGTAAGCTTACGTCTGAGCTTTATATTTCTGTCTCTTGAAAGTGACCACTGTTGCATTGAAAAAGTCTAAGACTATGTCTACACTACAAGCACTACAGTGGCACTTGCTACAGCAATGGAAGGGGTCCCTCCCTGCAAGGCGGTAGATGGCAGACAGAATAATACTTCTGTTGAACTAGCGATGTCTATACTTGGACGTAAGATGGCTTAACTACATCTCTCAGGGATATATATTTGGGGCATAGAGGACGGTTAACGGGTGAAGTTCAGCCTACACAAAAGTATATTTGCTAGATGAGGGGTAATAGTTAAAGGAAATAGTGGAAAATCTGCTGGCCCTTCTTGCTAAATTAAGTCCATCATTTTCAGTGTGTATAATCTAGGGACTCTTGTTGGATCCCTAGTTGCTACTGCATATTGAAGTACCAATGATTGCCACATGCATTTATCATCTGTACTTGCAAGAAAGCTGTGCCCTTTCCTTTAGGAAGGCTGTGTTTATTTGGACCTTTCTCAACTCTAAGTTTAAGCTACTGTATTTAAAATTTAAGCACTACATGAGGCTGTACCTTAAAAGCATTTTGAAACTGTACCTAGTACAGAATTCCGCAGCCCACTTATTGAACAGGGTCTGTGGAGAAAATGTCTTTCACCTATGCTCTGTGATAATCATAGGGCAGTGTTTCTCAAACTGGGGGCCCTAACCCAGAAAGGAGTAACAAGGCTATTATAGGTCGCGGTATTGCCACGCTTTCTTCTGCGCTTTCTTCAGAGCTGGGCATCTGGAAAGCGGTGGCTGCTGGCTGGATGCCTAGCTCTGAAGGCAGTACCACTGCCAGAAGTAGTGCAAAAGTAAGGATGGCATGGGGGGTTGTCATTTTTTGGGAGGGGTTGTCACACCCTTAAATATTTTCAAAGGTGGGCCCAGCAAAAAAACATTTGAGACTCCACCCCCTGCCCTGTCATAGGGTATGCACAGCAAGCAAGCACCCGTGGCTGGCCTGGGTTAGCTGATTCTGGCTGGGACTATAGGGCTATAAAACTTTTGGGGTGCCATAGCTGGGCAAGGGGGCTGGTTCAAGAGCCCAGGTTCCAGCTTGAGCCCAAACGTCTACAGCGCAGGTTTATAGCCTGGTAGCCCAAGCCCAGGCCTGCCATGGGTGTTTAATTGCTGTGTAGACATCGATAGAGTTGAAGGCCAGAAGAGACCACTGGATCAGCTTGTCTATCTTCCTGTATATTACAGGCCATCAGCACACTAAACACAACAATGGAAAAGACACCCAAGTAAATGAGCCCACAGGAGACTAGACTATTACGTGGTACGGGCAGAAAATAGGAGGGACCAAGGTGTACCTTGAGGTCCTCCAAGGACAGGGAAATGATTAAATGGGTTATACCCAGATAAACCTGGCAAGTGACCCACACTCACACTGCAGATATGTTGATTCAAAAAGGAGGGGGGCTGGTGGCAGGATACTTTAGGTGAGGGGTTCTTGTCCTTGGAACTCCGTTCCCTCCTTGTTCCACAGCAACCTGTATTTAGTGACTTTTGGACATGTCATTAGATACTTCCCCTCCCAGCTAGTCTTTTGCTGACGGAGGGGGGTGGGGGTGGTTATGAGAGCGGATATTTGAGGTCAGAATTTTTTTTGTGGGGAGGGAAGAATTGCTTCTTTTGAAACTATGGGTTTCGCCCTTCGCTCAGCTCTGACATGCTTTATTTAAAATAGGTCTTCATAGAAATGTTATAAGGTGCCTAGAGCCTGAAATAAGCACAATTAATGAATTTGAATAAATAAAGGCCTACAGCAGAGTCTGCCTTCACATGCACCCTTGATTTACAGTGACTTAAGGGAGAGCCTGGGCAGGGTGGATTGATTGACATCAAAGCAATTTAAATCACCAATTTTAATTATGATTTAAGCCAGCAAGCAGGAAACATTGATTTAAATAATAGTTTTAATTGTTTTGCATTTATGCTTTTTAGTTATTTTCCTAATGTTTCTCATTAGTTGGTAAGCCATTAAATGTTAATTTTTTGCAACTGAATATAGTCTTAACACTAAATTTTGGTGCTTCTTTTTGCTAACCAGGAGGATGCATTATAGGGATGTAAAAGGTTAACCGGTAAGCAATAGTCTTACCGGTTAACCTGTCTTAACCGTTAACCCTGCGCCAGCCCCAGTGGCCCCGGGCTGGCCAGAGCAGGCCTCAGGCAGATCAGCTCCAGTCCCAGCCACGCCAGCCGGCAGGATCGTCCCCAGGTGCTTAATTGTTTAAATAACATATTTTAATCATTTAAACGGTTAACTTTTTAAATGGTATTTACATCCCTAATGCATTATACCTTAGCACATTTATTTAAACAGTTATACAGTTTAACTTACATTTATTAAGATTCTTAAACTTTACATTCAAGTTTTGATGCATTTCTTGTTTACTAGATTGGTTGGGGTTTTTTTGGTGATTATTTTG
The DNA here is from genome assembly GCF_965140235.1 of Caretta caretta. NCBI lineage: Eukaryota > Metazoa > Chordata > Testudines > Cheloniidae > Caretta > Caretta caretta. The sequence continues at coordinate 207,266,891 of NC_134206.1, forward strand.
TGTCAAGCTCTATTTGGATGGAAATTCAAATTCAGTCAAATGCACAAAAACATTATTTTATTTCTTTATTTAATAAAACTACCTTAAAAAGCTAGGCACGTAAGAAATTTATCAAACATGTTTTGCATTTAAAACTGACTTATTAAACAAAGGAAGCATTATATGTAGTTAGTGAGTTGAACTGATTGTTTCTGGTCACTGTTTCCTTCAGGATTTTAGAACTAATGGATCTTATCCTCTCACACTTTGTTTTTATTCTTAGATTGGAAAAGGAAAATAAGCTTTTCCACTTTTTCAATTCCTAATCGGTTTCTTAACTCGGAATGAACTAGTCATTGAACTGAACTGGTTGAATACACAGAAATGAAAAAAATATTCTCTCTGCACCTGCAGAAAAGGATACTGCTATCAAAAACTGGGCTAGCACTTCAACAAACTCTGGTGCTTAGCCAGTGACTTCCCACCAGTTCAGTGGTTTAGTTTTCTTTAAAATTTGGCAGCAAACGTACTGCTTAATATTATTTTTTATGTTTAATTTAAATGATTTTAATAGATTATAATGTTAGATGTTAAAGTAGGTTGTCAATTTCAAATTAACTTTAAATTGTTTTATTTTTAAAACATAAACGTGTATTAAATTTAAATTAAAAATCTGATTTTTAAATGTTATTTTAATCTATTTTTATCCATCCTGAACTTGGCAGGCTCATCCAAAAGTAGAGTTTAGTCCCATGCAACTGTAAATTTGTCTTGATAAATCATTCTTGTTTGACATGCAACTTTTTCCTACTTCTCTCACTCTAAAACAACCATGGCACAGCCCAGTTTTAGGGGTTGTTTAGCATTTTATTGTTACAAAATATTTTGCTTTGTCTACCTATGTAAAGAAATTTTACATTTTACATTTACATTTACATTTTACATTTTACAAAACCTGAATCCTTTTAAAATATGTCACTAACTCCTGGAGAAACTGAGACATTAATGGGAGTGACAGTGTCACTTTCACTAGACTATCATAGGTGGTCTGATGTCTCTTGCTTCCACTCTCATCCCTTAGTAAGGAAAGTGGGAAGTTGTCTGATACCTGTTTTTTTATCCTCATGTTCAAAGAAGTGTCCTCTAAGCATTGAAAGCCATGAATTACCCCTGCCCTAATGGAGCAAGTAGTTGATTATTCCAGCAGAAATCTACATTTACTATAATCTGTATCTGAGCAATGAAGTGCTTAAAATGCAGTAAATATTTCAGTTAATGTTTCAGCAATTGCCTGAACTCTACCTCCTGTGCTCCTGCCATACTCTATTAAGAGACCTAAACCACCTTTCTGGGCTACCTCTGTTGGGTCAAAACTCACGTCACCCCCTGCCTGGGCCCCTCACTATTAAGGGATCCTCTTGTAATCTGGGAATACTGTGAATAGGAGGCTAAATAGGGATTAAAGCAAGTATGGTCTATTTGGGCATGCGAACAGGGCTGTTTGAAAAGTGGAGTTGATCTTTATGGGTTAATGCCAGCTTTGTCTTTACACATTTGTCACTGGCAACTATTTCCCATGCCACATTCAGTCAAGTGCAAATTACTGTTAGGTTACCAAAGGGAGTTTCCAAGAGCCCAGTTATATTCCTCCTTCACCTTGTTCCCATTTTAATGAGTGAATGACTGGAAGAACTCATCACTAGGTGACTTGGAACACATGTTGTCATCTCCTTGGAAAGGGCAGAGACCTCATTTCTAGCATGGATAGGAAATGCCAGGTCACCGCTTTTGCCTTAGTGGCCTGACTTTGTATTGAAAGGTTGCTCGGACTCCCTGCTTTTTGGTATCTGTGGGAGGGGCTGAACTTTGTAGCTCTGTAGTTGGTATAAACCAAGCTATTTCACTGGCTCATTCAAGTGTTCACTCTCTTCAAAGACAATATTTCTCCCCCAAAGCAATAAATATGTTGCAAGGCATCTTCCCTTGCCTTAGTGACAATGTCATGCTGACATCTCTGCATCACGTGGCTGCAATTCTTGGAAAGTGTGAGAGTGCGTTAGGGGAACTCATATTGTCATCTGCTGAGCAGGTTTATTAAGATGGAAGAACTGTGTGGGAGAGGATGGCATGGAAGAAATCAGAGAAATTGGCACTTGAGTAGGTGGGGCTATCCACTGAAGTATAAAGAGTCAAGAGTTTGGATCAAGCACAAACTGATTTTCTAAAGAGAACAGATAAAATGGGAATGAACACAGAGAAGGAAGACCTAAAAAGTGAGTTCTAGATATGCATTTATGAGAGTAAAAAGAAAAGGAGTACTTGTGGCACCTTAGAGACTAACCAATTTATTTGAGCATGAGCTTTCGTGAGCTACAGCTCACTTCATCTGATGAAGTGAGCTGTAGCTCACGAAAGCTCATGCTCAAATAAATTGGTTAGTCTCTAAGGTGCCACAAGTACTCCTTTTCTTTTTGCGAATACAGACTAACACGGCTGTTCCTCTGAAACCTGTCATTTATGAGAGTGTTACTTTTTTTTCCCCTTTTGACTCCATGCTGGTGGAGAACACTGATGGCCCATTTACACTAAGACTCCTATCAATGCTAACTAGTGGAGATAAATAATGTTAGTAAGAGGAAACTTCTAAAAATTTACTCAGTGTAGTACTTTTTTTATGTGGGATGTGGAGAGTTAACTGTTAAAATGCCCCATCTGATTGATTTTATGGCATGGGTTTACTTTTAACAGAGGAGTTGGAGATGGATATCCAAGCACTGCCTTCTTTCTGCCATTTGTAGCATGCAACCTATTCACATTGGTGGGCATTCGGTATCCAAGCTGAGGGCAGGATACAGCCCTGAGTCAGGAAAAAAGCATGGGGGAAGGGAGTGCCAGGAGAGAATGGGGGAATGATTTTTTTTGTTTGTTTTTTTTTACTCTGCAAGAACTGAGGAGGAGGAAGGAGGCCAGGGATAGACCAATTTTAACTTCTTTATTATTGAGCTGTACCATATAAAGCCTAATTACTCAGCCACCAAGATCATCAGGTCAGGTAAACTGAGAGGAGCATAATCTTCAGCTGCAGCAAAGACATGAGGGAGGGAAGGGATACAGTGGGGTTTGGAGGGGGATTGAAAAGAGGCAACGCTTGAGTTGGTAATGGCAGAAAGGCAGCTGTCACTAAGGAGAGGGGGTCTGTGCATGTGTCAGGTACCAAGAACTCACTGTTTGCAAGCTTTTCTTGGGCTGCAGAGCATGGTATTGTTCTATAAATAATTGTGAGCAAAATCCTAAGCAATCTCAGCTGACAGGTGATTCAGCAGCTGTTGAGTCACGTGCAGGGCTTAGTGATTGCACAGTGATGGCTCATTAGTGTGCTCAGATGAAGAACATCAAAGGCTTTCTTGCTGCCAGGGTGATGGTGCTCCCTGTCAGCTCTGAAGAATATGAGTCCTGGATCTCATGGTTTGGGAGAGTAGGGGTTTGTGATAGTAATGACAAGACAGGATATTAGTGCAGGCTTTCTCTCTCTATATTTTGTCCTCCTCCTTTACTTGTGGTCTGTCCGCTCTAGAAGTGGAAGGTGACAGAGAGGACTCATGGAAGTGAACACCAAGACAGGTAAAACTGTCTCCTGATGGTGAAATATCCCAATTTAAATTCCCTTGGATTAAGAAAATATGTCTCATAAACAATACCAGGTTTACTAAGACGCCCATGTCAGGTCCACCCTGGGAAGGGGCCCAAAATGACTCTAGCACCGGGGCTGCGGCAGGAGAAGGGACACAGAGAGCTCCAGCCCCAGGGCCATGGTAGGGGGTGCAGAGACATTTATTCTAATTAAGTTTATGAACAGCCATCAGCTGGAAAGTAGCTCTCCTTAACTGGAAAGAAGAGATCTTTATGAGCAAGGCCGGATTAACCGTTTTGGGCTTGGTGCCAAACATATTTGTGGGCCCCCTTGGGGAACAAACTTGGTCCCTGGATCCCACTTCCAGCCCCGCCTGCTATAGTGGGGGCTTGAGACGTCCTCCAGTCCTGGGGTTGCATGCAGGTTGACAGGTCCTCGAGCCCCGGGGCTGTAGCGGGGGGGCAGAGAGAAAGTGCAACTTTCAAATGTAGATTTTTTTTTTTTTTTATTATTTTTTACATAACTGCACTCAAATATAAAACAATGTAAAATGTCTTCTTTACCTTGCAATGCTGGCTACAAAAGTACCATGTGAATGTCTGTTCTCGCTTTCAGGTGACGTAATTAAGAAGTGGGCAGCATTTATCTCCTGCAAATGTAAACAAACTTGTTTGTCTTAGCAATTGGCTGAACAAGAAGTAGGACTGAATGGACTTGTAGACTCTAAAGTTTTATATTGTTTTGTTTTTGAGTGCAGTTATGTAACAAAAAAATCTACGTGTGTAAATTACACTTTCAGGATAAAGAGACTGCACTACAGTCCATTGAAAAATACTATTTTTTTTTTTTTTTGGTTTTTACAGTGCCAATATTTGTAATAAAAATAATATAAAGTGAGCACTGTACACTTTGTATTCTGTCTTGTAATTGAAATCAATATATTTGAAAATGTAGAAAAACATCAAAAATATTTGTAATAAACAATAGAATACCAATTTAAATTTAATAGTGCGATTAAAACTGCAATTAATCACAAATATTTTTTAATCAAGTTAATTTGTTTTGAGTTAATCACGTGAGTTAACTGCGATTAATTGACAACCCTAGCAATAGCCAATTTAGAATATTTTGAATGTGTAGTTGGGATTATGTTTTCCAATGTGTATTACTTTGCATTTATCAACATTGAATTTCATCTACCATTTTGATGCCCAGTCACTCAGTTTTGTGAGATTCCTTTGTAACTCTTCACAGTCTGTTTTGGCTTTACCTATCTTGAGTAATTTTATGTCATCTGCAAACTTTGCTGCCTCACTGTTTACTCCTTTTTCCAGATCAGTTACGAATATGTTGAACAGCATTGGTCCCAGTACAGATACCTGGGGGACCCCCCCCCATTTATTCTCTCTATTCTGAAAACTGAGCATTTATTCCTACCCTTTGTTTCCTATCTTTTTAATCAGTTAATGATCCATGGGAGGACCTTCCCTCTTATCCCAAGACTGCTTACTTTGCTTAAGAGACTTTGGTGAGGGACCTTGTCAAAGGCTTTTTGAAAGTCTAAGTACACTATATCCACTGGATCACCCTTGTCCACATGTTTGTCGACCTCTTTGAGAGAATTCTAATAGATTGGTGAGGCATGATTTTCCTTTACAGAAGCTGTGTTGAATCTTCCCCAACAAATTGTGTTCAACTATGTGTCTGATAATTCTGTTCTTCACTATAGTTTCAACCAGATTGCCTGGTACTGAAGTTAGGCTTACTGGTCTGTAATTGCCAGGATTGCCTCTGGAGCTTTTTTTAAAAATTGGCATGACATTAGCTATTCTCCAGTCATCTGGTACAGAAGTTAATTTAAGTGATAGGTTACATAAAATTTCATATACGACTTCCTTCAGAAATCTTGGGTGAATACCATCTGGTCCTGGTGACATATTATTTTTTAATTTATCACTTAAACGTCCTGTATTGACACCTCAATATGGGACAGTTCCTCAGATTTGTCACCTAAAAAGTATGGCTGAGGTGTGGGAATCTCCCGCACATCCTCTACAGTAGCTGTTTTCAAACTGTGGGTCGGGACCCCAAAGCGGGTCACAACTGTATTTTAATGGGGTTGCCAGGGCTGGATTAGATTTACTGGGGCCTGGGGCCAAAGCCCAAGGGTTTCAGTCCTGGGCAATAGGGCTCAGGTTACAGGCTCCCTGCCTGGAGCTGAAGCCCTTTGGCTTTGCGCCCCCCTCCTCCCATCCCAGGGCGGTGTGGCTTGGGTGGGCTCAAGTTTCAGTTCCCCCCTCCTGGGATCATGTAGTAATTTTTGTTATCAGAAGGGGGTTGCGGTGCACTAAAGTTTGAGAACCCCTGCTCTACAGTGTAGATTGATGCAGATAATTCTTTTAGCTTTTCCGTGCTGGTCTTGTTTTTCCTGAGTGCTCGTTTAGCACCTCAGTCATCCAGTGACTCCACTGATTGGTTTGCAGGATTCCTGCTTCTGATGTATTTAAAAAAAATCTGCTGTTAGTTTGTGTGTCTTTTGCTAGTTGCTCTTCAAATTCTTTTTTGGGCTGCCAAATCATACTTTTACACTTGACTTGCCAGAGTTTATGCAACTTTCTGTTTTCCTCCATAGGATTTGACTTCCAATTCTTAAAGGATGCCTTTTTGCCTCTAACAGCCTCTTTTACCCTGTTTGTTTTTTGTTTTTTTGTTTTGTTTTGGTCTTGCTGTTTTTTTTTATTTGGGGTATACATTTAATCTGAGCCTCTATTATGGTGTTTTTTAAAACGTTTTCATGCAGCTTGCAGGCATTTTACTCTTGTGACTGTTCTTTTCAATTTCCATTTAAGTAGCTTCCTCATTTTTGTGTGGTTCCCCTTCTTGAAGTTAAATGCTACTGTGGTGGGTTTCTTTGGTATTTTACCTCCTTCCCCCCCCTCCCCCCGATGTTTGTTGCTATTACCAAGCTGTACCTATATTCACCTCTTGAACCAGATCCTGTGCTCCACTTAGAACTAAATCGAGAATTGCCTCTTCCTTTGTGGGTTCCAGGATTAGCTGCTCCAAGAAGCAGTCATTAATGGTGTCTAAAAATTTTATCTCTGCGTCATGTCCTGAGGTGACATATACCAGTCAATATGGGGATAGTTGAAATCCCCCATTATTAGTGAGTTCTATATAGCAGTTCTATTTTTATAGCCTCTTTAATCTCCCTGAGTATTTCATAGTCACCATAACCATCTCAGTCACGTGGTCAGTAGTATGTTCCTACTGCTATACTCTTGTTGATCAAACATGGAATGTCCATCGATAGAGATTCTGTGGTACAGTTTGATTCATTTAAGATTTTTACGATATTTGTGTCATAAACATACAGCTAAGGGTAGTATAAAATCCCTCCTTTACCTGTAAGGGGTTAAGAAGCTCAAATAACCTGGTTGGCACCTGACCAAAAGGACAAATCAGGGAAGAAGATCCTTTCAGATCTGTGGGGGGAGGTTTTGTTTTGCGCTCTCTTTGTTGCGCTCTCTTGGACAGAGAGGGACCAGGGTAGGAAAAGCCATCTCCTAAAACCCTACTTGAAATAAGTAAGATTACAAAAATTGTAAGTAATAGCAAGGAAATGTGTTAGCTTATTTTTTGTTTTAGTTTGCGAGTTTTCCTTGTGCTAAGAAGGAGGTTTATTCCTGTTTTTGTAACTTCAAAGTTTTCCCTAGAGGGGAATCCTGATTGGTTTTTAGTGTCCTAAAAACCCAAGTGTCTGGTCTGTGCTCACCTTGTTTACCTAGTTGGTTGGTATATTATTCTCAAGCCTCCCCAGGAAAGGGGGTGAAGGGACTTGGGGGGATATTTTGGGGAAAAAGGAACTCCAAGTGGTCCGTTTCCTGAATCTTTGTCTAACTCACTTGGTGGCAGCAGCAGAAACCGTCCAAGGACAAGGAAGGATTTGTGCCTTGGGGAAGTTTTTGAAATAAGCTTAGGGGGTCTTTCATGCGTGTCCCCACATCTGTACCCCAGAGTTCAGAGTGGGGAGGGAACCCTGACAATTTGACTCTATGCTTTCTTTCTCATATAATGCTACACCTCCACCATTACAACCTACTCTCATCCCTATATATTTTGAATTCTGGTATTAGTGTCCCATTGATTACCATTGTTCCACCAAGTTTCTGTGATGCCTATTATAGCAATATCTTCATTTAATACCAGGCACTCGAGTTCACCCATCTTACTATTTAGATTTCTGGCATATGTATACAAGCACTTATAGAATTTGTCAATCTTTAGTTATCTGCCTTCATGTGATGTAATTGAATGGGACTCCTTTTCATTTGAATGTTTCTCTTCAGTTCCCATTTGTACTTTATCAACTTCTATCCTCTCTTCGTTAGTAGGATACAGAGGATCCCCGTTAAGATCCCCTAAGGGATGTCTCTGTCCAAACTGTGTGCTCCTCTGTACCTGTTAGCTTTCCCCCGCCCTTAATTTAAACACTCTTCTGTGACCCTCTTTAATTTTATATGCCAGCAATTTGGTTCCATTTTGGTTTAGGTGGAACCTATCTTTCCTGGATAGGCTCCTCCTTTCACAAAAGGTTCTCCAGTTCCTAATAAATCTAAAACCCTCCTCCATACACCATTGTTTCATCCACGCATTGAAGCCCTGCCATTCTGCCTGTCTAATTGGCCTTGATGGTAGAACTGAAAGCATTTCAGAGAATGCTACCATGGAGCTCCTGGACTTGAATCTCTTATCTAGCAGCCTAAATTGGCCTCCAGGACCTGTCTCCTACTTTTCCCTTTGTCATTGATGCCTACATGAACCACATCACTGGCTCCTCCCCAGCAGTGCACATAAGTCTGTCTAGATGTCTTGAGAGACCTGCAACCTTCGGACCTGGCAAGCAATTCACCATGCGGTTCTCTTGGTCATCACAAACCCAACTATCTATATTTCTAATGATCAAATCCCCCATTACTATTATTGGTCTCTGCCTAACAACTGAGGTCCCCTCCCCCAGTGTGTGAGAATACCATGACATCATCTGGAAGAAGGGTCCCAACTATGACATCATTTCCCTCCGCTCCACTTTAATGTTCTCCTTCCCTGAGACTTTCATCCTCCTCCTCAACAGCACAGAGGCAGTAGAACCACTCTACTGTGTCCCGGAAAGTATCGTCTCTGTACCTCTCTTAGCTCCTCCAGTTCAGCTACTCTGGCCTCAAGAGCCTGTGATACAAACTGCTTGTATTGACTACATACATATGCCTCCTGCCCATAACGCAGGTAATCGTACATGCTGTATTCAGTGCAATAAAATGGGCAGGCTCCGCTTAGCTGCTAGGCTTCTGCCTGCCTTAGTTTTACTCCTGCAGCTATTTTTTGGGCGTGGGGGGGGAAGGGGGAGAGTGTTTATTGGCCTACATTTAGAGAATGGAGATGTATCTGGCTCTCACGCTCCCTCTCTAAACTCCCCTGCTAGTCCTCTGGTTGCTTAGAAGCTGGCTTTTTAACCCCCAATTCTCCCTGAGTAGACCCATCCACTGGTTTACAGATCCTAAAGGGTTTAGGGATCAAAGCTCTCAGCTTTGCCTGGCAGGCCTTAGGCTCAGCACATGGTGCCCCAACCAGACCACACTATAAACTGCAGGCAGGCAGGCACACTGCAAGCACACAGACAGACAACAAACTCACCCCAATCATCATGTTATCACTCCTCCTTCACCTGGAGAACTCCCTCATTAAACTCTCTCCAAATGTCAAACTGTGACTTATTTCTGTGTGATGATGTGTCTCATTGTAGTCTTTTGGTGCTTGCTTCCTAATTGTAAGTCTCAGCTGATCATGTAGCTCTATAAAAGCTCAAAGGCAAGAGATATTTAATGTTACAGCAGAGCAGGTGGAAATGAAATCTATTAGGTGGTACGGTAGAAAAAAATCACCAAAATTTTCCCATTTTGCAGTGGAAACTGTGCACTGTCTAATCGTACTGTGCTGTTAGGTGCATTATTAATACCTGAAGAGAGTGTTGAGGGATGGGGAAGGGGAAATGAAAAACTATTATTTTTAGTGTTCCTTCCTTTTTTAGGTTTTGGTAACCTGGATCAAAACTGTTTAAATGAGGGGAAATAATTTATAGTCCATCTTCTTTTCCTTGCAGTATACATGAAGCTTCAGTGTCGTACCTGATATGACAGACCCGGACGTCCTCACTGAAGTCCCAGCGGCTCTGAAGCGCCTTGCCAAGTATGTGGTGCGTGGTTTTTATGGCATTGAACATGCTTTGGCGCTGGACATCCTCATCCGGAATCCTTGCGTAAAGGAGGAGGACATGTTGGAACTGCTGAAGTTTGATCGGAAGCAACTGCGGGCAGTTCTCAACACCCTGAAGGGGGACAAGTTCATCAAATGCAGGATGAGAGTGGAGACAGCTCCGGATGGCAAAACCACCCGGCACAACTACTACTTCATCAATTATCGTCTGCTGGTCAATGTGGTGAAGTACAAGCTGGACCACATGAGGAGGAGGATTGAGACAGACGAGAGAGACTCCACCAATCGTGCCTCCTTCAAATGTCCTATTTGTTTCAGCACCTTCACAGACTTGGAGGCCAATCAGCTGTTTGATCCCATGACAGGTATGGTGCAAGCATCAAATGCTTTTGTTTTTTCTTTCATCATTTAGGGTCCAGAATTTCAGGAAATGCAGTGCTTTTCAGTAGTGAAACATACTTCGGTGATTGTGATCTTTCTCCTGGGTTTTCCTGGAACTGGGGGCACTGTGCTTCAAGAGGTGCTAATATTGGAATGAAGTACAAAAGTCAAACCCAAAGTCCTTATAGTTTGTAATCAAAGATTCCATGTTGCTTCTTGAAATTTCAACATGGGTAATTACATGGTCTTATTAGTTTTTCCCTTTCAGTTTGATTAGAACATGGTATTCTTTCCTTCCTGACCTCAACTGTTCTGTAGTGTTGCTGGGAGATATTAAACAATTGCCACCTTTTGCCCCAGTGGTTGGCTGTGTTTTGGTGATGGATGCAGTATTACTTATATAGTTGTACAATCAAGGAGCAGTGTTTATAAAGTAAATACTTGTAAGGATGTTTGGGTAAAAGGCAGTATAGAAATGAAAGCTCAGTATCACAATCAAATTCAAAGGAGAAGAAAGCAGTGTGTCCTTGTTGGTAGTAAGTAGACTTTCACCACATGCTGCTCTTGCCCGTACATAAGAACGGCTATACTGGGTCAGACCAAAGGTCCATTTAGCCTGGTATCCTGTCTTCCGACAGTGGCCAATGCCAGGTGCTCCAGAGGGAATGAACAGAACAGGTTATCATCAAGTGATCCATCTGCTGTTGCCCATTCCCAGCTTCTAGCGAACAGGCTAGGGCAGAGGTGGGCAAACTATGGCCTGCAGGACCGTCCTGCCCGGCCCCATAGCTCCCGACCAGGGAGGCTAGCCCCCGTCCCCTCCCCTGCCGTCCCCTCTCCCCTGGAGTTACGCCGCCACGCGGGCAGTGTGGCTTCCGGCCGCCCACCTCCCAGGCTTTCCAATAAGCCTGTCCTGCTCATATGAATGGTGTGGTAAGGGGGAGGGGGAGTTGGATAAGGGGCAGGAGGTCCTGGGCGACAGTCAGGGGACAAGGAGCAGTTGGATGGGGTAGAGGTTGGGGCGGGGGTGCTCAGGGAACAGGGGGGGTTGGATAGGAGTTCTGGGGGGCAGTTAGGGATGGGGGTCCCCGGAGGGGGCAGTTAAGGGACAAGGAGTGGGGGGTTGGATGGGTCAGGGGTTCTGGGGGGCCTGTCGGGGCGGGGATGTGGATAGGGGTCAGGGCAGTCAGGGGACAGGGAGCGGGGGGGTGTGTCCCTGGAGGAGGCGGTCAGGGACAAGGAGCAGGGGGGGTTGGATGGGTCAGCAGTTCTGAGGGGGGCAGTCAGGGGGCAGGAAGTGGGAGGGGGTGCATGGGAGGTGGGGGCCAGGCAGTCTATGGAGGCACAGCCTTCCCTACCCAGCCCTCCATAAAATCATAGAATATCAGGGTTGGAAGGGACCTCAGGAAGTCATCTAGTCCAACCCCCTGCTCAAAGCAGGACCGATCCCTGACTAAATCATCTCAGCCAGGGCTTTGTCAAGCCTGACCTTAAAAACTTCTAGGGAAGGAGATTCCACCACCTCCCTAGCTAACGCATTCCAGTGTTTCACTACCCTCGTAGTGAAAAAGTTTTTCCTAATATCCAACGTAAATCTCCCCCACTGCAACTTGAGACCATTACTCCTTGTTCTGTCATCTGCTACCACTGAGAACAGTCTAGAGCCATCCTCTTTGGAACCCCCTTTCAGGTAGTTGAAAGCAGCTATCAAATCCCCCCCTCATTCTTCTCTTCTGAAGACTAAACATCCCCAGTTCCCTCAGCCTCTCCTCATAAGTCATGTGTTCTAGGCCCCTAATCATTTTTATTGCCCTCCGCTGGACTCTTTCCAATTTTTCCACATCCTTCTTGTAGTGTGGGGCCCAAAACTGGACACAGTACTCTAGATGAGGCCTCACCAATGTCAAATAGAGGGGAACGACCACATCCCTCAATCTGCTGGCAATGCCCCTACGTATACATCCCAAAATGCCATTGGCCTTCTTGGCAACAAGGGCACACTGTTGACTCATATCCAACTTCTAATCCACTGTAACCCCTAGGTCCTTTTCTGCAGAACTGCTGCCGAGCCATTCGGTCCCTAGTCTGTAGCGGTGCTTTGGATTCTTCCGTCCTAAGTGCAGGACTCTGCACTTGTCCTTGTTGAACCTCATCAGATTTCTTTTGGCCCAATCCTCCAATTTGTCCAGGTCCCTCTGTATCCTATCCCTACCCTCCAGCGTATCTACCACTCCTCCATACCTTTTTGCAACCCCGATGTGGCCCTTGGGCCAAAAAGTTTGCCCACCTCTGGGCTAGGGACATCATCCCTGCCCATCCTGGCTAATAGCCATTGATAGACCTATCCTCTATGAATTTATCTAGTTCATTTTTGAACCCTGTTACAGTCTTGGCCTTCACAACATCCTCTGGCAAGGAGTTCCACAGACTGACTGGGAGTTGTGTGGAAAAAATATTTCCTTTTGTTTGTTTTAAACCTGCTGCCTATTAATTTCATTCAGTGACCCATAGTTCTTGTGTTTGAGAAGGAGTAAATAACACTTCCGTATTTACTTCACACCAGTCATGATGTGTTATAGACCTCTGTCATATCCCCTCTTAATTGTCTGCTTTTCAAGCTTAAAAGTACCAGTCTTATTAGTCTCTCCTCATACCCCCTAGTTCCATACCCTTAATCATTTTTGTTGCCCTTTTCTGGACCTTTTCCAAGTCCAATATATATATTTTTGAGATGGGGTGATCACATCTGTACACAATATTCAAGATGTGGGCTTACCATGGATTTATGTAGAGGCAATATGATATTTTCTGTCTTATTATCTGTTCCTTTCTTGATGATTCCCAACATTCTATTTTCTTTTTTGACTGCCTCTGCACATTGAGCGGATGTTTTCAGAAAACTATCCACAATGACTCCAAGATCTCTCTGAGTGGTAACAGCTAATTTAGACCCCCTCATTTTATGTGTATAGTTGGATTATGTTTTCCAATGTACATTACTTTGCATTTATCAGTATTGTGGTTGGTTGTGTGTGGTTTACTGTTAGGGTCTATTGGGGTAACAATGGAACCAGTCAGGAAAGTAAAAAAATAAATATATTACTGTTTAAAGTCAGTCATTAAATAAATCTGCCAGATTTGTCCATGATTGAGGGTAAACAAGATTTTTCTTTGTGTGATTGCCCACATGGTATTCCACTGTTGATGCACAACTTTTAAACAGGCTGGGTTTTTTGCCAGGGGCTGTATCTTGGGAACTCTTTGGTTTAAATGTCCCCAAATTTGGCTCGTTAACAGAATCCCATGTGTAAATGATACACATCAAATTTCAGGGCAATCTGATTAAAGAGTTGAGCTTTAAACAGAAAGCTGATCTTAACCTTAACTATCATGAGGTTGTCACCCTGCTGAAGTATAGCTGGAGGTAGAGATGAAAATGGCAGATAGCTAAAGTAAAACACTATCTCTTACAGAGGCTTCTGGGGGAAAATGTTAATCTTTTGTTCTGTGACCTTTTAAAACCATGCAATCTGCAGAAATGTACTTTCTACAGGCAAAGTGTTGCAAGATTGTCAGAATCTAAATAACTCAGTACCATCTCCTCAAATGGATTTTTTAGTACTTAAGAGAAAACACAAGGCATTAAATATCCGCAAGTACATTCTGTTGTTCATGTGGGTTAGCCACATGCTATATGTAAGAGTACAAGCTTCAGTGTTTTCTTAACCAGTAGAGGGAGATGCTCTGTTCTGTCTGGAGACAGTGGTTGGAGAAGATGAATTTGTTAACCGTTACCAACATAGAAAAGCATTTGATAGCTTTATTTTCTGTAGCTCAGGTTAATCGAGTCTGGATGGGTGATGCACACCTTTGATGTTTCTTCCCCTTTTCATAGCCCAATCATATTTGTGAATCTGACATAGTGTAACATTCAGTTGTCAGATTCAAGGTTAATCTGAAAGAAAAATTACTTGACTAGAAACTGCAAGGGAGAGTGGGTTGTGGTGAGGGAGAGACAGAAGCTAGAGATCCCACATTGAATTTAACAGACTTGTGTTGGGCTCTGTTTATTTATAGTACTCAATTGAAGCACTGCATTTTATTGAAAAACTAAGCTATATCAGAGTATTTAGCAGGATAATATTTGAATTTGGTTTTGAAGCTAGAAAGAAAACAAATCTAAGGTTCCCTGTGGTTGAAGAGAGATCTCTTTTTCTCTCCTCCTTCCCCCTTCTCTACCCCCCCCCCCACATCATAGTCACATCATCCTTTTATTGTACCACATTGCTTTCTATTTTTATTATTGTGAGAAAAATCTTAAGGTAAACATATTGCATTATTGGGTTGGCTTTATGTTCTCGTACAGAATGGGACATCCACCCATAGACTAGGCAATGGCTTATTTTAAAAATTAGATTGAACAAGACACTAAAGAAGGTACTCTAAAGGGTAGCCATTGGAAAGGGGATGGAGTAGATGCCCGGATAGGTTTCTTCCATCACTATATTCTCCTGCTATATGGAATCAGAAGTAGTTGACCCTTTCCTCCCTGACTTTTTGCTCTTGCATTCATAATAATAATCTTGGTGCTATTTTAGTGTTGTCAGTTTCCTGCATGGTATCAGTGACATATTGTTAATATAGTTAAATGAAATTTAAGCTGTGTAAGGAGGGGGAGATATAAATGTTAAAATGAAAATCAGTGGAGTCTTTTTTTAAAAAAAGAATAAATTTCAGTCCTGCACTGCATATTCTTGTGCTTAACAGCAACATTCGACTGTATAACGCACTTAGTTTGCTTTTCTCTAGCACCTTTCAAACTCCAGCTTTCTCAAAGCACCTTGAGCTTTCTCAAAGCACCTTGAGCTAAGGTAAGGCAGTAACTGTGGAACTGAGCTCTCGTGTGGCCTGGAATGTCTTATTGAGGAAAGGGATTTTGACCAAACTCCTGTTGTGCCTTGAGCATCTCATCTCTTAAAATCCCATAATTTCTCTGAGTGCCCAGCTTCTCACTTCATCCCCTCCAGAGTATTCTAAACACATCTGCCAAAAGCCTCTGTCTTCTCTCACTATTCAGTCTCCCCATTTTCTCACTCAGACCCTGCACTAAAGCCCACCCACCCATTTCCCTTTCTTGTGTTGCCCATTCTCATCTCTTCTCATTTTTCATGGTCTCCCTTGTCCACTTCTCACTCCATGTCTCTTCATTCTGCTCTCTCTCGTCCTACCTTTAAAAAAAAAAAAATTACTAAGACCCATGTGTTCCATGAAGCTGTGTATCTAGCCTTTTCTTTATTCAGTATAGTATTGAATCATAACCTGAGCCCGCAAGATCTTTGGAGCAGGTATTGTGGCTGTATTTTCTCTACTGTACAGGGCCATGTACATATTATATATCAATGATTTAAAAAAAAAACAGCCAACTCTACAACCTCCAGCAGGGCTCAAAAATTCATTTGTTTGCTCATCACTGGCATGTCAGACATTTTTCCTGGAAAAGACTCTAAGCCTTCCCCTTCTGAAGAACTTCAGTTTCTATTTTTAAATTTTTCACCACCATGGTTGCAAAGATCGCTTTCCATTTGTGACCTTAATGTAAACTAATGCAGTGTTACCACAGCTTAAGGGTCTTTGTCACTGATCAGAGCTATGTCAGGTAGCAGGTAGAGACTCTGCTCACTTTCACTGCTCAGAAATGAAATTGGTGGTAATGTCAGTTTCACTCTGCTTCAGATTGGCAAATCTCTGAGCTACACCTAAAGACAAATGGGGAAATTCATATTGTAGATAAGGCACACACATTTAACACTAATGGTAATGCTTAGAATGACTCAAGGGATGTGGTAGATTGTCCATTACTTGAAATCCTTAAATCAAGATTGTATGTCTGTCTGAAAGATATACTTCAGTTTAACCACAAGGTATTGGACATTCAGGAATTAGTGGGTGCAAGTTTATAGTTAGCACTATGCAGAATGTCAAATGGCCTTCTTGGCCTTACAGTTATAATTCACTGGAGCTGTTGCTCATAGAGTCCTGGTGGCCATCCTCTCATATTTTGAAGTGATGTCTGTGACATTACCCAGGGTACAATCTGAACTGATGAACAGCTGCGTCCACTCAGTTCTCCAACCTGGGGTGACTTTTACACTGCTTTGCTGTGAGAGCAACCACTCTTGGTCTGCTCACACAGTCTCCCACATGTAATTTAGTCCCAGTTATTGTATATGAGTGCTATAGCTAGCCACTCCTGAATTACACTGCAGAGCAACACCAGCAAGCTCCCAGTCCCAGACTTTCCCCAGAAATGTATGTCTTATAGTGCCCAGTTCCCTCTTGAACAGTAAATCCTGTTATCTCAAATACTTTCGCAAACACTTCAGTACAAACGCATTGTTTTAGCTAAAACAAATATATTATCTACAAAAGATAAATTTTAAATGAATATAAGTAATGAGGCATAAAAGTCAGAATTAGTTACAAGAAAATAAAGGTAAAACACAACTAATGCCTACCTTAACACTCTACATGAATTCAAAGCAAAGTCTCTCTCACCACGTGTTTCTGCAGTCTTACTGGCTGACTTTCTTTCAGTCAGGATCCCTCCCCTGGTCCAAAGCTGTTTCCTTTCTTCTTTAGTTGTTGTGGATGCTGTGGGTAGAGAGAAAGGGAGGAATAATTTGGGGCATCTGCTCTCCCTTCTTACAGTTCTTTCTGTTCTTCGAGAATCATCTCCAGCTAAGGTTCAGGAGACAAAGTCTGTGTGGACATGAACCCCAAGTTGTTCCTGGGTCAAGATGTAGTTTGGTTTTTTTTTTTTGCCCATGCCCTCTTTCCTGCCAAAGAATGGCCACTTAATCAGGTGCTGGTTCATTTGGTTTTGTTGACACCTGGCTCAGGTGTTGGCTAGCGTTTTGTCTCTGGGGAACTGGTTTGTGACTGCTCCCCAGACTTGAAGCATGTCTTTCAGTAATAGCATGCAATAGAATCTTATAACTTTGTAACAGAGTTGCCATACACATTTTACCAGGACAATAATGGTCAGCAAATGATGAGTTTTCAAATGATACCTTAGATAAGGACAGCCATACTGGGTCAGAACAAAGGTCCATCTAGCCCAGGATCCTATCTTCTGACAGTCAGGTGCTTCAGAGGGAATGAACAGAACAGGTAATCATTGAGTGATCCATCCCCTGTGTCCACTCACAAGGCATACTTTATACGAAATATAACATAGTCCTGTAAAAGGGGTACAGACTGTCACAACATCTGGCTGGTATGTCTAATCTTTACAGCTATAAAGCATCTGCTAAAGTTTTCATGCCATGACCTACAGTGTTCATGCCATGTCTGTGTGAGTGAGTTTTGTCAACACAAGCACAGAAAATATTTGCCACGTACACCCCTCTCTTGGCTTTACAAATCCAAACACACACAAATGGAAAGATGTCCCTAACCCTTTTGTGAATATTGCTAAGCCATTGCCACTTCAGTGGAAAAGGTTGTTCCTGCAGCTTTCTTGCCTTTTATTATTCTGCTGACTCTCTGTTCTTTTGAAGGTGCATGCTTGGTAATACCGTCTCCCAAGTGTGTCATCCTTTTCGACATGGAAATCTGTTTAGATGTCAGATCAAGAACACACATGGAATCCTGTTACTTGTGTTGCAGTAGATTGTATTGTTGGATTCGTATTTAAACTTATAGCATGCAAGCCTAGTCAGTGTCCGCGCTGATGCTAAAAACTTACTGTGCTGTGAAGGGGCTTAGATTTGGGGGACAGGACTAAAGCACTAGATTTTAGCCAGTAGTGGGGTCTTTTGTTACAGTGATAAATATTTGAGCCAGCATTGGCAGTAGGAGGAAATATGGGAGGCTCCTGAAATACAACACACCTAGAAAGGATGGCAGAGTCAGGATTATAGCATCTTGAAATTTAAAGTAGACCTATAAGGGAGTAAAGCATTGAGATTACCCTATATAACATGGTAGGGTAGGTGAGATTACCCTATATAACATGATAAAGGCCTAATCCTTATAAAGTGGATGACTGATTAGCGATGTATGAGTTATATAAAAGTAAGTTTTGTAGGCCTGCAAAATTATGTGGTTGTTATAACCTTTTAGAGATGGGGAAAGTGCAAACAAAGGGGAAACAATACTAACATCTGGTCATTCTGTTACTAAGTTTTTGTAGTGTCTAAAGTAAACAAGTAAAGTCCCTGTCAAATAATAGGATGGATAATTTTCTTTATGATAAAAAGGGGAACAACGTGTTACGTAAGTTATTGTGTAATTTGTAACGTCATGTATGGCAATAACTATGTCCCAATAGTAAAAGAAAGATTTGGAGTAGTGAATGAGGAGTGTTGATAAAAGATTGTGCAATATTGTGTATAAAAGATCATGTCGGAAACGAGAATCTCTGCCTTTCTCCTTGTAAATATAGCCAGTTCACTGGCTTGCTACATTCCACCTGGTCCCTGGGGTGTAACACTCTGTACCTGTGTAAATACAACCTGGTCCTTGGATTTGAGAACTCACTGTAAGGAGTGGTTTTTCTGCTTTCTGTGGGTTTGAGGTAACCTGTGGGCCTGGTGGAATTGGTCCTGAAATATCCTTAAAAGACCTATTGGATTCCATGTTCTCTGTCTTCGTTGTCCATTACTGAATGTCTCTGGCAAGAAAGGCATACAGATGACTATACTGGTGATAAGGTTCAGTGTGCGTGCATGTCTCCAGCTCTGAGATGAAATTTGAATTGTTCAGGCATGTAGGTGTATACGTGTGAATTTGGGGATCTTGCTGCTAGATCTTTTTGCTGTTGATCACCAAATTCTGCTGGGCAGACTCCAAGAGATTGCAGGGTGAATGGAAATGGCTCTGGTTCTTCTCATACCAAACCAAGAGAGGGTTGTAACAGGCAACAGATACTGTATCTTCAAAACCCTCTATGTGGCATTCCACAAGGCTTAATTTTCTCCCCTATTTTTTCAATGCAGGGTATGGGAGGATAATGTTGAGGCAACGGATGACACCTACCTCTAAATCACCTTTTATACCCAATATAACCAGCACCATCTTCTCAGCTAGGCATTGAGAAAGCTGGATCAGCACCTGTATGAAAGGCAAGTGTCCGAAACTGAACGCAGACAAGTGGAGCAAGGGAAGCATTTGTATTTTCCTCTTCTATAACCGTACCCTCTGTTGAGGGCTCGTGCTGTCAGATTATGTCCGTTCAGTGTTGGTGGCCTTTTAGACAGTGCTGTTAGAGCCCACATAGCTACAACTATGAAAAATACCCTTTTCCGTCTCTGGCTCTCCAGAAGGCACTGCCTCTCCCCTCCAACGCTCTTATACTTCACCTTGACCACTCTGATCCATGCCAGCTCCCACTGTGTCTGCATTACAAAAAATCACCACCACTTATGTGCCAGTTGGGGGAGTTTGTGGGCCTCAAACCGAGGCTAAGAAATTTAATGGATGATGCAGACTAAACTCAACTGAAATCGCTATCGATAGTATCTCCAGGTCAGGAGTGAGGAATACTTAAAGGATGGCACAAAGGCAGCTTGCCGTGCTGCTACCCATGGTATACCTGTTTGTGACTAAGTAGAGGGCTTTGATCTCCAGGGCTGTCAGTCTGGAACTTTTTACGGGCAACAGTATCACAGGCCAGGGGAGACGGAGCCTCCCCAAATAGCCAGGCGTGGCCCCGCCCATGCTGTACCTCCAGGCCCCCTCCTGCTTTCTGCTCTTCCTCCCCTGGCCCAGGGATGGAGGTGCCGGGGCTGGGGCCGCGCCACCGGCACGGTGCTCCAGAGCTGGGGACACTGGAGCTGGGGGCACGCCACCTGTCTGGGGGCTGCGCCGCCCATCCAGTGCTCTGGAGCTGGGGGCGCTTGAGTGGCCTGGGGTGCGGAGGGGCCAGCAGCTGTCGTGAGGCAGGAGCTCTGGGCTCTGTCGGGGGAGGGGGACAGGAGAGGCAGGGCCTTGGGCAGAAGGGGTGGGCCCAGCGGCTAGCCTCCCTGAGCTAGCAGTTCTTGCGCTGCCCATGAAATTTAGTATTCATAAATAAGGCATATGTTTTTAATAGTGAGGATAACTATTTACTGAAACAGTTTACTAAGGGTTGTGGTGGATTCTCGATCACTGACCATTTTTAAATCAATCAGATATTTTTCTAAAAGATCTGCTTAGGAATTACTTTTGCAAAGTTTGGTGGCCTGTGTTATACAGGAGGTCAAGCTAGATGATCACAGTGGTCCCTTTTGGCCTTAGAATCTATGAATAAAAAGTTCTACTTCAGCCCCTCTCTTTAGGTATTTCTAAATTGCCCCTCACCAAGGTATGCAAACCAGCTAATGTTATAAAAAAGATGCCTGTGCTGCCCATCTGTCAAGTTGTTTGCCCACATGCATACTGCGGAATAGTTAGTCACCCTCAATAACAGTTTCAGATAGTTGCATAACAGAAGATCCTTCTAAGAACTTGGCTTTATTTTGGGAGCGGGAGGATTGTTATAACAATCTTGATTTAAATGTACTTTATTACTTTATTTCATGTTTTATTTACAAGTTGCTTGTTCTTCACTTTCTCCCATTTTGTCTTAAATTGCTATAATGAACATTTTGTAAGTGTTTCTAATTGGTTTCCTCAATGTTAATAGAGAAACTATAAAATCTGAAAGTCCATTAAAAAGTTTCACACACACACAGTTAATCTATGTTGAAAAAAAAATCCAGGTCCTCATTGAAATTCTTTACTGTGAGAACAATACAAACCAACCAAAAATTGTAACCATGTAGCCTGTGCTATATTTGCAATGAACGCCACCTATTGATAAATTCAACTTCAGCAAGTCAAGAAACCAAAATAAGCTCTATTCCTTCATCAGAGTTTGCAGTCTGAAGTCAATGAGTATTGTTTTTGTACATCTCACTCTTATGTGCCTATATTTAGACATTTAGGCTCCTGTCTTTGAAAATGTTGGCATGAGTATAAAAAAGTTACTAACTTTTAATATATTCAAAGTCTAAATAATTTTTGATCACCCTGAAGGACTTTTGTTTTGAAATGACAAAGGTTTTATGACACTAAGAGATGTTTTTAACAAATAAAATTTTTGCTCCTGATCCTCCAAATACTTATGCAGAAGCTCAATTTTAAGCACAAATAGTCCCATTGAGGTCAATGGGACTGTTCTTGGGAGTAAAGTTCTGTACCTGGTTAAATGTTTACAGGATCAGGGCTTTAATTTTCAATATATTTTTAGCCTCTATTAATTTTTCAAAATTCACATACCTTACCAGTTGATTAAAACGTGTAACAAAATTATAACTCCATTTTGAAATGCCACTGAAGTTGCAGATTACATATTTTCAAATTAGTTTTACAAAGTCTCAATCTGATTTAAATAACTTAATTTTTAAAAAACAATTATTTAAATTGTTCCACCCTGCTTTACAAAGACAGAGACTCTTGGATCCTACAAGTAAAGTGTTGTCCTGTTTGCACAGTTGCTGTCTTCCTTACCCTTGTTCTGTTTGTTCATATAGGGTCAGATTGAAAAACTATCACAGCTCAGATCTGCAAAGCTTATATACATATAAATATGAGCAAAAGACTCCTTATATGAAAAGGAAAAGACTGGGTCAAAAGGTTTCTTTTTTTTTTGGCTTGCAATCTTTACTGAGCACAGATGAAAAAACAAAATAAAAACAAAAATACATGCTTGCAATAGAGACAGATTGAATCACTAGTGTTAAGCAAACGTCTGATTATTTAAATTCACCTTTTCAAAGGACTCTCAAACTTGTGTGGTATTTTCAATCTATTGTGCTAACCTTGGTCAGCAACATATGAAGACTGTGCAACTCGCTATGCTCTTCTAGGTAATATCAAGCTGTTTTGAGGCCTTTTTGGGGCATTACATGGTAAATTGGTTCTCCTTTCTAATGAACTGCAAACCCTTGTAAACAGGAAAGGAAAATGATTGCACCAAACTCAAACAGATGTAATTTCTAAGAAGAACTAAAGCCCATTTAGTTAACACACACTGCAAATTCTCTGGGGCCTGTTATGTAAAGTGTGCCTTGGTAACACATGTGTCTGGACAGATTTGAGCTTAGATGGCAGGCTTCAGTCAGACTGCCATTTCACGACAGTACTGGGACACAAATAAAATCCAGTGGTACAATGCTCCTAACCCAGTGAATCCTAATAGATATTTTTGTTTAAAAGAGCCCCTAAATAAAAAACTTGGTATGCTTTCTATTTCAAGGAGGGGTCTGCGATACATAGGTCCCTAGGCAAAGGATCTACTGCTTTGTGAACTGTCATCCCAGACCTGCCACACTTGCTTCATACAATACATTGCTTACAGGGTATTTGTCTGTAAAGGGTAACAGGTAAGGTCTTTATTGAAAGTTTGTAACTTATCATTGCTCATAATCCTTGTGAGATGTGTGGAGGGATAATACTTAAGGAATAAATGTAACTATGCGGAAAATTATGCCTTATGGTCTTGAAGTAAAGATTAGTTGTCAGGGAACCGTATGTCTCATATTGTAACCCCTCCCTGGCTAGCCGATTATGGGATGTGTTGTTCATTTGCCTACCCCATCCCAGAATAGTCAGGGGGAAAACCATCAAAGACAACTGCAAATGATTGAAACCACTTGGAGGTAAAAAAGATACATTATAACAGACAGGAGATTGCCCTGACTATGAAAAGACTGGTTCAGTATAATACCAGAGTGGGGAGAGATATCTTGGATCCCTTCACTAAGGAGACATCTTATTTAGCCTGGGGTGTTTTTCCTGAAAGTTTAGTTCCTGGTTTTGGGAAGCCAGCCCTCTCTGCAATAGGATGACATTCTTGGGTGGGAGGGGAGGACGACTTACTTTATTAGATAGGAAAGGTAACTATTAATAAGTGTAGGTCCTAGTTCGTGTTTTATGATTTTTTTTATATTGTAACCAATTTCCATCACTCTTTTGTTTCTAGTGGAATCTCTAGTCTTTCTTATACTAAAACAAAAGCTGTGTATAAACAAGAGCAGTGACTTAAGGTAAAACTGGTGTACACTGCTCCTTTGGGGACAAAGGATCTGGGATTTATGTGGGTTGCCAGTGTCAGGGGCTGGAGAACATTTTGAGAGGACTTGGGGACTGGGGCGCACCTCTTGTTAACCTGCAAGGTGAAGACAGAGCTGGCATAGCCCAAAGGAGGGTGTTTGAGTGGCTGAAAGGGTGGTGGTGGTAGGGAGCTAACACTCGGTTACCACAAGCAAGACTCCCTCATGCTGGAAACAGAGGGTAACAAAGTGACTCTCAGTCTGGATACCCCAAGAACCGTCACAGGGTGTCTCCTACTGCTGATAGAAACTACACTGCACCCCTTCCCTCCCTTCCTTCCTCTCAATCCACCCACAGGTTGTTCGAATGTTGACACTGCCAGTCCTATGGAGTTTGATTTGAACTTTCCTTCCATTCCACCACTCTGCTCTTTAACTCTTCCCATGCTGTGCTTCTTTGCAGTTGTGTGATAAGGCTTTTTTAAGAGGTGAAACTTGCTGATATCCAGCCTTTGCCCAAGGTCTCTTGTGTTCCTGAATGCAATAAATTATGATGGATTCACCAAGGGAAGGTCATGCCTGACTAATCTAATCGCCTTCTATGATGAGATTACTGGTTCTGTGGATGAAGGGAAAGCAGTGGATGTATTGTTTCTTGACTTTAGCAAAGCTTTTGACACGGTCTCCCACAGTATTCTTGTCAGCAAGTTAAGGAAGTATGGGCTGGATGAATGCACTACAAGGTGGGTAGAAAGCTGGCTAGATTGTCAGGCTCAACGGGTAGTTATCAATGGCTCCATGTCTAGTTGGCAGCCGGTATCAAGTGGAGTGCTCCAAGGGTCGGTCCTGGGGCCGGTTTTGTTCAATATCTTCATAAATGATCTGGAGGATGGTGTGGATTGCACTCTCAGCAAATTTGCGGATGATACTAAACTGGGAGGAGTGGTAGATACGCTGGAGGGGAGGGATAGGATACAGAAGGACCTAGACAAATTGGAGGATTGGGCCAAAAGAAATCTGATGAGGTTCAATAAGGATAAGTGCAGGGTCCTGCACTTAGGACGGAAGAACCCAATGCACCGCTACAGACTAGGGACCGAATGGCTAGGCAGCAGTTCTGCGGAAAAGGACCTAGGGGTGACAGTGGACGAGAAGCTGGATATGAGTCAGTAGTGTGCCCTTGTTGCCAAGAAGGCCAATGGCATTTTGGGATGTATAAGTAGGGGCATAGCGAGCAGATCGAGGGACGTGATCGTTCCCCTCTATTCGACATTGGTGAGGCCTCATCTGGAGTACTGTGTCCAGTTTTGGGCCCCACACTTCAAGAAGGATGTGGATAAATTGGAGAGAGTCCAGCGAAGGGCAACAAAAATGATTAGGGGACTGGAACACATGACTTATGAGGAGAGGCTGAGGGAGCTGGGATTGTTTAGCCTGCAGAAGAGAAGAATGAGGGGGGATTTGATAGCTGCTTTCAACTACCTGAAAGGGGGTTCCAAAGAGGATGGCTCTAGACTGTTCTCAATGGTATCAGATGACAGAACGAGGAGTAATGGTCTCAAGCTGCAGTGGGGGAGGTTTAGATTGGATATTAGGAAAAACTTTTTCACTACGAGGGTGGTGAAACACTGGAATGCGTTAGCTAGGGAGGTGGTAGAATCTCCTTCCTTAGAGGTTTTTAAGGTCAGGCTTGACAAAGCCCTGGCTGGGATGATTTAATTGGGAATTGGTCCTGCTTCGAGCAGGGGGTCGGACTAGATGACCTTCTGGGGTCCCTTCCAACCCTTATATTCTATGATTCTATGACCCTTGAAGGCAGCTGTGTTAAGAGGAAAGGAGTACTTGTGGCACCTTAGAGACTAACCAATTTATTTGAGCATAAGCTTTCATGAGCTACACCTCACTTCATCGGATGCATACTGTGGAAAGTGTAGAAGAGGATTTGTAGCTGATTATAAACTGAACATGTGTTCCATGAGCCACACGCAGTGATTTTAAAAGCAGAACCCCTGGTCTTTTTACAATGGGGTGGAGGTCGGAGTCTCTCCAACTGCCTGCCTCCTGCTTCTCCTTTATTCACCGGAGCAGCTCTGGGATGAGGTAGCAGCACTCTGAGCAGCTGCTCAACAACTCCACAACTGGCTGCCTGCTGCATTGCAGGGGGGGGAGAAGAGTTACTTTGGCTGTTCTGTTGCCTGCTTAATCTTTTGCCTTTTACTAACGATTTCCATGGAGAGGAATATTTATGAGTTTCTCTGTTGTGCTGCAGGAGCCCCAGAGAATATACTTTAAGTATTGATTGTCATCTCTGGACTGTGGTGGCATAGTACGTTCAGCTTTTGGGCTGCAAAGATTGGGGACAACTGGTATAGCTCTGTTTAAAAAATCACTAGTGAGATAGTACAGTAAGCTACACTTTCTCTCTAGGCATAGCAATCGTAATGGAAGTTACAGGCCTTAGCGTCTGCTTACAGCACAAAGTGTACATCCAGTTGCCAGACATGATGGCAGTGTATTGTCTGTGTTGATAGGAGGTGGTTAGACATTATGGTAGTCCTCTAGTAGTTGTAGTCAAGAATGATAAATTACAATGAGATTACTATGGAAATATAACAGGCATCTGCATTAATCCTTCATGAGTTCATAAGTATTCGTTGTAATATTGAGGAATAGGAAGTAATCGGGGCTTTATAGTAAAATGTTTCATGCTGTAACTTTGGTCATTTTTGGTTCAAGCTACTTTTAAAATTAGAAGGAAGAGAGAGACCATGGTCCAGTGGATAGGACACTGGCTTGGGAATCGGGAGGCTTGGGTTCTATCCCTGGCTATGTCACTGAACTTGGGAAAGTCAATTAACTCTGCTAGGGGGGAGGGGATAGCTCAGTGGTTTGAGCATTGGCCTGCTAAACCCAGGGTTGTGAGTTTAATCCTTGAGGAGGACATTTAGGGATCTGGGGCAAAAATTGGGGATTGGTCCTGCTTTGAGCAGGGGGTTGCACTAGATGACCTCCTGAGATCCCTTCCAACCCTGATATTCTATCTATTCTATGATAAGTTAGAACAAGTAGTTCTGCTCAGAAACTATTTTTAACTGATTGCTGTGGCACCCAGAGCAATCACCATATCTTCCAATGAGATGTAAATCTGAGGCCCTGACCCACTTGTCATTAAAGTTCCCTGGCACTTTTTGGGGTGTTTTATTCTTAGTGTATTGAACAGAATCCATCTTAAGTAATTATGGTCTGCCACTCCCGATTAGTTTGAATTGAGTATAGGATTTTTCTGCACTTCCTATCCTAAAATGTTATATGATGTCTGTGTTTCACCCTAGAGGTGGCTGCAATTTTAGTGGTAGATAAAGTGATTATGTAACTTGAAAATGTTGCCAACCCTCATGATTTTATTGCAGATCTCACACTATTTTTTTTAGGGTTGTTGATTAATCACAGTTAACTCACATGATTAACTACAAAAATGTAATCACGATTAAAACAATCATGATTAAAGCTACGTTTTAGTCACAGGAATTGTTAGTAAAAGTCACGGAGAGGTCACAGACAGTAAACAAAAATTCATGGCCTGTGACCTGTCCGTGACTTTTACTAAAAATACCAGTGAATAAAACTTGGGGGGGGGGGGGGGGGGGAGGTGCTGTCCGGGAGTCCTGTGAGTGCTGGGGGGGGGGGGGGGGGGCAGTACGTGACCCGAGACCCTTGCTGGTGCTGGAGGGAGTGAGGGGGTGGTTGGTGGGGCCGGCAAGCTCCCTACCTGGCTCCACACCTTTTTTCCCCCCCCCTCGTGCCTCCCCTCTCCAGCAACAACAGCAGAGGTTTGGTGTGGGAGGTAGGCAAGTGATTGGGGCACGGGAAATATGTTCTGTGACTTTCCGTGACTTCTGCAGCGGCTGGTGCGCCCGACTCACGAGCTGCTCAGGCAGCCCCTGCGTCAGGCACACCGGCCACTGCTGGGGCAGTCTTGGGCTCCGACACACCCCCCCAGCAGCGCAGTTTAGGTGTGGGAGGGGTCAGGGGGTTGGGACACCGGACAGGGTGAGGCGGGCTCTGGGCAGCACTTACCTGGGGGGCTCCCCAGAAGCAGCAACATCCCCCTCGCTCAGCTGTTAGGTGGAGGCGTGGCCAGGCAGCTCTGCGTGCTGCTTCTGCCCAAAGCGGTGGCTTTGCAGCTTCCATTGGCCAGGATTAGTAGGAAATGGGGAGGAAAACATTACACGCAAAGCACTTTTCCTGTCATCCAGCATCTCTTAAACGTGCACATCTGCTGCGTAAGGGTAGGAATGCAATTTGCCTTCTGGTGTTTAAGTACACTTGGGAAATGTTTTCAGATTTTTCTTTACAACCATGAGGGCTATACAGTTAGCTTTCATTTAAAAAAAAAAAAAAAAGTAAAAAAAAAAAAAAAAAGGTGAGACACTCATATAGTCATGACTCCAATAGCTTGAGCTTTAAAAAAGTTAGGGCTGTCAAGCAATTAAAAAAACTAATTGAAAATTAATTGTGCTGTTAAACAAGAATAAATACCATTTATTTAAATATTCATATTCAAGTATATTGATTTCTACTACAACACAGAATACAAAGTGTACAGTGCTCACTTTGTAATTTTTTATTACCAATATTTGCACCGTAAAATGATAAACAAAAGACATAGTATTTTTCAGTTCACCTCATACAAGTACTGTAGTGCAATCTCTTTATCATGAAAATGCAACTTACAAATGTATATTTTTTGTTTTGTTTCATAATTGCACTCAAAAACAAAACAATGTAAAACTTTAGAATCTACAAGTCCACTCAATCCTACTTCTTGTTCAGCCAATTGCTAAGACAAACCAGTTTGTTTATATTTACGGGAGATAATGCTGCCTACTTCTTATTTACAATGCCACCAGAAAGTGAAAACAGGCTTTCGCATGGCAATTTTGTAGCTGCGGTTGCAAGATATTTACATGGCAGATATGCTAAACATTTGTATGCCCCTTCATGCTTTAGCCACTATTCCAGTGGACATGCTTCCATGCTGATAATGCTCATTTAAAAAAATGTGTTAATAAAATTTGTGACTGAACTCTTTGAGGGAGAATAGTATGTCTCCTGCTCTTTTACCCACATTCTGCCACATATTTCATATTATAGCAATCTTGGAGGATGACCCAGCACATGTTCGTTTTAAGAACACTGTCACTGCAAATTTGACAAAACGCAAAGAAGGTACCAATGTGAAATTTCTAAAAATAGCTACAGCACTCGACCCAAGATTTAAGAATCTGAAGTGCCGTTCAAAATCTGAGAGGGACGAGGTGTGGAGCATGCTTTCGGAAGTCTTAAAAGAGCACCACTCCGATGCGGAAACTCTAGAACCTGAACCACCAAAAAAGAAAATCCACCTTCTGTGGTGGCATCTGACTCAGATTATGAAAATGAACATGTGTTGATCCACTCTGCTTTGGATTGTAATCGAGCAGAAGCCATCGTCAGCATGGATGTATGTTCTCTGGAATGGTGGTTGAAACACGAAGTGACATAGGAATCTTTCGCGCATCTGGCACGTAAATATCTTGTGACACCAGCATGCAAATGCCTATTCTTACTTTCAGGTGACATTGTAAACAAAAAGCGGGCAGCATTATCTCCTGCAAATTGTAACCAAACTTGTTTGTCTGAGTGATTTGGCTGAACAAGAAGTAGGATTGAGTGGACTTGTAAGCTCTAAAGTTTTATATTGTTTTATTTTTGAATGCAGTTTTTTTAGTACATAATTCATTTGTAAGTTGCACTTTCATTATAAAGAGATTGCATTACAGTACTTGTATTAGGTGAGTTGAAAAATACTATTTCTTTTGTTTTTTACAGTGCAAATATTTGTAAAAAAAAAAAATATAAAGTGAGCACTGTACATTTGTATTCTGCATTGTAATTGAAATCAATATGTTTGAATATGTAGAAAAACATCCAAAATATTTAAATAAATGGTATTCTATTCTTGTTTAACAGCACAATTAATTTTCACTTAGTTTTTTTAATTGCTTGACAGCCCTAATTCTTCTTCGAGTGATTGCTCATGTGCATTCCACAGTAGGTGTGTGTGCTCGCCACATGCACCGGTGCTGAAAGTTTTTCCCTTAGCAGTACCCATAGGTACTGTGGAGTGGAGCCGCCATGGCGCGGTATAAGGGGTGCTGCGCGCTCCCCCCACCCTCAGTTCCTTCTTGCCACCATTGATGGTGCTTTGGAACTGCTGTGCTCCAGCTCTTCACTGTAGCTTTCCCTATTTGGTCTAAAAGAAAAGGAGTACTTGTGGCACCTTAGAGACTAACCAATTTATTTGAGCATGAGCTTTCGTGAGCTACAGCTCACTTCATCGGATGCATACTGTGGAAACTGCAGAAGACATTATATACACAAAGACCATGAAACAGTACCTCCTCCCACCCCACTCTCCTGCTGGTAATAGCTTATCTAAAGTGATCATCAAGTTGGGCCATTTCCAGCACAAATCCAGGTTTTCTCACCCTCTGCCCCCCCCCCCCCCACACACACACACAAACTCACTCTCCTGCTGGTAATAGCCCATCCAAAGTGACCACTCTCTTTAAAATGAAAAGGAGTACTTGTGGCACCTTAGAGACTAACCAATTTAACCTTAGTCTCTAAGGTGCCACAAGTACTCCTTTTCATTTTAAAGAGAGTGGTCACTTTGGATGGGCTATTACCAGCAGGAGAGTGAGTTTGTGTGTGTGTGGGGGGGGGGGGGCAGAGGGTGAGAAAACCTGGATTTGTGCTGGAAATGGCCCAACTTGATGATCACTTTAGATAAGCTATTACCAGCAGGAGAGTGGGGTGGGAGGAGGTATTGTTTCATGGTCTTTGTGTATATAATGTCTTCTGCAGTTTCCACAGTATGCATCCGATGAAGTGAGCTGTAGCTCATGAAAGCTCATGCTCAAATAAATTGGTTAGTCTCTAAGGTGCCACAAGTACTCCTTTTCTTTTTGCGAATACAGACTAACACGGCTGTTACTCTGAAACCTATTTGGTCTGTTGTTTAATTCTGTAGATAGTGAGTATCAGTAGTTTAAAGAAAATATAGATAGATAGTAGTAGTAAAGTAGAAGAACCGCACCCGGGTCGGGACATCGGGCTTTAAGTCGTGCAACACTTGTAAACGGCCTATGCCCGTAAGTGACCCGCATACTAGTTGCTTACTCTGTCTTGGGGAAACCCATGTCAGTGACTGCTGCAAAATTTGCAGATCATTTAAGCCCCGGACTAAAAAGGAGCGAGATATATGGCTCTGAGTCATATTGATGGAGTCAGCCCTGATCCGACATCGCTACGCTGCTCCGAGTCGGCACCGTAGCATCGGTGCGCAGCAACCCAGCTGTCACGGGACACTCTAAGAAGACAAAGAAGCGATCTTCTCCATCGTGGCACCAGGGCAAGGCTGGGGGCGAGACTAGACCCATGCTGGGCAGCTCTCAATCCCCCGCGGCCTCTGACTCAGGTGGAGTGGAGTAGCCACGCCCACTCTGAGCTGACCTCCCCGGATGCCAGTGCCCACATGCAGGTGCCCTCCACACCAGAGGCCCTGCAGGCAGCTTGAGACGTAATGTCTCTTCCGGTACCAGCTGCACTGACCCCAGCGGCTCCCTAGTCTAGAAGCAAGCTGGCGCTCAGACCGCCACAGTCGTCACCCAGGTGGTACCGCTCACGCTCGCGGGAAGGATCCCGACGACGCTCTTCGCCGAGTGACCACCCCACTCGCAACCCACACTGGTCTCCGTTGACCCCCACCCGATTGGCTGGCTGGGTGATGAGCAACAGGGACTCAAGGCACTGCTCCACATCTAGGGAGCACAGGCCTCTAGGTCAGAGCATGCCCCACCGGGACTGCTGGGACCGACAGCACCGGAGGTCTCCAACTCCAGGAAGCCGCTGTAGCCACTCTTGGTACCGACGTCGACACCGCTCACGCTCTTCACCCTGGTCAAGGTCCCCAGCATGGCACCACTCCCACAGCTCCAGGCATAGATCACCGGCAACCGGCTGCTGCAGATCCGTCCGAGGGAGCTGTTTGCCGAGCAGCCATTACAGTCGGTATTCCTGCTCCTCTACACTGGACTCATGGTCTTGGGCCTGGCACCACTTACGACGCCACTACTCGTCCCCATCCTTGGATAGTGGTTGCTTGTACACCAGCCCAGCCTCCCCGCGGAACCGGCAGTCGGTGGAACAGACGAGTCCAGTGGGGCAGCCCGTCTGACGGTGCCGCAGCAAGTGCAATGGCACCAGGCTCCCTGGCCAGCGCCCTGGCACCAGTTGACCCCAGGGGCCCTGATGCAGCCCCTACAGGTGGTTTGCTCTGTAGCTGGGGCCTCAGACCAACAATCATCCTCCCTCTCTCAACCCCCCAGGAGGGGGTCAGCAGAGCACTTCTCCCTGGTCCCGCATTCAGAAGGGGACCGAGTGCCAGGGACTGCGGTACTGGTGGGAACGCAAAGCACCACGCCTCCATCCTCCTCATCCCCAGATGAGGCCATCATGGCGCCGCCTCCTCCTGTTCCCCAGGAAGAAACAAAAGCCCACCAGGAGCTCCTGAAGAGGGTGGTCTCAAGCCTCAATTTACAGGCTGAAGAAGTGGAGGAGCCTTTGGACTCCCTCTTTGATGTCCTCTCAGCCACAGCACCGGCTAGGGTGGCCCACCCTCTCCATGAAGGGGTGGCAAAAATCTCCTCTGCCCTGTGGCAGACCCAGTCTTCCTTGCCCCCCCCATTTCTAAGAGGACAGAGTGGAAGTATTTTGTGCCTGCCAAGGGGCACGAATATCTCTATACTCACCCTGTCCCCAACTCCCTGGTGGATGAGGCGGTCAACCACAAGGAGCATCAAGGCCAGCCCACTTGCACCCATAAGGACTCGGGGAGGCTGGACTTGTTTGGTAGGAAGCTTTATACTTGGTCAAGCTTTCAGCTGAGGGTGGCAAACCACCAAGCCCTGCTGGGCAGATATGATTTTATCCTATGGGGCTCAATGCCAAAGTTTATGGACTCCCTCCCTGAACGTAATAGGAAGAAGTATAAGGCCCTGGTGGAGGAGGGCACCGCTGCTGCCAGAGCAACCCTTCAGGCAGCCTCGGATGCAATGAACACAGCAGTAAGAACCATGGCCTCTGAGGTGTCCATGCGGAGGGCACCGTGGCTCCTCTTGTCCCGGTTGTCCAACGAGGCACAGAGCTCCCTGCAGGACCTCCCCTTCGGTGGCAAGGCCCTGTTCGCAGAACAAACAGACGTAGAATTACATGGTCTCGATGACTCTCACACAACCTTAAAGACTCCGAGCAGTCCATCTGGCCTGCGTGGCCTTTCACTCGTGCCTTATGGGCAGGGTAGTCAGAGTTCTCACGGACAAAATGGCCTCGATGTTCTACATCAACAGGCAAGGCACAGTCTGCTCCACAGCCCTCTGCCAGGAAGCGCTCTGGCTGTGGGATTTCTGCATCGCCCACGATATCGACTTGGAAGCCCACCACTTACTGGGCATCTGGAACTCTCAAGTGGATTGCCTGAGCTGGGACTTCTCCTCCCAGTGGTTGCTATACCCGGAGGTGGCTCACATGATCTTCCGAACATGGGGCACTCCCCAAGTGGACCTCTTTGTGACCAGACAGAACCACCGGTGCCCCTGGTTTTGCTCCAGGAGGGGCCTGGGCAAGGGCGTGATTTTCGACGCCTGCCTTCTGTCCTGGTCGGGTCAGCTGCTATGCCTTTTCCCCCAATTCTGTTGATCAGCAAGGCCTTAGAAAAAATCAAGATGGACAAGGCTCGCATCCTCATGATTGCCCCGGCATGGCCCAGGCAACACTGGTACGGGACTCTTATGAACCTGTCCATTGCCCCCCCCATGACCGCTGCCAACCCACCCAGACCTTCTCTGTCAGTACCAAGGTTGCCTCCTCCACCCCAATCTTGCAGCCCTCCATCTCACAGTGTGGTTGCTCAATGGTTAGACCAAGAGGAAAGGAACTGCTCGGAGGGCGTCTAGCGAGTCCTCCTGGAAAGCAGGAGGCCCTCCACGTTTCAGGCTTACCTGGCAAAATGGTCAAGGTTCTCCCAATGGGCCGCCGATCGCAGCATCTCACCAGTGGCTGCCTCGCTCCAGCTAATACTGGATTACCTCCTTCATCTCCGAGCCCAAGGCCTAGCACCCCTGTCTGTCAAAGTGCATCTGGCGGCCATATCAACCTTCCACCCACCTGTGCAAGGCCACAAAGTTTTTTCTCATGCCATGACCGGTCGATTCCTTAAGGGCTTGGATTGCCTGTTTCCTTATGTTAGGCCCCCTGTTCCACAATGGGACCTGAACTTGGTTCTGGCCAGGCTGACAGGGCCTCCATTTGAGCCGCTTGCCATATGCTCCTGGTCCTATCTTTCATGGAAAGTAGCCTTTCTTGTGGCAATCACGTCTGCTAGGAGGGTCTTGGAGCTCCGGGCCCTAACCTTTGAGCCCCCCGTATACGGAGTTTCATAAAGATAAAATCCAGCTCCGCCCACACCCTTTGATCCTCCCCAAGGTCGTCTACACCTATCATGAGCCAGGATATTTTCCTTCCAGTGCTCTGTCCCAAGCCTCACATGTCTAGCGAGGAGTGCCGTTTTCACATGCTAGATGTGAGACAGGCCCTGGCTTTTTACCTGGAACAAACAAAACCATTCAGGAAGTCTACACAGCTGTTTATTGCCACGGCTGAACAAATGACGATTCAGCCAATCTCCACTCAGCGGCTCTCCAGCTGGATCACTTCATGTATCCGTACTTGTTACGACCTGGCGGAGTTCCCCCGCCACTGACTGTAAGAGCGCACTCGACAAGGGCGCAAGCCTCATCGGCCACCGTTCTGGCTCACGTCCCTGTTCAGGACATTTGTAGGGCTGCAACATGGTCCTCAGTCCACACGTTCACCTTGCATTATGCGATTGTCTTCCAGGCCAGGGAGATCGCCAAGTTCGTCAGGGCAGTGCTCTGTCCTGAGCGTCTATGAACTCCTACCCACCTCCAAGAGGTATAGCTTGGGAATCATCCACTGTGGAATGCACATAAGCAATCACTCGAAGAAGAAAAGACAGTTACCTTTTCCATAATTGGCGGTGTTCAAGCTGTGTTGCTCATGTCCATTCCACATCCCACCCTTCTTTCCCACTGCCAGAGTTGTCCGGCAAGAAGGAACCGAGGGTGGGGGGAGCACGCAGCGCCCTTTATACCGTGCCATGGCGGCGCCACTCCAGGGGTCGGTAGGGGCGCTCCCCTACCGGTACCGCTAAGGGAAAAACTTCCAGCACTGGTGCACATGGCAAGCACGCACACCTACTGTGGAATGGACATGAGCAACACATCTCGAAGAACACCAGTTACAGAAGAGGTGACTGTCTTTTTTTTTTTTTAATTATTATTATTTAAAGCTCAAGCTATTGGAGTCATGACTATATGAGTGTCTCGCTTTTTTTTTTTTTTAAATTAAATCTAACTGTATAGCCCTCGTGGTTGCAGAGAAAAATTTGAAAACATTACCCAAGTGTACTTGACACCAGAAGGCAAATTACATTCCTACCCTTACACAGCAGATGTGCACATTTAAGAGTTGCTGGATGACTGGAAAAGTGCTTTGTGTGTAATGTTTTCCTCCCCATTTCCTACTAATCACTTTTCTGAAGAACGTATTTGGTTGGTAACACACCTAGTGAACATATTCATTGCTTTTTTAAAATGTTCTAGTAGAATGTTGTTACAGAATAAAGTTGCAAATAAGAGGGGATGTATATTCTTGAGTAAGGAGCCACTGATGGTTGTGCAATTCTGAGCATAAAAACCTTTGTCTGATTTGTTGAAAATCTGACACCAGGTTTCATGAGCCATTGATATCACTAAAAGAAAAGGAGTACTTGTGGCACCTTAGAGACTAACCAATTTATTTGAGCATGAGCTTTCGTGAGCTACAGCTCACTTCATCAGATGTATACCGTGGAAACTGCAGCAGACTTTATATATACACAGAGAATATGAAACAATACCTCCTCCCACCCCACTGTCCTGCTGGTAATAGCTTATCTAAAGTGATCATCAGGTGGGCCATTTCCAGCACAAATCCAGGTTTTCTCACCCTCCACCCCCCCACACAAATTCACTCTCCTGCTGGTGCTAGCCCATCCAAAGTGACAACTCTTTACATAATCAAGTCGGGCTATTTCCTGCACCAATCCAGGTTTTCTCACATCCCCCCCACTCCCATACACACACAAACTCACTCTCCTGCTGGTAATAGCTCATCTAAACTGAC
The DNA here is from genome assembly GCF_965140235.1 of Caretta caretta. Lineage (NCBI taxonomy): Eukaryota > Metazoa > Chordata > Testudines > Cheloniidae > Caretta > Caretta caretta. The sequence continues at coordinate 207,302,579 of NC_134206.1, forward strand.
CACTCTCCGAGTTTAAATCCAAGTTAAACCAGAACATCTGGGGGGGGGGGTAGGAAAAAACAAGAGGAAACAGGCTACCTTGCATAATGACTTAGCCACTCCCAGTCTCTATTTAAGCCTAAATTAATAGTATCCAATTTGCAAATGAATTCCAATTCAGAAGTTTCTCGCTGGAGTCTGGATTTGAAGTTTTTTTGTTTTAAGATAGCGACCTTCATGTCTGTGATTGCGTGACCAGAGAGATTGAAGTGTTCTCCGACTGGTTTATGAATGTTATAATTCTTGACATCTGATTTGTGTCCATTTATTCTTTTACGTAGAGACTGTCCAGTTTGACCAATGTACATGGCAGAGGGGCATTGCTGGCACATGATGGCATATATCACATTGGTGGATGTGCAGGTGAACGAGCCTCTGATAGTGTGGCTGATGTTATTAGGCCCTGTGATGGTGTCCCCTGAATAGATATGTGGGCACAATTGGCAACGGGCTTTGTTGCAAGGATAAGTTCCTGGGTTAGTGGTTCTGTTGTGTGGTATGTGGTTGTTGGTGAGTATTTGCTTCAGGTTGCGGGGCTGTCTGTAGGCAAGGATTGGCCTGTCTCCCAAGACTTGTGAGAGTGTTGGGTCATCCTTTAGGATAGGTTGTAGATCCTTAATAATGCGTTGGAGGGGTTTTAGTTGGGGGCTGAAGGTGACGGCTAGTGGCGTTCTGTTATTTTCTTTGTTAGGCCTGTCCTGTAGTAGGTAACTTCTGGGAACTCTTCTGGCTCTATCAATCTGTTTCTTTACTTCTGCAGGTGGGTATTGTAGTTGTAAGAAAGCTTGACAGAGATCTTGTAGGTGTTTGTCTCTGTCTGAGGGGTTGGAGCAAATGCGGTTGTATCGCAGAGCTTGGCTGTAGACGATGGATCGTGTGGTGTGGTCAGGGTGAAAGCTGGAGGCATGCAGGTAGGAATAGCGGTCAGTAGGTTTCCGGTATAGGGTGGTGTTTATGTGACCATTGTTTATTAGCACTGTAGTGTCCAGGAAGTGGATCTCTTGTGTGGACTGGACCAGGCTGAGGTTGGTGGTGGGATGGAAATTGTTGAAATCATGGTGGAATTCCTCAAGGGCTTCTTTTCCATGGGTCCAGATGATGAAGATGTCATCAATATAGCGCAAGTAGAGTAGGGGCTTTAGGGGACGAGAGCTGAGGAAGCGTTGTTCTAAATCGGCCATAAAAATGTTGGCATACTGTGGGGCCATGCGGGTACCCATAGCAGTGCCGCTGATCTGAAGGTATACATTGTCCCCAAATGTAAAATAGTTATGGGTAAGGACAAAGTCACAAAGTTCAGCCACCAGGTTAGCCGTGACATTATCGGGGATAGTGTTCTTGACGGCTTGTAGTCCATCTTTGTGTGGAATGTTGGTGTAGAGGGCTTCTACATCCATAGTAGCCAGGATGGTGTTATCAGGAAGATCACCGATGGATTGAAGTTTCCTCAGGAAGTCAGTGGTGTCTCGAAGGTAGCTGGGAGTGCTGGTAGCATAGGGCCTGAGGAGGGAGTCTACATAGCCAGACAATCCTGCTGTCAGGGTGCCAATGCCTGAGATGATGGGGCGCCCAGGATTTCCAGGTTTATGGATCTTGGGTAGTAGATAGAATATCCCAGGTCGGGGTTCCAGGGGTGTGTCTGTGCGGATTTGATCTTGTGCTTTTCACCGTGTCAAGGTTCCTCCCCCACTCTGAACTCTAGGGTACAGATGTGGGGACCTGCATGAAAAACCTCCTAAGCTTATCTTTACCAGCTTAGGTCAAAACTTCCCCAAGGTACAAAATATTCCCCCCGTTGTCCTTGGACTGGCCGCTACCACCACCAAACTAATACTGGTTACTGGGGAAGAGCTGTTTGGACGCGTCCTTCCCCCCTAAATACTTCCCAAAACCTTGCACCCCACTTCCTGGACAAGGTTTGGTAAAAAGCCTCACCAATTTGCCTAGGTGACTACAGACCCAGACCCTTGGATCTTAAGAACAATGAACAATCCTCCCAACACTTGCACCCCCCCTTTCCTGGGAAATGTTGGATAAAAAGCCTCACCAATTTGCATAGGTGACCACAGACCCAAACCCTTGGATCTGAGAACAATGAAAAAGCATTCAGTTTTTTACAAGAAGACTTTTAACAAAAAATAGAAGTAAATAGAAATAAAGAAATCCCCCTCTGTAAAATCAGGATGGTAGATATCTTACAGGGTAATTAGATTCAAAAACATAGAGAACCCCTCTAGGCAAAACCTTAAGTTACAAAAAAGATACACAGACAGAAATAGTTATTCTATTCAGCACAATTCTTTTCTCAGCCATTTAAAGAAATCATAATCTAACACATACCTAGCTAGATTACTTACTAAAAGTTCTAAGACTCCATTCCTGTTCTGTCCCTGGCAAGAGCAGCACACAGACAGACTATAGACAGACACACAGACCCTTTGTTTCTCTCCCTCCTCCCAGCTTTTGAAAGTATCTTGTCTCCTCATTGGTCATTTTGGTCAGGTGCCAGCGAGGTTACCTTTAGCTTCTTAACCCTTTACAGGTGAGAGGAGCTTTCCCCTGGCCAGGAGGGATTTCAAAGGGGTTTACCCTTCCCTTTATATTTATGACACGCCCCCCAAATCTCAGCTAGGGTGAAACACTGGCTGGGATTTCTTCCTGGAGCTCTAGGAAAAACAGAGTTAATAAGACACATGCATCTCTAAATATACTACCAAGTACATAAAGACTAACAATATTTTCCACATCTCAAGGACGATTTTAACCAGTTGATTCTGGGAAACTTTCACGGGAGAGTGCATCAGCCACTTTGTTAGAAGCTCCTGAGATGTGTTGGACGTCGAAATCAACATCTTGGAGAGCTAAACTCCACCGAAGAAGTTTTTTGTTAGTTTCCTTGACGGTGTGAAGCCACTTCAGTGCAGCATGGTCAGTTTGCAGGTGGAAACGCCGTCCCCAAACATATGGGCGTAGCTTTTCCAGAGCGTAGACAATGGCGTAACATTCTTTTTCAGTGACTGACCAGTTGCTTTCCCTCTCAGACAGTTTTTTGCTGAGAAACACTACAGGGTGGAATTCTTGATCAGGTCCTTTCTGCATTAAAACTGCTCCCACACCACGCTCGGACGCATCTGTGGTTACTAGGAACGGTTTGTCAAAGTCTGGGGCCCTTAGTACAGGGTCAGACATGAGTGTCGCTTTAAGCTTGTTAAAGGCCTTCTGACACTTTCCGGTCCACTGAAGCAGCAGAAATTTCGTATTTTCAGTTTCTAGACTTGTAGGTACTACAGAGAGAAAAGATCTGTTTACTCCACCCCCAGTCAATACACGATTGTCCATTAATACACATTTTCTAGGGTCTTGTCCAGGCTTGTTTGAAAATGTTTCAAGTGTCAAGGTAGGGATGACATCCACCATTCTCTTGGGAAATTGTCCCACAGTCTAATAGATCGTACTCTCAGGAAGTCTGTCCTGTTATACAGTACTAAGTTCTTCAGTTGCACTTCTGAAAAGAAGTCTTTTTGGTGTCATTGCCCCTAACTGCATGCTTCAAATGAACGTTGGGAAAAACTACCCCTGGATGTCTGAGTTTGGTGGTAACTGGGCAACTTCAGAGGAGTTCGACAGGTGAATTCAAAGCAACAGGAATGGGTGGCGGGGTGATGATGAACACATGCTGAATGGCTTGAAAAATTGGTGTATATTCCAAATATGATTTGTTTGAGCAAGAAAGAACCTTTATATTACTGAGAAATTCATCTAATTGAGACACTAGTTGATGTTAGTCCTGCAATCCTGTTAGTCCTGTAGTCCTGCTGCAATCATGCACTGTGCCTGCCCCCAGGACCCCAACGAAAAGGCTGAATTTTAAATGGGGGCGGGATGGGGAGTGAGCAAGTAAAGAGAAGAAGGTGGAAATCCCCTTTTGGGCATAGGAATGCCTTGCCTTGCTCTACTGCAAGCCGTGTGACTGAAGGGTTCCATAAGAGAATTCCTTTAATATGTGAGCTTACAGGATAGGATATAATGTGGCAGGGCTGGGATTCTTCATTAAAGAATCCAGAGGATCCTTCTCCTTCAAGGGGAATAGAAGCTATCAACCAAGTTTACACTTTTCTATATCTTAAGGCTCTGGAAAATAAAAAATGAACAGTCAAAAAAAACTACAAAGAGTCTGGCACCTTAAAGACTAACAGATTTATTTGGGCATAAGCTTTCGTGGGTAAAAAAACCACTTCTTTAGTCTTTAAGGTGCCACCAGACTCCTTGTTATTTTTGTGGATACAGACTAACATGGCTACCCCCTGATACTAGCCAAAAAGATTAGTTTTGATGATATATTTTTTTCTTTCCAATTTAAACTACCAGGTTCAGTGGGATACACTGCAGAAACTAGTAAACATGAATTGAATTAAAATGGGGAGGGGTGGAATGTTAAATATTCTCGGAGATGTTTCAGTTTTACAGTGGTCACGGGGATACTGTCAACCCAAGGGGCTGCGCTGTAATTCCCCCATATGGATGCTGTAGGTGCAAACTAAAAGGTTCCTACTTTGCATTCCTGTAGTCCTGAAGAGCACTTTGGTGCATGCTGCTATTCACACCTCCATAGTCCGAATTGCAGAGCACTGGGCATGTCTACACTTGCCATTTAAAGCAGAAAATGTCCCTTTTTTGCGCAGAAACCATGGGAGCGTCTACACTTGCCAATGACATTTTGCTCTCCAAGTGATGCTTTTGCAGTGATGTGCAAGTGAAGACATGTTCTTCCTGGTTACAGAGCTTTTAGCCTCCGCAGGATATCTCAGTGTGCTTGGGTGACCACTCTGGCCAGCAGCTCTGCTGCTCTGGTGCCAGGTAAACAGACATCCATCCCTTCCCCTGTAAAGTCCCAGGAACTTTGAAACTCCCCTTCCTGTTTTCTTGGCAAGTGCTCACTTATCTGGCCAGGTGACAATGGCTGCTCCATGGAGCAAACAATCCCCTGCTTGGAGCAATGCTGAGCTACTGGAGCTGATCAGTGGGGAGAGGAGGCTGTGCCGGGACCCAGGATGACCCATGATCACACCCTTTCCACAAGACCTATAGTCTAAATCAAGAGAGCTGCACCGTGGGATAGCTGCCCTCAGTGCGCTGCTCTCATCAGATGGAAGTGCTGTGGAAGTAAGTGAATACACAAACCAGCGCTTTTCTTTCACCAGTTCACTATCTCCATCGAAACTGATAGCGCAAAAACTCTGCAAGTGTAGACATAGCCACTGTAGATAAGCCCTTGGAGAAACAGTTAGAGGTATGGGGGAAGGACAGTCTGACAGCATGTCACCTTGACCAGGTTCCTTACTGTGTTGAGAGGGGGCTGCTTGTGCTTTACTCATTTAATCATTCCTTAAACTAAAGTGTTAAATGTAGGGAATTAGAGAAATATTGAAAGACTAAAAGTGCTGCTGACTATTGCTTCCCCCTCCAGAGGTTCTTTTCATTCCTAATGAAGATCTATGAATTGCTCTACTTTTTCCAAAACATGTTCGTTGTCCTGATTTTGGTAATGGGGAGGAGCATTAAGGAAAGGAGGAAGTTTCATTGATTTTTATAAGTTCTGGAATGCAGATTTGCCTCCTACTTAATTGATAGGTCCATCAATTTAGTATTCTCATTTCTCCTATTAGACTACTAGTATATCCACTGCTGTACCATTCCATGGTGTTACAGACGTACACCCTCTTTTTTAAATTGAGGCCAACTCCCTGTCCTTAATTTTTTTTTTTAAAAGAGTATATGTTAAAAAACAGGGAGGGGGAGTTTTTCTGTTAATAATGTGGAGAGAAATACAGTAGTTTAAATGTTTACTCTTTTAAGGTTCTTCCAGTTAAGTGTCTTTTAATGTTTGAAGGAAGAAATTCTGCAGAACCATGCTGGCTGTGCAGATAAGAGAATTAATGACTGTATTGCTGAAGGATCAGCTTTTTTTGTCCTGAAGTAACAGAAAATTTCTTGCTTAGAAACAAAAGACAGTAGGGAAAGAAGGGAGGGGATGCAGGAGAAGGAAAATGGCTGATTAGGAATCGCAAATGCAGGATGATACTCATTTTAGGAAAAGATAAGCAAATAGCTCCCAGTTCCACTTAACATGTGTTCTTCAGGGGGAGGTGACAACAGCAAGAGGCATGAAACCCATTTGGTGAAGATTTGCATTTCAAAAGGATTGGCACCGCTATTAATTCCTTCCATGGACTGTCCGGAAAGGCATTTCATCAGGACACAATGTCCTGTTTTAAATGACAGGTTTCAGAGTAGCAGCCGTGTTAGTCTATATTCGCAAAAGGAAAAGGAGTACTAGTGGCACCTTAGAGACTAAGCAATTTATTTGAGCATAAGCTTTCGTGAGCTACAGTACTCCTTTTCTTTTTTCTGTTTTAAATGATCAAAGGAATCTGGGTACAGGAAGAAAGTAGACAGCTGCTTTGGCAAAATGAGCAAGAATCAATAATATAGAATAGTTAAGAACCATTCTGAAGCTGCAAGTGTCTGTGTCTTGTGACACTCTGATATCCCTTCTTCTTTCTGGGCTGCTTGACAGTTGTATGTTGTCTCATTTTCTCCTTATTGCTGTGGTCTAAATGCGCATAGTAGAATTAGGTTTCAGAGTAGCGGCCGTGTTAGTTTGTATTTGCAAAAAGAAAAGGAGTACTTTTGGCACCTTAGAGACTAACCAATTTATTTGAGCATAAGCTTTCGTGAGCTACAGCTCACTTCATCGGATGCATTCAGTGGAAAATACAGTGGGGAGATTTTATATACACAGAGAACGTGAAACAATTGGTGTTACCATACTCACTGTAACGAGAGTGATCAGGTAAGGTGAGCTATTACCAGCAGGAGAGTGGGGGGGAAAAAACCTTTTGTAGCGATAATCAAGGTGGGCCATTTCCAGCAGTTCACAAGAACGTCTGAGGAACAGTGGGAGGAAAAGGGGGAATAAACATGGGAAAATAGTTTTACTTTGTGTAATGACTCATCCACTCCCAGTCACTAGAATTAGTTAAGTCAAAGCTGGAGTCAGAATTCTCCCTTTTTCTTTTGCTATCTGTGTGAGACTGTGGAATCAAACTGGTTTGAGTCCAGGCTAGGGGAAAAGGTTAAATTAATCTGACCCTGGAAACAATCTTGCTAATTACATTTACTTTCTAGTCAATAAGTGTTTTTCAGGATTTGGGGTAGACTGTTGAGCCTGTTGCTGAGCCCATGACTGATGCATAAGGCAGTTGCCAACAGAGGATACAGTCTCTGCAAACTGTTGAAAAGACTTCCTTTTGGCTGGGAGATTTTTAAACTTTCCTTGCTTCGAAAAATAATTGCAGTGAATTTGGTCTGGTGAAAAGGTATTTGAATTCACAGCCCTGAAGCCTGAAAGGTAGCAGATCTAGGATTGTGCAGTGTGTGTGAGACAAGCGTACAAATGAGCACGAAGCGCGGTGGTTGCATGATATTTGATGCTTAAGTCAAGCAAAATTGGAGATCTGACTGTCTTGCAAAGTGGTCCCTTGTACCTTTTGACAAAGATAAAATGAGCACCTAAGATTTATTGTTTAAAAGGGACCTTATCAACTCGAAAAATCACACTTTCTGAAAACTTGGTACTCTCTGTAGTTACACTGATCCTTAGTGTTACTTCTATCTGAAAGAAGCCAGGTGCAGGAGGGTGAAATAATTCTCTCTTCAGTTTTACTTTGTGCATTTGGTACACTAAAACCAACATTTTTAAACCTAAAATTTTCCTAAAGTTCAGGTACCAAAGCCATGTCTAGGTATCTGAAAAAAGTTGCTTGATTCCCCTCCACCCAAAGTATGCTGAGCCACATAACTCAATGAGAACTGTTGGTGTTCAGCACCTCTGAAACTCAAGCCATTTATTTGCCTGTTTATCACTGTGATTCATGCTTTTGATGTCTCCAGGGTAGACTACTGCAGTTTGCTCTACCTGGAGCTGAGGATGCTAAAAGCAGTAACTTGTACAATATACCAAACCCTAGTTTCAGAGTAACAGCCGTGTTAGTCTGTATTCGCAAAAAGAAAAGGAGTACTTGTGGCACCTTAGAGACTAACCAATTTATTTGAGCATGAGCTTTCATGAGCTACAGCTCACTTCATCGGATGCATACCGTGGAAACTGCAGCAGACTTTATATACACACAGAGAATATGAAAAATACCTCCTCCCACCCCACTGTCCTGCTGGTAATAGCTTATCTAAAGTGATCATCAAGTTGGGCCATTTCCAGCACAAATCCAGGTTTTCTCACCCTCCACCCCCCCCACACACACACACAAATTCACTCTCCTGCTGGTGATAGCCCATCCAAAGTGACAACTCTCTACACAATGTGCATGATAATCAAGTTGGGCCATTTCCTGCACAAATCCAGGTTCTCTCACCCCCCTCCCAAAAACCACACACACAAACTCACTATCCTGCTGGTAATAGCTCATCCAAAGTGGCCACTCTCCCTACAATGTGCATGATAATCAAGGTGGGCCATTTCCAGCACAAATCCAGGTTTTCTCACCCCCCCCCCCCCAACAAATTCACTCTCCTGCTGGTGATAGCCCATCCAAAGTGACAACTCTCTACACAATGTGCATGATAATCAAGTTGGGCCATTTCCTGCACAAATCCAGGTTCTCTCACCCCCCTCCCAAAAACCACACACACAAACTCACTATCCTGCTGGTAATAGCTCATTCAAAGTGACCACTCTCCCTACAATGTGCATGATAATCAAGGTGGGCCATTTCCAGCACAAATCCAGGTTTTCTCACCCCGCCCCCCCAACAAATTCACTCTCCTGCTGGTGATAGCCCATCCAAAGTGACAACTCTCTACACAATGTGCATGATAATCAAGTTGGGCCATTTCCTGCACAAATCCAGGTTCTCTCACCCCCCTCCCAAAAACCACACACACAAACTCACTATCCTGCTGGTAATAGCTCATCCAAAGTGACCACTCTCCCTACAATGTGCATGATAATCAAGGTGGGCCATTTCCAGCACAAATCCAGGTTTTCTCACCCCACCCCCACCCCCATACACACACAAACTCACTCTCCTGCTGGTAATAGCTCATCCAAACTGACCACTCTCCAAGTTTAAATCCAAGTTAAACCAGAACATCTGGGGGGGGGGGTAGGAAAAAACAAGGGGAAATAGGCTACCTTGCATAATGACTTAGCCACTCCCAGTCGCTAGTTAAGCCTAAATTAATAGTATCCAATTTGCAAATGAATTCCAATTCAGCAGTTTCTCGCTGGAGTCTGGATTTGAAGTTTTTTTGTTTTAAGATAGTGACCTTCATGTCTGTGATTGCGTGACCAGAGAGATTGAAGTGTTCTCCGACTGGTTTATGAATGTTATAATTCTTGACATCTGATTTGTGTCCATTTATTCTTTTACGTAGAGACTGTCCAGTTTGACCAATGTAAATGGCAGAGGGGCATTGCTGGCACATGATGGCATATATCACATTGGTGGATGTGCAGGTGAACGAGCCTCTGATAGTGTGGCTGATGTTATTAGGCCCTGTGATGGTGTCCCCTGAATAGATATGTGGGCACAATTGGCAACGGGCGTTGTTGCAAGGATAAGTTCCTGGGTTAGTGGTTCTGTTGTGTGGTATGTGGTTGTTGGTGAGTATTTGCTTCAGGTTGGGGGGCTGTCTGTAGGCAAGGACTGGCCTGTCTCCCAAGATTTGTGAGAGTGTTGGGTCATCCTTTAGGATAGGTTGTAGATCCTTAATAATGCGTTGGAGGGGTTTTAGTTGGGGGCTGAAGGTGACGGCTAGTGGCGTTCTGTTATTTTCTTTGTTAGGCCTGTCCTGTAGTAGGTAACTTCTGGGAACTCTTCTGGCTCTATCAATCTGTTTCTTTACTTCTGCAGGTGGGTATTGTAGTTGTAAGAAAGCTTGACAGAGATCTTGTAGGTGTTTGTCTCTGTCTGAGGGGTTGGAGCAGATGCGGTTGTATCGCAGAGCTTGGCTGTAGACGATGGATCGTGTGGTGTGGTCAGGGTGAAAGCTGGAGGCATGCAGGTAGGAATAGCGGTCAGTAGGTTTCCGGTATAGGGTGGTGTTTATGTGACCATTGTTTATTAGTACTGTAGTGTCCAGGAAGTGGATCTCTTGTGTGGACTGGACCAGGCTGAGGTTGATGGTGGGATGGAAATTGTTGAAATGGTGGAATTCCTCAAGGGCTTCTTTTCCATGGGTCCAGATGATGAAGATGTCATCAATATAGCGCAAGTAGAGTAGGGGCTTTAGGGGACGAGAGCTGAGGAAGCGTTGTTCTAAATCAGCCATAAAAATGTTGGCATACTGTGGGGCCATGCGGGTACCCATAGCAGTGCCGCTGATCTGAAGGTATACATTGTCCCCAAATGTAAAATAGTTATGGGTAAGGACAAAGTCACAAAGTTCAGCCACCAGGTTAGCCGTGACATTATCGGGGATAGTGTTCTTGACGGCTTGTAGTCCATCTTTGTGTGGAATGTTGGTGTAGAGGGCTTCTACATCCATAGTGGCCAGGATGGTGTTATCAGGAAGATCACCGATGGATTGAAGTTTCCTCAGGAAGTCAGTGGTGTCTCGAAGGTAGCTGGGAGTGCTGGTAGCGTAGGGCCTGAGGAGGGAGTCTACATAGCCAGATAATCCTGCTGTCAGGGTGCCAATGCCTGAGATGATGGGGCGCCCAGGATTTCCAGGTTTATGGATCTTGGGTAGTAGATAGAATATCCCAGGTCGGGGTTCCAGGGGTGTGTCTGTGCGGATTTGATCTTGTGCTTTTTCAGGGAGTTTCTTGAGCAAATGCTGTAGTTGCTTTTGGTAACTCTCAGTGGGATCATAGGGTAATGGCTTGTAGAAACTCGTGTTGGAGAGCTGCCGAGCAGCCTCTTGTTCATATTCCGACCTATTCATGATGACAACAGCACCTCCTTTGTCAGCCTTTTTGATTATGATGTCAGAGTTGTTTCTGAGGCTGTGGATGGCATTGCGTTCCGCATGGCTGAGGTTATGGGGCAAGTGATGCTGCTTTTCCACAATTTCAGCCCGTGCACGTCGGCGGAAGCAGTCTATGTAGAAGTCCAGTCTGCTGTTTCGACCTTCAGGAGGAGTCCACCTAGAATCCCTCTTTCTGTAGTGTTGGTAGGGAGACCTCTGTGGATTAGTATGTTGTTCAGAGGTATTTTGGAAATATTCCTTGAGTCGGAGACGTCAAAAATAGGATTCTAGGTCACCACAGAACTGTATCATGTTCGTGGGGGTGGAGGGGCAGAAGGAGAGGCCCCGAGATAGAACAGCTGCTTCTGCTGGACTGAGAGTATAGTTGGATAGGTTAACAATATTGCTAGGTGGGTTGAGGGAACCATTGCTGTGGCCCCTTGTAGCATGTAGTAGTTTAGAAAGTTTAGTGTCCTTTTTCTTTTGTAGAGAAGCAAAGTGTGCGTTGTAAATGGCTTGTCTAGTTTTAGTAAAGTCCAGCCACAAAGAAGTTTGTGTGGAAGGTTGTTTTTTTATGAGAGTATCCATTTTTGAGAGCTCATTCTTAATCTTTCCCTGTTTGCTGTAGAGGATGTTGATCAGGTGATTCCGCAGTTTCTTTGAGAGCGTGTGGCACAAGCTGTCAGCATAGTCTGTGTGGTATGTAGATTGTAATGGATTTTTTACCTTCAGTCCTTTTGGTACAATGTCCATCTGTTTGCATTTGGAAAGGAAGATGATGTCTGTCTGTATCTGTACAAGTTTTTTCATGCAGTTGATAGATTTCCACTCCATACGGCTAAATGCAGTGCCTTGCATGACAGGTTTCAGAGTAACAACCATGTTAGTCTGTCTTCGCAAAAAGAAAAGGAGTACTTGTGGCACCTTAGAGACTAACCAATTTATTTGAGCATGAGCTTTCGTGAGCTACAGCTCACTTCATCGGATGCATACCGTGGAAACTGCAGCAGACTTTATATACACACAGAGAATATGAAACAATACCTCCTCCCACCCCACTGTCCTGCTGGTAATAGCTAGGTGTTGTTTCATATTCTCTGTGTGTATATAAAGTCTGCTGCAGTTTCCATGGTATGCATCCGATGAAGTGAGCTGTAGCTCACGAAAGCTCATGCTCAAATAAATTGGTTAGTCTCTAAGGTGCCACAAGTACTCCTTTTCTTTATACCAAACCCTGTTGCTCTTAAACAACAAATGCCCTGTGCTCCTCACTGGGTCCCTGTTTTTTTCAGGTAAATCCTCATCCTAATCTACAAGCCCTCTATGTGTTTACGATTTGGTAATCTCAACCACTTATCCATCCACCACCCATCAAGAGAGCTGTGCTCCAGAGAGAATGCAGTTGGGGAAACCCAGCACGAGACTTCCTGGGACAATGGGATTAAATTGTGGAACATTTTACTAGAGACCAGACTTGGCCCAATTCTGATCATGTTCACATCAAAATGCAAGTTCCATCTTTTTGCTTTCCCTGGTTTCTCATGGCCACGGAGAATAAGGGAGGAAAAGAGGGATAGGGAAGAAACCCTTGTGTTGTTTTGGATGCTTCCTGAATTGCTGTATTTGGCACTGAGATACCACAATGGAAGGACGTTCTTGTTGTTAAGGCACTGGACTGAGACTCCAGAGATCTTGATTGAGTTCCCTGGCTTCCCGTGTGACCTTGGGTAAGTCACTTAGTTTCTTTGTTCTCAGTTCCCCATCCTTAAAGTGGGGTCAATAATACTTCTGGAATAGGCATAATAGCGTAATGACGAAGACTGATGCCTTCAGTATTTCTAGGGGCCTTTTTTAGGCTGGGTCTGCACTGCAAACCTACGTTGGTATAACTACATTGCTCAGGGTGTGAAAAACCCACACCTCTAAGCAACATAGTTATACCAACCTTACCCCCAGTATAGACAGCACGCTTTCCCATTGACATAGCTACCATCTCTTGTGGGTTAACTACACAGACGGGAGAAGCTCTCCTATCTGTGTAGTAACATCTTCACTAAAATGCTACAGCAGTGCAACCACAGCTCTAGCGCTGTGTGGGAAGACAAACCCTTAGTGTGGAGAATTCAGTGCACATTCTAACTTTTCCATTTTACTTTTCATCTTTATAGGTCACCTTTTAACTGGAAGAGACAGATGTAAATCATTTGCTTAGCAATTTTCTAGTATTAGTTCACTCTAATGAAGTAGGTTTGGTTTAAGGAGGTTCAGTTATGTCTGGCTAACTTGCATCTCCTGTACTCAGCCCCTCTTTCTCAGGAGTAGAGGTGATTTGAGTTTGACAAGCTCAGCCCATTTTACTGCAAATGTGAAGGAGTTAATGCTTATTTCTACTAATCAGTTTTCACTTTAATTTTAACTGAAGACATTAGGTCACTTTTAAATACACTATTAAGTAAAGTAAATAAAACCAAAATTGGCACACACTGCTGTGTGCTTCTGAGAAGAAGGGAAGGAAGTTTACTGGCCTCCTGGGAATTGTTTAATTTTGCTTGCTCTGAAAGAAGCATTTATGGCACCAAACTTTAGTGCCTATTGGGGGAAGAGGGAGATATACAGAAGGCACATAGTGCTATGTAAAATTTCTCTTGAAAGCTCAGGAATTTGCCATCCTGCCTGTTAATAAATAGTCTGTTTTTTTCCTCATAGGGTTTTAAAAGTGTGTTGAGATTCTGTAGGCTTCTGAAGGTTTGTCTACACAGAAGCTGGGAAGGTGCTTCCCTTATTGGGTAGACAGACATGCACTAGCTCTGCTTGAGCTAGCATGCTAAAAATGGCAGCATGGGCAGCAGTTCAGGCTAGCCACCCGAGTACAAACCTGCCCAGTGCCCAGGGTGTGTGCTCGGGTGGCTAGCCCTAGCCACTGCAACCACACTAGCTGTGCTTAAACTATAGCATGTCTATCTATCTGTGCTGGGAAGCACCTCCCAGCTGCTATTGAGAAACTTTGGAGTCTCAAGCTGGCCTCACCAAAAGAATTTTACTGATCTTTTTTTTTTAAGCTGACCATTAGAAATGAATTTCTTCACTATAACATGAGTGTGTGCTAGTTATGTATGCTATATGATTAGGCTCGGCAGAATTAATAATTTTTATTTTTTCTAATTTTGATGAAAAATACCAATGTTTACTTTAAAGCATTTTTTCCTGATGTTTATCAATTTAAATTTTCAGTTGCTCAAAATTATGGGTTTTAAGCATTTGGTTTTTGATTTTTAGCTGTGTAAATTTTCACAGTTGCGGGAGATTATGGGGGATCATAAAGCTGATATGGGTAAAAAGTGTCTACATCCCATTTGCAGGTGATTTAGACACTTAGGTGCTTTTGGAAATTGTACCCAGGACTTTAGAAAATCTACATGCTTCAGTCAGTAATGTCATCTTTTTATGGGTGTATTACTCATAACTGAATTATGAAGTAACCACTTCAGCCAGGGGACAGATAAAATGGGATTAATTTATACTGTGGGGGTAGCACGAGCAGTAAACTTGCCACTAACTGCTTCTCTTGGAGCTTGACAGTCATTGGTTTCCATGGGGAATACAAATGGTTATTTCAAGGCTGAATTAGATACTGGATTTGTTTGGGTTTATGAATTTGAAAGGTAATTATTAGTCTTGTGTAGAAGATGTCAGCTTTAATATAGTAACTTGAATCTTTTATAAATTGCTTTATCAAAAATCTGTATATTGCCTTTTGCTGGCACTTCAGTCTCTGATCTGGTTTTCCTTGACCCTGAAATGCAACCTTTATAGGCACTGAACACTTTCTCACACAAAGGAAGGACACTTGTATTCTTCTTGTAATTAGTGTTACTATCGTTTTGATTTATTTTTCTGGATGTGTGTTGTGCAGGCAATGGGCAGATAAAATTAGGATAAATAAAGTGCTGTTTAAATGATGGACTCTGTATTTGAAACCAGTTGAAAGAAAATCCTTGGACAACACAAAAGATACCATTTAACTTCAGAGCTCTCCTCCTTCCTATAGCCAACGAGAATCTCATGAGATTTCTGGTTTTGGATTGTACTGATAAGGGGCTAACTTCTTGCCTGTTTCCTGTTCAGAGCTCTGTTTATGGTCCTGCAGCAAGTGTTTGGTGTGGGGTAGTGGTGGAGGTTTTTGGCTAGCTTCAATTAAGTGTGAGTCTAAGGAACAATATGTTCTAGATCATTTAATTTCAGAGTGAATTGCTTCATGCCCCTGACTGGCCAGTTCACAGTGAGATTAGTGTGACGAGATCCCCAGGGTGCAGCCTGGGATTGTGGGACCACTGTGCCCCCTGAACTCTCTCCAGCCTGGGCCGTCTCTCTCACAATGCATTGCTAGTGACCAACAGCAAACCCCTTGAGGCATTGTGATCACTCAGCGCAACAGCAAGTGGATCCCTATACCCAGCTAAATTTCATGAATGCTCCCAGAGCCACTCATGAATCGCACAGAGAAAGGCATCAGTCCAATCCCTTCCCAGCTCCCAGCACTGTACCCCAGGAATATACCGTCTACTCTGCTCAAGATGAGCAGTGCAAATTTATCAATTGGTTCACCACTTCAACAATGGAAAGTGGACATACACCAGCCTTTGCAAAACCTGAGCAAATTTGCCCCACACTTCGTACAAACTCACTGGTAAAGATAAACAAAGAAATTTATTGACTATAAAAGGTAGATTTTAAGTGATATTAAGCAGGGTGGATTTGATTTAAATCAAATTGATTTAAATCACTAGTCAGGAACACTCGATTTAATCATGGATTTCTACATAAAAGTTCATTCTTGTTGGTTGTTATAACCTTAATACATATTCTTCACAACTCAGAGATAGATGTAGGTTTCATTTTTAGAAGGTACACACTTATACAGTTTTAAAGTGATTTATTTTGAAAACTTTTCGGGTTAGTTTTACAGCTATATCAGAAAATGAATGATTGTTTGGTTATTTCATTTACCAAAGGTAATTGAAGCAGATATTTATGAAGTCATTGGGAGGTGAACTATCTCCAATTCAACAGGCTAATCATTAATATTTAGAGGATTTTCTTGCCATGCTGTATTAGGAGGAGAATATCACCAGACAGACATTTAAATTGTTTTATTTAACTAAAACAACAACGTTAAGTATTCTGGATTTTTTTTCTTCAACAGCAAACATATAATATTTTAACAAAACAAGCCTATGAATTTTTGAATTTAGTTAAGCATTCAGGTTTTTAAAAATCAGGGTTTGTTTTTTTTTTTTTTGTTAAAATTGATTTAACTAAAATAGTTAAATGAAATATTTTAAAAAACAAAACAAAAATTAAATCACCTACGTCAGCCAGGTCAACATGAGAAACTTAAAATATTGGCTTCTGCAGCTCACTCAGTCGTCTTCACCTTCATTTTCATGTTTGTTCATAATCTGGAAAAGAAAAACAAGCTTTCCTGCTTTTTTAGGTCCCAAACGATTTCTCAATTTGGAATGAATTAGTCCAAAAGAAGAAAATATTCTTTCTACACCAGCAGAAGAAGCTACTTCTGTTAAAAGTGAGATTATCACTTCAACAGTCTCTGAATCCAAGTGCTTTCATGACTTCCACCAGTTCACTGGTGTGACTTTCTTTAAAACATCATCAGCAAACATCTATTTCTTGAATGGTTCACCCTTAGCTCTGAAGTTTTATTATAGTTGGCATTATGGGGGGATGATTGCTGGATGTCCATGTTATAGCCAACTCCTCTTCTTCAGCAGTTAAGGTTTGACCCTGGTACCGAGTATTAAGAATATTTGCAAGAAAATGAACTGGAGATAGTGCTTGTCCTGTTTTGTTTTTTTAATGCTTGTAATGTAGCTCTGTCATTGCATATTTCTCTTTTTAAGCTCTCACTCGGTTCCTTCCAAATTTCAACAGCATCAGCAATAAAACCGCTATTTCCCTTCATTTTGTTCAAGGCTACAGCAATAGACTTCAGGGTACTCAGCATGTGTTCAACATTTCTCTTAAGTCCAGTGTTGAGAACTTTGGCTGTGACAGTGACATCTATTTTTTCACGATTTTGTTCACAAACTGTCATCAGATTAGACCAGTTCTTGATATAGTGCTCAAAACAGTCCACTACTGAGTTCCATCGCACGACTTGTGGGAGAGTTAGCTTGGTTCTTCCCACTTTTTTCAGAGCAGCTGCTGCAAAGTGGTTGTTACGGAAGTATTTTGCAATTTCAACAACATTAGCCTTTATTTCTGGAACACTGAAGTCTTTGGTTAGGAGGTGCATCAAATGAGCACTGCAACTGTATATTATTAGCTTGGGACTCTTCTAAATAATTTCTTCTCATCTTGGATACATTTGCAGCATTGTCTGTGATCAAGCTGCGTACTAGACATTTGAATTTTTTTTTCACAGTTTGTTGTAGCTTTTACTGCTGCTTCTTGTAAGTATTCTGCTGTGTGTGCTTTTCCTGATGTATCAATTGTTTCTGTAGGGAAGACATTCGCTTCTTCTGTTGTCACACAAGCACATACAACAGGATCATTGTGGACATTGCTCCACCCATCAAGACTCAGGTTAACAATTTTACCCTCTAGACCTTTTGCACACTGCTCAATTTCTCTTTCATACACTTTATCCAGCAATTTGCCTACCACATTTGTTGCATAAACAAACGGGGCAATTTTTTCATCAATTACCTCTTTTTGTAATCTGCTGGTTCTTATCACAAACTTATCTGTAGTTGTTTCTGGATGATGGAGATTTTTTTTTTTTCTTTTTGCTACAGGTGATATACTGTGGCTATGTGACATACATGATGTAACTGAAACACTATCGGTGGCAGATAACTCTGAAGCTATAGAAAATGATGGTGATCTTGAAGGTGGATAGTCTTCAGAATCGTGTATGTTGAGGATGGATTCTCCTAAACAAAATAAGTCAATGAAGTTATTTAATTATTATTACCATACTGCTCATTTAGTATTACTCATTGCTTTAACTGACACTCAGTACTACTTTAAAGGTGAAAGTGTAAAAGGAAGATCTGCCTATTTCAGCTAGCTATTTTTTATCTCAACTGCATCTAAAATGATAGTACTATAGAGTAACAACTATATTTTTTGCTCAAACATGAGAATTCAAGAATAGTTCAGAAGGAAGACAGGCAGTCCTTAAGAAAGAAGTATGAAATGAAATAAAAAAGTTTACCAACCCGAAGATCCTGCATGTTCAGACATGTTCTTTTCATCATCTTCAACATAGCTTCCTCCTGAGAAGGAACACTTTTCATGATGTTGATTCATTCAGGCAACCATACCTTGCATTTCCTTGTTGCATTGTTTGCATTTTGCACACATGCCTGTCTTACCCACAGGTAGAGGAACTTCATTAAAATATTCCCAAACTGGGTCTCTTTTACGGCCCGCTGTCATTATAGGTTTTCCCTTCCAGTGAGAGAATGGTATGATAGATCTCAAATCAATGAAGGCTACACACAGAAAGATCTCAAGACTTCTGGAATATGCTGCTCAAACAGTTTCGTTTTTATTTCTACTGTCTGTCCCTCCCTTCTCACATTTTTCTCCAGACTTCTTCTCCTTGTCCAGATCTATTCCGCCCCCAACAATCTTCTATTCATTGAACTTTTTGAAACTTTGCACTTTTAAGAGAGAGGTAAGGGATTGACTCTGTGTACACAAATTTGCAGAGGGACAATAGGGTTGAGGCCTGTTATTTCTTACGTCTCTCTCTCTCGCTCTCTTTATTTAAAAAAATTTTTTTTGTTAACAAGCTTGTTATCTCTGGGGACACAAATCCACGGTTTGAGAACTGCAAAACTAAGCATCTCTGATGTTATATTCTAGACTGAGCACCTAGTCCCATTGGGTAAATAGAAAGATTAACCTAAATAATCTATACAGAAGCCCCTAGAACCCAATAAAATTGGGTCCCTAATCCATGAACTATTGGGACTCTTTTACAAAACTTTTCTTAAACATTACATGAATATATTGCCTCATACTATAGAAATAGAATTTATAATCCCTATTCCATGATGAGATATCTTTGAGCTCTAATGTATCTTAACTAAAAACTAAAACTAAAAAAGCATTTTATCAAAAAAATCATATTTAAATTAAAAATCATCCGGGGCAGAATGAGGCCAAGTGAGCGAGGGAAAAGGGTGGGAAACGGACTAGGAGGTGGCGTGCTCATGAGGCTCCTATGACAGCTCCCAGACACACAGGGAGGGTTAGAACCACCCACTGCCACTCACTGCCCCATCTCTTTAGGGTAGTAGTAATCATGCGCCTCACCCCCTGCATCTGACCAGTGGGCAGACCATGACTGTGCCTCCTCCTCAGCCACTTTTGTGCCCAAGGAGGCCTAGCCCAGCAAGGTCCTGCTGTCAGCAGAGCATGGAGTGTGGGAAAGTGGACCAAACACAGCTATCTGATGCACACTTTGCTGCAATCCTTAAGGTTTCAACTGCGCAGTCACTGAGGCCAAACATCAACAAACTGACAGAACTGAAGCATTGCCAGGTGTCTGGCAAACACTAAAAACTCTCTGGCAGGCGAAGAATTGTATAAAGTTGTATGACAATTTTATTATTTCTAAGAAATTTGAAATAAAAAATACAATATAAACGTTTTCTTTTCTGAACAAAATCTTCAGTGACATTATTGGCCTGGTGGGAGGATTTGTGGACTGGGACTGGCCCCAAGCTAAATTCAGTTTGAGACCCCTGGTCTAACCTGTTCTTAAAAACCTCCAGTGACAGGGATTCCACAGCTCCCTTGGTAACCTGTTCCAGTGCTTAAATGCCCTCATAGTTAGAAAAAAGAAAAGGAGTACTTGTGGCACCTTAGAGACTAACCAATTTATTTGAGCATAAGCTTTCGTGAACTTATGCTCAAATAAATTGGTTAGTCTCTAAGGTGCCACAAGTACTCCTTTTCTTTTTGCGACTACAGACTAACACGGCTGTTACTCTGAAACCTGTCATAGTTAGAAAGTTTTTCCTAATATCTAACCTAAATTTCCCTGGCTGCAGATTACTTCTTCTCCTACCTTCAATGCACATGGAGAACAATTGAGCACCATCTTCTTTCTAACGGTCCTTAACATATTTGAACGCTATCAGGTCACTCCTTAGTCATCTTTTCTAAAGACTTAAACATGTCCAGTTTTCTTAATCTTTTCTCATAGTCATGTCTTCTAAACTTTTTCATCTTTTTTTTTCTTCTGTCCTCTGGTCTCTCTCCAGTTTGTCCACATCTGTCCTAAAGGGCAGCACCCAAAAATGGGCACGCTACTCCATCATCAAGCAGGATAATTACTTCTTACATCTTATCCGCAGCACTCCTTTTAACACACCCCAGAATATTAGCTTTTTTTGCAACACACATTTTTGGCTCATACGCCATTTGTGATCGCCTATAACCCCCAGATCCTTTTCAGCAGTACTATTCCCTAACCAGTTATTCTCCATTTTATATTTGTGCATTTGATTTTTTTTCCTTTCTAAGTGTAGTACTTGCCATTTGTCTTTATTACATTTCATCTTGTTGATTTCAGATCAATTCTCCTATTTGTCAAGGTCGTTTTGAATTCTAATCCTGTCCTCCCAATGGTTGCAACCCTTCCTAGCTTAGTGTCATTCACAGATTTTATAAGTATACTCTCCACTCCATTATCCAACCTATTAATGAAATATTGAATGATTCCAGACCCAGGACAGACCCCTACAGCACCTCACTGGATAAGTCCACCCATTTGGACAGTGAACCGTTGATAACTACTCATTGAGTACAGTCTTTCAACCAGTTGTGAACCCACCTTGTAGTAATTTCATTTACCCCACATTTCCCTGGTTTATATATGGCTTTGTCATATGGGACTGTGTCAGAAGTATGAATAAAATCAAGATATATCACATCTGCTGCTCCTCCCCTATCCTTTAGGCCATACTGTCAAAGAAGGAAATAGGGTGGTTTGACAGATCCATGTTGGCTATTACATATAACCCTATTATCTTCTGAGACGTACTTACAAATTGATTGTTTAATAATTTGTTCCAGTGTCTCTCCAGAAATTGAAGTTAGGCTGACTGGTCTATAATTCACTGGATCCTCTTTGTTTCCCTTTTTAAAGATAGGTACTATGTTTGCCCTTCTCCAGTCATCTGGGACCAAACCCATCCTCTGTGCGTTCTCAAATATAGTAGTTAATATTCCCAAGATTACATCAGCTAGTTCCTTAACTACCCTAGCATGAATTTCATCAGACCCTGCCAACTTGAATACATCTAACTTATCTAAATATTGTCCGTCGTCGTCGTCCCCCCCCCGCCCCCGGCCCATACTCGCTTGTTCCTTCCCCCTTGTTGTTAATATTCATTATGTTAAGTATCTGGTCACCATTAACCTTTTTAGTGAAGACTGAAGCCAAGTCGGCATTTAAACACCTGAGCCTTCTTGGTGACATCTGTTAGCTCTCCTTCCCTGGAAAAGTGTAGGTCACTTCCTTTGTCTTTTTCCTACTTGCATTGTATTTATAGAAGCACTTCGTATTGCCTTTTATGTCCCGTGTCTTAGCCTTTCTGATTTTGTCCGTGTGTGGGGTGGGGAATGGAAAGAAGCCAAGAGCTTGACTCAGAAACTGAGTCTTCTGGTCCAGTGACCATACATCCTTTAATTCTAAACCATGAAGTGAACAACGGGGATGGCTCTTGTATCCTGCGAAGTGCAGTCTGTTCCAACTCAAGATGACTCCTCGGTCACTCTTTTCTCTAAAATGCCAAGAGGTTTTGGAACAGAATGCATGGACAAACTTTGCTGTTGCTATTGATTTTATGTGGAAGGTGCTCGGATACTACAGAAATGAGTGGCAGTATGAAATTCCAAAACAGATGTCCTTTTTAGGGTTTGGTGAACTCACATAACTGTTGAAAAATGAGCAGCTCTATAAGTATATTTGATCAATATGCAAATTAGTCAACCATCAACCAATTGCAAAGATGTATTTAAATGATTAAAATCATTTATTCTGTTGACATACTGCATAGACCTAGTGTTAGATGACAGGGAAAGGGGCATGTATGTTCACACGTGCAGCAGCGTGATATCCGATCGATACCATGCAACTGCTGCCATCTTTTCCCCCTCCCCAACTGTCTTACCGTCCTAAGCCATTAAACATTTTCTGGGTTGCCCAGAATGTTGAAGGGCAATTGGGACATTCTATATTTGCTGGAAGAGATTAATCAAAAGACTGCCCGCATGGAGAAGAGGTAGTTTCTCTTTCTTCTGATCCTGCATTTATCCATCTGTTTTCCTATCTTCTGTCATGTTCAGAGAACCTGAGAATGGATTCTCTCTCCTTATCCCCCTGCCACCACCCAGCAGAAGAATGGATCCAAGGGGCTGGTGCTGCTCCTGCTGGGCTCACTGCACTGGAGGGAGCAATGACTAGTTTAGAAATAAATTATCTGAGAGCAGATGGTGAGGCAGATTATTGTGCATCCTAGGGCGATGAGGCTGATGGGCCAGCTAACTGCTAGTGTCTTTTAGAATTAATCAGGAAATGTTGTTACACGTGATAGACAAGTGAAGCCATTGCTCCACCTGGGAAAAAGGAAGGAAGAGGAGTGGGGCAACCTTATGTGACAGATTTTCAGTGATGCATTTTGTTTTCCCAAGCATGAGAGCAGATGTCCAGTAGAGAAAGGACAGTTTAAAAAAAACCCCAAATTACTTCTCTTTTTTGCTCATTCCTTTCAAGCTCCCTCTCTTTGTGCAGCTGCCAGGTGTACCCAATTCCTCAATACATGCTCAAAGGGTAGACTTATTAATTTCCCTCTTGTTTTGTGGTTTGGCTAGATTGCAGAGGCCATGAAGCGCTTAAAATGCTTCTAAAGAGGTCTAGATTAAATTTAAAACCTCCTTCAGAGCAGTAGGGGGAAGTCAGGAGTACTAGAATGTGGATGTTTTTGTGTTTACTTGCCCTTGTGCTCTGAATTGCAGGACAACGCTTGACACTTATTGTTTTCAAAGCACTTTACAAATATTAATTCCTCACAACACCCTGGCTATGTCTACACTACTATGGTAACTCGACCTATGCTATGCAACTCCAGCTACATGAATAATGTAGCTGGAGTTGATGTATCTTAGGTCAAGTTACCGTGGGGTCTGCACTGCAGGGGGTCAATGGGAGAAACTCTCCCGTCGACTTATCTTACTCTTCTCATCGGGGGTAGAGTACAGAGGTCGACTGGAGAGCAATCTGCTGTCAATTTGTCGGGTCTTCACTAGACCCGCTAAATTGACTGTCGGTGGATCGATCTCAGAGCGTCCATCCCAGCTGTAGTGTAGACCTGCCCCCTGTGAGGAGAGTAGTTATTTCCCTGTCTTTGTAAGGGGGGGATTATTCTAAGGCCAAGTCTGCACTACAAAATTAAGTCGACCTAAGTTACGTTGACTTATAGCCACCGCAGTAATTAAATCGCTTTTGCATGTCCACACTACACTCCTGGTGTCAGAGGTTCACACGCTCACCAGGAACACTTGCATGATTTAACTGTCAAGGTGGGGCATTGTGGGACAGCTTCTGAAAGACAGCAACAGTTGATATAAGCAACGCAGAGTCTACACTGATACTGCATCGACCTAACTACGTTGACCTAAGCATTACGCTTCTTGCAGAGGTAGAGTTATTAAGTTGGTGTAGTGGGCAAGTTACATCGGTGGGAGCTACATTTTAGTATAGATGCTTACAGAGTTAAGTCAATGTAAGATGCCTTATGTCAACCTAACTCTGTAGTGTAGACCAGGGCTTAGACACTCTTGCCAAAATCCGTTCAGTCGGTGGCAGAGTTTATAACTTGGGAGTTCTAATGCTGAGCTCAGTCTGTTAAACTATGCTGTCTCATTGAATGCCACTGAAAAAGTAAGTTTGTTTTCTGAGGGCTTAAAAACTTCCACAAATGTTTGTAATTGAACTAAATTAGGAATGGGACATTCATTTTCAGTTCCCAGGCAAACTCAGAATCAACAGTAAAATTAGGAAATCACTTAGCCCATTTAAAAGAAAGGGAGAAGATCTATGTTGTTTAAACCCACTGAAATTTATTTGCTACACCATATTTCTCTTTCCATCTATTCAGCTTTTACTTTCCTGTTATCTATCTCCTCCCTAACCCCAAGCATATCCTGTCAGTATGCACCAAACCTGGCCTCAAAAGATACATGTTGATGGGGTGCGGTTTTGGAGAGGCTTATATATTTGCTTCCATGATCCGTTCTGTTCTGGGAATCAGTAGAAGACTTCAAACCCCAGAGACTGACTGTCGAGCCAGTAAAAACTGCCTTTAAGTGTCACCTGCCACCCCCTTACCTTGAGATGAAATAGGGACTTGAGACCCCTTCCACTTCTGTCTCTTCTGTTCACTTCTTTCCTTGAACACAGCTCTTCCTGTTACACTTTGTATGAAAACGTACTGCAAGTTTAGGGTGCTGGAAAGATGATGCCACTGCCAAATAATCTGGAGCTTCTGTCTGTTTATAACAATGAAGTGAAAGCAATTCTGCTGTTCCTTTAGGCCCCCCAGCTCTGACCTTTCCCATAACCAACTGTGAAACAATAGAGATAGGAGGAAATTAACTTAGAACAGGAACCCGGCTGAGTGGACTCAAGGGAGGCAGTTTCCATGGGCTCTCAAATTTACAAGTGTAAGGAGGTTTTTATTGCTTTGTCTGCTTTTGTCACACAAGTCCTTGTGCTGCAGTAATATCTCACTTGCCAGCCTTGTGAATGAGATGGAAGGTCACCAGCCGGCAGCCCTGACAGCAATAGCCTTGGGGCCAGGAACATTGTCAACATAATCCTCCTGGTTCTAATGTTTCCTTCCCTGTTGTTAACAACACCACAGATTATTAAGTAATTGGAACAGAAGAGTGGAAGAGGTTATATACACAGTTAATCACTCTTATAAGGCTGTTGGTTTGGAAGAAGAAAAAATCCTAAAGCCTTCGTAAAAAAATAACAGCCTCAGAAAGGTCTTGATATGGGACTTAATGCAGTTGGAAGCAAAGACGAAAATATTTATCCAGTTTGGATAATAAGACAATTTCCATAGCGAACAGAGGGAGAATTCTCAATGCCTTTCCAGAAGAAGGGTACAGACTCCAAGTAACAGGATTTCAGCCAGGTCAGGACCATAATTATAATGACTTCCTAGGAATATTAAGTTATATAGCATACCTACATGGTAGCTTTTTCCCTGCATTACAAACAGATATGCAACTGGACTTTCAGGAGAAGGATACAAAGTGCAGAGAGATCTGCTTGGGGGAGGAGTATAACACTATCGCGCTTGATCTTTTCTTGTGCTTTCTCAAGCTTCAGAGCGAGAGTATCTGATCTCTCACGTGTACAGACTTAACATTGTTTTAGGGAATATGGTATGCTTGTCACCAGATTGAGTATTGCAACTCACTGAAAGGCTTGTTTACCCCTTACTCTATATTGTCATTGAATCATCTCTCTTGAGCTTTTGCAGTTCCTCTGCACAGATTCATTTGGGGATTTTCTTCTGAGGGACCTTGGAATTAATCGTCCTGCATATATTGAAAATACGTGCAGAATCATACACTCGTACCAGTTTCTGATGAGGAGAGAGTCCAAGGACAAGATCTGAGGGGATTATGTTAGTCTTTCAATGTTTTTACTCCAAATGGTCTTTACTAAATAAAGATTTGAGAGAGAACCTTAGTGGTGCTCGAAGCCACCTGGTCTAATTGTGCAAATTTTTATTGCCTTATTTCAACCCAAATAGTTCGGTCTCTTAATTTTTTTTTTCTTTTCTTTTCTTTTCTTATTCCTCATGTAAAAAGTAAATTATGGCCACCCCCCTACCTCCAACCCATGATAGCCATCCCTATTGCCTGGGCTGGAATCCACTGTATGGGAGAATATTTCTGAGGAAGGGATGCCTCACCTTTTATGTTTTTGTCCTTTGCCCAAATCCAGTTGGTGATTTGACTTTGCAGAACCTGGTCTCTAGCAAGAGGGCTCCTGTTTCTGTTTGTTGGTCTTTCTGTCTTTCTTTCTTATCCAGTGTCAAAGTCAGATTCAAAATTTGTCAGACCACTCTGTTTATTAGCAAAGCGCTTTGCCAGTGCACCCAGATATGTGAGCCTCCTGCAAAAGCTCAAGCTAACTTATTTAAACAGATAAGGGAAAGCCAATTTAACATAAGAGACAAAAGAAAGCAGAAACTGACAAATATACATACATATCTTATTTGCATACTAACGTTTACCAATCTCCTAGCTCAGTAGGAGCTCTAAGTTAATTAGTTTGAGGACCCATTGTCTCACACTCCTTAATGTTTCTCTTCCTGACAACTATATTTCAACAAACCCTTCAAGCAGCATTTCTTTAATGAATTATAATTTCAATATAATTCATTCTACTTTCACACCAGAAAGTGATACAATAGAGATCAAGGTCAAGATAGGAAAGGTGGCCTGAAATATAGAGGGATTGTCTCTGTGCAAGATGAGCAAGGTTTGAATCCTGCACCTTTGATTTAACTAGGCAGCATGGGTGGGCTGGTCAGAGGTGTTATGATTAGTACCCATGGGTCTATAGCTCATTTCTATCTTCTAACTTGCGTCCCTGGGGAGAGTCCCATAATATTCTCACTCTGTGAATCAACGGAAAGGAAAAATAAGACAACCACAGTGATGGGTAGAAAATAAAACCCTACTGTTTCTTTCTCTGAGAGTGTGGAGAGATGTGCACAGAAAGCCAGTCCAAGCTTTAGTAGAGACCCTTCCTAATACCATGAATGAGTCTTTCATTCTGGATAGCAGCTCAAGCCCAGTCTGTCCTGTACTCCTCTCATGCTCTCTTCCCCCTTGCCTTCTCTCCCCCCGTTCCTAGCTCTAGAATGAGGTTCCCTTTTCTGGTCCACTTTTAAAGACAGTCTGTAGTAACTGTATCATTCTAATTTCCTCCTCTTGTACAACAATTCTGGCCCCTTTCTGCAATTACCCAGATCTGTTCTTTGGACCCTCTCTTTCCATCTGCTCCTATTCTCTGCTCTGAGAGAGGGATGTCATTCCTACCAGCCACTGCCTATTTACTGTGTGATATGGCATACTGCCTGAATTTTCAGTTGTGGTTTCTAAATTACTCTTGTTCACCACACATGCAAAAAAGTTATGGGCTAGCCTAGTTGCATAGTTGTAGAGCTTTGTTGGGGTCATATGGCTGAGTTGTTTTTGTCTTTATCTCACATTACACTTACTGGATCTGCTTGCTGCATGAGGGTTCTCAAACAAGATACATCAAGAATAGAAGTGATCAAGGAAAGAGCAACAAAAGATTCATGACAGGTGTGTGGAGAGGGGAAGGGCTTCCATGTGAAAAGATACATTTAAGAGGCCTAGAATTAAGGAGGAAGAATAATGAGAAGCAGTTAAAAGTATCTAGAAGTTTATTTGGGTGTTCCTAGTTACCCCATCCCAATACAAGAGTAAGGTTGCATGTGGTGAAATATAACAGGTAGCTCACTTAAAATGAATTTTAAAATACTTTTTATGTGACTAAGAATAGAATTTAGAGTTTCACTAGCAAATATAGAAAAGGAGTACTTCTGGCACCTTAGCGACTAACAAATTTATTTGAGCATAAGCTTTCGTGAGCTACAGCTCACTTCATTGGATGCATCTAAGTCTCTAAGGTGCCACAAGTACTCCTTTTCTTTTTGCGAATACAGACTAACACGGCTTCTACTCTGAAACTAGCAAATATAAAAGTGCTAACCGCCCTGATGTTTCTCAGCATAAACTGAGTCCCGCTTGGTCAGGGAGAAATGTCCTCCCATTATACACACTTGGATTCACGGAGTTGGGGTTTTTTTGTTTGTTTGTTTTGTTTTGTTTTTTAAAGGAGTACTTGTGGCACCTTAGAGACTAACAAATTTATTTGAGCGTAAGCTTTCGTGAGCTACAGCTCACTTCATCGGATGCATGCAGTGGAAAATACAGTGGGGAGATTTTATATACACAGAGAACATGGAACAATGGATGTTACCATACACGCTGTAATGAGAGTGATGGTAACACCCATTGTTCCATGAGTACAGTGGGTGTTACCATCACAGTATAAAATCTCCCCACTGTATTTTCCACTACATGCATCCGATGAAGTGAGCTGTAGCTCACAAAAGCTTATGCTCAAATAAATTGGTTAGTCTCTAAGGTGCCACAAGTACTCCTTTTCTTTTTGCAGATACAGACTAACACGGCTGCTACTCTGAAACCTGTTTTTTTAAAGCTGCTTTCTGAAACATCTGGACGAGATGGATGGTCCATCGGTCTGATCTGGTGCATCAGGAAGAAAAAGATATTAATACTGGTCTATTCCAGTACTGCAGAGAAACAGGATACCAGGCCAGATGGCCCATGATGAGGTCTGTCTGGTATGGCAGTTCTTAGTTCCTAAGTAACCACTCGCTGAAAAAGGCTGAATGGTTCTCCTTAAGTGCCCACCAGTGAATGTCGTCCTTAAAATAGGAGGAAAAAGTAAGCTGAAGAGCAGCATGTCTCTTGCTTTCCCTTCACAACAGAACCTGCTGCGGGTGGAGGTTTTTTTACCTTGTAATACAAATTAAATACAAGAATATGAATGTGGTTAGGCATAAGTACAAGATGTTTGGCCAGCACAGGAGAAAAGAACAATCTTGAAATACTAATAAATTGAATATTAAAAAGAAAGCATTATCTTGCAGTTCACTACCTAGCCTTCTTATTTGAAGTCTTGTGGTCAGCAGTTTAAGCCAGACTTCTGAGGCATGCAACTTTTTGAAGCACTGGTGTGGAAGCATAGGCTTTCAACATTGGCCTGTAAGCCTTTCAGATGAGTGTCTAGAGACTGTTTAAGACAAGTATTTCACTTTCGCTCTTTGTTCTTAAATAGATTCCTTGTGTGTACATGAGGCTTTGTGTTTCATGCAAATCCTTTCTGCATCCATAACATTTCCCCTCTGAAACCCTTTGTTTAACTGGAGTTTACTGTAGTGAGGAGGGAATTGTATTTTTAATTTTTTTATTTATCTACATGGTTCTCTGTTGGAGGCTCAAGTGGCTTTGTGATGAGAGCTCATAGAGCTGGGAATTCTAATAGCTGCATCAAGCAACAGGGAGAAATAAATCTCTTTAAATAATCAACGCGCACACACACAAAACAGTGTGGTCTAACAAATGAGCATAGGGCATAGAAATCATAAACTCTAATTTTCGTTTGGCCATTAACTCTCACTGTGTGGGCTTGAGCTAGCAACTTAACATATCTGTGCCTCTGTTTTCCTGTGCATAAATTTGGGATACATATCTACCTTTATCATGCACATGGAGATCCTCTGAAAAAGATACAGTACTTTAAATATGTTAAACATTGTTTATTGTTTTAAGGACGCTTTAACAATAAGAACAAGAGCTGCTGAGGCATCTGTTTGATGCTTTGAGATAACGTGCACTGAACTGCCTCATTAAAATCCACTCTGTGGCTTAATGGAGACATTCTGTTTCCAGCGCTGCCAGTCCCTAACCTTTATGGATGTACATGTTTCTGAAATTGAGAGTACATAATGCATAAGCATATCTATTGGTTAAGTGAAGTTTTCACTCTGGATGTGGTGAGACGCTGATTAACAGCAATTATAAATTACCATTTTCTCACCATCTTTCTGCTAATGCAGCATGTCTGTCTCTCCTCTTGATGTATAGTTGCCATTTTATTTATTTTTAAATGAAATTCATTTAAAAGGACAAACTGGAAATTCTGAGAGCTTTTCATGTGCTGGGAAATTGTAGTTTTGTACCCTCTAGAAGGTGGTGTTTCCTGAACACACTTTGGTGGGTATTAGTCAAAAAATAGTTCTAGTGAATGCAAGCCCTTAAATACAATATCTGTGACATATATTTCAAAATAATAGGGGCTTGGTAATGCAGTGGCTTAATGCACTAGCCCTTCACTAGATGGGTGCAGCCTTGGCTTAAGTCCCAAATGAAATGTTTGGTCTCAGTGTACTACTTAGAGGGCAAATCCATATTCTAAATCTGTCACATAATTGGGTAGCACCTGTTGAGGAGAAGCCCAAGGAATAGGCCGAGCGTGCTGCAGGTCAGGTTTATTTGTGTTGGCAAAGCTGTGGAGGTGGGGGACAGGAAAAGCAGCATGGTGGCTTCACTGCACTCACCCACCCCTTTGCAGGTCTGAACCAATGTGCATTGAGGAAATTCACACACTGCCCCTGTTTGCTCTAGTGGCAGTTCCTCATGGCAGGCACTGTGGACCTGCCTACCTGGTTTTGAACTAAATTCATAATGCTTTTCAAATGCTCTTCTGAGCAGCACCTTTTTATGTGTCACTTTCACCTCCCCATTTTCAGATGTCTCCAGGCTCTTCTGGCCTTGCGCTGTCACTGTCTCTCACCTCTGTAGTGTGTCTTGGTCACAGTGAAATTCATTCAATTTGAAGGTGAGAGAAATTTAAAGCAAGTATTTTTAAGTGTCATGATTAAAGCTTATGCATTTTAGGTGAGATTGGCAAGGTGATTTTTATCCAGGATTTTGGATTACAAATATTCTCTAGATGCCAACCTTCATTGTGCACAGCCTGGTGTTTATAACAGTTTGGGCTTCTTGCAGTAACATGTGCATTGGAATATCTAGAGCCCCAGACAAGACTAATATAAAAATATACATGCTCTTCTCATGTCACATTTCAAGAGCTAATGCTGCAATCAGCTTTGGGCAGTGGAATGTCCTCAAGAATTTGAGATCCAGTGGACCATGAAATCCATTTCAGAAAGATTAAATGTGGCATTAGTGTGGTTTATGCTAAATAGTGTTCTCTGTAACTGCCTTTTGGAATAAACTGGAGTATTTATAATGATGAGATTCTGATAAACTTGGTTATTTTAAAAAAAAAAAAACACCTTGCACATTATTGCCAAAAGGGGCTTGCTTTTTTGGAAGTGAACCATGAATGCAAATGTGTCTACTAGGGTCATGGGATACGAAAAGGGGCGTACAGGCTGCAACTACCATATAAGGGAATAGAGACCATATATCCTCAGGACTAGAGCCTAAAATGCTCCACATCCTGACCGATTGTGATGCTTTCTCCTCACAATCATGAGGGGTTGTTTATAGAGGTCTGGGAGTCTGGTGGTCCAGAGGGATTTGTAAAATGCATTATGTATATGAAACACCGTGAATCAGGAGCTCCTGAGTTCTAATTCAAACTATGCCACTGATATTTTATGAGCAAATCACATAATCTCCCTGTGCCTCAGTTTTCCCTCTCACTCCAGTTTCTAATAGGCAGGTGTCGTCATCCTAACACACAGCAGGCACTAATTGGTCCCTCTGTCAGAAGTCTTAGCAGGAGGCCAAGGATTAAATGATTGACAGAGACTGAATACTTTAACGCCTACAGATGGTCCCTCAGGCCAGTACTGAGGCACTTAACTAAACTTGTTCAAGGTCACAAAGGAAGTCTGTTTTAGAGATGGAACTTGAGTCCTGACTTCCAGACCACTGGTCCAGCCCTCCACTCCCTCAAATTACAATATGTGGTGCGTAAATAATGATTCAGAAGCTATTGTGACTGAGCTGCATCTCCCCTCCTTAATGAGTCAGGAGGGTGATGCCTTCAGTGCTGTGGTAAATGGTCCTCTAGACCCTGGAAATCAATGAGAAATGAAGGGAACTTAATTATAGGCATCAGAGGAACAGCCGTGTTAGTCTGTATTCGCAAAAAGAAAAGGAGTACTTGTGGCACCTTAGAGACTAACCAATTTATTTGAGCATGAGCTTTCGTGAGCTACAGCTCACTTCATCAGATGCATACCGTGGAAACTGCAGCAGACTTTATATATACATAGAGAATATGAAACATTCTGGTAGCATTGCCTGTAATTAAGGGTGACTGACATTTCCCATTATAAGAGCCTGTTTTCAGTTGCTTATAACTTAGTCAAACTGTAACTGTTTGGCTTAAGATTTTCCATATTGGGTGTCTTCCTCAGGCTGAATTGTTTTGGAAAATTACAGCCAAAACAGTTCACCCATGTCCAAGAACAGGGTTAAGGGAAAATAGTTGTTTTGCCTGTATTAAAAAAAAAAATCCATGGTAGGGTCCCCATGCTTTGGAGCAGGGACTTGAAATCTGGCAGGGGGTGGCCTTTATTTCAGATGTACCTTTTTGCTGTTCCTGTGACAATCCACCCAAATTTGGCCAGGTGATAAGCCTTTGAAAAAATGCAGGTTTGCACATGCTCAATAGAAACTTATCAGATTTGGAGCAGCTAAATTCGCTGAAGATTCCATTCATGCACCTTCCTGGGCTGAGCAGGACTTTCGCCTGCAATTTCAACTGGGGCTGCTGTTGGTCTATCCTGGCTCCTGAATGGAACGCAGAGGGCCAGTCACTGCTGTGCTCTCAGTGATTCCATGCTGGGCCTCAGCAGAGAGGAGGAAACAGTCTGATTTGAATGCAGAGGAGTAAGAACTAGACCTTTTGAGGTGTGTGGGCATAGTTGATTGAAACAAGAGTCTTTGGTGAGGGGGGTGGGAGGGTACCTGGAATGGTTGGGAGGAGTCTGAGATTGGGAGGCAGGGAGAAAAATGGGACATGGGGACTGGCAGCCAGTAAGGACGAGGAGCTCAGGTGGCAGTGTGTTACTGACTGGGAAAAGAGAATGGGTCTGAGAACCAGGGGTGAGGGGAGAGAAGAGACTGATCTGATGAGGAGATGGGGAGAATTATGACTGGCTCAGCAAAAAGAGTGGGCCAGGGAGCTGGAGAGGGGAAAGAGACTGAGATTGGGACTGGGAGTTATTGGGAATGGGGAACATGTGCAGCGGTGTGGGGGCCCCTGGGAGCCCGGGGAGGGGAGAGACCAACCCAGTGAGAAGCTGGGAGCAGGGAAACTGGGATTGACTGGACAAAGTGCTGGGGGGATGAGTTGGCTTACTGGGAGTGGCTGAGCAAGGAGATTGTGACAAGAAGACTGAGGAGTGGAGACTGGGCCTGGCTGCATGAGGAGGGTGGCATTGATGAGAGGAGCCAGGAGTGAGGAAGAGAAGAGACTACAACAGGGAGAAATTGGAGTGAATGGAGCAGAAGGGGTCAAACTGGGATGACTGGCAGAAGAGTGTATGCCCTAGATGACACTCCCTTTCAGAGCTTAGTACCCAAGATTCCTTAGTCCCACCAGTCCCCTGTCCATGGGTTTCACAGATGTTTGCTGACCGCAAAGTGTGTCATCCCCCTCTAATGCTGGTCCACATATAGTAGTAGGTTTTCATCCTATCAATTACTCCATTAACTCAAGCAATAAACTGCTGCGGTAGAGCTCTAGGTTCCAACCTTCTGATGAACCATGTGGGTGGGTGTCATTATGAGAGCCCATCATGGGATTTCTGATTTTTTCAGTTTGCTTTTTTTAAAAACTGTAGAAATTACATACAAAAAATTACATTAAAAATATTAAGATTACAAAGTCAAACACTCAGAAGTTAGGAAATACCAGGATTAAAGTTGTCTGTGCATCCTTAATTCAACCCCTTGTTTGGGTATACACATTAAGATACAGTCTTTAATCAATGATTATATATTATTTTTTCCACAGAACCTCTGCCTCATTTAGTTCTCAGGATCACCTGCTCTGGGGATGAATCAGGGTTGCGTAGTGAAGAAGGCTGTTGTCTGTTAGACCCCTGTTTCATTTGTTGCAAAAGTTGGAAGGTGTGTAGTGAATGGGGCAGGGGACTCCAAGAAGGGAAAGGGCAGTCTCAGAGTTAAGGCAGTTGAACACTGCCTTGGAGATATGGGTTCTAACCCTGCTGCTGCCACAGCTCCTACATGATCCTGGGCAAGTCACCTAAACTGAACTTTTCACAAGTGTTCACTCATTGTGTGTTCCTCATGTTCTCAGTGCCTAACATGAGATCCTCAAGTCTGATTTGCAGAAGAGCTAAGTGCTCAGAGCTGCAACTCAAGTCAATGGGAGCTGTGCTTTGAACGTACAAAGTGCTATATAATTCTAAATACTCTGAAAAATCAGGTCCTAGGCACCTCAAATTGGGAATTCAAAATTAGTGGATACTTTTGACTTTAATCTCTGTGCCTCAGTTCCCCATCTGTAAAACTGAGATAATAATATCCGCTTATCTCACAGGGGCATTGTAAAAATATATTCATTAATATTTAAGCACTCAGATACTATGGTGATGAGCACCACAGAAAAGCTCATGAGGAAATTAATAATTGTGTCTTTAGAGCGGGGTTTGAAGCATGTGCAGTAAATAAGGCCTGGGGCCATTCACTGAATAATGAGAATAAAACAAAATATTGAATAATTGCTGATTAAGTGAACACTGTCCATCCTGTGTATTGAATGAGCCGGGGTCCTGTTGGAAAAATAGTGTGTGATCATGTAATCAGATTGTATCATTAAGGTATATGCAAAAGGGGGCTGAATTAAGGTTGCACAGGCAACTTTAATTCTGGCATCTCCTAACTTCAGGGTACTTGACTTTGCAACCTTAATGCTCTTTTAATATAGGTTTTTATGTAACAAAAGTATAGTTAATATAATGCGTATGTTCATGTATTATGTGCTTAGTATAATGTTTATACTTAGCTGTTGACTTTTCCCTTTACTCAGTCCCTGCTGGCTAGATTTCATTTGACCGAATATTCTGGCCTGCACACTTCAGAACCTGATGTGCTGCTTAATTGTAGTATGCCTTGGGGAACCCACTCACACTTTGTTCACCCTTGCAAGTCTAGGAATGTATGATTCTGATCTCTTTCAAATAGATATCTTTTTACACTCTGTAGATTTCCACAGAGTACCAGGAGAAGTGCAATGAGTGTGTGCACAGGGGCTCGGGGAAGAAGGAGGACATCTATTTCTGGTTTCCCATTTCAAAGCCTCTTGACCACTTTCTTTTTTTTTTATTTTAAAACTAGGATCACCCTTGCCAGCCAGGATATCTGACCACTTTTGTTTGCATGACAGCATCTGATTAGAAAAGCAAAACTGTGCCTTTGTTGGGATGACAGAAGGAATGGTGAATGGTGCAAGTCTGACAATCTCTGACCTTAGAGTGACCACTATTTCAAGTTTGTCTAATGGGACAAATTCCTATGTGACAACATTATAATGCGTGTTTGTCAGAAAGTTGTATCAAAGTTGTTGCGATGCAATGACTCAAGGCAGTGATGTATAGTAGTGAGATAGTGATTTTGTGACCTCTTAACATCCCACAAGTGAGGTTTTCAGCATTGTCCTGATGGGCGGCACTTGAGACTAGCTGTTCAGTTCTGCTCTTAAATGTGGGTATTTCTTGTAAAGTGCTGCCTTACCACAAAAAACTTGAGCATGATTGCAGGAAACTAGTCACTCCAATCATTATCCAGATTTTTTACATAACTCATTATATTGGCATTTATTTTTTTGTTCCTTAAGAGCCCTGGAGAAGTTGCAATAAATCATCCTTAGTTTTAAGAATTTTATTAAATTAGAGCTGCATTAACTCTGATTTTTTATTTCTTTTTTTTTTTTTAAAGATGCTTTGAATTGGAGCTGTCCTGACTGTTTTTAATCTTTAGTTAAGACACCAGGGGTTCGTGAGTGGAAGTGTGAAAAGCCTGAGCCACCTAAGAAATGTTTAACCGGGCTTTTTCTGTTAGGTTGCAGTCAACCACTGTCCAGTCAGTAAACTCATAATATGAGCTGAATCTTACTAATTATTCTAGACTTATTCAGGTGGTTCTGTGAACTCAGGGGTACTGATGGCCTCAGATGTGGAATGTGAATGAAATCAAACTGACTTAAAACTTAACTGGACTGACAAATTTATCTAATGTGCAGTTTATGCATGAGTGGTGGTGTTTTTTATAGCATGACAAAATAAGCATCATGCTTTATGCTTGGATTAAGAAAGGGCTGGAGAAAGCCACCATTTTCCCATTCTCACTCAGCGTCTTTTGCCACCACTGTCAGTGCTCTTGCTTTCCCGTGCAGATAATGTTGATTTTCTAAAGTCAGGGCTGAGGTGCTTGTTTTGTCAAATTTTTCAAAATGACTTTCACTTCATGAGTTCAAAAGGTTGGCTTTAATGTAAATGCTATTGGTTTTGTTTTTCATAGATTCATAGATTCATAGAAGGTTAGGGTTGGAAGGGACCTCAGGAGGTCATCTAGTCCAACCCCCTGCTTGAAGCAGGACCAATCCCCAATTTTTGCTCCAGATCCCTAAACGGCCCCCTCAAGGATTGAACTCACAACCCTGGGTTTAGCAGGCCAATGCTCAAACCACTGAGCTAGTTTTCTGTCTAGGAAAAACTCTGGGGGTAGAGGAAAGAGATTTTAATGCAAAAAAAATGAAAACTTTGTATAGGCTATACATAAGACACTAATTTGTGTCTGCTTAAGTTGCAGTGGGGGGGAGACAGAGATCTGCCATCCCTGATTCACAGTACAAAGAGAAAAAGTGCACAAATACAAATGAACTTAAAAATTTAGAAATCCCTGTGAGGTGCTGCAGGTTGTACCTACTGTAATAAACAGCACTTATTGTAGTGTCTTACTTTCAGAGTACTAACTAATTCTTGCAACCACTTGTGAAACAGCTAGGTACATATTATCCCCATTTTACATTTGAGGAAGCAGAGATAAAGTGACTAGCCCCAAGTTCATGAGGTAAATCTAATTTGGAAGCAACATGAGACCCCAGGAGACGATGTGCCCATCGTCTGAAACTATAACCCAATGGTTAATGTACAACAATTTACACAGTTGTGACTTTAGGAAACTTCCAATGTCGTGTGGCAGATATTCTGACACCCCCACCCCCCCCCTGCCCAAGTTTACCTCTTCAAAGTTAATCCATAGGCTGGGTTTGCACATGATGTCTGTGATCTAGCCATTGGTACGCATGTTTATTGTCAGATGAGTTGACTTCCCTACACACCTTGCCAAGTCAACAAATGAGACTGCTATTAAATAGAGTGCAAGCTTTTCATGAAGCAAGAGGGCCCTGGGGACAGTAATGCAGTGAGATAGCAGGTAAATATTATTTCCAGTTCACAGATTGGGAAACAGAACAAGGGGAAATTACTTGCCTACAAGATATTTTAATCTAGTTGATTGGCAAGGGACTAGAAGTGAGAAGGTGTAGCTTCAAATCTGGATTCTGACACTGACTTTGCACATGACGCTGAGCAAGTCACTTCCCTTCTCAGCGCCTCAGGTTCCCTGTTTGTAAAAAGGAATAATATTTACCTTCTTATAGGGCATTGTGAGGCTACACTAAATGTTTGCCATATAAAGGCAAAATAATGTAACCAGTTAGTGGTAGAGGTGAGAAGATAAATCCAAAAGCCTCTGCTCTCAGCCCTCAATTTATTCTTCTAGGTAAGTAGCACCCCTTTCTCCATCTAGGATTTGGAATTACCTGAATTTCCTACGCATTCCTTCAAGTGTAGCGTGAGAACGTGTTTTGCAGCAACTCCAATATTGAGCTGGATGATAAAGTCCTACTGTAAATGTGCTTCCCTAAAATTGTTAGCCACAGATTGACAAGTGAAATGGAACAGAAAATCCTCCACTGCAGAAGTTCTTCAAAAAAAATTTTTACTTCAGTGCTACTGAACGAATTTCCTTTTCCCTTGGCTTGTTTCTTAGATCGTGATGATCTACAAAACAATCTAAATTAGAGTAAACTCTGATCATTCTTTGAGTTACGCATACGCAGAATTTCTAATTGGAATGTAAGAGACCATTTTTTCCCCTTCTTTCTTTATCGTCAAGCAACTCTAAACTAACAGAATAGATTTTAAAAAAGAAAAATTGTCTTTGTTTGGAGACCAAGCATGGAAAATGTCTGACTCAAGGAAATTTTTGGAGAAAATTACTACCAACTGAAAAGGAGAGGGAGTGGGTTATTCCTTTAGTAGCAGTAGCAGTTTGGAATGAAACTGAGTGGTCACCCCTCCCCCCAAGATTATTTTAGAGAGGGATGAAGGCAAGTTCTTCAGACACTGCAAGCCCTAAAATTTGACCATCCTAAAATGTATCTTGAAACTGATATTGCAGTGCCCTTAAAAATGTGTGGTAAGGAAAGGAATGTGTAATGCTAGGATATGTCTGAATGGTGCAACTTGCCATCCTTTAGGGCTTTGCAGAGACAGAAACCCTAACCAGTTTTCTGCATCATTGGATGGCATCTAAAGTCTCACTTTATGTGGTTAAAATAATAATCAGGTACATTATATGTGGGAAGAAAGTTGTCCCAAGGAGAAAAGCTATTTAGTTTCAATCTAAGAGAATAGCAAAATACTTCTCTTTAAATGCTGCATAAAAATGTGGGCCTTTTGACTTTCTCCCAGTGCTTAGCAACTTCTTTTCTGTTTAGGAACCTTCCGCTGTACGTTCTGTCAGAATGAAGTGGAAGAGGATGAGTCGGCGATGCCCAAAAAGGATGCACGGACTCTTGTGGCAAGGTTTAACGAGCAGATTGAGCCCATCTATGCACTGCTACGAGAGACAGAGGACGTTAACTTGGCCTATGAAATCCTTGAGCCAGAACCCACAGAGATTCCTGCACTGAAACAGAGGTGGGAATGGGCACAAAGTCCTCTTCAGCCACGCTGCTTTCATATTGCATGTTTGTCTGCCTTAACTATATCGTTGCCCAAATCTTGATAACTTTTTTGTTCAGATTCAGCAATGCAGGACACTGATAAATAATCTTTGCCTCAAGAGATTTACAGTCTACAATTGCCAGGAGACCAGGGCTGCAACCATTTTTCATAAAACAAAGCAGACTGAAGCTGCCCTTGCCGTTTAATAAGAATATTTGTCCCACAGGAGGCTATACATAGACGCTGCGTAAGAAGCTGAGACCACATAGTTTTCCAAGACCATCCTTAACTTTAGAGAAGAGCTGTGGCCACTTTACAGAGTTCTGTAGGCAGCCTCTGGACTCCATGACACACTTTGGCCACCCCATGCTGTTTTACTGTCTTTCCATTGCAAACATCTTTTCTTTCACCTTCTTTTTCTTTTGCTTCTATGAAGGTTTTGAAACTCTAAACTAGCTGTCTTCCACACTTCGTATTTTCAAAACCACTTATAACAAAACCCTTATTCAAAGAAATTATTTGAGTATCTTTTTTATTCTTCTTTTCCCCCATTTGATACACACCTTTATAGGGAAAGACCTGTTTAATCAAGAACTCTAAAGTTAGTATTTTCCTAGCCTTAGGAAACCAAAGTGCATCCTTCGGAAGATTTCTAACTATGCAAAAAGGGATGATGTTTAAATAACATAGAAAGATGCAGTGAGCTGTCAGTTTTGTCAGCTGCGGTGAAATCTAGTGTGTTCTGCCTGTTTTCATTTAAAAAAAAAACAAAAAACGTATGCACACCTGGGAAAAAACAGTTACACTACTAGAGCAACCGCCTCCACCAAATATAATGCTGCTGATTTTTCAGGTTCCTCTCTTTCATCACATGCAGACTAACCTTGAGAGAGAGAATTTTTCATACTTGATGCTAGATCGTTTCTAATTAACTTAATAGCAAAATGCTTTGCCTGTCTAGTCCCTTCTAGCCAGGGATCCCAGATATGAACTAACTAATGTTCTCCATCTTACAGATGAAGAAACTAAGGTATATAGAGAGGGGAGCTGACTTGTCCAAGACCAAACTGTCAGATACAGGAGTAGAATTTTCGCGCCTTTATTCCTAATCCTATGGCTTAATCATTAGACTTTGCTTTAAAACCAGTTTCTGTAGTTTGTCTGACACATTTGGGCTAACCACCTCAAATGAGAGAAAAGGGGCTTTTTCAAGCCACTGCATGGCTACTTCATCTCTGTGTGGCCAGAAAATTCACACAGCAAATGCCTGGTGCAGTCCCATGAATAATGGTTAAATAACAGCAGCACCCACTTACGTGCCTCTTAAATACTTTAAAAAACCCCACTGTAAATGACTAATTGCTCTGTGCACAGACTTACAAAATAAATAGGCAGCTTCTTAAATAGTTACTTGAACACAACTAGCTTTAGCGCATAGAGAGTCAATTATTTATTAACCCTTATTAATTCAAAGCAACTAATTACATAAAAGTGCTGCAGTGAAATTTAAAAAAAGAATATCCTCTTTCCCTCCCCCCCCCCCCCCCCCCGGGTTATTTATTTACTCCATTTTACAGAGTCTTGAGATACTGGAATCATAGGTAAAACTGACATTTGAAGCTACTGAAGAAAAAAATCCTCTGAATTTCTTGCCTTTCCTGTTCACAGAGGAGCAAATAGCTCTGTGTGTCTTCTAGAGAGCTTTAGCACTTATTGTCTACACTGGAAATTGTCTAACGATCATGCATCTCCATTGCGAGACTGGTCAAATCATTTACTTAGATTTTTCTAGACCGTCTTAAGTGATATTTTGTAAATCCGCTACTAAGCAGGAATTTTGTCCCATGCAAGTATCATGATAAGAGCCTGTTTTTCATAAACCAGCCCCAGTGGCTTTCCAGATGGGTTGAATTTAATCTTCACTCCACTTTTTCTTGTTTAAAATACCAGCACCTTATGTAATGTAACATCCTAGGTTTCCTGAATGAACTACTTTTTGCAATTACACTACCAAAGACCGTTTGTCCATATACCTTTTAGTGGAGGCTGTTAAAAACAATAGCATGAGAGATTTACCTAATTTTCGTTAATGCAAATTGCAGATATGTACTTAAATTACCATACACATCTGTTGAACTCTAGAGCCTCAGTTTTTCCTATGCTTGTCAGTTGAGATGCAAAACTTGTGTTTGATTTAAATACACATAATCTGAGGTCTGGTCATTGGTTTCTTTTAGCCATATCCTAGCCCTGCTAAAGATGCTTTTTGCCACCTTAAAGCCAGTTTGATCAGTTATGCTGGGGGACTTTCCATGTAAGGTGACCCACAGACGGCATAGAGCCCGTGTAGCCAGCCACACTACTGCCTAATCCCTGATCCCCAGCTTCACAATAGCTCCCAGGAGCTGTTGCAGCCAGGCAAGTTCAGGGCATCCCTAGCGTGAGCCAGGAGACAAAACAGCCCCAGAATCAAGGGAGATAGAAAGTTTGTTATAGGTGTTGCTCCCTTTCTTCAGCTCTGTTCCAAGCGCTGCCCTGGTGCAGCTGAGCATCTGGTCCTCTGTCTCTGTTCAGTGGTGTTTAATTCACTTCTCCACAGCAGGGACACAGAACAAAAGACACCGCTTCTTTATAGCGGCAGGTAAATCCCCAGTCCCATGGTCTCAGGGGGCTGCATGTTGCTTCTAACAGTATAATTGAGGATACTGTTGTACAAACAAGGAAGAAAATGGAGCCATTACTTAGTCATTGACCTTAACAGGGGTAAAATGGTAGACATAAGCCCTCTTGGCTTTGGTTATCCTGGGGCATACCAAGGAGCTAAAATCACTCATTACTCCCTGTAAATTAATCACATTGCAGGAGATGGTTTAATGTAGTTTACAGGGGTAGGTATCTTTTATTTAAGAATTGTTACTTTAAAAAATTGTCCTTGACATCATTTGGATAAGTATATCACAACTAAATGGAACTTCATAGGGAAAAGGAGGCTTAGAATTGACAAGGCAATCCCTGACCCTGCCCAACACTTAAATGTCACTGCTGCAGTCCTGGTGAGGAAGGCTTTTTTGAATTGTGTATTGTAGGAAAGTGGATTACATAAAATTGTCAGGGAAGCTCGATGGTTGCTGATTTTTATTGTGGGGGAAGGAGAATATTGCTTTTCACAGAACACATGCCTTTCTTTGAAAACTGAAAAGTACCAGTATTTGAAGTAATACAAATTGAGAGAAGATCTCTGTGTGGTTTCTTAAGTTGCATACTTGATCTGCATGCATAAAATAGTCTCTCCCACTTGCTCAGAAATTCAAGTTGTTTTTTCCTGATCGGGCTGACTGTAGGAAAGAAACACAAGTCATTGATTCTGTGAATGTGTGTACGTTGTATAAAATGTAAACATACAAAAATATTGTGTGTATATGGTTGGTTAGTTCCTGGAACACCTACCTGGCTGTTGAAAGGTTAAATATTTCTTGCTCCTGGCAGATATTTGAGTGCATAATTATTTTCTGCCAGAGCAAATAAAATGATGGCATGTGTATGCAGTTTCCCAGGACCAACCTTTAAACATCAAAATAGAATAAAATAGAATTAGGATAACAAGCAGTGGGTAAACACTTGCTTAATAAACAAACATTTGATATTCCTGACCTCTCCAATTACCACCCTCTCTCAAACTTTCCCTCTTTGGGGAATCTTATTGAGAAGATCACGGC
The DNA here is from genome assembly GCF_965140235.1 of Caretta caretta. Taxonomy (NCBI): domain Eukaryota; kingdom Metazoa; phylum Chordata; order Testudines; family Cheloniidae; genus Caretta; species Caretta caretta. Next base: position 207,345,090 of record NC_134206.1, read on the forward strand.
AGAACACCTCTAGGTTCACCTGGATCTTCTATCAGTATAGATTCAACCCCGGGGATGATACAGAAACAGCATTAGCATCATGTTCTGTACAAAGGGAGGGTGGTGCCCATGCATATTTACGATCTGTCAGCAGCCTTTGATACCATTTACTATATAAAGTGTTCAAAATGCTTGCAAGATCTACTAAGGGTGGATGGGTGCATTCTCCATTGAATCTGTTGATTCTTTTGAGCGACGTTAGCCTAGCAGTTCATTCACCCTGGGTTTCCCTCAAGTGGAAAATGGCAAGATTCTTTCTGTGGCCTTTCCTGTTCATTATGCACGTAAGAGCACAAGACCAGATAGCGAAGGTAATTTGGGCTCATTGCCATCAGGGGCAGAGGGCATTCAGATCTGTGTTCTTTTTATTCAGATCCAAGTTGTGCATTTTCCTGGCTCAGATAGGAACCTGGATGACAATGATTTGGCTGTGGATCAACTGAGAAAATAAGCTGGTGCTAAATTCTGATGAGCGGCTCCTTGTTATTCCAGTCCTGGGCACTCACCCAGTTCTGCCCAGTAACCAGCAATACTGACCTTCAACCCCCCCCCCCCCCCCCCATTACTCAGGGTTAGGACAACAGCCTCCACCAAACCTCAGGCATTGCCCCACTCTATTGCTGACCTGTAAACCCCCTCTCCCTTCCTCCAAGCCCCTGACTAAAATAATCTAGTCTGACCTCCTGTATAACATAGGCCATAGAACTTCACCAGATAGTTCTTGCAAGTTCATTATCACTTGTGATCAGAGCTGGGATTTCAACTTAGTTTTCCGAGGTGAATTTGTCTAATTGCTCATAATTACTATGAATAAGAATTCTCACATCTGAGCATTGTGAGACTCCAATCCGGTCAACCCACTTGGTTAAACCTTGGTGTTTTAATTTATTTAATACAAGACTATGGTGTAACAGCAAATAATGACTTTTCCAGCTAGCTACTGGGAAGGACCATGTTGTGTATCGATGTGAATTTCATTTCAGAGTATTCAGGTTTATAACCAGGTTGGCTGTTATTCCTATGTAATCATATTCACAGAGCTTAACAACCTCCTTCCCTTCTAGTATCTCTCCTGCATATCACAGTAGTTTAGATTGTCTAGTATTTTGAATCCTACATTCCTCAATCAAAGAGTTGGTCTAGAAATTCTTGGCAACGTGGTTAAGAAATGGGGGTTGAGATTCTCCAAGCATATCATGGGAGATGATTAATTTTAAGAGGGGTATGTGGCTAAATCCCCTGGGCTTTTTTGAAAATCATGACAGGAAACCTCTGTTATACAGGAAAGGACTAATTCTGAATGGTATCTTTTTTTTTTTTTTTTAATCCCTTTGGCTTCTACATAGCAAAGAACGTGCTGCTGCTGCAGGGGCAGCTGCCCTAGCAGGTGGATACCATCGGGAAGCATGGACTACAAAAGGGCCGTCGTATGAGGACCTGTACACCCAGAATGTCGTCATCAGCATGGAAGACCAGGAGGATCTTAATCGGTCAACAAATGAAGGGAAGCCAGCCAGAGAGAGGCCAATTTGGCTGCGGGAAAGCACAGTGCAGGGGGCTTATGATCCGGACGAGATCAAAGATGGTAAGGAAGCTAAAAGGGGAGAAGTGCTGCATAATTCTTAGAGTGGGAAGAACATTTTTGCCCCTTTCTGTGTACAGCTGCCGCTCCTGGTATCCTAGCACTAACCTGCTATGCTGTTGTATCTTTCATCTGTCATGTAAAGCCTTTGGAAGCCAAGCAGGTGTAAGAGAACAAGATTTACTAGGCACAGCATTGAAACCCATGTCAGGAAAGCTGAGTTGCCCACACTGGTGTGATTGTGTTACTAAAATGTTAATTGTTTGTTAGCTTTTCTGGGAGCTTCAAAGACACATGTTCTGGCCCATTATGACTTGTTTGGTTTTGGATGAAACATTTTTCAGCTTCTTCTGGAAAGCTTGTTACCAACTGGGCATGGATGGAAAATGAAACTCAAATTGTATGTGTGCTGAGCACAAGGCTCATCAAATCGGCTTCTAGTGGATATGCCATGTTCACGTATCCACTCTCCCCTTCTGTAACTAGTTATCTGTTGATTTTCAAGACAACTACTGTATGCATAGAACAATGTATCAGAGCTGCAGCTTGAGAGTCTCTGGGGACGAGGAGGAGTGAGAATCCGTCACCATAGTGGGTTGCTCATTATTGCTTCCTCCTATGACTGTCAGTCATCAACAGTCTTTTTCGTTGGTTTTTGCTTTTATTATTGTTTGTATTAATGTCATATCCACAAAAGACCAGAGTCAAGATTGTGGGCCCATTGTGCTGGGCATTGTGCAAACAGAGTAGCAGACAGTCCCTGCTTTGAAAAGCTTATTCAAAGCCCAAAACAAAAAAGTAATAAATGGAGACCGTTTTAGATTAACTGGGTGATTCAACTGAAATATACAACCATCTGAGCAACACCAAATGAAACAGGCAGTGTCTCAGAAGTTGGCGAAATGTAACCAAGATCCAAAAAGCAAAGTGTTTATTTTCAGAAACAAAAAAACCAGCACAAAGAAGGACAAAATGCTACGAGAGTGGCTACCAGCAGAGACTTTATTAAAAAAAAAAAAAAAAAAAAAATCTGAAGAGGATCTCATTCTAGTTCTCCCTCTGTAGAGCTACTGAAATCTTACTGCAATGTGCTAGTTTCTGACATATAACATATGACATGGTAAAAAATGAAGTATTGAATCTTTCTGATGCTTCTGTTTTAATTAAATCCAGAACACTAAAATCTTCCTTTTTCCTGCAAAGTAACCCTTCAGGAGGGGAACAGAACAGCAGGAGATTTTTTTAGGGGAGTGGAGGTGCGGATGGTGGGCTAACCCTGTTCGGGCAGATATCTGATAAAACCAGAGCTTGAGGTGATTATGGTCAGGCAGTGTGTTTCTGCCTTATTTAACTTACAACTTCTAGGGTGCACTTCCTTTTATTCTCTGGTACATTACTTTGTTTACCCTATACAAAGCATACTAACTGAAACCACACCCTGAATGTTGCTATCCACAGTCTGGCACCAGAGTGCCTTTTACAACCACACCACCCACACGGATTTCCATGACTCTTGGATGATGGGTGACAGAAAAAGAAGGAAGGAAGAAAACTTGGGTATTGGCAGAAAACATTAGATGCTAAAGTCCAGCACAAAGAATTTTCACAAGGTCATGATTCATAGAACCCTTCTGGACTGTAAATCATTCAATAAACTTGGGCTACTGCTGGCTAACCTCCTAGAGTATACCACTTCTCACTGAGAGGCACTATCGTGTTTTTTCACAAAGAAGATCTCTTGTCTCTAGAATGACTTCTTGGTATGCTAGAAACCTTAAGCTGAGCACAAAACTGCAGACACAATCCCCTCTTTCCAAGAATTTGGCCTGTTTGCCAAGTTGTGGAAACACAAACAGCAATCAGGGCCACCACCTGTGAATCTGACTTCTATCTTTCATACCAGGCTAAAATGTGCCAGGAACATCTGGGACTCCTACTAACAAAGCCTGTCAACACCAACTCTGAAGAATGTATGTGTTCTACCTGCACTCCTCAGTGGTGTGTGTTGCAAAAAAAAACAAAAAAAAAAACCCTTCATCCATTTTCAGCTGCCTAGAAGATTGTCGTCCATCCGTTCCCCCACCCCACCCCCATCTCCCCCATCAGACTTTACCACGTTGAGTCATACGTTTGTAACCTTGTGGCTTCATTATTGCAAGTAATTATACATTGGAATGAAACCACACATCCCGGAAAAGCTTCCTCTGGTACAGGATGCATCAGCTCACCTTGAACACATTTCTCTAGTGTTCTGATCTTTGCCCTAGCTCCACACTTAATAGTCTAGTTCAGGGGTTCTCAAGCTTCATTGCACCGCATCCCCCTTCTGACAACAAAAATTACTACATGACCCCAGAATGAGGGCACTGAAGCCTGAGTCCGCCCAAGCTCATCTGCCCTGGTGGGGGCCAAACCCAAAGCACTCAGGCTTTGGCTTCAACCCTGGGCGATGGGGCTTGGACTTGGGCTTCGGTCCCGGGTGGTGAGACTCGGGCTTTGGACCTGGGCCCCAGCAAGTCTAAGCCAGCCCTGATGACCCCATTAAAACAGGGTCACTACCCACAGTTTGAGAACCGCTCGTCCAGTTCAAGATTGTCTTGATACTCAAAGCCCACCATGGGGCTGGCTTTAAGTTCCTGAGACCCACCCCCTCTCTCATCATGATAATAAACCACCTTTTGACAGCAGCATTCCATAAAACCAGGAAACAATCAAACAGTTGAAGGATGCATCTGTGGAGAAGATAGGACTTTCCTTTCTTATGGGACTGAGTTGCAACCTAGTGTCAGCTCCTGGGAATGACCAAAAACTTCATCAGTTTCATCTTTCCCCTAGGGAGGTGCAAACACCCCCTTCTGTTTCATTTTTAAGGCAACCTATGGGACAATTGGGAGTTACGGTGCTGGGCATGGTATTGGAACCTGGATAGATGATACTGGACTAAAGGTTAAGGCTCCATCTCTTCAGGAAAAGGAGAGCAAGTGGCATTAATGTATGAGGGTGGAATCCAGTCAGCTCAACTCAAGTGATCATTCACATGCAGAGTCTTTCGGTGCAGTAGAAAAAGTTTGCCATGGGGAATCTGACTTAGTTTTTATCCCTTATTTTTACATAAGGCTCTTAAAATCCATTCTTCTATATTTTTTCAGTCTGCCTGCCGGTTTATTAGTGTTGGGTGGACTCATAATGCTCTCACCAAATATAGGAGTCTGATAAGAGCCTTACGCAGAAAAGCTCAGAAAGCCTTCTTTTTAATGTGTTTTTGAATCCTTGAACTGTAGACACCCTGTATACCCAAACACTGTTGTGCTCTTCCAGTTATTGTACAGCAAATATTACTTAACAAAAATGCAGCCCTTTCCCAATACAAAAGACGCTACTGCCCTGCTCTGAGGTATGCTGAGCTAGTATAACTATCTCGACTTTAAGATGGGCAGGGAGGAAGAAATGGAGAAGGGAAATAGCTTGTTCCAGGCTATAGAGTCTGTGACAGAGCTGGGACTAGAACTAAGGAGTTCTGACCCCCAGGAGCAGGCTGCCCTAACCAGTACATAGTGCTCCCTCCTTAATGGCCAGCATGACATATCGGTATGATGACTTGCCTACCATTCCTTTATGCTTTCTTGCAGGTGGTCAAGATATGGATGCATTTCAGGAACGTGGGGAGGGCCGCGCGGCTCTGGATGATAACGAGGAGGTGATGCGTGCTCTGCTTATCCATGAGAAGAAAACCCCCTCTGTCTCTGCTGCTGGTGTGGGGGGGGCGGCTCCCTTAGCTAGCACCAATGCCAGTGACTCTGAGAGTGATACCAGTGAATCAGAGGAGGAATCCCCACCCCGCCTGCCTGTTGCCACAGCTACGCTCTATGGGCTCGAGGATGAAGAGGATGAGGAGGAGTTTGAAGTGGTGGCAGAGGACCCCACTGTCATGGTGGCCGGACGTCCATTCTCTTACAGTCAAGTGAGCCAGCGGCCTGAGCTGGTGGCCCAAATGACCCCAGAGGAGAAGGAGCTTTATATAGCCATGGGGCAGCGTATGTTTGAGGATATGTTTGATTAACCCTTTCCCGCCACGACAGCTTTTAAAGGTGAATTTTAACAGGAGACTCCCTAGTGAAACAAAAGACTGAACTGCATCTCTCCCTTCCCTATAGTCTGTCATGCAGGAGCGTGGGGCTTAGAACTGCTCCCTGACCAAAGGAACTGCTGATCTTGGGTGTCCCACACAACAGAGGGGGGAGCTAAAACTAACGGGGTGTGCCAAAAAGGGAAGGAGCAGAGGTGGGTGGTGGAGCATGTGGATTTTTTTAATCATGGGTGAGAGCTGGCAAGGTGAAGCTCCACTTCAGGGTGGCCCTCGCTCACTGCTGCTTTCGCCCAAGAGCCTCCTTTCGCCTGAGGTTTATTCTTTTTATAGGCGGCCAGGGACCAGATTCTGATGAAGTCCAGCTCCCTCCTCGCAGAGGACTTGGGTGCTCTGTGGTCTGATCAGGCCTTGCTTCTCCGCGTTACAGAACAGGAGAGTGCAAGTGACACTGAGGGTCTGTGCGCTGGATGCTGAGACAGGCTGTAGATGTTGTTGCATGTGGACATGGTGGCTGAGCAGGGTTGAGCTGTAGTACCGGGCCCAATGAGGTTGTCGCTAACCCATTGCAGGTGACTGCTGTGCACAGAGATTTTTATTTCTAAACCACCATGTGAGCAGAAACCATACTTCTCCCCTCCCCTCCTCAGTCTTCTTACAGCTCTCTAGCTAAACCTCTCAACAGGGTTCGTAGCCCAAGCTCGCTCAGACTCAACTATGTTGCTTAGATTCAGCCGTGTATTTTGACCAAGTTGTGTTTGAGATTATTTTCCAGCACGGTTAGGATCCCTGGAGTGGACAGCTGATGATGATAGTTGTAACTGCAGATGTAAATGGGAGACTGCTTTCTGATGGGGAGCAAAATGGGAGACGAGCTTTGGAAAGGAGAGTACAGATCTCTGGGTGATGCTCATTTGAAAGACTGTCTGGTTTTTAATCTCCTGTTTTTAGCGATCAGGGACTTCAGTCCTCTGTGAAAAGACACGCCTGTCCTTGCCTGTTCCCCCCTTCCACATGCCCCACCCTCCACACCCATCTGTCAGAATTTTCAAATATGAGATTTAAGGATAAGCATCTAACAAACAACTTGATTCTCAAAGGTGCTGAGTGTGCCTATATTGCCTGTTGTTTTCAATGGAAGCTGTGGGTGCTCAAGGACAGATGTAACTTGAAGCACCCAAATTTGAAAGTCTTGGCAGTTAGAGTACTCTGACCTACCAAGAGAATACTTTCAGTACACTGAATACTTTCAGTACACTGTTACTGCCTGTCCCCTCACCTTACCCTGTCTAAGCCCCGATGTTAAAGCCTGAGTTCACAATAGATTGGGCTGTCAGCCAGGCAGTACCATGGAACCAGCATAGCTAGTTTTAATTTCACTAACACCAAAAGGTTTGTATAATTTGAAAAGGAATTATGCAGAGTTCTGAATACTGATATTTAGCATGGCACTATCTGTTCAAATAAAAACATTTTTACCAGTGCCTATAGCAATATCGTGTTTGTAATGTTACCTTTCAATTTAAAAGTGTTACTTTTTTTTAATTGTTGTGTTTTCTTATCCAGCGCTATGGTAAAACAAAGCGATAAAAGGATTTTGTGTTTAGAGACTGTATCAAGCGCTGTTTGATTTACACGAATGGTACAGATTTGCCGAGCATTTAAACTTAAAGCTATTTTATACTGACTAGCCCTGTGATGCCTCCTTTGTGGTTTTATTTTCAACATCTTGATATTTTACCCTTTTTTAAAAATAGCATGTTAAATTTGCCATTTTTAAAATAAATTAATAAAATGATGCTTCTGTCCTAGGTTGTCTTTTCAATCTATTACTTGCTCAGCTGGGATTGTTTGCTTGTTCCAGGACTTCTGATATGTTTAAGATGCTATTTGAAAGGCTTCCAGCTTCTTTCAAACCATAACCCCACCTGCAGTGACATCACTGGTTCTTCCTTGGGTACATCTCAGAATCCTTTGCACCGTTTTCTGTGGTGTTTATTGTAGTTGGGAGCCATGGTTGGTTCCTGTGTCAGAGGGATCTTATGGTTAGCACTCCCATTCTTTTTCCTTCTTCGCTGAGGAAGTGAATATTGCTGAAATGCTGGCTGTCTTAAAGTTGTCTTGCTGCCAATTTAAAATGGCTAATATGGCATGGAAATGTGTATGAGACATGATACGTATGGCTACCAAACCACAGAGACGCTAAATCATGCCAAATAGTGGTCAGCTGAGGGAAAGGGGCTTTACAGATTTCAGGAAGATGAATACAAGGTGACCAATTATAAGGGAGTAGATACAAGGGACCATTGGCTAGAAACTGTGGAACCAATCTAGCAAACACTATAGTTAATTCAGGCTCATAACTTCCATGAGTCATTTCTACTGTGCTTTAGTATTTGCAGGATCAGATCTTAGGTTTGTTAAACCTTTTGCAAAGGAACAGTGTTACCCACAGTTACAACAAGCAACTGGCATATGAGAGATTATAAAGAATAGGCTGTGTGTAACACATTTTACTGTGGTTTATCATTATAACAGTGGGAAAACAGTGGGCTTTATCCATGTATGATCTTTATATAATGTCATTCAACAAGATTCCCAAACTTAATAATATACCTACCATCAGGAATCCATCCAAATGTTGATAGGGCACTCCTGACATTTCTGGTCCATCAGTGGCAATTTACTGAGATGCCACTCTGCTGGGAGACTGGAGGTAGATATGTGAGCAGGTGTACTGTCCCCTAACAGCTGCTGAATCCGAAGATCTGCTGGCCAGTTTATCCCAGCCAGTTCAGGACTCTTGTGAAAGGACAGCGATGCACAGTTATTGTCATAACTGTTGTGATAAATGTTCCTTTGAACAGGAGCAGTGAAGGCCAATGACACTTTTAAAATGTACTGTATAAAGAGGGACTGTGCGCACATACTATCCCAGAGAACTGTCACTGCGACAATTGCTAAAAGTGAAGCACAGTCAAGTGCAAGACTGGAAATCACAAAGCAAATCAATGGCAAAGTCAGAAATTGAGCCCCTGAGTTCTGATGGAGGCCCAGTCTAACAAGTGGACCACACTGCCTCTGGTAATTAAAATCAAACGGCTGTGTGTCCGTAGCTACAAGACCAGCCTGCACAACAGTCTCTTGTAACTCCACTGAACTAAGTTTCTGATCCTGACTTCAGCATCATCTGCAGTTTGTCTGCTTAGTAAATGCCAGGCCACAGGATTGCACCTCTAACTAAAATGAGACGAAAAAAAGAAATCTATTTATGTAGTCCCAGCCACTTTAGTACCTGAGCACCTAAAATCTGTCTCAGCCATGTGTCTCTGTTGTTTGTTGTACAAACAAAACATCCCAAAGCCAGTAAGAAATGCAGGTCCCAGCTATCACTGACAGAGAACATTGCTCCCATCACTATGAAGTGTGCAGCCTTCCTTGCTTAAAATGAATTTATCTCCTCAGACAGGCTAATTGCCAGGCTGGCTGGCTGTTTGGAGGAGATGTACCATAACTTGAGAATGGAGGAGGGTTTGATTTGATTTTTCACATCGATCCCAAGAAGCAGCTGCTTGGAAACAACATGTCTGTCCTTCCAACTTTTCTTTTCCCTGTTGCTGCCTTCTTCAAACAGACTCGGATTAAGCAGACTAGCACTAACTGAGCAGCAGGGGAATTGGAGATCCTTTGGAGGAACGGAAAAATAGAATTACCCCCGCCCTGAAAGATCTAAGAGCCTTGACTCCATGATGCCCTGGGGCTCCTGGCTGGCTGCTCAGAAGTTTGACAAGGCTTAGTGGGGGGAAAAGCCAAAAGCTTAGCTCTCCTTTCTCTCCTGCTGAAGCCCTGTGGGGAGCAGGAAGTAACAGGGAACAGATAAAGCATAAACCAGGCTGCTTTCATCAGTGAAATGGAAAGTTTACAGTTGGGAATGAGTGTGCAGGGGGGTGTAGCTGAACTTCAGCAATGAGGCAAAGTGCTCAGCTGTTCTGTGATGAAAATGCTTCATAAAACAGGTTCCTGGGATGGGACCGTATGAGGTAGGGCTCTGGGCAGCTCTGTAGCAGCCCTCTACTGGATTCCCAGTCTGCTGCAACCCAAATGAATGGAGTCAGGGTTGTGATGGGTGCAGTCCCTAAAGGAGAGTGAGTATATCACACTGCTCAGCAAACAGCCTCTTCAGCCTGTTCAGGACTGATGTTTTCAGACCCCATCAGGAGTCCTGGCCATAATGACAGTGGCTGTGATTCACACATAACAGGCTTGGGAGTATTAATCTAGGCATTAACAGCCAAGAGTCTCAAGGCATCTAAACCCACATTTGCTTATAACATATTCAATCATGTATGGACACCTCACGCAAAGAAGTAGAAGAGCAGGAGCAACAGAACCATAGCACCCCACTCTCAGATTTGTAACCCAGCTGCAAACTCAACAGGATACCAGCATGAGCAGGACCTCAGGCAAACAGTAAGGGGAGAAGTGTTCTAACTCCCAGGTCATGTAGTGACTAAAACTTAATTCCACCAAGTTACCATCTTTGTCTAAGCAGGTTTCTCATCTGTAGTCAGTTTCCAGCTACTCTTGACACCTCCCCTCAGTATTGTATCTAAGGAGGACCAGCAGCTCTGCTCTGCGGAGCTCAGTTTCTGGAACAGGACAATGTTAGGCCATTAAAAAGTCCAACTGGATCACCAATAGAGTGGTCTGCCAAGTACATAATACATTATCTCAGAGCCCTCTGCTGCTACTCTGAAACCGGAAAACCAACAGGCTCCATTAGCCTTCATAGGATCATCAAAACAAGGCCATTGCCCTTTGGAATAGGAGTCCATGACCACAGTGTAATGGCCACTGTGACGCTAAGCGCACCCCAATGCCAGATGGCAAAAGGCCTCCTGGCATGTATCCGTACAACTTAGTTGACTTGACTAGCTGAATACACCTCACACACTTGTCATGATATTTATTTAAACGGTGTTTTGTAATACTGTTTGGAAACTAGCAACAAGCTAGCCGTTAATATCACTGTGAAATGTAAGTAACAATGCTGTATGTGAATTTATAGCTACTCTGATATTATGTTTGGGAGTCTGTAAATAGACCCGGGAGGCAAAACCAGCTTTTTTCCAGAGGAAGGAGAATGGCCAACACCTCTTGGGCTCAACTGAAAGATCAAATCAGGTGTGGCCAAGAACAATGGACTATGCATTTGAATCAGGGATAGCAGGAAGACCATTTCCATTGAAAAATCACAGGAAACTGAAAAATTAATATGGCAATGGCTCCCAGGTGGGTTTCCTGACTTTAAGAAAAAGCTATCTGTTGAGGATGTAAGGAAGAGCTGAAAGACTTTGGGATATCTGTCACCTGTGGGACATAAAGAAGCAGCATTCTTGGAGGTCATGAAAAGTGGCTCAACTTCACCCAGGAGGAGCTGGAAACTGACTACAGGTGAGAAACCTGCTTAGACAAAGATGGTAATTTGACAGAATTTAGTGTTAGTTACTACAAGCCCTGTTTGGTTGGGTTTTACTTGTAACCGTCTTGTCTGGCCTATTACTCGTTATTTAAATCGCTGTTCTTTGTTAATATACTTATTCTTGGTTTATTACAAAACCATTTTAGTGCTATGTATCAAATTGAAGGGTAGAATCCTCAGCCAAATTATCAGGTTGCAGAGTAGCAGCTGTGTTAGTCTGTATTCTCAAAAAGAAAAGGAGGACTTGTGGCACCTTAGAGACTAACCAATTTATTTGAGCATGAGCTTTCGTGAGCTACAGCTTATGCTCAGATAAATTTGTTAGTCTCTAAGGTGCCACAAGTCCTCCTTTTCTTATTATCAGGTTGGTGTCTCCCCTACCTCTTTGGAGGCAGTTAACTTAAACTTCTGTGAGGGGCCAATGAGAGGGACAGGACGCTGCAGGGGAGATGGTTTTGCGGAGGCTCAGGACTGGAAGGGCTGTTGGTTTCACCCTGCAAGCTGTAGCCAGGGTGAGGCCACCGTGCTGTGAGCAGGCTGCCGGTGCCAGGGCACTGAGCCAAAGCTGCACAGCACAGAAGCACCCAGGATTGCAGAGTACATGGTAACACAGCTTCCCTTACGGGTGTGGGTGAACCCCCCTAGAATCACAGGCACCTCACCAAACTCCTGCCCTATCCCTAACATTGGTTCACAACCAGCATCTGGCCAGTTCATGTATCGATCAGTGGCACAAAACATTTCCATCTCCACCATCGTTGTAGAACAATAGTTTTTGCTATTTGTGTGTGTGTGTCTCCCCCCTTCCTCTCTTCCCCCTCCCCCGCCTTACTTCGGGAAATCTGAGCTTTTTCCTCTTTGGGCTCCTTAATGAGAACTGCCAGAAGGTGGCTCTCTTATTTAGAGAGCACCGAATTAACAAAATAAAATCAGATTTTGGGAGCTCCTTTTGTATCAGAAAAATGTAGTAAGGACAGTAATTTAACATGGTTCTGCAGATCCACATGCTGTCATATCTGCAGCAGACAGTAAGTCTCTGCATAAGATGCTTTTAGAAATACCCATTATATTTAAAATACATTTCTGACCTAAATATAATTTCCATCACTTTGAATAGTCTGAGCCTAATGAATCAGCCAGGAATGACAAAAGGGAGGCTGATCCAGCTGCATGGGAACTGATTCAGCTCCACTGCAATGTGTTACAGACACTGCACTTTATCTTAGCTACACACTGTGATTGGAATACAGGGGAGAGCAAGAGCTGGGCAAATCAGCAGGAAGAAATTTTGCCCTGATCTGTTACAGAAACAGAGTGGATTGAGCCTTCAAATTAAGGCTGATCAAATGTTGTTCCATATGTGTTACATCTGCATGAGAAAAAAAGCCACATCTTACAAACAGAAAAGAGAGCAAGGTTACCATACGGCTAGATTTTCCCGACATGACCTATTTCTTTGGTAGTCTGCTCTCTCTCCGGGGGGATTTTTCAAATAACAGGAAATATCTGGGATTTTTCAAGCAGAGCACACCTTGCAGCTCAGAAAGAGCTGTCTCTGTGCTCCAGTTGGTTCCTCCCCTGCAGCCACAGCTGCTGTATCCCATCTGCCACGGCCCACCCTGCCAGGTAAGCGGAGTTGCAAGCGCCTCTTGGCTGGGCCACATGACCTGCTGCGCTGGGCTGCCAGGTGTCTGTTTTGTTTTTTTTACCAGAAAGTCCAGTTGAAAAGGGAACCCACAGTAACTGGCCTCTGCCACCAGGGGCGGGAGGAGCAGCGGCTGCTGCTGGAGCCTGGAGGAGCTGGTCTCTGCTAAGCTGATGACTCTTTACAGAGAGAGCTGGCTGGCTCTGGGACCCAGCTCCAGCCTCTCCAGCACAGAGGTAGGTACCGGTGCCGCTGCCACCCCAGGGGGTGAGGGGAATCCTGTCTGCCTACCCCACTGTGCCCTGATTTCCCCAGCCCTTGCTCTGGGGACTGACCCCCACCCCAGCCCCCTGTGCCTCGACTGGGCAGGCGGGCTGGCTCCACATCAGTTCCTCCCAGCCCGGCTCAGCAGGTGGCAGGTGAGTGCCAGGACAGGGGAGAGTGAGTGATGTGGGAGAGGAGCGTGCGGGGGTTGGGTCTGGGGGAAGAGGTGGGACTGGGGGCGGAGCCTCAGGGGCAAGAGCAGGGCCAGGTGTCCAGTTTTCAGCAATTAGAAAGCATCCCTATTGCTGCAGGGCCTCAGAGCCTGGCCAGGAGGGTTGACAGGGCCAGGCCCTGGCTCCCTGCCCTGGGGAGAGGGAGAGACCTGCAGGGAGGCGCTGACTGATGGGCTGGTGCTACTTCCCAGGCCTGCGCCAGCCACGCTACCATCATGACAGAGAGTGCAACGCTGCCCCCATCTCAAGTGTGAGGCCACAGATGCTCCCTCCAGCACCCCAAAATCCCATCCCAGTATACACACCCTTCTAACACCCCCAAATATCTCCTCCAGTACTCCAAGTACCCCTTCCTATCCCAGTGCACACACCCTTCCAGGAGCCCCCAAATACACCCTCCCAGCACACACCCCCCAGCCCTGCCAAATACCTCCCTCCATGCCCCCCAAATACTGACTCCCATCTCAGTGTGCACACCCCTCCAGCAGCCCCCAAATACCCTCTCCTGTCCCAGCACACACACACACACACACACACACACCTCCTCCTCCTCCTCCCCCCAAGTAGTGTCCTCTATTTGGGAACTCGAAATAGGGTAACCCTAAAAGAGAAGAGTGTGTCAAGTATAATAATGAAAGAGCTGCTTTGGTCATCTTGTTTATATTTTACCTGGAATCCATCACTTCAGTATCTTGTGTCCCAACTGGTTGCTGTAGAAGTGGGGATGATAATTATATTGTGAGCTAAAATAGTGAGCCGTGCTGGGAAATCTGGTTCAGATAAAGCCATGAACTGACTTATTCTTCAGCTTTATTTTTATCTCACGTCTGCTCTTTCTAACTTGAAATATGCCCGACACTGCAAACATTCAGGCATTTATGAAGCTTGTCAAATATCTTTGTGCTGGAAAGAGTAAGCTAGGCAGGTAAGGGAACTATACCAAACAGTGAAAACACAATTCAGGGAGACTAGCAGGCTCAGGAGATTTGAATGGATTACAAAGCCTTTCATTTCTTGGTTGCTGAGTCAAAACCAATCCTGGTCCATAGTGGATGTATGGAAACATTGGGGTCCATATGATAAAGAGCACACATTGATTTAATCATTTAAATTAACCAGTTCTCCATATCTCATGAATTTTGTTGAGTTTTTATCCGTACTGCTATTGCAGCAGTGCCTAGAGATCCTAACTGTAGACCAGGCCCACATTGTGCTAGGTGGCTGTACAAACAGAACAAGAGAGACAGAGTTGCTTAGCTAAAGTACAGACTGGAGAATTCTTACACAGGAAGTGAGGCTTTGACTTTGCTTTTAAGGGCAGGTGTGGCGAGTGATTCCATGATATAATGACGGTGGGACTTGGAACAGGCAGACTCCTCTTCTCTTACTGCCTGTAGAATTTGAAGCTAGTTCTCCAGAGGGAGAAAGCTAGTGTGCACATGACCCTAGTGGGCCATTAAGCACACTGAGCCCACCCTGCAGTGTTTGCCCTATTGGCCGGAGTTCCCAGACCCAGTAACGCTTGTAAAGGACTTTGGCAATGAAGTCACACTGGGCTGGTTGTCCACTTGAGCTCACTTATTCTCTTTTTCCTGCACGACAAAAAGGGCTGATGGGATTTTCGTGGAGCTTATTTTTTATTCTTCTCATCTCTTCGAAATATTTGGAGTTGCTGAATTTCTCATGATCCATTTCCTTGCTGCTAACAAGATTTTTTTTTTCTTCAAGTGCAAATGAGACTGTGAAATTATTTTAGGGAGCCAGAACTGTTCTCCCTCCCCTGTCACCATAATTACAATTACTTTGCTTCCTTACAGGAAGATGGGTGTGCTTTGAACATCCATCACTGTCGCTAGTGATTTCTTTGGAGAAGATTGGAGAGGGCTGGGATAAGAGGGAATGTGTCTACTTTAACAATGACTTTTGTTGAGAGATGTTTCGTTGTTGCACACTCTCCCAGGCCATGTGTTTATGGGGAAAAAAATCTTAAAATTTGAATTGAACAAAAATGAGGGGCTATAAAGATGAGAAATATAGGATATGCTATGGTTGAATGAACCCATAATCCAGCTAGCCTGATATGCGGTTCTGTTTCAGACATATTCCTTTACCAGATACTTCCAAGGAATGGGGAAATTTTCACAGTGCACATAACAGTCTAATGTTATATGACGGGGAAAGTCCCAGTTAATGATCAACAACAATAAAGTCACTGCATGCCTGTTTTAATGGTTTAATCCTTTTTCATCTAGCTAAAGTATTTGGTTCAATAATATCCCGCAGCAGCAAGTTGTAAAAGTTAGTTCAATATTGCATTAAAAAGTATTTCCTTTGATCCTTTGAGAATTAATTGCGATTTTAAAAAATTATTGTGATTAATCACAGGTTTAATCACACTGTTAAACAATAGACTACCAATTGAAATTTATTAAATATTTTGGATGTTTTTCCACATTTTCAAATATATTGTAGTATGTGTTATAATTGAAATCAAAGTGTATATTATTTTTGATTACAAATATTTGCACTATAAAAATGATAAAAGAAATACTATTTTTCAATTGACCTACAAGTACTGCAGTGCAATCTCTTTCTTGTGAAAGTGCAGTTTACAAATGTAGATATTCTTTGTTGCATAACTGCCCTCAAAAACAAAACAATGTAAAACTTCAGAGCCTACAAGTCCATTCAGTCCTACTTCTTGCTCAGCCAATCACTCAGACAAACAAGTTTGTTTACATTTACAGGAGATAATGCTGCCCGCTTCTTATTTACAATGTCACCAGAAACTGAGACCAGGCAGTTCCATGGCACTTTTGCAGCCGGTATTGCAAGGTGTTTATGTGCCAGATATGCTAAACATTCGTATGCCCCTTCATGCTTCGGCCACCATTCCAGAGGACATGCTTCCATGTTGATGATTCTCGTTAAAAAAATAATGCATTAATTAAATTTGTGACTGAACTCCTTGAGGGAGAATTGTATGTCTTCTGTTCTGTTTTACCCGCATTCTGCCATATATTTCATGTTATAGCAGTCTTGGATGATGACCCAACACGTGTTG
Organism: Caretta caretta; assembly: GCF_965140235.1. Classification (NCBI taxonomy): domain Eukaryota; kingdom Metazoa; phylum Chordata; order Testudines; family Cheloniidae; genus Caretta; species Caretta caretta. The sequence continues at coordinate 207,361,483 of NC_134206.1, forward strand.
TTCATTTTAAGAATACTTTCATTGCAGATTTGACAAAATGCAAAGAAGATACCAGTGTGAGATTTCTAAAGATAGCTACAGCACTCGACCCAAGGTTTAAGAATCTGAAGTGCCTTCCAAAGTCTGAGAGGGACAAGGTGTGGAGCATGTTTTCAGAAGTCTTAAAAGAGCAACACTCCCATGTGGAAACTACAGAACCCGAACCTCCTAAAAGGAAAATCAACCTTCTGCTGGTGGCATCTGACTCAGATAATGAAAATGAACGTGCGTCGATCCACGTTGCTTTGGATTGTTATCAAGCAGAATTCGTCATCAGCATGGACACGTGTCCCCTGGAATGGTGGTTGAAGCATGGAGGAACATATGAATCTTTAGCACATCTGGCATGTAAATATCTTGCAATACCAGCTACAGCAGTGCCACGAGAACACCTGGTGGCACTATAAACTTTCAGGTGGCACTATAAACAAGAAGTAGGCAGCATTATCTCCTGCAAATACGAACAAGTTTGTTTACCTGAGCGATTGGCTGAGCAAGAAGTAGGAGTGGGTGGACTTGCAGGCTCTAAAATTTTACATTGTTTTATTTTTAATGCAGTTTTTTGTACATAATTCTACATTTGTAAGTTCAGCTTCCATGATAAAGAGATTGCACTACAGTATTTATATTAGGTGAACTGAAAAATACTATTTCTTTTGTTTTTTACAGTGCAAATACTTGTAATCAAAAATAAAGTGAGTACTGTACACTTTGTATTGTGTTATAATTGAAATCAATATATTTGAAAATGTAGAAAACATCCAAAATATTTAAATAAATGGTATTCTCTTATTGTTTAACAGTACGATTAATCACGATTAATTTTTTTAATTGCTTAACAGCCCTAAAATAAATCCAATCACTTGGCTGGGCTTCCCAATTCCCCTGAAACTCCTTTTACTTGAGAGTTGATAGATATAGAATTTTGTGCTATTAGACAGGCGCTGCAGATCACTAATCTAGACAGCCACCCAACTGTAATTATTCCCAAGTAAATAATAAAAGAGTTTATTTTAATAAACTATGTGCATGGTGAAATCTGTATTTAGGCTAGTCTGGGACAGGTGTCACCATCACCTTGTCCAACTTTTCAATATTTGTTTGATTTTTACTTTTGCATTTCTCTACTCAACTTAAAACTAGCACTGGGATCTTTGTTACAGCAATGGACTAGGAAAGGTTTGCTCTGAATCAAGGGCCCTCTGACTTGGCATTGTTCTAATGAGTTCCTTGTGGAAATTGTTCATTTACATGCTAATGGAGTCTGCTCCAAGAAAGGTGTTACCTAACTTATTAGAAATACACAAAACAAATTAAATGAATAACATGCATGAAAGGTTATTTGTTCAGGTGGCCAGAAATGAAAGAGAGATGGCACTTGAAATGATTGGAGCCTGTTTATGGGGAAATTTATACATTGATTTATGTTTGCAATGGACACACAAACCTCTCTCTGACTAGGAAATAAGAGAGAGTCAACTTGTCCGAAGTCGGCTGGAAAGGAGGGAATTGTATATTCTCTGCTCCATTTGTGATGCATGTTGGACAGGAGAGGTGACCAAGTGGAACCTTTCCATACCCTGCACAAGAAAGCCCTTAGGGCTAATAGGCAACTGTCAAACAACAGCTGTTGGGTTCTCACCAAAATAAAAACAGAGCCACTCAACACAGCCTCATGGTCAATGGTATCAAAGACTGTTTGATGGATCTAAATGATTCCATATGGGACACCAAATGTTTTTTTCCATCCGTAGAAGGTGGTCAACATCCACTGAGACCAATGCAGTCTTTGTGCCATGCCTCTGATGTATGCAGCTAAGTAGCTATGTTTTTGTTTTTGTTGCACTTCCCCTTTGCGTTTCTCAGAGTCTATCGTCTGTGGGGGCAGCTGCCATTTTGTGATGCAGAACTGATGCAGCATATTAGAGGGGAACCACATACACACTGTGCTTTCCCTTTGGAGACTTTACTTCTGTTCTTGTTTTTGTCAATTTTTTTCCTCAATTGAAAATAAAATTGAGTCAAACTGGGAAAAAAAAAAGTTCATTCCTTATGTTGGAGAAAAATTAACAATATCCAGGACTACAGCTTGACAGAAGGGGATTAAAGAAAACTGACTCTTAAATTGCTTTGCCACAGGAGGCTCAATAACCTTCCCTCAAAAGGGAAGACTGGAGACAAGGGCTATAACTAGTGAGATTGTCTGCATCAAGAGATGACTTCTTGAGCAAGGGCCTAAAAGCTGCTTATCTGAGAGAAGCTGGCACCTTGCCCTCACTGAGGCAAGCTATTAACATTCTCAACCAACAGTAGATTATGATTCTCCATTTGGCCTTGATTGTACAAGCAGGCTGGAGCCCCTTAGCACATCTGGAATTTTAGTGACTATAGTGTGTATTCTCTGTAGACCTATTGTGGCTGATGGACAGAGAGAATAAAACACCTTTTACTAGTTCCAATCACAAGAATTCTCTTAGCTCATGTGTTTTTGGAGCTAAAGAAGGATGGATCTAGACCCAGTCGAGGGGGAGTTACATAATAATTGTCTTGTTTTCTGCACCTCTTTGATTTGTTACACAAATAATTTCCCCTGCCTTTTGGGACAAAACCTGCTGGATGCAACAGAGAAATCCAGTCTTTTATACCCCCAACCAGCTCTAAAATCTACAGCTGTGGCTGGAGCATGGTCCCAGAACCTTTGTGGAGTTTTGCATTTCAACATTTGTTCTCCGAGAACAGCTTGTGCCTATGGGAAGTGAATCGGAGAAGGAATAGCATGAGAGCAATAAACAGGCCACTTGTCTTCAGCATAATCACAGCCCAGCATTCTGGAGCGGGTGCAGGGAGACATAGTGGCTTTTATATATGTATTTAATGAAACATTGGAGATATTCCTCTCATCTGAACTGACTTATACTCTGAGGAGGATACAGAAAACACTCCTATCCATGCACCATAGGAGCACTAAGAAGTGACCTCCCATAATGAAAGAGACAATTACTTTTACTTGGTTACAGATTTTTCTAACCTGATTTTGACTTTACTAGCATCAAAGACTAATTATTACCGAGGTCTCCGGAGCTGGTTCGTTAGCAATTCTAAATGAAAGTCGCTCTGGTAGCAGTGATCCTTCTTTAGCTGCTCTTAGCCTTGAGCTGCTTTCAGGAAGAGGCTCAGTCTGTGGTTACATGAATGCCAGGGACATTTTTTGCTCTCTCTGGCTGTGTGCTGGACTGCTTGGCTTACTGTGTGGCCATGACATGCTGTAGTGTGTGGGGCCCAACAGCCACTGCCTAGCACCAAAGGCAAAGCTGTGACACAAGAACTAAAAAAAACAAATCATCCACAAATGAAGGGATTGAATGACTCCAGGACTTGATAACGAATCACTGTGACCAGTGCATAGCACCATCCTGCAGTGAGCTAACCATGATACTGTCGAATGCCAGTCTGGTGGCCCTATATGACTTCAGTTGCGTGAGACCCAGTTCATTTCCTAGCACAGAGGTATTCAGACCTCAAAAACCCCTCCCACAAATGTCATCAATTGCCTACTTTACTGGCAATCTCAGCCAAATACCAAAGGGGCCATGGAGACAGAGTTCCTAGAGGTGGCCCCTCTAGGGCAAAGGCACATTGGCAGGATAGGATGTGAATGAAACTTGGAGTGTTTTACCTTAGGTACCATCAGTGTTTAGATGCCACAGTGGTAGGTGCCTTACATGGCTGTAATAGATACTAGTTGTGTGGCTAGGCAATGGGCATTAGTCGCCAGGCTTCTCAATTCAGAACCTCACATTAGCGTGAGATTCACTAGGAACAAACTGAAAGGGTTAAAAATGGGGCATGTTAAATGTAGCAGGCAGTCGGATCGTGCAGCTGTAGCTCACGTGCACTTACGCCATGTCAATGCCCAAACTTTGCAACACTTAGGGCAGCTCTTTAGGACCTTTCTTGAAAAGTAAATCAAAGTGAAATGAAAACAGCACGCTAGAATTGGGTCCAAGCCAGGCAATTCAGGTTAGGAATTCAACCCCCCAAGAAAGTGAGGGTGTTCTGGCTCTGATCAGTCTTTGCAAAAATCCCAACCCAAGGCTTTGACCAAGGTGTGCTATTGAGGAATAGCTCAGGCCTCTTAAGGTCATGAGCTATTTTCTGAGCGATGACCACCTGTCTTGGTGTCAGAACAAACCAAATGGCTGGACACTTTTTGGGGAAGAGCGGAGTGACACCTTTCATTTTGCTGATGACCCCTTGTATGCCTCAGCCCTGAAATAAAGTCTTCATCCTTCCCACTGAAAATCTGTAATATCGAGCCCTGAATGGCATAGGAGGGCTCCTTGAATTTTCATTTCAGAACTGGGAAAATGGTGCAGGGTGTGACATTACACTCCATACTCTTTATGAAATATGCTTATGATATGGATATGGCATAAATGAGATATACTTCATGTAAGATGGCCCATGTGACATATCATTGGAAAGCTTATGATTTACTGAACGTGATTATCCAATGTGTATGCCTGTATCATTTCTGAAGTTAGGAATATTGTATTTCAAATGTGCTACTTTGGGTGTCACCCACAACTAGCCCTTCAGGTACAACAATGAAAAAGCCAGACAGGGCTGATGGCCCATTAGCAAAGTCAATGGACTGTGAAAGGGCTTAGTCTTCCTGTGGAAGCTCCAGACAGCCTACGAGTAATGGCTGCTACAGCCCTGCAGAGACCTGGGTCTGAGTCACCTGGTACTGGACACCCCACACTCCCTGGAATGCCAACGTTTTTCCACTGGAAGACAAAGGGTTCCTGCCATACACAAAAGCTATATAAGGCAAGGGAGTGACATCATCATGGTTCTCCTCTGCCTCCCTGCCCAAAGAGGAGAGTAAACCAAAGAGACACAGTAAAACACCTGGAAACAAGAACTGAACTGTGGGAAGAAGAGTTGAGCCCAGGCTAGGTGGTTGTCCAGCCTGTGAGTAATAATACCTGAAGTTTCAAGCGGCAGGCTAATGCAGCTGGCTTTCAAGAATCCCTGTAATCTGCCTGAAACAACTTTTAGGGTGAGAAATTGCTATTTGTAGCCAATTTCTTTAGTCAATCAAGCTTAGTTTGCATGTTTTGTTTTATTGTTTAGTAATCTGCTTTTTTCTGTTTGCTATCCCTTTAACCACTTAAAATCTGCCTTTTATAGGTAATACATTTATTTTGTTTATTATTAAACCCATTTTGTGCAATTTCTAACTGGGGGGCGGCAAGGAGGCGTGCACATCTCTCTTCAGTTTGAGGAAGAGGGTGAATTTATATGAGCTTGTGCTGTGCAGATTTTTTCCATATTGCGCAAGACAATATATCTTTGGGTCTGCACTCTAAGGAAGGTGGGCACCTGAGTGCTGGGGCAAGTCCTTTTGGCTGAGTCTTTCCAGAGCCGATCTCTGTGTCTCTGTCTTTCTGCAGTGGGGTATGGCCCTGCCTGTGTCTGTGCTAGAGGAGGCTTAAGAGTCTGGCTCAGCAAGACAGGTTAAAGGGGGCCCATGCTGGCAGAACAGTCGAGCTCAGTGGTATCTCAGCACATCAAGTGGTACCTTGAAAGGGAGCAACCTGTCACAGAGGGCAATGGTTTCTTTATTATGATGGTATTCTTTATCATTGCAAATACACCTGAAGTGTGCTAGCTTCAATGAGGCCAGGATTTCCCTCTAGGTGGAGCTTTCTGCAGGAATCCTGTAGGCTTTCATCATTGTGTCTTCTGGAAATTGCACAATATGCAGATCATTGCAACAAGATCTGCCTTCCAAATCAGCTACCTTGTTCTAAAAAAAGCAAACGCAATGCTTTGGCTGTTCTTCTGGTTTCAGTGCGTTGAGGCTCCTGGATGGTGCCTCTCAGCAAATTCTTGGTTCTGTGTCACCTGTGTAGCACTCAGTCCCTGAAGAGCACCCTGCCTGGGTCCAACTGTACTTTAATCTTCAGGATGTCCTTTGACATTATTTTTATTAAAAAAAGTGTTTGAGACTGCTCCCAGAGGGAGGCCCCAAGCTCCTGCTCTGCCTCCATAATGTCCATTTTAAGCAGGCTTCCTGAAAGCTTTGGCTTTTGGCTGCTGTTGGTCCTCTGGGGAAGTTAAAGATCGTGGCGCCATGGTTACAAACAATACAAGAAACTGCCTGGCAAAAATATTTTAAAAACCAAAGGCTAATTCCTTTCTGTTTTAAAAGAGACGGGACATGAGGCTGGTGGGGGGCTCACTCCAATGCAGCCATCCCTTCACTGGCTCCATCAGGAATTGAAATGGCAGTCATTAAATGGCCCGTAAGGAAGATGACATCAGAAGTGTCAAAACACTTTTTAAAAATGAGAACCTCTGCCTCGCTCTGGCCCTGCTGCTTCCTTCTCTGGGTGGGAGCGACACTGCAACAGACATGTCTTTACCAATTAACAAATATTGCATTTAACAAGAATAAAACTCATCACAGTAGCTCAGCCCCAATCACAAGAGAGCTCATCTTGACTCAGACACAGAAAGCCAGAGTGTCACTGCAGTAAAAGGTCAGAATTCATCAGTGTACATGTAAGACACCATCAGCCAGTTCCCCCAATTAACTTGACGGCCTGGCTCGGAGCTATTACTGTTCAAATAGAAGGCTTCTCAGCAGGTACCAAAACAATTTCCCTTCCCAGTTAGCAGCTGGTTGTAGCCTGAGGTAGGGACCCCTGAGTTAGTGATTACTGGAACCCATATTCAGGTTCACAACTTCATCCCTTTACAAATTCACTTGAGAGGATGGTGTGAGGAAGTATATGATTCTGATTGCATAGGAGACCTACATTCATAAACCATTACAGGGCACCTTTTCAGACAAACATGCAGGTAAACTTGTGCACCTCATTATTTACTAGTATCTAATACTCTGCCCCAAGGAGCTCAAATCTCTCTGAGGTGGGTGGGTATCTATCCATCTATTTCAGTCTACCCCCTGACTCTTTGCTTGATTTTTATCAGCCCAGAAGCACTGGCAGCAGAATTTATATATGTGTAAGGGGCCAACCCTTACTAAAACTCAGTGGTGGTTTTCGTTTGGCTAACTCCCAGTACCAAAAGAAAGGGGAAAGGTTTTTGGGAAATCGGGACCCTGAGACTGACAGTCACCAGGAACAATGGGGAGAGGCCAATGCTCCAGGTCAGCCTGATTGATAGGGTGGGCAGGTTAATCAGGGAGTCAGGAGGCCAGGGGGTCCCATCCTCTGTGTTAGGTGGAATTGACAGGGTCAGACAGAGTAGGGCTGAGATAAGGAGAGAGCCAGAGCAGAGCCGTGCCAGCCAGAGAGAACCAGGAAGCAGGTCAGTGTTGGGAGCAGAGCTGCAACAATAAAAGCCAGAGAAGCAGCCCAGGAAGCAGATCCATGCTGGGAGCAGAGCCAGAGAAGCAGCCCAGGAAGCAGATCCATGCTGGGAGCAGAGCCAGAGAAGCAGCCCAGAGAGCAGGCCTGTACTGGGAGGAGAGCTGCAGCAATCAGAGCCAGAGAAGCAGCCTAGGAAGCAGGTCGGTGCTGGGAGAGCCACAGAAGCCAGTGCTGGATTAACCTCTTGTGGTCCCAGTGCCAAACGTTTTGTGGGCCCCCCATGGGAGCAATGGAGCATGGCACAGGGAGGTTGGTCCCAGGAGCAAGGGACCAGCCAGGAGCATTGGGGCATGACATGGGCGGCCCCACTTCTCCCAGCCCAGTGCAAGGGCACTGTATACAAACTGGCAGTTGCCAGACGCATACTGGGCCACCCAGCCCTGCACTGCCAGCGTGCCCCTTCCCCTCAGGGGTGGGCCCATGCCGTGCCACACAGCCCCCAACTTCCTATGCCCAGCAGCCCCCCCACAGACCCTCCACCACAAATGAACAGCACCCTGCACACCACCACTCCTGCCAAGCACCCCTCCACAGCCCCACCACTACTGCCCAATGCACTTCCCCACAGCCCCACCACCACAACTACACAGCAGCCCAATCAGACCCCCCCACTACCCAGCATCCCAACACAGACCTCCCCCACTGCCTAGCACCCAAAACACACACACCTCCCCCGCAGCCCCACTGCCTCACAGCCCAGTACCCCCCACATATTCCCAGAGACCTCACACCCTGCCCCCGCCCTCCCGGCCACACTCACCGGCCCTGCTGGGAGGTGACTGCATCTGCCAGGCTGAGCGGGCAGCGCGGCCAGGGCCGGTCCAGTGCCACGGCGGGGAATCGCTCTGGCCTCTCGGGAGTGGCGCGATCAGCCAGGCCCGGGTCTGCCCCCACTTCGGCTGGGCTCCCTCAGGACCCACTTGCCTGGAGGTAGGGTGATCATACGTCTCCGTTTGGCCGGGACAGTTCCCTTTTTAAGCTCTGTCCCAGCTGTCCCGACTTTTTTGACAAAAATGGGCATTTGTCCTGTTTGCTCTTGCCAACTGATCAGTTGGCAAGAGCAAACGAAAAAATACCCAGTTTACCAAAAATGTCCGGTGCACCTCCTTAGCGGGGCGTGGAAGAACGTGTGTATGTGCGGGTGTGGCGACGTGAGGTGTCAGGCAGTGAGGCCTGGGGGATCAGCCCCTGGTAGAGTGGAGCTTGCGGGGCTTGGGGGCCAGCCCAGCCCCTGGCAGTGGTGTGGGAGGAGCTCAGGGTGTGTGTCAGCCCCAGCTCCTGGCAGCGGTGTGGGGAGCTGGGGCGGGGGAGGGGTCAGGCCCAGTCCTGGCAATGGCATACAGAGAGCTCAGGGAGGGAGAGGGGTCAGCCCCCGTTTCTGGCCACGGCATGTGGAGCTTGGTGGGGGTCAGCCCCTGGCCACAGCATGTGGTGCTTGGGGGGGGGGGGGTCAGCCCCTGGCCACGTCATGGGGAGCTTGGGGGAAGGGGTCAGCCCCTGGCTGCGTGGAGTTTTGGGTGGGGGTCAGCAGCCCCAGCCAGGTTGCACGGGGCTCCGGTTCTCTCAGCTCCAGCTGCAGCCCAGGGGGCTGGAGGCAGAGCAGCAGCCGTGCTGAGGCAGAGTGGAGCTGGAGCTGAGGCTTGAGCAGTCCAGAGCTGCGTGTGGTGAGCAGCTTGGGGAAGCGAGGGGGACCCTGGGCAGGGGACCCAGCGCACGGAAACATCCCCTGCCAAGAGGCCTTGCAGGCCAGACTTGGAGGGGGATCGTAACCCCAACACGGGGGGTTGATGCTGGGAAGAAGGGTCCTGCCACCAAGAGCCTGAGGGTGTGTGGCCACCACCAGAGCAAGTGTCCAACCTGCGGCATCCCTGCAGCACAGCCAGGGCCTGAGAAGGAGGCCTCCTGGGATGTGTGAGGAACAGACTGTGAACTTCCCTTATGTTCCAGAGACGCTGGTTGTGATGTCCCCGTGCCACAGAGTGGGGTGACGTGTTTTCCTTTAACCTTTCCCATTTTTTCCTTATTTTTTTTAATTGATTGCTGTTTAATAAATTGTATTTGCTTTGAACTGTATGTAATGATTAGTGGGTCAGGGAAGTGTCCAGTGCAGAGAGGGCACCCCGGAGTGGGGACACCCTAGCCCCTGCCCTAAGTGACCACAACAAGGTTGGGGGTCGAGCCCCCCAGGAATCCTGGGCCCAACCTTGCTGGGGTTACGAGGACTCTGCCGCACGGAAGAGTGGAAGGGGAGCCCTTGAGATCAGGCAGGCCTCTGGATAAAGAAAGTGGGAGTGAGGACTCAGATCTTTTCACTAACCCATTTCACCGGGGTGGTGTATAAGCCAAGAAAATTCCCACAACAGCAGGACCATTCCTCCGCTTACATAATTGGCATCACGAACAGGATCCTATTCACAGGGTCCACCCCATTGGTTTACTGGTTGAGTTCTGGTAGCACTGTCCAGGCCTGGTTGAGAACCCTACCATGGCTGGAATTGAAGAACTACAGGCCCAGTTTGCTGAACTTCAGTGCAGATTATCAGACCAAGCTGAGGCATTTAAACAAGCTAGAACTGAACAGAGAGAAGCCTTATCGTTGGCTAAGTCAGTAATAGACCAACAGGCAGCAGAAGCTAAGAAACCCCCTAATATTTATGTCCATGAGAGCAGAAGGTCAAAGAGTTTGGTGGCTTCCCGACTAGACCCGGAGACATTGCGGTAGAGGAGTGGGTCAAGTCTGTGAAGGCAGCTCTGCGTGTGCTAAGAGTATCTGAAGAAGATTGTGTGGACTTCATAGAGGAACACCTCAAGGGCCAGGCCAAGGCCACATTAAAGTTCCTGGCAATGGCAGAAAAGAAGGATGTGGAAAAGGTATTTGAACTCCTTCTAGAAGTGTATGGAGACAAGGTACCTATGGGAACCCAACTAGAGGAGTTCTCTGAGAGAAAGCAGGAGCCTGGTGAAACTGTCCAGGCATAGGTGTATGACCTCCAGGAGAGAATGAGCAAAGTGGAGTGGCGAGACAAGAACAGGAGTACTTGTGGCACCTTAGAAACTAACCAATTTATTTGAGCATAAGCTTTCGTGAGCTACAGCTCACTTCATCGGATGCACTCAGTAGAAAATACAGTAGGGAGATTTATATACATAGAGAACATGAAATAATGGGTGTTACAAGAGCGTAACAAGAGTGATCACTTAAGGTGAACTATTACCAGCAGGAGAGCGGGGGGGGGGAGGGGCGACCTTTTGTAGTGATAATCAAGGTGGGCCATTTCCAACAGTTGACAAGAACGTCTGAGGAACAGTGTGTGGGGGGAAATAAACATGGGGAAATAGTTTTACTTTGTGTAATGACCCATCCACTCCCAGTCTCTATTCAAGCCTAAGTTAATTGCAAATTAATTCCAATTCAGCAGTCTCTTGTTGGAATCTGTTTCTGAAGTTTTTTTGTTGAAGAATTGCAACTTTTGGGTCTGTAATCGAGTGACCAAAGAGACTGAAGTGTTCTCCGACTGGTTTTTGAATGTTATAATTCTTGACGTCTGATTTGTGTCCATTTATTCTTTTACGTAGAGACTGTCCAGTTTGACCAATGTACATGGCAGAGGGGCATTGCTGGCACGTGATGGCATATATCACATTGGTAGATGTGCAGGTGAACGAGCCTCTGATTAGTGTGGCTGATGTGATTAGGCCCTATGATGTGTCCCCAGAATAGATATGTGGACACAGTTGGCAACGGGCTTTGTTGCAAGGATACGTTCCTGGGTTAGTGGTTCTGTTGTGTGGTGTGTGGTTGCTGGTGAGTATTTGCTTCAGGTTGGGGGGCTGTCTGTAAGCAAGGACTGGCTTATTAGTTCTATGTAGTTTTTTAATGAATATTGTCATGTATAGTATAAAGAAGTAGACATGGAATGTTAAATACGTTAAATGTTCTTTTGTTGATAATGTTTTTTTATTTGACATGATGTGGGTATATGTTGTTAATATGGGGCTCGGATGTACTGGTGTCAATATTGTGGCTGTGGCAGAATTTTAGTAAGGGGGAATGTAAGGGGGACTGTTGGCTCCTTACTAAAACTCAGTAGGAGGTTTTTGGCTAGCTCCCAGTACTAAATGAGAAGGGAAAGGTTGATGGGAAATCAGGACCCTGAAACTGACAGTCCCCAGGAGCAATGGGGAGAGGCCAGTGCTCCAGGTCAGCCTGATTGACACGATGGGCAGGCTAATGAGGGAGTCAGGAGGCCAGGGGGGTCCCATCTTCTGTGTGAGTTGGAATTGCCAGGGTCAGACAGAGTTGGGCCGAGCTAAGGAGAGAGCAGGAGCCAGAAAGCGGCAGAATGTAATTCTCTGAGCTGCAATGAGGCCAGGACATCAGTGTGTCAAGAGATCCTTAGTGACTATCAGTGGTCAGGGCTTCGGTTTTATATCGCACCAGAAAGGTGGTAACTCCAGCAGCACTGCACCCCCAGCATTATTCTGGGGAAATGGTCAAATACTGAAATGGCACAGCATCCCCTAGTGAGCTATTTCTAATGGACTTGATTCCAGATTGTGTTAATTAACATCATGATAACTGTCCACCAGGAACCAGACTACGACAACCTGCAGATTTCAGCCCACTAAACTGTCCACTGATGGTAACAGCTATACTGTACTGGATTCAAATCGGTGAAGCTACTGGGGAAAGGCTCTACTGCTCAGTGTCAATCCTCTGACCCACTAGTTTTCCCTTTGTGTCACTCACAAATATTGTGAGTTTAGTGCTCCTCGGTGAGGGATTTGCTCACTCAAACTGGGCATAAGCGTGGTAGAACCGATCAGTGCCACCGTGGTACTCAGGCTGCTCCCTTACAGGGGAATGGCTTGCCACATATTAATGGAAACACTTGTTCTGTCTGTTGCTGAAATTCACATCTAGAATTGATCCTCCCCCCTGAAAACTAAGCTCCAAGCACTCTAGGCAAAGCTAACACGTCACCGGAGAGAGCGCAAATGGCACTAGCAAATGAGATCATCATTACAAGTATTTTCTCACTATAAGGCTAAATTAATATCATACACTTCTGAGGGAAGAAGCAAGAACAGTCATTCTAATCAAATTGATGCTTAAAATAATCCATCACAATCTACAGCATTCCACTTAGTCAGGTAATGATCCCGTCCCTTTGTTCAGTCACTTTTACAGTATAAAGAGAATACCCAGTCTCTGAAGCTAGCAGCATTATCAATTTGGTCCAGGTCCTTTCTAACACACTGTGTTGCTTGCCTGGCTTTCTGAAGGTCATCAGTGGTGAGGCTTTATGTCCCAGAATCCTCAGTGTACTGCTGCAATCAGCTAAATGATAGAGTAATTGTAACAGGACTAATACTCTGCACATCTATAACCAGCCTTCCAGATGAGGATTGCTGTACACTTTATCATCTTTAATAGATTATTATTTTTATTGCTTGTATAGCAATAGTTCACTGGGAGCTCTACAGACAGATATGACTACAAGGCCCCTGCTTCACAGAGCTTACCATCTAATTGTGCAATGTACAAACACATCCACACTGCTGTTATTGGGAGTGGAAAGAGACCAGTGCGAGGAGGAAGCGGGGAGCCAAGATGTGCAGAATTGTGAAGACCAGGACAAGGAGTTTCATTTAGATGCAGCGCGTGAAAGGAGGTGAATGAGAAGAGCTGGATGGGAGCAGAGAAGCAGGTGAGTTAGAGGATTTTTGCAGCTGCATTTTGGAAAGGATGAAAAGGGTGAGGTGGGGGGTGTGAAGGCAGAAGGAAAGGAGCTCAATGAACAGAAGCATTTTAGAGTGGTCAGAAAACAGGAGAAGCGATTGAGGGGAAAATAAGGGCAGATAACATCACTTCAGTGCAGAAATCAGCTATATCATGGCAGAGGAGCATGGGACTTAATCAAGTCTCTCAACAATCCTGAGAAATAAGTGAGTGCTATGATCACCTTTTTACAGATGAAAACACAGGCACCGTGAGATGACATGACTTGCCCAAGGTCACACACTGAGTCACTGACACACCTAACAACTGAGTCCTGATTCTATGCTTTTGCCCCGGGCCCCTCCTGCTCTAACACTGGATGGTGCTACCTTTCTGTTAATGTGAATTAAAATTAAACTCACTCTTGCTCCTTTACCCTCTTTGCAGCTCAGATTTGTGAACCGGGGTGGATCCACAAAGGGACTTAGGTACTGTGACACTGAGCATTGTGGTGCCTAACTTTTAGACACCCAGAAAATCAATGGACCAACCCTATAATCCACAAAGCCTGAGTTAGGTGTCTAGGCTCCCTATACTAAGGAGAGTGAGATGCCTAAGAACGTGATCCACAAAAGCCAGCACACTAAGAGGGGACCCTCCTAAGCTAGCCAGTGGGAGACACTGACCAGAGAGTTGTGTCCTAAGCCCTGCCTCCTCACATGGAGATAGGGACCTAAATCTGGGCTGCAGGGAGGTGCCTCTCTGCTCGTGATCCACGAACTAGGGGAAGATAGGAGCTCAGGCACTTGAAACAATACTAGTGAGGAGGTGCACCTCCCTTATGATCTTCAACCCAGTGGAGAGGGTACTCAGACAGGATGTGGGAGACCCCAGTGCAAGTTCCCACTGCTCCTAAGGAAGAGATGGGATTTGACTAGGGCTTGGCCACCTCTCAGGCGAGTGCGCTAACCATTAGACTATAGCATCATTCTAACTTGTCCTGGCCCAATTACTATTTAATTAAACACTTATTTAAAGTGGAACGAGGTCACTAGGAGGGTTTGAGCGAGACCCTCCCCATGAGAATATTCTGTATCCTAGTGGTTAGGGCACTCACCTGAGAAGTGGCTGAGCCTTGTTCAAATTCCTTTCCTCCCCTCCCCCAACAAAGAGAGGACTTGAACCAGGGTCTATTGCCTGCTGGGTCAGTGCCTCAGCCACAAGGTTAAAGAACCCACCCCCCCCCAAAACCCCACTGTTTTGTGTGAACTTGCCTAATGGGCCTGGTCTGGTAGGCAGCCTCAAAGCACGCCTACCGGATTGGGCCCTCACATACCACGTAGGCAGCCAAACGCCTCTCTTCCCTGGGTCATGGATTGCTCAGGGACTTAGGCGAGAGAGAGGCAGAAACATCAGTGTGCAGGGAACTTCTGCTGCCAAAATATAGGTGCTGAGAGAGTTCAGGCACCTACAGAATTCCACAGCAGCCAAGGGGGAGTTTTGTGGATCGCAGTGCTGCCTAAAACTAAGACTTTGGCATCTAAGTACCTTTGTGGTTTGCACTCCACATGATTTGTGAGGCTCACAGAGGTGGTAAAATATAAAATGGAACAGCCCTTAGCAGCAGCTCCCAGAAGTGAGAGAAACACTGTGGAGAGTTACCTCCATTTGGGAGCCCAACCTCTCTCCCTGCCACCTTGTCATAAGGACCTGGAGTACACAGTTGTGGACAACAGGGCCCTCTCATAGTGGAAGATGGCCACACTGTACAGAAGCTGTCCCAGAAAGATCACCTATGACCGAACTGCTGGGAAACTGCTAATAAAGGCAACTGGTGTGAAGCCTGTAACTCACCTACTTCACTCCAGTCAAGGAATCCTAAACAAAACCTTCCTGGGCCGCTGACTAGTGTCTCTGGCCCAAGTCCTGAGGTCAGCATCTGAGCTGTCAGCAGTCGCTGATGAGTCTCACATTACCAGATCTCTGAGGTTTTAGGGAATTTTCCTCCATCCCATCCCACCCCACGTTAGCCTGGAGAGAAAGAAAGAAAGAGAGAGAGAGCAAGGCCATACTGTCTTGTGAGAATTACAGCTGGGTGGTTACAGCTCTGACCTGTAACATAGGCAACCCAAGTTTGGCTAGTCTTCATGGGCACCTAGCTTCCTTCTAGACTGGACAATACACTCTGCCGCTTACAGTGACCCTGTCTGGCTAGTTGAGGGGTAGGACTGATATCCCAAAGCAATTCTGTTCCATTCTCTTTGGTTGCAACCTGGCCCCTTGATGTGGAGGAGAAATGGTGCTGTAGTCAGGCATATGGTATCCAACACCACGAATTAAGCAGCTTTCACCTCTCCTTTCCACACCCTAATAGTAGTGTCTTAGTCTTTGTTTAGTGCCATCATCGCTTTTCTAACAGTCATGTGGCTGGCTGGCATCTGAGGCCTACAGGGATGGATCTGACACCACACATGGTCCTGACTGACTAGAAATGTGAGGCTTAATGTAATCTTTTTTGACAGATGCTGAAATGAAAATAATTGCACAGAGCAACAGGATACTACTCAGGTAATAAATCTGTCTTACAGGAACACCTGCTCCCCATCCCTTAGCATAGCAATAGTAAGGTGGTTCTTGCAAGGAGGTGTCAAGTTCCAAGATTGGCCAAGGGGCAACTCAATATGGAAAATGAACTGAGAAAGATGGGTATAGAAGTTAAAAAATAATCATTCCTTCATTAAATGCCTCTTGGGATAGTCATCTACTATCATCAGCTGTAAAGCATTTGAGGCTCTCTCAAATTCACGTGTTCCAGGTGCTTCCATCTTCAGTAATTCCATGCCCTAGGATGAACACAGTCTAGTCCTGCACCTGTGTAGCGCACACCAACTGCTATGTAGACTGTGAATGAGTCTGCTGTTAGGAGAAGAGAGAATGACTACCTCTTGCTGTGGCTTTCCAGTGGTTTTGTTTTGTGGACCACTTTGTAAGCAAAAGATCCTCTCAAGGACCCATCTCTCTTCCCAACCCTACCACTGTTTGGTTCCCAATAGATATTATTCTGTTCAATCACCATAATAGATGCTACTGGCCACTCACAGACCACAGCATGATCCTCTTTGTCTTGTGGTGCAAGTGTGACTTTCTGAGAAAGAAACTTGAAACTGAGCACCCATAATACAATGGAGAATGAAATGATGAAGATGAGGATGAAACAAGCCCTATTCTCCTAAAACTTGACCCCAGACTAAAACCAAATTTGGAAATACAGGAAGATTGAAGTGAACAGCCCAAATTTGCAGACTCAGCAAGTTTGCATAATTCAGAGAAGCACTTGGGCTCTTGGATGTTTATCCAACCCGAAGCCCAACTCAGAACTGTTAGCACTGTAGACCATTGCAAACATGCAGAATGATCACCCAGGTAAGGCTCAGGACTGGGAGTCAGGACTCCTGGATTCTCTACCCTGGTTTTTCTATTGTTATTATTTGTGTTACAGCAGTGTCCACATTAGGATCCTCACACCTTCTTATCAACTGTCTAAATGGGCCATCTTGATTATCACTACGAAAGTTTTTTCCTCCTGCTGATAATAGTTCATCTTAATTAATTAGCCTCTTACAGTTGGTATGGCTACTTCCACCTTTTCATGTTCTCTGTATGTGTATATATATATCTTCTTACTATATATTCCATTCTATGCATCCAATGAAGTGGGCCGTAGCCCACAAAAGTTTATGCTCAAATAAATTTGTTAGTCTCTAAGGTGCCACAAGTACTCTTGTTCTTTTTGCGGATACAGACTAACACGGCTGCTACTCTGAAACCTGTCATTAGGATCAAGGCCATATGGTTTTGTACAAATGTCTATGAAAAAGTAATGTCACTTACCTTCTCTGCCTTAGTATTCCCTTCTGTAAAATGGAGACAATAGGAGAATAATAGCTATCTCACAGCAACATTGTGAGATTTAGTTCACTATGGACCTGGCCCAATGGCCAGCAAAGTTAATGGAAAGTCTTCCATCAATTTCAGAGGGCATTAGATCAGGCCTTGAGGCTCTTGGATGGAAGGCACTAGAGAAATGCTCACTGTGATTATTATGAAGCATTCAGTATGTTTGTTGGTAGAAGGAGTTTATGGTAGAATCAGTTGATCCCTGGGTTTGTGTTTTTTTCAGATCTCCATTTTTCTGTGTGAGCCATTGTCTTAGGGCATGCCTGCCCTGCAGCACTCCCTCCTGGCCAACTGTGGTGCTGCAAGTGCAAGTTCCCCTCACCAGGGTTTTCTGTCTCTCCCAGGGATTTATGTGGCTCAGCCTTCTACCCAAGTCACATTTTAGTCCACACCCCTTCCAGGGTAACTTGAGTCCCAAACAAACAAAAGATTATCCACCTCTGCTTGGGTTTCTCTTCTGCCCACCCTTTGGGCTCAGTTCCCAATCCCTAATGGGCTACCTTTGAATCTCTCTGGGAGAGTGCCCTGACTCCCAGGAACCTCCCTGCAGTCCTTCCAGACCCTTCTTTAGGATCTCCCTAGTAACCCAGTGTGCTCCCTGTGGTTCTTCCCTCTAACTCAGGGGTGGACAAACTGCGGCCCATGCCAGCTGTTTTAAGCTGGCCCTCAAGCTCCTGCTGGCTCCCGGAAGCTGCAGCATGGCCCTACTCCAGCTCCTATGCGTAGGGGCAGCCAGGGAACTCCGCTCTGCACACTGCCCCCTGCCCCAAGCACCACCCCCACAGCTCCCATTGGCTGGGAACTGCGGCCAATGGGAGCTGTAGGGGCAGCACCTCCAGATGGGGCAGCGCGCAGAGCCACCTGGCCGCGGCTCAGCATAGGAGCCAAAGAGGGGACATGGCCGCTGCTTCTGGGAGCTGCTTGAGGTAAGTGCCGCCCAGAGCCTGCACCCCTGATCCCCTCCCTGCACCCCAAGCCCCTGCCCCAGCCCTGATCCCCCTCCCGCCCTCCGAACTCCTCAATCCCAGCCCAGAGCACCCTCCTGCACCCCAAATCCCTCATTCCCAGCCCCACCCCAGAGCCCGCACCCCCAACCAGAGCCCTCACCCCCTTCTGCACCCCAAGCCCAATTTTGTGAACATTCATGGCCTGCCATACAATTTCTATTCCCAGATGTCGCCCTTGGGCCAAAAGGTTTGCCCACCCCTGCTCTAACTACAGACTGTCATAGAATCATAGAATATCAGGGTTGGAAGGGACCCCAGAAGGTCATCTAGTCCAACCCCCTGCTCAAAGCAGGACCAATTCCAAGTTAAATCATCCCAGCCAGGGCTTTGTCAAGCCTGACCTTAAAAACCTCTTAGGATGGAGGGAACATCTAAACAATCCCAGCTCCCTCAGCCTCTCCTCATAAGTCATGTGTTCCAGACCCCTAATCATTTTGTTGCCCTCTGCTGGACTCTCTCCAATTTATCCACATCCTTCTTGAAGTGTGGGGCCCAAAACTGGACACAGTACTCCAGATGAGGCCTCACCAATGCCGAATAGAGGGGAATGATCATGTCCCTCGATCTGCTCGCTATGCCCCTACTTATACAGCCCAAAATGCCATTAGCCTTCTTGGCAACAAGGGCACACTGCTGACTCATATCCAGCTTCTCGTCCACTGACACCCTTAGGTCCTTTTCCGCAGGAACTGCTGCCTAGCCATTCGGTCCCTAGTCTGTAGCTGTGCATTGGGTTCTTCCATCCTAAGTGCAGGACCCTGCACTTATCCTTATTGAACCTCATCAGATTTCTTTTGGCCCAATCCTCTAATTTGTCTCGGTCCCTCTGTATCCTATCCCTACCCTCCAGAGTATCTACCACTCCTGCCAGTTTAGTGTCATCTGAAAATTTGCTGAGAGTGCAATCCACGCCATCCTCCAGATCATTAATGAAGATATTGAACAAAACCAGCCCGAGGACCAACCCTTGGGGCACTTTGCTTGATACCGGCTGCCAGTGGAGCCATTGATCACTACCCCTTGAGCCCGACAATCCAGCCAGCTTTCTATCCACCTTATAGTCCATTCATCCAGCCCATACTTCTTTAACTTGCTGGCAAGAATACTGTGGGAGACTGTATCAAAAGCTTTGCTAAAGGTCTGGGAAACAACTAATTACAGCAGAGGCAGGCTGATAGAACAGGTCTGCCTAGTCCAGGCCCTAAAGGGCAGGCCACCCTTTCACAGACAGACTTTATGGAGTGGAATTTCCTTAAGATTAGCTCCCTCCTCAGCCAATTCTGATGCCTCCACTTCTCAAAACAGCCCAAGGCCATGTGCTTTGCTTAGCCCCTTAGCCCCTTATATCCCCCATACTCTGGAGGGTGCTGATGGCTGCCTGGCTGATGAGGTGCCACTTTAGAATTTTTGGAAACATTTTTCTCATCATGAGTTTTGTGCTGTTGAACAGTTTTATTTGGAGATACTTGGAGGTAAAGTGCCTCTCATCTCCAGAACAGGTGCAGCATGGGGAGGATACACTTCCCACAAACAGCACCCACCAATGTGCTGTTAGGATATAGATATTCTGGCCTGCCTGTAAAGGCCTATACTTTAAGAATGTAGGTATATGTTTATCAATTAGTTAGTAACAGAGGTATACAAGAAAGAATCTGTGTAAGGGCCTTCTCTCACTGTGACAGTCTGAGGCCCTGTTCTTAGGCCAAAGCCTTTGGCTAAGCAGCAGAGGCAGCCATAAGCTGGGAAGCAACTGGTCACATCCTCACATTCCAAACTAGTCAATATGGGGCTGTTATGAAGGTGATCAGATCTATCACCTCCAGAGAAAGGGAAGAGTCTAGAAAATGTAAAAGGAAATTTAGGTTGATAGTTTTCTGTCTGGGAAGAACTCACTTATCAATAGACACAGCTGGGAAAGCCTTATGTCTTTATAGATGTAGTTGTGAAATCCTCACTTCTGTATTGTTTTGTCATTATAGTTCCCACTTTGCTATTGTTTATTTGCATGGTCTCTGTCTGGTTCTGTGATTGTTTCTGTCTGCTGTATAATTAATTTTGCTGGTGGGATATAATTGGTTAGCTAATCATGTTACAATATGTTAGGATTGGTTAGTTAAATTTCAGTAGAATGATTGGTTAAGGTATAGCTAAGAATATTACTATATAAATTAGGGGCAAACAGGAAGTAAGTTGGGATTTGAAAATAAGGAAAAAGGAATGTGGATTTAAGCTTGCTGGAAGTTCACCCCAATAAACATTGAATTGTTTGCACCTTTGGACTTCGGGTATTGTTGCTCTCTGTTCATGTGAGAAGGACCAGGGAAGTGGGAGGGTGAAGGAATAAGATCTCTAACATGTGCCTCTACTCCAGCTGGAAGAGACCACCTCAGGGCTCCTCTGGCCTCTGCTGTGACTGGCAAAAATGGGAGTGGTGGGTATCAGAATTAGAGTGGAACCCCCCCCCCCCGCCCAACTCATTCACATGGCTCACCAAACAGCAGGCAGTGAACTCAGTGTAATGAGTATCTGACTCTGGCTAGGTGACCACCAGCCTTTGATTGTCTGATCTGCTGGCAGGGGCCTGCACTCTGATGTGTGCAGCATACACGCTGCAGGTTTGGGGTCTCTCGAAGCAAACACTCTGTTCTGCAGAAATAGCTGAGACTCTATGGGCTTGATTCACCCCAGCTGGAGCTGTGAGGTGCAACCCACAACTCCCTGTGTGTGTGTGTGTGTGTGTGTGTCTGAGAGCAGCTGTGCCCCACAGAGGATCCAAACCATGCCTGCCCTCCTTGAGGGATTTGACTGCAGGAGGCAACTTTAGTTTGTGATTCTGGCTACACAGCAGAAGCTGATTTCCCAGCCAGTTATTCCCTCATCCATTACGACCCATTTTTGTTGATGGATAAGCAGCGGTGGGGCCTGGCACAGAGCAGAGGTTGCAGGTGCCTTGCACTGCCGAAATCACACCTTAACAGGTAGGTGGCCTTTCCTCTGAACTCCTGCGTCCTAGTTTGTGGCAGCACAAGCCAGTGTGTCTTAGGGCTGAATCTGACCCTGTCCAGTTAACTCTGTGAAGTGACCCAACAGTTACTAACTCCACTTCTGTCTTTACAGATTCCTTGTGGACTCCACCCCAATCTGTAAGTACAGTTTCTCTGGAACAGCATGAGTGCCACAGGACATGGATGCTGTAGCCGGACCACAAAGGGTGGGATCCACAAAGGATTTAGGCATTGCAGTGCTCAGTCTCACAGCACCTAATTTTTAGGCACCTAGAAAAACACAAGAACAATGCTGCGATCCACAAAGCCTGAGTTAGGCACCTAACCTAACCTAATGAATGGAGAGAGACAAGCGCCTAAGGATGGGAGCCACAAAAACCAGCATGCTAGGCATAGGAGCACCTAAGCTAGCCAATGGAATATGGTAATCAGAGCGGGGGAGAGGTGCTGAGCCCCGCCCCTCTCTGAGTTAGATGCTGAAGTCCAGGCTATAGGGAATGCACCTGTGCTTAGTGATCCATGAACAGGAACCCACTGCCTGCAGTCAGGCAGCTTACATGACTAAGCCACTTGAGGGAATAAGTTAGGCACCTTCCTCTCTCCACACAAAACAGCCAGAGGAGGAGCTGCCCACATTGTAACTTTTAGCACAATGGTTAAAACACTCACATGGGACATGATGGGAGAACCAGGTTCAATTCCCCCCATGCTGGCAGAGGGGGAGAAAGGATTTGTGCAGAGGTCTATCACCTCTCAGAGAGCTCTGCCCAGTAAGCTATGGGATATTCTGATGTGGGGCTCCCTGAGTCTCTCCCTGTGATGCTGTTCCACTGTGTATGAATAATGAAAGAGCAATTGGAGCAGGGGGACTGGCCCCAAATTTCTCCCATGCGGGTGCCCTACTCACTGGACTGCAGAGTCATTCTCATTCTCTGTGGTCCACTGACCATTCCATTGTGGATAAATACTTAGCCATTGGGCCCACATCCCAGGTCAGCTGTCTAGCCACTGGGTCAACAGTGATAAGGTGGCACCACTGCCTCCTCCAGCTGATTTTGAACGGTACCTAGCCTGGTAGGCAGGCTCTGAGCACACCTACTGGATCAGACCCCACATGCAATTTAGGCAGCTAAATGCCTATCTTCTCTTGGTTTGGGAATCACTCTGGGGCTAAGGCAGGAGATAGATGGCCCGGCACCCAGAGGGAGGCAGCTGTGCTTGTGTCCAGAGCCTGAAACTTAGGCACTAAGGGAACTTCTGCTTTGAAAACTTGGCCGCTGACTGACATAGAGGGTTCAGCAGGGACTTTGTGGATTGCAGTAGAGCCCAAAACTGGGATTTAGCTGCCTAAATCTAGGATTTAGGCACCTAAGGACCTTTGTGGATGTGGATCAAAGCCATTAGCCTTTGTTCCAAAATTCTCTTTTCACTGATCCTTAAGGCAACAATCACTGAACCTTTTGCAGTCACTAGATTGTACCCAGCACAGAGTCCTACATTCACACGCTCTATAAAATTTAAGATTCTTTACTCCTTTTGACTTCAAATAACTCTCAACTCCTTCTTAATTTGCCTCCCCTTGTAATTTTATTCCTGAAGTTACCACTCTCCTCTCTTTGTGCTTCTCAGAAACATACTGTGTACTGAATAATTGTATTAGATTAGGACTCCCTTTATAACAGTCAGCGCATGAGTGCAGTGCAGGTATGTAACTCCAGCAGGAGTTAAATGCAGTTTTCTCCCTTTTCTTTACAGATTACTGGTCTGGCATTTCTCACATTTCATGGCTTTACTAGTTGTTGATCCAGCTTCTCTGGTTTCTGGATCCATTTTCTGTCTGTCTCCGAATTTTCTCACCCTCCTGCTCTAGAAATTTTCCTGCCGTGTTAGGCTTTTGACCTGTTTCTTTTGCTCTGTGCTAGCTTTCCCAGATCTCCAGCCTCATTGCTCTATTGAAGGTCTAGACTGACTGGCTGTGCTAACATCTGCGCACAGGCTCGGCTTTAGTGAGAAATTCGTGGGCTGGAAGTTCCTGAAAAACATCACTGTTGCCCGGGCTCGCTGTTCCCCATTTCTGTAGGGAAATAACAAAGACTCGTATGTTATGTGATTTGCCATCTGGAGCGACTGTCCCACCCACAGAAATTAGTAAACATGAAGCTCAACATTCAGGCACATCTCAGTGGTCTGAGCGCTTATGAACTTTCAAGAGTATTAGACTATAAAAAAGCCGCCCCACCAGTGTGAGATACCCAGGAAAGCAGAGTTAAGGTTGCACTTCCCAAACAAGGAACCCAAAGCATCTTAATTCTGTTTTCAGACAGGCGTTAGCCTATCACCTTTCCTTCTTTTTAAGCAGGATATTGAAAATGGGCCCCAGGGAGCATGGTTTACAGTTTGGATCATACATACATACCTCCATTTCCAAGAAAGTGTGACAATGTGTCATCATGCTAACTTTTGCTCTTTCCAGGCCAGAGTTCTGCTGGTGTGGCCAGGACACCTGTGGTTTATTTATGGAGTCATCTAAAGGATATTTGAGTAACTGGTTATCTCTTGGACTCATAGGACCTGATCTTGTGAGGAGCTGAAGCACTCTGGAGAGGCAGTGAGTGCAGGCAGCACCTGGCAGGAATGAGTCCTTAATAACGAGTGACAGACTACTACCTTCAGGATTCTATTTGTCTAGTCAGAAATTCACATGTGCACTGTGTAAAGCTGCATAAGGACTATGGGCCAGATTCTGGTACCTTTACTTATATCGAGTAACATATTATGCCATGAGTAGTCCCATTAAAGGCAAGTGGCACCATTTTACACTGGTGCAGGGCATCTACACTGGGGCTTTAAACCAGTAGAGCTATATCAGTACAGACATATCAGTGCCAAACTCCCTCCTGGTAGCAGGCCTGTGTGTGCACGTGTGTTTCATTTCTAGCAGTAATTCTCTCCTCTGTTTCTTTTCCTCTCTCACGGAAGCATTCTGTCAAGGATCTAATTTTTTCAAGAATTCTCGAAGAGCCAGTTGCTCTGGCTTCGGCTTTCATGCTGGCCTGGAAAAAAGCCTCTTCCGCTGCCCTCATTAATTCCTCTTTTAATTGAATCAGAATGAAGGAGAAACAGCAGTGTAATTTAATTGTCCTCTGTGTGCAATGTGGAGAGCAGTGATGGGGGCTGAAATGCCCTGGTGGTGACAGTGAGATAGCCTCACCCTTACCCCCGCCTCATCACAAACCAGGCAATTCACTGTGCTCTCAGGAGAGGAAGTGATCTGCCCCTAGTGTGTAGTCAATAAATGATCTAACTAGCCCGTATCCCAAGGAAAAAATTCCAGCCATTATTAGTCTATCACAAGGCACCAATGGTGGCCGTCAGCCCATGTGGCCTATAGATATCCAGGAGGCTCATACACCACAGCCAGACTTCTCCAGTAACAGAGCTGCCAATGGCTCCCATCCTGTATCATCTCACTGTTTGTTCTCCATCTGTATCATTTATGTTAGGGGCCCTAGACTGGAGCTGCCTCTCTAAAGGGTTATTCCCCCTGTCTGTAATATGCAGGCTGGAGTTTCACAGCTGGAAGTAACCTGCAGCTTGCTGCATGGTACCAATACCTGCTCACGTAGGGACCTTGAACAAGTTGCTTAGTGTCTCAGTACCTCAGTTTACCCATTTGGGACATGAGTAAAACAATACTTACCTACCTCATACAGGGCTGGGATGATTAATTAGTCAATACTTGCACACTCATGAAGTGCTATATACTTATTATTAGGTACCCTCTGCAACTTGGAGCAGCACAAAGCAGCCGTATCCTAGTTCTAGTGCCTTTCACAGAGTGGGAGTGGAGCAGAGATTTTCAGGCTATATACATTGAGAAGTAGAGGAAGAGGGTGGGTGAGGGGAAAATCTTTGGAAAAAGTATTTTCTGTAGAGAGAGAAGCTGATTTAAAAGAAAATGGGGAAAGATACCTAGAGAAGCCGTGACGTTTTTAAATTTTGGTGAGAACACAGAGACGCTGACATACAGAGCCTCACCTCCAACAACTGTCCAGTCTAACTGAGCTCAGAACTTAGTCAAGGTTTTTGGTTTTTCTGGTTGTATATGTTGCTCTATAACTATATCTGTACGTCACAGTGAAATATGGACAGATGGTTGAAGACCGGTAGCGTTAAGAAGAACACAGAGTATCAGTGATGAGAAGGGGAGGGGTGCATGGGCAGCTGGTAGATCTGGAAGGGGGTCCTCAATAAGAAAGGTTTGCAAACCTCTGTCTTGGAGTGTGTCTACATACCAGCTGGGCAGGGAGCGTCCCAGCACAGGTAGACAAATGTGCTGGTTCTGCTTGAGCTGGTGCACTACAAATAGCAGCGTGGCCACGGCGGCACAGGCCAAGCCGTCCGCCTACGTACCCCTGCGGGTCAAGCAGTACTGTACTCTGGCTAGCCTGTGCTGTCGTGCGACACTGCTATTTTTAGTGCACTAGCTTGAGCAGAGTTAGCGCATTTCTTTTAAGTGAACATCTTAGAGGAGCTTGCCAGATACAGGGAGAAAAAATTAATGTCA
The DNA here is from genome assembly GCF_965140235.1 of Caretta caretta. Classification (NCBI taxonomy): domain Eukaryota; kingdom Metazoa; phylum Chordata; order Testudines; family Cheloniidae; genus Caretta; species Caretta caretta. Next base: position 207,387,186 of record NC_134206.1, read on the forward strand.
GACAATGCAGACCCAGTAAAGAGAAAGTAATAACAGGCTTGAAACCTTTTTTAAACATGTAATTATTTTCTGGTTATGACATACCAGGTGTGCATGTACCTGTCTGAACAAGACCGGACATATGAATATGTGCTACTAAGTGACAGCTGGGTTGTAAAATGAGATCCCAAACCTGGTTTCCACTTTATTTCATGTTAAAACTGACTCCTGATCAATCTTGTAGCTTCTTGAGCCATTTCTCACTTTGGACCTTATCTGCAGTTACAGTGTTCTTTCCTTTTCTTTTCTTGGCCTCCCAGGGATCCTGAGATTGGAGCCAGTACTACACCTGGGTGCTCAGCACCCATCAGCAGCCCCATTGATCAGCTCCTCCCCCTCCCTCCCAGTCCTGCTGACTGCTGGCAGCCCTGTCAATCAGAGCCTCCCACCTGCTGAAGATCAGTTGTTCAGCAGCATGCAGGAGGTGCTGGGGGGAAGAGGGGGAAAAGTGAGGATGGGGCGCACTCGGGGGGAGGAGGCGGAATGGGGGCAGGAAGAGGTGGGATTGGGGTGGGGCCTTGGGGGAAGGGGTGGAGTGGGGGTAGGGCCTGGGGCACAGCGGGGGTTGAGCACCCCCAGGGAGAGTGGAATGTTGGCGTATATGTGAGAGGGGTCATTCTGTTAAGTGCAAATGTGTTAAACTTTCTTATTTACAGCTCAGCAAGCCAGAATAGATTTTCATGTGGGAAGACTAAGAAGAAAGGATCTGGAAGCCACCAGTAGACCAAGCCACAGATATAAAGCAAGTGTTGAGCTGAGCCTCACCGCAAAAACCAAGAGGAGACCAAACATGAGGGAGGCACCCGGAGGTTCTGGTGGACACCCATACATCATCCTCAGCATTCTGTCCAATAAGGACCAGCCCTCACCTGAGACTGCCATCTGGACTCCAACAGAGGCTAAGGAGCAGAGCTGGACAGAGAACAACAATTCTGTTTTGCAACAACTTTAGAGTTTCAGAATTTGTTTTTGTTCTGTACTGGAATGAAAATAAAACCTTTCTAATGTTTTCTCAAAAGGCATCAATCAAAACATCCATTTTCAGATCGAAGAGATGCAGTTTTGTATTTGGGCCTTTTTCTCTCCAGAGAGTCCATCCTGGGCCACAAAACTTCTTGTAAAAAAAAAAAGTCATGAAAATCAATACGTCTGCACAAAATGTTTCAGCCACCATCAAGAAGTCCTGTCTAATTGGACTTATATAGCTTGAACAATGCAATCTCAGACAATTTCAATGGGAGTTAGGTTCCTAAATATCTTTGAGGATCTGGGCAGAAGAGACTAAGGGCCCATCTAAAAGAACACATAGTTCACAGCAATCTGGGGTGTAAATCTACTCCACACTAGCCTGCTGCACACTAAATGTCCATGTGGACTATGCTGCCATGCACCAAAAGTTCCTTAATTCTATCTATCTATGGTTCTATCTACTTCTCTTTTGAAGCAGTGTAAATCAAAGTGCACTACAGACCTTTTGATGTGTGGCAGGCTAGTGTGGGGTAGTTTTACACCCCAGGTTGCCACGTGAAGTAAGTGTTCATATAGACAAACCCTGTGTGGACACTCACTAGGAATTAAAATGACCTTAATTTTGTTTTAGCTTAGTTAATTAAATTAAACTATATTAAAGCCACTTTAATTCTGAATAAGAGTGTCAACACATAGTTTAATTGGTTGTAACTAATCCACTTTAAATTCACACCTTGAATTAACTTTTCTGCATGTCCTTAGACAAGCCCTTAGATGGTTGAGGGGAAGTGAAGTTCCTGGTGACTGTTAAGCAATGTGGGATCAGTGGAAAACAGTTGTCAGGGTAAGTCCTTCATACAAGGACATGAGAATTTACCGTCTCCTCAAGTAGATCTATTGACAGCACATTCCCCACAGCTCCAACCTCTTTTGTTTTCATTTACTCAATCTTCCATCATTTATAAATGAGCTTTGAAAGTCTACTCCTAAGTCAGTAACAGGGCAGGGAAGGGAAAGGGACAGGAAAGGGGTGGCATACAAATTTGGTGGGCTGGTTAGAGGATATAGAAATGTAAGATATTTTAACTTAGAGGATTTACATTTGAATTTCCCAAGTTCTAACTGATGGCCAGGTCAGCTTGGCAGTGACCTTGAGGGGGTTTCGCTTTCCTCCGCAGCACAGGATGTTGGTCGCTTGCCAGGATCATCTGGGTGTATCTCACTTACTTATTTCCCTGCCAATGCAGGGCCTTAGGCAGTGGTGCACCTCCGTCCCTCCTATTCTCTCCCTGAGACACACTATAGCTTAGTCTCCTGAGGGCTGTAATACTTTGCTCTAATTGTTGTGTTTAGTGTGCAGGTGGCTGAGTTGTGTCAGTGGCCTGTGTTAGACAGGAGGTCAGACTAGAGGATCTGGCGGTCTCTTCTGGCCTTAAACTCTATGATAGCCAGTGGGAGATATGGGTACCTGTGTTCCTGGGGCACAAAGCCATCTTTCCTCAGTGCCAGTCCTGCCCTGAGTGCAGACTGGGCTCAGAATCTGTATAATGTGGCTGATGGCTTGGTTATTATGAGTGGGACACAAGGTCCATCAGCCCTTAATAATCAGCCACCTCTGTAGAAATAGGTGTAGGTATGGGATAGGCATGAATCTATCCTGTTCCTGGTTCAGATTCATAATCTCCTCTAAAAGAAAAGGAGTACTTGTGGCACCTTAGAGACTAACCAATTTATTTGAGCATTTATTTATTTATGCTCAAATAAATTGGTTAGTCTCTAAGGTGCCACAAGTACTCCTTTTCTTTTTGCGAATAGAATCATAGAATCATAGAATATCAGGGTTGGAAGGGACCCCAGAAGGTCATCTAGTCCAACCCCCTGCTCGAAGCAGGACCAATTCCCAGTTAAATCATCCCAGCCAGGGCTTTGTCAAGCCTGACCTGACCTCCCTAGGTAACGCATTCCAGTGTTTCACCACCCTCTTAGTGAAAAAGTTTTTCCTAATATCCAATCTAAACCTCCCCCACTGCAACTTTGAGACCATTACTCCTCGTTCTGTCATCTGCTACCATTGAGAACAGTCTAGAGCCATCCTCTTTGGAACCCCCTTTCAGGTAGTTGAAAGCAGCTATCAAATCCCCCCTCATTCTTCTCTTCTGCAGGCTAAACAATCCCAGCTCCCTCAGCCTCTCCTCATAAGTCATGTGTTCTAGACCCCTAATCATTTTTGTTGCCCTTCGCTGGACTCTCTCCAATTTATCCACATCCTTCTTGTAGTGTGGGGCCCAAAACTGGACACAGTACTCCAGATGAGGCCTCACCAATGTCGAATAGAGGGGAATGATCACATCCCTCGATCTGCTCGCTATGCCCCTACTTATACATCCCAAAATGCCATTGGCCTTCTTGGCAACAAGGGCACACTGCTGACTCATATCCAGCTTCTCGTCCACTGTCACCCCTAGGTCCTTTTCCGCAGAACTGCTGCCTAGCCATTCGGTCCCTAGTCTGTAGCGGTGCATTGGATTCTTCCATCCTAAGTGCAGGACCCTGCACTTATCCTTATTGAACCTCATCAGATTTCTTTTGGCCCAATCCTCTAATTTGTCTAGGTGCTTCTGTATCCTATCCCTCCCCTCCAGCGTATCTACCACTCCTCCCAGTTTAGTATCATCCGCAAATTTGCTGAGAGTGCAATCCACACCATCCTCCAGATCATTTATGAAGATATTGAACAAAACCGGCCCCAGGACCGACCCTTGGGGCACTCCACTTGATACCGGCTGCCAACTAGACATGGAGCCATTGATCACTACCCGTTGAGCCCGGCTGTTACTCTGAAACCTGTCATAATCTCCTCTGAAATTCATGTGCTTCTGGATCTGGAGTTTCGGTTCAGTCCATAGTAGAGACAATGGTCAAATGTGAAACTCAGATTCCAAACCCTGCTTAAAGAAAAGGAGTACTTGTGGCACCTTAGAGACTAACCAATTTATTTGAGCATAAGCTTTCGTGAGCTACAGCTCACTTCATGCATCCGATGAAGTGAGCTGTAGCTCACGAAAGCTTATGCTCAAATAAATTGGTTAGTCTCTAAGGTGCCACAAGTACTCCTTTTCTTTTTGCGAATACAGACTTACACGGCTGTTACTCTGAAACCCTGCTTAGTCCTCAGAGACCAGGGGTGTTTGGATCTGAGGGTTAGGTTTGGCCCCTTTCTGCTGGTTAGTGATCTTCTTAGCATATGTGTAACGTGCCTCAGGTGGTACGTGACCAGGATTCATCACCAGATTTGGTCTGCTGGTTGGATCATGAGCCTCCCTGGCCCAGCCCAGGTACTGACATGAACACTGATCCATGTTCCCCTGTTTAGTGATGAGATATAGAGAAGAACACAGCAATCAGGATGGGGAAAAGTATAAGAGGTACCCTTACATTGTAGAACAAGTCTCGTTGCAGAAGAGAGTAGAAAAGTATATCAAACTGAGTTCACAGAGAGAAATGATGTCAGGTAGATTTTAAGGACAACCAAGGAAGATGGGTGATTACTGGATGTTGCTCCAGGTCACTTAGATAAAGCAGATCAGGATTGTTTTTTACAGATAAGCAAGGCCTGCAAGGAAGCCAGGGTTTTGACTGTGAGGGTTTTTAATTATGCTGATAGTGACTGGAATAACATAGTTGGGTGGGGGGAACATGTTTTTAGGATTTTGTTTCTCGGTCACTGACAGTGTTTGCTAACTCTTTCAAAGGGTGGCAGGGCAGAAGAATCCCCCATGCATGCCAATATCATTTGAGATTTGTTCTTTCTGAGAAGAGACCCCTGACTAGTTTTTAAAACTATCCAAAACTTTTTGTCATTCTTGGATTTTTGTGGGTGGGTGGGTAAATGTGGTGGTAACATTGGGGAATCTTGAGAGTAGCCCAGTTAAGCCTTTAGCTGCATGGGAGGCTAAGAGAGGCAGGAAATTTCATCTTTGGGCTTGATGATTTGTCCTGTGATCCTGAAGAGTCAGACTCTTGTTTCTGTGATTTATTGGGTGTATGGGCGGTAACCGGGGGTGAGGGTGGGGGGTGGGAGAAGTATCTGAGTGGGCACAGCTGGTTTAAAGAGGCATCTGCTCAGCTGTACGGCTCTGGCTGGCTTTGCTGAGGCAGGAAAGCTGTGCTGAACAAAATGCAGGGGAAGCACCCAGCCACAGCAGTGCTGTTATTGCAGGGACTCTGATTACATCTTTAAATGGCTTGAAACTATCTGTTCAATATGTCAAATGGTATAGGATTATTGTTCAACTTTCTGTGAGAAACATGGATTTTTTTTTTCTTTTTCTGTTTCAACCTTAGTACCTGCCTCTGGGCCATTCCTTCCCTCCCTGTTGGGCCTTTAATCCACATTCCTTGTTTGGCTCTTTTGTTCACTATTGTGTTGAGCACAGAGATGTAGATATCGGGATGTGTGAAAGTGCTTGTGGATATAGCAGCATTATCTTCTGCTAGCTGGATACTGTTGTTAGCCCTAAGTCTCCATTAACATTTACAACTGACTTATTTTGTTTTCTATTTGAGTGAATTCATCCTGCTCATCGCGATGTGAGACTAATATCAATAGCTACTGCTAGGCATGATCCAGTCAGGCATACAGCAAGCTTCTTCACCCGCTGCACAGCCAATGCACCTCTCTTCTGAGCTCCTGCACCTCTTGCGGGGTTGAGGTCTGGTTTGAAATGCCCATAACTCCTACATTTGTTGGCTATAGTTGCCGGTACTCTAGTCTCATAGGTAGGCCACTAGACTAGGAATCAGGAGATCTGAGTTCAGTTACTGGCCTGCTGGGTGACCTTGGATCAGTTTCTTCTCCTCTCTGTGCCTCAATTTCCCCATCTGTAAAATGGGGACAATGCTACTGACCTCCTTTGTAAAACGCATTGAGATCTACTGATGAAAAGTCCTATATAATGGCTAAATATTAGTATTATCTGTGTATCCCTTTGCCTCAAATCCTGTTTGTACCTGTTGATCCTGAATAATTTATAGGACTTTTGTTGCACTTTTAGGGGAACTGCTGCTGCCCTATAACAGAAGACTAGGAAAGCTGCTGCAGGTCAGTGTTTTGGTTTTTTTTTAAACTCAATGTTGCTAATATTGGGGGCGTGGTAGTAACCAGCGCTGTCTTTATGTTATAAACAGGACTAAAGACATTTCCCAGATGCCTACGATAGCGCCAGTCCCAGATGTTCAAAAATCACAAGTCAGGCCTCAACAAAGTCACAAGATTGGCATAAAAGTCAGGAGATTTTAAATTTTTTGGGCTATTTTAATTTGCCTTCTGGTTCCTTATCCTTTAGTTTACTCTTGGATCTTGTATGCAAGCTGTTCTCCAAAACCATAATGGCTAGAAACATACTTTAAAAAAATGAAAACTGAGACTCTCCTGTAATTACATGGCTCCAGAAGCTGGGGCTTTACAAAGAACACTAAATGTCAGTCGTCAGCAGGCAGTGCAGCAGTGTTGCCATAAATTCTTGACAAGGCTCTCTCTGGAGAGGGGCTGTAGTCTGATCTCAACACAAAGAGCTAAAGGCTAGGTCTTTTCTTAGAGTGGGGAGACTTTCTGCTCTACAGTGTTATTGTAACTGACAAGAAGAGCCAGAAGAAACTCCAGGATCGTTCCTCGCAAAGTCTGCCCTTAGTAAAGGCGGGGTTATGAAATGAGGCCAGAAGTGCATGACATATACAACGGCAGTGCTAGTGCTTCACATGAGAAGCAGAGGTCCTAGAGCCTTCCATTCATGGGGGGGCGGGGGGTGCTTTAAGTCTCCTTTGTGTTTCCCATATTGAAGGGCAGCTGCTGTAATTTATGCTCTGCTGCCTATGGCCTTAGTCTATGGGCTGTGGAAAGCAGAGAATTAGGATGATGAAATGCCACATCTAAAGAGTGCCACACCTGTGGAGGCATAGGAATTGTACCACTTGTGATGGACCCTCAGCAGACACCCATTAGCTGTGAGAAACTGAGGCCAGGGAACACTGAAGCATTTAGACGAGAGGAAAGTGATCAGGAACAGTCAGCATGGATTCACGAAGGGAAAGTCATGCCTGACTAATCTAATTGCCTTCTATGATGAGATGGTTCTGTGGATGAAGGGAAGCAGTGGATGTGTTGTTCCTTGACTTTAGCAAAGCTTTTGACACGGTCTCCCACAGTATTCTTGACAGCAAGTTAAAGAAGTATGGGCTAGATGGATGCACTACAAGGTGGATAGAAAGCTGGCTAGATTGTCGGGCTCAATGGGTAGTGATCAATGGCTCCATGTCTAGTTGGCAGCCAGTATCTAGCGGAGTGCCCCAAGGGTCAGTCCTGGGGCCGGTTTTGTTCAATATCTTCATTAATGATCTGGAGGATGGTGTGGATTGCACCCTCAGCAAGTTTGCGGATGACACTAAACTGGGAGGAGTGGTAGATACACTGGAGGGTAGGGATAGTGTCAAAGTTTGACTCAGACTCACAATTTATCAGACCACTCTGTTTTATTAGCAAAGCTTCTCTGCTAATACATTTAGAAGTGAGTCCCCCGAGTGGGAATTGTGTCTCTTAATTTATACAGCTTGCTGGAGAACAAGTTACAGAGAAGTTACAGACAAAAGAAGAAAAAGATTTTAGTCACCACCCTTCGAGATCCCTGAGACCAGTCACGTATCTTCAATTACCTGCCACCCTTAACAATCTCCTTTAACAGCTTCCAGTTAACTTAACTAATTGCCCTTCACACCTTCCATTCTGATGCCTGCTTCTTAGACGTGCTGGCTCTATCGTAATTGCTTCTCCATTCAAAAGCTAACTGTCCCTACGTGTGCTCCCTCAGATACTTTGTAACATGTTTTGGCATGCCCTCTCAAATACAATGTATCCAGCATGTCCCCTTATACAACCTTATACTTATACAATGTTATACTTCCACAATAGGATACAGAGGGACCTAGACAAATTGGAGGATTGGGCCAAAAGAAATCTGATGAGGTTCAACAAGGACAAGTGCAGAGTCCTGCACTTAGGACGGAAGAGTCCAATGCACCACTACAGACTAGGGTCCGAATAGCTAGTCAGAAGTTCTGCAGAGAAGGACTTAGGGGTGACAGTGGACGAGAAGCTGGATATGAGTCAACAGTGTGTCCTTGTTGCCAAGAAGGCCAATGGCATTTTGGGGTGTATAAGTAGGGGCATTGCCAGCAGATTGAGGGACATGATCATTCCCCTCTATTCGACATTGGTGAGGCCTCATCTGGAGTACTGTGTCCAGTTTTGGGCCCCACACTACAAGAAGGATGTGGAGAAATTGGAGAGAGTCCAGTGAAAGGCAACAAAAATGATTAGGGGTCTGGAACACATGACTTATGAGGAGAGGCTGAGGGAGCTGGGATTGTTTAGTCTACGGAAGAGAAGAATGAGGGGGTATTTGATAGCTGCTTTTAACTACCTGACAGGTGGATCCAAAGAGGGTGGATCTAGACTATTCTCAGTGGTAGCAGGTGACAGGACAAGGAGTAATGGTCTCAAGTTGCAGTGGGGAAGATTTAGGTTGGTTATTAGGAAAAATTTTTTCACTAGGAGGGTGATGAAACACTGGAATGCGTTACCTAGGGAGGTGATGGAATCCCCTTCCTTAGAAGTTTTTAAGGTCAGGTTTGACAAAGCTCTGGCTGGGATGATTTAGTTGGGGATTGGTCCTGCTCTGGGCAGGGGGTTGGACTAGATGACCTCCAGAGGTCCCTTCCAACTCTGATATTCTATGATTCTAACAACCCCTTACATGTCTTTTGGTGGTATAAAGACCCCACTAGTTCAGAGTAGGTGCAATGGCAAACCCTAATAGGCTTCTCCAATGATAGGAGATCCTTGCATCCTCCCTCCCTGGAGAGCACTCCCATTTATAAATAGCTGAGGTGCTTGCAGCCCTAGATTCCATTCAGGGTCATGTGACATAACTCCAATTGTATTCCTGTTGACAGAAGAAAGGTTAATATTGCCCCCTGCTGTCCTATAACACTTGCCTCCTTAGACATTAGCATTTGTACTACTTCTGTGGCTCCTTCCCCTGACAGTCAGCCAGGGTGGAGCAATCTCTCCATTTGGCTCTCTACCTTCTTCTCCATACACTTTTGGTAATTCTGTGCTTCCTGAAGTAGGTAACTCTTGGGTTGGGATGTGTCTGTTGCTTTGCAGGACCTTACCAGGAAGTTGACTCCATCAGCACTGTGGTTTTATTGGTTCCACTGTTGATATTCGGGTCATCTGGATTCTAATCCCAGCTCTGTGGCTGAGTCTGTTACTGATGTTGAACAAGCCCTTGAGCTTATCTGTGCCTCAGTTTCCCCATCTATGAAACGGTGAAAGTGAAACTTGCCTGCCACACACAGGTGGTGTTGAGACTATATCACTTAATCTTCAGAAAGAAATTGGAGATCTTTTCATTTAAACTGCAGGGAAGTGCCGAGTATTTTGTTGTTTTATTATGTTAGTAAGAAAATTGAAATATTTAACAGCTACTTTGCAATGAAATGGATAATAGTAACAGGAAGCTTAATAGAATAATTGCTTAACACACAATAGGAAAAGTCAAAAAAGCACAATCAGAGCCAGTTAAAGAATATAGAGTTAAACAGTAATAAAAACCTAGACGATGCCTATTCAATTGATCATTCTCTTTAAGCCCTAGAGCCTTCTCTGTGTGCTGAGTTCTCTCCCGTATACCCTTCTCACAGTTCCAGGGACAACTACCCCTCTCCAGGTCTTGAACCCAGAGCCAGAATTAGGAGTATGCTTCTTGGTATGGGCTGAAACCATAGTTTCCTTTATTTTAGGAAAAGACCTCTAGATGAATTGAACTTGGCCCTTGCTATTGCCATTGGCACCTGATGGATGAGTTACACATGTCTATAAAGGAATCAGGATGGAATGGGTTTAAGGTACAGCAAGCAAAGGGTGGGTTAAATAATTGGGGAAAACATAATGGGCCAGATTCTGAAGTCAACAGAGCTTAACGGACTTACAACCAGCTGAGGATCTGGCTTTTAAATTTAAGAACAATTTGTCAGTAGATGTTGCCAGGAGAGGTGGTGGAATCATCTCCACTGTAGCTACTATACAACCTCATTTTGTTCAGTGGCCTTGATTTAAAAAAAAACAACCACCTATATCCTGAAATGCTTTTTAAAGTTAAACAGTAACTAAGATAACAAAGGGAGGGATGACTTGAAAGGTATATCAGACAAGGGAGATGAGACATGCTTTCTGTGAGATCTGCATATAGTTGATGAGTCAGGAAAGATATAGGGAGGCTGTCTCAGTCGGAGAGGCAGCCAGTGATGTGTGGAGATGAGCAAGGAAGAGAATAAGCTGGAGTAACAAGTAACCAGAAGGTTATAAAAAGGAGGACATTTTAAATTTGATTGTGAAGCTTTCGTTTTTAATTCTTTTGAAATATGTTTCTAATCTTACTAGTTGCAGAAAAACCTTGTGAACACGAACTGAATGTAAACTGCTTGTAGCAGCACTGGCTTGAATGTGTAGACACCTCACATACAGCTGCTTCAGGCTATCTTAATGGGGTGTTGACTCTGAGGAAGTATGTAACCCACTGGTGTATTACAGGTCCCCCTCTGTACAGAGGATCTGAATCTGTTACACTTGCAAGGAAAGAGCTGAGAAAGTGCAAATTAGTATTTACTCTTAAAATGCTGTGAGAAATCAAGTGAAAGCAAAAGAAATATTCAGTTGCTGATGGATGAAATGGACCTCCAACACGCAGGCACAGTGAGGTGTATCATTAATTACTTGCTTTAGGCTGTCTTGTGCTCAGAAGTAAGAGGAGATACAATCACTTTCATGTGTAACTGAGGGGCATGTTTTGACCAAAGTATTTATTGTTTTCTATCTAAATCTTAATGTTCCTCTAATATATTTCTCTTTGGTATTTGAATTTATTGCCTAGAATCTATTTTACAAGAGCCCCCACTTCCACCCAAGATGAATCTTGCTTGTTTAGTAGTTTCCTGGAGACAAGAGTAGAAATAAGCACCAGAACAAACCTTCCAGCTATATTGATCCATATGGGAACTGGAACGATTAAAGACTAGCACAAGAGGTATTCCTCATAGGAGTTCTTTGAAACGTTCAACACTGAATCACAGCAGGTTGGCAGCGAATGAATTCCAGAGAAAATGTCTGCTCCCAAAAATTAACACTACGCTTCTGCTTACCTTTTCCCTACTTTGCAGTAGACCAGGGGTGGCCAACCTGAATCTGAGAAGGAGCCAGAATTTACCAATGTACATTGCCAAAGAGCCACAGTAATATGTTAGCAGCCCCCCCACCAGCTCCACCCCCTGCTCCCAGCGCCTTCCGCCCACTGGCAGCCCTGCCAATCAGCACCTCCCCCTCCCTCCCCGCACCTCCTGATCAGCTCTTTTGTGGCATGCAGGAGGCTCTGGGGTGGGGGGAGGACCGAGGGCACGGAAGGCTCAGGGGAGGGGGTGGGAAGGGGTGGAGTGGGGGCAGGGCCTGTGGCAGAGCCAGGGGCTGAGCAGTGAGCACCCCCTGGCACGCTGGAAAGCTGGCACCTGTAGCTCCAGCCCCGGAGTCGGTGCATATACAAGGAGCCGCATATTAACTTCTGAAGAGCCGCAAGTGGCTCCGGAGCTACAGGTTGGCCACCCCGATGTAGACAAATTGGAGAGAGCTCAGTGAAGACCAACAGAAATTATTAGGTTTCAGAGTAGCAGCCGTGTTAGTCTGTATTCGCAAAAAGAAAAGGAGTACTTCTGGCACCATAGAGACTAACCAATTTATTTGAGCATAAGCTTTCGTGAGCTACAGCTCACTTCATCGGATGCATACTGTGGAAAGCGTAGAAGATCTTTTTATATACACACAAAGGTATTTTTTCATGCTTTGTGTGTATATAAAAAGATCTTCTACACTTTCCACAGTATGCATCCGATGAAGTGAGCTGTAGCTCACGAAAGCTTATGCTCAAATAAATTGGTTAGTCTCTAAGGTGCCACAAATACTCCTTTTCTTTTGTAGTGATAATCAAGGTGGGCCATTTCCAGCAGTTAACAAGAACGTCTGAGGAACAGTGTGTGTGTGTGGGAGGGAAATAAACAAGGGGAAATAGTTTTACTTTGTGTAATTTGCAAATTGGATACAATTAATTTAGGCTTGAATAGAGACTGGGAGTGGTTGAGTCATTACACAAAGTAAAACTATTTCCCCATGTTTATTCCCCCCCCCACACACACACACACTGTTCCTCAGACGTTCTTGTTAACTGCTGGAAATGGCCCACCTTGATTATCACTACAAAAGGTTTTCTCTCCCCTTCCCCCCCCCCCGACTCTCCTGCTGGTAATAGCTCATCTTAAGTGATCACTCTCCTTACAGTGTGTATGATAAACACCCATTTTTTCATGTTCTGTGTGTATATAAATCTCCTCACTGTATTTTCCACTGAATGCATCCAATGAAGTGAGCTGTAGCTCACGAAAGCTTATGCTCAAATAAATTGGTTAGTCTCTAAGGTGCCACAAGTCCTCCTTTTCTTTTTGAGAAATTATTAGAGAGGTGGAATGGTCGGCTCACTAGTAAAGAGTGAAAGAGCTAAATATGCACAATATACTGAAGTATGGGCAAACAGTGACTAGGGGCTTGTTTCTGCAGTCTGCACACAGGAAAGCTCCCTGTAACTTCAATGTGAGTTTTGACAGGAAATGATTTCAGGATGAAATCCTAAGGTGGAATTGGATAACTAACTGGCTACAACTAACAGGCTATAAACACCCTGGAGGGAGAGGAATTATGTAGATGGGCTGTCACTAGGAGTAGTGGGATGAAATTAAGAAAGGTAGGCTGAATACCAGGAAAAGCTTCCAAACAGGAGATTTAAAGTTTTCGGAATTGCCTTTTAAAGATGGTTGACTCGAATAGTGAAGTATAGAGATGCTAGTTTATGCACAGTTAAGTTGAAGCTACATTTTTGTAATACACTGCAAACTCTGACACCCACTCTCAGATCACAACCCACTTTTCTTTAGAAACTTGAGAAACGATTATTTTAAAAATAGTTGTACAATTTTTCTCCTCATCCTTTCAGCCTTGATCCTTGATTATCTAAAACTCATTTGTTCGCATTTGTATCTTGTCACCAGCATAGTGTAAAATGATCTTTAAAAAAGATAGAGAGGAAGCCTGGTTTATTGGTCAAAATGGTGGCCTAGGTGACAGGCAACCTAAGTTCTGTGCCTGCTTCTGCCTTAGCATTAGTTTATGATTTTAGGTAAATCACCTAACCCTTCTGTAAAACGGCATCACACTTCTTCAGAAAGCAAATGATACCTACCTTACAGAGCAGTCATGTGTCCTAACCTGTTAGTGAAGTCACGTCCTACCCACATTTAAAGTGCACAAAGACTGAGTTGTTCAGACTGAGACTTCGGAATCGATGCATTATAAAAATTTCTGAACCAGCTGTGAAAGCATTTTTATTACATATTAGGATTTTAATTGTGTTTGTAGGTGGCAGAAAATTGGGCCTTTAAACTTTATAATCAAGCTGTGAAATCTGGAGCTGAATCTGAGCTTCCTGCACATTCACATTAGACGTCTGGGCCCCTAAAAAAAACAGGACTAGCCTATAAATCATTCTGATCCTCACCTTCTTACAAAGTGATGCCAGCTTCCCTTTAACTAACCCACTCTAGTTTGGAATCTGTGTTCCGTGCATCTTGCACCTCTCTGCAGAGGAGCGACACGTTGGAGAGACACCAGCTAAGGGTGGAGGCACATGCCCTCCGACATGGCCTGCACGTTAAGGGCAGCTACATTGTTCAGTTGCATCTGTCCCATTGATGACTGTAGATAATTTGTCTTCTGAAGCTGGAGAATGAGTTCAGGATGATACAGGCACAGTGAGAAGGATTCTTATACATTTGCAGTACTCTGGAAACAGTGAGGAGTCCGGTGGCACTTTAAAGATTAACAGATTAATTTGGGCATAAAATTTCGTGGGTAAAAACCCACTTCTTCAGATGCATGGAGGAAACAGTGCTTCCAGGGTACTGAAAATGAGCCCAAGGTCTCTTTCTTCATGGGTAACAGTTCATTTAGGCTATACATGTTGTATGTATACTTGGGATTATATTTTGCCATGTGCATTACTCTGCATTTAACATTGAATTTCATCTGCCATTTTCTTGCCAAGTCACCCAATTTTGAACGATCCCTTTGTAATTCTTTTCCAGTCTGTTTTGGACTTAACTATCTTGAGTAATTTTTTTATCATCTGCAAATTTTCCCACCTCACTGTTTACCCCTTTTTGCAGAACATTTATGAATATGTTGAACAGCACTGATCCCAGACCAGTACTGATCCGTGGGGCCACCTCTATTTACTTCTTTCCATTCTGAAAATGGACCATTATTCCTACCCCTTGTTTCCTGTCTTTTCACTGGAGTGCCTGGGAATGCTTTCAGGATCATCTAATGATCCTTAATTTAATATAATGACAAGACTTTTGTTATCTTAATCACCCTGTCTCTGTTTATAAAAAAAACCTCCCTGCACCAAAGGTGGAAGTTGTAGCAGTACAGAACTCATCACAATCCACACTCAAGCTCTGATTCTTGGGTGCTGCTGGGCCCTTGCTGCCCCCACCCCCCTGGTGATTGGGGAGGGCCATGTGACTCTTCAGGCCTCCCACGCATCTCTCCATGGTGGTCGCATGCCCCCACCTCTGATTTCTGCCTTCTATTTAGCAATAGCTTTGGCTCTGGGAGGGAGCACCACCTCCACCCCCAACTCACCTCAGTGGACCACCCAGCCTGTCTGGGTTGGTGGGGTGCAACTGAAGTGAGTCAGGAGTGGAGGTGACGCTCCCTTCCCGAGCCTTGCTGTGTGGGGTTAGCCTGAGCTGCTTGGTCCCCTGTGCTCTCCAAGGGGGCGCATCCCGCAGTGTGAAAACCTGTTTTAGGTCCAGAAGCAATGTGTGGGGTGGACACGGGGCCCAGAATCTTTAAATTCTGCTCCCCCCACCCCCTCATTAGCAGTTACGCATCACTTCTGCCTCTCTGGCTCATTTCAGTCAACAGGATTGGAGTATGCTAGTGCAGCAGTTCTCAATCAGGGAATCTGGGGCCGCCTGGGGGGCCGTGAGCAGGTTTCAGGGGGTCTGCCAAAATAAATCAGAGAACAGGGCTGGCGTTAGACTCACTGGGGCCCAGGGCAGAAAGCCAAATCCCAAGCCCTGCTGCCTGGGGCTGAAGCTGAAGCCTGAGCAACTTAGCTTTGTGGTTTCAGAGTAACAGCCGTGTTATTCTGTATTCGCAAAAAGAAAAGGAGTACTTGTGGCACCTTAGAGACTAACCAATTTATTTGAGCATAAGCTTTCGTGAGCTACAGCTCACTTCATCGGATGCATACTGTGGAAAATACAGAGGATGTTTTTATACACACAAATCATGAAAAAATGTGTGTTTATCACTACAAAAGGTTTTCTCTTCCCCCACCCCACTCTCCTCCTGGTAATAGCTTATCTAAAGTGATCACTCTCCTTACAATGTGTATGATAATCAAGGTGGGCCATTTCCAGCACAAATCCAGGGTTTAACAAGAATGTCTGAGAAACCGGGGGGGGGGGGGGAGAGTTAGGAAAAAACAAGGGGAAATAGGTTACCTTGCATAATGACTTAGCCACTCCCAGTCTCTATTCAAGCCTAAGTTAATTGTATCCAATTTGCAAATGAATTCCAATTCAGCAGTCTCTTGCTGGAGTCTGGTTTTGAAGTTTTTCTGTTGTAACATCGCAACTTTCATGTCTGTTATCGCGTGACCAGAGAGATTGAAGTGTTCTCTGACTGGTTTTTGAATGTTATAATTCTTGACGTCTGATTTGTGTCCATTTATTCTTTTACGTAGAGACTGTCCAGTTTGACCAATGTACATGGCAGAGGGGCATTGCTGGCACATGATGGCATATATCACATTGGTAGATGTGCAGGTGAATGAGCCTCTGATAGTGTGGCTGATGTTATTAGGCCCTTTGATGGTGTCCCCTGAATAGATATGTGGGCACAGTTGGCAACGGGCTTTGTTGCAAGGATAGGTTCCTGGGTTAGTGGTTCCGTTGTGTGGTATGTGGTTGCTGGTGAGTATTCGCTTCAGGTTGGGGGGCTGTCTGTAGGCAAGGACTGGCCTGTCTCCCAAGATTTGTGAGAGTGTTGAGTCATCCTTCAGGATAGGTTGTAGATCCTTGATAATGCGTTGGAGGGGTTTTAGTTGGGGGCTGAAGGTAATGGCAAGTGGCGTTCTGTTATTTTCTTTGTTAGGCCTGTCCTGTAGTAGGTAACTTCTGGGAACTCTTCTGGCTCTATCAATCTGTTTCTTCACTTCTGCAGGTGGGTATTGTAGTTGTAAGAATGCTTGATAGAGATCTTGTAGGTGTTTGTCTCTGTCTGAGGGGTTGGAGCGAATGCGGTTGTATCGCAGAGCTTGGCTGTAGACAATGGATCGTGTGGTGTGGTCAGGGTGAAAGCTGGAGGCATGTAGGTAGGAATAGCGGTCAGTAGGTTTCCAGTATAGGTGGTGTTTATGTGACCATCGTTTATTAGCACTATAGTGTCCAGGAAGTGGATCTCTTGTGTGGACTGGACCAGGCTGAGGTTGATGGTGGGATGGAAATTGTTGAAATCATGGTGGAATTCCTCAAGGGCTTCTTTTCCATGGGTCCAGATGATGAAGATGTCATCAATATAGCGCAAGTAGAGTAGGGGCGTTAGGGGACGAGAGCTGAGGAAGCGTTGTTCTAAGTCAGCCATAAAAATGTTGGCATACTGTGGGGCCATGCGGGTACCCATAGCAGTGCCGCTGATTTGAAGGTATACATTGTCCCCAAATGTAAAATAGTTATGGGTAAGGACAAAGTCACAAAGTTCAGCCACCAGGTTAGCCGTGACATTATCGGGGATAGTGTTCTTGATGGCTTGTAGTCCATCTTTGTGTGGAATGTTGGTGTAGAGGGCTTCTACATCCATAGTGGCCAGGATGGTGTTATCAGGAAGAGCACCGATGGATTGTAGTTTCCTCAGAAAGTCAGTGGTGTCTCAAAGGTAGCTGGGAGTGTTGGTAGCATAGGGCCTGAGGAGAGAGTCTACATAGCCAGACAATCCTGCTGTCAGGGTGCCAATGCCTGAGATGATGGGGTGCCCAGGATTTCCAGGTTTATGGATCTTGGGTAGTAGATAGAATTTCCCAGGTCGAGGTTCCAGGGGTGTGTCTGTGCGGATTTGATCTTGTGCTTTTTCAGGGAGTTTCTTGAGCAAATGCTGTAGTTTCTTTTGGTAACTCTCAGTGGGATCAGAGGATAATGGCTTGTAGAAAGTGGTGTTGGAGAGCTGCTGAGCAGCCTCTTGTTCATATTCCGACCCTGTGGCTTGGGGCCCTGGGCAGTTGCTCTGCTTGCTACCCCCTAAGGCCAGCCCTGGCTTTTAATTTACTGAAAAACAGTTGTTGTGGCACAGGTGGGATGGCATTTTTATAGCATGTTGGGGTGGGGGGAAGAGCATCAGAAAGGAAAAGGCTGAGGACCCCTCTGCTAGTGAATGAGGAAAGTGGGGTGACTTCTTTCTGCTGTCACTCTGCTGCCACTCACCTATGATCTGAGCAATTCACACGGCAACCAGGAGAATGGAGAGAAACAGAAAAGAAGAAGGCAAGACAGAGGCGAGGACAGGGAACTAACAGTTTCTATGACTACAAAATATGCCAGCCGGTGGCAAGACTTTGATCTGAGTGCAGCATGGTAGATGGCAGTAAAACAAGTCAAAGTGAAGAGCCTTCTCCTGATAATAGCAACACTAACAGAAATTTCTGAACCAGCTGTGAAAGCATTTTTATTACATATTAGGATTTTAATTGTGTGTGTAGGTGGCAGACAATTGGGCCTTTAAACTTTATAATCAAGGTGAGAGGGGGAAGCTACAGTACAATTTAGAAAAACACTTGGTATTACAATACTCTCATTTTTACTAATTGTTCTCAGGCCATTTGCCAATGCTTTCTAGCTCCCACCTACTAACTTCCCTAAGTTCACAGATGCCACGAGTCACTCTTGTTTATTCATTTTTGTACAAATAGAGCTAAAGGCCAAGGTGAAATAACTACTGCCTTGTCCTCGCTAGGGTTTTACCTCGGGTTAGTTACCATGCGTTAACTCCAATTAAGAATGCATCTTTTTTTCTTAGCGAAGACAAGGCCTAAAACCTAGATTCACAAAGGTACTCTGGTGCTTAAACCCCAGTCTTAGACACCTAAGTCTGGGTTTAGGTGTCTAAGTCCCAGGCTCTGCTGCGATTCACAAAACTCCTGCTGAGCCCTGTAGGTGCCTAATCTCACTCAGCCCCTAAATTTTTGCAGTAAAGAGTTCCCTAGACGCTTATGTTTCTGCCTCTGACCATGCACACTGCTGCTTCCCTTTAGGAGGCTGGGTGTCTATCTCCGGCAAAAGCCCCAGAGAGATTCAAAACCCAGAGAAGATAGACATTTAGTGCCTAGCTTGCATGCTGGGACTGATCTGGTAGGCTTGCTCAGAGGCCTCCTGATTGGTTGTGCCTCCTCAATTTCCCTCCAAGAGAATAAATATATCTTGATGGTGGATTTTGCCATTAGATTTCCTGAATCAGTGGCTCTTTCTAATATTGAAGCAGCAACTGTAGCAAGAGCCACTCTCACTCTCGTTAGCAGAGTTGGATTTCCCAAGGAGATTTGATCTGACCATGGGTCAAATTTCATGTCACAGCTATTCAACAAGCTATGGAAGTTATGTGGGAGTGAAACAACTGAAACTGCCCCATATCACCCAGAAACCAATGGTTTGGTGGAAAGATTCAATGGCACCCTAAATCTATGCTGGGGATGTATGCAAATAAAAGGGGCCAAAATTGGGATGAATTGTTACCACTGTGACGTTCTATACCTTGGGGGAGTGTCCTGTAACCCCCATATTCCTCATTTATATTTAATTGTGATCTTGCATATAAAGCATGCCATGTGAAGTATCAGGGGAAAGGTTATGAACTGCTGAAACCCACTGTTCTATCTAAATATGTATATCTTTAATGCATATGAAGTTATGAGCACTGTGTTGTATGGTTGTCACTTAAACATGCTGTAAGTTGGGGAATCAGCCAGATGTTGCTCCCCAGAGGCAACAGCAAGGAGAGTTGACACCCAACACCTGGGCAGGGTAATAACCCATCAACAACCATTGTCCAGCAAGGGAGCTACAATTGAATGATTCACCTGCATGAGGCCCCACCAGGGGAATTGCTCAACCTTGCCTGGAGACTCAGCAATGCCCCACAGACATGCCTGGACTTGTGCTCCCCAAGCACATGGAACTGAGGGTATAAAACAGAACACAGTGGCCACATGCTGGACCTTTCTTCTTCACCATCCACCCTGCAAGCAACAAGGACACTCTGAAGACTCCAACTGAGGGGACTGGCCCAGATTTCAAGGGTGAAATCTATGTACTATGAACTACAATATCCAGTGGGGTGAGAAAAACTTAGTCATTGCCCAGTCTAATAGGGTTGAAAGTTTAGACTGAGTGCTTATATTTTATTTCTGTTAGTAACTAACTCTGACGTTTTGCCTATTGCTTATAATCACTTTAAATCTATCTTTTGTAGTCAATAAATATGTCTAACTGTTTATCTTTACCAGTGAGTCTGCATGATGTGTGTGGCAAAACTGCTCAGGTTTGCAAAGGCTGGTGTATATCCACTTTCCATTGATGAAGTGATGAACCAAATAATAAATTTGCACTGCTCTGCTTGAGCAGTGCAAGATGGTATATTTCTGAGGTACAAGGCTGGGAGCTGGGGGGATTTGGCTGATGCCTTTCTCTGTGTGATTCATGAGTGGCTCTGGGAGCATTCATGCGATATAGCTGGGTGTTGGGTCTCTACATGAGGCTGTGCTGAGTGATAATAGCCCCAGGAGGGGTTTGCTGCTGGTCAGTAGCAAGCCATTGTGAAAGACAGCCCAGTCTGGAGAGATTTAGGGGGGCACAGTGGTCCCACAGTCCCAGGCTGCATCCTGGGGGGATCCTGTCACAACCGTATCTGTTATTTACTTACAGGAAGGTACCCCAAGAATCTCATATAGGGAAGGAAAGGGAGAGGACTCCTAGAACTCATCAGAGACTCCTGAGAAGGAAACACTGAAATAAAAGAAGAATCCGTAACTGAATATGTGCAAAGGCATTAAAAGACATGATGGATATTGTTCAAACCAACCTCAAAGACAATCAACCTAAACAAAATGTGTATTGTGACAAAAATAGTTCTAAATGCTCTTTTGTAATAGGAGACTTGGTGTTAATGTTGAGCCCTGTAAAAAGGTACAAAATGCAAAATTCTTGGGAAAGACCCTTTGAGGTGATAGAAGTGGTAAAGGAAGATACATATCCTGTTAAAAAGCCTCTCTGTAATACAGGGAGCCTAGGCACTTAACTCAGTTTTTGTGAACCGTGGAATTGTTCCTCAGATTTTCTAGGCACCTAAAAGTTAGGTGCTGTGAGGCTGGGTCACAACACCTAACTCCTTTTGTGCACCCACACCCAAGTGATTTACCCAAGATCCCACAGCAGATCAGTGGTAAAGCCAGAAATAAAGCTCAGAAGTTCTGACCGTCAAGACCCTGCTTGACCACTGTACAGTACTACATTTGTATTCCCCTTCACAGCTTAGTTCTGCTTTTCCCTTTGAATTAGGTTGTTGGCCTATCGGTGCTGCTCTCGGTAGTAAGATAACGCCTGGCCCTGTGCCAGTGTGCAGGGACAGGCAATGGCTCAAGGACTCTCTTCTTCCACATTCACCCTATGCAGGGGAGAGGATAAAGTAAGATCTCAGGAGAAGAAACAGAGCTGACCAGGTGCAGAGGATGCTGCCCCATCTTCACAGATGACCGAGCACAGCAGTTTCTGCACTCCTTATCTGCTTCAGCCACATCCCGTCAGGATGACACAACATTCTATTGCCTCCAATGCGGCACTGGACCTTAAAAGCCCTAAACATTCTGTGGAGGTTCCACAGGCATCTGTTCCTGGTTTCTGTCTCTTTTCTCCCTACACCTTGTTTCTGGGTAATCTCATCCACAAACACAAATTCAACTACCATCTCTACAGTGATGACTCTCAAATTTACCTCTCCCCTCTGGACTTGTCACCTTCTGTTCAAACTAAAATCTCAGACTGTCTCTCTGACATCTCCTCCTGAGTGTCTAGCCACCAGCTTAAGTTCAACACTGCCAATACAGAGTTACTAATCTTTTCTCCCTAGGTCTGCCACCTTCCTCTTTTCAAAATCACTGTGGATAAGGCCACCATCCTCCCTGTCACTCAGGTCTGTTACTTTAGCATGGGACTTCTCTTTTGATCCTAACATGCAGGCTGTGTCTAAACCTTGCCAATTCCTTTTGCATAATATTTTTAAGTCATGGCCTTACCTATCCATCACATAGCTGAAGCTCTCATTATCTTGTGTTTCAATTATTGCGACATCTTCCTCTCCAGCCTTGACAAATGCCATCTTGCCTCACTTATCTCTACTCAGTATGCTGTTGCAAAGAGCATTTTCCTAGCCCATTGCTTTTACCATGTCACCCCTCTCTTTGAATTCCTCTGTTGGCTCTGTGATGCTTTCCTCAGGGAACCCCAAACTGTAAGCCACTGTGTTACTCCTGTGGCTCAGCGGGTGAGAGCTTTGCTGCTGCAAAACTGTGTGTCAGCTCCCTGACACTCCAGTCTGTCTGCCTTGCCAGAAAACTCCTCAAGACTCTGCCAGTCAAAACCTTGCCTTGCAGGTATCAATCAGTAAACCCAGTTCCCCAGAGACATCCTCCTGCAGTGTCCAGTCCCTCTCATTAGACACACAGAAATTAAGTTAGCTGCCTCCAAAGAGACATAGCTCACACCAACCTGTTAGTTTAACGGAGGAATCACACAGGGATTCAATGTAACAGCACTGAGATGGATTTGTATTAGAAAACGAATACGTTTATAAATAAAGAACATGGATCCAAGTATCAGAGGGGTAGCCGTGTTCGTCTGGATCTGTAAAAGCGGCAAAGAGTCCTGTGGCACCTTATAGACTAACAGACATATTGGAGCATGAGCTTTCATGGGTGAATACCCACTTCGTCGGATGCTCTAATACGTCTGTTAGTCTATAAGGTGCCACAGGACTCTCTGCCGCTTTTATGGAGGCAAGTGATATCAGGCAAGAATAAAAGAGAGAGAGAAGGGGAACATACAAAACAAAAATAGGAAGCTTCCTAGTGCCTAAAACTTAATTCTAGCAAGCTATAACTTTGCCTAAAACAGTTTATCATTTTCATAAAGTTAACAAGAGGGCAGAGGGTGCTGTTCCAGGCTATTGTCCTCTAGAAAGATGACAGATAACTAGAACGACTTTTTGTTCCCCTTATATTTCCCAAAGCCCATTGTCTCTGCCTCAGGAGCCAGGAAGAGGTCCTGGGGGTGCAGACTCTGGCCCCCTGATGTGCTTACTAAGCTATTTGCTGCTTTGTTTACCTTATATGTAAATATACTTTCATTGTCCTGTGCCTGTGCAGACAGAAAAATCCACATTCCTTTGTCTAGGGTAGGTTTGATCTATTCATTGCCTCCAAAACACATTTTAAGAACATATTTCCAGCACATATACATAACTTTTTATACCCAACTCATCCATCCATCACTCAGTGATATTTCTGATTGGCATGTCACCAGTTCACATATTGTGATGCTGGATGGAATATGGGTGACCATTTATAATATTGCTGATACCAATATTACAAAATTGCAATGAATCTGTTTAAGGTATCCATGGAAAAGTTATGATTTGCCAAGTATAATCTTGTTTGTATCATCTTTGTATTGTGCATTATAAATATGTGTGATATATCTGTATCTCAAACCTGTGCTGTGTTTCTGGGTGACACCCCCAGTCAGATTGGCATCAGCACTATTTAGCCAGTTCAGTGGCCCATTAATGGCAATCAGCTGTAGAATGAACGCATTGAGAGAAGACAGGGGCTTCACCTATGAGTCAGCAGGACATGTAGGGACATGCTGGTGGACAGGGGACTCCCATGTGCTGTAAGTTTGTGTTTGGGACAAAGGAAGTACAAGCCACATGGCAAAGGATCATGCAAGAGATATAATGTTCTACAAGAGTGACATCTTCTCCATTTTGTCTTCAATCCTGCTTCTTACCTCTGGAGCAACTTCTCTATGAACTGAAGCTTTGAACAAAGGACTGAATGACCCATCCAAGCTTTGGATGTGCTCCAGAGGGTCTTTCAAGTCAGCAGTCTCACCAATGCTGCTAAGAACCTGACGTATGGACTCTGAAGTCTTACGTATGTAACTGACTGCTTTGACAATTTAACAACTTTCTTCTTGTTCTTTACTTCTATGATAAACCTTTAGTTTTAGACACAAAAGGATTGGCTGTCAGCGTGGTATTTTGGGTAAGATCCAAACTAATATTGATCAGGCAATGTGGCTGGCCCTTTGGGGATCAGAAGAACATTTTGTATAGTGAGCAGGATTTTAAAATAACTTCTCACTTTACTGGACCTATGTGCTGATTGGGAGCCAGAGAACTGGAATTCTATAAAGGGGGCTGTGTGTTTTCTTTTTTCAGCTTCTTGATAATCAGTGTGGGGGATCAGAAGCTCAATTTGTGACTGGTTGGTGAATCTAACTTCAGTGTTAACCACCAGTTTTGGGAGAATCTGCTTTCCTTTTCGCAGCCTTCCTTGACCTTGGCATTTTCAGTGTGGGCTGCTCTAGGCACCCCGGGTCACACATACAATATCTTACAAGATAACTTTGAGTTAAGTATTATGACAACCCCCTTTGTTGGGGGTAGTTTGTGTGTCAGGCCTGATATGAGTTACAGTACAGCGGGCCCTTTTTCATTACACATTGAGGGTCTCTTAGGCTTCCCCTTCTCTATCATATCAAATATAAGCTACTTGTCTTCACTTTTAAGGCCCTTCATGGCCTATCCCCACCTTATCCCTTATTCACTGTCAAGATGTTGACTCCCACCTCTGATCCACCAGCCTTCAAACAAGATTTTCATAGAATAACAGAGTTGGAAGGGACCTCTGGAGGCCATATAGTCCAACCCCCTGCCCAGAGCAGGACCAATCCCAACTAAATTATCCCAGCCAGGGCTTTGTCAAGCCTGACCTTAAAAACTTCTAAGGAAGGGGACTCCACCACCTCCCTAGATAACGCATTCCAGTGTTTCACCACCCTCCTAGTGAAAAAGTTTTTCCTAATAACCAACCTAAACCTCCCCCACTGCAACTTGAGACCATTACTCCTTGTCCTGTCATCTGCTATCACTGAGAATAGTCTAGATCCATCCTCTTTGGATCCACCTTTCAGGTAGTTAAAAGCAGCTATCAAATCCCCCCTCATTCTTCTCTTCCGTAGACTAAACAATCCCACTTCCCTCAGCCTCTCCTCATAAGTCATGTGTTCCAGTCTCCTAATAATTTTTCTTGCCCTTCGATGGACTCTTTCCAATTTCTCCACATCCTTCTTGTAGTGTGGGGCCCAAAACTGGACACAGTACTCCAGATGAGGCCTCACCAATGTCGAATAGAAGGGAACGATCACGTCCCTCGATCTGCTGGCAATGCCCCTACTTATACACCCCAAAATGCCATTGGCCTTCTTGGCAACAAGGGCGCACTGTTGACTCATATATCCAGCTTCTCGTCCACTGTCACCCCGAGGTCCTTCTCTGCAGAACTGCTGACTAGCCATTCGGTCCCTAGTCTGTAGCGGTGCATTGGGTTCTTCCGTCCTAAGTGCAGGACTCTGCACTTGTCCTTGTTAAACCTCATCAGATTTCTTTTGGCCCAATCCTCCAATTTGTCTAGGTCCCTCTGTATCCTATCCCTACCCTCCAATGTATCTACCACTTCTCCCAGTTTAGTGTCATCCTCAAACTTGCTGAGGGTGCAATCCACACCATCCTCCAGATCATTAATGAAGATACTGAACAAAACCGGCCCCAGGACCGACCCTTGGGCACTACGCTAGATACCGGCTGCCAACTAGACATGGAGCCATTGATCACTACCCGTTGAGCCCGACAATCTAGCCAACTTCTACCCACCTTGTAGTGCATCCATCCAGCCCATACTTCTTTAACTTGCTGTCAAGAATACTGTGGGAGACCGTGTCAAAAGCTTTGCTAAAGTCGAGGAATAACATGTCCACTGCTTTCCCTTCATCCACAGAACCAGTTATCTCATCATAGAAGGCAATTAGATTAGTCAGGCATGACTTGCCCTTGGTGAATCCATGCTGACTGTTCCTGATCACTTTCCTCTCCTCTAAGTGCTTCAGAATTGATTCCTTGAGGACATGCTCCATGATTTTTCTGGGGACTGAGGTGAGGCTGACTGTCCTGTAGTTCCCAGGATCATCCTTCTTCCCTTTTTTAAAGATGGGCACTACATTAGCCTTTTCCAATCTTCCGGGACTTCCCCCGATCGCCATGAGTTTTCAAAGATAATGGCCAATGGCTCTGCAATCACATCCGCCAATTCCTTTAGCACTCTTGGATGCAACACATCTGGCCCCATGGACTTGTGCACGTCCAGTTTTTCTAAATAGTCCCAAACCACTTCTTCCTTCACAGAGCGCTGGCCACCTCCTCCCCATGCTGTGCTGTCCATGCAGTAGTCTGGGAGCTGACCTTGTTCGTGAAGACAGAGGCAAAAAAAAGCATTGAGTATGTTAGCTTTCTCCACATCCTCTGTCACTAGGTTGCCTCCCTCATTTAGTAAGGGGCCCACACTTTCCTTGGCTTTCTTCTTATTGCCAACATACCTGAAGAAACCCTTCTTGTTACTCTTGACATTCCTCGCTAGCTGCAACTCCAGGTGTGATTTAGCCTTCCTGATTCCATTCCTACATGCCTGAGCAATATTTATAAACTCATCCCTGGTCATTTGTCCAATCTTCCACTTCTTGTAAGCCTCTTTTTTGTGTTTAAGATCAGCAAGGATTTCACTGTTAAGCCAAGCTGGTCGCCTGCCATATTTACTATTCTTTCTACACATCGGGATGGTTTGTCCCTGTAACCTCAATAAGGATTCTTTAAAATTCAGCCAGCTCTCCTGGACTCCTTTCCCCCTCATGTTATTCTCCCAGGGGATCTTGCCCATCAGTTCCCTGAGGGAGTCAAAGTCTGCTTTTCTGAAGTCCAGGGTCCATATTCTGCTGCTTTCCTTTCTTCCTTGTGTCAGGATCCTGAACTCGACCATCTCATGGTCACTGCCTCCCAGGTTCCCATCCACTTTTGCTTCCCCTACGAATTCTTCCCGGTTTGTGAGCAGCAGGTCAAGAAGAGCTCCATCCCTAGTCGGTTCCTCCAGCACTTGCACCAGGAAATTGTCCCCTACACTTTCCAAAAACTTCCTGGATTGTCTGTGCACCACTGTATTGCTCTCCCAGCAGATATCAGGGTGATTGAAGTCGCCCATGAGAACCAGGGCATGCGATCTAGTAGCTTCTGCGACTTGCCGGAAGAAAGCCTCGTCCACCTCATCCCCCTGGTCCGGTGGTCTATAGCAGACTCCCACCACGACATCACCCTTGTTGCTCAAGCTTCTAAACTTAATCCAGAGACTCTCAGGTTTTTCTGCAGTTTCATACTTGAGCTCTGAGCAGTCATACTCCTCCCTTACATACAGTGCAACTCCCCCACCTTTTCTGCCCTGCCTGTCCTTCCTGAACAGTTTATACCCATCCATGACAGTACTCCAGTCATGCGAGTTATCCCACCAAGTCTCCGTTATTCCAATCACATCATAATTCCCTGACTTTGCCAGGACCTCCAGTTCTCCCTGCTTGCTTCCCAGGCTTTGTGCATTTGTATATAGGCACTTGAGATAACCCGCTGATCGCCCCTTGTTCTCAGTATGAGGCAGGAGCCCTCCCCTCTCACACATTCCTGCTCGTGCTTCCTCCAGGTATCCCGCTTCCCCACTTATCTCAGGGCTTTGGTCTCCTTCTCCCGGTGAACCTAGTTTAAAGTCCTCCTCACTAGGTTAGCCAGCCTGCTTGCGAAGATGCTCTTCCCTCTCTTCGTTAAGTGGAGCACGTCTCTGCCCAGCACTCCTCCTTCTTGGAACACCATCCCATGGTCGAAGAATCCAAAGCCTTCTCTCCGACACCACCTGCGCAGCCATTCATTGACTTCCACGATTCGACGATCCCTACCCCGGCCTTTTCCTTCCACGGGGAGGAAGGACGAGAACACCACTTGCGCCTCATACTCCTTTAGCCTCCTTTTGAAACAGGCACCTTCATGCATTCTCCTATTCTGCCCCTCACATTTGGGCTAGTCATTTTTGAACTCTGCTAATTCTTGGCTATCTTGTGGAAAAGCTGCTACATTCTTATCATGCATCCTTTGAGTACCCTTTGGAGGAAACTAAAGCAGCAACTAGCAGACTGAATCTTGGACAATCCAAATCCCGGTTGTGGTGGTACTAGAGCAGTACTCACTGGTTCTGTGCTCTCCATTCTTCAACTCAGTGTCAAGGGGTTATCGTCTGCAAAGCACTCGGTAATGAAGAATCTCACAGACTGTCATGGGGTGGACATTATCTTTCTCCAAGAAATGCGTGTACCGGCCTTCCTTGCCAGCAGACTAACAACAAGAGATTATGACATTGTTAGCTACAATCTTCATAGAAAATATGGCAGAGCCATTTATGTGAACTCTGATGTTGATGATGTGTAGGACCTACCATTACTTTGCCTCTCTGTGACACTGTAAGAGTCAGTCAGTTTAAAGTTGTGAATCTTTACAAACCTCCTGATAAAGCCTGGAACACTCTACCACACTCTGATGCTACCAGCCCTTCAAAATCTATCCATCTATGATGGGGAATTCAACAGTCACCACACCTCCTCAGGCTAGAAAGAATCTGACAAAAAGGACTGGCTTTCATAAACTGGGTTTCTATATATTAATTATATCTCTTGCATCACCCTGAGAAGCCAGCCACCTTTTTCTCTGCATGATGAAAGCAGGCTACTCTCCTGATCTCCGTTGGGTCACTTCAGAATGGGGACAACCATTACCAGCTTCCTGCGGAGTTCTTGGAAACTTACTGCACAGCCAGCAACTCCCTATTCTTACTTGGTTAAAAGAGACAATTCCTATGATAACTGCTATCACCAGACTGCAGAGAAATTGTAGAACAACAGACTGGAAAAATACAGAGTTGACTGATGAGCATATACCACATATACCAGTGTGAATACCACATAATACTTCTGTAGAAAACACTTATACTGTAGAATATGCTTCTGCAGAAAATGCCAAAAAACATTGCGTGGCTACACTAGCCTTGAGGACCTGCTCCATGATTTTTCCAGGGACTGAGGTGAGGCTGACTGGCCTGTAGTTCCCCGGATCCTCCTCCTTCCCTTTTTTAAAGATGGGCACTACATTAGTCTTTTTCCAGTCATCCGGGACATGAGTTTTCAAAGATAATGGCCAATGGCTCTGCAATCACATCTGCCAACACCTTTAGCACCCTCTGATTCAGTGCATCCGGCCCCGTGGACTTGTTCTTGTCCAGCTTCTCTAAATAGTCTTGAACCACTTCTTTCTCCACAGGTTGCATCTGTAAAGCCAAAATGCAACACTTAACAGAGGCAGCATTGTTCACACTAGACAGAGCAATGATTCGGCCATACTTAAAGACAAGTACAGTGTACACAATAGCAGAAAGTGCCTGTCCCAAAGCAAGACAAAAGTCTATTTCTTAACAAAAAAAAGTCTGGAGTTTCCTTCCTCACAGACTGCTTGTCGCCTTGCTCCCAGCTGGAAATACTGCTTAAAGCAGGGACAGAATTATAAAAAGAAGGACCAGACACTCCAAGACAGCTCTCTATGCCCATCTCTTTGCCCCTTTCTGCCCCTGAAAACACAAGGAAGCAGCTGTTGGACTCTGTGGGAGGGGTTCTGACCTGAGAGTTTGGAGTATGTGGTGAGAAACTTTGCTTTGACTATATTATAGTTTGTTAAATTACAGTTGTTAAGTTGCTAAGCCAGCACTTTGGTCACTGCTGTTCTAATTCATTACTCCAAAGCAGACCTCATTAAGAAGAGCTATGCCTACCTGGTGGGCTGAGAAGAACTAAGAGGCTAATTAGGCCAGTAGGCAGATGATACAAAAGGCACAGGAAGGACCTGGGAGATAGAAAGGGAGATTGCTCTTCTCTGCTTGCCTCAGGAGCTGAGAGCTCCCTAGGAGTCTAGGTGTGAGTCTATATAGCAAATAGGGTGGTGGAAACCACTGTGGTCAATAAACTGCATGGAGTGTTTTACCAGCAAAAAGGTCTCTGAGCTGTTTGTGGACTTGAGCACAGAGAAGAGAGAGTGGGCCCTACCACACACCAGTACGCATTTTATCTTTATTTTTCTTGTAACTATTTCTGACTCTCATGCCTCGTTACTCATTCTCACTTAAAATCTCTCTCTTTACAGTTAATAAACTTGTTTTATCTAATCAACTGTGTTCAAGCTGAAGTGCCTGGGTAATTCTATTTGGGGTAACAAGCTGTATGCATATTATTACTCCTGGGGGAATTTTGCACCACTGCACATGTGCAGGATTTATGTCCCCTGCAGATTTATTTACTTCTCTGCAGAAAAATGACTTTCTGACAGGGAAACAAAAAGAAGCCACAAGCATGATTATGCGACCCTCCCCAGAAGTATATTTTGAGTGCCCAAGGCAGCTAGCAGAGAGGTAAATCACTGTGGGGCATGTGGTGGGACTGGGGAAGACCCAGCTGGTGCCTCCTACCCTGCAGCAGGCTCAGCTGTTAGTCTTACCTGGCCTGGGGAGGACGGGACTTCCTCTTCCCCTGCATGGCATCCAGGGCCATGTCAGACTCACCCCCAGATTTCTCCATCAGCTCTAGGAAGCTCTGCAAACTCCCCCTCCCCCACCATGCTTCCTGCACCCATCACTACTCAGCTGCAGAGGAAGGGATCACTGTACAGGGAGCTGCTCGCCCATCTGCCCAACCCCCAGGCATCTAGATGCCCTCATGACCAGACCCTTCCACTGAGTTTCACCCCCCTCCTGCACCCAAAATCCCCCACAACGAGCACCACTCCCACTGCACCTGCACTATCCTGATGAGTCACCCGCACCCAGATCCTCACCCTACCAATCAACAGCCAACCACACCTAAATCCCCACCCCACTGAGCCTCTCTCCTCCAGCATCTAGACCCCCACACTGAATACCCTGCACCCAGACCCCCCAACTCTAACCCCGCCCCCGCTCCCCAACCACCTTCACTGGACCCCCCTGCAGAGTCCCATTACCGTTGCACCCAGAACCCCACAAGTCCCTGTGCATCCAGATCCCCCCCACATCCCGATCCCTCACTGATCCGCCCATATCCAGATTGCCCCACACAGAACCCTCTCACCCCACACCTGGATTCCCCCCCCAACTAAGCCCCTCCATACTTGGATCCTCTCTGGTTGAGCCTGCCTGCCCATGCCTGGTGCACCTGGCATGGAGGGGCAGGACCCTGGGGTGTTTCTGGGGCAGGCCCGATCCTTGCGCTGTGTCAGGGTTGGGTGCAGTTTCACCGCTAAGTCCATGTCTTGGGTGGGAGCTGCACAGTGATCTCCCACCTCTGTGCAGCCAGTGGCCTGTGCTTCCCACTGCCATCCTGGAGTCTCCACATTGACAAATAAAATGTGCAGAATTTTGAAGAGTTTTAAAATATTATGCACAGAATTTTTTCTTTTTTGTGCAGAATGCCCTCAGGAGTAAGATTATTCCATTAAAAGAACAATGGACTCAGTCTATCTCTGCTGGGCAGTACAGGACATACATTTCTGGGGGGAAATCTGGGACTAGGAGTGTGTTGGGGTCTCCCTGTCATAATCTTTAAGACTAGTGGGAGCCAAGGTTGCAGACAGAGTTGGGAGTGAAGTACATGCTGGAGAGTGTTTGTGAGCAGTCCAGGTTAGAGGCTACAGCAGCAAGGCGTTGTTACAGGGCAGGGGCGACACAGCTACTCATTTGTCTGGATTGTACTCTGGAATGTCACACAGGAGTCCTGCAATACAAACTATTTTAAGGGTGTGAGTGTGTATCTATATAGAAAAGTATTCATTTTGAAAGGGTTATGGCTGCTTGATTTCACTATTTATATTGGATACACAAGAGCTCAGATCAACAGACCCTGAAGGTTGTAGGTGACCTACCTATATTAAATGAATTAGTGGTTTTGGTCTAATTCCTAGTCATGAAAAACACAAATCACAAAAATTACTTTTATAACTTACATAATTATTTTTGTAATCTCAGAAGAAAGACCCAGGCTGGTAGAGGTCTGTATGTGGGAAGTTTGCACTTTTACAGCCTACGCTATGCCCATTCAAAGGATAAGAATATAGAAATTCCATTTCTAAGGTACTGTTCTTCAGCATTATGGATTTCTTTAAGTTTTGATGAAAAGAAAAGGAGGACTTGTGGCACCTTATAGACTAAGGGTATGTCTACACTATGAAATTAGGTCGAATTTATAGAAGTCGTTTTTTTAGAAATCCGTTTTATATATTCGAGTGTGTGTGTCCCCACAGAAAATGCTCTAAGTGCATTAAGTGCATTAACTCGGCGGAGTGCTTCCACAGTACCGAGGCAAGCGTCGACTTCCGGAGTGTTGCACTGTGGGTGGCTATCCCACAGTTCCCGCAGTCTCCGCTGCCCATTGGAATTCTGGGTTGAGATCCCAATGCCTAATGGGGTTAAAACATTGTCGCGGGTGGTTCTGGGTACATATCGTCAGGCCCCCCTTCCCTCCCTCCCTCCGTGAAAGCAAGGGCAGACAATCGTTTTGCGCCTTTTTTCCTGAGTTACCTGTGCAGACGCCATACCACGGCAAGCATGGAGCCCACTCAGCTCACTGTCCCCATATGTCTCCTGGGTGCTGGCAGACGTGGTACTGCATTGCTACACAGCAGCAGCAACCCATTGCCTTGTGGCAACAGATGGTACAGTATGACTGGTAGCCATCCTCGTCATGTCCGAGGTGCTCCTGGCCACATCAGCCAGGAGCGCCTGGGCAGACATGGGTGCAGGGACTAAATTTGGAGTGAGTTGACCAGGTCATTCTCTTTAGTCCTGCAGTCAGTCCTATTGAACCATCTTATGGTGAGCAGGCAGGCAATACGGATTGCTAGCAGTCCTACTGTACCATCTTCTGCCGAGCAGCCATGAGATGTGGATGGCTTGCAGTCCTTCTGCACCGTCTGCTGCCAGCCAAAGATGTAAAAGATAGATGGAGTTGATCAAAACAAGAAATAGACCAGATTTGTTTTGTACTCATTTGCTTCCCCCCTCCCCGTCTAGGGGACTCATTCCTCTAGGTTACACTGCAGTCACTCACAGAGAAGGTGCAGCGAGGTAAATCTAGCCATGTATCAATCAGAGGCCAGACCAACCTGCTTGTTCCAATAAGAACAATTACTTAGGTGCACCATTTCTTATTGGAACCCTGCCTGAAATACTCATTGATGTAAAGCCACCCCCTTTGTTGATTTTAATTCCCTGTAAGCCAACCCTGTAAGCCATGTCGTCAGTCGCCCCTCCCTCCGTCAGAGCAACGGCAGACAATCATTCCGCGCCTTTTTTCTGTGCGGACGCCATACCAAGGCAAGCATGGAGGCCGCTCAGCTCACTTGGGCAATTAGGAGCACATTAAACACCAGACGCATTATCCAGCAGTATATGCAGCACCAGAACCTGGCAGAGCGATACCGGGCGAGGAGGCGACGTCAGCGCAGTCACGTGAGTGATCAGGACATGGACACAGATTTCTCTGAAAGCATGGGCCCTGCCAATACATGCATCATGGTGCTAATGGGGCAGGTTCATGCTGTGGAACGCTGATTCTGGGCTCGGGAAACAAGCACAGACTGGTGGGACCGCATAGTGTTGCGGGTCTGGGACGATTCCCAGTGGCTGCGAAACTTTTGCATGCGTAAGGGCAGTTTCATGGAACTTTGTGACTTGCTTTCCCCTGCCCTGAAGCGCATGAATACCAAGATGAGAACAGCCCTCACAGTTGAGAAGTGAGTGGCGATAGCCCTGTGGAAGCTTGCAACGCCAGACAGCTACCGGTCAGTTGGGAATCAATTTGGAGTGGGCAAATCTACTGTGGGGGCTGCTGTGATGCAAGTAGCCCACGCAATCAAAGATCTGCTGATATCAAGGGTAGTGTCCCTGGGAAATGTGCAGGTCATAGTGGATGGCTTTGCTGCAATGGGATTCCCTAACTGTGGTGGGGCCATAGACGGAACCCATATCCCTATCTTGGCACCGGAGCACCAAGCCGGCGAGTACATAAACCGCAAGGGGTACTTTTCAATAGTGCTGCAAGCACTGGTGGATCACAAGGGACATTTCACCAACATCAACGTGGGATGGCCGGGAAAGGTACATGACGCTCGCATCTTCGGGAACTCTGGTCTGTTTCAAAAGCTGCAGGAAGGGACTTTATTCTGAGACCAAAATAACTGTTCGGGATGTTGAAATGCCTATAGTTATCCTTGGGGATCCAGCCTACCCCTTAATGCCATGGCTCATGAAGCCATACACAGGCAGCCTGGACAGTAGTCAGGAGCTGTTCAACTGCAGGCTGAGCAAGTGAAGAATGGTGGTAGAATGTCCATTTGGACGTTTAAAGGCGCGCTGGCGCAGTTTACTGACTCGCTTAGACCTCAGTGAAACCAATATTCCCACTGTTATTACTGCTTGCTGTGCGCTCCACAATATCTGTGAGAGTAAGGGGCAGACGTTTATGGCGGGGTGGGAGGTTGAGGCAAATCGCCTGGCTGCTGATTACGCGCAGCCAGACACCAGGGTGGTTAGAAGAGCACAGGAGGGCGCGGTACGCATCAGAGAAGCTTTGAAAACCAATTTAATGACTGGCCAGGCTACAGTGTGAAAGTTCTGTTTGTTTCTCCTTGATGAAACCCCCCACCCCTTGGTTCACTCTACTTCCCTGTAAGCTAACCGCCCTCCCCTCCTCCCTTCGATCACCACTTGCAGAGGCAATAAAGTCATTGTTGCTTCACATTCATGCATTCTTTATTCATTCATCACACAAATAGGGGGATGACTACCAAGGTAGCCTAGGAGGGGTGGTGGAGGAGGGAAGGAAAATGCCACACAGCACTTTAAAAGTTTACAACTTTAAAATTTATTGAATGCCAGCCTTCTGTTTTTTGGGCAATCCTCTGTGGTGGAGTGGCTGGTTGGCTGGAGGCCCCCCCACCGTGTTCTTGGGTGTCTGGGGTGGAGGCTATGGAACTTGGGGAGGAGGGCAGTTGGTTACACAGGGGCTGTAGTGGCAGTCTGTGCTCCAGCTGCCTTTTGCTGCAGCTCAACCATACACTGGAGCATACTGGTTTGATCCTCCAGCAGCCTCAGCATTGAATCCTGCCTCCTCTCATCAAGCTGCCGCCACATTTGAGCTTCAGCCCTGTCTTCAGCCCGCCACTTACTCTCTTCAGCCCACCACCTCTCCTCCCGGTCATTCTGTGCTTTTCTGAACTCTGACATTATTTGCCTCCACGCATTCATCTGTGCTCTGTCAGTGTGGGAGGACAGCATGAGCTCAGAGAACATTTCAGCACGAGTGCGGTTTTTTTCTTTCTAATCTTCACTAGCCTCTGGGAAGGAGAAGATCTTGTGATCATTGAAACACATGCAGCTGGTGGAGAAAAAAAAAGGGACAGCGGTATTTAAAAAGACACATTTTATAAAACAGTGGCTACACTCTTTCAGGGTAAACCTTGCAGTTAATATTACATATGTAAGCAGTGTCAGGGTGAGCTCCACCCTGACATCTGGTGGTGAGGTGTGGCAAGTTGTGGAAAAGAACTTCAGGGGCCAATCTCATTTGCATAGGCACACCCACCCTGCCTAGAATGAGGCCATAGCTGCCCAAATGGTCACTTTGGCTGCTGTGGGATCCCCAGTGTCTCTGTTATTGGGGCAGGAAGAATAAATTGTTATTACCCTGATTATGGGAACTGTGCTTGGAACTGTACTTGGCCTTTTGTTATGATGGAGGGACTCACCATCAACTAAGTAGCACTCGCTAGGCAAGGGTCATGGGTTCCAAAACTCTGTGAATTGAGAGAGGCTGGGGACAAGTATTAATACTTGGTGGCATGGGCCCCTTGGTGAGGGCCTTACATGTTAGTTGCACTTCCTCCTCTCTCCACTGTGGAATATCAGAGCTAATTTTGATTTCATTAGAAGTCTAGTTACATGCTGCTGAGCTCACTTTGGGCTAATGGTGCACCAGCACTGAGGCTCCTCTACTACAAGCTGAATTTACCAAAGAGCTGAAATGACTAAGAGCTGAAATCACTGAGCGTTGTGTTAAGTAGTGGGGGAGCCTGAAGATATATTGTGGAGAAGTTTGCAGGATGGCTGGAGTGCCTTGTGGACAGGCTGGTGGAGCAGTTCCTGGGACGGCGGGAGCTGCTGGTGGGACACGGAGCGGAGCAGTTCGTGGGACGGCGGGAGCTGCTTGTGGGCCGCGGAGCGGAGCGGAGCTGAGCAAAGCAGTTCGTGGCGCGGCTGGTGGAGCAGAGCGAAGGCCTATGGAGCTGTGGGGCGGTCAGCTTCAGATCATGTAAGGTGCCTTTTACCCCTGCCCCCATCTCCACCCAGGTTGGGAAGTAAAACTCTGCAGATAAACTTTTGAACTCTGGGGCTGCCCTGACCAGGGACAGAGACTTTTGGGTCATTGGACTTTTGGGACTTTGGGTGATTTGGGGTTGCTGGACTCAAGAACAAAAGGGAAAGGGCATGCCCCAATTTGCTTGGGGTGGGTTTTTTTGCTCATGGGTTGTGTTATGAATCCTGTTGGTGGTGTTTCCCCAACATAATGCCACATTGTTTCTCTCTGTTATTAAAAGGCTTTTTGCTACACTCAGACTATGTGCTTGCGAGAGGGGAAGTATTGCCTCTTGGAGGCGCCCAGCAGGGGTGGTATATATTTGTCCCAGGTCACTGGGTGGGGGCTCGAGCCGGTTTGCATTGTGTTATTGGAATGGATCCCCTAGATATTGAACCCGGCCCTTGTTGCTGCCAACTCTGACGGGCAGAAGGGTTACACATACATAGCACATGTGCTTTCGTTACAAGGTCGCATTTTGCCTCCCCCCACCGCGTGGCTACCCCCTCAACCCTCCCTCCTCCCCGTGGCTAACAGTGGGGAACATTTCTGTTCAGCCACAGGCAAACAGCCCAGCAGGAACGGGCACCTCTGAGTGTCCCCTGAAGAAAAGCACCCTATTTCAACCAGGTGACCATGAATGATATCTCACTCTCCTGAGGATAACACAGAGAGATAAAGAACGGATGTTGTTTGAACGCCAGCAAACATACACTGCAATGCTTTGTTGTACAATGATTCCCGAGTACATGTTACTGGCCTGGAGTGGTAAAGTGTCCTACCATGGAGGACGCAATAAGGCTGCCCTCCCTAGAAACCTTTTGCAAAGGCTTTGGGAGTACATCCAGAAGAGCTGCAAATGCCAGGGCAAATTAATCCTTTCACATGCTTGCTTTTAAACCATGTATACTATTGGAATCTGGAATCCGATGAAGTGAGCTGTAGCTCACGAAAGCTTATGCTCAAATAAATTGGTTAGTCTCTAAGGTGCCACAAGTACTCCTTTTCTTTTTGCGGATACAGACTAACAAGGCTGCTACTCTGAAACCTTTAAGTTTTGAGTATTTCTAAATAATATTACATTGTTGGTTGTTAAGATGAAGTGGGTACATTATTATCTTTTTGCTAATTGGCCAAAGCTTGCATATTCATGGAGTGAGTATAGAGAATGTAGTAACTTGAACAATTTTGAGCATTGTCTAGACAAGAAATATGAGCATATTCTCTGTGAGTCACTTTTATGTATATCTGGGCCTTGATTCTCTTCTCATTTAAACCATTCTAATTGAGGAGTAACCCCATTGACTTCAGTGAAGTGGAGAATTAGGTCCCATGGCTAGTCTTAAATAGATTGCTGTACGAGCTGGAACTTTTGTTTTACCTTACTACTTTATTTTGACCTTGCTGTTAGGGCTTATGTCTGGATTTGTTGCAGTGTGAAAAGAGCTAGGCTGACCACTCTGTTAATCTCAGATACTGTATCGAAGTTCCATTGAATGGGGGTGGAGGGAAACAGGCCTCTTATTTATACACCTAAACTCAGGTACCTGCATTTGAAAATGTTGACTCCACTTCTGTCATAAACGTTCCTGTTATAAGAAAAGGAGTACTTGTGGCACCTTAGAGACTAACCAATTTATTTGAGCGTAAGCTTTCGTGAGCTACAGCTCACTTATGCTCAAATAAATTGGTTAGTCTCTAAGGTGCCACAAGTACTCCTTTTCTTTTTGTGAATACAGACTAACACGGCTGTTCCTGTTATAGTAATTCTTTGTGGCCTCTTCCTTCAGAGGATCTCAAAGCACTAAGAACCCTAGATTACTGAGAAGGAGGGAGCTAGGTGTATTTTCTGCCACCTGCCTACCCTTCTTAGCAAGGGTTAGGCACAATAGCAGCCCTTGCACTTGAAGGAGCAGAGGAACTACTCCCTCTTTGATTCTCTACAGGTGTCCAGTGATGAGGACAGGGAAGAAGGCAGAGTCATGGCCCTGCTTCTCTATGTAGGCCAGAAACAGGGTGGAGCAAGCTTCATCATCCAAAGGGTGTGTTCATTCCTCATGTCTTCCATGGAATTGGAGGGGGCATAGTGTCTCTTGGTCAGTGCATCTCCACAAACCTAAAAATGGGCCGCATTGTGAGCTACACACTTTGGCCCATTAAGGAATAAAATGTCTCCCCAGTAAAGTAAGAGGTCCTATCCCCATTATACAGATGGGGAAAACTGAACCCCAAAGTGATGAAGCTACTGACCAAAGGTTACATAGCAAATCTGTGTCTGAGCTAGAAATAGCCCCAAGATCATTCTGCCTCTAATGTTTTCTATGTATGCATCCATATGTAATGCAGTGTTATGACTGAGCAGGCATTGCATTTTTATGCTGGATGTTGACAGAGGTCAATGAAAACTAGTAAAAGTAAAATGGTCTTACTGCACCAAGACACTAAGGGATTGTAAACGTGTTTTACATTAACAGGGGTATCAGTGTAGTAATGGAAAGTTAGAATTAAAAGGCCCTGACTGCCTCTTGTTACCTTATGTTCCCAGGAGCCTAAAATCTTTCAAGGGCAATCTGAGGTGAATTTAATTTAGCTGTCTTGTGTGAGGTAAAGGAACAACTGGGCCAAATACTGGCATCTCCATTTTTCATGGATTATCTTGTGAGGTAGGATCCTGCCACAGTTCAGCAAATGAGTTGGTCTTAGGGGACTTAGTTGCTGGATGATGACTCCAGAGTGGAGGCTGTGTGAACTAATGCCTTGGAGGAAGCTAGAACTGAGTAGCTACTTAGGAAGATTAATGTCTGGATTCATTAAAAGCTGCTTATGTGAGAGGTGATCTTTTATGCACAACTCACAGCCAATTAATAAAAATGGGTCAATTAGCCTGTCAAATGCAACAACATGTATCCAGTGTTCAGGCTCTTATGTGTTTATGAATGAAATATTAAAGTATATGAAGGGGAAACACCTAATTGCATCATACAAAGCAGATGCAGAAATTTAACTGAGGAAATTGTGGAACATTTCATTCAACTTCCATCAGAAAGTCACCCATTTATCCACTCACTTACTAGAGGACAACACATGGGTTTCTGTCATGGGCATGCTATAAGTGTACCGTGTCACTACAGAGTGCCTTTCATCCCCAAACAGCCTTTACAAATGATACATACAGAGGAATCACTTCACCTATCAGTGAAATGCAGCCACCTTTGAGGTGGAAGGGTGGCAGCCAAACTGTGCAACACAGCAATGAGGAGAGAGGAAAATTTAGGACATTAGAGCAAAGTCTTTTCATATAAATAAAAGTGCCTTTACCTTTAGTATACCTGCAGAGCAGAAAGAAATTCTTAATTTTTTAATAGTTTTTAAGATCAAATCCCAAAGATTCCAACACAGAAACTGAATTCTAGTAAAAGTTCATCTGACTCAGAAGCATGAAAAGCCAAGCTGACCTTGCCAGAATTTTGTTTTCAGGGAATCTAGATTAAATATGATGTTCAGATTCTTGATGGTATATCTGTGCCACGCACAGAAAAAAAAACAAAAAAACCCTTGGCAGCAAGTCACGGAGCCTAGGTCAACTGACTTGGGCTCACAGGCCTAGTGCCCTGGGGGTAAAATTAGCACTGCAGACATTTCTGCTTGGGTTGGAGACTGGGCTTAGAGACACCCCCCCACATACACACTTCTTCTCAGAGCCCGGGCTTCAGCCCAGGGTTGCTGGAACAATTTGTGTAGTGGGGGTGCTCAGAGCCATTGAACCAAACTGTAAACCCTGTATATAATGGAAACCACTTCAAGCCCTGGGATGCTGCCACACCCCCAGCACTCCTAGTTCCAGCACCTATGCTTCAGCCTGAGGAGGCATGTCTGCACTGTTAATTTTAGTCTGCTAGAGCAAGCCCCACGAGCCCAAGTTAGTTGACCCCAGCTGTGAGACTCACTGCCATGTTGGTTTGTGTGTTTTTGAGTTTGCAGTGTAGATGTATGTTAAGTCAACCCCTTGAGTATCCTCTTATGTGTAGGGTGACCAGATGTCCCGATTTGATAGGGACAGTCCTGATTTTTGGGTCTTTTTCTTACATAGGATCCTATTACCCCCCACCCCCGTACCGATTTTTCACATTTCCTGTCTGGTCACCCTACTTATGTGGCATATAGGAAAGAATGGATTGTATACAAGAGCATAAGAAACACTTCAGGTGACTGATTGCCAGAACCATTAAATGTGTTTCCTTCCCAGGGTGGCTCTAATCTGCACTATCATCAAATATATGCAATTGCAAAGATGAAAGCAAGAAACTGTACCTGTAGGAAATATAGACGCAAATAGATTATGCATTCCTGAAGTCAGCAATATAATATGTAGGGGGCAGAGGTTTATCTATAGAGAATAGGAGCTGCACGCAGGCGAGAAATGTCATGAAATGAAACGTGAAATGTTAACACTTATAAATAACAATCTAGAGAATTGTCCCAACTGCCACACCTGTGCAATAGATTTCATTTTACTACTTTATGTAAGATTGCAGGATTGTAACTCTGTGTGTCACTCTGAAGCCCAGAATGGTGGTTGAGTTAATGTGAAGCAGTGGAAACAGCTGCAAGTTGAGGGTTTTTGTTTAGAATATCACAAAGGTCAGGCATCACATGGCTTTTCCGTCTGTTGCCATCCAATGTTTAAGTTTTCAGCTATTTTGACTTTATGAATTACTGTAGCTGTACATAACATGGGTGTAAGGCCATGCGAAGAGTCCTAGACCATTGTGATATCAGATGCAACTCAAACAATCACCACCTTTACTCTATAGTTAGTTTGCATGCAACAACTTCATCTCTACAGTCTCCATACAATCAATGGTGGATTACTTGGCCTGCATTATGGGCTCTCAGCTACACGAAAGCTCATGCTCAAATAAATTGGTTAGTCTCTAAGGTGCCACAAGTACTCCTTTTCTTTTTGCGAATACAGACTAACACGGCTGTTCCTCTGAAACCTATCTTAATTTATGTAGTACCTTCTCATCCCAAAGATCCAAAGGTGCTTTACAGAGTGTACAAAGGAATCCTGTCATTCACCGCTAACGGACAGCTCCCTGAGGGGTTTCAGCTATTTTACAGTGATCTACTGCTACTACATAGCAA
Source organism: Caretta caretta (assembly GCF_965140235.1). Lineage (NCBI taxonomy): Eukaryota > Metazoa > Chordata > Testudines > Cheloniidae > Caretta > Caretta caretta. The sequence goes on from NC_134206.1 coordinate 207,428,238, forward strand.
TCTACAGGAGGTGGCACCAAACAATCCTGTATCTAACTGAACCTACAGGAAAATTTTTAGGTGGGAAAGATGTAATTACATAACTTTGAAGCTGGTCAGGCCAGAATATTTTCTGAACACATGTAGTCAATAAATTGCCAAGAGATCTTTGATATCTCTAAGTGGTGAGTGAGGACTTTGGTTTTATATCTCATCTGCAAGATGACAGCAGAGACAGAACAGTACACAACAGCTCTGTGTGGGGATATTGTATTCAGTGCAACTCTGAGTGGAAAGCATTTCACTGCAGTATCACCTAGTTCCCTCTCTGTATCTAGCATGTCCTCTGGAATGGTGGTTGAAGCATGAAGGGACATATAAATCTTTAGCGCATCTGGCACGTAAATACCTTGCGATGCTGGCTACAACAGTGCCATGCGAATGCCTGTTCTCACTTTCAGGTGACACTGTAAACAAGAAGCAAGCAGCATTATTTCCTGCAAATTGTAACCAAACTTGTTTGTCTGAGTGATTGGCTGAAGTACAACTGAGTGGACTTGTAGGCTCTAAAGTTTTGCATTGTTTTATTTTTGAATTTGTTTATTAGTAACAAAGTGGAAACTACATTGATAGCTCCATTTCACTTTGGAGTGTGTGCATTATTACTTTTCTCTCCTTTCGTAATTTATTTAAAAAATTGTTTCTTAGCTACATATTCATCTGGAATAACAGCAGTACATAATGCGTGGAAAGTACAGGTTAGATGGTGAGGTCCAACCCTCAAGGATTGGCTCTTATGAACCCAACAAAACACTGGGTCTGCTGGATCCAGTCCTTAGGAACAAGTTAGAGTGCCTCTTACGTTATGCGAATTCTTGAGGGCCCTCAAATGGAACAGTTCTCCTCCCATATCCCTACACCAGGGGGTAAAATGTGTGTATGTGGCTTACTGCAGTTTTTTTACCACCCAAGCATCTCCTCTCACTGGGGTAATCCTTAGATAGCTGATCAAGTGGGTTTTCTACTGCTCTGTGACAAGATCGATGCATAGCAGTGGCTGTGATCTGGTCATAAATACCAGCATAGTCCAAAGAGAATTCAATTCCTAGAGTGAGGAGAAACAGTTGGGAGGAAACACTATAGGAAGTTAGCTACCTTTTCCCACAGGGTTATCTAACAAAATTGAAAGCTGTAATACAACTAGCATATCCCTCGCTGGATTTCTCTGATGGAGCTGTTTATTACAGCACATTTAGTGATCCAGAAGAGACAACAGTAATATATTTATAGGTCAATAGTAACGTAATTGAAGATCCTCTGGACTTATAAAGATGCAGGAGAATTAAATGCTCTTAAAGAGGGATGCATTGAAATACTGAGATCGCATTCCATCCCCCTTTCTCTTCTCCTTTCCTTCCTTCTATCCATCTTTCTAACTGTGTCTGGCTCTTTATTCAAATGTATACAAATTATGCTTCTGCTGCTGCTTCCCCCCCATCCCCTGCCACCCAAAACAATTTGTATACACTTGTACAAATTTAGAATCTATTGTTTTTTGATGCGTCTGTTGGTCGGTATGGATTTCATAAAAGGTATTAACTGCATCAAGACAAAGGATGTGGGATCTGAAGTTCTATGAACTTCACAAACTATATTTTTTGGTTCATAGGATTCACAGAGCTAGTTTGAGTTCATGGAACTTTTTACCCTATAATTTAAACAGAAGGGTCTTTTGAAGGACTGTTGAATTTTACTTTTTTGTTTTGTTTTGTTAAAAGGAAGCCTGTGGTCTGTGCTAGGGGTTGAAGAACCCCTCCCCTCAAAAATATGTAGGCTGAAACAAATGGATTCTCTATGATGAATATAAACTGTATTTATTTTTTCATTTGAGTTTTTCCCCACCTCCGTATGCTCCTCTTTCTGCAGTCTCTTGTAAGAGGAATGTGAACTCAATATTGAAGCTTCAAACCTACAATAATGAGTGTGTTTGAAAGTAGTCCAAAATGAGTTACCCAACCCTAGTAGAGACCTTCACTAGCACAGATTCATAAAGCTGAAAGGTAAATTAAACTAATTTAACTAATAAGTCCTGAGATGCACTTTCCTCTAGTCTGAGCTCACTCCTTCTGAGAGTCTGAGAGTTGCTGGAGTTCAGGACAGGCAGAATTCCTCCTGCCATCTCTCTCAGTCAAATCCTTCTTACATGTGTTAATAGCTGGCCCCCTCTACTCAAAGCAGCAACCTTTCTTAAGTACAATCTTTGCCTCCTTTGGCATGTGCTTAGCTAGAAAGGTCTAGGCCCCTTCCCCAGTCACGATAGTCCCAAAACCTGTGCAGAAAACTCGTGGCTCACCCTCATGGAGCAATTAGTTGAGAGTAATTCAAAGCTGATAGTCCCAGATTGCTGTCTTGATTAGAGCATGTAAAATTTTTTGGATGCATAATTTGTCAACAAATGTGATATTGTGTCAGCTGAAACTATTCATGAATTTGTGCTGAGGTTGCCAAACCGTTTCAACTAAATCAAAAATGTTGAAACAAAACATTTAATTTTGATACAAAACATTTTGTTCAGATTTTCAGGCATTTTGACAAAAAGCAATGGAAAGCATTCACGAAATGGCTGAAGGAGGACGTGGGCATTACTGAAATATGTTGGATTTAGTTTGAACTGAATTTTTTTCAGCTTTTCAGTTCAGTGGAATTCTGAAAAATGTTGTTTTCAGTTTGACCCAAAACGAAACTTTTTTTGGAATTACTAGTGAACGGAAAGATCCATTATTTGCCTGGCTCTAGTCATGATGGTTTCTCTAGAATAGTCATTCAACAAGTGTCAAGCCTGTTTCCTGAGCTGGCCAGCTACCAGGAATACATTGCAATAGGTCACCCTTAGGTAAGTTTAGACCCATGTTCAGCACATAATACAAAATGGAGTGCACAGTCAATACAAACATTTCCCACTCAGTTTCCTTGCTAACAGAGCTGGTCCTTTAGCTCAAGTGATAGAGGGCCATGCTTTTACAATAAATACTTCTATTTTTCCTTTGAAAAGAAGCAGGGTGATGTACTTGTATTACATAAGGATGATGACATATTTTCCAGTTAAATTAATTAGTGAATAAGGAGGATATTAAAAAAATCTTGTAGGGATAATCATTTTTAAATTGGCAGGCCTCAACAGCTTTACACCTGGGAGTCCCGAAAGAGTTGGCTGAGGAGATCTCTGGCCCACTGATGTTAAAATAGGTCTTGGAACAATGGGGAAATTCCAGAAGACTGGAAGAGTGCTAATGTGCCTGTCTTCAAAAAGAGGAAGTAGGATGACCTGAGTAACTATAAACCGATTAGCCTGACATCCCAGGCAAAAAACTTGAAAAGTTGTTTCAGGATTCAATTGATAAACTAAAGGATGAGAATACAATTAATGCCAATTAACATGGTTTTACAGAAAATGTGTCTTGTCAAACCTGATTTCAATATTTGATGAGATTACAAGTTTGGATGATGCAGGCAATAGCATCGATCTAATGTACTTAGGCTTTTTGAAGGCATTTGACTTAGTACCACATGACATTCTGAATAAAATATCAGCACTATACAACCTCAGTAAAGCATACATTAAAATGGATTAAGAACTGGCTAACTGCCATATCTGAAACTGTGAATGAAAGTGGGGAATCACTACCCAGTGCAGGTGTTTCTAGTGGAGCTTTGAAGGGATTGGTACTAGGCCTGACATTATTTATGTCCAGATCATTTTCATCAATGATCTGGAAGTAAACATAAAATCATTGCTGATAAAACCTGCAGACGGCACACACACTGGCAAATAGTAAATGATGATGATGACAGGGCAGTTAAATAAGGCCTCAATCTTGCTACTGCATTGGCCTGGGCAGAGAGCCCAGCACTGAACCACATTGACTTCAATTCCATACAGATGCAAGGGTCCATCTGTGTGGATGTAGTTGAAGGATTGGGGTTTAAGTCATTTGCTGGTAGGAAAAATGGGTTTCTCTGATTTAGTTTATAACTGGTTACTGAATGATGAGTGATATGATTCAGTGAAAACTGTAAGTTTAAGAACCAAAAGCCATCTTCTTATAATCAATGACATTGAAAAGAGGAGGAAACCTTATTTTACACATCTGAACATCTTATATTTAATGTTAGCAAAAAAACCACATATAGAAGGACACTTTCGGAGGAACAGCATCAAGATATTTCTTAAGGCATGCACTCAAAAGGTGTACACTATTAAAGACAAGCTAGAAAAAACCTCAACAGGCAAGCAAAACAAAACAAAATTTGGGCAGTGCATTAAGCATCAGTCAGCTGCAACCAGTAGAACAGACAAGCTGTTACAATCGGCTTCCTTGCCAGTCAGTCATATCTTCTCTGATTCTCCCTTTCCTTCGACTGGCTCCCTATTCACTACTACCCCAGTCTTGCTTCCTTACTCTGCCTTTATCCATGCCTATGTATCTGATTTAGGATCAAACTTTCAAAATTACTGAAGTGACTTATGAGGCTACTTGTGTAAGTCTCTTAAAAATGGGACTTGGGTGCCCAAATAACATAGGTGTTCTGGAAAATTCTCCCCTTCAGCCTTGTCTACATGCGAAAGCTTTTGTATAGCCAAAGGTGTGAATGTAAACCAGTATACTTATACCAGTATAACCCCACATGTAGACGCTCTTATTGTGGTATAATAATGTATTTTAAAGGTTTATCTTATGTTGCTTAGGAAGGGTTTAAGCTAAATGGGAAAAAGTCACTCTTATACTGGAATAAGAATTGTTTTGCCAAGCCACTACTCTCTCCTCTAAAATTACTCCCTAAGATCTACTTCTATTGTGATATCCACAAGAAGTGAATCAACACAAACTTCTCAGATTTATATTTATTTTGAACAAACCTTGTCCAATGTATTGATATAACACCTATCTTTTCTCCACCATCTCCTTTCCCCTACTTTCCTCCCCACTCTTTGTCAGATGTTTTATGAAGCCATATTGTAAGCACTGTGACAAAGTTCCTCCTCTGCCTTGGTGGGTCTTGCGCTTATTGGCGGATTTGCTCGCCTCAGAGGTTCATGGCAGCCCTCGTATGGCCACTTCTGTGGCTCAAATCTGCCGTTCACTCAGTTAGCCTCATCACTGACCGGCATGGGGAAAAGGAAGAAGAACAATCCCCGCAGTATCTGCTGATCCATCTAGTGGATCGGGGAACAGGCCAGAGACCTTCCCCTCTGGTGGAACCCACATTCCAGTTCAACTCTGGTACCAGCTGAACACCCTGGTCCTGGCCCCAGGTTTCCTGGCCAACCTCCAGACATCGATTCTGGAGTTCCTCTGGTCAGGACTGCACTGGGTCTCTGCAGGGGTTTTCCATCAACCCCGGTGGAGGAAGGGCACGGCCTGAAGTGTCTACACACTCAGGTCCATGTCTTCCACCTCCAGGCCCTGCAGAGTCTCCTTTATGGTGCAGGTAGTCCGGTGTGGAGCATACTGGTGCACGCCCTCCTGCACCGCTTCCGAGGGCTCCGATATGACCGGCAGCTCCATTATTTCCATCCAAGAGGTCTTCTGCGAGACCTCTCCAGGCTCCCGGTCTTCTACCATGACCTCCTCCGGACCTGGAAACTGCTCTCAGCGACCAGGTCTGTGGTGACCACAGTGGGGGACAGATCTCCTCTCGGAGCCCCTGCTACACAACCCCCAGCTATGCGTGCCGGTGGCAGAGCCCCCCCGGTGTGCCAGAAGTTCGTCCTGGCAGAAGTCACAAGAGTTGGAGAGCTCCTGGACTACGACCGGGGAGACTGGCTGGATCCCCTGATGCTCAGCGCATGGGCCTCTCCAGGCCTTGTACTCCCCAGTGCGTACTTCAGGAGGTGAGGGCTGCTTTGCTGCCCACTGCTCGGGTTTACCTTGACCGGGTCCTGCATGAGGCCTGGTTCCACCGTCAACTCCAGGCCCTCCGGACCTTATCATCGGGCCCCTGCCCCGTGGACCCAATCAACCCCCCCGCCCCTTCACCGTGAGCTGGCTGCATGATGTGCAGCTGGTCCGCTTCTAGACCGTGCCAAGGAAACATTTATACACGCTCGTGCTTCACACCCTTCACGTCCTCACCCTTGTATCCTGCCCCAATACAAAATGGCGGGACCTCCTGCCACCTCTGGAGGGTGAGGACGTGAAGGATAGGTGGGCCAGCCCATACTCCACCCTGGTCCCGAGGCCCGCCGAGGATATCAGATGGCAGCTCCTTCATGGAGCCATAAGCACGGGCGTGTACTTGGCATGGTTTACCCCTTTCCCAGACACCTGCCCCTTTTGCAGCGTGAGGGAAACCCTGGCACACATATACTTGGAGTGTTCCAGGCTGCAGCCCCTATTCCAGCTCCTCACGAATATTCTGTTACGTTTTTGGTTGCACTTTTCCCCTCACCTTCTCATTTATGCACTCCCTATCCATGGCCCCAGAAAGTCACAGGACCTCCTGGTCAACCTCCTCCTGGCCCTGGCTAAAATGGCCATCTATAAAACCAGGGTGAGGAGGTTGGCCGATGGAGTCTCCTGCGACTGTGGGGCCTATTTCCGATCCTCCGTCTGTTCACGTATCCGGGCAGAGTTCCTCTGGGCGGTATCCACTGACTCCCTTGACGCTTTCGAGGAGCGGTGGGCGCTGTCTGGGGTTCTCTGCTCGGTGTCCCTGTCCGGTTCCCTTCGTTTGACCCTTTGATCTCACTCCTGTCCCTCTTAGTTGTCCCCAATACTCAATTGGTTTCTGTGGATCCCCCTCTTAGGCTGGGGGGGATCCTTTAGCACTTCCTGGATCCCAGTAGGATCATTCTCCTGTAGCCGTCTGGCCTGGAGGGAGAAGGCTGCTGCTCCTGCTCCTGGGCCCTGGGCTCTCCCTGCTGCTGCTGCTGCTGTTGCTGCTCCCCTGGTTGGGCCAGACACCCCACCCCCTTCTCTGCTACCTGGTTGCTGACCGGCTGCTGCCCCCCCTCCCCCAGGTGCTGCTACTGCTCCGACTACAGCACCTTGGGTGGGGGGGGGCGGCTGGCCGTCTCCCCAGAAAGGGGAGTGCGGGACCCCAGCCCCAGCCATTGCTGCTGTGGACATCATCACCACCACCACCTGTGAGGGGCCCCTCCTGCGTGGCCACCAGACTGCTGCCTGGAGCTGCTGCTGCGTTTGCTGTTTGGAGCTGCTAGAGCCCCGAGGAGGAGAAGAGGAGAACCATCTACCATTGGGGGAGAGCACAGAGACTCTGTAGACATCGTGGAGGGGGTCTTTAAGACTGAGTAGCTTTTGAACTGTGCTCTTGTGGTGGGGGTCATGACTGTGTTTGTGGAGACACAGGGGGGGTATGGCATGGAGCCTGCCCCCTAGTCCATCCGTGTGTCCCCCTTTGCCTCCCCCCACCATCGCTGCCCCCTCCACCACCCCCAGTGGACACTTACCATCTGCCTCAAGCTCCTGCCTCTGAGACTCAGCTGTCCCCTGGCTTGGCACGCCCTTTCACCACCTTTTGGGCCTGAAGCAGCAGCCAGCCCAAACTGACTTTTTTGCAAGCTCATGTGGGCGCATGTTTCCCCCCCCCCCCCCCACTTGGACTTATCCCCTTGCTACCTGCCCCATTTGCCACTTGCAGCCTTTAGCCCTTCCCCTTTGCCGCAGCCCCCTCCTTACTAGCTTCAGTTTGTTTGCTTGCCCCAGCCTCTGAAGCTAGCCCCTTGGTTTCCCTGTCCTAACTCCAGCCTGGTTCTCCTCCCTTCCCCCGCCCTGATTAGCCCCTTGCTCAGTGTACCAATTCCCCCTCCCATGCACTTGTGCCCCTCCCCATTTTAGTTTGAACCCTCTTCACTGCACCCCCCAATGCTGTTGCATTTCCTGCTCCCCTAGTGCAGCTAGAGGAGCCGGAATCCCACCCCGTGTCGGTGACTGACCTGGAGCCCTTGACTGCCCCTCTGTCCAGCCCACCCCTTTTGGCACCCTCCTCCCTTGCCTGCAGCCTAGCGGGGAGGAGTGGTTGATCTGCTTCCCCTTTCCCCTCCTCTCTCTAGTTTTTCCCCCTCCCTCCCTGCTCATTATGGCGAGGGACAAGGCGGGTGGGGCCCCTCCGGCAGACCTCGCCGCCCCTCCCCCACCTGCCACCCCATTGCCTCCCCCCAAGCCTCTACCTCTGCCACCGCAGCTGAACCACCTGCTACTGCCCCTGTTGGGGGCACTGGCAGCAGGGGACACTGGATGACCTCCTGATAGAGCCCCTCCTGTCCCGTTACCACCTGAAGCCCCTGTGAGCCCCGAGGTGACTGTCGCTTCGGGTGCCGGCGGGAAGAACCCCGGATTGGTGGAAGGTGATCTCCCCTCCATTTATGAGGAGCTCGAGGCCCTGGGTCAGACCCCGGTCACCCAGGGGGAAGACGACCCTCTGCCAGCGGGCCTCGATCTGGGCAACCTCATTCCGGCCCCCCTTTCTCCATGCTCCCTCCCACTAACCGTTGCTTCCGCTCCCGCCTCTGAGGAGCCCCTGGACTCTTCCACCAACTTGGCTGAAGATGGCACCCCGCTGATGGCCGCCGAGCCTGTTGAGGTGATGGCCAGTACCACGCGGCAGAGACCCAAGCCACCAGGGGCCCTACTGAAGATAGTCCACCTCCTGATGCTGTGGTTGCCAAACCCACCCTGGAGCCTGTGCCCGGCATTGCTGAGAACCCCCTCCCCACCCCGCGAACCCCTGAGCCTGATCGGGAGGTGCCACCGGCCTGTTGCTTGGCTTCTGGAGCCCAGAATCGTGCCTCTGCCCCTGCTCCTGTCCCTGACCCCGGCCCTGCCCCTTGTGCCGACCCTGTCCCTATTCCTTCCACCTCCCGCGATGTTATTGCCGCCCCCTGGCGCTGTCTCCTTCCCTTTCCCAGCAGATGACCCCCAGGGAGCGGCTTTTGTGTTTCCCTGTCCCGACCCACTAAGAGCTGCTATCTTCCCTCTGCCCTCTACTGAGCCAGGGTTCAAGGCGGGCTGCGTGGCATCAGCCCATCGGGCGCTACGTCAGGGGTCCGCCCCTTGCCTGCCCGTCTCAGTTGGCCACAGGGCTGTGCCAGGGGCCCCGCCAGAGGATGGTCCGGAGCCAGTAACCCCACCCCACCATGTGCTGCGACAGGAGCTGCGGGAGTTTCTTGAAGACGTCCGTGGCTCCCACAACAAGGTACAGCTTGCTTTTCAGCAATGGGGGGAGTTTCAGCAAATCCTCCGGGCCACGAGGGCCCTTATGGGGGAGGGTAAAAGGACCGGGAAGCAGGCCACCACTGCCTACCAGCGGGTCCGTGGTTGCCGTGACTCCTTACTCACCTATGGGGTGGGTCATGGTTTGCTGCATGGCCCAATGGGGGCCGTGAGCATCCCTGCTGGCGAGGATCTCCCCCAGCCCTCCTCATGGCACCCATCACTATCGCAACATTGAACACCCGGGGCTGTAGGATGGGTCTCTGCAGGTCCCAGGTGCTCTTCTTCCTTCGGGGGGGGGGTATTCTGTGGTTTTCCTGCAGGAGACCCACATGGATCTGGCCACCAAAGACAGCTGGCAGCTGGAATGGGGGCACAGGGTGTACTTTAGCCATCTCACAGTTCATACGGCTGGAGTGGCGACCCTGTTCTCCCCTGACCTACGGCCCGAGGAACTGGGGGTCACCGAGGCTGTGCTGGGCCGCCTGCTGCACCTCCAGGTCCGTATGGAGGGACTTGTGGTCAACGTCGTTAACGTCTATGCCCCGACATCGGGACCGGAGCGGCTGCGATTCTATCAGCAGGCGTCCACCTTCCTTGGCACCTTGGATCCTTGCGAGTGCCTGGTCATGGGCGGGAACTTTAACAACACACTTGAGGAGCGGGACCACTCGGGGACCAAGCAGTGCCCGGCAGCCGCGGACATCCTCCGGGAGATAGTCGAACATCACTCCCTGATGGAGGTCTGGTGTGACCATCACCCGGATGACATCTCAATGTTCACCTTTGTCTGGGTGGAGGCCCATCGGTCGTGCCAATCCCGGTTGGACCGCATCTATTTATCACGCTTCCACCTTTCAGGAGCCCACTCCTCCAGCATCTGGCCGGCCCCATTCTCTGATCATAATTTAGCCACCGTGAGGGCCTCTCTCTGCACGGAGAGGCCGGGGCCAGTCTATTGGCATTTCAATTATGGCTTGTTGGAGGATGTGGGCTTTGTGGCATCCTTCTGGGAGTTCTGGCTGGCCTGACAAGGGCAGAGGCATGCCTTTCCCTCGGCGTGGTGGTGGTGGGACCTGGGGAAGGTGCATGCCCGGCTCTTCTGCCGTGACTACCGGGGTGCCAGCTGATGGAGGGATGCAGCGATAGAGCAGTTGGAACGGGAGGTCTTAGAGATGGAGAGGCGTCTGGCCGCCAGTCCTGAGGATCCATCCCTCTGCAGAGTGTGCCAGGAGAAAGGGGGGGAGCACCGGGCCCTCGAAGACCATCAGGCCCGGGGCACCTTTGTTCGATCCCGCATCCGTCTCCTTCGGGAGATGGATTGTGGCTGCTGCTTCTTCTATGCCTTGGAGAAAAGGAGGGGGGGCCAAGAAGCATGTCACATTCCTTCTGGCAGAGGATAGCACCCCCTCACGGATCTGGTGGAGATGTGCGGGAGGGCCAGGGCCTTCTACGCAGACCTTTTCTCCCCGGATCCGACTGATCCTAACACTTGCAGAGTGCTCTGGGACAAACTCCATACGGTCAGCGTGGGCGACCAAGACCGCCTAGGGCTGCCTCTCACTCTGGCCGAGTTCTTGGAAGCCCTCCGCTGCATGCTCACCAATAAATCTCCGGGCATGGATGGGCTGACTGTGGAGTTCTACCATGTGTTCTGGGACGTCTTTGGCCCAGACCTAGTCACCATCTGGGCTGAGCCTCTGCAGAGCAGTCCATGCTCGCCTTATTGCCGAAGGAGGGGGACCTCCGCGATTTATGAAATTGGTGTCCCATCTCACTCCTCAGAATGGACTACAAAGTTGTAGCAAAAGCCATCTCACTGCGGCTAGGGTCCGTGCTGACGGACGCAGTCCACCCAGACCAGACCTACACCGTCCTGGGCCGCACCATTCTTGACAACCTGTATCTGGTCCGGGACATCTTGGAACTCGGGTGTAGGGATGGTCTGTCGTTCGCTCTCCTATCCTTGGATCAGGAGAAGGCATTCAACAGGGTGGATCATGGGTATCTCTTGAGCACTCTGCGAGCGTCTGGCTTTGGACCCCAGTTTGTGGGTTTTCTCCAGGTGCTGTATGCCTCTGGAGAGTGTCTGGTCGGCTCAACTGGACCCTGACCGAATCGGTCAGCTTCGGGCGAGGAGTACGGCCAGGGTGCCCCCTCTCGGGCCAGCTGTAGGCTCTGGCGATTGAACCCTTCCTCTGTCTCCTCTGTAGGAGGTTGACGGGGTTGGTGCTGTGGGAGCTGGTGCTGTGACTTGTCCTGTTGGCGTACGCCGACGATGTACTCCTCATGGTCCAGGACCCTGGCGACTTGGTGCGGGTGGAGGCTTGCCAGGCCATCTATTCGGCAGCCTCCTCTGCCCAGGTCAACTGGGTGAAGAGCTCTGGCCTGGTGGTCGGGGACGGGTGGCAGGCGAGCTCCCTCCCACCCATGCTTCAGGCCATTCGGTGGAGCGCGGGTCCGCTGCTCTATCTTGGCGTTTACCTTTCTGCCATGCATCCATCTCTGCCAGAGAACTGGCACGATTTAGAGGGCAGGGTGATAGAGCAGCTCCGGAAATGGACAGGACTACTCCGGTGCCTCTCCTTTCGAGGGAGACTGCTGGTGCTTAATCAACTAGTCCTCTCCATGCGCTGGTACCTGCTCAACATCCTGGTCCCGGCCCCGGGTTTCCTGGCCAACCTCCGGACATCGATTCTGGAGTTCCTCTGGTCAGGACTGCACTGGATCTCTTCGGGTTCTCCATCTATCCCTGGTGGAGGGAGGGCAGGGCCTGAAGTGTCTACACACTCAGGTCCATGTCTTCCACCTCCAGGCCCTGCAGAGGCTCCTTTATAGTGAAGGTAGTCCGGTGTGGCGCATACTGGCGCATGCCTTCCTGCGCCACTTCCGAGGGCTCCGATACGACCAGCAGCTCCTTTATCTCCAACTGAGAGGTCTTCCACGAGACCTCTCCAGGCTGCCGATCTTCTACCAGGACCTCCTCCGGATCTGGAAACTGCTCTCAGCGACCAGGTCCATGGTGGCCACCAGAAGGGCAGATTTCCTCTCGGAGCCCCTGCTACACAACCTCCAGCTCCGTGTGCAGGTGGCGGAGTCCCCCTCGGTGCGCCAGAGGTTGGTCCTGGCAGAAGTCACAAGAGTCGGAGAGCTCCTGGACTATGACTGGGGAGACTGCCTGGATCCCCTGATGCTGGCTCAGCGCATTGGTCTCTCCAGGCCTCGTACCCCTTGGCGCATACTTCAGGAGGTGAGGGCCGCTTTGCTGCCCGCTGCTCGGGTTTACCTCGACCAGGTCCTGCACGAGGGTGCGCCCCGCCCACCCTCCACTCCAGGTCCTCCAGACCTTTTCATCGGGCCCCTGCCCCGTGGACCCAACCGACCCCCCCGCCTCTTCACCATGAGCCGGCTTCATAATCTGCAGCCGGTCTGCTTCCAGACCGCGCCAAGGAAACATCTATATACGCTCGTGCTCCACACCCTTCACATCCTCACCCCCGCGTCCAGCTCTGATACAAAATGGTGGGACCTCCTGCCACCTCTGGAGGGTGAGGAGCCCCGGTGGGCCAGCCTATACTCCACCCTGGTCCCGAGGCCCGCCGGGGTATCAGATGGCGGCTCCTTCATGGAGCCGTGAGCACAGGCGTGTACTTGGCGTGGTTTACCCCTATTCCAGACACCTGCCCCTTTTGCAGCATGAGGGAAACCCTGGCACACATATAATTGGAGCGTGTCAGGCTGCAGCCCCTATTCCGGCTCCTCACGAATATTTTGTTACATTTTTTTATTACACTTTTCTCCGCACCTTCTTATTTATGCACTCCCTATCCGTGGCCCCACAAAGTCACGGGACCTCCTGGTCAACCTCCTCCTAGCCCTGGCCAAAGTGGCCATCTATAAAACCAGGGTGAGGAGGTTGGCCGAGGGAGTCTCCTGTGACTGTGGAGCCTATTTCCGATCCTCCGTCCATTCACGTATCCAGGCAAAGTTCCTCTGGGCAGCATCCACTGACTCCCTTGATGCCTTTGAGGAGCAGTGGGTGCTGTCCAGGGTTCTCTGCTCGGTGTCCACGTCTGGTTCCCTTCGTTTGACCCTTTGACCACACTCCTGTCCCTGTTATTTCATTAGTTGTCCCCCATACTCAATTGGTTTCCAGGTCCTGTGGATTCCCCTCTTAGGATGGGGGGATTCTTTAGCAGTGATCCCAAAAGGATCCTTCCCTGATCCCAATAGGATCAACTCTCCTCTAGCCATCTGGCCTGACCCTGTAACAGTACTTTGGGGCAGGGATCACATTCAGGGCTTGTCTAAGGTTCAGCCTTCAGACTCAAGGTCACTTGGCCCCTGTCGAACCCATCCAGATAGACAGGGTCTGGCCCCACCTGTCCCCATGAGAGCAATAGAACTGCAGATGGAGGAGCAGGATGTGTGATATCCATGTGCCCTGCCAAACTCTCTGCAGCCCAACAACAGGAAAAGGCTTAGTTTAGGTCTGACCCTGGGCTCCATGACCTACCTGTTCCTGTCATTGAACTGCTCTGGTTCCTGCCCAGTGGTGGCGTGATTAGGGATGTAAAATAGTAAATGGTTAACCAGTAAGCTTTAGTCTTACGGGTTAACCCATCTTCACCGTTAACCCCAGCTGCACCGGCCAGCAGCCAGCCAGCAGGAGCAGCCCCAGCCACGCCGGCCAGCCGGAGTAACCCCAGCCCCAGGAGTTGGGCCGGTTTGTTTACCTGTCGCATCTGCAGGTTCGGCTGATCGCAGCTTCCACTGGCTGCGGTTCGCCGCTCCAGGCCAATGGGGGCTGCATGAAGCAGCGCAGGCAGAGGGATGTGCTGGCCACCCTTCCCGCAACCCCCATTGGCCTGGGACGGTGAACCGTGGCCAGTGGGAGCTGCGATCGGCCAAACCTGTGGATGCGGCAGGTAAACACACTGGCCCGGCCCACCAGGTTTGCCAATTACTGGCCAACGGTTGCCGATTACTGGTTTAAACGGTTAACTTTTTTACACAATATTTATGTCCCTAGGCGTGATCTCCCAAGACTCCTGGTCCTGGTTCCTCAGAGGTTGCTGGGTTCACTGATTTTGTCTGGTTTTAGGTTGTTTCCTGCAACAGATTGAGTAACAGAAAGTTTTATCAAAAAGAAAAGGAGTACTTGCGGCACCTTAGAGACTAACAAATTTATTTGAGCATAAGCTTTCGTAAGCTACAGCTCATTTCATCGGATGCATTCATGAAAGCTTATGCTCAAATAAATTTATTAGTCCCTAAGGTGCCACAAGTACTCCTTTTCTTTTTGCGAATACAGACTAACATGGCTGCTACTCTGAAACCTGTCAAAGTTTTACATATATATTCCCACTTATCTTTGATTTGGGTCTGGACCTAATGTCTATTATGTGTTAAATCATTGAGCTGTTTTGTTAATAAATCCCAGCTGTTTTATGACTTACAGTGAGTAGTGTAATCCTTGGTGTGACCTTAGGTGATAGATACTAATTCAGGGTAAATGAGCCTGTCGGGGAGGGGGATCCTTAAGAAAGATATCTCCTGTCACAAGTTTTCTGGTAACAGTTTATGGTGACCGTAGCTGGACCCTTGACAGTCGTCCCTTGAATTGTACTGATTTTTATGTTATTTATGTCTTCTTATAATCAGCTTGGTTAAAGGTTTATTTAAGGTCTATAGACCTTGAGAGTGGAAGCACTGGCAGCTGGTCAGTGGCTTTCTTGTGTGGGACCCAAACTAACTGAAGGAGCAGACCAAGTTGCTGACAGGCACTGCTTGTTACAGCAGGTATTAGATTGGGGCGTGCTGCTTGAGCTTTGAGTAGCTGTGTGTGGCAGGCCAGCATAATTTGCTAAGCGCTGCTGAGCTCTGACTTTAAGAAGTCACCGCGGTGACCATTGCAGTTGAGTGCCATACAAGCAGTTGTGTCTGTGTGAGTCAGACATTTACTGTTTAAAAATCAGCAGCCAAAACTTTGGCATACATGGATGGAATAAGGAAACAAATCAAAATTCTCTGGAATACAGTGTCAATTTATTTGGAAAATGTAAAAATCCTTGGAAAGAAGATTTATTTGTGGGTGAGAATGGGCTTTTGATAAGTTATGTGAAAAGTGGAAAAGCTTTGTTACTTTCAAACCAACTCCAAATAAGAAACTAAAGAAAAGAGCCTTAATCTATGTTTTGGTAATGGTGGCAAGGGAACTAAATGAACACATTAAAAATAAAGAAAAACTAATATCTCAAGTTAAACAGCAGGTGGTAAAAAGGGGAGCTGAAATTGAAAAGTCAACGATTCAAAATAGTACTTTGTCAGCTCAAGTGCTTAACCAATCAAAGCAAATTAACCAATTAAAACAACAAGTACAAGAATTAAATGCATGCTTTGTGAAAAAGGATAAAGAAAATTTTGTATTGTCAGAAAGGTAGAGCAATCACAGGCTGCTATAAGGGAGTTGGTTAAAGAGGTTAGAAGCACACAAGAGGGTATCTGGAATCACTCCTCTTGTAATAGTAAAATCAACAGCTTGAGGGATAAATTAAGAAAAAGAACAAGGAGTCATAGCTGCCCTAAATATGGATCCTTTAAAAGGATATATATCTGAAGACTGATTCAGGAAAGGAGGAGTTTGATGGTGACTTAAAGTAATGGGAAGGAAGCAAAAGTAGCAAGGACTCAACCCTCTGCTCCACAAGACTTAGAGGAGCCGGAAAGTTCTAATGAAATGGAGGAGGGGAAAAGATACTCCCTGATAGCACCTATCACTACAAGCATGATAAATTATGGTCCCAATTGGCCAGTTGAGACCTGATACGTGACAAAGCCATATGGGCCCGATCAAGCAAAGGCAATGGAAAGACACTAGGTCCGCTTAATAAAGAAACTGCTCTGGACTGGTTATCAAAGATCAGTAGTATGGCTGCCATCAGTAAAGAAGATACAGCTGCCTTATTAAGGGAATGCATGAATGGTGAGGAGTTTAGTGCCTTACCGAGGGAAATCCAGTTGGCAAACATTAGAGACATTACAGAAATTTATGAAGCTGTGTTTAGGTTCTACTTCCCACATAAAAAATATCATAGGGAAGTTTTAGTCAGACAGACAAAAAGTGGGTGAGAGACCTGAAAGGTTTTTAAGCAGAAAATGATCCTGTGTTGGCTAGCAGGAATGTCACCTATTGTTAATGGAATAGCAACCTGCGAGACACCAGAATTTAAGGAGGCCCATTCAGGGGCTCATACCTACATTGAGAGTAACGCTGGGTCCAGTCAATCCAAGAATGGTGACCATCAGAGAACTAGAAGATAAAATAAGGGAGGCTTCCAAGCTTCAGTGACAAGCTTTTCCCAGTTACTGGCAAAAGAAGAAGATAGCTGTTGTGAAGTACACAAGTAATAGAGCCAGTGAGCAAAAGGGGAAGAAGTACAATTTTGATGGCAAGAATTCTGCACCAAAGGAGAAGAATGTCTCCAGCCATGCTGATCCAGTCAGAAACCAGGAATATCATCATAATTCTGCTGACCATGAAAGGATTTAGAGCAGTGCTGGGGAAGCGACTATTAAAGTATGAGTAAAAGGATTTGATCGACCGACTTCCAGTCGAGTTATTTTGAAGATTGGCAACATATGAAGGGAATAATTTGTCAGCTGCAACTGCACCCAAGCACCTAGAAATGCAGGGGTAGAAGGAAAGTTTATTGTGATGGGGCCCATCTCTTCCACTTTCCCCCATGTGGTGCCTATTGACAGCAATGTATGGGGAAGACCAGTGGTGGATGCCACCTTACAGGAAGAGTTTGGTAAATTTAGACAGACAGTGCTCATTGTCTCTTATTTGCACTAAAGCAGTCCCAAAGATCAAAGAGTTTCAAGTGCAAGAAGTAAAATTTTAGAAGGATATAATGGAAAAGAAAGTCCTGTTCCCTTCTTAAGACCTATCGTGTGCAAGACTGGAAAAACTAGCCACTGAAGCTATATTTGGTATTCAGGCTCTTGACGGACATGGTATCATTAGTACTGACATTCTAAAGAATCACAATCTGATAGTGGATTTACCGAATAGGGCACTGACTCAGGATACAGCTAGTGAAGGAGATTTTATTGTTTCAACATCACACAGGCTCGCAGTAGTGAAAGCTCCAGAAAAGCTTGAAATGCCCTATTGGGAAGAAGCCGTTACACAAATAGCAGAACAAGAATGGACTTGGGGCAAAAAACAGAGAGATGCATTCTATCAGTTAAAGCAGGTACTTACAAAGGCTCCAGTGTTGGCCTACCTTCAGCCCAACATACCCTTCCAGCTTCAACTAGCTACAACTGAGAAAGGGCTAAGCGCAGTCTTATTGCAGAACAATGGAGTACAATTAAAACCAGTCGCTTTTGGATCCAAGGTGCTTAGTGAGATAGAAAAACTTTATTCACCTTGTGAAAAAGAGGTGCTGGCACTAACGTGGGCACTTAAGCACTGGGAATATTTGACAGGCATGTCTCCTGTCGTGCTAAGGACCGTCCATACACCGATTAAATACGTGTTATCAGGCCAGATTAACGAGGGCCCCGCGTCAAATCCTAGATTGGCCAGTTGGACTTTAAGCCTCTTGAATACAGATGGATAATGAATTATAAAGTAAATGAAGAAGAAATGAAGAGTGAAATCATTAGAATGAGGAAGTGATTACTGTAAAACTTGCAAAGAATAAGACTGTCTTATATCACATGATGATGGAGGAGAAACACTAATTCCATCAATATATTTTTTGCAGCCTAATAGTCCAAGAATGTACGGGAGAACATAAAGGTGAAATAGAGTGATTCAGTGAAGAAAGAAATGCAGGGAGTGGAAGTAAGACCACAATAGTGAGGAAAAACGCTTTAGAAACGTTAGTGGAAAAGAACTGAAGAAATATCATTCACCAGTTACATATTACTGGGACATCAGCAAAATTTTTCTTTACAGGAAGACCATGGTGTATAATACTAACATCTGGGTACCAATTGTCATTATATATTATGCAGCACCTGAGAATCCTTAGGCACCTGAAAAACAAATAAACCTTGTCTGACAAGCGCTGAATGTAGACATGAATTTGTAGAATTTGTCATTCATGAAGTCTGGTGTCTATCCTGACACACAGGTCCATAAAGGCATCCAACCTGGTGGGAGGGTCTATCCGTGCCAGCTCCTCTTTTAATTTGTTGTAGAGACCAAAACTGGTGGAGGAATGTGACATCATTCCAGGTGGTATCTGCAACCAAGCATCTAAACTAGGTGACATAGGAAGGGTTTGCCAAAGCTTACCGAAAGTGGTCTCCGTCATGTGAACTTTATGTGGGTCACCAGAAATAGCAGGGAACACTTGCAGGAAAGAAGCCCAGCTTTTCAAAACTGGGTGGTCCAAATCTGGAATGGGAGAGGCCTATATTATGGCCTTGGCAGTAAGGAAGCTAAGTACCAGCCTCACCTTGACCTGTTCTGTGGCGTATTCCTGGGGACTGGAGCACAAAGAGGAGTCTGCATTGGGTAATAAACTCTCAAAATTTGCTGCGGGAAGGGATGTAAAATGTTAACTGGTAAGCATTAGCCTTATCCGTTAACCCCCTGAGTGCCAGCCGGAGCAGACCCGGCTGTGCCCGGCCAGCCGGAGTGACCCCAGCCCCGGCCGCCCCCAACCAACCCCAGCCCAGGGCCAGCAGCTGCGGCCTCGGCCCCAGCTCCACCGGGCTGGCCAGCTGACCCCAGCCCCAGCCACCCCATGCCAGTTAACTCCAGCCCCAGCCGCACTGCGCCAGCCAACTCCAGCCCCGCTAGGCTGACCGGAGCAACCCCAACCCCAGCCCCAGCCCCACCAGGCTGGCTGGAGCAACCGCAGCCCCTGCCCCGCCAGGCCAACTCCAGCCCCGGACGCCCCACACTGGAGCAACGCCAAACCCAGGGGTGACTGGAGCGACCCCAGTCCTGGCTGGCTGACCCCAGGCGCCCTGTGCTAGCCAACTCTGCCCCAGCCCTGCCAGAGTGAGCCCAGCCCCAGCCGGCCGGCCGGCCCCAGCCGGCCGGCCGACCCCAGCCCCGGATGCCCCACGCTGGCCAGCCAGAGCGATGCCAGCCCCGGGCCAACTGACTCCAGCCCCAGCTGGTCAACCCCAGCTCTGGCCACGCTGGGCCAGCTGGAGTGACCCCAGTCCCTCTCCCTTTAATTGGTTAACCAGTTAAACGATATAATTTTAATTGTTTAAATGGTTAACTTTTAAAACAGTATTTACATCCCTAGCTGCGGGTGGCATCATAGCTGTCTGGTAATGGAACTGTAGGGCTGGTCCCAAGCTGGAGTTGTAATGAGCGGACAAATAGGTACTCACAGCTGCTCCGAGTTCTGCAACTTGTTCCTGCAGTTTTCCATTTGCAGATGCTGTACTTGATCCCAAAGCCTCTGGTTTCCAGCCTAGAGGACTGCAATCTGCTCTTGCAGATTCACAGGCCCCTAGAACATTGGAGCTCCAGCAATATCCATACTTGGCCCAGGGGTTCAGCAACGAGTCCCAGAAGAGACTAAGAGGATCTGAGCAAACTCTCAGAGCCTATAACGTGGAGTCTGACCTAATGATTGGAGCCCAGAGTAGAGTCAGGGTCATGGTCAGAAGTCATGCCAAGGGACACAGATGGAGTTAGAAGCCATGCCAAGGGTCAAACCAGAGTCAGAGATGTGCCATGGATCAAGAAGCCAGTGTTAATAACTGGAAGGAAGGCAAGGGACTAAGAACAAGGTGAAGTAACAGGAACAAGGAGCAGGGACCATGCAAGCAGGCTGGAACTCGGTCTCAGGGGTCTGGTCAGCAGCAGACCTAGCAACAATTGCTCAGACAAGGGGAGTGGCCTGGACAGGAAGATTTATGCTAAGATGTGTCCAATCAGCAGTCTGCTGCTAGTGAGCTGATCCTGCTGAGTCAGCAGTTGTAGCCCCTGTTTGTGGGTCTATGTCTATTCTTGTAACAGGGTGGTGCAGATGATAAGGCTCTTGCTCAGCAACCCTAGGTTTAAGACCTGACAGTAACTGGCTATTCTTTGATTAGACCTTCACTGTAACTGTGATATGAGTGTTCCTAAGACTGGTTATTGGTAGCACTAGTCAGATAGCGGGCATTACGACTTTTAGGGCTACCCAGTGATAAAATGTGATGGGTGCAGTACAAGGATCTGAAATAAACACACACTTTACCAGTTTTTGGAAAACTCTTGTTTCTACATAAAAAACAAAAGTTTAGATTAGACACCATCATAAGTATCAAAATTTCATTTTGGACAAAATACTCTGAAAGAAAAATTATGGATGCAAAGCAAGATAATGTAAAATAAAATTGTGATAAAGACATTAATATAAAATTCTAAAATAAAATCTGGACATCCTTCCCCCAAACATCACTTAAATAAATCACATAATCACACAAGTAAATAAGTAGGTTAAATCCTCAAGTATAACTTTTCAACTCCACTGATTTCATGCTCTTATTGAGTCAGCCAGCTGCTTTTATTATACAAAAAAATATGGAAGGTTCTGTTGAAAATCATATGAAATACTGAACAGATTCTTAGTCAGTTCTAAGCTCTTGAGTACCCTGACAGACTTTAGGAGGTGGCATGAGTCATTTTTAACAGCTATCTCATTTGCTTTTGAGCTCAACAGACTCCTTATTGTGCCTTGTGCATAAAGTTTGGTTTGCTATATCATGCTTCTGAAATCAAGAGGCCATTCTTGAGTTCAGAGTAAGCTTCTAGGACTCAGTCATTTCAAGAAAACACTATTGGGTCTTGGTAACTATTGTAGATCCATTAGTGATGGAAATGGTGGAAGCTGTAATTTCCCTTGTACAGTCAATCAGTTTCTCTGTTGGTTGTGTTGGTCTTTCACACAACACACAATGAAAGAAAAACATTTTAACATATAAGAAAATCTTATTGTAAAACTACAAAAATGAGCAAGGGACATCAGGGCAGGTGTAGTACATGAAATTAATTTAATCTTTCTTGAAAACTGACTAGCTTTCAAGTAGGTCGTGTCCCTTTCACTTCAACTCTTTGTCATTAATCTGTTCAGAAAATTACAGCTAATGCTTGGGTGGAGCTGGGGGGAGCTAAGACCACAGAAATAGGCAAACTGGAGGGGCCAGGTCATTCAGTGCCCTGTCACCAACAGTGACCAGGACTAGCTGCTTCAGAGGAAGGCTGAAGAACCC
Organism: Caretta caretta; assembly: GCF_965140235.1. NCBI lineage: Eukaryota > Metazoa > Chordata > Testudines > Cheloniidae > Caretta > Caretta caretta. Next base: position 207,449,693 of record NC_134206.1, read on the forward strand.
CTGAAGTAGCCAGCTCTGTAGCTGCCCTGAACAGGAGGGGTGATGCTTTCCCAGTTGTCCCTCATCAGAGGCTGGCCTTTGCCCGCAGGTCCCCATCAGAACTCCAAGGCTACATAGCCACGGGAACTAGGGGTGTGGGAGGTGCTGCAGCACCTCCGGCCTGCGCCCGGGATCCCATTTGCCAGCCGACACCCCACCGCGCCCGGGGTCCTGGCTGCCTGCCCCATGCCTGTCCCCAGCTGTGCCCCCAGCCTCTGCCCTCTTGGAGTCCACCCCTCCCGGAGCCATGGCACTGCTCCCGGCCCCAGCTCTTGGAGAGGGGGTGTGTACAGGAGTGAGAGGGTGCAAGGTCAAAAGTTTTGGGGCCACTGCTTTACAGTTTGGTTAGCTGGTTTTCAGCACCCCTACTATACAAAGTGTTCCAGCACCCCTGCAGGGCTCTGGGTTTTGTTTCTCTCCTTTATACTTCAGCTTTTGTTACCTGGAGCCCCGCAGCCTGGTTGCACTCTGGCCCAAGGAGCAGGCTCAGCAGCAACGGCAGACACTTCAGAGGGGCCCCGCTCCCTTCCCGCTGGAGGGGACAATGGGGCTGGGTGGAGCATGCGGTGTGCGGCTCCTCTTGTGGCTGTAGGCAAACCCAGCTGGGTCCCTGTGGGCAGGGGCTGGTATGGGCGTGCTTTCAGGAGGATGCACAGGTGGTGGGTGGGGGGCGCTTACACACATGCTCAAGCATTTGCACACGTTGCCCCTCTGCCCAGTGCCCCCTCCCGGCTGGGCGCCCTCAGTGCCACCTGCTCATCAGTCACCAGTCGCAGCACTGGGCCATTTGCCCTTCCAGTCTCCCTATTGGTTGGCAGCACCAGTGTCCAGTCTCGGCCGTGCTCCAATCACAAGCCCTTAGGATGGGCAACTGGCCTCCATTGGCTTTTCCAACTGACAGTAAGACTTTTCTCACCTGTCCCTGCCCAACCAGGCACCAGCTGATGGTGTGTCTCTGTCTATTGGACAGTTCTCCCAGATCGAGGCAATTGTCCACCTCGCCAATTGCATATAATCACTGGCTTTCCTCAGACAGCCAGTGGAGTGGACATGGGCTAATGGTGAAGACCTGTGACTTGGCAAATCTGCTGTCAATCAGTGATACGTGCTCCGCCCCCTAAGAGCAGGGCATGCGTGCACGCGGGGGTATGGGTGTGTCCATTTGTGCATGTGCCCATGAGCGCTGGTGGGGCCGGGCTGGGTGGTTTCAGAATCTTGCAGAGTGTCTGAGAGCGTGCAGGAGCAGTGGCGGTGGAGCTGGAGCCGTGGGTCTGGGACAGCGGCTGCCCCCACCACTACTTTGTTTATCTGTTTAGCTTCTGAAAGAGGGACATTGTGAACCCTGCTCAGTGGCTGGGTTAGGGCTACCCCAGCTACCTGACATTATCGGGCATGGTTGCCCCGGCTACGCTTGCATCACTGGGCACAGTTGTTCAGGCTACCCCGGCACCACCAGGCATGATCACCCTGGCACCGCCAGGCACAGTTGTCCCGGCTATCCTGGAACTGTAAGGAAAATTTCATATTTTAACATCTGCCCCTGCAATCGCCATCTTGGATCACCATAGTTGTTGTTTGGGATCCATGTTTGTTCCCCTTCTCCTTCACCAGTTTGGTGCCCTTTTTCAACTTTGGCGCTCTTTTGAGTAAAAAGGCGGGAAATGCTAAAGCAACGTGACCGGCTAATCTGCCTGGCAACGGGAGACGATAAATGTCCATCTTCCCCATCACCTAGGGCTGCCTGTCAGCAAGGCAGTCAGTGGACAACTGCATTTAGGGCTGCTGAGGCCACAGTACCTCTGACTGCAGGGTTGGGGTTACTTGCCTGCACGCTGGATAGCAGTCCATCAGCCGTCCTGGTCTCTGGATCTTACACACATGCAGGATGTAGCAGGGGAAGAAGACCCATGGGAGAAAGACTGGAATCCCTGGTCAGAGCCCTGTCTTCGCAAAGGAGACGTGTTGGGGAAAGATCAGCTTACCTGTCTTCGAGCCCTGTCTTTGAGTTCCTGTCTTCACCTGTCACCTGTGTCCAGTGCTCTGGTCCTGACGTGTCCGTGAGTGTCGGTCGCATCCTGTTATCAAGACATGGTACAGTGTCATCTTTGTAACCTTTGTAGCCTGTCCTTGTAAATAGCTTGGGGCCTGGGCTTTAAGCCCTGTATCTTGTTTAACAGCCGAGTGGTTCTGTATTTTGGTCCTTTTGGACTTGGGGGTCCTAGTTAAATACATGTCTGTTGTTAATTTACTTCGTTTAATAAACTGTTAAACTGTTTTGCGCCTTACCCCATTTTAAATCTTTGTTTTGGGTTTAAACAACTTGATGATAGACACGGGATGCGGGGGGGAAAAGCCTAATTGCATCCTGGCCAGGTGAACAGCACCACCAGGTTCCAGCTACCCCAGCATTGCCAGGAAGGGCTGCCCCAGGACTGTGAGGGATAGTTGCTCATTTACCCCTGAACTGTGTTGTGGTGACAGAGAACCAGTGAATTGTCTCAGGGCTGTGGATGATCAATTGGTTACCATAGGATTGGGCAGAGAAAAATTTTTGCTTACCCCAGGACTGTGGGGCATGGTCAGTCAGTTAATCCAGGACCAGGATTATAGTCCATTATTCTAGGTCTCAGAGGAACACTTGATTGGTTATCTTGGGACTAACAGGTTATGTTACCACAAGGACATAAAAATGGCCATACTGGGTCAGACCAAAGGTCCATCCAGCCCGGGATCCTGACTACCGACAGTGGCCAATGCCAGGTGCCCCAGAGGGAGTGAAGCTAACAGGTAATGATCTAGTGATCTCTCTCCTGCCATCCATCTCCACCCTCTGACAAACCGAGGCTAGGGACACCATTACTTACCCATCCTGACTAATAGCCATTAATGGATTTAACCTCCATGAATTTATCCAGTTCTCTTTAAAACCCTGTTATGGTCCTAGCCCTCATAACCTCCTCAGGCAAGGAGTTCCACAGGTTGACTGTGCGCTGAGTGAAGAAGAAATTCCTTTTATTTGTTTTAAACCTGCTACCCATCAAGGGATCAAGGGACAATTGGCTAGTTGTTTTGGGACCAAAAAGCAGTCAGATACCCAAGGACTGCTGGGGACCTTTTGTTGGTTACACCAGGACCACGAGATTCATAGGCCTGGGAACTAGGAGTGCAGGGGGTGCTGCAGCACCCCAAGGTGGCCCTGCACCCAGGCCTCCCCTCCCCAGCCTGGGGCTCAGGTCACAGCTGCCGGCCCTGCTGCCTGGCTGCTGGCCCCATGCCTGGAGCTCCGGGCCTGGGACTCTGCTCTTGGGACACTGGCCCTGTGCCCGTGGCCCCGGACCCCCGCTCCTGGGGTCCCTGCTACTGGCCCCACACACGGGGTCCTGTCTGTAGGCCAGGGGCTCTGCTCCTGGCCCTGTGCCTGCCCCCAGCCTTTGCCCCCTTAGCCCTGTCTGGGTCCCTCCCCTCCTGGAGACACGACACTGCTCCCGGCCACACCTGGGGCAGGTGGGGGGAGGATGCAGACAGCGGTAAGTGGGCTGGCTTTAGGCATCCCCACGATTAAAAGGGTTCCAGCGCCACTGACGGGAGATGGTTGGTTACCAAAGGATTAACAGACAGGCTTTTATCCTCGACTGGTGAGGTGTTGTTTGGTTGCCTTACAACTGTGCGTGGTGTTTCAGATACACCAGGACTGTGAGGGACGGTTCAGTTATGTGACAACGGGGAGGGGTAGTTTAATTCCCTGAGGCCTGTGCAGGGGTAGTTCAGTACTCAGGCAAGTGAAAAGCTACCAGCCCAGTGAGGAAAGGTCAGTGACCCTCAGGAGGGTGAGGGAAAGGGCGAGAGGAGAGCAGCAAGAGCTGTCGCTGCTGGGACGGACAGACAGACAGACAGCAGGCAAGAGCAGCAGGAGGAGACGGCAGGGGCAGGGAGAGAATCCAGGCTTCAGAAGCACCAGAACCCCAACAGACAATTACAGCAGAAGCTGCCACCCGGCCCTGCACCAACCGGAAAGCGCGACACCCCCTACAGCAGTTCTCATGCTCCGAGCAGGTCTGGTTTATAGTCCCGGGTGGCGCGGGGCCGGCAGGCTCCCTACGCGGCTGCCCGGAAGCGGGGACACCTGCAGCGCTTCGGCTGGGGAACGGCGCGCGGGGTGCGGAGGCGGGGGAGCGCGGGCTCTGGGAGGGAGGTGGGGCGCGGGGCGCCGGATCCGGGGGGCGCTCACCTCGCTCGGCTCCCGGCGAGCGCCGACCAGTCCCTGCGCCGCCGGAGGCGCGGCTCTGCGCGCGCTGCCCCCCCCCCCCCCGCTGCCTCCGCAGCCCCCATTGGCCGGGAAGCGCGGCCAATGGGAGCTGCGGGGGCGGCGCCTGCGGAGGGGGCAGCGCGCGCAGAGCCGCTTAGCCGCGCCTCCGGCGCCTAGGGGCCGCGGCGCAGGGACTGGTCGCCGCTTGCGGGGAGCCGAGCGAGGTGAGCGCCCCCCGGATCCGGCGCCCCGCGCCCCAACTCCCGCGCACCCGTCAGTTACCGGGCTTTGCCCCTTGCCGGCGCCCCCCCGTCCGCCCAACATGCCGGGGGGGGGAAGCGGTTCCCGGTCCCGTTTACTGAAGGTGGTTTGGGGATTTTAACGCTGGTTTGTTATTTTAATAAACTGCCTAAAAGCGAAGAATAAAAGGCAAGGCTGAGGCAAAATAGGTAGAAAAAATAGATTCAGCTCCTTTTGGATGCAGGTTTAAATCTGGATTGGTGGTCGTTCATTCGTTTTGAAACAAAATAAGTGTGAAACGTGGACTCTGTGAGAGAATCAGGTGCTGGGCTTGACGTTATTTCTTTTTTGAATCTCAATTCAAATTTTGCTGCTTGTGGAGTTTTTAAAGGGCCTTTTCAGGGCAGCTTTTACATCTGACAAAATGAAGTGCATCTATTTTTCAGTCAGTTATACATAATATTGGCATCCTGTTTAGCACAAGGGACTAACGCACTGCCTGAGCCAGCAGAACATCGGACCGGTTTCCTTTTTTGTTTTGTTTTTGCTACATGTAACTGATTGCGTTAAAGCACACTGGTTTCCCCCCCTCCCCCACATCCTTTTAAAGATTTTTCCAAAATGAAGAAATTTAATTTCCGCAAAGTTTTGGATGGTTTAACTGCCTCATCTCCTGGTGGCAGTAGCGGTGGTGGCAGTAGCAGTGGTGGTGGAATTGGCGCTGGAAGTGGATCCATGCATCCAGGAGGGACGACAGGTGCTGCAGGGACACCCAGAGATGAGATCCAGGAAATCCTGTCTTCGGATTATTTCCAGATTTGTAAGGTAAGGATTGCAGTGGCTCTTTCTATTCATTTACTATTAGAATTAAAAGAAAGAATAAAAGAAAAAAGCATCTTTTAGGGGGCCTGGGTGATGTGATGCCAGCATACCTTTCACTTGACAACTGCAGTGTTTGTGGTAGCTAACCCTGGAGTGATGGGATGGAAATCACATTTAGGCTTATTCTTCCCTGTGCACAGTTGTAGTAGTCAATAAATTCATAAGGCTCCTAATGTCAGCATCAAGAGCCCAATCCTGAGCTCAGGCTCAGTTTCCAAATTGATAACACTACGGTAAGGAATTCAGGCAAAGCTAGTAAGAATAAAATGTGCAAGTAAGCTCTTTTTTAGAAATTCATAGTATACAAGGGTTTTTTTTAAATAAAATATGTTGTAGGTAATATTTCAGGAAAAGGCATTAAACAAAGATAAAATCCACTGTAGTTAATGTTACACATAATGTTTTCATTTCTCATTTGTGATGCATTGAAAAGGGATCAATTATTTTCCTTTAATATTCGCAGTGAAGACTGTTAACTATGGCAGCATTATAATAATAGAACAGTATCAAGATAGGAAAGCCCCAAATTTGATTGGTCTTTGTTTTTCTTAGGTGTTGACCTGATTCTTCAATGAGAGTTTTGTCTGAGTAAGAAGTGTAGGGTCATCCCTGTGTTTGTCTTTTTCAGGTTTATTTTTCATAACGAAAGCTTCAGCACTATTCTTAAATAAAATAAAATCAGTACTAGCTTCTCAGCAATTATAACCAACACTACAACAACAAATTATAATTCAAAAAAATAAGAAATGAAATTTTGAGCCCAATCCCATTGTCCTTAACTTTGACATGAATTCTGTTGACTTTCACTGGGAGTTTTTCCAAAGAAAGGACTACAGAATCAGGTCCCTTAATGTTGAACTTTCAAGGATATCTTGTAAATAGTGAGGAGGAAAAATGATTTTTGAAAAAAATTGTAAGAAAAAAATTGCTAGTATGTTTTAAAAGCTGTATTAATCTTCCCAAAATAAACCTCATCCTTCAAGGTTTTTGAAATTCCAATTTGGTCAACTTGATGTACAAAACTTCATGAGAGGATGAACCATTTATTTTTATTTGTTGTTATTATTTTGCTTAATTCCTTTGAAAAATAAAATAATTTGATTAACATGGGGCATGTAAAGAAAAATAAATGAAGTTTACCTGTTTAAGATACTTCTTTATTAGTCAGCATAAAAGGCTATGGTTTGAAATTTGGGAAATGATCAAATCATATTGTAATCTAATTGCTTTTGGTTCTTTGGAAAAAAAGAAGAAATTTAAGATATTTAACCATGTAAAGCGATTACTATGAATTTATAGTGCACGTATCAACATAAATATTTAAAACTAAGGGCCCACTTCTGCTGTCATTGAAATCAAACAACTAACACAGTTTGGGGCATTATGGTTCTAATTCTGTTCCCAATTAAAGTCAAGATCAAAACTCACATTGACATCAGTAGGAACAGGACCAGAGGGAAAATTACTTCAATGAGTTTTGGATTAGGCTTTGTGTAAATAATAATGGGAATTTTGCCATTCATTACCTTATGTGAAAACAGGATCAGGCCCTTTGGGCCAAATTCCTCAGTAGTCTAAATGTGTGCAACTCAGTTGTCTTTAATGGAATTATACCTGTTTACACCAGGGTTCAATTTGGCTCCTTTTGTGTATGCATACAAAAAAAACAGTAATATGTCAAACTTCAAATATTTTAATCAGAGCCCTGCCTCCCCTTTTTAACACTACAGTAATAAAAAGGAAATACAAATAATCAAAAATATATTATAATATCATTGTCGAATCTGACTTAAATTCACAAAGTCAAGGGAATTCTGAGTTAAGGCTAAAACTCAGCATATTGAACTCCATGATGAAGTCATCTTACAGCACCTGTGATTTGTATTTGTCTCAAAATAGTATCATGTGATTATTACATGTCATATGTTGTAATACGTAGTCAAAATAGGGTGCATTAAGAACAGTGTCAGTTCATTTTCAGCCTTAATTCTGAATTTACTTATTACTTTAAAATATTTCTGTGGTGTTACTTTCAGATGAACCTATCTACATACATGAGTACATTAGTAACCTGTCATTTTTGGAAGATTTTGGCAGGCAATAATTGCTTCTCTTTTTAAAATCAGCAGACTTTTTATTTTTAAAAAAATATTATTAAGCTGAGTGTTAATATCAGTACAAGAAAGCTTCAGGCAGCAGCAGCACTTGCTTATAAAAGCATGGTACTGCAGAGGCCACCCTGATAGTATACAAAATATTTACTTCCTTTGATCAAAACACATAGATGCAATAAAAGCAAACTTGCCAAAATATTCCATAAATATGTGCTGATAAAAAAATACACTGCCCTAAAGATTATCCTTAGATCGGAATTATTCTGCTGTATGGCCTTTTGGTAATCTTATATGTTTGAGTAAATCAACAGAAGACCTATAAGCCCCAATCCTGCATTTTGTAGCACGTGAATGGACTGCTGTGCTCATGCAGGCCCTCACTGAAGTCAGTGGGGCTCCACATGGGCACAGCACCCACTCGCATTCTATAAGGTGCAGGATCAGAGTAATAATTTGTACCATAAACCAATGCAAAAGAAATGTTGCAAAAGCAAAAATAAAGAAAGAATCATAGAATCTAAAACTTGCCTTTCTTTCAAGTTACTCCTATACAGACTTTTGAGATTTCTGTTGAATATTATTCAACTGGAATAGGTAAGTTTTTTAGCTGCATGTCTGAGGTCCTGATCCTAAAGCCCTTGCTCACTCAAAACTCCCATTAAAGCAAATGGCAAATTTTGATTTTTATGGGCTGCAGGCTAAGGACAGATAGAGCAACAGTTTAGCTAATCTTTTAAAACAGTTTTATTTTTATTTCCTTTGCTGTGTCTTCATTTAGGTGTAGAACATAAAAGCTGACTCATACTTCAGAATTATAGGGCCTGATCTTGCATTTCTCACTTAGACACATCTCCCATTTGAAGTGAATGGGAGTTTTTCTTAAATTAAAACTGCAGGATCTAGATCACAGTTAAGACACTGGTTTTATTATTAACAGATTTGAGGGCTTTTTCCTCTCTGTGTATTTCAAAGGTGCTTATCACTGGGGTGTCTATCAGGTATATTGGTAAATTAGATGTAGGCAGAAAGCTAATAGATAGGAACTGAATATTTTATTTTATTTGGATGTGTTCACAATTGCCTTTTGATATTTATTTTCAAAAGTAGGGGACTACATTAATGATTTTAAGAATATAAATACACTAGGTTTGAAATATTGTGAGTTAAATTACTATTGCTTTTCCTAACAAGCACGATAAATTTACATGAAGGTAATATTGTAATAATGAATCAGTGGCAACCTCTTTTACAGTTTTAATATAATGACATGAAATTCTGACACTCTTATAGTTGTCAGCTACTGTGAAATCAGCAAACTGAGATACAGATCACATAGTTTACATGGCTGCCCTTGGGAGGTGGGTATTCATGTGCATATCAAAAATATATTGATTATAGCTGGATCAACTAAATCAAAAATTTTAATGTAGTAGCTGTGACAGATATTGCAACCGCATGCAGTATCTGTGAGGATCATTTTGTGTTCAGTGTATGAATGGTTTATATAACACTGTGGGCCAGGGATTGTATGTAATTCCAAGGGGGAAGGATTACTACAGCTCTGCAAGGAACTAAAAGCAGTAGCGGGGGATTAAGATGAATCATTTAGGTTATAAACACTCCAGAGAGGTACCACCCCCTGAAGAGGCTTCAGTATACTAGTTCAGACTGGGTTTTTTTTTTTTTTTTTAAAAATCAACAGACAAAGAACAGGCTTTTGGTGTGAAACAGCTGGGCTTAAGCTGACTTGGTGCCTTCTTTCTGATCCAGCAAATGGACAGGACCTTCTGTCCAAGAGCTCCAACCCTTGAAAAAAGGTTGGGAAAACTGGTTTCAGAGTAACAGCCGTGTTAGTCTGTATTCGCAAAAAGAAAAGGAGTACTTGTGGCACCTTAGAGACTAACCAATTTATTTGAGCATAAGCTTTCGTGAGCTACAGCTCACTTCATCGGATGCATACTGTGGAAAGTATAGAAGATCTTTTTATACACACAAACCATGAAAAAATGGGTGTTTACCACTACAAAAGGTTTTCTCTCCCCCCACCCCACTCTCTTGCTGGTAATAGCTTATCTAAAATGATCACTCTCCTTACAATGTGTATGATAATCAAGTTGGGCCATTTCCAGCACAAATCCAGGTTATCATACACATTGTAAGGAGAGTGATCATTTTAGATAAGCTATTACCAGCAGGAGAGTGGGGTGGGGGGAGAGAAAATCTTTTGTAGTGGTAAACACCCGTTTTTTCATGGTTTGTGTGTATAAAAAGATCTGTACTTTCCACAGTATGCATCCGATGAAGTGAGCTGTAGCTCACGAAAGCTTATGCTCAAATAAATTGGTTAGTCTCTAAGGTGCCACAAGTACTCCTTTTCTTGTTGGGAAGACTGTGGCTTACTAGAGCCCCATAAGACTGATGGGTGACCTCTGGTAAGCTTTTAGCATAAAGTATAGGAACTTTTATTGTTTTTGACATGTTTTGTAATGTTATGTTTTTACCTTGAGAATAAAGGTGCTTGCTTAGAAGGAGCTGTGTGGTAACTGGTAACTGCTGGTAATACACAATAGCTTTGGGAGAGAAAGCAATGCACAGGTGCTGGCCTTCAGGGAGAATGGCTTTCTGGAGGTATCACAGTGTAACTCAGGGAGCTGTGTACCCTTAAAACCCCAGTCAGAAAGGAGAGAGATGTAGATCTTCAGCCAAGAGAGGTGATGGCTGGGAGCTGGAAGCCTTAAGTGGGTGCCCTTGAGGGACCACAGAGAGGGAATGCAGGTGAAGTTATCCTGAAACTGTGACAGTAGCCTCATGCCAAAAACTGGGCCTGATCCAGGTGAAGTTAGTAGTAAACAGGGGTGTCATTTACTATGCGGTGGGGGAGGAGCAGCTGCCTCCCCAGTCCTTGGTGCTCCACCCCACTGACTTTTCATAGGTCTGTATGCTTCATTATGTCTTCCACTCTCCCTCCCTTCCCCAACTTTGGGTGTGATGATCAGGAGAGCAATAATTGCCCAGTTTTTCTCATTCATGATGCTGTTTTGGACAGAGAGCGTTCTGTATGCTGACACAACTTTGCCCACCCTTTACCCACAGAATTTTTCTGAAATGACACCCCTCATAGTAAAGCTTAAATTGATGTTAGTGGCAGAGAATTAGCCTCATTCTTTGGAATAAGCGTCGTAGTCTCTTACATTTTGCCATCATGTTAAATAGGTGCTTTCCTAACAGAAATTCACAGGTGAGTCCAAGCCACAGTCCACAATATGTAAGAACCTGCTGGACTAGAACCAGGGAGCACAGGGGTTCTGCACCACTGATGGTTCTGCATCTTCACTGGAAGCTTAGGCTGGGTTTCCGCTGGAGGACCTTGTGAAGCTGGGCACTGCAGGAAGTGCTGCCCAGAAGGGCCTGAGTGGCAGCCCTTTGCAGCACCACTGATTGGCTCATGCTGATATATAAACCCGGAAGCCACTATGGGGAGCTGATTGAGCAATGATGCAGATTTCTTCCAAACCAGACCTTGTCTTGCTGTGGATCCTAGACTCTGGCTTCTGACCCTGGTTTGTTATTGACTCTGCTATATGCCTGCTGTCTGTAACCTGGTGCCTGACTCTGACTTCCTGGTATCCAGACCCGGCTCAACCCTGACTCTGCTACTTGTTTCCTGATTGCAGCTGGGTAATTGACCAAGGCACACAGGCTGCTCATGGCCTGGTCCAGACATCATCTGAACTGGCTCTTGCAGTGCTGCTGCCTGAATTGCTTTGATGGGGATTGCTGGAAATTCTGGAGGATCCCGACCTAATGCAGGCTGCTCTTCCTGCTGCGCCCCCGAATATACCCTTCAGATCAGATAAAGGTGGGGCTAGTAGTTAGCATGCTCATTGGCGAAGTGCTTGAATGGGCTTCCTCCTGTTGGAGCAGAACAGCCCAGTGCTTTCCGACTGGGACTCCTGCCTGCAAGCCTTCTCAACCATCTTTGATGAGCTACATCGTGTCCGCTTCACAGAGGCTGCCCTCTGGAAGCTTTTTTGGGCAAAGGCCAGCCATCTCCTGTGCTGCTTTTTTCTGTTGATTTGTGGTTGATGTCATATGGAATGGAGGAGTCCAACTATACCAGTTCTGGTGGGGAATCAGTTAGGATGTGAAAAATGAGCTAGCCCATGTTGAAAATGTCACATTCCTAGAGGCTTTTATTAATCTTGCCTTGTGCTTTGACTCTTGGCTGCATGTTCGGAAAGAAACCCCTTGTCCACCTTGTACACCAAAGCCTGTAGAACTGAGTCCTGAACCTATGTAGGTCACCCTGGGTCACCGATGCCTGGTCCCAAAGGAGAAAAAATGTTAGCTGCAGCATGCCAGGACATGCCCTTGCCTCTTGTTCCACTTGAAAGAGCTGGGGAAATGGAGCAGCCCAAGCTTGCTGGGGTGGAGTATAGCCTGGGCATCATTAGAGCTCCATGCTCTGGAACCACTCCCCAACCTTCAAATAGAACCCTGTCTGGAACCATAGGCTTCCCCACGTTTCCAGTTGCTACTGCGGTTGCAGGCTATGGGCAGGCACAGCAGATCCTCTGCAACTAATGATAATAGACTACAGGACTGCTGCTAACTTTGTAGGTGCAAAGGCAGTCCAAACCATTGCTAAACCCACTCTAGAGCTGGTGGAGATGGTTGCTGGGTCCCTCCTATCATCAGGACTGATGATCCGAGAGACTGTCCCCTTAGAGACTATAGTAATAGGGCACCAGAAAATAATATGCTTTGATATGGTCTGCTCTCCAGTCTTCCCAATAGTTCTTGGTATTCCTTGGTTGGAGCAGCATGACCTGTGTATCTCCTGGTGGCGGAGAAGCAATAGCTTCTCCTCCAAATATAGCCAGAAAGCTTGCCTTGAACAAATCAACCAACCCCCAGGTGACCCGCAACCAGGGCCCCAGGAGTGAATAAGACCTTCAGAAGCGAGACCCCAAATGGCGGGGGCTAACCAGAAGCAATGATTCCAGACCAGAACCTCGACCTCCCCGACAAATACTGAGATACCTGAATGTATCTGAAAAGAAAAACATGGATTCACAACCCTCACACAGGGACTACAATTATCTAATAGACCTACAAACAAGGGCAAAGGTGCCACATGGATGGATATGCACTATGTTTGAGCCAGAGTTAGAGGCACTATGTGCATATATCCAAGAAAATCTTACAAAGGGCTTCTTTCAGAGATCCACCTCTCCAATGTGGCACTAGTCCTCTTTGTGTGAAAAAAGAGTGGGTCACTACACTTCTGCATAGACAATCATGCATTGAATCAGGTGACTATTTGTAACCAGTACCCCCGCCACTCATCCCAGAATTTTTGGGCTGCCTGAGGTCTGCCAGGTTCTTCACTAAACTAGATCTTCAGGGGGCATATAATCTAGTGTGCATAAGACCTAAGGATGAGTGGAAAACCATTTTTCTTACCCGATATGGCACTTTGAATACTTAGTAATGCCATTCGGTTTAACCAGTGCCTTTGCAACATGTCAACATTTTGTAAATGATGTGTTCAAGGGCATCCTGGGCCATATGTGATAATCTACCTTGATGATATACTGGTGTTTTCTGAGAACCCTGAGCAGCACTGCCACAATGTCTGGTCTGTCCTGGAGAAACTATGGAAGCATGGTTTGTATGCCCAACTAGAGAAGTGCACCTTTGACCAGGCCATCCTTGATTGTTAGGTTACATCATCTCCTCAGAGTGTATTCAGATGGATCCACAGAAGATGGAAGCCATCTACAACTGGACGGCATCCATGTGCTCCCACACCACATAGTTTCAGACCGAGCCCACAGTTTACCTCTCACTTCTGACACAGAGCGTTCAGGTTACTGGATGTCTGCATATTCACCTTCTCCACATACGAGGTTAAACCCTTCTCCGCATACCACACCAAAAAAAAAAAAAAAAAAAGGCAAACCAAAAAGGTGAACCAGGTACTGGAACAGTGTTTTGTAAATTATCACCAAGATAAACTGATTCACACTCCTCCCAAATGCAGAGTTTTCATATACCAATGCTGACCATGCCGGTGCACGTTAGAGCCCCTTCTTCTCTAATTACGGTTTCCACCCCTGAATTATGGTTGCCAACAGTCTAATCTCACAAACCCAAAGACCCTTGCCCTGCCACCTGCCCCACCCCCTTCTCCGAGGCCATGCCCCAGTCAGTCAATCCCTTCTTCCTCACTTTCGCTTGCTCTTCTCCACCTTCACTCACTTTCACTGTGCTGGGGTCAAGGGGTTCAGAGTGTTGGGGAGGGCTCAGGATGCAGGCTCTGGGAGGGAGTTTGAGTGCAGGAGGAGGCTCAGGGCTGGGGTAGGCATGTGGGAGGGAGTGCAGGCTCTGGGAGGAAGTTTGGGTGCAGGAGAGGGTCAGGACTGGGGCAGGGGGTTGGGATGCAGGAGGGGGTGCAGGCTCTGGCCGGGTGGTGCTTACCTTGGGTGGCTCCCAGAAGCAGCAAGCATGTCCAGCTCCTAGGCTCAGGGGCAGCCAGTCAGCTCTGCATGCTGCCCCTGCCTGTAGGCGCCACCCCTGCAGCTCCCATTGGCAGCGGTTCCCGGCCAGTGGGAGCTGTGGAGTCGGCGCTTGGGGCAGAGGCAGCGCACAGAGACCCCCTAGTCCCCCCCAAGGGCTGCAGTGACGTACTGGCCACTTCCAGGAGCGGCGTGGAGCCAGGGCAGGCAAGGAGCCTGCCTTAGCCCCGCTGCGCTGACAGAGTTTTAATGCCTAACATCTCCCGGTTTGGCTTCAGTAGCCTCCGGGAGATAGAGCCTGATTCCGGGAGACTCCTGACAAAACTGGGAGGGTTGGCAACCCTAACCCCTGTTTTCACCTGGCACTACCAGCTGCCATCGACTGGGTCCAAAAAATCCATCTTATTCAGGGGAACTCAGGAACCGCCTAGCAGAGGCGAAGAAGGCTTACAAGAGACATGCAGACCACCTGCAACAGGAAGTTCTGGCATTCACAGTACGCCAGAAGGTGTGGCTCACTGCCAGGCATCTCCAGACCAGTCAACTCTCCTGGAAATAGGACCACTGGTTCCTGGAACCCTTCCAGATATGCCAGCAGATCAACCTCGTTACCTTTAAACTATAGCTTCCCCAATCTCTCAGATTCACCCAATTATTTCATATTTCCCTTTTGAAACCCTATACTGAGAACTCCTTCCCTGATTGAACCATACCACGGCTTCCATCGTTGAAATCCAGGGTCACAAGGAGTACAAAGTGCACGCCATCCTTGATTCCTGATGGATGCCTGTACTATCTGGTGGACTAAGAAGACCATGGCTCTGAGAAGCACACTTAGGAGCCTGCTTCCCATGTCCGTGCCACTCACCTGGTGGGGAATTCCACAGAACTCACCTGAATAAGCCTGGACCAGCAGCATCCCTACTGGACTAGAACCTACAATGATAGTGTTGCTGGGCTGCTGATGCTTCCACATCACCATTGGAAACTTAGGCTGCGTTTCCACTGGAAGACCCTGTAAAGCTAGGCATTGCAGGAAATACTGCCCAGAAGGGCTTGAGTGGCCCCCCCCTCAGCCTACTGATTAGCTTATGCAAGTATATGAACACTTATGCAAGTGTTATGGGAAGCTGTCTGAGCAATGATGCAGACTATATGTTTGCTTCGACTCTCGACCTTGTCTTGCTGTAGACTCTAGACTCCAGCTTCTGACCTTGGTTGTCCCTGAGTCTGCTATTTGCCTGCTGTCTGCAACGTGGTGCCTGACTCAGACCCTGCTACTTGTCTCCTGGTTGGTAACTGACTGGTGCACACAGGCTGCCCACAGCCCGGCCCTGACACAGTACATAGAAATGACTAGTTAGCTGTGGGAATAAATCTCATGTTAAGATTCTGGAAGATCACATTTATGATGCTTCAAATCTCTTGAGTTCAGAAAGCCCATAAATAGGGAAATTAGGGCTTTTATTACCTTTGTAGGAGATTGGTTGCTTAGGCATGATACAGTTGGAGAAGATTGAATGAGAATGAAGATGTACACTTATCAGACATAGTTGATATTGTTTATGCAAGAAAGTCTCCCATTGAGGAGAACATGCATAAGGAATATAGAATTGAGCATGCAGACAATTATATGTTTAATCTAGACATACAGAAAATGTTGGAAATTCATATTTGGGTTAGGAACACAAACCTGTGATCTCTCTAGTCCAGTATCCTCTCTCTGGCCATTGTCAGCACCTGAAACCTCAGAGGAAGGTGCAAGAACCCTACAGCAGATAGATATGGAATACCTCCAGTGGAAGTCCCCTCCTAATCCCCAATAGTATGATATTATTTTAAACCTTGATACCTGAAGTTTTTATTCCTTCCAAAACTTTTTGTTTACATTAACTGATGTAACTGGATATTCATTTTATCCATATAAACAGCCAGTTCCCTTGAATCATACTAAATTCATAGTGTTAATAGTGTAGGCACATAATGAGGCCAGATCATACATTCCCACAGAAAAAGTGATGGGGCAAGGAGACCTGCATGCAGTTCATTTTGCAGAATTTTCTAGGAGGCATCCCCTCAAGGGAGATTGGTTTGGGGGGCTTATGGATTGTACAAGGGTGATGCCTCCCAACCCCAGTTGATCTGAGGTTGAAATATCTACCCCCCAAGAAGCATGCAGGCAGTAGCCATCCTGCAAGGACAACTTCCCCTATGCCCTATCCTGGTAGTCTCCATTCTGTCGTTTCAGCAGGGGCTGTGTTGTCATTGGCTGAATGACACTGTCCTGTAGTGACACTGTGTAATAACTATATGATTGTGATTAAGACATTTTAGTGTTTGTGATGCCAGATTAGATTAAGTTGATTTTTAAAGACACACTAGATTTGTTTGCCTCCTTTATGGGTTCCATTGCAGGGCAGAGATAAGGTTGATCAGTGTCCTTAACTGTGCGTTTACATACGGTAACATGTCTGGATTTCTTTCAAGTGTAAGCTTAACTCTTAATTTCCAGGGTTTATAATGTTTGGTTCTTGGACAACATCCCTGCAAAGTATTTAATCCTAAATTACTAATATGTACTCTCAGCCTTAACACCAATTTAATGTAGTTTTTGTCTGGGAATTTTTTTGTTCTTTTTAATTAAAAAAATTCATTTATGAACACTAAACAAGAAACTCAAAGAGAATGTTCCCATCTCTTCTAATGATTTGAAGATATGAAGTATCAACCTTAAATCATTTTAATTTTTATGGCCAAATTAAGCCATAAAAGGCTGTTTTCTGCCGTTCTGGAGCAGCACAAAGTATACTAGCTAGGTAAACTGGGTTTACAGTTGCTTTGTTGAGCAAGAGTGTACACTCAAGGTTATCCCTCCTTTTTGAAAGTCCCTTCTTTCCTTGCACACATATTCCGAATTTCCTCTCCCCCACTTTCTCCATGTCCCTTGTGTGCACAGACATACTCCAATTTCCCTCTTCCCCCTGAACCCCACGTTCTCCTTCATGTGTGTGTGCACGCACGCAGAGTTTCCCCCCTCTGTCCTTCCCTCTCTTTTTCATTAGAAGTGGTGTAACATACAGCTTTAGAAAAGGAGAATTTAAGATTAAGTATAATTTTTTGCCATTATATGTCATAACTAAAATTTATCTGGTTTATAAGAACTTCCTGAGAGAGAAACACAAAAAATGGTCATCTCCTATTGTTTGTAAGAGACTGAAGTCATAGGTTGATTCCCTCTTTCCAAAAGGCCCCCACCTCCTTTTGCTCCCAATGAAAGAGAGGCCAACCTGTCCTCATGAAGGTGGTGGCATCCAATGCTGTCAACCCCTGGAGAGGAACATAAAGGGTACAGAAGGGCAGCAGCCCATGGCAGTGAGTGTTAGAGCCCAGACTGACGGACTCCAGTTTGTGCTACTGTGCTAAAAATAGCTGTGTAGATATTGCGGTTTGAGCTAGAGTCCAGTCTCTGAAGCCGACCTCCCTCCCTAAGTTTTAGAGCCCGAGCTCCAGCCCAAGCCACAATATCTACACAGATATTTTTAGTGTGGTAGCATGAGCCCTGCGGGCCCAAGTCTGTCGACCCAGGCTCTGAGAGTCACTGCCCTGAGTTTTGTAGATGTATCCTCAGATCCACTGAGTACAGTAGGACTTGCTCTTCTCAAAATAGCCACCTGAGGGCATAATGGAACACGTCAGCCATTTTGAAAGAGTTTTTGTGTAGGATTCTGTGTAGTAGAATATTGTTCTTTAGCATTTGCTGAGGGAGAAACTTTCATGTGTGAACTTGTTTTACAGGAGCATTTTGCAATGATGGCGCAAGTCTGGGGTTAGTGTCCTCTTTCCCTCTCACCATAGGGTGCGAGGAACTGAAGTGCTACCCTGGTATTCACCTGTCTGTGGACACTGTTTGAGAACATTAAAGGAAACAGGAGAGAAGAGAGGCAGTTGCTACTAGAGACAGTGAAGGGGATGCAGCACAGAGGTCAACTTTCATGACTATCCTGACCCAATGGGGTTATTGGCATGTATGCAGTAAATGCATTCCATTGACTGAAAAGATTCTATTGTACCTGCTACTTTTATGACATCTGATGTGGGGAAAAAGGCATTGGAGTTATAAAAATATTTTACAAAACAATAATGCCTAGCAATAGTATAGTATTTTTCCTCAAAAAGGGACCTATAAATTTGATCTCTAAGTGCTTTACAAAGGTGGATTTTCATCTTACAGATGGAGAAAATGAGAAATGGGAGAGGTGAAGTGACATACCCAAGATCATGCAAATACATTGTGCATTTTTTTTCTGTAATAAAGAGATTTCCAGGCTGTAATGCTGAGGCAGGGCTAGATGATCTCTCAAAGACTCTTCCAGACCTACATGTCTGTGATTCTGTGTTTAAAAAAAAAGCTGTTTATGTGGATTGGTTAACTTGTCACAGCTTATATAAGATGCTTGGTGGGAGTGAGAGAGGAGGACAGAGGGTTGTACGATTTGAAGTGTAAGTAGTGAGCATCTGGGGGAGGAGATAGCAGTGTTGTCAAGTACAGGTGGTTGATAATACTTAGCACTTTAAATGGAATGTGATGCTATCCCTGGATGGTTTTGTCCAGTTTTAATAGGCCAGCTCGCTAGCGAGGTTTGTGAATGATAAAAGATTGGTATGCAAGTGGGAGATGTTTGGTGCCTGCAGTTAGGGACAAATTTTGTGATTACATACACTTCGTATAGCTCTGAAGTCAACAGGATTGCACAAGGTGTAAGTCAATGCAAAATTTGACCTTTAACATTTAAGGTTCTGATTCTGGCTGCTAGTGGGTGTACTAGCACAGACTCCTGTACTCACAAGTAGCCACACCGATTTCACTGGAATGTGGTGCAGATGCAACTGTCCACCCTATCACATCTGTTTGCAGGATCACGGCTTAAACAGTTAAAATGGATTTCTTACATTTCATACAAAAAACTACAATAAAAGAACATTAATGTTGCAAATGGAAGCACTGAAAAGTCTGGAACCCGACACCTCTGTCCCCTTGCTAGTATGCACTACAATCTAGTCTTTAATATATGATCAAGTATTATTATTTCCTCAGGATACCTGCCTGATTTAGGACCAGATCCTCAGCTGATGTAGATCGGATTTGCACCGAAGATCTGGCTCTTTGTATACAGGTTGGATGGTGCACAGGGAATGAGGCAGCTGTTCGATATTTATTTTTATGCTCCTATTTCAGTGAGAAATCCTCTGCCTCATTCATTGTAGACTGCTTGCTAAATGAGTTGCAGGTCCTCTGATGTTTTCATCATTCACCACATGCTATCTATCTTGTACATGGAGGGACTCAACATACTTTCAGTGAACACCTGTGTAAATTTGCTTTTACTCTAGATTTACGCTGGAGTAATTGTAAATAGAAATGGGTAAAAAATAAAGCACACATCCATAAGACCCCTGTTTCATTCACTAATGTATCCCTGCTTCAGATATTGTATGCTGTTTAGCCCGCACACTGGGTGTGAGTAAATGCAGGGATAATAGCATGGGATCATGTACATAAAGATCTGATTCTCCGGCACCTTGCACATTTTGTAGTCATTACATCTGTAGTGAGACTGCAACATAAGGGTAAAACATTTTCATTCTGATTTGGTAGCATTTTATACTTACTTTGCACTGAAGGCATCAGGACATTAAGGGATGTTGATTTATTTTGCATTGACATTGATTTTATATGATTTTTATATGGGGGTGGGAGCAAAATAGTTCATATAACTGGTCATTCATAAGATGGATATTCATAAAATCAAGGTTCTACTATAATAGCAGAAGTTATTTCTCAAGTATCTTCATACACAAAAATGGATGAACTATTTCAACTGAAATATTTTAAACCTGCCCCCAGCAATCAAGACATCTACTTCTGGGCAAAGATCAGCTCTGGAAAATTTCATCCTCAAATATGAAAATTTTGGAAAGTTGTAAGCAATTGAAAAAAGACACTTTAAAAATGGAAAGACTTAAGCAGCCTTAACTATAGGTGATGCTATGTATTGAAAATTATAACTGTAATAAAGCTAGACTTGTTTTACTTTCAGATAATAAACTTCCATCACCTTATTTTTGGTGTTCTGAGTGGTGGTGAAGAAGAGACAGGAATGTTTCCTGTTAAGACTTACAGGAATGTTGAATATTTTACAGTTCTGGTAAATATCTGCAGACTAGCTCTCCATTGCACAAATGTTGCTCTGAACACAATGCATCTTCTGTTTTTAGATGATTATGGTTAGTGCTGCAACAACAATAAAAATTAATATGAACTACTACTTGAACTGCTTTGACTAAGGGCCAAATACACAGTCCCCATTTGAGATAATGGGTCAAATCTAGCCCGAATGAAGGCAATAGAGTTATGCCCGGTTACACAAGGTCTGAATTTTTCCCAGTGGTATTTTTACATAAGGAGTGAGGACCCAGGCCCAGAATCACAAAGGGACTTAGTCACTGCAACACTGAACATTGTAACGTCTAACTTTTAGGCATCTAAAAAATTATTGGAACAAAGCTGCAATCCACAATGCCTGAGCTAGGCACAGAGACTCCCTGTACAATGAATGGGGGGAGAGAGGCACCTCAGAATGTGATCCGCAAAATCCAGCTTGCTAGGCAGGGAACTTCCTAAGATGGTCAATTGGAGATGCAGACAAGAGGTGTTTGTCTTAAGCCCTGCCCTTCTCCCGGAAATAGGCACCTGAGTCTGGGCTGCAGGGAGACACTATCTCTGTTTGTGATCCATAGACTCCAAGGCCAGAGGGGACCCGTATGATCATGTAGTCTGACCTCCTGTATAACACAAGCCATAGAGCTTTCTCAAAATAATTCTTAGAGCAGATCTTTTGGAAAAACATCCAATCTTGATTTTAAAAATTCAGTTATGGTGAATCCACAATGACCCTTGGTAAGTTGTTCCAATGGTTAATTACTGTCACTGTTTAAAAAATTATGCCTTATTTCCAGTCTAAGTTTGTGTATCTTAAGCTTCCAGCCATTGCATCATGTTATATCTTCCTCTGCTAGCATTGAAGAGCTGACTATTAAATATTTGTTCTCCGTATAGGTACTTGTAGACTGTGATCAAATTGCCCCTTAACCTTCACTTTCTTAAGCTAAATAAATAAGCTCTTTGATTTTATCATTATCAGGCATGTTTTTAATCCTTTAATTGTTCTTATGGCTCTTTTCTGAACCCTCTCCAATTTATCAACATCTTGAATTATGGACACCAGCAATGGACACTATTCCAGCAACGGTCACACCAGTGCCAAACGCAGAGGTAAAATAACCTCTCTACTCCTACTCGAGATTCCCTTGTTTATGCATCCAAGGATTGTTTTAGCCCTTTCAGCCACTGCGTCGCACTGGGAGCTCATGTCAGCTGATTACCCACCATGACCACCAAATCTTTTTCAGAGTCACTGCTTCTCAGGATAGAGTCCCCCATCATGTAAGTATGGCCTACATCTTTGTTCCAAGATTTATACATTTACACTGAGCCGTATTAAAACACATATTGTTTGCTTGTGCCCAGTGTATCAAGCAATCCAGATCATTATGTATCAGTGACCTGTCCTCTTTGTTAGTTACCGCTCCTTCAATTTTTGTGTCATCTGCAAACTCTATCAGTGATGATGATCTGTTTTCTTCCAAGTCATTGATAAAAATGTTAAATAGCACAGGGCAAAAAACTATTCTCTACAGGATCCTGCTAGAAACACACCCATTTGAGGATTCCCCATTTACAATTACATTTTGAGATCTATCAGTTAGCCATTTTTAATCCATTTAAAGTAGAACGTCAATTTTATCTTTCAAGTTTTTAATCAAAATGTCATTCAGTACAAAGTCAAATGCATAACAGAAGTCTAAGTACATTACATCAGCAAACTTTATGAAACAAAATTCTCTCATCAAAAAAATATCAGTTTAGTTTGACAGGATCTATTTTCCATAAACCCCTGTTGATTGGCATTAATTATATTACCGTCCTTTAATTCTTTCTTTATCAGCCACTCTGTTATCTTGCCCAGGATTGATGACAGACTGACAGGGCTGTAATTACCCAGGTTATCCTGTTTGTCCTTCCTCACTCCACACATAACTTGGTGGGGGTATGAGGACATGAAATAGTAATGGAGGGTGTGGGAGAGAGAGAGAATGAATGATTATATAGTCTTAGTTTAGGGCAGGTGAAACTAAGGGTCCAGTCCCCCTACTCCAAAGATTCTTTATTTATATGCAGTGGAAATGCTGAGGAGAGACCGAGAGAGACCTGTATCAGAATATCTCATAGTCCAGCAGTTAGAGCACTCTCCTGGGAAGGTGTGGGTGACTGCTGTTCAAATCCTTTCTCCCCCTCTGGCAGCAGGGCAGCTTGAACCTGGGTCTCCCACATCTCAGGTGAGTGCGCTAACCCCTGGGCTAAAAGTTATAAGGTGTATACCACCGCTGACCAGATTTTGAATGGGGCCCAATCTAGTAGTCATGCTTAGAAGCTGCCTACCAGATTGGCCCTATCGGTGATAGGCGCTCCTCCAGTTTGTGGAACACCTTGAGAGAGAGGCATCTGGATGCTTAGAGTGACGGAGCAGCGTGCGCCCCCAGAGGCAGAAACGTAAGCATCTAGGGAATGTCTACAGGAAAAATAAAGGCACCTACAGGGTTAGGTGGCAGCCTAACTGGGTTTTTGTGGATTGTAGTGTTGCCTAAAACCAGGACTTAGTTATCTAAGTCTGGGACTTTGGTGTCTAAGTATCTTAGTGGATCTGGGCCCCAGTGCTTTTCTCCAGTTTCACTGGCAGTAATGGGAGTATGTGGTGAAATGTTCATAGAAGAGAAACAGTTGCTCTGTGGCATACTCCTTCCTATTCCTGGCCCCTTGGAAGTTCCTCTGTAAGTACATTGGGATGGTGTTCTGTTGGTTGGGAGTAGAGGAAAGGTGGGAAAGGATGATCACTCTCCATGACCTTGTCTCCTTGAAAATCTAAGGATGTCTCCATAGAGGGTAATCCTTGCTCAGCGAAAATAATCTTTCATGGTTACCCTGCTTACACTGAAACCCAGATATGTGGTGGATGTGGCAACTTTGGTGTGGTTATTGGGAGGCTGCCCATGGTGGCACAGATTTAGATGGAGCTTAACTGCCACAGGGAAAGCCCAGGGAATAATGCAGAGGTTCAGGATCAATGGAATTTCTTTGAGCATCTTGATGCATCTGTGGATTAGGAGATCTGAGTCTCCAACTCATTCTGTATGTGTGGAAAAACCCTACCATATCTGAAAGAATAGTGTGCAGGAAATTACTGTCTGAAATTCTGAAGGCCTTATTCTTCATTCCCTTACACATAGTGTGGTCATTTGTATTTCTGCAAACTGGGGGTAAAATATGACCAATTTGAATTGGTAGTGTTCTACTCTCAGTTTGCATAGGTGAAAATGACTATTCTGAGGAAGAAGAAAAGGAGTACTTGTGGCACCTTAGAGACTAACCAATTTATTTGAGCATAAGCTTTCGTGAGCTACAGCTCACTTCATCGGATGCATACTGTGGAAAGTATAGAAGATCTTTTTATACACACAAAGCATGAAAAAATGGTGTTTACCACTACAAAAGGTTTTCTCTCCCCCCACCCCACTCTCCTGCTGGTAATAGCTTATCTAAAGTGATCACTCTCCTTACAATGTGTATGATAATCAAGGTGGGCCATTTCCAGCACAAATCCAGGGTTTAACAAGAACGTCTGAGGGGCGGGGGGTAGGAAAAAACAAGGGGAAATAGGTTACCTTGCATAATGACTTAGCCACTCCCAGTCTCTATTCAAGCCTAAGTTAATTGTATCCAATTTGCAAACGAATTCCAATTCAACAGTCTCTCGCTGGAGTCTGGTTTTGAAGTTTTTTTGTTGTAATATCGCAAATTTCATGTGTGTAATCACGTGACCAGAGAGATTGAAGTGTTCTCCGACTGGTTTATGAATGTTATAATTCTTGACATCTGATTTGTGTCCATTTATTCTTTTACGTAGAGACTGTCCACTTTGACCAATGTACATGGCAGAGGGTCATTGCTGGCACATGATGGCATATATCACATTGGTGGATGTGCAGGTGAATGAGCCTCTGATAATGTGGCTGATGTTATTAGGCCCTGTGATGGTGTCCCCTGAATAGATATGTGGGCACAGTTGGCAACGGGCTTTGTTGCAAGGATAGGTTCCTGGGTTAGTGGTTCTGTTGTGTGGTATGTGGTTGCTGGTGAGTATTTGCCACAAGTACTCCTATTTGTGCTGGAAATGGCCCACCTTGATTATCATACACATTGTAAGGAGAGTGATCACTTTAGATAAGCTATTACCAGCAGGAGAGTGGGGTGGGGGGAGAGAAAACCTTTTGTAGTGGTAAACACCATTTTTTCATGCTTTGTGTGTATAAAAAGATCTTCTATGCTTTCCACAGTATGCATCCGATGAAGTGAGCTGTAGCTCACGAAAGCTTATGCTCAAATAAATTGGTTAGTCTCTAAGGTGCCACAAGTACTCCTTTTCTTTTTGTGAATACAGACTAACACGGCTGTTACTCTGAAATCTGTATTCTGAGGAAGGACAGTGGAAAATCAGACTCCTTGAGTTTCTTGGTCTTATATGGATTTTTCTTATGTAGAGAGGATTCTTGAGTAAGGATTGTAGGATTTTTTCCTTTACTGTTGTGATTTTGTTTCTGGTTTTAGATGTTTGGGTTTTTAAAATAAATTACTTCTCTGAAAGATGTAGTTTTATATCACCACCCCTTTCAAGGCCAAAATAACATGAGGGAGTGAATTCAGAATTTATTTAATGCCTTGCAGAAGTACAGTGTATTAATAATAAAAATTTGTTGATGAGCCAAATATACTGTATGTAGACTTTTTGGAAACAGTCAAATGAAAATGACATATTAGAAAAAAAGATGAGCTTGATATGAATTTTTGTAATGTTATTTCTTTCTTGAAGTAGGATTATTACTGAATTATATCAAAAACATTTGTTTATATAATTATATGAAAGCAATGTAGCACATGTTAAGGTGCTTGTTTCCAAGGAAAAAGGGCTCTGCCTGTACATAATACAAAAAAATTAATTGTATGATACAGGCTAATTTGTTAATTCAAATGCTAATTACATACACCTGTGAATTCTTTACGTAAACATAATTGATAGTGTGTGATATTTATGAAATCAAAATGCTAAAAGTCTCAGTTTAAAGTCTAGTTTTGTCTTTCAGTCAAGGACAGAAATTTCTCACTATTCTTCAGTGTTTCGTTAAATAATCTTTTAAAATGCAGCTTTTTAATTGAATAAGAATTCAGAAGAGAAAAAAGGTTAACGTGTGGTAATACGCTGAAAAGTGGCTATGTAAATATCATGACACCTTCACCTGAACAGATCTTCTCCCAGGAAATACCAGAGTCAGATCTTCTGATTTCAGTGACTAAAATAATTTTTCACGGAATTCTACTCCTGTTAGCCTTGCAGAGTCGGAGTCAATAGAACTAAGCAAGAGTTAGCTGGTTTCTGTCTCTTTAGTGCAGTAGTGTTCAACCTGGGGGTCTGCAGACTATGTCTAAGATTTCCAAAGAGGTCCACACCTCCATTCGAAATTTTGTAGGGATCCGCAAATGAAAAAAGTTTGAAAAGCACTGCTTTAGTGCATCATCAACGGAATTGTTTACTAAATTCCTCACAGTTATACCTGTTCAAGCCCTTTGAAGGCAGGTGTCATTAACAGCTTATTTTTGCCTTGCAGAGTTTTTATTACAAGTGATGATGCATGAGAAGGAAAGAACCAAGCATGACTCTCAGATCCCAGGGCTGACAGTGACAGAAAAAATCTTTTTACCAGTAAAATGAGCACATTTGATATGGAAATCAGGGTGACATTAAGCATAGAGCCTCACAATTCCAGTTTTCAGTCACTTTTAAAAGTAGAAAAGGATTTTATTGCATTAAGAACAGTAAGCGACATGTTTTGGAAAAAGTAGAAAACATAGGCAATATTATGCTTCATTGATCTATATGGGGAGGGGACCCTCTGCGAGCCAATATCTTCCTGTCCATATAGAAGATTAGGGTTAGCTGACTTTGTGGCATTGTACCTTCCCTTCACCTAGACCCTACAAAAGTTCCTGGTCCTGGGATCTGTGAGGTGGGAGGGTCCCAGAGCTTGGCTCCAGCCTGAGCTCAGAAGTCTATACTGCAATGAAATAGCCTCACAAGCCTGAGTCGGCTGGCATGGGCCAGCCATGGGTGCCTAGTTGCAGTATAGACACACCCTGAGGGGACAGGAGGGCCAGGGGTGAAAATCATGTTGTCCCTCTTTCAACTACACAAATAATCTGCTTAGACGTTAATACAGACTGTGGCTATATTAATTCCTGAAAGGACTCTTTTTTGCAATGTGGAAACTCCATTTAAAGGAATTACAGGGGCAGCAGCCATCAGGAGGCAGCCCTTGTCAACCATACCAACAGGGAGCTTGGGGGAAAGCTTCAAAGGACCTATGCAACAACATATGGACACAGGGTCTGTATAGGCTGGCTTTGTCCTGTAGCAGATTCCTGAGATCTCTGGAGATCTGCTGGTTCAGGGTCCTTGCCCCCAAAAGACAAATGTGGAGGAAAACTCCATGAGGGAGGGATACCTTCTGAAAGCTCCTGGCACTAACATGTAGTTTTCTTCCTAGAGGCATGATTTGGCTCATGGTAATGTCCATTTCCAAAGTACTATATGTTTCTAGAGACATTCTAGATTTGCTCTTGTGTTTTTTAATCAGCTGTAGAAACTTACTGATTTGAACTGGATTTGTATTAGTTATTTTTGTAATTTTTAAAAATAAGAAATACTTTACTAAAAATGGAAGACCATAATTCATTAGAATACAGAATTAATAAGTGCCACATATAATTTTGCATGTTTATCCCCCCACCCAAATAATCAATGCTTTATTTTAATGGTACATAGATTAAAGATGAGTTATAAATTAGTTCTTATTGAGGCTTATATAAAATTCAAAACAACTCTAAATAAAGTGCATTCTGATCAGTATATTTGCATTAAGTGCCAAATAACTATTAATCTTAACAGATTTAAAAGTAGTAACCACAATTTGCTAGCTTTCTCAGGTAGAAAAACTATGGAGTTTAGAGCACACAATATTGTAAATTCACGTCGTACAACTAGAGCTGAACCATTTCTGGGAATTGTGCCGAAAGATGATAAATGCAATGGCAATCATCTTGACTCAGCAGAATGCATTTAGGATGTTACAGTTTGGTGACTGTGTTAGGTAACATAGAAATTATATGGGCATGTGATTTATACTATTTTTACTTTTAAAGAAAAACAAAAATGAAGCTAATATAAATACATAAGCATAACTTTTCTTAGGCACCGGAAGGAATTACAATAGTGACTACAAATATATTTGTTGATGAAGTCCAGTTTCATTCTTTATATGAAGCATTTGATTGAGATAGTTAAAAATAGAATCTGAAACACTTTTACAGGATATACTATACACAACTAATATGTGTCAATATTATTTATTTATGTATTTAGTAACATTAAAAAAAGGTTTATTATTATCCATGGTTTCAGTTGTCTTTGATATATACTAAAAATACAATTAAACTGTACTCATAAATCCATTACCAAAACCTTAACCCTTACATTAGTATAACCAGACAACTTGTCCCAAAGGCTCTGAAAATAAACGGGCTTTGCAGTGTGCTCTAATGCTCATTTTCATAAATATATGGATTTTAAGGCTAGAAGGGACTGTTCTGATCTAGTCTAATCTCCTTCAGAAATCAGGCCTCACTCAATAAAATTCCTGCATCAAGCCTAAAACTTATGTTTTAGCTATAATATATCTGTTAGGAAGATATCTAGTCTTGATTTAAAGACTTAAGTGAAGGAGAATCTACCACATCCCTTGGCAAGCTTGCTTTTTCAGCAAGTCTTGTGCCACAAAGAACTCTGTCTCTGCTCCCTGGCAGGGTCATGCTTGTGATCGCTCATATTGAGTATGCCAAGTGTGTACGTTACATTACAAAATGGGGGACTACTGCTTTGTCTGCTGGCTTTCTCTTGGCTTTTTCATTGCTTTTTGCCTTTCTGACAGGCAGACACATACAGCTGTCACCAATCAATTCCCAGCCCCTGTGTTCCTCTGTCCCTATCGCTTAGCTTCTGCTCAAGCCTTGCCATGATGGCCTTTGGGCAATGGCATCTGTTGTTTCAGCTATCCCTACACAAAAGGGTATTAAATGGAAGGAGCAATTTAAGCCGAAATGAAGGGTACTTAGTGCACCCATCAACTTTAACAAGATCTTTGGTTGATCTAAACATCACAGATATTGTTGGTTAAAGTCGATGGGTGCAGTTACAGAATAGCAAAAGGGACAAAATCCTAGACAGAGTTCATTCTGGTGCATTCTGTGGCAGACAGGAATAAAGGAAAAATGAGGAACGGGCAAAACCCCAAACTTTTTTTTAAAATGGCAAATGTTTCAATTTCGACAAGAAACTGAGAAGCATAAAAAACCTCAGAGCATTTCATTATCTTGTCTCGTAGGTGTTGTCTCGGGAGGAAGCCTGCTGTGTTCTCAGCATTGTCTTGTGTCTCCTTAGTCTTGGGATGGAATCCCAATATCGATTTGCTCACTCTCTCCACCTTTTGTGGGCAGTGAGTACAGAACTCAGTGGGGCAGGTCCAGGCACAAAGACCCATCAAGGAAGGAGAGCATGGTTGTGCTTGGCTCCACCACATATAGCAATGCACTGTTTTGAAGCCCCCTTTCACCTCTGCATTCAACATCAATAAAAGTAATAATAATTGATATTTATACATTTCTTACAAAGCTGGGTAAGAGCATCCTTGAAGCACAAAGGCCCTAGTTCATAAGTTCATCCCTGTTCAGCAAAGTACTTAAGCATAGGCTTATTTTTAGGTAATTGTTTAAGTCCTGTACACATCAATGGGATTTAGCATGTGCTTAAAGTTAAGCATGGGGCTTATGTGCTTTTTGAATAGGGATGGACTTAAGCATGTGCTTAAATACTTTGCTAAACTGGGTTCAAAGGGTGTAAGTGACTTATGTAAGGACACAAAGCATGTTGGTGGCACACTAGAAATAGAATCTAGCATCCTGACTCATAACGCTGGGCATCATTATCCATTTTTAACCCCCCAAAAAGAGTATTTTCTCAAATAATTACACACCTGAATAAATCAATCCTGCTTTCAAATTTGACCCCCAAAATGTTTTATCTATAAAATATTAACAGAACTCCAGGCTTCAATAAATTTTACATTATTAGACAGATTACACACAAGCGATTTTTGAGCATATACTGTGTTACTTCATGGAAACCCTTTAAAATCAATTTTAAAGTCTGTATTTTCTGGAGTTATTTATGGAAGATCAAAAATACTTTGTAAGGAAATAGCTTTACAAGCTAATATATCTTACCATAGGACAAGAGTTATTAGAAACTATCATCACTGTATAAATAATTATATCGTTGCATGCACACTAAATTCTAGTGGGATTTTGTTGCTACAGCTACAAAAGAATCTGATTACATCTCCTGTGTAGCTTAATTGAACTGAAATGACTATGTTGTGTTCTATACAGTTTTGGTAATGTTTTCAGTTTTATGCATGAAATGCTGTCAGACCCAATTAATCTTATTCCTACATAAGTCTAGATAATTTATTTGCATAAAGAATATTAATGAGCTATACATGCATATTGGTGGGGTAAAGTTTATTCCAACTCATTGCCTTTGAAAAAGGAATTCAAAATGCTGAAGAAGGATTTTGGTTAAAGTTGTATCCTCAGCTTGGTTTGTTTTGTTTAGAAGAAAACATTGTATATATTTGGTATACACTTGAAGTGATCTGAGGAGCATAGGTATTGCTCCATTCTTCTGCCTCCAGGGATCAAGATGCCAAAAAAGGAGACAGAAGCTGGGATTATGTGGTGAGAAGCCTGATCTCCTCACTGCCTTCTCTGTTGCTCTTTTTGGCTCCTTCTTTCATGGCAAGAATAAGTAGTGCCTACAATCCACAGAGCACAGGGCTGCTATTTTAGGATTCCCTTTGTGATCCCACTATCTGCTATTTAGACAATTTAATCATGTACATGATTTCTAGTTTTGTTGATATTTTCTTATTTTAGTATCCATAGTTTAGGGCTATACTGTGCCTGTTAGCCACAGCTAGGGTGACCAGACAGCAAGTGTGAAAAATCGGGACAGGGGGTGAGGGGTAATAGGTAATAAGAAAAAGACCCAAAAATCAGGACTGTCCCTATAAAATCGGGACATCTGGTCACCCTAGGCATAGCCCAAAGTATGGGGTAGAGTGCAACACCAGCCCACGTGCTTCTGCCTCTCTAAGTTAACATGCTCTTGTACTACTTCCCCTTCTTACCTCCGCTGACAAGAGTTCTTAGGAAAATCAGACAGGATTCCGGATTCCATGTTACTGGTTTTCATATGTCCTCATTAGTTTGGTTGGTTAGATCTCTGACTCTGCTAGTGAAACCTCCAGTTCAACTTCCAGTTCTTCCAGATGTATCATTAGATTGAGATCAGGTTCTTCAAGATCCA
Organism: Caretta caretta; assembly: GCF_965140235.1. NCBI lineage: Eukaryota > Metazoa > Chordata > Testudines > Cheloniidae > Caretta > Caretta caretta. The sequence continues at coordinate 207,480,444 of NC_134206.1, forward strand.
GTGGATCTTATGGCCTGGAAGCATGATGCAAAGAAGACTTTTAGGGCCAGATGGTCAGCCCTGGTATAGCCCCTTTGTTCCTCTGGAGCTTCACCAGCTTTTGGGGAATTCCTGAAATATAGGGGAACATGATCAATTGTACACCACACTTCACATAGTCCCTGGCATAGGGGGCATGTTGAAGTCTGGTCAGGGAGAAGGTGGGCTGAAACGTAGCTGCATTCCAGCAATCCCTGGTTGATAGACTGGCTTGTTGGTGGCTGTTAAAGCCAGGCACAACCTCCAGTAGTCCCAAGGCTGTTCCAAATTGTGCCATGCCTTGAGCCATAATGCTGTTTTTGTCCCCTTATCTTCAATTGTGTTGAGTGGAACTTGGCTGCATCCGTGGACTGAGCCTTTTTTGTTACTGGGAATCTCAAGAAATTCTGCTAGTGTCAGAAGCCTTCAAAAATAAATGTCTGTGCTACAAAGTGGAAGAGGTTTGCATTATGGGTCTTTCTTTAGTACAGTGCTCCACTGGTATTTATGTCCCTCAATTTAGCACCCATATAATCCAGATTTTCTTTGAGCTGTCTCAAAATCCACTAAGCAGCCTGTCATATGCTTAAGTATATTGAACTCTATTCTTCCTTCATGCTACTTTTTACATCTTCCTGCCTGTTTGCTGCTAATCATCTTCATTTGAACCATTATATTGTACAATGAGCATTCTCCTTTTTATAGATTGTATTCTAAGTGATTATACGACCATCATGGAGACTTAGGGCTTGTCTTCACTATCGCGATAAATTGACCAAGTTACACTACTCCAGCTACGTGAATAATGTAGCTGGAGTTGATGTAACTTAGGTCGACTTACCCCAGTGTCTTCACTGCACTGCTTCGATGGGAGATGCTCTCCAGCTGACTTACTTTACTGGGGAGCTGGAGTACCATAGTTGACTGGAGAGTGCTTTGCCGTTGATTTAGCAGATCTTCAGTAGACCTGCTAAATCGACATCACAAACCTGATGGTTGAACATCCCTACTGTATTCTATGAGGATAATATGGTTCTGTGCCCACATCCTAAATTTTTTATGAAGATGGTATCTGAATTTCATCTAAACCAGTAAGTTAAGTTCCCAGTAGTTACCCTGGACCTCGTTTGTTGAGGAGAGTCAGATTACATACAAGTAGTCTAAAAGATAAGACCTCTTAGTTATTAGCTAGATAGGACTCAATCCATACACAAGTCTCCTATATAGAATCGTAGACACGTAGGTTGGAAGGGACCTTGAGAAATCATCAAGTCCAGCCACCTTAACTGAGGCAGGACAAAGTAAATCTAGACCATCTCTGACAGGGGTTTATCTAACCTGTTCTTAAAAGCCTACATTGACAGAGGTTTCACAAGCTTCCTTGGAAGCCTGTTCTAGTGCTTCACTATTGTTATAAAGTTTTCCTAATATCTAACCTAAATCTCTCTTGTTGCAGATTAAGTCCATTATTTCTTGGCCTACCTTTAGTGGACATGGAAAACAGTTGACCACCATATTCTTGATAACAGCCCTTAAATTATTTGAAGACTGTTATCAGGCCCCCTCAGACTTCTCTTCTCAAGACTAAACATGCCCAGTTTTTTTTAACCTTTCCTCATATGTGAGGTTTTCTAATCCTTTGATCATTTTTGTTGGTCTTCTCTGGACTCTCTAACTTGTCCACATCTTTCCTAAAGTGTGGTGCCCAGAACTGGACACAGAGCTCCAGCTGAGGCCTCACCACTACTGAGTAGAGTAGAATAATTACCTCCTATGTCTTACGTACGACATTCCTATTAATACACCACCCCCCCGAATGATATTAGCCTCTTTCTCAACTGTATCGTATTGCTGGCTCATAATCAATTTGTGATCCACTGTAACCTCAGATCCTTTTCAGAGGTACTACTGCCTAGTCAGATATTCCCCATTTTGTATTTGGGCATTTGATTTTTTTCTTAAGTGTAGTACTTTGCACTTGTCTATATTGAATTTCATCTTGTTGATTTCAGACCAGTTCTTCAATTTGTCAAGGTCATCTTGAATTCTAATCCTTATCCTCCAAAGTGCTAGCAATCCTTCCCAGCTTGGTTTTGCCCACAGATTTGATAAGGATACTCTCCAATCTATTATCCAAGTAATTAATGAAAATATTGAATAGTCCCGGACCCAGGACAAACCCCTGCAGGATCTCACTAGATACATCCTTCCAGTTTGGCTGTGAAGCATTGATAACTACTCTTTGATTACAATCTTTCAACCAGATTTGCACCCATTTTATAGTAATTTTATCTAGAACACATTTCTCTAGTTTGCTTATGAGACTATCATGTGGGACTGCATCAAAAGCTTTACCAGAAACCAAGATCTGTCACACCTACAGCTCCCCTCACCATTTACTGGGCCAGTAATTTTGTCAAAGAAGGAAATTAGGTTGGTTTGGCATAATTCATGGATTCCAAGGGCCGAAGGGACCATTATGATCATCTAGCTTGACCACCTGTATAATACAGGCCATAGAACTTCCCCAAAATAATTCATAGACCATATCTTTTAGAAAAAATCCAATCCTGCATCTGAAGAAGTGGGTTTTTTACCCAGGAAAGCTTATGCCCAAATAAATCTGTTAGCCTTTAAGGTGCCACCGGACTCCTCATTGTAATCCTGGTTTAAAAATGGTCAGTAATAAAGACTTCACCATTATCCTTGGTAAATTGTTCCAATGATTAATTCGTCTCACAGTTAAAAATGTATACGTTATTTCCTGCCTGAATTTGTCTATCTTCAACTTTCAGCCTTTATATCTTGTTATACGTTTGTCTGCTAGATTGAAGAGCTCTTTAATAAATATTTGTTCCCCATGCAGGTACTTATAACTTGTAGTCAAGTCACCTCTTAACCTTCTGTTTGTTACACTAAATAGATTGAGCTCCTTGAGTCTATCACTATAAGGGTATGTCTACACCATGAAATTAGGTCAATTTTATAGAATTTGATTTTTAGAAATTGATTGTATACAGTCAATTGTGTATGTCCCCACTAAGCGCCTTAAGTCAGCCTAGTGTGTCCTCAATACCATGGCTAGCATCTACTTACGGAGCAGTGCACTGTGGGTAGCTATCCCATAGTTCCTGCAGTCTCCGCTGCCCATTGGAATTCTGAGTTAAACTCCCAATGCCTGATGAGGCAAAAACATTGTCAAGGGTGGTTTTGGGTACATGTCGTCAGATGGCCCTTCCTCCTCCATGAAAGCAATGGCAGACAATTGTTTTGTGCCTTTTTTCCTGGGTTACTCGTGCGGACGCCATACCACGGCAAGCATGGAGCCCGCTCAGCTCACTGTCACCGCTGCTGTTGTGAGCATTGTAAACGGTTTGCGCATTATCCTGGAGTATGTGCAGAACTGGGCTAAGCACACCAGCATGAGAGTGATTGTGATGAGGACATGGACACAGACGTTCCTGAAAGCACGGGCTGTGGCAATTGGGACATCATGGCGGCAGTGGGGCTGGTTGATACAGTGGAACACCGATTCTGGGCCCGGCAAACAAGCACAGACTGGTGGGACCGCATAGTGTTGCAGGTATGGGATGATTCACAGCAGCTGCGAAACTTTCACATGCGTAAGGCCACTTTCCTTGAACTTTGTGAGTTGCTTTCCCCCACCCTGACGTGCAGGAATACCAAGATGAGAGCTGCCCTGACAGCTGAGAAGCGAGTGGCGATAGCCCTGTGGAAGCTTGCAACGCCTGACTGCTACCGGTCAGTCAGGAATCAATTTGGAGTGGGCAGGTCTACTGCGGGGACTCCTGTGATCCAAGTAGCCAGTGCAATCACTGACGTTCTGCCAGCAAGGGTAGTGACTCTGGGAAACGTGCAGGTCATACTGGATGGCTTTGCTGCAATGGGGTTCCCTAACTATGGTGGGGCGATAGATGGAATGCATATCCCTATCTTTGCACCGGACCACCTTGCCAACCAGTATGTAAACCACAAGGGGTACTTCTCAATGGTGCTGCAAGCACTAGTGGATCACAAAGGACATTTCACCGACATCAGCGTGGGATGGCTGGGAAAGGTGCATGACGCTCACATCTTTAGGAACTCCGAACTGTTCGAGCAGTTGCAAGAAGGGACTTACTTCCCAGACCAGAAAATTACTGTTGGGGATGTTGAAATCCCAGTAGTTACCCTTGGGGACCCAGCCTACCCCTTGCTCCCATGGCTCATGAAGCTGTACACAGGCAGCCTGGACAGTAGTCAGGAGCTGTTCAACTATAGGCTGAGCAAGTGCAGAATGGTGGTAGAATGTGCCTTTGGACATTTAAAAGCTTGCTGGTGCTGTTTGCTGACTAGGTTAGACCTCAGCGCAACCAACATTCCCATTGTTATTGCTGCTTGCTGTGCGCGCCACAATATCTGTGTGAGTAAGGGGGAGACGTTTATGGTAGGGTGGGAGGTTGAGGCAAATCGCCTGGTGGCCGATTTTGAGCAGCCAGTCACCAGGGTGATTTAGAAGAGCACAGCTAGGCGCGCTGCGCATCAGAGAAGCTTTGAAAACCAGTTTCATGACTGGCCAGGCTACGGTGTGACAGTTGTGTGTGTTTCTCCTTGCTGTAAACCCGCCCCCTTTGTTGATTTTAATTCCCTGTAAGCCAACCACCCTCCCCCCTTCGATCGCAGCTGGCAAAGGAAATAAAGTAACTATATTGTTTTGAAACCATGCATTCTTTCTTTATTAATTAGAAAAAAAAGTGAGATAACTGACAAGGTAGCCCGGGTTGGGTGGGGTGCAGGAGGGGGGAAGGACAAGGCCACATGCTTATTGTAGCCACACTACAAATCAAAACTGTTTGAATGACAGCCTTCTGTTGCTTAGGCCATCCTCTGGAGTGGAGTGGCTGGGTGCCTGGCGCCAGCACCTCCCCCTCCCCCCCCCCCCCCGCGTTCTTGGGTGTCTGGGTGAGGAGGATATGGAACTTGGGGAGGAGGGCAGGCGGTTATACAATGGATGCAGCGGGGGGCTGTGCTCTTGTTGGCTTTCCTGCAGCTCCAATAGACGCTTCATCATGTCTGTTTGCTCCCCCATTAGCCTCAGCATCGCCTCCTGCCTCTGCTCTTTGCGCTCACTTAATGCTTTCCTGGCCTCTACCACTGAATGCCTCCATGCATTAAGCCGTTCCCTATCAGTGCGGGAGGACTGCATGAGCTCGGGAAACATGTCATCGCGAGTGCGGTTTTTTTTGCCTTCTAATCTGCGATAACCTCAGGTACGGACATGATGGGGGGAGCATAGAAACATTTGCATCAGGGGGAGATAAAAAGGGAGAGTAAAATTTAGATGATACATTTCCGAGAACAAAAGGGAGACTCTTTCACAGTGAATCAAGCAATTCACAGCAGACAGCACATGTGCTTTAGGTACAAGGTCGCATTTTGCTTTTTATATTGAGCTGGTATGGTGACACATCACAGACAGCTGGGCAACAGAATTCAGTTTCCAGGCAGCCATAGTAAGCCTGTTGGTATGCAGGGTTGGCTTCTTACCCCTTCATAACATGTGGGAATGGTTTCAAAGTGCAGCGCCATTCTTTCCCATAGCAAGCAATGCCGAGTGGGTTTCACATTTAAAAGGAGGGGCTGCGGTTTTCGGGTGGATGTGCAGCACACACCTCCCCCCCGTGCCGCCACATGGCTATTCTCTGGGATTATCTCTTCACCACTTCCCCCGCAGTGTGGCTATTCTCCGGGATGATCCCTTTTAGCCAAGCGCAAACAACCCAGCATGAACGGGGTCCTTTTACTGTTCCCTTACAAAAATCCCCCTAGTTCAACCAGGTGACCATGAATGATATCACTCTCCTGAGGCTAACACAGAAAGATAAAGACCGAATGTTGCTTGAATGTGACCAATACCGAGGACCATGCGCTGCCATGCTTTGTGCAGCAATGATTTCATACTACTTCCTACTGGCTTGGCGTGGTAAAGTGTCCTACCGTGGAGGACGAAATAAGGCAGCCCTCTCCAGAAAGCTTCTGCAAAGGCTTTCAGAGTACCTCCAGGAGAGCTTCATGGAGATGTTCCTGGAGGATTCCCGCTCCATCCCCAGACACGTTAACAGACTTTCCCAGTAGCTGTACTGGCCGCGAATTCATCCCAATTATTTAGGGCAAATCAAACATTAAACACTATTACTTTTAAACCCTGTACTGTAGTTACAAATGTGCAGAGCTGCCTTCTCCAGCTTCAGGGTCGGGGATCCCGCCTTGGGAGGGTATTGGCTCCAGGGTGATGAAAAGGTCCTGGCTGCTGAGGAGAACGGATTCACCGCTTGCCTGCTGCGCATTCTCCAACAACTCCTCCTCCTCCTCCTCATCCACAAAATCCTCCTCCCTGTTGCGTGAGACTCCCCCCTTGCAGGTGTCCATGGACAGTGGTGGGATAGTGGTAGGGTCCCCCCCCGAATGCCATGCAGCTGATCATAGAAGTGGCACGTATGGGGCTCTGACCTGGAGCGACCATTTGCCTCCTTTGTCTTTTGGTAGGCTTGCCTGAGCTCCTTAACTTTCATGCGGCACTGCTGAGTGTCCCTGTTGTAGCCTCTCTCCACCATGCCCTGTGTGATTTTGGCATATATATTAACATTTCTTCTTTTTGACCGGAGTTTGGCCTGCACAGATTCTTCTCCCCACACAGCAGTGAGATCCAGTATCTCTCTTTTGGTCCATGGTGGAGCTCATTTGCAATTCTGGGGGAACTGCATGGTCACCTGTGCTGCTGAGCTTGTCAAGCTGACGAAACAGGAAATGAAATTCAAAGTTTCCTGGGGCTTTTCCTGTGTATTTGGCTAGTGCATTGGAGTTCAAAGTGCTGTCCAGAGCAGTCACATTGGAGCACTCTGGGATAACTCCCAGAGGCCATTACCGTCGAATTGCGTGTGCACTACCCCAAATTTGACCCAGCAAGGTCAATTTTAGCGCTACTCTCCTCGCCAGGGAGGAGTACAGAAGTCAATTTTAAGAGCCTTTTAGGTCGATGGAAAGGGGTTAGTTGTGTAGACGCATTCATTTTAAAATCGACCTAACGCAGCTAAATTCGACTTAACCCCATAGTGTTAAGGATTGTTTAGCCTGCATAGGGATTGTTTAGCCTGCAGAAGAGAAGAATGAGGGGGGATTTGATAGCTGCTTTCAACTACCTGAAAGGGGGTTCCAAAGAGGATGGCTCTAGACTGTTCTCAATGGTATCAGATGACAGAACGAGGAGTAATGGTCTCAAGCTGCAGTGGGGGAGGTTTAGATTGGATATTAGGAAAAACTTTTTCACTAAGAGGGTGGTGAAACACTGGAATGCGTTACCTAGGGAGGTGGTAGAATCTCCTTCCTAAGAGGTTTTTAAGGTCAGGCTTGACAAAGCTCTGGCTGGGATGATTTAACTGGGAATTGGTCCTGCTTCGAGCAGGGGGTTGGACTAGATGACCTTCTGGGGTCCCTTCCAACCCTTATATTCTATGATTCTATGATTCTATGAGTGTAGACCAGGGCTAAGGCACGTTTTCTAATTCGTTAGTCATTCTTGTGGCTCTTCTCTGAACCCTCTCCAATTTATCGACATCCTTCTTGAATTATGGGCACCGGAAGTGGACACAGTATTCTAGCAGCAGTCACACCACTGCAAAATACAGAGGTAAAATTAACCTCTCTACTCCTACTTGAGATTCCTCTGTTTATGCATCCCAGGATTGCACTGGGAGATTGGGAGCTCATGTTCAGTTGATTATCCAACATTACCCCTAAATCTTTTTCAGAGTCACCGATTCCCAGGATAGTCTCTCATCCTGTAAGTATGGCCTACATTCTTTGTTCCTGTATTATACATTTACGTTTAGCTAAATTAAAACTCTGAATTTTTATTCTCACCTCCATCTATTTCTCTGGTGGTGGATGTGGTGAATGAGTGGGGGAAACAACATTGCACCAAGCTGACCCCATATGACAAAGACGAGAAGGGCGTGGACCTTGTCAGGTAGAAATCTTACTCATCTGCAGTCTTACAGTTTTTTATCACAAATTACCAGGCAGTCATGGCAAAATATAATTACATAAACTACACAAAATTTACTGCACCTTCCACTGGAAAAGAGTAAGCATTTTCAGGCCATCATTGCTAAGGGGCAGTTACTGGTCAGGACATCCCTTCAGGTGTCCTTAGATGTAGCAGACATCATTCTACAGCAGTAGTTATGTGCACGGCATTCTGGATCCAACTGTCCCGCTTTCCTGGAGAGGTCCAGAGAACTGCACAGGACCTCCCTTTTTGATGGTTTGAAGTTGTTTTCTGATGAGAACATGGATGAGTTCCTGTGCTCTTTGAAAGACTCCAAAGCCACTTTACAATCTCTGGGAATTTATACCCTTACAAACAAAAGAAAATTTGATAGGTCACAAAGCACCCAGTGTTCCCTTCCAACCCAATTCTCTGGTTTGCAAAGACTCCCCGTTTTGCAAAATCCATAGGTTCCAGAGGAAGAGAATCACTCATCCATCAGGCCTGAATATTCAACGAGCATCCTTACTGAAACACTAGTTTTGATGGGTTGGTTGATGGTTTGCAACCTCTCCAGTCTTTAGTTCACCACTTGCAACAATTTGCCACCTCTCCACATTTGGAGACAGACTTTCTGATTTTTGTTATGCCTGGGAGTGGATTACTACAGACAGTGGGTCTTGGAGATTGTAACATTGAGCTACATCCACTTTACCTCCCTCCCTCCCTCCTTTCCACCCTTCTTCTCCATCCCTCTTCAGGGACCCCCATGGGTGGCAGGTGGAGCCCCCCTTTGGGGAGGCTAGCCATGGCTGCATCCCTTCTGTTCCCTCCTCCGTGGCCGGAGCCCTGAGACCCCCCTCACTGCCCCCCTGCGGCCAGAGGAGCCCCGAGCTGGCCAGAGCCCTGAGACCCCCCTGCTAGCCCCCCGCGACTGGTGTACTTCAAGAAACTGCTATCTGTGGGAATTTGCTACATCAGATAGCAGTTTTTTACAATCCCTTACATATGAGTAACTGCTACAGGTAGCAAATTCCCACAGGTAGCAGTTTCTCACACCACAGGCAGACTAAATAAAAACTTCCCCTCAAAACCCTGCAACCAGGGCGTCTGTTGGCTGCAGCAGCACCAAGGGAGGCTGAGCCACCACTGGCCTATTATACCCGCCACCCATGGAGACCCCTCTCACTAGCACTTCCTGAGACGGGCAATAAACTCCCTTCTTTGTTTAGGAATGATAGAGGCTGTCTCTACTCAACATGGAGGGAAAGGGCTTCTAATCAAGATACTTTCTCATGCCAAAGAAAAATGGAAGGTGGAGACTGATTTTAGTTTTAAGACTACTAAACCAATTTTGTAAAGTCTCAGAAGTTCATGATCATGACTCTGGCAGCTATAATTTCTTCACTAAATTCAAGGGATTGTTTTTTGGCCCTTGACCTACAATATGCATATTGCCATACAGTGATACATCCATCTCACAGAAAACAAAACAAAAATTTGTTACGGACCAGGATCATTTCAATACTGAGTTTTCCCCTTTGGACTCACCACAGCTCCAAGAGTGTTTTCAAAGATTCTAACGGTGGCTGCTTACCTTCATTGAGAGACGATTTTAGTATTCCTGTGCCTCAACGATTGGCTGTTCATGGGTCAGTCTTTTGAAAGAATGCTGTCAGCCACACAGATGGTTTTTTCTCTGTTCCTGGAATTGAGTCTTCCACTTAATGTAAAAAAAAAAAATCATGTTGATCTCTACAGAAAATGCAGTTTGTGACCGGGGTTCCAGTGGGGGCCAGCTGTGGTCACTCAATTAGGGTGAACTGCAAAGAATGGGGCAGACAATTCCCATAAAGCTGGTGGATATTCCATATTTAGATTTACCAAGACAGCATAAAACAGCTTCTTTATTACCTCACTGGTGACTCAGAAGTCCAAACAACACAGTTCCCTTAAAGTGATCCAGCCTCAGGACTCCATCTACCTAAGTCAAATATGATGATTCCTTAAAATCTTATTTCATCATATAAAAGAAAACGTTCCACCAATCGCAAAGGATCGGATGCATTACCTCCCAGATTATTGAATATTCCAGATCTTACCCAAATACAGCTACAGCCAATTCTTATTAACTAAACTAAAATTTATTAAAAAACAAGAGAGAGAGAGAAAGACCAGTACACATACAGACATGAGTTCAATTCATTGACGTTTAGATTCATAGCAGAGATGGTGAGCTTTATAGTTGCAAAGAGTTCCTTTAGAATTCAGTTAATAAATTATAGTCCAATGCCCAAATATCGCATTCAGGGCTTACCAGCCTAACTGGGACCTCAGTCTTGTGACTCAAACTTCCCCTGGTGAAGCTTAAGGAAATCTGAGATGACAGAATCAGGACCCAAGGATTTTTTATTCAATTTCATGTCCTCTTCGACAAGTTGGGGTTCCTCTGGGAACAAAAAGGTAATTAGGATGACTGTGAAGGAGGTCCATCACTGGTACTTAGCTACAGAATTAACATAAGGCAATTTCCTTGTTCCTCCACCATTCACAGTACGTTTCAAAGAGATGAATACCAATATATCCCGTGTTTACGATTCATTTAAATGCTAGGATGTTATTTTGATTTCTGAACTATTACATTGTCGACCCTACTCATACATATGTAAATACACAAACATCCCTCCACATGTCTTTTGAGGGTTATTTATGAATGAAAAGTCTGACTCTTTTTACACCATAAAAACACTGGGAATAAAAAGAAAATGCTAAAAATATGGACACAAACGCAGAACAGGTTTTATAAAATCCTTGACCTTCCAGGCCTCCAGATCCAAGGGAAGCTCTAGCCAGGAAAACCCTACAAGAAAATGTTATTGGTACTGGAATGGCTGGAAATGCAAAATATATTTTCTTCTTCAGAAGAGAACTTTTAATTATTAACAACAAAAATAAGCCATGTAGAGAGTGCAGAATCATGCTTTCTTCTCACGGTGAAGGAAATGAATTCACAAGAACACAGAAATCCCGGTTATCAAGAAATTCTGTGAAATAGGCAATTGGGGGTGGGGGGGGGGGGAGGACAACCAAAGAACAGAGACAGTAGAGAATATTGCCCCAATTCAAAACCTTGGTGGTCCTTGAAAGTTTGATGACAGTTGAGGATTTGTATTGCACAATATTCCAACTCAGGCTGGGATGCTGAAAACCAAGCAGTTTATTTTGAAGTAATGCTGCCATATACGTTCTTGTGCAGTAATTCTTAACATTTCCCCTACAGGACTATTTTTTCCATGCTGTAATCTAGCTGGCGCATTTCTCCCACTTGGCAACATCAGAAAGGCAGATTCCTCACCTCCTCCTAAAACATGTTCACAATCTCCAGTTTAAGGACTATGTTGCTATTGTTTCAGTGTGTCTGCAGATTCAGGCATGCATTACTGCATCAGTTTATGCTCAGTTCACTTTTTCAAGTTCATCTCTGCAACTATTAGGACTAGAAACATAATATATTTTAATTAAAGGATAAGAAAAGGAGGATGATTGTGTCCCTCCAGACAACTGAAGTAGACCCCTACTTTGAGAACTCCTGTTCTAATTCCATTTTCTTTTTGTTGCTCCTGTTTGTGGCAGTGTTCTGAGGCACCATTTCATGTAATGTCATCAGTTGGTATCTAGGGCTCTCTTTGATAGTGTGAAAGAATATCTATAAAGCAAATGAACAACGTGTATCAGTTGTTTTCATTCATACATATTTTTTGTCATTTCCTTTGTTACTATAAATATGTATAAAATCCAATGATATTACTGGGTAAAATACATAATTTAAAATAGCTTTGATGGAAAATAAACTATATGGTTGAAAATAGCATATCTTTCAAAATAGTTTTTTTGATAAAATTTATTATGAACAATACAGTTTTGAACAATTTGTAGATTCTACTTATATGCAGTTGATATGCAATATGTATAGTGAATTTAGTGCTACAGGCCCTATACTTTAATTGTGTTTGTTTGCTCTGTTTCAGACGGTTCGCCATGGTTTTCCTTATTTGCCTACTGCCTTAGCTTTTGACCCAGTTCAGAAAATTCTGGCTGTGGGGACAAGAACAGGAGCCATACGAATGTATCCTTTCTTATTCAAAGTCTTTACAGTTTCTGTACTTTCAAAACTGTCGTGACATGAATCAGCTTCATTCCACAAACACTCAGGTAAGATACATTTTATAATGTTTTACTTTACTGTTTGGACTGGAAAAATTATCTGAAAAAAGTTGTTTTTTTTGGTTGTTCTGGAATTAATATTGGCTTATGAATGTGACTAAGGATGACATTTCACGCATGAATTACTGGCTTAGGAATAACACTGGCTAATACATAGTTAATTTTTATGCTCAGTATGTGAAAGTGGAAGGATTAAAAACAAGTATATTAGGTTCCAAACAAGGATACATGTGGAGGAAATTCTTTTAGATATTTTCATTCTTCATGAGTTTCTTCAAAAGTGAATATCCATTTATAAAATTGGGCATTGTTACAATAATATTTTGCCTTGAAGTTTTGGTGTTTATAATTTAATACGCATAACTCCTCAACTCTCAGTTGTTAGCCTAGGATACTTTTGGAATTCATTTTTACAAAAGATTAGGATGACCATGAGCCTCACTGGGAGGGAAAGAGAGAGAACTGGATATCTTTTTTTTAATATAAATTTAATTTTGCAAAATGTTCAGATATCATATTGATGAGTGTGGTAGAAATGTTGCGCTACCGATAGATAAAATGAGTCAACCTGTCAACAGAGGGAAAAATTCAATACAAAAGAAATGAAAATTCAGACATGGTCTGATTTTTGAGAATCTAAAAAGTACATTTCAAAGTTCTGAATTACAGGATGTTCCTCTGAACACGTTTCTCAATTTCTCAAGGCCCAAACAGTTCCGCCAAACTGGGATACATGTCAATAAAGGAAAAACAAGAAAAACAGTGCAGGAGGGTTAAAATGTTATAGGTTTGTTGTATTTAACGAAAGGAATTTTTTTTTTTTGTAACCTCAGTTTACAGGTTCAGCACTTCTGCTGTAAATAATTGGCAATAAGTGAGAACATGAGTGCCCTGGTTCTATGAACACTAACACATAAGCTTAACTACAATCCAAGAGGATTTCAATTTTAAGCTTCTCAATACTTATTACATTATATACCCCTATAAATCCCAGGTTTAAAACGGAAAGGTATTTTATGAAGTATGGTCAATTTATTCTATACAGATTCTTCTACTCTCCTCTTCACCATAGTGCCTATGAGTCTAGTGACAGCAGAGGCAAGGTGCAAAAAAAGTGAAAACTATTTGTTTGGAAACTCAGCCAGTGCCTCACATAACACATTTAGCAAGTAGGGCTTTGATTCCTCACATATTAGAGTGCTCTTGTGCTCAATACATTTTATCCTCAAAGGCCTTGATGTTTTTCCAGTATAAGCCTTCCACAAGGACACTAAACCAGTTATACCACAAAGTCTGTGCTGTTGGTGATTCTGCTCTTGCTATAACATTATTTACCTCAATGAAGTAGATAGAATATATCCCATTGAACACATACGTTTCTGGCATGGAAAATCTCTGCATGTTCTGTACTTCTGACAGACCACAGCTCAAATTGTATTCTGCTATGGAAATACCTAGGGAAGGGGACTAAAGCTTTACCTCTGTTGAAGTGGGCTGTAGCCCACAAAAGCTTATGCTCTAATAAATTTGTTAGTCTCTAAGGTGTCACAAGTACTCCTGTTCTTTTTACCTCTGGGAGTTTCATTCACACAGTCACCTCAGAGCCCTGATTCCTTTGCCCTCCTCTTCCCCTGACCCCAGCAGCCAGGCTCTTTTAGGAGCTGTGCTGCTATTGGCCAGGCACCCTATGGCTACATAAAATTCCTGCTCTAAGGAAAGTGCAGGTGCAGAGTCCAGATTAATGCTTCTTTCAAGCAGCGGTGTAGCTAGGAGTGGAAATTTGGGTGGGCGGGCAATGACAGACTGCTAGCTCAGCTTCTCCCCCAACACCATGCCCTTGTCCTAGCCCTGGTGCCCCCAGATATGGCTTCATCTGTCGAGCTGATAATGCACATGGAGCGAGGACCCCGCCCTCATGCTCCAGTGTGGGTAGCTGCTGGGCTAAAAAAAGTTCCCCCCCTTTTGGGCTGAAATTCCCCACATTCCTTAAGGCAGAGAGGGGAGATAATAGGCACTGACCCCCCCCCCCCCTTCAGTTGAGCAGAGTCCTCAGGCTACATCTTCCCCCCAACCCCCGCCACAGGGTACCCAGCCAGGGAAAGGGTTCCCTGAGCCTCGCCATCTTGGAAGAGAGAAAGTTTATCCAGAGAGGGGAGGGAAAACTGGGGTGGGGGGGCTGGACAGGGGAGGGCAAAGGCCAAGGGCCAGAGTAGGGGGGAAGGGGCAGGACCCAGGGGGGTGCGAGACATGGGTGAGGCAGCAGAACTGGGGGGCATAGCGGAGCCTGGGACTGGGGTGAAGAGGGATTGGGGGGGGTGCAGGAGGGATCCGGGACCCTGGGGAGGGGGGGGCAGGAGGGATCGGGGGGCCTGTCTCTCCCCACCCCCTCCAGCTGGCCCTTACCGCTCAGCAGGCACCAGAAGATGAGGCTGCCCCATGTGCACAAGCTAGAGTTCTGCCCGCCTCTCTCAACTCTGGCTCTGACTCCGTCTGCCCAGCCAGTCGTGTCCCTCTGTCCTGCCGGCACTGCTGTGTCTGTGAAACCTGCACTTACACACTGCTGCCCCGGTCTCTAGTCATGTGCCTAGTTGCCTAGACTGGCTTCTCTCCGGCCCCAGCGCTGGCCCCACCCAGACCTGCCTGCACAAGGCACCTCCCCACACACACTTGGGACGACTCCCTCCCTCCCTCCCAACCTGTGTATTCGGATGGCTCCAGCCCTGCCCACACTCCATCCTGAATTTCAGGTGCCTGAGTGTTGCTCCGGGCCACTGTGGCAGCACTACACCTCTGCTCAGATTTGGGTGGGCCTGGATGCTAAGTGGGTGGGCTGCAGCTCACCTAGCCCTAGCTGTGGCTACACCCCTACTTTCAAGTAGCATTAAATTAAGTCTGGATATCCTCTATCACAGGAAGGGAACATTTTGTGGAGAAGAGCTCTGCCCCCATCCTTGCTCAGCCCTGCAGTTATCTGTGGAGGGGCTTTCAAAGGAAGGAGGGGAACAATGCTGCTGAAGTGGCACTTCTTTCTATACCTTTCCAGACCAATCTGCTAGCTTAGAGTCCCCTCTGTTCATGGAAAATTTAATAATTCTATTATCTGAATCAATCAATAGCATCACCCAAGTTTCTCTACCTATGTGTAATTAGAGAGAGAATAATATACTGTTGTTCATTTCTAAATCTCTTGTTAAAATACCCTTGTGTTTGAACATTCCTGCTATTCCTCTGACATGAATGTGCCTAATATTCCTATGACAGCTATTGAATATGAGGACAGATGTATTAAATCAATGCCATTTTTAAATTATGGGAATACTAGAGGAGTACTAGAGCATCTGAATTTTTTAAAAAGCATGTTCATTTTCTCCTCTTGCAATGTGCACATGGTTAGTCATTTTAAGACAAATTTATTACAATCATTTTTTTCTGGGCTGAGACCTGTTATGCTAACTTCAACATTTTAAAAACTGATTTATTGTTACCCTCCTGAAAATTGAATTTATAATAGGGAGACTTTTAAAATATCAAAAAACTGAGCAGGTTTTAATGACTTTCTATCTTACACAGTCTTCTGCATAAAGTGCTTCTAGTGGATCAGCACATAGTGTCCTGAAACTGATTAGTGTTAGATGATAATAGAGTGAGGAATCACTTCAGTATACCTTGCTGTTGCTTTTTTAGTCTCTGCTGTTGGTGGCACTGAACAGTCCTGGTGATGGTACAAGGAGGACAATTTGGCCATCATGAAGAAAATCAATTCAATACCAGCCTCCGACTAGACTGGATTATTGATTATTTATATTGTGGTATCTCCCAAAGGACCCAACTCAGATCAGGATCCTGTTTCGTTAGACAACACAAACACACAGGAAGACAGAGTTACTCTCCAAAATACTTACAGTGGTCATGGAATGAATCTGCCTTTGACCAATGCAAATCATGTGGTGGTAATACTGATTTTCTTTCCAGCAAAGAAACTATTCTGTGGCCCTAAACTCTTAACGGTAGATCCAAAAACACTGACACAAGCTAGAACAAGGTGCTACAGTACATGATTTCTCTATGATCCTAAATTAGGGACCTAGGTAGAAATTAAACATACATATGGAGGAGGTGAATTTTTCTGTGCATTTTCCATAGGAAATATTGAGACAAGAGGCAGAACAATAATGTGATAGAATTGACAAGAATAAGTAGTTCCTTATGTCCTTAGGGATACCAAAGTTAATGATACCTTGTGTTTTACGACATAGTTAAGTATTAGTCATTTAAATTTGTTCATATGGACTCTAGCCCATTAATTCCAGAATATCTTTCAGGAACAAAGGGGTTGGGAATGAAAACCAGCGGTTTCTGGGAGGAGGAGGAGGAGCAGCAAGGGAACAAGAGCAGTGGGCAAGGCAAGATGGAGAACTGGATGAGTAGGCAGGAGAAAACAGAAGAACTGGATCTGATGGGCCCATCTATTGAAGATGGAGAGACCTTTGTGCAAATATGGATTAAATGAAAGGAAAATCGGGGACAATAACTTTAGGTCCATACTCCAATCTGAAAAAGTACAGAATGGCTTAGTTTCTTATCAAAGTTCAAAAATATGTTTCTTAATCATATCTTTTCTTAATTCTATACTTACAGAAAGACCAAAATATGTTATCATAATGGGGACTTAATAGCAGTCATTGTAGTTACATTAGCAAAGTAATTGTCTTTCTAGCCACCTATTTTAAAATGCCCATATCTTTTCAAGTGAAAATTTTTGTATGTGCTTTACTAGACTGTGGTGCCTATCTCACACATTGATTTAAATTTGTGCTTAGTTATACAGTGTGCAAAATAAGGATATTAATACTTACCCATCTTTGTAAAGCATTTTGAGAGCTACAGTTAAGTGTTATATAACTGCAAAGCATTGTTAGACCTGTTATACAGATGGGAACACTGATTCAAAGAAAGGTTGAATAAAGTAGCTGAGTGACAGTGAAAGATAGTGGGTTGGATCTCAGATGAAAGATTTGGGTTTGTGTCTTCGTTTGACAATTATTTGCTGTCTGATCTTGACCTTCTCGTATTCTCCACTTGTAAAATGGGGATATTAATACTTGTCCTACAGGATTAATTAATGTGAGGGTTAAATGGGACTGTTTGTACAGCTCTTTTGAAAAAAATAAGGCTCTATATAAGTAATTA
This sequence comes from Caretta caretta, assembly GCF_965140235.1. Taxonomy (NCBI): domain Eukaryota; kingdom Metazoa; phylum Chordata; order Testudines; family Cheloniidae; genus Caretta; species Caretta caretta. The sequence goes on from NC_134206.1 coordinate 207,497,923, forward strand.
TTATACACTGTACCTCCAGTGGTATGGAGGAACAGTGAGCACTGTATAGAGGAGAACAAATAGTGCCTCCTCTCTTTTAGATTATATAATCTGGTGGTTAGGGCAACTGCCAGAGAGATGGGAGTCTCAGGGTCCAGTCTCCTTGCTCAGCATGCTGCCTTTTGAGGATCACCTTCTTAGGTGCCTATCTCACCACAATCATTGACTAGGGAGCCAAGGCACCTTATTCAGGCTTTGTGGATTGCAGTGTTTGTCCAGAGATTTTCTAGGTGCGTAAAAGTTAGGTATGTTGCAAAGCTCAGCATTGCAACACCAAAGTCCCTTTGTGGGTCCTGGCCTTAGTAAACAATTCTGTTGATGCACAAGAATCATAGAATCATAGAAGATTAGGATTGGAAGAGACCTCAGGAGGTCATCTAGTCCAACTCCCTGCTCAAAGCAGCAAAGAAGAGAGATATCAAGCTCATTCTTTCTTAGATCTGTTTGCTACCATGAATAAAACACATAAAAGTGTATTTGTGACCCTGAAGTTAGGAGCTATGTCTCTGAATGCTCACAGGGAACAGATCTGTTGAGTAAGATGGTTCATTTTCAGCAATAAGGTGACAGGCTGAACATTAGTGGGCGATTGGTGCACACTTCAATTGTGTTTCAACCACCCAAGCAGTGTACCACTACAGGCATTGGAGTGAAACTCATCAATTTATTCTTTCTTTCTTTTTTAAAATCACTTTGAAATGAAATTGTCAATATACAAGAATGAAAAAGATATTGCAAGGTTTAAGAAGAGATTTACTCTCACAAATAAATCTGATTAAAACCAGAGAGTGAATTTTCATTTTCATCTGCATTTTCACAAGGCCTGTTATGAATATGGTTATGTGCGCGCACACAGTTGATTTGTACACATATTCATTCTGTGCATTTTCTTGCATGTAACTGAACTCACCTACTGTTGAAAATCTGGCCAAAAGTGTCCATTCACTCTTTTTAAGTAAATGGGTTAAACTCTGCTTTCAGTTAAACAAAACCATCTCATGTCACCTTCAACTGGAGTTTATTCATGTAAGTGACAACAAAATTTGGCCTAGCATTTGTAATTAAAACCTCCTCTTCAGGGAAAAATGCTTCATATATATCCTAAAATATCATATAAAAAGGTGGTAAACTGGAGAACAGTATCGGCAGCATTTTAAGCAATGACAATGACTACATTTAGAATCCATGTAGGTGAAATAAATTCTTCTTTGAGTGCTTGCCATATGTGTATTTTGTTCTAGGATGTGCATGTGCCTGAAATTGGAGTTTTTGCTAGCAGTGTTCATTCAGTCTGCATATGTGCCCTGACTAACCTTATGCCATGTACCAAGGTTATGAAGGGCAGTGTTGATAAATTGTATAGTCAGTTGCTTGACCACACTTTGTTTTGTTATGAAATATACTGAAAACACCAAATAACCAATGTCAGTCTCGTTTACTACTATGAGCCAAAAATAATATAGCATAGGAAAACAGTTCTAGAAAAATGATTAAAGGTGTAGAAAACATGACCGGTGACGGAAGATAGAAAAAATTGGTTTTGTTTAGTCTGGAGAAGAGAAGACTGAGAGGGGACAAGATAACAGCTTTCAAGTATATAAAAGGTTGTTACAAGGAGGAGGGAGAAAAATTGTTGTTCTTAACCTCTGAAGATAGGGCAATGGGCTTAAAATGCAGCAAGGGCGGTTTAGGTTGGACATTAGGAAAAACTTCCTAACTGTCAGAGTAGTTAAGCACTGGAATAAATTGCCTAGGGAAGTTGTGGAATCTCCATCATTGGGGATTTTTAAGAGCAGGTTGCACAAACACCTGTCATGGATGGTCTAGATAATACTTAGTCCTGCCTTGGGTGCAGGGGATTGGACTAGATGACCTCTCAAGGTCCCTTCCAGTTCTATGACACCAGTCTCCATGAAGCCATCTCATGCAGTGTTGTTACATTCACCTTACACTAGGGTGACCAGATGTCCCATTTTTAAAGGGACAGTCCCATTTTTTGGACTTTTTCTTATATAGGTGCCTATTACCCCGCATCCCTGTCCCGTTTTTTCACATTTGCTATCTGGTCACCCTACCTTACACAGAAGTTGTGCTCCCAAAGTTACACTCCTAAATCCATCTTTTTGTACCCAATCTGTTTATAAATACGAGGTACCGTGTACATCAACTGAAACTACATTTAACCAATCCGTTTTCTACCTTGTTTTTCTGTGTATAATGTACTGTATAGCTCTTTGTTTTGAAAACATGCATTCCAAATACCAAAGGGCATGAATGCACCTCCTGGGTTTGTACTAGGGTAGAGCAATTATATGTCTTGTCCTCTTCCTTTCGGACATTCCAGTACAGGTCTGTGAGAATAACCTGTTGCTGTGCTAAAATAATCAAATGTCCTGATCCTTACAGTTTTGCTATATGCTTAAACCAAAGCTTACTTTCACTAACACAAGGCATTAGGGTATACTTAACACAAGAAAACTGGATTATAGTAAAGGGATGGGCCAATATAGGCTATATAACTACTATAATATTTGTGCTTAATACATACTGTCATATATATGGTGCAGATAATTCCTATTAATATGATATATTATGCTAAGTGGCATATATTGGTCAACAGTGGTGTGGGACCAATCACCTCTCTAGTTCTTTCTCACCACTCTTGGTCTGACACCTAGCCCTTTAGTATCTGCACTCCTTTAGCTTATCTTTGATGGGCATTTCTGCAAATAGTATACAGTAAAAGCTTTGTTATCCACCCATGTACCAACCAGAAAGCTCTATAAACTGGCATTTCTAATCTTCATAGAAAGTCTGGTTTATAGTCCGGTTGGTGTGGGGCCAGCAGACTCCTTATTTGGCTCCCCGGAAGCTGCAACATGTCCCTGCTGCTCCTAGGCAGAGGAACGGCCACGCGGGAGCTGGGGGTTGGGACACAGGGGGAGGTGCTGGGCGCAGGCTCTGGGAGGGAGTTTGGGTGCTGGGTGGCAGATCTGGGGGTGGCTCTCTGCAAATGGCAACCGGTCCCTGCGGCCCCTAGGCAGAAGTGTGGCTGGGCGGCTCTGCATGCTGCCCCCGCCCCAGCACTGGCTCCGCAGCTCCCATTGGCCAGGAACCACGGTCAATGGGAGCTGTGGGGGCGGCGCCTGTGGACAGGGGCAGCATGCACAGAGCCACCTAGCTGCGCTTCCACCTAGGGGCAACCAGGACTGGTCCCTGCTTGCAGGGAGCTGCCTGAGGTGAGTGCCCCCTGGATCCGGCACCCCGCACCCTCTCCTGCACCAAACTCACTCCCTCTTAGTTAACTGGAATTTTTTATTTACCGGCACCTCCCATTCCTCCAACATGACGGATGAAAAAGCTTTTACTGTATATAGTTTTAGTGTAGATGTTGATATAGTTATTGTCCACTGGCACTTGTTTTTCCTCATATATAGAATAGGTAATTTAAATATAGTGGGTGGCCAAAGGGGGTGGGGTGGAGTCTTCATAGTGGAAAACATTTACACTTTGGCTGAGAAATAATGTTTCATAGTAGCACTATAAGACCATATCTTGTTGTTTTTTGAATCTCAATATATAAGAATGAATATATGAATCTATATATATAAGGGCTGTCAAGCGATTAAAAAAATTAATCGTGATTAAAAAATTAATGTTTTAAACAATATTTTGTTAATAGAATACCATTATTTAAATATTTTTGGATATTTTCTACATTTTCAAATATATTGATTTCAATTACAACACTGAATACAAAGTGTACAGTGCTCACTTTTATTTATTTTTGATTATAAGTATTTACACTCTAAAAACCCCCAAAAGAAATAGTATTTTTCATTTCACCTCATACAAGTGCTGTAGTGCAGTCTCTTTATCATGACAGTTGAATTTACAAATGTAGAATTATGTACAAAAAATAACTGCATTCAAAAATAAAAAAAATGTAAAACTTTAGAGAGTACAAGTCCACTCAGTCCAATTTCTCGTTCAGCCAATCGCTCAGACAAACACGTTTAGTTAAATTTGCAGGAGATAATGCTGCCCGCTTCTTGTTTTCAGTGTCTCCTGAAAGTGAGAACAGACGTTCACATGGCACTGTTGTAGCTGGCGTCGCAAGATAGTTACATGCCAGATGTATATGTCCCTTCATGCTTCAACCACCATTCCAGAGGACATGCGTCCATGGTGATTATGGGTTCTGCTCGATAACGCTCCAAAGCAGAGTGAACCGACGCATGTTTATTTTCATCATCTCAGTCAGATGCCACTAGCAGAAGGTTGATTTTCTTTTTTGTTCGTTCAGGTTCTGTAGTTTCCGCATCTGAGTGTTGCTCTTTTAAGACTTCTGAAAACATGCTCCACACCTCGTCCCTCTCAGATTTTGGACAGCACTTCAGACTCTTAAATCTTGGGTTGAGTGCTGTAGCTATTTTTAGAAATCTCGTATTGGTACCTTGTTTGCATTTTGTCAAATCTGCTTTGAAAAGTGTTCTTAAAATGAACATGTGCTGCGTCATCATTCGAGACTGCCACAACATGAAATATATGGCAGAATGCGGGTAAAACAGAACAGAAGACGTACAATTCTCCCCCAAGGAGTTCAGTCACAAATTTAATTAATGCATTATTTTTTTTAATAAGCATCATCAGCATGGAAGCATGTCTTCTGGAATGGTGGCCAAAGCATGAAGGGGCATATGAATGTTTAGCATATCTGGCACATAGATACCTTGCAATGCCGGCTACAAAAGTGCCACGTGAACACCTGTTCTCACTTTCAGGTGACATTGTAAATAAGAAGCAGGCAGCAATATCTGCCGTAAATGTAAACAAACTTGTTTGTCTGAGCAATTGGCTGAACAAGAAGTAGGACTGAGTGGACTTGTAGGCTCTAAAGTTTTACATTGTTTTGTTTTTCAGTGCAATTATGTAACAAAAAAAATCTACATTCGTAAGTTACACTTTCACGATAAAGAGATTACACTATAGTACTTGCATGAGGTGAATTGAAAAATACTATTTCTTTTGTTTATCATTTTTATCGTGCAAATATTTGTAATAAAATAATATAAAGTGAGCATTGTACACATTTTTGTATTCTGTGTTGTAACAGAAATAAATATATTTGAAAATATAGAAAATCCAACTATTTAATAAATTTCAATTAGTGTTCTACTGTTTAAATGTGATTAATCACAATTAATTTTTTTAATCGCAATTAATTTTTTTGAGTTAATCGCTTGAGTTAACTGTGATTAATCAACAGCCCTAATATGAAATCATCAGCTAGGTAAATTAATCTTGCCTAGGGAGCAGGAAACTGCAAGTTTGAGTCGATCAAAGGATTGATTGGAACACTGCAAGTAACAGCTCCAGCACACCCAACATCACTAAAACTTCTTACAAACTCTCCCCACCCCCCGATCAGCTACAACAACGTGTAATATCAAAACAAGACAACAGCTTAGCACAAAGATAATGATATAGTGCCACTTATGGGCAAAGGTGTTGTCTATTCAATATTACAATATCATTGCATGGGATAAGGTGAGAACTTGTGGGTGACTGGGATACAATGGAGGACCTCTACAGCCAGACAGCCTTCATTTCCAGCCATGCTTGCGTAGATTGTCCCCACAGACTGATGATGTCAGAATCCCCTGTTAGCGCTGCAAGGTTGAATGAGGTACAACAATGGGTCTCAACCTTTCCAGACTACTGTACCCCTTTCAGGAGTCTGATTTGTTTTGTGTACCCTAAGTTTCACTTCACTTAAAAACTACGCTTACAAAATCAGACATAAAAGTAAAAAAGTATCACAACACACTAAAAATTGCTTACTTTCTCATTTATACCATATAATTATAGAATAAATTAATTTTAATATAAATATTGTACGTAAATTTCAGTGTATTTAAATATTTATATAGAGCAGTATAAACAAGTCATTGTCCATTTGAAATTTTAGTTTGTACTGACTTTGCTAGTGTTTTTATGTAGGCTGTTGTAAAACTAGGCAAATATCTAGATGAGTTGATGTAGCCCCTGGAAGACCTCTGCGTACCCCCGTTGGAGAACCACTGAGATAAACAATATCACAGAGATTAACTGTCTTCCCTGGGTCCCCACCAGCTCCCTGACTCTTCCCCACATACAGATTTGAAAGGCTATGGAAGGGCTTCCATGTGGTTAAGGAAAGGGAGGGAACAATGCTTTTGAGTTGGCACCCCCTGCTTCCACATGCTCAGACTACTGGGTATTCCTCCATTTTTCATGCAGGGACCCCAATCTCTATGGCATCTGTAACACATATTGCAACCCCAGGCAATATTTTTGGGGACCATCATATTAAATTTATGAATGGTTTATATATGATTGTATTCTACTCCAGGGGGGAGGGTTATCACATCTCCTCCAGGAACTAAAAACTGTGTGTGGGGTTGGGGAGGGAGAGGAAGTTACCCCAGGATTGTAAACAACACCAGAGAAGCACCACCCCCTGAGGTGGTCTGTATATAGTGGTTCAGACTGGGCTTTCCAGAGACTAGGAGACAAAGAGAGTGTTTTTGATATAAATGAATGAGCTTGAATTCACCTATGGACTTTCTTTTGATTCAGCAAATTGACAGGACCTTTGGGCCTAGGGGGACCCAACCCTTGCTGAAGGTTGGAAAGACTGACACCTACCAGAGTTCTATAGAGCAAGTGGGGTTGAACTCTGGTAAGCTTTTAGTAAGTCTGTAGGAACTTTTATTGTTTATATATGGAATATATATTTTGTGATTTTTAAAAAAAATCTTAAGAATAAATGTACTTTGCTGTGTAGGAACTTGGAACCGCTGCCAATACACTGGTCATAGTCCTCAGAGAGAAAGCAACACATAGGAGCTGGTTGTTATCCCCAGCAAGCCAGTCTTCTCATCACAATGTAAGGTGGGGACAAGCAGCCTTAAAACCCCCCTTCAAAAGGGAGTGGGAAAAGGGTCCCTGCCCAGAGACAGGTGATGGCTGGAGTCCTGAGACCTGGCTGGACATCCTGGAGTGGACCACAGAGGGGGTGTGGGATATAGGTGAAGCTACTCTGAAACTGTGACAGAACCCCACTCAGCATCATTTCCCGGTTTGATACACTGCCATTTACAGTATTATTACCCTTAAGCCTGCTTTCAGTCCACACAACAGTGCTCATATACAATTCAATTTGACATAATGTTTTTCTCAAATCTAAGCATGTTACATCTACTATGCTCCCTTAATCCACTAATTCAGTAATTTTATCAAAAAGAAAGCATCTCTAGTTTGCTTAGCAAGAACAGTTCTCATGTTTCCTTTATTCTCTAGGGACCAAAGTCTGAAGTCTTTACTAAGGGATAGATTGTGGCTTTTCTGTATATTTGGACATGAAAGTAGATTGTCCAGTGGTCTGATCTGGTGTGGCATTTCCTATGCTTCTAACAATCTGACTCCAGTACCAGCAGGTACTACACTATTGCATTCAGTTAAAGGGACAGCTTTAAAAACTTTACAGCACCTAGCAGTCCCAAGTCTCATGGAAACTCTCTCCCTTATGTATAGGCAGGCTACATAAATAGATTGCACTGAATTGGGGCCAAAGAACTGGTATCAACACTGAATTGAAAGCCATCAGAATTAAGTGGTCATTACACCTGTATAATTCTACTTTAAGGCTGCAGGTGTAACTCACATGCTTTTATACTATAGCTTTCTATATTTTTAAGTCTAAAGAGGGGGAGCAGGAAGGGATCAATTGGTATCACCTGTATTTCTGTCCATGTGCACATATTGTGAGTACTGGGGTGGGTGGGCTTATGTCCACCCAAAACTAAAAGTCTGCCCTTTCCACTAAGGGGGAGGAACCAGAGGAGCCAGGCCACAAATGAATTTTGGGGCACCAAATGAAAAAAACAGCAATGGGATCTGATGGGCCAAAAGAAATCTGATGAGGTTCAATAAGGATAAGTGCAGGGTCCTGCACTTAGGACGGAAGAACCCAATGCACAGCTACAGACTAGGGACCGAATGGCTAGGCAGCAGTTCTGCGGAAAAGGACCTAGGGGTGACAGTGGACGAGAAGCTGGATATGAGTCAGCAGTGTGCCCTTGTTGCCAAGAAGGCCAATGGCATTTTGGGATGTATAAGTAGGGGCATAGCGAGCAGATCGAGGGACGTGATCGTTCCCCTCTATTCAACATTGGTGAGGCCTCATCTGGAGTACTGTGTCCAGTTTTGGGCCCCACACTTCAAGAAGGATGTGGATAAATTGGAGAGAGTCCAGCGAAGGGCAACAAAAATGATTAGGGGTCTGGAACACATGAGTTATGAGGAGAGGCTGAGGGAGCTGGGATTGTTTAGCCTGCAGAAGAGAAGAATGAGGGGGGATTTGATAGCTGTTTTCAACTACCTGAAAGGGGGTTCCAAAGAGGATGGCTCTAGACTGTTCTCAATGGTATCAGATGACAGAACGAGGAGTAATGGTCTCAAGCTGCAGTGGGGGAGGTTTAGATTGGATATTAGGAAAAACTTTTTCACTATGAGGGTGGTGAAACACTGGAATGCGTTACCTAGGGAGGTGGTAGAATCTCCTTCCTTAGAGGTTTTTAAGGTCAGGCTTGACAAAGCCCTGGCTGGGATGATTTAACTGGGAATTGGTCCTGCTTTGAGCAGGGGGTTGGACTAGATGACCTTCTGGGGTCCCTTCCAACCCTTATATTCTATGATTCTATGGGAGTGAAGGTCAAAGGTTAAAAATCAGGGGACTGGAAAGGGACTATGAACAGAGAACTCCTGAGAGCACCCACTGCTTCTCAAAGGTGTCTAAGGAGTCAGTGGACATCTCCCTGAAGAACTCTTCTTGGAGATGAGACTTAATGAGAGACCAGAAATGGGCCCCACAGTCACAGAGAACTCCTTCCATCCCACTCAGCTTCCTTCTCCTGGTGTGCTAGATGGCCATCTTGGCTAGTGCCAGGAAGAGGTTGACAAGGAGGGCTTGCAACTTTGTAAATGAGAAGGCGTGGGGAAAAGTTCAGACGGAACCTCAGTAGGAGGTTCTGGAGTAGCCAGAAGAAGGGGCTGCAACCTAATGCACTCTGCACAGATATGCACTAGAGACTTCCTCTCACCACAAAAAGGACAGTTGTCACGATGCTCCAGAAACTGTGTTAGCTACCCACCTGTGCTCACAGCTTCTTGGAGGAGCCGCCAACTAATATTCCTCACAGAGTGTAAAACCAGAGTGGAGTACAGAATGGCCCACCAGGGCTCCCCATCTTCTGCAGATGGCAGCAAGTCCTGTGACTTGGCATGGGGATGGGATGCTCATGAGTAGAAAGCAGAGCAGGTGACACTGCTACAAGTATGCAGAGGAAAAAACCTCAGAGAAGAACTGTTAATTACTGAACAGGCTTAGTAGTTGTTTGAAGCCAGTGTAGAAATCAGCGTTAATGGCAGTTCTACATGTCCTCGATTCAGAAGTTGAGCTGACAGGAGCTCAAAGGACTGAAAACAGAAGGCAAGAGGAATGTGACTACTGCTATGACTGGGTCTCAAAACCTGTAATATTTTGCTACAAGTGAGTGTCAATTTAGCATTTAGTAGGGAAATTGTGATGGAGTATACAAACCCCACACTTGGTACCATGGCGGTTAAAAGCAATGCTGGACCCTACCAACCTACTGAGCATGCTGCAGCAGGAGGAGCGGGTTAAAAGTTGCTCAGCAGGCCAGGCAAGGGGTGGTGGACAGGATGGCAGAGAGAAAAATCCTACTCCAGGAAGCCAGAGAGAAGGTCAAGTCTGAGAGGGGACCACAGAATGAGTAAGTCCCCCAGGCACTGCCTTCTCTAAGCCCACACTTTGAGAACCAGCTGATCTTACAGGACCCTGCTCATCTGAACTTTGTTTGAGAAGCTGTTGACTGTTTGGACTACAGAAGCCACACCTCAAATTGAAGGTGCACGTAGTTAGAAAATAGCCCAGGGCAGTGGACTTAGACTCTTTGCAGGGAGGACTCTGTCGGTGTTACTTTCCACAAGGCCCTGGGCTGAGACCCAGTGGAGAGGGTGGGCCTGGCTTCCCTTACCATGCCCCACATAAAGGCAAAGGCCCAGATGCAGCAGGGAGGTCCAAACACTCTCAACTTGGGAACAAGAAACAAGTATTGCTATTGACCCTTCCGACAGAGAGACAATGGGTTGGAGGTCAGGCGCACTAACCACTAAACCAACTGATCCTCCAATGCCCCTTCAAAGAAACATTGAAAAATGTATGGTCCATTTCTGTGTTTTGTGTCTAAAGGAAAGGCTGGGAGGGGCGCTTCTGTTATTTCAGAGAGGCTACGGAGCCTGGTAACTTACGTTTAGTTATTTGTTAATTGCTCTAAATTGATATTCTGTCTCAGTTAATAACGAAAAATAGAGGTAGAACTTAATGAAATGATACTCTCCTTTTGATATAGTGGCTGGGAATTATGAATAAACCTTAAATTCAGGGTTTAACTACAATGCCTCTGGGTATGACTCTGTATAATACTTTCTGAAAAGACAAAACTTTGGCCTGTACTCCAGCAAGAGTTAAAGTGAGATACAGGAAGAGGAGTGTAATAATAATTCTACATACATTTCCCTATATTCTGGCTACGTAGGCATATATCAGTGGTTTGATATTACCTTTCAAGAATGTGATGTTTAGTAAACAAACAAACTTAGAAACCCAGGAAATGCAGAGTTAAGGTACACTTCTTAAACAAGGCAACCAAACTATCTTAACTCTTCCTCTGTAGAGAGGCCAACCTATCATCTTCCCTTTTTTGCATAAATAATGATGAAGATCTGCACCACAGAATATGGTTTTATAGTTAGTTATATAGAGATCTCTATTACTAAATGTGATAGTTTGTTGCCCCATTAACTTCGGCTTTTTTCATATATGCTCGAACAACATGATCTAGGCACATAAGGTTTATATATGGAAACACTGTCTATGTTCTAGGGATGCTTTTACTGGCTGACTCATAGGGTTTGGTCCTTTGAGGAGCTAAGCACTTAGCACCCTTAAGGCCTTACAGGATTGGTCCTCTAATGGAGAATGGGCTGTGAGTGCCTTCAGTATGTGAGCTATCTAATCTGGAATCTGTGAAATTCTTGTATGTGGACTGTGCTTATGTAACCCACACACCTCCTGGATGTGGCGTTCTGTCCCATATAGTGGCTCTGAGATGACTTAGGCCTGGTCTACACTAGGAGTTGAGGTCGAATTTAGCAGCGTTAAATTGATTTAACCCTGCACCCGTACACACGATGAAGCCCTTTTTTTTTTTACTTAAACGGCTCTTAAAATCGATTTCTTTACTCCACCCCCGACAAGGGGATTAGCGCTGAAATCGGCCTTGCCGGGTCGAATTTGGGGTAATGTGGACACAATTCGACGGTATTGGCTTCTGGGAGCTATCCCAGAGTGCTCCATTGTGACCTCTCTGGACAGCACTCTCAACTCAGATGCATTGGCCAGGTAGACAGGAAAAGGCCCGCGAACTTTTGAATCTCATTTCCTGTTTGGTAAGCTGCAGGTGAGTGCAGAGCTCATCAGCAGAGGTGACCATGACGGAGTCCCAGAATCGCAAAAGAGCTCCAACATGGACCGAATGGAAGGTACGGGATCTGATCGCTGTATGGGGAGACTAATCCGTGCTATCAGAACTCCATTCCAGTTTTCGAAATGCCAAAACATTTGTCAAAATCTCCCAGGGCATGAAGGACAGAGGCAATAACAGGGGCCCGAAGCAGTGCTGCGTGAAACTTAAGGAGCTGAGGCAAGCCTACCAGAGAGGCAAACGGCCGCTCCGGGTCAGATCCCCAAACATGCAGCTTCTATGATGAGCTGCATGCCATTTTAGGGGGTTCAGCCACCACTGCCCTAACCCTGTGCTTTGACTCCGTCAATGGAGTGGGAGGCAACATGGAAGCAGGTTTTGGGGACGAGGAAGATAGCTCACAGCAAGCAAGTGGAGAAACTGGTTTTCCCGACAGCCAGGAACTGTTTCTCACCCTGACCTGGAGCCAGTACCCCCCGAACCCACCCAAGGCTGCCTCCCGGATCCACCAGACGGAGAAGGGACCTCTGGTGAGTGTACCTTTTAAAATAGTATACATGGTTTAAAAGCAAGCATGTTTAATGATAAATTTGCCCTGGCATTTGCGGCTAGTACAGTTACTGGAAAAGTCTGTTAATGTGTCTAGGGATGGAGCGGAAATCCTCCAGGGACATCCCAATGAAGCTCTCCTGGATGTACTCCCAAAGCCTTTGCAAAAGGTTTCTTGGGAGGGCAGCCTTATTCTGTCCACCATGGTAGGACACTTTACCATGCCAGGCCAGTAGCACGTAGTCGGGAATCATTGCAGAACAAAAGCATTGCAGCGTATGTTTGCTGGCGTTCAAACAACATCTGTTCTTGATCTCTCTGTGTTTTCCTCAGGAGAGTGATATCATTCATGGTCACCTGGTTGAAATAGGGTGCTTTTCTTTAGGGGACATTCAGAGGCGCCCGTTCCTGCTGGACTGTTTGCCTGTGGCTGAACAGAAATGTTCCCCGCTGTTAGCCACGCGGTGGGGGGAGGTGTGAGGGGTTAGCCACGTGGTGGGGGGAGGCAAAATGCGACCTTGTAATGAAAGCACATGTGCTATGTATGTAATGTTAACAGCAAGGTTTACTGTGAAAGAGTGTACCCATTGTCCTGTAAAATGTGTCTGTTTAAATACCACTGTTCCTTTTTTTTTTCTCCACCAGCTGCATGTGTTTCAAGGATCACAGTATCTTCTCCTTCCCAGAGGCTAGCAAAGATTAGAAGGCGAAAAAAACGCAGTCGCGATGAAATGTTCTCTGACCTCATGCTGTCCTCCCACACTGACAGAGCACAGATGAATGCATGGAGGCAGACAATGTCAGAGTGCAGGAAAGCACAACATGAACGCAAGGAGAGGTGGCGGGCTGAAGAGAGGGCTGAAGATGATAGGTGGCAGCAGTGTGATGAGAGGAGGCAGGATTCAATGCTGAGGCTGCTGGAGGATCAAACTAATATGCTCCAGCGTATGGTTGAGCTGCAGGAAAGGCAGCTGGAGCACAGACCGCCACTACAGCCCCTGTGTAACCAACCGCCCTCCTCCCCAAGTTCCATAGACTCCTCACCCAGACGCCCAAGAATGTGGTGGTGGGGCCTCCGGCCACTCCACCCCAGAGGATTGCCCAAGCAACAGAAGGCTGGCATTTAATAGGTTTTTAAGTTTTAAAGTGCAGTGTGGCCTTGTCCTTCCCTCCTCCCCCACCCTTCCCAGGCTACCTTGGCAGTTATCCTGCTATTTTTGTGATGAACTAATAAAGAATGCATGAATGTGAAGCAACAATGACTTTATTGCCTCTGCAAGCAGTGATGGAAGGGGGGAGGGGAGGGTGGTTAGCTTACAGGGAAGTAGAGTGAACCAAGCCGGGGGAAGGGGGGGCGTTCCATCAAGGAGAAACAAACAGAACTTTCACACCGTAGCCTGGCCAGTCATGAAACTGGTTTTCAAAGCTTCTCTGATGCGCAGCGTGCCCTCCTGTGCTCTTCTAACCGCCCTCATGTCTGGCTGCACGTAACCAGCAGCCAGACGATTTGCCTCAACCTCCCACCCCACCATAAACATCTCCCTCTTACTCTCACAGATATTGTGGCGCGCACAGCAAGCAGTAATAACAATGGGAATATTGGTTTCGCTGAGGTCTAAGCGAGTCAGTAAACTGTGCCAGCGTGCTTTTAAACGTCCAAATGCACATTCTACCACCATTCTGCACTTGCTCAGCCTGTAGTTGAACAGCTCCTGACTACTGTCCAGGGTGCCTGTGTACGGCTTCATGAGGCATGGCATTAGGGGGTAGGCTGGGTCCCCAAGGATAACTATAGGCATTTCAACATCCCCAACAGTTATTTTCTGGTCTGGGAATAAAGTCCCTTCCTGCAGCTTTTGAAACAGACCAGATTTCCGGAAGATGCGAGCGTCATGTACCTTTCCTGGCCATCCTACGTTGATGTTGGTGAAACGTCCCTTGTGATCCACCAGTGCTTGCAGCACCATTAAAAAGTACCCCTTGCGGTTTATGTACTCGCTGTCTTGGTGCTCTGGTGCCAAGATAGGGATATGGGTTCCGTCTGTGGCCCCACCACAGTTAGGGAATCCCATTGCAGCAAATCCATCCACTATGACCTGCACATTTCCAAGGGTCACTACCCTTGATATCAGCAGATCTTTGATTGCGTTGGCTACTTGCATCACAGCAGCCCCCACAGTAGATTTGCCCACTCCAAATTGATTCCGGACTGCCCGGTAGCTGAAGGCATTGCAAGCTTCCACAGGGCTATTGCCACTCGCTTCTCAACTGTGAGGGCTGCTCTCATTTTGGTATTCTGGCGCTTCAGGGCAGGGGAAAGCAAGTCACAAAGTTCCATGAAAGTGCCCTTACGCTTGCGAAAGTTTTGCAGCCACTGGGAATCGTCCCAGACCTGCAACACTATGCAGTCCCACCAGTCTGTGCTTGTTTCCCGAGCCCAGAATCGGCATTCCACGGCATGAATTTGCCCCGTTAGCACCATGATTCCCACGTTGCCAGGGCCCATGCTTTGAGAGAAGTCTGTGTCCATGTCCTCATCACTCTCGTCACCGCGCTGACGTCGCCTACTTGCTTGGTTTTGCTTTGGCAGGTTCTGGTGCTGCATATACTGCTGGATAATGCACGTGGTGTTTAATGTGCTCATAATTGCCAAGATGATCTGAGCGGGCTCCATGTTTGCTGTGGTATGGCGTCTGCACGGAAAAAAGGCGCGGAATGGTTGTCTGCCGTTGCTCTGATGGAGGGAGGGGTGACTGACGACATGGCTTACAGGGTTGGCTTACAGGGAATTAAAATCAACAAAGGGGGTGGCTTTACATCAAGGAGAAACAAAAACAACTGTCACACAGAATGGCCCCCTCAAGGATTGAACTCAAAACCCTGGGTTTAGCAGGCTAATGCTGAACCCACTGAGCTATCCCTCCTCCCGGTATTCCAGGCAGGACTGAATCTCCATTTCAAGGTGCCCCTGACAGACCTCACTGAAACGATTGTCGGCCGTTGATTTCACAGAGGGAGGGAGGGAGGAGGGCCTGACGACATGTACCCAGAACTACCTGCGACAATGTTTTTGCCCCATTAGGCATTGGGATCTCAACCCAGAATTCCAATGGGCGGCAGAGACTGTGGGAACTGTAGGATAGCTACCCACAGTGCAACGCTCCGGAAATCGACACTAGCCTCGGTACTGTGGAAGCACTCCGCCGAGTTAATGCACTTAGAGCATTTTGTATGGGGACACACACAATCGATTGTATAAAAATGATTTCTAAAAAAAGCCTTCTATAAATTCGACCTAATTTCATAGTGTAGACATACACTTAGAGAGAGAGAGAGAGAGACAGAAAGAGATTGAGTCTGCTCTCCAGTTTTAGCTAATAGCCAGTTGGCTTTTAGCTCATGCAGTAGAGGCTCATGCACTAAGCTCCAGAGCTCCCAAGTTCAATCCCGCCTGCCGATGACTGGGGTCTGTCAGTGTTACACTTGACCAGAAAGAAAGTGGTAAAGCAACTATTTTAAGATTGAGACTTTCTGGTCTTTGTGGTCACTGATAAAATGAAATTGGTACGATGCCTAAGGTAGTGTTTTTCTGACTTTCTCAGGCCATCACGATAGAGGCAGAGTTACAGTAGCTTGGATGCCTTTTTTTTGGGAAGTGCAACCGTACTTGCATTTCCAAGGTTTCTAACTTTTTAAATGTGAAAATTCTTGAACGGTAATATGCACTTTAAGTATCTTTATGTGCCCGCAACCTTAACATCTTAAAGAATTTGTATGGAAATCTCCTGAATTAACTCCTCAGTCCAATATTAGTTATTTTTTAAGAGGGCTGTTTCCCACCCCGTGATTTCCTGAGATCTGCCAGAGAAGGAGTCTCACTAATGCATGCCTCCAAAGATCTCTAGGGTGGGAGTGAATCTCTTCTATAGACCTTAGGAGGGGCACAGGAATTAGGGCTTTGCTTGGGTGGGTGCATCAGTGCACCATAGAGAGCTTTTTGAGGTTTGTCAGAGGCCTGTTAGGCCCTACAAGCTTTAGGAAGCTTGTCAGGTCCATTCCAAAACCATCCTCATGGATCTTATGTTGCAATTCCTATGATCCCAAAGAGTTTTGTAGGGTGTTTGGAGAAGTGGGGCTATTGGCAGTGCACGTGTGGTGCTGGAAGGACTAGAGAGAGTTGAGTTCTGGGAGCTGCAGAGCAGCTCATCACAGTAAGATGAGGCAAGGGGAATCGCTTCTATCTTTTCTCTGCTTAAGGATCCTACTGTTTACAGCAGTGGGACTTCCCCTTTGGCAAAGCAAAGGAGGTTTGTCAGGTAGAGAAGACAAATGCCAGAGCTTCTCCCCCAGCATTCCTGAGATGTTCCTGAACACCACTTTCCACATCTGGATCCCTCTGCTCCTAGGAAACCCTCCACTAGCCAAAGACCTGCTGCCCTGCATCATCTTCCAACAAAGATATGATTATATTTGGGGGGCGATTACTGAGGAGTACGGAGGGGAACCACAGATGTTTCCCTGCCTTCACTGCTCATTACCTTCTTGTGGTTTGTGAGAGAGGAATATCACTGCTGCAACTCACAGAGGACTGTTAGAGGACATCAGGAGGTCCACAGGGAGGGGAGACTGAGATCAGGAGCACATTCTCTCCACTTCTTGTGGCCCTCTTAAGATGTGTAGGAGGTTTGAATTTGCACCAGACCTTCAGAGGTTCATTAGATCTCCCTATTTTCCATGAATCTTAGGCTTAGTAGTCCCCCTTTTAAGCCTTTAAGTCTTTTAGTGGAAGAGCCTTTTTCCATTGACAAGACTCCTAGTGATTGGTTTACATTTTGAGGACTGAACCTGCAAGGAAAAGCATTGGGGATTTACTTTTTAAAAATAAAAGCTTAGGTCTGTAGTACTTCAAATGGGTGCAGGAACAATTTGTATTGGTGGGGGGGATGTGATGGAAATCACTTAAAGCTGCACCTCAAGCACTTCTAGTTCTAGCTGTATACCTATAGCTGTACTGAACTTGCTGGAACTGATGTTCCATAATGACATTACAAAATCAAAATAAAGAAGAATTTGGGGAGTTAAAATTGTATCAAGTAAATTTTGGTCCTGGGCACTAGATCTCAATTAAGAGTAGTACAAACTTTTTATTTAATTTTGTTTTTTTTAATACAAAGTGGTAATCTAAATTATTTTAAATGAAAAATGAGATAATGTCAGTTGCCTGTTCCTAGAATAGGGATATGTGGCCTTAATAATAAGGGTTGCAAACTGCAGAGAAATATTAATTACCCTTACTTATTACTCATTACTCATGTAATTACTACTCATTACAAGAGTCAAGCCTGGAACCCATAGCCTTCTGAGTCCTACCCCAGTGCATAGTCCACGCCTCAGGAATGCCAAAGATTATTATGTAATGGGGAATCTCTCCCTCTCTCTGTTTAGCATCCCCCTGTTGGAGGATTGAAACACAGAGAGCTCCCAGTGGAAACAAAAGCCTTGCTACAAATGTGTGGCTGAGCTCCACTCCACACCACAGAAGGCACAAGACCAATACTAGTTCCATAGGTACTATTAGCTTTGTTATTCTTATTATATAGCTTCAAAGTGTGCTAGATGCTTTACATCCAAGGCCTTTCTGTGCCAAGGCACTTATAATCTAAAAGGCAAGAGAAAGATTCACAAACGGAATGGACTCCAACAATAGTTAGTTGTTGAATGGAGAAGTTTAGCACATATCTTGTTAGTTTCACTTTCTTATCAATGGTTTCAGAGTAGCAGCCGTGTTAGTCTGTATTCGCAAAAAGAAAAGGAGTACTTGTGGCACCGTAGAGACTAACCAATTTATTTGAGCATAAGCTTTCACGAGCTACAGCTCACTTCATCAGATGCATCCGATGAAGTGAGCTGTAGCTCATGAAAGCTTATGCTCAAATAAATGTGTTAGTCTCTACGGTGCCACAAGTACTCCTTTTCTTATCAATGTATTTGTGTGACAGTGCTGCCTGTGGGAGCCAGCTGAGGTCACTCAATCGGGGTGAACTGCAAACAAAATGGGGTAGACAAACCCCAAACGCTGGTGGGTAGTCCAATACTGAGATTTCCCAAGCCAGCATAAAACAGCTTCTGTAGTATCTCACTGGTTACTCAGAAGTCCAAATAATGCAGTTCCCTTAAAGTACCCAGCCTCAGGCCTCCATCCAGACACACCTGTCAAACATATGATGATAAATTCTGAAAATCTTACTTCATCATATAAAAGAAGAGGTTCTCCTGATCCCAAAGGACCAAGCCCCAGACCCAGGTCAAATGATAACTCAGATCTTACCCCAAATACACGCTTAAAGTCAATTCTTATTAACTAAAATTTGTTAAAAAAGAAAAGAGAGAGAGTGTTGGTTAAAAGATCAATATACATACAGTCTTGAGTTCAATTCTTGAGGTTCAGATACATAGCAGAGATGAGCTTGTAGTTGCCAAAAGTCCTTTTAGAAATAGTCCATAGGTTATAGTCCAATGTCCATGTTCAGGGTGATTCCAGTCAGTGACTGGGGATCTCAATCCTTATGGCTTAAGGTTTCCCCCTCTTGAAACCCAAAGCAGATCTGAGATGAAGAAGGATCGTGTCCCAGGGTCTTTATACATTTCCTGCAGCCTTTTGGCCTGAGAAAACAATAGGCTTAACTTTCCTTCTTCGAAACATCATGGCAATTAGCACAGGGTAATTTATCCATTAAACAGTTCAGATACAGGTTACCACAACTTTCAGAGAGACATATAGACAATAATACAATTTCCCTCAAGTGTCTTCCTAAATACTAATACTTCTTTTGATCTTTGAATCAAAGCTATAGACAAGACTTGTTTGCTTACATCACAAGACCTGAACAAACATCTACCCTTCTATCTCTAACAATACAGGCTTGCATTTCAAAACGCTGTTCATTTACATATCTTCCTCACCAGTCTCTCAAGTTCGGCCATGGGTCAGGTCTGTGAGTTAGTTAACTCTTTCTGGCCCTGTCATCTTTCAGTGAGATATTATATTACATTCATAACGTCACAATTTGTTTTTTGTTTCTGTCATTCTATGCTCATTTCTGTACTTCTTGCATTTGGGCTATACCATATTCCAATGCAGAAAATTCATTAGTGTGAAGTTAAGGTTGCAGACACAGATTTCAGATTTCAGTGCAGATTGCCTCTTGAGGATGTTTGCATTTTAAAAATCTCCAAACCTTAGATTTCTGCTAGTGGTATGCAGTGAAGTAAGTTTTATGTCTCTACCTTTTTAGTTTTTTTTTCTCAAAAAGGGCAAGAAAGTTACAAGAAATTTGAAAATATGCTTACCCACTGTACTTTAAGGAGGTCCTAATGAACGGGCCTCTCATCCAATTCATTTCAGATTTTGTAGAATAATTCTTCTTCATCCCTGGTTAACTACCAGTTTTGAGCCATATAACTTTTTATGGATGAAGATGTAAAATCAGGCTTAATGTATAAACTGTAAGAGTAATAGGATGTAAATTTTCTTAATCATTTCCTGTCTTTCTAGATGGTAGAGCTGTAATTATGTATTGTATTATATTATCCACCTTAGCTCTAAGAACCAGATCCTCAGCTTGTGTAGATTGGTATTGCTCTAACTTCAGTGGAATTAGGCTGATTTTCACCAGCTAAGGAGCTTGCCCTAACTTAAGTTTTTAGTAGGGCTGTCAATTAGTCGCAGTTAACACAAAACAAATTAACTAGATTTAAAAATAAAGTCCCAATTAATCGCAATTAATTGCAATTTTAATCACATTGTTAAACAATAATAGAATACAAATTTCAAGTTATTATAACCTGCCTTCCCAATCGGGTCACAGCGGGGCATGGCAGGGGTCAGTCCCTGGAGCGGGGCTGGGGTGGGGAAATTGGAGCACAGTGGAGTGGAGGAGGCGTCCCTGGAGCAAGGGGCTGGAGTTGGGGCAGTCGGTCCCAGAAGCAAGGGGCTGGGGTGGGGAAATCTGGGCACAACGAGGTGAGGGGGTAGCAGACAGGTACTTCCCCGCACACATGGTTACTTTGGAGCCCAGTTCAGGAGCCAGCCAGTTCTCTCCGTCAGGCTGGGGGGTGGGAAGAGCAGCCTCTACTAAACAGAGCCCTCCTCCAGCAGCAGCTGCTGCTCTTCCTGCCCCCAGTGGCAGAGGCCAGGTACTGCAGGTAACTGGACTTCTAGCATCCGGTCAACACAGCTGGCACCTGGCAACCCTATTTATAAACTGGTGAAGACGCACATCTGCCACTCAGGCCATTTTATGAATTTATCAAACTGAAAGTCTTGTGGAGGTTGAACTCCAGCACTTCCTTTTCCTCCTGTTAATTGTAGCTCACAAATGAGTTGATGTTTGGCATGGTGTCATATGACAATTGTAAAGAATCACAGAAATAGTGACTTTCTTTCCAATACTGAACAAGACACTTTATTAGAATAAGGAAGACAGTATTATCCCTAAAAGTATTCTATCTGTGTCTCTCTGCCTCATTCTAGAGCTTCTACATACCTTCCTGCTACAATATGCGTATTCTCACAGGTCTATTACAATTAGCTGTTTTCATTCACCCCTTGGAGGGATTCCATCGATATGAGAATCTGCAAACAAAATGCATTATTTTAGGGCTTAATCCTGCAAAAATGCACATGAATAACTTTATACACGTGACTAGCCCTACTGATCTCAGTGGGGCTATTTGTCTGTAAAATTTGCATAAGTCTTTGCAGAATCAGGTTCTTCATGTAGATTCATTTAAATAAATACAGCTATAAAATATTAACAGCTATGAACAATTAGATTTATACTCCATAATATGCAAACTCACTCACAGGCATGTACACATTAAAAGATATAAGTAAACTGGCTATTTTTCAGTACATTGGTTTTCTAAATTCAAAAGTTTAATATTCCCAGTGGTGGAGTGAATGTGAAAACATGCGGGCTGGAAATTCAGTTCCATTGCACTACCTACTGCTGTTCCAGGGATGCCTTTAGGCTTGGCTAAGTTTTCTGCAGGAATTTGAGAACTCTTTTTTTTTTTTTTTTGAACTACTGATTCAGTAGGTTTCTTTTTTTTTTTTGGCTAAACTTTGTTTTCTGGGTGTCACTGGGTTTGTAATTAACTTTTTTTTGGTCTTCTCTTCCCTGTATCTCTGAGATCCCCATTTACCTGTTTCCCACTAGAGTTATGGGAGATTCCTCTGTTTTCTTGCTGAGTTTCTGTTCCTTGCTTACTCCCCACTGGGACTGTGATTCTTGCATATTGTCCCTTTGCTGGAGCTTTGAGAACCTTTTCTGCCTACCCTTCACTGGGTAGGGGATGGGATTATTTGGGGAGTGGGAGGGGCGGTGTGTATTTGGTCCTGATTTTGTTTTGAGCTTTGAGAGACTTTTCTATCCACTTCTTGCTGTGGCTGTGGAATATTTTTTTTGTTTGTATCATGCTAGTGCTATGGGCTATCTTCTCAATTCTTTGCTAACAGTTCAGAGAGGTTTATTTTGTCTGCATCCCACTCAGGGTGCGGAAAACCTTTTATTTGTTTACTCCCCTTTGGAGCTGTCATCCAATTTACATCCTACATTGGTTTGTGAGAGATTATGTGGGCACACAGGCCCAGATCCACAAAGATACTTATGTGCCCCAACCACAGATTTAGGCACTGAGTCCAAGTTTTAGGATCCACTGCTATCCACAAAATCCCCGCTTGGCTGCCACTAAACCCTGTGGGCCTCTAAACTCACTTGGCGCTTAAGTTTTTAGGGTAAAAGTTTGATAGGTGGCTATGTTTCTGTCTCTGGTCTTGCATACTGCTGCCTCGCTGTAGTATCTCCTGCCTAAACCCCAGTGTGATCCATGAATTGGGGGAAGATAGGTGCGTCTCCATCTAACTCAGCTGGGGAGCCTGCTCTGGTAGTGGTAGGCGTGTGCAGAGGCTGCTTAACAGATTGGCCCCCATTCAAAATCTGGCCAGAGAGAGAGCTGCCAGCCTTATAGCTTCTATCCCAGTGGGTAGCGCACTCAGTTGGGATGTAGGAGATCTAGTGCAATCCCCCCCTCTACATGAAGGGAAGAGAGGATTGGAAGAAGCTGAGCTGTGAGATATTCTGTTTGGGGAGGGGAGGGTCTTCCTTAGCTTCTCCTGTAGAAGCTGTTGCACTGTGTATAAATACTTAAATAGTCATTAGGACAATGAGACAGTGAAAATAACTGAATTCCGGTGATTAGGGCACACACCTGACAGACAGGAGACCTAGTGTCTAGTTCCCCTGTTCCAATGACTCTTTAATTATGCATACAAAGTGGAATAGCTCCAACTAGTGAGAGGGAGGAAGACCCACATCAGAATATAGGAGGGGGGAATGAACCTAGGTCTTCCACTTTCCACATGAGTCCTCTAACCACTGGGTTAAAAGTTACAAGGTTATCACCACCTCATCCAGCCATTTTACATGGAGTGAGGCAGGTGCCCACCTCATTCTCACAATAAATGTCTTTAAGCACCTAGTTTGCTGGACTCCAGCAGAGAGATTCCTCGCTGTGGATCACAAGTAGAGATTGGCACCTCCATGTAGCCTGAACTTAAGCACCTACTCTGTGAGAGGGGCAGGTGTTAAGACATACCCCCTTTCCCCCCAAACTGCAAGCCTCAGGCAGGTGCGCGGCCCCATTGACCTGACTGGTGCTGCCCCCCCCGCCCAATATAAAAGTCAAATTACGCCTATGCCTATTGGCTGTTTTAGGCAGCGCCTCACCCAGCGTTCTGGCCTCGTAGCTCACATTATTAGGTGCCTCTCTCTCCCCCCTCATTGTATAGGGAGCCTCGGTGCTTTGTGGATCCCATGGTTCCAGTGATTTCCTAGGTGCTGGACAGTTAGGTATTCCAGTGCTCAGTGTCATGGTGCCTAAGGGTGCAATCCTACTTAGGTGCCTAAATCTCCTTTTTAGGCACCACTGCACTCCACAAAACTCCCGCTTGGCTGCTGCCTAACTTTGTAGGTACTTAAACTCATTTGGTACATACGTTTTTGCCTCTGGGTATGCACACTACAACCTGACTCTTGGTGCCCAGGCAGCTCTCTCCTGCCAAAGCCCAAAAGCGATTCACACACTGGGAAAAATAGGCTTTCAGACGCCTCTGGCAAGTGCAGGGACCTGAGCCAGTACACATGCTCAGAGGCCGCCTACTGGGTTGGGCCCTTTAGGCAAATTCACACAAAGGAGGAGGAGATAGTCACCTACCCCTTTAGCCCAGTGGTTAGGCTCCACACCCAGCCTGTAGGAGACCCCTGTTCAAGTTCCCCTCCTTGTGAACAAGGATGAGCTACCTCCAAGGTGAGTTCTCTAACTACTAGGCTATAGAAGAGACACTGGGCCTCCCTCACTCTCTCCTATTGAAGTTGCTCCACTTTAATTATTTAATTGACTTTAGCAAAGCTTTTGACACTGTCTTCCACAGTATTCTTGCCAGCAAGTTAAAGTATGAGCTGGATGAATGGACTACAAGGTGGATAGAAAGCTGGCTAGATCGTCGGGCTCAAAGGGTAGTAATCAATGGCTCCATGTCTAGTCGGGAGCTGGTATCAAGTGGAGTGCCCCAAGGGTCAGTCCGGGGGCCAATTTTGTTCAATATCTTCATAAATGATCTGGAGGATGGTGTGGATTGCACCCTCAGCAAGTTTGCAGATGACACTAAACTGGGAGGAGAGGTAGATATGCCGGAGGGTAGGGATAGGATACAGAGGGACCTAGACAAATTGAAGGATTGGGCCAAAAGAAATCCGATGAGGTTCAACAAGGACAAGTGCAGAGTCCTGCACTTAGGACGGAAGAATCCAATGCACCGCTACAGACTAGGGACCGAATGGCTAGGCAGCAGTTCTGCGGAAAAGGACCTAGGGGTTACAGTGGATGAGAAGCTGGATATGAGTCAACAGTGTGCCCTTGTTGCCAAGAAGGCCAATGGCATTTTGGGATGTATACGTAGGGGCATTGCCAGCAGATCGAGGGACATGATTGTTCCCCTCTATTCAACACTGGTGAGGCCTCATCTGGAGTACTGTGTCCAGTTTTGGGCCCCACACTACAAGAAGGATGTGGAAAAATTGGAAAGAGTCCAGCGGAAGGCAACAAAAATGATTAGGGGACTGGAACACATGAGTTATGAGGAGAGGATGAGGGAACTGGGGATGTTTTGTCTACGGAAGAGAAGAATGAGGGGGGATTTGATAGCTGCTTTTAACTACCTGAAAGGGGGTTCCAAAGAGGATGGCTCTAGACTGTTCTCAGTGGTAGCAGATGACAGAACAAGGAGTAATGGTCTCAAGTTGCAGTGGGGGAGGTTTAGGTTGGATATTAGGAAAAGCTTTTTCACTAAGAGGGTGGTGAAACACTGGAATGCGTTAGCTAGGGAGGTGGTGGAATCTCCTTCCTTAGAAGTTTTTAAGGTCAGGCTTGACAAAGCCCTGGCTGGGATGATTTAATTGGGGATCGGTCCTGCTTTGAGCAGGGGGTTGGACTAGATGACCTCCTGAGGTCCCTTCCAACCCTGATATTCTATGATTCTATGAATTGGGCCAGAAAAAATGCTAGAATGACTCTATAATGCAGTTCTTAGGGCACTCACCTGAAAGGTGGCTGATCCCTATTCAACCCCCCGCCCCCTTTTGGAGGGACTTGAATCGGGGGTCTCCCCATCCTGGGTGAATACCCCATCCACTAAGCTAAAGTTTATAAGGCATGCAAATCAGGCAGCTGAACACTTATCATCTCCCATTTGTTGATTGCAAGCAGGGCTAGCTACCTCTCTGCAACCTGGCCTTAGGCGCCATGAGAGCCATAGGGCTTAGGATACACCCCTATGGTCAGTTTTTCCCATTGACTAGCTCAGGCAGCTCCCCACAAAGTGTTCTGGCTTTGTGGGTTGATGTCTAAGGGAATGGCTACCCTGTAATTAAACACCTGTGACTGGCCCATGTCAGCTGACTTGGGCTAAGGGGGTGGGCACAAGAACTGTTTAATTGCAGGGTAGACATTCAGGCTCAGGCTGGAGCCCAAGCTCTGGGTTTGATTTGTGGTGGTCTTATAGTAAGGATGTTAATGAGGCCCTGGACTTGTTCTTTTCACCTTTAGATAAACATTGTAAACGAGAAAAGAAAAGGAGTACTTGTGGCACCTTAGAGACTAACCAGTTTATTCGAGCATGAGCTTTTGTGAGCTACAGCTCACTTCATCGGATGCATACCGTGGAAACTGCAGCAGTCTTGTGGCACCTTAGAGACTAACCAATTTATTTGAGCATGAGCTTTCGTGAGCTACAGCTCACTTCATCGGATGCATACCGTGGAAACTGCAGCAGTCTTGTGGCACCTTAGAGACTAACCAATTTATTTGAGCATGAGCTTTCGTGAGCTACAGCTCACTTCATCGGATGCATACCGTGGAAACCACGGTATGCATCCGATGAAGTGAGCTGTAGCTCACGAAAGCTCATGCTCAAATAAATTGGTTAGTCTCTAAGGTGCCACAAGTACTCCTTTTCTTTTTGCGAATACAGACTAACACGGCTGTTACTCTGAAATTGTAAACGAGAAACTCTTTTAGTAGAAAAAAACTTAATGTAAAATCTGAAGTTCTACTAAAATGAGGAAACTAATTAAACACAAGTACAAAATGTCCGCTTTGGCAGTTTAAGATTAGATAATGAGAAGGAAGTAAAGAACTGACAATTTGTAGATAAAAAACATCTGATTTTAAGGTTTAGAATTAATTTTTTTGTTGATCATGATTTTTATCCACCCTCAACTGGAGCTTATTTCTCCCTTTAAAGGGGTTGTGAACTGTCTCTTTTCTTTTACTTGCTCATTCTTTTTGGGACTGCAGATATTTGTCAACTTTTATTAGAATACGATATTAATTGTTTTCATGAAACAATGTTTGTAATCTCCTAATTTCTGGTTAAATAAGGATTTAAGGTTTTATTTTAGGGATGGGGGTTATTTGTTATTCTTTGGGGAATTTTTGATTATTTCTGATTTGCTTGACAAATTACTCCATGAAACACTTGTATGAAAGATGTATTTAAATACACATATAAATTAAATATATTCAGTTCAGTCAGCCTTTAAAAACAATAAGAAAAAGTGATCTCCAAAGCTCTCCTGCTTAATAATCGAGCAAACAGTTATGTAAGCCATGCAAATTCCAAAGCAGAATAATGGGCCAGAGGCATTCATATATTGTGTGGATTTTATGTCCTTATTCAGAGTCTGAATATTAAATTGCCTGCCTGTCTCTCTTTATACAGCAACATACCACATATGCAGACAAATTAATGTTTGACAGAAGGAAAAGTTGTTCTTAGTTCCTCATTCCAATTATACTGCATATAATTGTCTTTTAAAAATCCCCACAGATTGGAGAAAAAATAGTTTACTCTCTGCAGCTTCCCAGGTTTATCTTCTTGTAAAAAGATCAAATTAGTTTAACTACAAAAGTAAAGTAAACTTGCATGCCAAGAACAGGAACTATGCAAAATCATTCTCCCTACAGTAGTTAGCATTAATAAACAAATATAAGTACTGTACTGACTTAAATCAAGCTGGTAGCTGCAGGCAGCCAGTAACTACTTATTACTTTCCTAGCGCCTAGGAACCCTAATCATGGACCGGAACCCAGATTCACAAAGGGCTTTAACAACATAAGAATGGCCATACTGGGTCAGACCAATGGTTCATCTAACCTGGTACAGTGGCTGGTGCAGAAGCTTCAGAGCGAATTAATAGAACAGGGCAATTTATTGAGTGATCCATCCTCTGTTGTCCAGTCCCAGCTTCTAGCAGTCAGAGGTTTAGGGACACCTAGAACATACGGTTGAGTCCCTGACCATCTTGGCTAATAGTTTTTAATGGACCTAATCTCCACACATTTATCTATTCTTTTTCAAACCCAGTTGAACTTTTGGCCTTCACAACATCCCCTGGCAATGAGTTCCACAGGTTGGCTATGTGTTTTGTGAAGAAATACTTCCTTTTGTTTGTTTTAAACTTGCTGCATATTAATTTCATTGCGTGACCCCTGGTTCTTGTGTTACGTGAAGGGGTAAATAACGCTTCCTTATTCACTGTCTCCACACCATTCATAATATTACAGACCTTTATCATATCCCCTCTCAGTTATTTCCACATAAACTCTCTGCATATGGAAGCTGTTCCATGTATGGAAGCTGTTCTCCTAGTCATATATGTTGCCCTTCGTTGTACTTTTTCCTATTCTGACGTATCTTTTTTGAGATGGTGAGACCAGAACTGCATGCAGTATTCAGGGTGTGGGAGTATCATGGATTTATAGAGTGGCATTTTATTTTCTGTCTTATCTATCCATTTCCTAATGGTTCCTAACATTGTGTTAGCTTTTTTGACTGCTGTGCACAGTAAGCAGATGTTTTCAGAGAACTGTCCAGGATGACTCCAAGATGTCTTTCTTGAGTGGTAACAGCTAATTTAGTATGTATAGTTGGGATTACTTTTTCCAATGTGCATTACTTTGCATTTATCAACATTGAATTTCATCTGCCATTTTGTTGCCCAGTCACTCAGTTTTGTGAGATCCCTTTGTAACTCTTCACAGTCTGCTTTGGATTTAACTATCTTGAGTAGTTTTGTGTCATTGGCAACCTTTGCCACCTCAGTGTTTACCCCTTTTTCCAGATAATTTATGAACATATTGAACAGCACTGGTCCCAGTACAGATCCCTGGGGGACCCCGCTATTTACCTGTCTCCAGTGTGAACCTGACTGTTTATTTCTACCCTTTGTTTCCTACCTTTTAACCAGTTAGTGATCCATGAGAGGACCTTCTTTGTTATCCCATGACTGCCTACTTTGCTTTTGGTGAGGAATCTTGTCCAAGACTTTCTGAAAGTCCAAATACATTATATCCACTGTATCACCCTTTTCCACATGTTTGTTGACCCCCTCAAATAATTCCTAATGGATTGATGAGGCCTAATTTCCTTTTACAAAAGCAGTGTTGATTCTTCCTCAACATATCATATTCATCTATGTGTATGTGGCAGGGTGGACTATATCTGGAGGCTCCCTGCTGGAGGCCTCATGGCCCTGTATCACCTTTCCCCAGAATAGAGCAGCGAGAAGTCCTCAAGGCAGCCTGGAGTGGCTGAAGAGGAGTAGCCAATCAGAGGGGATACTGGAGTGACCAGTAAGGGCCAGGAGGGCCAGATAAAAGGCAAGCTGCAGAGCAGAGCTTTCAGTTGCTGTGTGGAGCTTGATGAGGGAGGCCTGGGTGTCTGGCTGACTAGAACAGTAGGACTGTAGAGAGCTCACCAAACAAAGCTGAGCCTGAGGAAGGCTGTCAAAGACTGGGTGCCTAGCTGGATAGAAAAGCAGCAGGCCTGTTGAAAGGTCAGTGTGGGCAGGCTGAGCCTAGGGGGACTGAGCACAGAACTTGGCCAGACCAGCTGAGGGTACTGAGATGGGCCCTACTGGTCTGGTTGCAAACTGAGCTCTGGGAGGGCTGTCAAAAAGAACACCAACTGAGGGTACTAAGATGGGCCCCGGCTAGGTGGTTGAAGAAGGCAGTGCCTCTAGGAAGAAGCCTAAGGGCTATAGCCCCATACTAGGGCTCTGATAAGAATTCAGGACTGTATACCCTGGAAGGGAGGGACAGTGTATGTGGCTTG
Organism: Caretta caretta; assembly: GCF_965140235.1. Lineage (NCBI taxonomy): Eukaryota > Metazoa > Chordata > Testudines > Cheloniidae > Caretta > Caretta caretta. The sequence continues at coordinate 207,526,858 of NC_134206.1, forward strand.
GCTGGAGGACTGAGTCGCTGAAGACCTGCCAAAAGAACCATTGACTGGGGGAGGGGGTGCTCACAAGAGGTGGGTGCCATGCTGAGACAAGAACTAAAACCAAAAACAGACTCACATCCAACCAACCAAAGGGGGCTGTCTATGAGAAGTGGGTGCTGCCCTGAAAAACTGTGCAGGCATACCAGCCATAGAAAAGGGTTGCTCATGAGAGGCGGGTGCTGACCGTGTTTCAATGTATCATAATTCTGTTCTGTAGTATTGTTTCAACCAATTTGCCTGGTACTGAAGTTTGGCTTACCAGCCAGTATTTGGCAAAATTGCCTCTCGAGCCTTTAAAAAAAATTGATGTCACATTAGCTATCCGCCAGTCATCTGGTGCAGAGGGTGATTTAAGTTGTAAGTCACATACCACAGATAGTACTTGTGCAATTTTGTATTTGAGTTCCTTCAGAACCCTTGGATGAATACTGGTCCTGCTGTTTTATTACTGTTTAATTTATCAGTTTGTTCCCAAACCGATTGTATTGACTCCTCAATCTGGGATAGTTCCTCAGATTTGTAACCTAAAAAGAATGGCTCAGATGTGGGAATCTCCCTCAGACATCCTCTGCAGTGTAGATCAATGCAGAAAATTCATTTAGCTTCTCCGCATTGGCCTTGTCATCCTTGAGTGCACATTTAGCACCTTGATCGTCCAGAAGCCCCACTGATTGTTTGGCAGGCTTCCTGCCTCTGATGTACTTTTTTTTTTTTTTTGGCAGTTAGTTTGTGTGTCTTTTGCTACTTGCTCTTCAAATTCTATTTTTTTGGCCTACCTAATTATACTTTTACACTTTACTTGCCAGAGTTTGTTTCTCTTTGTCTCAGTTTCAGGCAGTATTGTAATCCACAAAACTTCCACTCACCTGATGCTTATATTTTTACTGTAGAAGTCTCCTAGGTACCTATGTTTCTGCCTCTGGCACTGTTGCCTCAGGCAGGTGCCTGGATACCTATCTCACACCTAATCCCCAATGCGTTAGCCTGTGGGACTGATCTCTGAGTACAGTGAACACCAGATAAGATGAGGCTGGGGTGAGGGGAAGGAGGTAGTAGCTCCCCTCCTAATCTTTAGCCTACTGATTATGATACTCACCTGGGATATTGGAGAAGGTCACTTTTCCCCCCTCTGCTTGTTGAAGAGAAGGGATTTGAACAGGGGATCTCCACCTCAGTCTTATTAATAAGTAGTAGTCGGTGATCCCTCGGAATTTGAGGATGGTTGTCTTCCAGTAAAATGATGGCCACGTATTGCTGGTGGATCTGCAGGTGGCTAATGATATAATCTGGGATCCACAGATCTTGTCACAGTTGGGACAGGTATTTCCCAACGGAAGGGGCACATCTGGATTGTTAAATCGGGCTGCAGCGTCTTCTTTCCGATTTCTCCATTTCCTGTTATCTCCATTGGATCTCAAAATACTGGTATCCCTGCCACAAGATCCTCTTCCATTTTGCTCGATTGAGGGCTTGGGACTCCCATGAATTTATGTCAGTATTGTACTTCTTCATGTTGCCTTTGAGGGTGTCTTTGAAGTGCTTTTTTTGCCTGCACCTTGTTCATTGGCCATGGCTCGGTTATCAGAACTGCTTTGGGGGGCGATTTTCTGGCAATCAGAGAACAGGACCTGCCCAACTGAGTTAGTGGCAGATGATCATAGCTTCAATACTTGAGGTTTTGACTTGGGCAGAGCACTGATGTTGGGGCATTGGTCACCCCACTGGATTTGGAATATCTTGCAAAGGCACTATTGAGGGTATTGTTCAATCACCTTGAGGTGTCTACTGTACGTGACCCAGGTTTTGGCAGTCTCAGTACCTGCAGCCTAATTGTTGTTAACTTAAATGGTTTACCTAACCACTTTAAAGCACAGTTTAAAAAACAAACAAATCCCAAAGCTTTTGTTTGTTTGAAGTGCATGAACATGTTAATACAATTCCATACAAGCACAGAAAAAACAGTGCAAATTTTAATCTTAATTAGCAAAAGTTATACAAAGATAAACATAAATTCAACCAGTAGTCAGTACAAGAGACTATCATTGTACGTGTGCTGGGTCTAGGAGTGAGCCAGGAGGAGAAAAGCTAAGACCTTTTATTTAGTAAAGTTGTCTTGATCTTCACAATCTTCTTTTACTATGTGTCTCACCTCAAGATCCAATACTTGTATGCTATTATTTCCTACTTCAGGGAAACAATGGCTCATGTTAATGCAGTCAGGCACAAGGTCTACTAGGATAATGTGTGACCACTTGATACTACTGTGCTTTACTACTAATGGGCCAAATCCTGGTCCCGTTTTGGTCAATGTCAAAATTCCCATTGATTCCAATGGGACCAAAATTTGGCCAGATCCTCAGCTTGGATAAGTCTGCTTGATGTCTGTCACAGCAGCCTTAAATAATAATACTTAATACACATTAAATACATAATTAAAGCTGGCTTGAATGGCTAGCTGAGGATTCCCTTGGTGTATGGGGAATCCCTGAATGGTATGTAGCTGGCTATGTACCAACCCTCTCATAGCCCTCAATGTATAGGGTATACCAGGGGAAGGGAACTTGGCTGGAACATGCTCTGCTTGCTTCAATGAACTCCATCTGCCACAATGGCCCCTGAGGCCTTTTTTGTAGAACACATTATCTTCCTATTATAAAAGGCAGACTGAATTAATATGTTTTGTAGGTGTTTTAAAATACACCTTTCATACAAGTGTTTCATTAAGTAACTTGTTAACATCTTACACTGGGGGATGAAATGGCTTCTGGTAGCTCTGGAACTGCCAAGGTAGCTCTTGAACCGAGTGCAGCTTGGCTGAGCCCAAACATCTCAGTCTTCAAATCTGTCAATTTATGTGACACAACCAAGCAAAATGTTTGCCAAATGGCTGAATTGTGAAACACCTTTATTTTGTTTCATGTGGTGTCACAAGGGACAGAATTTTAACTATAAAACCTGTTTTAATTCACACAGTGAGGAAAAATATCCTCTAAATCAGCTTGTTAAAAAAACACTGGAAATAAGAGAAGGAGTACTTGTGGCACCTTAGAGACTAACCAATTTATTTGAGCATGAGCTTTCGTGAGCTACAGCTCACTTCATCAGATGTTTACCGTGGAAACTGCAGCAGACTTTATATACACACAGAGAATATGAAACAATACCTCCTCCCACCCCACTGTCCTGCCTTACCAGCAGGACAGTGGGGTGGGAGGAGGTATTGTTTCATATTCTCTGTGTGTATATAAAGTCTGCTGCAGTTTCCACGGTAAACATCTGATGAAGTGAGCTGTAGCTCACGAAAGCTCATGCTCAAATAAATTGGTTAGTCTCTAAGGTGCCACAAGTACTCCTTTTCTTTTTGCGAATACAGACTAACACGGCTGTTCCTCTGAAACTGGAAATAAGGAAATTCTGTCTCATTCCCAACAGTTTGTCAGCAGGGTTTGAATCCTGGACTTTCAGAACTAAAGGAGTGACTGTTGTAGTCTGTGTTGGCCAGCCCCTGGTGGGATGCAATACATACCAGTGGGTTTCAAAACTATGTGCTAGACCAGGGGTCTCAAACATGCTGCCCATGGGGTTATTTTCTGCGGCCTGCCAGCTCCCCGCGGCCCCCCTGGTCCCCCCAGCATTTATCTAGAGCGACTCCAGCCTGGCGCGCACCGGGGGCAGGGCAGGCTCGCTTGCTCACTTGCTCCCTGCCTGCCTGCCCTGCCCCCGCGCCGGGAAGCGGCTGGGACCTGGGGGAGGGGGAGCACAGGTATCTGTGTGTTGCCCTGGCCACGCCTCCAGGTACCTCCCCAGAAGCTCTCATTGGCCACGGTTCCCCATTCCCGGCCAATGGGAGCTTCAGGGGAGGTACCTGGAGAAGTGGCCAGGGCAACACGCAGACCCCTGTGCTCCCCGTCCCGCGGGTCCTGGCCGCTTCATGGAGTGGCGCAGGGGCAGGGTAGGCAGGGAGCCTGCCCTGGCCCCGGTGCACGCTGGGTGGGACTTGCCCCCCAACCCCTCCTGCAGCTGAACCCCCTGCTCTGAGCTGCACCCCGCCCTCCTGCCCTGAGCCCCCAATGCACCCCTCCTGCACCCCCTGGGGGCAGCGATGGGGCAGAGTTGGGGTGGGGATTTCAGGGAAGGGGTTGGAATGGGGGCAGAGAAGGGGTAGGAAGAGGCAGAGGCGGGGCCTCACAGAAGGGGTGGAGTGGGGGCGGTGCCAGGGCAGTGAAGCGGGGGGTGGTCAATGGTGTGGCCCTCAGGCCAATGTACTAGTCCTCATGTGGCCCGCGTGGTCATTTTGAGTTTGAGACCCCTGTGCTAGACAGCAGTGGAATGTTTGAGTTCTGGGTTCTGTTCTTGTCTCGGAGCGGCAGAGGAGCTAGTGGTTTCACACTTGACAGCCAAACACATAAGTTTGGCACACTTAACTTGAAAAGCCATGTGTCTGAGCAGAAGAGATTTCGGTCTGCCTTATTGGAAACCTGGGTTCCATTTCCAGCTCTGCTTGAAGTGGTTGTACGCAATCTTTCAGTTAACATGACTGCCTTTATTAATAATGACTACAAAGTACATATAAGCAGTGGTCAGAGAAGGTAAGATTTGAACTCGTAGGGTATATGTGTACACTGTAGTGAAAAACCCATGGCTGGCTCATACCAGCTAACTCAGACTCGTAGGGCTCAGGCTTCATGACTGTTTCACTGCAGTGTAGACTTCCAGGCTCTAGGACCCCGTGAGGAGGCAGGGTCCCAGAGCTCAGGCTCCAGTCCGAGCCCAGCAATCTATACTGCAATGAAACAGCCCCACAGCCTGAGCCCTGCGAGCCCAAGTCAGCTGGTATCTGCATGGCCCAGCCACACTTGTCTAGCTGCAGACCTCAAGACTTCTGGAATATGCTGCTCAAACAGTTTCACTTTTGTTTCTAGTGCCTGTCCCTCCCTTCTCACATTTATCTCCAGACTTCTTCTTGTCCAGATCTAGTCCGCCCCCAACATTCTTCTATTCATTGAACTTTTTGAAACTTTGCACTTTTAGAGAGAGGTAGGTGATTGACTCTGTGTACACAAATTTGCAGAGGGACAATAGGGGTGAGGTCTGTTGTTTCTCACCTCTATATATTTATTTATTTAAAACGTTTTTGCTGTTAACAAGCATATTTCTGAAGACACAAATCCACAGTTTGAGAACTGCAAAACTAAGCATCTCTGATGGTATCTTCTAGACTGAGCACTGAGTCCCATTGAGTAGATAGAAAGATTAACCTAAATAATCTATACAGAAGCCCCTGGAACTCCATAAAATTGGATCCCTAATCCATGAACTATTGGAACATATTTACAAAATTTTTCTTAAACGTTACATGAATATATTGTCTCATACTTTAGAATTAGAATTTATAATCCCTATTCCATGATGAGATATGTTTGAGCTGTAATGCATCTGAACTAAAACAATCTTTAGATAGGTTTTTTTTCCCTCAAAGCATTTTATCAAAATCCAGTTTAAATAAAAAAATCCAATTTTTTTTTTAATCATTGATTTTTATCCACACTGTTGGCCACACACTTTAAACATAATATAATTATTTATAGTTCCTCATATATCACAGTAATATTAATCACCAGTATGTCATTAGCTTTCAGAAAAGAACTTCCTCTAAACACTCTATAATACAGTAATATTGTGTACAGTTGATTCAATTCCTTATCACTTGAGGTTCAGCCCCCCATCTTTATAGACTAGTAAACCCTTAAAATGGATGCTACTGAGGGTTACCCCTCAAAGTAAAATTTATTCACACTGTGAGGTAGGCAACATGGAGTCTCGTGGTGAAGAAAGCTCCATGCTCTTTTTCCTCCACATTTTGTATTTGCTGAAATGGAAATGTTCTGTTTCCTGCCATCTCCTCTCCCTGCTGCTGTCTTGATGGTCCTTTTGACTGCTTATATGTAAACTGAGGTAAACACACATTGCTTTCAGAGTAGCAGCCGTGTTAGTCTGTATTCGCAAAAAGAAAAGGAGTACTTGTGGCACCTTAAAGACTAACAAATTTATTTGAGCATAAGCTTTCGTAAGCTACAGCTCACTTCATCAGATGCATTCAGTGGGGAGATTTATATACATAGAGAACATGAAACAATGGGTGTTACCATACACACTGTAACAAGAGTGATCACTTAAGGTGACCTATTACCGGCGGGGCGGGGGGACGGACCTTTTGAAGTGATAATCAATGTGGGCCATTTCCAGCGTTTGACAAGAACGTCTGAGGAACAGTGGGGCGGGGGAATAAACATGGGGAAATAGTTTACTTTGTGTAATGACCCATCCACTCCCAGTCTCTATTCAAGCCTAAGTTAATTGTATCCAGTTTGCAAATTAATTCCAATTCAGCAGTCTCTCGTTGAATTCTGTTTTTGAAGTTTTTTTGTTGAAGAATTGCAATTTTTAGGTCTGTAATCGACTGACCAAAGAGATTGAAGTGTTCTCCGACTGGTTTTTGAATGTTATAATTCTTGACGTCTGATTTGTGTCCATTTATTCTTTTACGTAGAGACTGTCCAGTTTGACCAATGTACATGGCAGAGGGGCATTGCTGGCACATGCTGGCATATATCACATTGGTAGATGTGCAGGTGAACGAGCCTCTGATAGTGTGGCTGATGTGATTAGGCCCTATGATGGTGTCCCCTGAATAGATATGTGGACACAGTTGGCAACGGGCTTTGTTGCAAGGATAGGTTTCTGGGTTAGTGGTTCCGTTGTGTGGTGTGTGGTTGCTGGTGAGTATTTGCTTCAGGTTGGGGGGCTGTCTGTAGGCAAGGACTGGCCTGTCTCCCAAGATCTGTGAGAGTGATGGGTCGTCCTTCAGGATAGGTTGTAGATCCTTGATGATGCGTTGGAGAGGTTTTAGTTGGGGGCTGAAGGTGATGGCTAGTGGCGTTCTGTTACTTTCTTTGCTGGGCCTGTCCTGTAGTAGGTGACTTCTGGGTACTCTTCTGGCTCTGTCAATCTGTTTCTTCTCTTCAGCAGGTGGGTATTGTAGTTGTAAGAACGCTTGATAGAGATCTTGTAGGTGTTTGTCTCTGTCTGAGGGGTTGGAGCAAATGCGGTTGTATCGCAGAGCTTGGCTGTAGACAATGGATCGTGAGGTGTGGTCTGGATGAAAGCTGGAGGCATGTAGGTACGAATAGTGGTCAGTAGGTTTCCAGTATAGGGTGGTGTTTATGTGACCATCACTTATTAACACCGTAGTGTCCAGGAAGTGGATCTCTTGTGTGGACTGGTCCAGGCTGAGGTTGATGGTGGGATGGAAATTGTTGAAATCATGGTGGAATTCCTCAAGGGCTTCTTTTCCATGGGTGAGGTATACACACCCCTGATAGCTGCCATGACAGAAGGAAAAAAGTGAGAATGGGAGATCTAAGCAATGCCCCCTACACTACTATCAGTCCTCAGGCTGCTTTAGCACTGTGTATGATGGAAACGCACAAAGAAGCACCCAGCTCAAGGTTGTGAAAGTGCTAAACCGTGTATGCACAACCCCCCAGACTTGTGCTCTGTGCATTTTGATTATGCTTTTTCAATCTGTGACTTGAATCTGTGTTAAAATGTGCACATCACACATGCCTCTGAGCATGTGTTATTTAATATTGGTGGTTTTAAAATAACATAAGTTATTGACATAAAATCCGTTGAAATCACTCCCCACCCACCCACTACAACTACAAATATTCAGAACACAAGCCCTCAGGTGACCACCTTTTTCAAGCAAAAGCCTGAATAAATTAGTAAGTCTTGCAACATAAGCTGAAGATCAGTGATCTCAAGCTCTACTGAATCACCATGAGAGGCAAATCCCAGAGGTGAGCAGCACCAAGGAAAATGTCCTGCTTCCATCCTCTGAAAGATCTTGTTTGGGGATTGTTAGCAAAAGTGTTCCAATTCTTATCTCAGCTGCTGGGGCGATGTGTAAGGGGAGAGGCGTGCAGAACTGTTCTGTTTCATTGCTTCTTTTACATTATTGCCATGAATTTGTTCTCCTGTGTACTGAAATTGAAAAGGAAAGGAGTAATCTGATTAGGCCAGCTCAGTTTTCACTATAACAGAGAAACTGTCTCATTTTGTTGTAAGGGTGAAATTAAATCAGGGAGAAATCAATATTTGCACTAAAAAACAGTACAACTTTCAGGGCTGCTGAATAACCCAGGATCCTAAATCACTTGTAAAACAACTTAAGGACCTCACTTTCAAAATTTTGGGGACTAACTTAATTACTGCAATTGCATGTGCACATCCGGTATATGCATTAGCAAATAAACAGTTTTCTCTCTACATGGTCATTTGCGTGCAGACACCCACTTTGTGTAAGTGGCAAAGGTTCCTGTGGCACGTTATAGACTAACAGACGTATTGGAGCATAAGCTTTTGTAGGTGAATACCCACTTCGTCGGATGCATGTAGTAGAAATTTCCAGAGGCAGGTATAAATATGCAAGCAAGAATCAGGCTAGGGATAACGAGGTTAGTTCAATCAGGGAGGATGAGGCCCTCTTCTAGCAGTTGAGGTGTGAACACCAAGGGAGGAGAAACTGCTTTTGTAGTTGGCTGGCCATTCACAGTCTTTGTTTAATCCTGAGCTGATGGTGTCAAATTTGCAAATGAACTGAAGCGCAGCAGTTTCTCTTTGAAGTCTAGTTCTGAAGCTTTTTTGCTGCAGGATGTCTACCTTTAAATCTGATATTGTGTGTCCAGGGACGTTGAAGTGTTCTCCTCCTACAGGTTTTTGTATATTGCCATTCCTAATATCTGATTTGTGTCCATTTATCCTTTTACGTAGGGACTGTCCAGTTTGGCCAATGTACATAGCAGAGGGGCATTGCTGGCACATGATGGTGTAGATTACGTTGGTGAACGTGCAGGTGAATGGACCAGTGATGGTGTGACTGATCTGATTAGGTCCTGTGATGGTGTCGCTGGTGTAGATATGTGGACAGAGTTGGCATCGAGGTTTGTTGCATGGATTGGTACCTGAGTTAGTTACTATGGTGTGGTGTGTAGTTGTTGGTGAGAATATGCTTCAGGTTCGCAGGTTGTCTGTGGGCGAGGACTGGCCTGTCTCCCAAGGCCTGTGAAAATGGGGGATCGTTGTCCAGGATGGGTTGTAGATCACTGATGATGCGTTGGAGAGGTTTTAGCTGAGGACTGTATGTGATGGCCAGTGGAGTTCTGTTGGATTCTTTCTTGGGCTTGTCTTGCAGCTGGAGGCTTCTGGGTACACATCTGGCTCTGCTGATCTGTTTCCTTATTTCCTCATGTGGGTATCATAGTTTTGAGAATGGGTGGTGAAGATCTTGTAGGTTTGTGTATTCACTCGTGATTGCACATCTAAAATGTCTGAATTTTAGTTCTTTAAGAATACTTGTATAAATAGTGAAATCATTGAAAAATGTCATTTATAAGCTGAGTTGGGACAAAATCTATAGTTAGGATTGCAAACACTTTCCATTATAACGTCTTGTGTTCATTTGCTTATAACTTTCTCAAATATTAGCCATTTAGAGGCAGATTTTTAAAAAATATTTGGGTGTCTTTAGATGCAAACTTATGCTCTGGGGGTTCCTACTCAGACTGCCAGATGTGGGGACTGGATGATCACACAATAATTGCCATTTTCTGTTAATTCCCTCTGGGGCATCTGGCATTGGCCACTGTTGGAAGGCAGGATACTGGGCTGATGGACCTTTGGTCTGACCCTGTATGGTCATTCTCATGTTCTTATGCACATTGGCACCTAATAGGATTTGCAAAAGCACATAGGCACCGAACTAATGGAAGCCTAACATTGAGCCAAATTCCCAGGAGTTAGGTGCCTAGGTGCTTATCTGCATTTTTAGACACCCAAAGAGTATTCACATTTTCTGTGCCTCAGGCAGAATTTTATTTTGCCAGTTTCAACAAAAATGTCTCAGTAGTTTTCTGAGAATGTTAGGGGAAAAATAGGTCACTTTACTAATACAATAAAATCCAGCAGTTTTTTGAAGAGCTCTAGCTTCTCCATGGTTTGGAGGAAAAACTTGAAATTTGGCAAAGGAATAGTTCTGGGACTAGAGAGGTGCCTTTTGCTGTTCCCAGGAAAATCCAGTGGGAGTTGGCAAATTATGAGACTCTGAAAATCATAGTTTTTTATGGGTTTCTGGCTAGAATCTGAAGTCTATCTGTATTATCTTCAGGCCACCAGTCCCACTGATTTTTACACCTCGCTCCAGGGACCATCCAGCTACAATGAATATGCTATCTGGCTCCACAGAACCTGAGCTCTGGATGAGATACAGTGGCAAGAGCCATCCCTTTGGCCTGTGGAAAAGAGTGCTGGACTGGGAAATAGAAAGAGGTCATGTATTCTAGTCTCAGTTCTTCTACTTTTTGGGATTAATAATTCTGGGCACTTCAGTGTATATTGTTGAGCAAGGTCTCATACCCATATCTCACATGCCATTCTCATAAGTAAATGCAGTCTAGATTAAATTACTGTAAAGTGGGTGCACAACTGGTTGAAAAGTCGTACTCAAAGAGTAGTTATCAATGTTTTTCTGTTAAACCGAGAGGGCGTAAGTAGTGGGTTCTCTAGGGGTCTGTCCTGGGTCTGGAACTAGTCAATATTTTCATTAATGACTTGGATAATGGAGTGGAGAGTGTGATTATAAAATTCCCAGATGATGCCAAGATGGGAGGAGTTGCAAGCACTTTGGAGGACAGGATTAGAATTCAAAATGACATTGACAAATTGGAGAGTTGATCTGAAATCAACAAGATGAAATTCAATAAAGATAAGTGCAAAGTACTGCACTTGGGAAGGAAAAATCAATGCACAAGTACAAAATGGGGAATAACTGGCTAGGTGGTAAGTACTGCTGAAAAGGATCTGGGGCTATAGTGAATCGTAAGTTGAATATGAGCCAATGAAGTGATGCAGTTGTGAAAAAGGCTATATCAGTCTGAGGTGCATTAACATGATGTCATATGGAAGACCTAGGAGGTAACTGTGCACTTTACTTGGCACTGGTGAGGCCTCAGCTGGAGGACTTTGTCCAGTTCTGGGTACCACATTTTAGGAAAGATGTGGACAAATTGGAGAGAGTCCAGAGAATAGCAACAAAAATCATCAAAGATTTAGAAAATCTGACCTGTGAGGCAAGGTTTAAAAAACAAAAAGAAAAAACCTGGGCATTTTTAGTCTTGAGAAGAGATGGCTGAGGGGGAACTCAATAATGGTCTTCAAATATGTTAAGGGTTGTTATCAAGAAGACTTCTTCATGTCCACTGAACATCAGAAAAGAAGTAATAGGCTTAATCTACAGCAAGGGAGATTTAGGTCAGATATTAGGAAAAACTTTCTAACTATAAGGATAGTTAAGCCCTGGAACAGTCTTACAAGGGAGGTTGTGGAATCCCCATCACTGGAGGTTTTTAATAACAGGGTGGACAAATACCTGTCAGAGATGGTCTAAATATACCTGGTCCTGCCTCAGCATGGGGGAATGGACTAGATGACCTATCAAGGTCCCTTCCAGCCTGCCATTAATATGATTCTGTGATTAAGGTTACCCATCTTGAAGGTAATTCATGATTGCACTAATCTACTACCTGTTTTACAGGACCTCTGCTTCATTCAGTGCACAGGATGGACAATGAATGAGGCAGAGTTTTAAGAATGTTGTCTTGTGTTTAAGGCACTAGATTGGAACCCAGGACAATTGTGTTCTATTTCTGGCATTGCTACAGACTTTCTACTTGATACTGGGCAAGACTATCATAACGCATATGCACTACAGGGGCAAATTAGATTGCACGGGCAATCTGATTTTGGCAATTCATAGTTGTTGTTTTGGTTTTTTTTTTGAATGTTTGACTTTGCACCTTTAATGGTTTTTAGCATTGTTTTTATATGTAATTTATTTGCAATGTAATGAAAGACCCTATAGTAATGCTTATGATCAAAGTGGTAGAATTAATTTTGGTATAGTATGGGAATCATAATTGAATTTCCTATCTTCTAACATGTTTACAATTTGAGCCTCAGTGTTCATATATTAACATGATCTTTGCATAGCATGTAACTGAGTTTCAGACTAAACGCTAACTATTTTCTATAATCTTTTAAGATCTCTTTAATGCAAATTTTTATTTGCTATCCATTTATTTGCCTTTTATTAAGCTGTCTATGATCCTATTTAAATACAATTAACATCCATTCTCTTTTCCAGAGAAATCCTTTGGAATCCAACTTTTAATTAGTTATTTCTTGTGTGTTGTTTATACCTTTTCTTTCTCTGTATTATCCAGTAAACTACTGACTGTAATTCCATCAAAGATTATGGAGGAAAAAAGTCTGAGTATGCTATGAAAGTACAGAATCCTGTTAGAAGAAAAGGAGTACTTGTGGCACCTTAGAGACTAACCAATTTATTTGAGCATAAGCTTTTGTGAGCTACAGCTCACTTCATCGGATGCATTCAGTGGGGAAAAAAAAAATCCTGTTAGTGAAGTATTAGTGAAGTTAAGGTTTGGTACCAAAGATGAAGGAAAGCTATCTTTATTCTCCCATATTGCTACTTGTGAAATGATCCAGTCTAGCTGAATCTCCATAATCACAATAGCTACATTTTGATTATCTTAGATAGTTTGTGAACACTACAAAGTGATATTATTTTTGTTTGAAGAATCAACATGGTTCTAGGTGAAAGATCTCTAAAGTGTCCATTTAATCCCTTGCGGGGCAATGGACTTCCTTTTGTTTTACTTTTACAGCCTCCTTTTTCAATTTTGTTGTTTTGAATTCTTAAATACATATATTTTAACCATTTTTTCTAGTGCCTCCAATAAAATAGAAATATTTCCACAGAGCAGGACATGTAACATGTCAGTTGCTGAGTGTTTTAGTGATTTTTTGGGGTGGGGAGCAAGGGGCGAGGGTGTCAATCCATGTTTATATACTCAGTGTATATGTCCCAGAGCCTTGTTGTCACTGGTCTTTGCAAATATTAGTCAAACAGGGGTTTTGGAATTTTAGCTGTGGTATTTTTATCAACAAACTGTTGTGAGAATAACTCTTGAAGATATGTTGTGCTGCAAATCTTCATATTAAAATTTTGAAACACCTGACAAGTACATTGGAATACAGGAAATGCCATTCTGGATCAGACACATGGTTTCCAACATACTGTAGAAGTAGGTGCAAGAAATCCTGTAGTAGGCAGATATTGGATAACCCTCCCCCATACGTTAGTCCAATCCTAAATTCATAATGGTTCTAAAATGGTTTAAGCCCTGAAGCATGAGTGTTTCTAGCCCTTTCAAAATTTTGTCTGTAACTCTTAATATTTTTAACCATATAAATATGCAATCCTCTTTTGAATCTTGCTATATTCTTATCCTCAATGACATCTGGTGATAATGAGTTACATAATCTAATTACCCACTGTGTAAAAAGCCATTCCTTTCAATTTGCCACTTTTCAATTCCATTGTATGTCTATTATGTCGCCTCTCCTATGTCTCGTTTCTAAGGTAAATAAATCTCAATCCTTTCAAGATCTATTTATGAGAAATTTTTCATGTTCCAAACCGTTCCTGTCGCCCTTCATTGAACTTCTGCACCCTCTAATTCTGCAATATCCTTTTTGAGACAGGGCAATAAATACTGCACATAGTATTCCAGATGAGGCCACAACATGGATTTATATCCTTTCTCCATCCTTTATCATTCTCCATCCTTATTCATCCTAATGTCTTGTTTGTTTTTTGACCACAGCTTCATATTGAGCAGAGGTCTTCACTGAACTATCTACAGAGATACCCAGATACCTTTCCTGAGTTGACACTGTTAATTTAGGACCCAGTAATGTGCATAGCTTTGCATTTATCAGCCCTGAACTTCATTTGCCATTTTGTTGCTCATTCACCTAGTTTGGTTAGGTCCCTCTGAAGTTCTTTACAATGTTATCTGGACTTGACTAACCTAAACAACTATGTCATCTGCAAATTGTGTTACCTCACTGCTTACCCCCTTCCAAGATTGTTAATATATATATGAAACACTACTAGACCTGGATAAAATGTTTCAAAGCTAAATGACATAGGAACCTAAGTTTCATTCACTTTCAACGAGACTAAGACTACACTACAATCTTAAGTCAACCTATGTTATGTCAACTTCGAAATTAGAAATTAGACGAAGGTTTTTAACCATCAGAGGAGTGAAGTTTTGGAATAGCCTTCCGAGGGAAGCAGTGGGTGCAAAAGATCTATCTGGCTTTAAGATTAAACTCAATAAGTTTATGGAGGAGATGGTATGATGGGATAACATGGTTTTGGTAATTAAATATTCATGGTAAATAGGCCCAATGGCCTGTGATGAGCTATTAGATGGGGTGAGATCCGAGTTACCCAGGAAAGAATTTTCTGTAGTATCTGGCTGATGAATCTTGCCCACATACTCAGGGTTTAGCTGATTGCCATATTTGGGGTCGGGAAGGAATTTTCCTCCAGGGCAGATTGGAAGAGACCCTGGAGGTTTTTTGCCTTCCTCTGTAGCATGGGGCACGGGTCACTTGCTGGAGGATTCTCTGCTCCTTGAAGTCTTTAAACTACGATTTGAGGACTTCAATAGCACAGATATAGGTGTGAGGGTTTTTTTGTAGGAGTGGTGGGTGAAATTCTGTGGCCTGCGTTGTGCAGGAGGTCAGACTAGATGATCATAATGGTCCCTTCTGACCTAAATATCTATGAATCTATGAACTTACTGCCACCACAGTAATTAATGCAGTGGCCGAGCTCCACACTACTCTCCTTCTGTCAGTGGTGCACAGCCTCATCAGGGGTGCTTCCACTGACTGAAGAGGGGCACTGTGGGGGACTGAGAGCAAGGGCTCTCAGCTCCATGCAGCTCTCCCCAGGGTTTCTCACCTCTTTGCTCCTTGTGTAGACAGCAGTCTGGGGCTTCTCACCTTCCTGCTCCCAGCCAGAAGTGGGGAGAAGCTCCCTGAGACTTCTTGCCTCTGGTGGGGAGATCTGCACCCAGAGTCCAGTCGGCTGCTGTGCTCTTGGTGGAAAACAGAGAGCCAAGACCCTGAGGGCAGCAGGGTTCCCAATGGGGAGCCTGGGTGGCAGCCCAGTTTGGAGCAGAGGCCCAGCAGCAGCCTGGCCAAAGGAGCTGTCAGGGTCCCCCCCACTCTGAACTCTGGGGTACAGATGTGGGGACCCCCTAAGCTTATATTCTACCAGCTTAGGTTAAAACTTCCCCAAGGCACATATTCCTTTCCTTGTCCTTGGACAGTATTGCTGCCACCACCAAGTGATTTACACAAAAATTCAGTGAAGGGTTACTTGGAATCCCTATCCCCCCAAAATATCCACCCAAGCCCTTCACCCCCTTTCCTGGGGAGGCTTGAGAATAATATACCAAACAGTTGCCTTAGCAATGTGAGCACAGACCAGACCCTTTGTCTTCAGGACACTGAAGTCAATCAGGTTCTTAAAAGAAGAATTTTATTTATAAAGAAACAAAATAAAGGAATTACACCTGCAAAATCAGGATGGAAGGTAACTTTACAGGGTAATTTTTAAAACACAGAGGATTCCCCTCTGGGCTCAGCTTCAGTTACAAAAACAGGAATAAAACTACCTCTGTAGCATAGGAAAATTCACAAGCCAAAACAAAAGATAACCTAACACATTTCCTTGCCCCAAACACAGTTTCTGTGGTTTCAGATGGATTATTCCAGGTATATTTTCAGGAGATATTATACCTGCTTGGCTTCTCCCTCCATCCGGAGAAGGAACAACACACAGAAGAACAAACAAATCCTCCCCTTCCAGATTTGAAAGTATCTTCTTTTCTCTTTGGTCCTTCTGGTCAGGTGCCAGCTAGGTTATTTGAACTGCTTAACTCTTTACAGGTAAGGCAATCCAGTACAGCTGCCAAGGAGGGATTTTATGCTACTGCATACATAAAGGTTGCTACCCTTCCCCCTATATTTATGACACACTGACTTTCCTGTGTGTTTGGAGGTGCTCTGTCCCAGGCCCTGCCCCCACTCCACCCCTTTCCCAAAGACTCCACCTCTTCCTGCCCCATTCTGGCCCCTCCCCAAATTACACTGCATCCTCGCTCCTCCCCTCCCCCCTGCCTCCTGCTTACCTCAGAACAGCTGATTGGGGCAGGTGGGAGGCGCTGGGCAGGGGGTTTGATAGCACCCACTGGCAGCCCCCCTAAGCACCCACCTTTTTTTTTTTTTTAAATCCCCTGGGTTCTCCAGCCCCGGAGCACCCACCAAGTCACTGCCTATGAGCCTGGCTGCGAGCTGGGAGTCAGCTTTCTTGTCAATTTCACAGCTCAACTGGAGCCATGAAATTGACAAGAATGACAGGGCAATAGGATATCTGTATTCCATAGGTTGCCTGTTGGCTAACTATTCTGACATAAGCCTTATGCCTCTTGTCGAGGAGGTTTTATTGTGTTGGCATAGCAAGGGAGTTACATTGGTGGTGGAAGCATTACTCTGTGTACACCTCTACTATTTTGTCAACAAAAGCTGACTTTTGTCAACAAAACTGTGTAGGGTAAACCAGGCCTAAGTCTGATGAGTGCCAAAGGTAATGTCTACACTACAAGGTTAAGCAGATTTAAGTTATGTCGATGTATAGCCACTGCTGTAATTAAACTGCTGTTGCATGTCCATACTATGCTGCTTGTGTCAGTGGAGCACATCCACAATAGCAGCCTTGTATTGACGCAGAGAGCAGTGCACTGTGGGTGCAGGGTGCTTTGAGACAGGTTTGCAATGCCTCATGGGAGTAAGTTCAGTGTGATATGATGCAGGTTTCTCAATCCCATCATTCCATGGGCATCCTACTAGGTTTCCAGCCGTGTTTCAACTGCCCTGGTAACCTCCAAGCCAGCAGAGTGGATCCCGCACTGCTCTTCAGTATTGTGCTGTGTATTATGAATACAAGGCTATAAGAGCTCAATGTGGAGGTGGCTATTTGGCTGAGGGAGGCCTTGAAGGAGCATTTTAACACTGAGCCACGGTAATGTGTATTGCTGTAATGTGCTAACCCTGGCATTGTTTGTTTGTACTGTGCTATGAACCTTGTTATTGCTGTGTGCGCCCGACTATAACAATGCACATGCACCTATTACTATTGTCTTGAATGTTAGCAGCCGCCACCATGTGATGTGGAATAACAGATAAATTCAGTTTCCATAAGTAGATTTTTTTTTTATTCCACACCCGTGCAAACATACCTATGTAATGCTGAGGTAAACTTCATACATGCAGGGGAAAGGGGAGGGAACAGGGAATTCACAAGCACATACCCCAGTGAGGCTCTCCCAGCTGGATGTATGTGCAACTGTCTGTGTTTAACTTCCCATGGGGTGGAGTGCCTTGGGTGGTACTGCAGCAGTAGAAGCAGATGATGCAGCAGTATCTGTTTTTAACTTGCCAAGGGAAAGTTTAAATTCTGGTGGCTTTTTTTTTCTTCCTTAGAACCATGCCCTCTTTTCCCACTGCCAGAAGCTAAGTACCCTGACCAACCACCCTGACCCCAGCCCCAGTGAAAATTTGCCTCTCTTGCCTTCTGTTATGCCTATCTCAGTTCTGTGATTTTTTTTTTTTAAACATCACTGCTATGTGTCCCTATCCTAGCCCTTTTCCTCCGTACCCCAGCAAGTTCCTGCAGCTGGAGCAGAGCTGTGCCTGCACAGCCTCCTCTCCCAACAGACCCAGGAGGTCCAGCGCCTCCTGTGTACTCCAAGCAGGAGTGAGTTTGCTGCATGGAGTTGGCATGCTCAGCTGGGTAGGCGCTATGTGAGCTCTTCACACCCAAGCAAAACTTCGTGGGGCTTTAAAAGGGGAGGGGTGCATGCCTGTGTACCTGTCTGCAGGGCAGCAGAGTTCAAACTGGTGAGCAGAGCGGTCACAATGGGCATTGTGGAACACCTCCTGGAAACCATTTAGGGCAACATAACAGCACAGTGTTTACATTGATACTGCGTCGCTCTAACTATGTTGTCCTAAGCTCTACGCCTCTCATTGAGGTGGCTTTATTATGTTGGTGTAGAAGGAGAGTTAAACTGGTAGGAGGAGCATTGCAGTGTGTACACCTTCATAGTTAGGTGATAGAATCATAGCACTATAGAGGGGACCTTGAGAGGTCATCTAGTCCAGTCCCCTGCACTCCTGAAAGGACTAAGTATTATCTAGACCATCCCTGACAGGTGTTTTTTTAAGAGCAGGTAAGACAATCTCAAATGATGGAGATTCCACAACTTCCCTAGGCAATTTATTCCAGTGCTTAACCATCCTGGCAGTTAAGACATTTTTCCTAATGTCCAACCTAAACCGCCCTTGCTGCAATTTAAGCCCATTGCTTCTTGTCTTATCCTCAGAGGTTAATGAGACCAATTTTTCTCCCTCCTCCTTGAAACAACCTTTTACGTACTTAAAAACTATGCCTTCTCTTCTCCAGACTAAACAAACCCAATTTTTTTCAATCTTCCCTCATAGGTCATGTTTTCTAGACCTTTCATCATTTTTGTTTCTCTTCTCTGGACTTTCTCCAATTTGTCCATCTTTCCTAAAATGGAAATGGACACAGTACTCCAGCTGAGGCTTAATCAGTGCAGAGTAGAGCAGAAGAATTACTTCTCATGTCTTGCTTACAACACTCCCGCTAATACAACCAAGAATGTTTGATTTTTTTGCAAAGTGTTAGACCATTGACTCACATTTAACTTGTGATCCTTTACGACCCCTTTCTGTAGTACTCCTTCCTAGGCAGTCATTTCCCATTTTGTACGTGTGCAACTCATTGTTCCTTCCTAAGTGGAGTACTTTGCAATTTGTCCTTATTGAATTTCATCCTATTTACTTCAGACCATTTCTCCAGTTTGTCCAGGTCATTCTGAATTTTAATCCTATTCTTCAAAGCACTTGCAACCCTTCCCAGCTTGGTATTGTCCACAAACTTTAAGTGTACTTTCTATGCCATTATCTAAATACCTGAAGAACCAGACCCAGAACTGATCCTTGCAGGACCCCACTCAATATGCCCTTCCAGCTTGACTGTGAACCACTGATAACTACTCTCTGGGAATGTTTTTTCTAACCAGTTATGCACCACCTTATAGTAGCTCCATCTAGGTTGTATTTCCCTAGTTTGTTTGAGAAGGTCATGTGAAGCAATATCAAAAGCCTTACTAAAGCCACATCTACCACTTCTCTCTTCCCCCCACCCCGCCACATCCACAAGGCTTGTTACCCTGTCAAAGAAAGCTATTAAGTTGGTTTGACATGACAAATCCATGCTGACTATTATTTATCTTATTATCTTCTAGATGTTTGCAAATTGATAGCTTAATTACTTGCTCCATTATCTTTCCGGATGCTGAAGTTAAGCTGACTGGTCTATAATTCCCCAGGTTGTCCTCCCCCCCCCCTTTTTTTTATAGGTGGGCACTATATTTGCCCTTTCCCAGTCCTCTGGATTCACTCTATCTTCCATGAGTTTTTGAAAATAATTGCTAAGGCTACATTTTAGTCACAGGTATTTTAGTAAAAGTCCTGGACAGGTCACGGGCAATAAACAAAAATTCACAGCCCATGAGCTGTCCATGACTTTTACTAAAATACCCCTGATTAAATCTTGGGGAGGGAGGTTGCCTGGGGGGTGCCGTGGGTGCTCAGGGAGGGGGGTTGGCCAGGCTAGCAGGCTTCCTACCTCACTCTGAACCTCCCTGGAAGCAGCAACATCCATCAACTCCTAGGCAGAGGGGTGGTCACACAGCTCTCTGTGCTTTCTCCTCCCTGAGCGCCTGTTCTGCAGCTCCCATTGGCCAGGAACCGCAGCCAATGGGAGCTGTGGGGGCAGTGCCTGGAGGTGGAGGCAGCACGCAGAGCCCCCTGGCCACACCTCCCTCTAGGAGCCGAGGGATGCCGCCGCTTCTGGGGAGCCCCCCGGGGTAAGTGCTGCCTGCCCAGAGCCCTCACCCACTCCTGCACCCCAGCCCAGAGGGCCCCCCCCCCACTTCTGCTGCTGCTAAGGGGAGGGAGGTGGCCCAAGACTGCTTCAGCAGCGGCTGGTGCAGCTGGCCTCTGCAGAAGTCACGGAGGTCATGGAAACTCATGGCATCCATGACTTCTGTGACAAACTCGCCACCTTAATAATCACTAATGGCTCAGATATCTCCTCAGTTAGCTCCTTGAGTATTCTAGGATGTATTTCATCTGGCCCTGGTGACTTGAAGACCTATAATTTGTCTAAGTAATTTTTAACTTTCCCTGTTTTAGCCTCTGATCCTACCTCTCTTTTTCACTGGCATTAACTATGTTAGATGTCCAATTGCTACTAACTTTTTTGGTGAACACTGAAAGAAAGTCATTTAGCACTTCTTCCATTTCCACACTTTCTGTTTTTGTTCCCCCCTCCCATTGTGTAACAGGCCTACCCTGTCCTTTATCTTCCTCTTGGCTCTTATGTATTTGTAGAGTGTTTTCCTGTTACCCTTTATGCCTCTAGATAGCTTTAATCTAGTTTTGTGCCTTGGCCTTTCTAATTTTGTCCCTACATAATAGTGGTATTTGTTTATATTCATCCTTTGTAATTTGACCTAGTTTCCACTTTTTGTAGGACTCTTTTGCATTTCAAATCCTTAAAGATCTGGTTAAGCCAGGGTGGTCTCTTGCCATTCTTCCTATTTTTTCCTATGCAGTTGGATAGTTTGCTCTTGTGCCCTTAATAACATGTCTTTGAAAAACTGCCAACTCTTGAACTGTTTTTCCCCCTTTAGACTTGCTTCCTATGGAATGTTACCTACCCACTCCCCTGTGTTTGCTAAAGTCTGCCTTCTTTAAATCTTTTTATTGTGCTGTTTTCCCTCTTACCATTCCTTAAAATCATGAACTCTATAATTTCATGATCACTTTCACCGAAACTGCCTTCCACTTTCAAATTCTCAGCCAGTTCCTCCCTATTTGTCAAAATCTACTCTAGAGCAGCCTTCCCCTAGTAGCTTTCTCCACCTTCTGGAAATAAGAAAAAATTGTCTTCAATACATTCTAGGAACTTGTTGGATAATCTGTGCCCTGCTGTATTTTCCCCACACATGTCAGAGTACTTGAGGTCCCCCATCACCACCAAGTCCTTCCCGTGTGTGTGTGTGTTTTGTTATGAGGCTTTTTAAAAAAGCCTCATCCACCTCTTCCTGGTTTGGTGGTCTGTAGTAGACCCCCACCATGACATCACCATTGGTTGTTTTTTTTTTTTAACCCCTTTTATCCTTATCCAAAGACTTTCCACAAGTCTGTCTCCTCTTTCCATCTCAACTTCAGTTCAAGTGAATACCTTTTTAATATGTAAGGCACC
Source organism: Caretta caretta (assembly GCF_965140235.1). Classification (NCBI taxonomy): domain Eukaryota; kingdom Metazoa; phylum Chordata; order Testudines; family Cheloniidae; genus Caretta; species Caretta caretta. The sequence continues at coordinate 207,548,321 of NC_134206.1, forward strand.
ACCTCCTCTCTATTTTTCCTGCCTGTCCTTCCTGAACAAACTATATCCTTCTATACCAATATTCCATGCCTGAACATGCATGGAACTCCAGGATGCATCTGTCTCTGTCTGAGCCCCTCCCTTTGACTGGAAGGATCAAAGAGACTGCCACCTGCATCCCTCGCTCCCAGAGCCCTGTAGCCACTTCTGATCTACTCAGGATCAGATCTTGCTGCCTTACGTTGACTTAACTTTGTAGACATAGCCTAAGTCATTTTTGGAAAAGGGATTTGGGATCCCAAGTCACATAGGCACTTTTGAAAATTTTACCCCTAGTATGGTGTTATGCTTATAAGAAGCACACGGGATCTTTTTCAGGGGAAAAGGCAATATGCCACATTTATTGAAGATACAACAATTAGCATACGCATTCTCTCTCTCTATCTCTCTCTCCTCTTCCCCGCCCCCCCCCCTTGTGTGTGTGTCCCGCCAGTTAATGTTATAGTTACCAGTCCAGAATCTGGATCACTCCAGTGGCCAGCTAGGTTGATCACTGGTAGGTAGGAGCTGGGTTCTGTCTGTGACATGATGCTCCGGGGAAGTCTTGGCAGGACAAACCCAAGTTTCATGGCAAGGCACCCTGTTTATCACTTTTTTTGTCCTTCATTGGGACCAGTGAGTTTTGCACCATCATGTTGTAATCAATTGTTTGACAAGTGCTTGTTTTCTTAAACTGTTTTTCTCATACTTTATCTTGTTCTTTCTTAGAGTCTCAGGGAGTTATCCCGTGCTGGTTTTGATCACAGCTATCTTGTCTCCACTGATAGCTGCCTGTCACATCTTTAGAGTTGTCAATCTGCCTCCCTCTGACATTTCAATAGGGGCGTGTTACAACCTCCTGGCACCCTTGCATCTGTCTCAGGTGCTCCCTAGAACATTTGGTTCAGTGACGGCCTTCACGCTTATCTTTTAACACCCATTCCTCATTCACGCACACAACTGAATTAATGTACACAACATTTTGAACAGGAACATCAAATTGCAATGCAGAAGAAAAACAATCATGGCATTCTTTTACTTATTTTAAAATGCTACGCCTACAACAAAGTGGTGACCCTCAAAGGTCTGTTACTGCCTTGAAATCAGTCCAGACACACAGAAATTCTGGCTGAAGCATCTCTATCAATGGCTCTTAAACCATTCCTTTCTGCTATTCAAAAAGGGTGGCTGGCAGGATCTGGTCAAATCATACATCAATACATTTAATACATGCTACATTATTATCTTATTCTTTATCCTTCATTCTAAATTATATAAAAATACAAACAAAAAATCCTACTACTACAATGGAACCTTGAAGCACCTTTCGCCATGACGAAAATTGACCATTTAGTCATACCCTTTGTTTCCTGTCTCTTAGCTACCTTTTGATTCATGATAATTCTTTGCCTCTCACCCCATGACTACTTGGTTTAAGTTTCCTTAGTAGCCTCTTAGGAGGGACCTTGTGTAAGGACTTTTGAAAGTCTAAATACATTGTCATCTAGTTCTACTCTATCCATTACTTTATTGGCATGTTTAAAGACACAATTTTCCTAATCAGAAGTTGTGCTCATTAGACTGTTTTTTAATATTCTATTTTGTTGTCATTTCAACCAGTTTGTAAATTCTCAGACCACCCCTAGAGCCTTTTTTAAAGAGTAATAACATTGGCTACTGCCAATTATCCAGTTTTAATGAGAGAGCATATTTTGCTAGCTGCTCAGCCAGTCCATACTTATGCTCCTTCAGAACTCTAGAAGACTAATGTAAAGAAATCCATTTACCTCTTCACTAATGTCCTCAATTGCTCTCTCTAACCCCTGGTGATCCAGCAGATCAACTGATTCTTTCACAGGCTTACTGCTTCTAATATAGTTAGATCTTTTTATATATATTAATACTTTTTAGCTATTTGCTCTTTAAAATCTATTTTAGCTCTCCTATAATTTAAAGGTCCAAATTTTGATCTGTTACACTAGTGTAAATTCAGAGTGTGAAAAAAATTTGGCTCAGAATCTTGTATTTTAAAATTGGAACATGAACCAGATTTTCACTGAAATGTTACTATGGTAAGAACTGAGGTCATATTCTCCCTAGAAAACAAGTTAATCCAAACTCTCCTTCACTGTGTCCAAACATTTCCCGCCCCCCATGGCCCACAGGACAAGTGGGGGCCTGGAGTGGGAAAGGGGAGGAGCTCAAAAGGGCACTGGTGGGCCAAGTATCCTTGGGGATTTGGGCCTCCAGACTGGTGGATCCTGCCCAATTTCATGGAGGGACTCCACCTCTGAGCTCTCTCCTAGTATCTCCCACCCACTAGAACATGACAGGACCAGGTATAATGCCTTTGGCTAGTGGCCTCTAGCTGCAGACTTGCCATAGCATGGAGTAGAACAATTTCCTCTGTTAGATTCCACTGACACCTGGCCCTACCAATATTTTCCATTTGACCCTTGTGTTTTGTGGAAGGTGAAAGGGTGGATAGGCAGAAGAGCAAACATCCTGCTTAATCACTTCTGTCCACATGGCCTGACCAAAGCTTTTTCACACTGTTTGCTCTCCTCAAATCACAATGTAAGGTTTGAGGGAGAACATATATCTGCTTTAGTAATGAGGAAGGTGGTACAAACCCAGTTCTACTTGTAAACTGAGTCTAGTGCATAAATTTGTATTAAGATCAAAAGATGTTTTGGAGACTATTCTCCTCGATCAGAGGTTCTCAAACTGGAGAGTGGGCCTGCCTGGGGGGTGCAGAATGTATTGGGGGGGGCGGGAGACATGAAAAGCTTGCGGGAGGGACAGGGGACGTACTGTGCACATTTTACTCACAGCAATGAATAACTAGCAAAGCTGATTCCTCCAGACATATCGGGTCCTCAGATGGCCCTGTGCATTTGATTCTAGATATGCATTTTCATTTTTTGCTAAGCTTGCAAAGCATTATACAAAGTTATTGCCATCTGTACGTTAATCCGTTTGTTATGACGTGGTGTGCACACTTAATTGTAAGCATCGATAGCAATCGCAGTTTTGCTTTTGCTCTTATTACAGTGGATTGTTGGCTCTGTTTGAATCAGGACCTTACTGTTTTTAATAGTTAGAATTGCATGTTGGTTTTTTTTTTTTTTGATGGTATGTGTACTTATGTGGTGTCACTGGGGGGAGACGGGGAAATAAACTGTAACATACATGGAGACGGGGGAGTGATCAATTAAGTTTGAGAACCACTGCCCTAGATCACTTATTGATCTTTGAATCATAAAATCTCACTAGAAACATTTTCCTGTACAGTTTGTACATTATTGATTCAGTTTTTTGTCAAAAGATCTTTCAAGGATGATAATGTTGTGTGGGTTTTTTTTGTTTTTTTTTACATTTATTGTACTGTAAAGATGTGTGACAATTGCAGGTATTGGTTTAAAGTAGATCAGCATACAGACACAGCTTACCAGTTGTCAAGGTTCCTCCCCCACTCTGAACTCTAGGGTACAGATGTGGGGACCTGCATGAAAAACCTCCTAAACTTATCTTTACCAGCTTAGGTCAAAACTTCCCCAAGGTACAAAATATTACACCCGTTGTCCTTGGACTGGCCGCTACCACCACCAAACTAATACTGGTTACTGGGGAAGAGCTGTTTGGACGCGTCCTTCCCCCCAAAATACTTCCCAAAACCTTGCACCCCACTTCCTGGACAAGGTTTGGTAAAAAGCCTCACCAATTTGCCTAGGTGACTACAGACCCAGACCCTTGGATCTTAAGAACAATGAACAATCCTCCCAACACTTGCACCCCCCCTTTCCTGGGAAATGTTGGATAAAAAAGCCTCACCAATTTGCATAGGTGACCACAGACCCAAACCCTTGGATCTGAGAACAATGAAAAAGCATTCAGTTTTTTACAAGAAGACTTTTAATAAAAAAATAGAAGTAAATAGAAATAAAGAAATCCCCCCTGTAAAATCAGGATGGTAGATATCTTACAGGGTAATTAGATTCAAAAACATAGAGAACCCCTCTAGGCAAAACCTTAAGTTACAAAAAAGATACATAGACAGAAATAGTTATTCTATTCAGCACAATTCTTTTCTCAGCCATTTAAAGAAATCATAATCTAACACATGCCTAGCTAGATTACTTACTAAAAGTTCTAAGACTCCATTCCTGTTCTGTCCCTGGCAAAAGCAGCATACAGACAGACACAGACCCTTTGTTTCTCTCCCTCCTCCCAGCTTTTGAAAGTATCTTGTCTCCTCATTGGTCATTTTGGTCAGGTGCCAGCGAGGTTACCTTTAGCTTCTTAACCCTTTACAGGTGAGAGGAGCTTTCCCCTGGCCAGGAGGGATTTCAAAGGGGTTTACCCTTCCCTTTATATTTATGACACCAGTTCTTGTGGCTTTCATCACAAGCCTCTGTCACCTGGTTATGCAATGTGCATGCTCTTGTGGTGATTGGATGCTGCAGCCTGGTAATTGTGGAACCACAGTATTGCCTGTTCTAAGTACAACGATATAATGGTTACCCAATATACTGGAGTGGTAAATGCAGAGCTTTTAATGGTATCCCCTATAGCTCTTCAAAGGAAAGGGGGCAGTCAAGCACTAATGCTGTGGTGAGAGCAGGCATTTGACTAAGTTTTGCAGTACACCACTATGATTATGCCAGACATTAAATAAGCTTATTTTATTGTAATGTGTTCTTTCCCTGTGTGGTATTAAAGAAATAGTTGTGCTTGCCTAAATGGCTGACTTTAAGAGCCCTTCACTGTGGAAGGAGGCTCTCGCAACTCATGAGAACTTGGAACATGCTGAGTAACACCGTTTCAGATTTCCACCCTTTTAATGTTAATTGTTAGATAGTGGTACAATTGCATATTCCCATGAAACTAATAGTGGCTATGAAGTAAAGTTGGACAGCCCTTCCCAAAAGCCAGAGCCAAGATAATTCCAGGCAAGGTGTGCCTGAACCTCTATGCCTCTGTTATGCCACTACTGCTTTTGACTGTGGACTTGGGATGACTGTTGTAAATACGCTGGAATTTGAAGAGGTTGGCAGTAGTCCAAAACTATTTTACACACTGAACATTATGAATCACCCAGTATATTTATATTCTCTACTCTACTCTCCATAGTATTGACTGCTTACTGAGTTTACAGATTACTTCTAGGGTCAAAGGTGGTGGTTTCCATCACTCACTAGAAATGTCTGAAATGGAATTAAAAACTCCACTGCCTACATCTTGTTCATTGCAAGGTTTAAATTTTGTTTAAACAACCTTAGGAGAAATCCTCACTCCCCCATCTCCATGGCCAGCTCCTTTATACTGAGGGAAAGGGCCAGCGGGATGTAAAGGGGCTCTGAAGGCCCTGGATCCACCTGGGGGAGGATTTCCCAGGTGCAGAAACAGAAGACCGCTATCGGTCTGCCTTCTAACTCCCTCTTGTCAAGCTGCAGTGTACGGGTGTGCTGGGGCAGGGCAAGGTGTTGGGGGGGGGGGGGGGTCATGTTGTGATGTAGAGATTTTGAGCAGCTCTGCAGTCCTCAACTGTCTAAATTATGCCAGCAGCTATGGAGCTGTCCAGGATTGGGAGTGTGCAAAGTGATTTAAAGCCATCCTAGTCCTGGCCCTGCAGGGCCAGAAGTTCTGTGCTGCACTTGTTAGGGTCTGTCTAAATGCAAAAGAAAAAAAGAGTGCCCTCTTAACTCAGGCTAGCCCATGTTAAACAGCAGACAATATGGGAACTCTGGTAGACAGCATGAATTAAATCTGTAGGGTAGCTAGGGATTGAACTCTGACTGCTAATCAGAGTTACAAGTAGAACTGCTGTGTCTTTTCTACTATTTTAAACCAAATTAGCTAACCAAGGTTAAAACACACCTTTTATTTGAAGGGTTGACACAATCATATGGGGTGAGACTGCATGCTCCACCTTTTAGGGTACTTTCATTTGAGTGTATCTGAAAGCACTTACACAAGTCAACTGTTGCAACAGTACTCAGAGGGCCCAACTGTTGAACCCGCTACATAAATGAACTCTTACAGGAGAAGTCCCATTAGAATTCCCTCAGGTGGCTAGGACTCAAACCACACAGGGCTTTAAAGAATTGCATCCAGAAGAAAATAAGCCAGTTATACCACCAGTGGCTAAGTGACTGGGCTGTAATTTTCAAGTAGTCTTCAAGTGTAGCCTGGTTTTGTTGACTACACTCTATCAATCTGGCCTAGAGGTGATAAAAGCATTGGTAATTTAGTCGTCTAGATCAAAAAGAAACTGTTTCAATCTTTGCACCCAGAGCCAGGAGGGGGAGTCCTTCTGGTCACCACAACCACTTGGGATTCTTTGTATCTGAGGTAGTCCTATCCTATATTAATACACCTTCATGCTCTCTTGTCTCATTTGCTTTGATTCTCTTCCAAGACCTTTGCCACTGATTTGTCCCATGGCAAATGTGTGTTTTTAGTATAAAATGCCTACAGTCATATTAAACAAAGGTAAATCCAGGAAAGAAGCAAGTCATATGATTCATTGCTGTAAGAGAGAATATTGCTCTAAGATTTTCATTTTTTTTTTATGGAAGGTAGAAGGCTGTCAGTGTATCAGAAAATAATGTATATTTTTCTTGACTTGTGCATGCTCTAATCTAGAGGGGTCAATCTCAGACAGCCCCATTTTATATAACAGGTGGGCTATAAGATGGTTATCAATTATATTGAAAATAGAGGAAAACATGGGTTTCTGTGTAATCAAATGGGACACCAGGTTATCCCTGCATATCCAAGTCATTCTTAGTAAGCTGGAGTATTGTCACTCTAAGTATGAAGCAAAATAGGAGAAAATATATTTAAACAGAAACTGCATTTCCTGTCCATTATAGACATGAAGTAGATTCTGGCTTCAGGGATTTGTAGAAATACTTGGTAGCAATAAAGGCTTCTCTTTCCACCAATGTCCATATGCATAGCACTATATAATGGAGGACCTTCCCTTACATCTTCTGTAGTCATTTACACTCTTGCAAAGAGAGGATAAAGCAATACCGTTCAGAGTTCGTTCTTTAGACTTTGTATTTTTCATTTACATGTGAGCAAAGTGCAACGCAGTAGAGAATTAATAGTAGTACCTTGCTCTTGTATAGCAGTTTTTTCATCCGTAGGTCTCAAGGCATTTTACAAAGAGGTCAGTATCATCATTATCCCCATTTTATAGATGGGGAAACTGAGGCATAGAGAGGTCAAGTGACTGGCCTGCTGAGTGACCTTGAGCAAGTGGCAGAGCCGGGAATAGAACCAGATTTCCTGGTCCAATGTTCTATCTGCTAGGACATGCTGCCTCCCAAAGTCTGTATTTCAGGGAAGGAAGGCAGGAGGGTCAAATAGCTGAAGTACAGGACTAGATGTTGAAATCTAGGAGCTTTGATTCTGTCAGTATTATAGCCTTGAGATTTAATTCTTCATGCTCTTGCACTAGTTTTACACTGGAACAGTTCCACTGCACTACTGTAAAAATAATGTAATGGTGTGATGAGTCAGGCTCTTCTTGTGTGTCCTTGAACAAGTCATATACACTATCTATTCCTTAGTATGTCTACATTTCAAGCTGGAAGTGTAATTTTCAGCTCAAAGAGACATACCTGTACTAGCTTGGATTTGAGATAATGCAGTAAAAATGGATGTGTCTCACGGGATCATATTTGGACAGGGCTAATCTCTCCCGCTGCTTATGTAATCAGAGCCACTTCTGTTTATACTATAATAGCTAAAATAGACCTAAAGTGGGTATTCTCCTCTAACGGAAATTACACCTCCAGCTCAAAGTGTGGGCATACCCTTAGTTTCCTCATCTGTAAAATGGGGGGAAATAAATAGTTCACAAGATTTGGGGCTACATTCTTTAGCATTTGTAAACATGTTAAGTTCCTTGGATGGAAGGTGCAACGAGTGCAAATTGTTATCAAATGCAGGTTTTGAATAGCACTGGGGCATATTCAGGCACTTCTTTAACACACAAGAACTAAACTGGATGCTATATAAGTCCCAGGATAAACTGATTCATTATGTACATTCCTCAAATGTCAGATGTTTTAAAAATTTCTTTGCACAAATCTGCATCACTGTGTGTTATTTCAGGCATTGCCTAAGGTACGAAAACTGAGAAAACTGAATGTAGCAAAGAAAGGGGAAGGAGAATAACTCTGGCATCTCAATAGTTCCAGATTGCATTTACTTTTCAAAGTTTTCTGGGGGAGAGCTGTCTAGGATTGCCACCTATCAGGAAAATTATAGGACAATTCTGATTTTTGAAAAATGTCCTTTGGCTTGATTTCAGTTATTTAAAACACACACAACAGAAAAACATGGTATCTATGCTACCTTGAAAGGGATAGGTAGGATGACAGCATTTGCCCATTTTAATGGGTTTACAGAGGATATTGTAAAATTACTAGGATTATAAAAGATCAAAGAAATTGCATATTAGAGAACTGAAGCCTTAGTTGAGGCCCTTGGCAGATTCAGCTCTCTAGTTTTGTTTTAAGAGTGTTGCCAACCCTCCAGGATTGTCCTGGAGTCTCCAGGAATTAAGATTAATATTTAATTAAAGATTATGTCATGTGATGAGACCTCCTGGAATACGTCCAACCAAAACTGGCAATCCTGTGGAGATCAATTGTCTTCCATATTATTTTTCCAAAAGTGAGAAACCTATGTTTTCAAAACCTCTCAATTCCAGCCTCCTCCTATAGTATCTCTTCTTCCTCTCTCTGAAAATTCAGCTGCATTGGTGCTGCTTGGGCCTGAGCAGCCTCCAAACTAAAGACCAAATGCTCCCCTGCATTGCTGTTTCTTGCACAGGGACTAGGAAAATCCCACGTTCTCATTTGCCATTTCCTTTTCATTCTTCCATCCTCCAGAGTGGAGGGGTTGGGGGAGCTTGGTCTTCCATTTACCACCCACCACCACAGCAGTCTTTGTGGAGGTGTGGTCTTTCTGCACTGATGCCACCACTTCTGTTGCCTTATGTACCCCTGCACCTCCCAAATAGCCTGCTTCTAAACTGAGGGTTCTCAGACTTGTTCTTAGAGTGGACCACAGTTTAATCGAGAGATTGTTTCATGGATACCTTTCTCCCATTTTCCCATCTCCTTTCCTAGTTGCAATTGCATGGGAAACCTCCCCTGCCACACTGTCATTCAGGGCTACCAAGTTTCACATCTCTTGAAGCCCTGTCAAACATTACTGCAGCTCATCTGAATTCTCATATGTTCAGCTAAGCTGTGGGAAGGCAGGAGGCATTTGTCTGCAGTTCTGCCTTTGGCTGCCCAGAACCGTTGAGGCATCAGGCTTCCTGCTGCTCCCCTGCTGGGTCCCAGGAAGGAGCAGCAGGAGATTGCTGGGGCATCAACACCACAAGGTGAGGCCTCAGGCTTCCCAAATGGCTCCCAACATGCTGCAGCTGGTTCTCCTCCAGTCCACAGCTCCAGGTACCCCAGAACTCACCCAACCTCAGCACCTCCATATTTCCCACTCCCCTTGCAACTCAGCAGACCCAGATGTTTCCATTTCCACACATCTCAGCATTTTCCCCACCTCAGTATCTACTCCCCAGCCACTCCTGGCAACCAGCAAAAATCCACTTCATGCCTCCCTCGGCATTGATCCATCCAACACCCCCAGCTACCTCTGCACCCACACTAACCCCTGCTAGCTACCCCTCAGACAATCTGCAGCCTCCATCTACCCTATACAGACTCCCATGTACCCAGCACACATTTGTGCCTTCCAGCCACAGTTGGCAAATTTGTGCAGTTCCATGCCCTACCCTTGTAACTGCTTATAGTGGTATATCTTAACCATAAAGTTGAGGTTTATAACATACAAATTATTTAATTTGTATAAAATGTCTCTCACAGCTGCTCAGAACTTGGTAGCCATAAATCACATGAACAACTTCCCTTCCCATTTGCAAGCAAGTAACATCCTCATGGGAACTGCTACAATGGCTTACATAAAAAGTTACATTAGGAAAGTATTTACTGTATTTTAATTTTTTTCTAAAATACAACTAGTTGAAAACGAGACAATATATGACCAGCCAGTTCTGAGACCAGTTTCAGAACTACAGCACTAGAACATGTTTTGTTTCTTTGTTTAAATAATGTTTGATGCTCAGAGTATGTGATAGCAAATAATTGGTTATTGCATTCTGTTTGTGTTTTACAGCCGATCTTCAGTGCTTAAGATTCTTTGAGCAATTAGTGCTGCTTCTGGTTTAGAAAGATATGAATTTCATAGAATCATAGAATATCAGGGTTGGAAGGGACCCCGGAAGGTCATCTAGTCCAACCCCCTGCTTGAAGCAGGACCAATTCCCAGTTAAATCATCCCAGCCAGGGCTTTGTCAAGCCTGACCTTAAAAACCTCTAAGGAAGGAGATTCTACCACCTCCCTAGGTAACGCATTCCAGTGTTTCACCACCCTCTTAGTGAAAAAGTTTTTCCTAATATCCAATCTAAACCTCCCCCACTGCAACTTGAGACCATTACTCCTCGTTCTGTCATCTGCTACCATTGAGAACAGTCTAGAGCCATCCTCTTTGGAACCCCCTTTCAGGTAGTTGAAAGCAGCTATCAAATCCCCCCTCATTCTTCTCTTCTGCAGGCTAAACAATCCTAGCTCCCTCAGTCTCTCCTCATAAGTCATGTGTTCCAGACCCCTAATCATTTTTGTTGCCCTTCGCTGGACCCTCTCCAATTTATCCACATCCTTCTTGTAGTGTGGGGCCCAAAACTGGACACAGTATTCCAGATGAGGCCTCACCAATGTCGAATAGAGGGGAACGATCACGTCCCTCGATCTGCTCGCTATGCCCCTACTTATACATCCCAAAATGCCATTGGCCTTCTTGGCAACAAGGGCACACTGCTGACTCATATCCAGCTTCTCGTCCACTGTCACCCCTAGGTCCTTTTCCGCAGAACTGCTGCCTAGCCATTCGGTCCCTAGTCTGTAGCGGTGCATTGGATTCCTCCATCCTAAGTGCAGGACCCTGCACTTATCCTTATTGAACCTCATCAGATTTCTTTTGGCCCAATCCTCCAATTTGTCTAGGTCCTTCTGTATCCTATCCCTGCCCTCCAGCGTATCTACCACTCCTCCCAGTTTAGTATCATCCGCAAATTTGCTGAGAGTGCAATCCACACCATCCTCCAGATCATTTATGAAGATATTGAACAAAACCGGCCCCAGGACCGACCCTTGGGGCACTCCACTTGATACCAGCTGCCAACTAGACATGGAGCCATTGATCACTACCCGTTGAGCCCGACAATCTAGCCAGCTTTCTACCCACCTTATAGTGCATTCATCCAGCCCATACTTCCTTAACTTGCTGACAAGAATACTGTGGGAGACCGTGTCAAAAGTTTTGCTAAAGTCAAGAAACAATACATCCACTGCTTTCCCTTCATCCACAGAACCAGTAATCTCATCATAAAAGGCGAATAGATTAGTCAGGCATGACCTTCCCTTGGTGAATCCATGCTGGCTGTTCCTGATCACTTTCCTCTCATGCAAGTGCTTCAGGATTGATTCTTTGAGGACCTGCTCCATGATTTTTCCAGGGACTGAGGTGAGGCTGACTGGCCTGTAGTTCCCAGGATCCTCTTTCTTCCCTTTTTTAAAGATTGGCACTACATTAGCCTTTTTCCAGTCATCCGGGACTTCCCCGGTTCGCCACGAGTTTTCAAAGATAATGGCCAATGGCTCTGCAATCACAGCCGCCAATTCCTTCAGCACTCTCGGATGCAACTCGTCCGGCCCCATGGACTTGTGCACGTCCAGCTTTTCTAAATAGTCCCTAACCACCTCTATCTCCACAGAGGGCTGGCCATCTCTTCCCCATTTTGTGATGCCCAGCGCAGCAGTCTGGGAGCTGACCTTGTTAGTGAAAACAGAGGCAAAAAAAGTATTGAGTACATTAGCTTTTTCCACATCCTCTGTCACTAGGTTGCCTCCCTCATTCAGTAAGGGGCCCACACTTTCCTTGGCTTTCTTCTTGTTGCCAACATACCTGAAGAAACCCTTCTTGTTACTCTTAACATCTCTTGCTAGCTGCAGCTCCAGGTGCGATTTGGCCCTCCTGATATCATTCCTACATGCCCGAGCAATATTTTTATACTCTTCCCTGGTCATATGTCCAACCTTCCACTTCTTGTAAGCTTCTTTTTTATGTTTAAGATCCGCTAGGATTTCACCATTAAGCCAAGCTGGTCGCCTGCCATATTTACTATTCTTTCGACTCATTGGGATGGTTTGTCCCTGTAACCTCAACAGGGATTCCTTGAAATACAGCCAGCTCTCCTGGACTCCTTTCCCCTTCAAGTTAGTCCCCCAGGGGATCCTGGCCATCCGTTCCCTGAGGGAGTCGAAGTCTGCTTTCCTGAAGTGCAGGGTCCGTATCCTGCTGCTTACCTTTCTTCCCTGCGTCAGGATCCTGAACTCAACCAACTCATGGTCACTGCCTCCCAGATTCCCATCCACTTTTGCTTCCCCCACTAATTCTACCCGGTTTGTGAGCAGCAGGTCAAGAAAAGCGCCCCCCCTAGTTGGCTCCTCTAGCACTTGCGCCAGGAAATTGTCCCCTACGCTTTCCAAAAACTTCCTGGATTGTCTATGCACCGCTGTATTGCTCTCCCAGCAGATATCAGGAAAATTAAAGTCACCCATGAGAATCAGGGCATGCGATCTAGTAGCTTCCGTGAGCTGCCGGAAGAAAGCCTCATCTACCTCATCCCCCTGGTCCGGTGGTCTATAGCAGACTCCCACCACTACATCACTCTTGTTGCACACACTTCTAAACTTAATCCAGAGACACTCAGGTTTTTCTGCAGTTTCGTACCGGAGCTCTGAGCAGTCATACTGCTCCCTTACATACAGTGCTACTCCCCCACCTTTTCTGCCCTGCCTGTCCTTCCTGAACAGTTTATAACCATCCATGACAGTACTCCAGTCATGTGAGTTATCCCACCAAGTCTCTGTTATTCCGATCACGTCATAGTTCCTTGACATCACCAGGACCTCCAGTTCTCCCTGCTTGTTTCCAAGGCTTTGTGCATTTGTATATAAGCACTTGAGATAACCTGTTGATCGCCCCTCATTCCCAGTAAGAGGCAGGAGCCCTCCCCTCACAGACATTCCTGCCTGTGCTTCCTCCCAGTATCCCACTTTCCCACTTACCTCAGGGCTTTGGTCTCCTTCCCCCGGTGAACCTAGTTTAAAGCCCTCCTCACTAGGTTAGCCAGCCTGCTGGCAAAGATGCTCTTCCCTCTCTTCGTAAGATGGAGCCCGTCTCTGCCCAGCACTCCTCCTTCATGGAACACCATCCCATGGTCAAATTTATGTGCAGTGATCTTCATAATGTGTCATGTTTAATTAATTTCCTACATTTTAGAGGAGAAAAGCAGTAATTTTGAAAAAACAAAATACTGCAGTGTGTTCCAGTTGCATGAGTAATGTGCAGAATGAGTTCTAATCCACTTTCATGAAAAAATAACCAATGGCTTTGACTGCTTTATTTTTAGTCTGAAAATCTGCTGACATCTAATGCATCATAAAAAGTAATTTGTACATGAGTTACACTGGTTAGCTGCTGGCTGGGCAGCTTACCAAAGCTTCATATTCATACAGTGAAGTTACCAATGAGTGCAATTTGTTGTCTCTGTCTTTCACCAACAGACATTGGTTCAATAAAAGATATTACCTCACCCACCTTGTCTCTCTGCAATTTGTTTAGTAATTTCAAAGATCAAATAACTATTTACAGCTAAGAGAATTTTTAAAAACCTACCTGGTTAGCAAAAAGAAAAGGAGTACTTGTGGCACCTTAGAGACACAAGTACTCCTTTTCTTTTTGCGAATACAGACTAACACGGCTGTTAATCTGAAACCTACCTGGTTAGAAAGACCTTTTTAAAAAAAAAAAAAGAGGGGGGGTGGGGGGAGGTTATTTAAAGATGCTATGGTGACATAACTCTCACTCATGCCCCCACTGCAAGGCAGGTCAAACTCCAATAGCTCAAAGTTGTTTGAGATTTTTGAACACTCTAAGGCAGTGGTGGTTAGTGCCAGAGGCTCCTTCTCTGATAATAGGTAGTTGTGAGCTACCAATTGCTGTTACTTGAGCCCCCAGAACTCTCCTATCAGTTTTTGCTTGGTTGCCTTGAAAGGAGTTCCCTGCAAAAGTCGTCCGCAAACTCTCTTCAGATTCTGGTCTGGATCTCTGTCTCTCCCATAGTGTTCTGTAACACCCATTCCCATTGTTGCTGTTCTTTGATCTACAGGTTCAGAGTAGCTCTGTTGAACTGGATGGATGAGGAGTACACCATATTTACTCCAAACTTACTGAGTAAAAAATGAATTTTCTTGTAAGTTACAAGTGTATATAATCAGTTTATGCATAAAATTAATTTGGTCCTTGAAGAAATATGGCACCCTATGTAAGACCGATTTTGTCCCAAATGATCTCAATAATGAGACAACACAGACTTTTTAAACTTTGTACACAGTTATCTCAATTAAATCTTGTACATAGGCTACGTGTAAAAAAATTAGATTTGTAATCAAGTTATTAATGACTGAAAATTGACAGGTGTAGATATACAACTCACCATACTCTTTACTGGGACCATTGTGACATCAGAGGTAAAACTATTTATTAATAATCCTCCCTCTAGAAGTATGTTGCTATTCTCTTGGTTGTAATGAGTCAATGGTATGAGAGAGTTCTTATTGGAAAATTACCTCACCTTATTGGTAGATGACCTGTATATAATCTATTATGATCATAACAATTTGTTAGTTAAACAGGTGACCTACAAGTGAACAGTCCATTAGCACAATAGCAATGTTCTGAGGTATCTACTCCCCACCCCCGACCTGGTATGTTTAGAATGGGTCCTATAGATAGATGACATACAGTAGTTAAAAAACAAACAAACAACTATACTTAAAGAGCATTACAGTTGCAAAGTTGTGTTTAGAAGTTAGGAAATGCCATAATTAAGGTTACCCAATTCTGCCCCTTTGTGCATTAAGATGATAGTCTTTAATGACATAATTACATATTTTTTCCCTATGGTCATCAGCAGATTTTCAATGCAGGACCTTCAAAACCTCAGGCCAGATCTTTTCCACTTAAGGTAGTGGGATAATTCTTAGCCAGAGAAGGTTGTGCTTGATGGCAGTGGGAAACTAGAGGTTGCTGAAGGTGGAAGTGCTGTATTTAATTTGACTGGTGTAAACTCCTGAGTTCTTTGAGTGATGGTTCCTATGCAGACTACCACCAAGTGTACTCCTCCCCTAGTAGTGTCCCATATCCCTTTTCAGCCCGTTCCTAATTCTGTTGATTTTTCAGACCCTGCCCTATTCTTTGCTCCCTTTCTGTGTCCCCCATTTTGATCCTCCTTCTCTATCTCCTCTTCTCAGCCCCACATTCCTCTTCCTTCTGTCTCTACCAGTTGCTTTCACTGAGATAAAATGTGTAAGATAATATCTTTTATTGGACCAACTTCCATTGGTCAGAGAGACAAGCTTTCCAGCTTATCCAGAGCTCTTCTTCAGGAGTTGTTTTCACTGCCATGCTCTTCTCCTATCAGAGTATCCTTCCTGGTTGGAAACCACAGTGACCTCTAGTGGCCAGCACAAGGGACAGCGGCTTTTGGCCATAGGAGTAGAAGTATGTGTCCAGTAAAAACTGGACAGCTGGTAGCCCTATTGATTCTATTGGGAAAAGGTTAAAGGGTTCTGCTGACTTCAGGAATATGGGAACAGGGTTCTGGGGAGGAATGAGCTAGCTTATAGGTTGAGCAGTCCTGAGACAGGAACCCTAGGAGCAGCTGGAAAAGAAGGGTTGAGCATGGACTTTAACTTTTTGTTGATAAAACTAAACCCCAGAATAGGGTAAGGTTTTGACTTGACACTATGTGCTGGAAATTGTTTGTTTTGGAGAAAGTTGGAAGAGACCCCTACCTACTCACATTGTCTCTAGTAATTCCTTTTGCAAAATGTGAACATATGTACTTGCATATGTTTTGTAACTGATATACTTACCTGTAGTGTGTGTGTGTGTCTTAGGGCTTTTTGGTCTGCACTTAAAATTCATAATTTGTGAGTTAGGATTTAACTGCTTTGTTAAATTCACTTATCTGAAGATTAAGAAAACTTAAAGGGCCCATTGTGGCTTTAAATTGTGAGTGGCATTGTAGGAAGCACGGAGGGGACAGTCTCCAACCACAAGTTCTAGAGGGGGAGAGTTTGCAGCAGTGGGAACTCTACCACCTTTCAAAGGGTACAGTATAAGTCTCTCTACATCTTATTTTTAACTCCATTTGAGTAGCCTCTTCACATTCCTACTCTAGAGATGTGCTGATGGTGCAGGTTGGAGCAGTGGGACCATTTAGTAGCTATACCTTTTGGAGTGCTCTCATGCCCCGTGCCTCTCCCCCTAGTGGGTATGAACATTCAGAGGGCAGGACTATCAAAGGGGGGCATGGCATACTGATAGCTTCAGTTCCTTCTGACTGGGTAGCAGACAGTCTCACAACCTCACTGAGTCAGTGAACGTTCCTGTGCTGCCACCTCACTACATTTAGGCTTTAGGTGTTCGGGTGCTTTTTTTTAATATATTTGTTTCATTGCTGTATTTTGAATTTAAAAGCTGGAGGACCTTAAAGTGGATATAAATTGCATTTACATTTATACACACTTTTAGGTTCCTGGTAGTGCGGTAAAGAAGCCTTATTCTTTAACATTTATATTCGCGGAGTGCCTAAAGGCAACAACTAAGTGCAGTTCATACAAATGTCTTTTGGGCAGGGACTGTCATTTATTATACTTTGCAGTCTAAAAGACAAGACATAACAGGAGGATGAAATAAACAGCCAGGCAAGGATGGGGGTGGGGGACACAGTTACAAATATAATGTTTCAAAAAATTGGTTGGGGGGGATTATTTAACTAATCTCGGTTTTACTAACATGTCTGTTCTCCACTAAAGGCTGCAAAATCCAGTAAGAAGTCCATACGCTTGCAGAACCTTTTGCCTGGGCCTGAGAATGGCAGTTGTTTTGCCAGTATTTCCACATTTAAAATTTAGCTTTGTCAAATTCTTATTTCAGGAGAGAATCTGTAGGGTGAATATCTGTTTCAGGATCGTTTTCTTACTGTTGTCTTCGCAAGAACTATTCTTGCTTCAGTTATCTGTTTTTTAGTTTCCTTTTTAGTTTTAAACAGACTCTGAGCTGTGGCTAGTTTGGTTTTCCCATTGGGATGCTTATGGGAGGTATTGGGGCCCTTATTACTTTGAATTTGTTAAATAGATAATTAAATACAAACATTCTTAAAATCTTCCCTTCTGCAAGGTAAATTACAGTAAGATCCCATTTCTGTACTTTGCTTTAACTGCTCTCAAAATATACATGCTCCAAACACTATAAGATAATTTGTATTCCGTAGCTTTTCCTTACATTTGTGCCTGGATCAAACGTGTTACTTCAGCAGTTTCTGAAGAATTCCACTGGAAGTTTCTGAGTGACCAAAAGGAGCAGGCATTTTGCAAGCCACTTTGAGAGAGTGTTTAACTGTCTTCTCATTCTTGAGTTACATACAAACAGGTTCCCAGAGGGCCAACATGGTATATGCATCAATTAGTTCTCTGCTCCTGCCGTGACATGGACAGTGATGATAAAAACAGAGGGATAAGCCATGCAGTGATTTGCTCTTTATTTTTGACAGTATGTTGACTGCTTTGTGAAAGCCAGAGGTGCAAAGTGCTCTTTATTTTGAAAAATCACAGCAAGTGGCTGTGGCAGATGCTCTTTAGAAAGACATTACCTGAATGTCATAACACTGAGTCAAATGTTTTTCTGCTTACCAACATATTGCTTGTTATATGATTCTATTTAGCTAATTTTGTCAGATCTATTTTATTAATAAAATGGTAGCTTCTCAAAACAATCATGACTGGTGTGACTCTGCATCCTCTCCCCTTTTGACTGCTTCATCTTTCTCTTAATGAGTGCTTTCCTTCCCTCCCCACCTCTGTTGCTCTGTGAAAAACTCATCATTGGGTGGTTATCACTCTTCATGTTTCCTCTCCTTTCATTTGCATCGTGTAGTCTGGTTATTGGTTGAATCCCCTTAAATAGCTCAAGTTTTATTTTTTTAATTTAAAACCAAATACTTGATCCACACTTTTGGAATTTTTTATTATTATTTTGTCGATCTAGTGTAATCCTATACACTATATGCTGTACATCAAGGTTAGAAGGTAAACGTACCCACAAGGATAAAATATGAACTTTAAAGTTAACATTTTTTTAAAAAAACTCTACATTAGTGCAAAAAGAAAAGGAGTACTTGTGGCACCTTAGAGACTAACCAATTTATTTGAGCATGAGCTTTCGTGAGCTACAGCTCACTTCATCGGATGCATACTGTGGAAACTGCAGCAGACTTTATATATACACACAGAGAATATGAAACAATACCTCCTCCCACCCCACTGTCCTGCTGGTAATAGCTTATCTAAAGTGATCATCAGGTTGGGCCATTTCCAGCACAAATCCAGGTTTTCTCACCCTCCACCCCCCCACACAAATTCACTCTCCTGCTGGTGATAGCCCATCCAAAGTGACAACTCTTTACACAATGTGCATGATAATCAAGTTGGGCCATTTCCTGCACAAATCCAGGTTCTCTCACCCCCTCACCCCCCTCCCAAAAACCACACACACAAACTCACTATCCTGCTGGTAATAGCTCATCGAAAGTGACCACTCTCCCTACAATGTGCATGATAATCAAGGCGGGCCATTTCCAGCACAAATCCAGGTTTTCTCACACACCCCCCACCCCCATACACACACAAACTCACTCTCCTGCTGGTAATAGCTCATCCAAACTGACCACTCTCCAAGTTTAAATCCAAGTTAAACCAGAACATCTGGGGGGGGGGGGGGTAGGAAAAAACAAGGGGAAATAGTGCAGCTTTCATCATTGCAAAGTTAAGCACTGAAAAGTGACAATTTGTAGAATCCGAGTGTTTAAGCCCAGAAGGGACTATTAGGTCATCCAGTCTGACCCGTATGTCTCAGGTCATTAAATTTCACCCAGTGAAAGCTGTACTCAAGCCAATAACTTCTGTTTAACTAAGACATAACTGGTGTCTTTGGTAAAGCATATCTTCTAGAACAGTGCTTCTCAAACTATCTGTGGTGGACCGGCAAATTTTTTTTCCAATGTGCCAGGGACCAGTACCATATTTGCCAGGGACTGGTACCATATTTGTGCCATATTATTGTATTTGATCAAAAACAGTGTTTCCCAAACTTTTTTGAAACTTGAGCCCTCCCCTTCAGGAAATGAAACCAATCACACCTCCCCATGTCATAATCATAGAATTTAAGGCCAGAAGGGACCATCAGATCATCTAATCTGACCTCCTGTATATCACAGGCAATGCCTTCCCATCTTCCTCTCCACCAATTCCTCTCTTCCCAACTAGTTCTTCATGCCCTCCCCAGGGGACATGCCCCAGACTTTGGAAAACACAATCTTCATTACAGTATGTAGGAAAGGAGAGGAGGTGTCATTTATGAACAGTGAAAGATAGCACTGACAAGTACTATTAGTAGTACCTGAGTTAGCACCCTCTGAAACGAATGGGACAGTACACATCTCAGAACTATTGTTTCTGTCTCTCTGCAGACTCAAGCAGACATGACTACATTGGTTATACTCAATTTGTATAAGAAGGTTGTCTTTGAAGCCAAAACAGTTAGGGACGAACTTCATTTTCTCATGAAAGCTGAGCTATGGGAGAACAATCACATGTCCTACACTTTGAGAAATGCAGCTATAAACTCAAAATACGGATCTAGTAGAAAGTACCTTGTGTTTGGGACCTCTTCAAATGTAGATATTTCCTAAACAAGGTATTCTCTAAGTGAAGCTCGGCAACTTCAGATTACAAAGAAGCACAAATTTTTAATAGAGAGGGTAATTAAACATTGGAACAAGTTAACTAGGGAAGCAGGTGTTGTTCTTTGGGGATGTCTGTATTCTCATTTGTGGGATTTGGTGCCCTTGGTACATAGCTGTGGAGCTACCTTGAAAAGTTGTGTTGGGATGCTTGTGTTGGGGAGTGCCTGAGGATTGTTGTGGGAGGGAGATCCATTGCCCTACTCTTATCCCCCTCAACCGCCTCAGTTCCTTTGCTAATGCTGCAGAGAGTAAACAGAACGTGACCTGTTGTGTCCTTAGGACTACACCTTTACTTAGTCTCTCTTTTAAATAAGCCCCTAAGGGCTTCAAGAGATGTCTCTCTTGCATGGCAATAATACCATGTTTGGTGCCTTCTCTTTCTGGATGAGCCCCACTCTGGTACATGTTATGCAGCATGCCACATCTTTACTTTCCAGCCTAGGAGAGAGAAAGAGACTTGATGTTCTGCCAGGCCTGTTTCCAGTGTTAAGATTTGTCTCCACGTTGAGGTAGTCTTCTGCAGAATCCAAGAAACACCTCTCCCTTTGAGCCTCAGTACCACCTTCTATCAGTCAAGACTGGGATCTCCTGGCACCACATTGGGAGCGAACTCTCAGCTGGCACCACCAGTATCCATCAAATCTACTACAGTGAAATCAATACCAATCACTAAGCCAGCACTGTCTAATAGCTTTGATGCCAGCTCAGGAGATTTTCACCCTGGTGCCCACTCTTTGCTGGCTCCAGTGCTTACACCAGAAGTGTCCTCTGGCATCTCTGCACCTCAAATCCAGCCTGCCACCTTAGATTAAAGGAGGAGAAAGGAAGCACAATTTCCCATAAAAGGGGTATAAAGAAAGTGGAAGTGCCACTGCTCAAATACTTCTTACTGTGCAAGACAGGAATGTTTAG
Organism: Caretta caretta; assembly: GCF_965140235.1. Lineage (NCBI taxonomy): Eukaryota > Metazoa > Chordata > Testudines > Cheloniidae > Caretta > Caretta caretta. Next base: position 207,569,290 of record NC_134206.1, read on the forward strand.
GGGCCCCTCAGACATCATAGTTGTCCTCTCTTCTCCACACACCTCTGGTGTTGGACTCAGCACGAATCAGCCTGGTCACATCACAAGTTTGGATTCCTGTTCGCCTTCAAGCTCTGTTTCTGAGTGGAGGACGATCGTTGAGGCTGCTGACCACTCTGCTACCTGCTTTTCTAATTCCTGACTGTGTGCTTGCATCTACATTTCCTGTTTCAATTCCAGGTCCTTTCAGACAGCCTTCAACACCTTTTGGTAATGGATTTGGAAGGGTCCCTGAATCAACATCAGGACACTAGGCTTCTTCCCTTTCCTCAGATTCACACTTGATGGAAGGACATTTTGCAGGATCTGCTGCAGCTGCTTATGTGGCCCTACATATAGGACTCTCTATAGGCCCTCTTGGAAGCCATGAGATGAGCTCCCCCTATTACCTCAGCACCAACCTCAGTGACAGTAACAGATACACATTCCAATAGTGGGCCCTTCTTTGGCATGGATTTCATCACCAATGTCAATTCCACGTCCAGAGCTGGTACAACTTCATTGCTGGTGATGATGCCAGCCCCAGATCCCTCAAAATGGCAAGAATCTTTCACAGAGGAAGGCATTAGGAAACCTAAATCTAGGCATCACTATTAACTCCTCCTATAATTCAGCCCCAAATAGCTTTGATGCTTACATTGATCCCCATGCTCCTTTTCACTCCACATCCAGGCTGTGCAGTAGGGTGGGAGAAGACTAGAGCCCCTGTGGCAGGTCTTCCCCCTTTCTACATCGGGTTCCAGTCCTTCTGGCAAGGAACTAGGTACAGTGTGTCTGTGTGGGGGGAGGGGCTGGCAGACCAATGCTGGATTTCCCCCACTTCTTCAAACCCATGGGAGAAGACCATACAAGACATACTGCTGGCTCTTCCTCTACACTAGAATTCTCCCCCTATTTTGAGGAAGATTATGGGAGGAGCAGTCACTTTTGGGGGAGACCCTGGCAGCAGAACTCCAGCAGAAAACAGTTTGCCTAGTGGTTAGGTGAGTGCAGAGGCCAGGGCCTATATAGATGATGCTCCTTGTCTAAGAATCCCAAGATTCTTAGGCTTCAGGAGATGAGATTCCTGGTCTCCTGTTTGGAGGGAGGGAGGGAGGAAGGAAGGAAATACTACAGAGGGGAGAATTGAACTTATTGACTCATCGAATTATAACAATCTTAACCATTATCGTTATTTGAAAACGTATCTGCTTTTAAATTTATACCATGTTAAGTGCTTTCAGCAGAACAAAGTACATTTTGCAGCAGTATCCACATCTTACTGTGCCTTAGAAAGTAATGGCCTGCCTCTAACCTCTGGGAGTTAGAGGACCTGAGGCAAAATCTTAAATGGAGAAATTTAGTAGAATAGAATTATTCAGATCATCTTCAGAAGGCCAAGCTTTGAAGAAAAAGAAGGCAGTTTTTTTTTAAAAAAAAAGTATGTGTATGAAATTTAAAATAGGATTTCTGAAATTTTTGCAAGAGGTCAAGGCAATATTATAAACTTCTTTGCTTTGAACAGAAGTGTAAGTAGTATTCTCCCTCTCCAGTGAGAGTGTTGAATGGAAAAGGGCAATGACCGTTTAAAAGCTAAGCAACATGATTAAAAAAACACTGACTAATGCTTCATTTAAATGCAGAAACACTAAATGGGCGTTTTGACTGCAGTGTACTGCCTGAATTATTAAATATCTTAGGAATAAGAATGAGCTGAATTTTGGCAGGCTGCTTCAAAACCTTGTGCAGAGCTTGCCTTTTCCTTAATTGCTGATCTTTCTTTATTGAAAACTTCAAATGGTTTGAATTTAAGTCACATGAAGAGATCCATTTTCTAACAAGTCTCACTCTCTCCAGTTGTCACCCAACACTCTCTCTAAGGTGGTATGGCCCTCTGCACTGAATGCCTACCAATTTCTCTGCAAGATCTTTGACTTTGGCCCAATGAAAGCAGGATTGAAAAGATCCTCCAGAAGACCTAAAACACGATGGCTGGATGGCATCAGACCCTTGTCCCTCTCAAGCATTCTGCCCCTTGGCTCAGGATAGAATATTATGGAGGTGCATAACATGTTCAGTGGCCTATATACTGTCCATCCAACAGCATAGGAACTAACCTATTCTAAGGGGGGAGGGAAGAGTAATTTGATTTGGTTTGTTTAAAGTATTTAGATTAACAGATTTAAATTAATAGAATGTCCCCGAAACAGCATTTCAGGAACCCCAGAAACTGGTACAGGGACAATCCTACCCCAGCTGCTTTCCTTAACAAAATGCCCCCTTTGCCTAGGAGGGTATGCAAAGTTCTGAGAAACAAGAGGGCTTGAATTCTATTGCATTTCTTCTATTGACTGGGCCTAATAACCCTCTTCACTTCACAGCCTTTATTGAGGGAAGCCCTACACCATCCCTTTGTGTTGACCAAATATAATTGCCCCCATCTTACAGATTGGATAAATGAGGCACTAAAGGTCTAACTACAACAGAGCATTCTATGTTTCATCCCCTTAGCACACCTCGCACGCATGGACAAGGCGTCCATTGATGCACAACTATTCCTCCCACCACTGTGATTCCACTTGCTCTGAACAAGATTTGTCACTTTTATATCCTGCATTGTTACAAAGACAATATAGACTCAAAAAATGTGTTGCTTTGGCAAAGTTAGTCCTTCTGGTGCTAATTCACAGGAAATTTTCCCCTTTGGTTTTTCAACAATATAACACTTTTTAAAAATAAAATGTAAACCTTTGCTTTACAATAAACATTTCTAGATTTCAGCATTTATTAGTATTACCATAGTACCTAGGAGCCTTAGTCATGGACCAGGGTCCCATTGTGCTTGGCAGTGTTCAAATGATTTGTATTTGTATCTGCAATGTGAGTGGGAGGGCATAGGGATGAGGCTGTGTTTATCTTAGTGCTTTCCTCAAAATTTGCTACTATTGCACTGGTGCAACTCTACCAGTGACAGCAATACTAGTATACACCAGCACCTCCCCTCACTGGCCTTTTAAGCATTCTGTTCGGTGCAGGTCTAGACAATACTTTGACTTTAAAATGCTAGCAGCCACTGGACCCCTGCCTACACTAATGTTCTTTTTGCTAAAGACACTTCCTTATGGCACAGAAAAAAGTGTAATGTACACAGATCCATTGACTTCAGTGGGAACTGCTGGGTTCTCCACATCTCTGGATATGACTTCACTTATTCAGGTACTTAACTGTGGATTTAGTTACCTAACTTTAGATGTCAAGTTTGTCCCATGTGTAAGGTGCTTTGAGGTAAGCACAAAGTATTACATTTGACTCCAGAGGAAAATGGTCTATTTGAAACCACTCTTAGTAAGGCAATGTTAATCATTAATGAAGAGGCCTCAGTCAAGGATGGTGTCATTCTGGTGATGTCTACCAAAATGGTTCCACATTATGGACTTTACATGCACTATTTCAAAACTCTCTGGAAATTTGTAAATGATTGTGAAGTTTGGAGAATGAAGCTGCTTCTTTTGAGGTTTCTCCATCTTTTAAAGGGAAACAAAACTAACCTAAGTTACTAGAAAAATAAAGGCAAAAAACTAAATTTCTAGGACTTGAAGATTCTTTCAGTTAAGCACTGTCAGGGAATTCCAAAGTCAGGGAATTCCAAAGGCTGAATGCAGCAGCTTACCTCTTCCCGTGTGTGTATATGTACATTACCAGATAGGGTGACCAGATGTCCCGTTTTTAAAGGGACAGTCCTGTATTTAGTCACTCCTGTAGGTGTTCCAACATTGTCCCGTAATTTCTGTCTCCCTCCCCCTCCCCCGTCAGTACTGGCAGGTCCTGCTTCTGGCCGGATCCCAGCTCACCAGCTGCCGGCACCAGCGAGGGGAGGGGCAGGGGTGTCATCGAGTGGCCGACGATGGGGGTGAGTGTGCAAGACTGGTGGCAAGGCAAAGATGCATGGGACTGCCCACTCCCCTGCTGGTTAGTCAGCAGAGCTCCCGCTGCATCCCGGCTCTCAGCCAGCAAGGCCCCAACCCCTGTCTCGTTTCCAGCCAGTGCTGGCTGCATGCCACCTCTCTTCTCCTCCCTGTGTGGCTGGAAGAGAAGAGATGAGCTCTGTAAAGACACAAGCCAGGTCATCCTCTCTTCCCCTTCCCTTCCCTCCCCTCCCCCTGCCACCGCAGCTGGAAGCAGCTCCTATCCCTTCCCTTCTGCACAGGGCTGAAAGGCTGCTGCTGCTGGCCACATTCTGGTGTGAACCCTGGCAGAAATCTGGGGAGGCTGGGTATATGACCCTGGCTTTATGGTCACTTCAGCTCTATTTGTTTATCATGAACATACAGGTTAAAACTTTCACGCTCAACTACTATAGGGCCTGATTCTGTCACCTTTAGTAATTCTTTCTGAGAGTAGCCGCATTGAACTTGATGTGACAAGACACTACTCCGTGCAAAGATGGCAGAATCTGGCCCGTAGTTTCTCTGTTTTACTTTCCCCCTAATCTCAGACTTATAGGTTTTTTTCTTCTCCTCTTCTGCCTTCAGGTAGGTAGATCCTTCCACTAGCTGAATGTTTGGCACCCTGTCCTGGGGCAGCCTAACTCCAAAGCCCCACTCTTTCTGTTAAATGGTAGGACAGTCCTGGGTTCTCCCTCTATGCATAAAATGAAGGCGTTGTCTTTTCCCAGGAGAGAAGGTTCTTTACAGTTCTTTACTGGCAATGGTGTGGCTTGTTCCGTGCTCCTTTACTTCTGCCACCAGCTCATTCCAAGGATCTAGGTGGTCCACCGAAGTCCGCTTTGCTCAGAGCAGGAGTTGACTTTTCCTTTGGAACTTGAGTACCAGGACCAGGTTTTGGTTTGACTGCATTCACTTTCAGGCCATCTGCATGGCCACTTAGTAGCACATGTTCCAGGTTTGTGTATCCTCCACCCATTACTAGAGAAAAAGGGTGATAAGTGAAAAATGTTTGTGGGATTCTGAAAGGTTGCACTACCTTGAATTCCTTGAAGCATACCACTTTCTGGCCACTGTTCATTACTCTTCCTTTAGGCCTTTCTAGTGTCTTGTATGCTGGGACATGTGGTACTGGCTTTCTGTCTTCCCACTCACTTTTTCCCCAGAAAAGGACTTGGGGCACACAGGACTTCTAAAAGGATCTTTATACTCCTCTTTCCCTATCATAACCACCATGGCTGATTAAAAGCATACTTAGTGCTGAGGAGGTAAGCTCTCTCTGCCTCCTTACCTGAGTGAAAAGGATGAGAAGTCTGATGCAACAGTCCATGAAAAAGTTGGAAGTTATTTGGGCCTTTAGGTTTGCCTTTGAGACTCTGATGCTATAACAGAGGAGGTTTCCAGGGTCCTAGTTCACTACATGGATGAGTAAGCAGCTCTACAGGGGAAAAATTGTCAAGAGAATGTTCAAGTCCAGAGATTAGGACAAGTACTCTCTCACCAACCTTGACTTAGTGGCCATCATTATTGGACGTTGTAGCTTGACAGAAGTTTCCCTATCCTCAACAGGTTTCAGACGATACAAACTCCTTAAGAACTACTTTGAAAAATAGGAGGCAATACCAGGGTGAATTCTGCATAACTGTAGAGAAAGTAACAAGATGCCAATATAATGGGTTTTATTTGTTTTGTCACTTGAAAATCCCCTAAAGGAATTAAGTTACACTCACGTTGAGTGTTTCTTTAAGGACAACTTGGCAGACAACAATACATATTTAAAGGACCCTGTTTTGCCTACATATGACTTAAAGCATGATCACACATGCAATATGAGAAACTGTGTTGAATACCTAGAGTTTGAGTTGAGTCCTGACCTCTGTTTTTGTTGTTTCTCTTGAAGTCCGAATCTTCATTAACATGAATTTGCTGCTAATAGTCAACACTTCAAATTGTAACAATGTCTTTCAGCTTGTCATCAGCTCAGAGTATTTACCAAACTGATGTCAAGTCTAGTCTCCAAAGTAAGGTCCAGAGTCTAATAATCTTACTCCTATTGTATAGCACCTTATTCTGTAAGTTGTCCTATTGAATTCCAATAGACTGCTTATGGAGTAAGATGCAACTCAAGGTGTATAAGGATGGCAGAATCTGATTGTTAGTGGAAAGGCCATACAAATCAGGCACTACTTTGACAACCAGGGGATAGGTTTCCTTGGCAAGAGAAGCAGCCTGTTGCACTTCTAGACACCAGGTTGCTTCAGTCCCATCGCTTGTGATCAACCTCTTAACAAATCCCTAATTCTACTGCAGGAGATCAATCAACTGGGAACTCATTTCACAACAAATTTAGAGAGATTTCTTATTCCAGGATTGATTTCAAAAGATTCTCCCCTATGTAGGGTTTAAAATATGATTCTGCTGAAAGGCTTAGATATCCAAGAAGCTGTAGTTTACTGAATTTTGTTTACTGTACTGCTCAAAGTAATACACCTAACATACATTTGAAATAGCTGAAGAGGCTAGTTATCATTTTCTGTTCTCCCCTTCCCCCACTTTCTCCCCCTTTTGTGTTGTATTCTGCCTAGTTGACTTGACCCAGCTTGGTATTCAGAATAGCTAGTAGGCTTCCATGTGGCCTGTGATATTTTATAATTAACTGATTTCTTTGTTTAAATACTTTAGCTATAAACCTTAAATTATTATTATTATTATTAAATTATATTTTATTAAATTATTAATAAATTTATTATTTTAAATTATTTTTAGTTTTTAATTTAAAAATTTCCAGTACTGCAAAGCATTTAGAAAATAGTCAAATGTAGAGAAAGTGAACAGTTATGTACTAAAATATGTTATAACTACATTTTGAAATTAAATTCTAGAAATCACTGACACGCAACAAGATGTTTGTAGTGGAGAGCTTTGTAACTTGGATGCCTATTCTCTTCTGAGAAGTACAGTTATGTACCATATATCAACAATGTGAAAATAGACCTCTCTCATGCATCTGTTTGATTGCAAAGAATTACATCTCATATCCTAACATGGCTTTCTTTAATTAACATTTTTTTTGGCAGAGGGTAGCTATATTACCCACACACTCTAGGACACCCCACCTTTACCCTTCCATGGGCTCAAGGCATAACCCAGTTAATTTAGGTACCCCCACCCTTTCCTAGTTTCTAGGCCTCCGGGCAAAAAGTCCTACCCATACCCAGTTCCTAGGGTTCAGGGCATAATCTTCTTCAGGCTTGCAGGGTCTTTTACCAGTGAAAATCTTACACAGTAATATCTTATCCTCCTTTTATTAACAGTTACCAAAACAGAATACACCACTAAGCATACAATGCTCACCACTCCCAATAAGGCAGATGAACTTTTCCTGGTGGCCAGTCAGGATCAGGTCATCTGGGGTTCCAGTTTCTGCACAGTGTGATGGCCAGAGCGTTGAGGTCTGGCAGCTCTGATCTTCGACGGTGTCCTGGAATTAGGTTCCAAAGAATTTCCTTTTGGACCCCAGATTATATAGCTAAACTTGGGTCCTGCTTAGCTATACCTTAACCAATCATTTTAAACTGAAGTATTACAAAACAGTGTTTTTCACCAATCCTAGTCCATTACAAAACAATTCTTTAACCACTCAGACCCCACCACCTTAGTTGATTTAAATCTTGCAAAATTATTCAACAGACAAACAATTAAAGAATCAGACAGAGTCCATACAGATAAACAATAGAGAAGTAGGGATTATAAAAGCAAAACAATGAAGTATAGATTTCGCAATCACAACTGTTGATAAGTGATTCCTTGCCAGACAGATTATCAAACAAAGTTTTCTTTAAACATCTTAAGATTTGTTTCTTTATCTGGTGATGGTGGGTACTACTAGGAGTGGAGTGCCTTAACAGCCTGATATAAAACATTTATTAAAGCTAACGTTAAACAAAAAAATTACATAGTACACAGGTTAAGAAAAGAGTGTCTATACATCTGGGTATAGTGCTTAGATTATCCACAATACAGAGTTTGTTTTAAGTCATAAAATGCATATAGTAGTACATAATCAGCAATAACCCAAATTTAGGTGAATAAATTTAACAATATAGTTTAGATATTGGCACCCAAATATTCGGGCACATCACTCATGAAAAGTTGTACAGAGAGTTGGCTGTGGAAAGCAACTATAACAATGAGTGAAGATTGTTCCTCCATAATTTAGATGGAATGTGAGGATATGACTGCTTCTTAGCTCATGGCTGCTGTTGTCCTAATGTGGTGGCTGCTGCTTACTGTAGAAAAAGGCTTCAGACCTTTCAGCTGTAGTAATCCTCTCTATATAACCATGTGCTACCAAATTCACAAAGGAAACTAAATAGAGGTATTTTTCTCTGTACTATAACTGAAAGATTTTAGAGATTAAAACTTCATATAGAAGTGTTATTTCCTTTAATACCCTTCATTTTTTGTTCTTTGAATATTTTAACTTGTTTTCACTTGCAGATAACTTTAGTATCTTATCACTTTTTCTGCAGTAAAGCCCTGTTGAAGTAGGAGGAAGGAGTTTCTCCTAGCTCATGAAGAGGTTTCAGTTACGAGAGAAATAAAGCCTTTGATGCATTATAAACAATTTCAGTTTGGTCTTGTGCAGCCTTCAAAATTCTCTCTAAATCACTAGAATCAGATGGTGGTAATTTCTCTTGCCCTACTGACTTTATTAACTCTTGTTAGCAGGAACAGGCACTCTATGTGAACACTGTGCTTTCTGATGTTAGTGTTGTAGGAATAAAATTCCACAAATCTGGCAATGTGTCTTGTTTTCTGCAGTTCCCTATATCTGAACATTCTGCCTCCTCACTTGATTCTCTTGGTTCTCTATTCTCTGATCATCTTACTTACTCTTGTTGCTTTCTTAGATATTTCTGACATATCCACTGCTTGTTTGTCCAGGACTTCAGTCCTACCTAGTCTGATCGGTGTTTTCACATATTGCTTTTTTTAAAAATGTATTTAGTTTTCTTGACACTTCCAGTCTTAAGGATTAATATCCCTGCAGGACCACTGGACTACTTTTTCCTTTGCTGAAGACTTTTTCCTTTGTTCAAGACAGTCTTATTTTCAACAAAGGAAAAAGTAGCCCAGTGAAGTATCAGGGGTATTAATCCTTATTTTAGGCAAGTCCCCATTTTAGTATTTCAGGATCAGTGTCACTAATACAGGATCTATCAGTTAAATGCTGGGGTTGCTAACCACTTTCAGAACTTGGTCTCCGAATGAAAATGAAAATTCTGAGGTGGGGAGAAGCAACAGTGAAGGTCCACTGGGAGCAGATACAGCTCTACATGGAATGGTCTGGGGATCTCCAGTCAGCAGAATTAAAAAAAAAAACCAGTTAAATCACTGAAGGAGAACTTCACTACGAGAACTTCACTACCGCAAAGGCAGACAGTATCAGGCCTATGCACCACTTCCGTCCCATTTAAGTTCTCACAATAGGTTTAAATGCTGCATAGGTCTTGTGCTTGCCCTTTGCACGGGAATGAGTTGCACTCTGAGACAATATATTGTGACCTTCCTTATTGACCCAGAGCTCAGGGTTTCAACAAGTGTTTATTGCCTTGCTAGATGCATCATGTTTTCAAGTTGGAGGATGCCTGCATTAATTCTGCTCCTCACATGGAAGACCGTGAAAGATTTGTTTCTTTTTTAACTGTAGACTGTATTATGGAATTCCTAAAAATCTGCTTATGACTTGAAGCTATTTTGTGGATTCTAAAGAACTCTTAAGGCAGTATGTGTTAATATGAAAGACTGTAAGAGCTCCTTAATTCTTTTTTTTTTCCCCAGAGGGCTCAAACTCTGAGAGCCTACTAGGGGTCAATGTTGCTGTTAACACTGTTTTATACCAGGGTGTCTGAACTGGGCATCCACATACTGAGTGCCCCCTCGTGGACTGATTTCATTCTGCAACAGCCCTGTCTCAGTTTCCCCACTTTTCAGGGCTCTCTCAATTAAACTACCAAAACATACTCTTCTCTAGTTCAGCCTTGCGGCTGGATTTATTAAAGTAAGTTGTCAAATCTCTATAAAGTCCATTCTCCCCATTTTTTCCTGTGGGAGGGATGTTTCCCAGGCTTTCCCATGCTTTTAAAGCCTTCTCACATCCTATCTGATACCTCAGCATTCCCTGATGGAGTCTGTTTGCTCCTAGTAGTCACTCCCTACCTTGGCAGACCTCTGCTGGAGTCTCTTGTCCCAGCTTCATGCCGGCTGTCTATTGGCTTTCTCACTGGATCATACGCACTCCCTCTGCTACTTCCTGCTGCTCGTTATAGGGGAATCAGCTCCTCCACATCCAATTAAAGTTCACACTCCAGACCATCCCAGGTGAGGCTGTTACGGCTATTTGGACAAGGCTGACTGGCTCCAGCCCTCCAGTCCTTAAAGAGGCAGGACATCCTATTACAAGGTTACATGCTTCATAGCTTGAGCAGGCTGAGCTTACTGCACACTCCATAAGCTTCTTGCATTCTTCCATCTGCCCATCCCCCCACCCTGAGCTTTCTGTGGCCATCCTCCCATTCCTTTATGTTTCAGGGACTTCCTGAAATTCCCCCCAAAGTCTTCCCTTGTAGGGTCTTTGTGTCCTATTTTCACTGCAGAGGATGTGAGAGATTCCCACACCTGAGCCAGTCTTTTTAGGTGACAAATCTGAGGAACTGTCCCAGATTGAGGTGTCAATAGCTGAGGTTTTGGAACAAATTGATAAATTAAACAGTAATAAATCACCAGGACCACATAGTATTCATCCAAGAGTTCCAAAGGAACTCAAATATGAAATTGCAGAACTACTAACTGTGGTATGTAACCTATCATTTAAATCCACTTCTGTACCAGATGACTGGAGGATAATTAATGTGACACCAATTTTTTTAAAAAAAGCTCCAGAGGCAATTCTGGCAATTACAGCCAGTAAGCGTAACTTTGGTAGCAGGCAAACTGGTTGAAACTATATAAAGAACACATATCAGACACCTATATGAAAACAGGTTGTTGGGGAAGAGTCAACATGGCTTTTGTAAAGGGAAGTCATGCCTCACCAATCTATTAGACTTCTTTGAGGGGGTCAACAAACATGGACAAGGATGATCCAGTGGATATAGTGTACTTAGATTTTCAGAAAGCCTTTGACAAGGTCCCTCACCAAAGGCTCATAAGCAAAGTCAGCAGTCATGGGATAAAAGGGAAGATCCTCTTATGGATCAGTATATGGTTAAAAGACAGGAAACAAAGAGTAGGAATAAGTGATCGGCTCTCAGAATGGAGAGAGGTAAGTAGTGGTGTGTCCCAGGGATCTGTACTGGGACCAGTGCCTTTCAACATATTCATAAATGATCTGGCAAAAGGGGTAAACAGTGAAGTGGCAAAATTTGTAGATAACTATATTCAGTAATTTTGTAAGTCCAAAGCAGACTGTGAAGAGTTACAGGGGGATCTCACAAAACTGGGTGACTGGGCAGTAAAATGATAGATGAAATTCAATGTTGATAAATGCAAAATAATGCACATAGGAGCACTTAATCACAACTATACATACAAAATGATGGAGTTTAAATTAGATGTTACCGCTCAGAAAAGAGATCTTGGAGTCATCCTGCACAGTTCTCTGAAAACATCCTCTCACTATGCACGGCAGTCAAAAAAGTGAACAGAATGTTAGGAACCATTGGGAAAGGGATAGAAAACAAGATAGAAAATATCAAAATGCCTCTATATAAATCCGTGGTATGCCCACACCTAGAATACTGCATAAAGTTCTAGTCTCCCCATCTCAGAAAAGATATATCAGAGAATAGGAAAAAGTAAAGTGAAGGGCAACATAAATGGTTAGGGGTATGGAACAGTTTCCATATGAGGAGAGATTAAAAAGACTGGGATTGTTCAGCTTGGAAAAGAGACGAATAAAGGGGGATATGATAGAGGTAGTCATGAATGGTGGGGGAAAAAGTGAATAGGGAAGTGTTATTTACTCCTTCATAACACAAGAACCCGGGATCTCCCAATGAAATTAATAGGCAACAGGCTTAAAACAAACATAAGGAAGAAATAGTTCACACAACCACAATCAACCTGGGGATGTTGTGAAGGCCAAAAGTATAACTGAGTTCAAAAACAGGTTTCAGAGTAACAGCCGTGTTAGTCTGTATTCGCAAAAAGAAAAGGAGTACTTGTAGCACCTTAGAGACTAACCAATTTATTTGAGCATGAGCTTTCGTGAGCTACAGCTCACTTCATCAGATGCATACCGTGGAAACTGCAGCAGACTTTATATATACACAGAGAATATGAAACAATACCTCCTCCCACCCCACTGTCCTGCTGGTAATAGCTTATTACCAGCTATTATAAGCTATAATAAGCTATTACCAGCAGGACAGTGGGGTGGGAGGAGGTATTGTTTCATATTCTCTGTGTATATATAAAGTCTGCTGCAGTTTCCACGGTATGCATCTGATGAAGTGAGCTGTAGCTCACGAAAGCTCATGCTCAAATAAATTGGTTAGTCTCTAAGGTGCTACAAGTACTCCTTTTCTTTTTGAGTTCAAAAAAGAATTGGATATTTTTATGGAGGATAGGTCCATCGATGGCTCTTAGCCAAGGTGGTCAGGGATACAACCCCAGTTTCTGGGTTACCCTAACCTCTTACTGTCAGAAGCTGGGAGTGAATGACAAGGGATGAGTCACTCGATGATTGCATGTTTTGTTCATTCCCTCTGACGCACCTGGCACTGCCCACTGTTGGAAGACAGGATACTGGGCTAGACCAGAGGTTCTCAAACTGGGGATTGTGAGCCCTCAAGGGGTTGTGAGGTTATTACATGCGGGGGGAGGGGAGTCGCAAGCTGTCAGCCTCCACCCCAAACCCTGTTTTACCTCCAGCATTTATAATGGTGTTAAATATATAAAAAAGTGTTTTTAATTTATTGGAGAGGGTCACACTCAGAGAATTGCTATTTGAAAGGGGTCACCAGTACAAAAGTTTGAGAACCACTGGACTAGATGGACCATTGGTTTGACCCAGTATGGCCATTTTTGTGTTCTTATTTGCTCTGCTCTCACATCAGGGTCATCCTTTCTTCCTCAATACCAGTAGCTTTGTGTGTACCCCTATTTCTGCTTATTCACACATGCCAGGGGCTCTGTCTGTTTTCCATTACCATTTCTCCTCCCCCCATTCCCTATGCTAGGGACTCTGCCTCCTTCCCCACTCCACCATACTAGAGTCCCCCAATCTCCCTCCCACCGGATATTGTCTGTGTCTCAATGCCCCTCCCCTCATAGCAGGATCTGTGTGCCCCCTTAATCCCCACTTCCCCCCCATACCAAACTCCTCCAATCTTTTTCCCCCCACCAGTGGTTCTGGGTGCCCCAAATTTGTCCATCCACCCATTCTAGAATCCCCCATTTCCCCCCCTCCCGCCACGGTAGGGGTTTTGTATTCCTCCAACTCCCCTCTCCACAAGGCAGAGTCCTCCATTCTTCCTCTCAGCAAAGAGCTCAGTGTGAACCTCATTAGCTCCTTCACTCCGTTCCCACCTTCCCTCCTCCCCATGCAAGGGACTTTGCGTGCCTACCTTTCTCTTTCCCACTATACGTTGTTCCCACAATCTCCTCCTCCCCCCATACTGGGACTTCCCTGTGCTCCATTCCCCACTCTCCCGCTACCAGGGTCCCCCATTCTCTCTCGTCATATTCCAAAGGTTGTGGGCACTCCCCCTATTTCCTTTTCCTACCATGATTTATTCTTTCTATCTGGGAGAGACATCCAGCATATTAAACTATTGGGTGGCTGAGCAGAGAGGAGGGAGTTATGCACGAAGGTGTTAATGGGTGCCATCAACCGGTTCTTGGTTCTGCAGACAATTGCAGAGGTGCTAGAGGCTGTGGCTGTACTAAAGTGCTGGCAAGGGCTGTATTTGTCTCCCATTTTCCCTCTTTTGGTGTTCCATTCCACTCCAGATCAATAGGGTTTTGACCATTGAAGACTAGAACATTCCTTGGAATATTGGAATTGATTGGATGTGGCATTCAGAAATTACTGTTACATACAGAGAGATATCAAAATACTGTTGAGCTGAGTGCAAACTTTTTGCAAACTCAGCCAACATGACTTATTGTAACTGGGTGAAAAAAGGACTAACCTCAGTTCAACTCTCCCACCCCTCTTACTGGTGCTGTGGGGGAAGCACTACAAACTGGCTGATTCATAGATGGTGGTGATTTCTTTGGGGAGGCTGTAGTCTACAGAAGGGTCACAGGACTGTCTTTAACCTGAAACTTTGAAGTTTTCTCTTTCCTTTCTGATTATTTTAACTTAGTTTGCTCTGCTGGCTGCAAATATGTGTATGTTTGGAGTTTCTTTTGGCATAGTCATTCCATTTCCAGTTTATGGATCTATTGTATTGTGTACTCACACAATATACTAATTTGTGTTTAATTATTGCTTTTTATCTCTAGAGAAATGAGCATGGTAAACTATTGTACTGAAATCCTGGAATAACTAGGAGTTTTAACTTGATTACTGAAAGATAAATTACAGCCTTTGCTATTTCATGAAGCAGAATTTATACAATTTCAGAGCCACAAGAATATTTTCTGTGATTATACGAACTATGTCATGAGCCACATTTTAAAGTACAAATACTATTAAAGTCAATGATAATTTAAAATATAAATTAAACTAATTCGTAAATTAATATTGTGTACAGTACACTTTAGAGATTGTGATCTGAAACGTAAAAATAAGTAACTATTGTATTTTGCCTCTACTTTTTTACACATGTACCCATGCTATTTAATGTTATATATCTTCAAGGAATGTAGCCCTAGTTTTTCTCAATGAGTAGTGACTGTGTGTGTGTCAGTTTTCAGGTGACACATCTGAGCCACATAAAAAGGGTGAGTGCTCAGCACTTTCTGAAAAGCAGGCCCCAAATCACTTGCCACTGAAAAGTGGAAGGTCTAATTTTTAGTATCCAGTAGCACCTAGCTATAATACATATAACAGAAATCAAACAAAATATACAGATACATCCTGTATTTGCATTAAGATACATGGCTTGCTAGATTTAAAACTATAATTAGGCATTGTAAGGGACTACTCACATATTTAAGGATTTGCAGTAGGGTTGCCAACTTTCTAATTGCACAAAATCAAACACCCTTGCCCCATGCTGTCTCACCCGTTCTCTGAGGCCCCTCCCCCACTTACTCCAGCCCCAGTCTCTCTGTTGCACCCATTCCCCATCCAGTGCGGTCCTTATTGAATCTCCTTGCTTCAGCCTTTTAAATATAATAATTTGATTTGGCAGCTGCCATATGGATGGCCAAGATGATTCTATGGTTTTTAAAATGACAAAGAAATCTTGAGCAATCAAGACTTCCAGCGTAGAGGGCCCAATCTCCTGTATCCTTCAGTAAAAGGAATATCTGAGAGTAATATATTTTTGTACTATTTCCTTGCTTTGTAAAAGGCAATTGAGCTGAAAGTTAAATCACAAGGGCATAAGAGATCCCACAGAAAGCATCAACCACTCATTCAGCTAAAAAAAAGAGTCAAACCTTTTTATGAATTGGAACATATATAAGATAATGATGATAGGACTATCGGACTATAGGATTATAGGACTTTGACACCTTGATTATTTACAAAATGCAGGCCTGATGAAAAAGCTTTTCAAATAGAACTGCCATAGTGTACATTATGGCCATATTACAGCAGCAGTTAAAATTATTACTTGCTAACCCCTGTAACCCAATGGAGTATTCAGTAGATGTTTATCAGATATATTATTAGAATGCTTTGTAAGGGACATATCAATGTATGTGCAGCTATGCTAACAGGAATTCCATTGACAGAACTGTGGGGGGAATGCTTGTAGCACTTAACTGCATTTTTTTTTTTTAATTCAAGCCAGTCAGGAATACTAAATTACTGTAGTTGACAAAAATGGGGAACTGATCATCAACAATGGGGAACTGATAATCAGGGCTGGTGAAATTCAGAGCAGCGCTGTATGAACTAATGAAAATAATACCTGTAAAGTCCTGCTGTACAACATCAACTAAAAGTGCCCACCTCTTAAGTATTTTCCAGTAATATATAGCCAGAATGGAAGTCTGACACTAAGAAACCACATCAATCCTATTACCTTTGTGTCCTAAGAAGAACCATAGATATGTTGCTGTTTCCTATAAAATGTTTAGCTTCTAAAAATTATAATTTTGATTATAAAATTATGATTGTTTGGAAGCCATAGATATACTCAGTAGAGAAGTTCTCATTCTGAAAGAGAAGTGCTTTTTAGAAAACTTGGACAGTAAAATACATTTCATTTAGAAAAATTTGTTGTAGAATATCTTTGAATGCTGTGCTTGTAGTAGGGATGCCAGTTTTGGTTGGATGTATTCCTAGAGATTTCATCACATGACATAATCTTTAATTAAAGATTAAACTTTAATTCCTGGATACTCCAGGCCAATTCTGAAGGGTTGGCAACACTATCTTGTAGCCAGTCAGCATTCAAATGAGATTTACCTCATAGAAAACATGGTGCGGAAAGTAAGTGTCAGGAAGTATGAGAGATGTCTGCTGTTTGGATGGTTGACTACAGAATAGTGCTCTGCAACTCCAGGAGATCAGGCAAAATCGTGTAATCTGTCACTCACCTAGCAGTATCTGTATTATTCATTTGTCATAGTTTCAGTCCACAAGGGACCCAAAGGCTTTATATATTTTATCTATGTAATGGAGCAGTTACACCTTTGGTATCTATAAGGTGCCACTGGACTCCTTGTTGTTTTTGTAGATACAGACTAACACGGCTACCCCTCTGATACTTAGCACCATGCAAGGCACTGAATTTAGCCGTATGAAATGGAAATCCATCAACTTCATGAAAAAATTTGCACAGATACAGACATTATGTTCCTCCAAGTGCAAACCGATCAACCAAATGAACTGAAGGTAAAAAATCCATTGCAGTTGACATATTACACTGGCTATGGTGAGAGATTGTGCCACACACTCTCAGAGAAACTGAGGAACCACCTGGTCAGCATCCTGTACAGCAAACAGGAGAAGATCAAGAATGAGCTCTCAAAACTGGAGACTCTCATACAAAACCAGCCTTCCACACAAATTTCCACGTGGCTGGACTTTACAAGAACAAGACAAGCCATTTACAATACACACTTTACTTCTCTACAGAGGAAAAAGGACAGTAAATGATCTAAACTCCTACATGCTACAGGGGGCTACAACAGTAGTACCCTTAACTCACCCAATAATATTGTTAATCTATCCAACCACACACTTAGGACAGACTCTTCTGCCAAGCTATCTTGGGGACTCTTTCTGCCCGACCACCCCCACCCACATGATACAGTTCTGCATTGATCTGGAAGCCTACTTTTGCCATTTCCTACTTGAGGAATATTTTCAACACACCACTAACAGTGCACTGACCCACAGGAACCCTCCTACCAACACTACAAGAATAATTCTGTGTGGACTCCTTCTGACAGTCAAAATGACAGACTGAACTTCTACATAGAGTGCTTCTGCAGACGTGCACAGGCTGAAATTGTGAACAAACAGCATCACTTGCCCCACAAACTCAGCCGTACAGAATGCAATGCCATCCACAGCCTCAGAAACAACTCTGACGTAATCAAAGGGGCTGACAAAGGAGGTGCTGTAGTCATCACGAACAGGTTGGATTATGAACAGGAGGCTGCCAGGCAACTCTCCAAGACCACATTCTACAGACCACTATTCTCCGATCCCACTGAGGAGTACCAAAAGAAACTACACCGTCTGCTCAAGTAACTCCCTGCTGTAGCACAGAAACAAATCTACACAGACACACCCCTATAACCCCAACCAGGGGTATTCTAACTGCTACCCAAGATCCATAAACCTGGAAATCCTGGACTCCCCATAATCTCAATCCTGTTGTAAGAGTGCCAATGTCTATCTGCCTATTTGGGCTCTCTCCTCAGACCCTACGGTATCAGCACTCCTAGCTATCAAGACACCACAGACTTCCTGAGGAAACTACAATGCATTGGTGATCTTCCTGAAAACACCATCCTGGCCACCATGGATGCAGAAGCTCTTTACACCAATATTCCACATGAGGAGGGACTACAAGCTGTCAGGAACAGTACCCCTGATGAGGCCATGGCACACCTGGTGGCTGAGCTTTGTGACTTTGTCCTCACCTACAACCATTTCAGATTTGGGGACAACTTATACCTTCAAGTCAGCCGCAATGCTATTGCACAGCCCCACAGTATGCCCAACATTTTTATGGCTGACTTAGAACAAAGCTTCCTCGGCTCTCGTCCCCTAGCGCCCCTCCTCTACTTGCGCTACATTGATATCTTTATCATATGGGCCCACAGGAAGGAGGCCCTTGAATTCCACCTGGATTTCAACAATTTCCACCCCACCATCAACCTCAGCCTGGACCTGTCCACACAAGAGATCCACTTCCTGGACACTACAGTGCAAATAAGTGATGGCCACGTAAACACCACCCTATACTGGAAACCTACTGACCACTATACTTACCTACATGCCTCCAGCTTCCATCCAGGACACATCACATGATCCATTGTCTACAGGCAAGCCCTAAGATGCAACTGAATTTGCTCCAATCCCTCAGACAGCAACAAACACCTACAAGATCTCTATCAAACATTCTTAACTACAATACCCACCTGGGGAATTGAGGAAATAGATTAACAGAGCGAGACGGGTACCCAGAAGTCACCTACTACAGGACAGGCCCAACAAGGAAAATAACAGAACCCCACTGGCCATCATTTACAGTCCCCAGCTAAAACCTCTCCAGCACATCAACAATCTACACCTATCCTGGAAAACGAACCCTCACTCTCAGACCTTGGGAGGCAGGCCAGTCCTCGCTTACAGACAGCCCCCCAACCTGAAGCAAATACTCACCAGCAACTACACACCACACCACAAAAACTCTAACCCAGGAACCAATCCCTGTAACAAACCCTGTTGTCTACTCTGTCCCCATATCTACTCTAGTGACACCATCAGAGGACCCAACCACATGAGCCACACCATCAGAGGCTCATTCACCTGCACATCTACTAATGTGATATGTGCCAGCAATGCCCCTCTGCCATGTACATTGGCCAAACCGGACAGTCTCTAAGGATATGTCTACACTACAAAATTAGGTCGATTTTATAGAAGTTGATTTTTAGAAACAGATTGCGTATGTCCACACTAAGCACATTAAATCGGCAGAGTACATCCTCACTAATATGGCTAGCATAGACTTACAGAGCGGTGCACTGTGGGTAGCTATCCCATAGTTCCCTCAGTCTTCGCTGCCCATTGGAATTCTGGGTTAAGCTCCCAGTGCCTGATGGGGCAAAAACATTGTCACGGGTGGTTTTGGGTACATGTTGTCAGTTTCCTCTCCCTCCCTCCCTCCCTCTGTGAAGCAACTGCAGACAATCATTTTGCGCCTTTTTTCCTGGGTTACCCGTGCAGATGCCATACCATGGCAAGCATGGAGCCCGCTCAGCTCACCATCACCGTATATCTCTTGGGTGCTGCTGGCAGACGCGGTACTGCATTGCTACACAGCAGCAGCTCCTTGCCTCCGCGGCAGACAGTGCAGTAGGACTGATAGCCATCACACGTCTCCTGGGTGCTCTTGGCAGACCTCAGTGAGGTCGATCGGGGTGCCTGGACAGACATGGCTATTCTTCTCTTAGAGCACTGAATGGGAGCCAAAGACTCCAGGTCATTCTCTTCTTTAAGTTTCGTCTCATGGAGATTCAGTCCTGCCTGGAATATCATGCGAGCTGGAGGCTTCTGCCTCAGGCTGCTCTCCCAGCCGACAGCACCGTGTGGTTGCACCTACCGCAGCCTACCCCTTGCTCCCAAGGCTCATGAAGCCTGGACAGTAGTAAGGAGCAGTTCAACTATAGGCTGAGCAAGTTTAGAATGGTGGTAGAATGTGCCTTTAGATGTTTAAAAGCTTGCTGGCGCTGTTTGCTGACTAGGTCAGACCTCAGCGCAACGAGCATTCCCATTGTTATTGCTGCTTGCTGTGTGCTCCATAATATCTGTGAGAGTAAGTGGGAGATGTTTATGGCGGGGTGGGAGGTTGAGGCAAATTGCCTGGTGTCCGATTTTGAGCAGCCAGACCCCAGGGCAATTAGAAGAGCACAGCTTCAGAGAGGCTTTGAAAACCAGTTTCATGACTGGCCAGGCTTTGGTGTGACAGTTGTGTGTGTTTCTCCTTGATGCAAACCCGCCCCCTTTGTTGATTTTAATTCCCTGTAAGCCAACCACCCTCCCCCCTTCGAAATAAAGTAACTATTGTTTTGAAACCTTGCATTCTTTCTTTATTAATTAAAAAAAATGAGATAGCGGACAAGGCTACATTGTTTATTGTAGCCACACTAAAAATCAAACTGTTTGAATGACAGCCTTCTGTTGCTTGGGCCATCCTTTGGAGTGGCTGGGTGCCCAGAGTGTGCCCCCCCCATTCTTGGACATCTGGGTGAGGAGGCTATGGAACACGGGGACGAGGGTAGGCGGTTATACAGTGGATGCAGCGGGGTTCTGTGCTCTTGTTAGCTTTCCTGCAACTCCAACAGACACTTCATCATGTCAGTTTGCTCCCCCATTAGCCTCAGCGTCGCGTCCTACCTCTGCTCTTTGCGCTCACTTAATTCTTTCCTGGCCTCTGCCACTGAATGCCTCCATGCATTAAGCTGTGCCCTATCAGTTCAGGAGGACTTCATGAGCTCAGCAAACATGTCATCATGAGTGCATTTTTTTTCGCCTTTTTATCTGTGATAACCTCAGGGACAGAGATGATAGGGGGAGCGTAGAAACATTCTACACTCTACGATTCTGGGGGGACTGCATGGTCACCTGTGCTGCTGAGTTCACCATGCTGACCAAACAGGAAATGAAATTCAAAAGTTCCTGGGGCTTTTCCTGTGTACCTGGCTAGTGCATCGGAGTTCAAAGTGCTGTCCAGAGCGGTCACAATGGAGCACTCTGGGATAGCTCCTGGAGGCCAGTACCATCAATTTGCTTCCGCAGTACCCCAAATTCGACCCAGCAAGGTGAATTTTAGCACTTTTCCCCTTGTCGGGGAGGAGTACAGAAGTCTATTTTAAGAGCCCTTTAGGTCGACAGAACGGGGTTGGTTGTGTGGATGCTGTCATTTTTAAATTGACCTAACGCGGCTAAATTCGACCTAACTCCGTAGTGTAGACCAGGCCTAAGTAAAAGAATAAATGGACACAAATCAGATATCAGGAATGGGAACATACAAAAGCCAGTAGGAGAACACTTTAGTATTCCTAGATATTCAATAACAGATTTAACAGTAGCCATCCTTAATAAAAAAACTTCAAAAACAGACTTCAAAGAGAAACTGCAGAGCTACAATTCATTTGCAAAGTTAACACCATTAATTCGGGCTTGAATAGGGACTGGGAGTGACTGGTTCACTACAAAAGCAATTTCCTGTCTTGGTCCTCCTCATCAATTATTAGGAGTGGACCACATCCATCCTTATTGAATTGGCCTTGTCAACACTTGTAAGGTAACTCCCTTCCTTCTCTTCATGTGTCAGTATATTTATGCCTGCATCTGTAATTTTCACTCCACGCATCTGAAAAAGTGGGGTTTTTTACCCAAGAAAGCTTATGCCTAAATAAATCCCTTAGTCTTTAAGGTGCCACCAGACTCCTCGTTGTTTTTATGGTATCTATAGCATTTTATCATAGCTGTAGGAAATGAAGAAAATTCCATATTTTTTATATATATATATATATGTGTGTGTGTATATACATATATATAAATAATGTATGTAAAATAATACTTTTGCTTGTGAAAGATAAGGGATTAGCAGAACTAGCAACTGTAGCTCTACAAGTCATAAGAACGGCCCTACTGGGTCAAACCAAAGGTCCATCCAGCCTAGTATCCTGTCTACCGACAGTGGCCAATGCCAGGTGCCCCAGAGGGAGTGAAGCTAACAAGTAATGATCTAGTGATCTCTCTCCTGCCATCCATCTCCACCCTCTGACAAACGGAGGCTAGGGACACCATTCCTTACCCATCCTGGCTAATAGCCATTAATGCACTTAACAGCCACAAATTTAAATTTTAAAGGTCTAAATTTTTAAAATGACTATGGGTTTTTGTTTGTCTCAATTTTTTGCATGCTCGGTTTAAAACTTCTTAAAGGGGCTCACTCTCAGAAGTGTGGGTGCTAGGGTTGCCAACCCTCCAGGATTGGCCTGGAGTCTCCCGGAATCATCTTTGAGCTCCCAACAACTATTGAAAGCAATCCAGGAGATTTTAGTAGGATAATTTAAGAAAATGACATTACATGTTGGGAGGAAAAAATCTCCTGGAATAGCTTCACTCAGAGTTGGCAACCCTAGTAGGTGCTCAGCAATTTGTGAAAAATCAGGCTCCTTTTTAAGCTGTCTCATTTTGAGCATCCAAAGTCACTATAGTTTTTGAAAAAGTAGGCCACTGTGTGTACTGCATATGTATTTATTTCAATTTATAATATATTTATCTTAAAGATTTGGGTGCTTTCACTGTAATTAAAGCAATTTCATGTAGCACTTGCCTGATGTAATAATCCTAACTGCATATCAAATCACCCTTGCCTAAAACTTTATTTCATCTCTTTCCCAAATGCCCAAGAAAAGGGAAGTGGGGAAGCTTTACACCATATGCAGAAAGCTAACAAATCTGGTGTATCGAAGTGAGTGAGTTCCAGAGCTTAGGAAACTTCCTGCATTCCCTTGCTGTCTGACCTGGTGAACATAGGTGCTGTGGTATTGCACTGGAAGATAGGTGGCTCAAGCTACCATATCTCAAGTCATGTAGGGCTATATTGGTTAAGCCCAATACCTTGAATTCTGCCTTGTAAGTAACAGGTAGCTAGTGTAGTCAATGGAACACTAATGTTACATGCTCATGACCTGAGGTCCTGTTTTAGAAGTGAACAAACACATTCTGCACTAGCTTCAGTGTCCAAATGGGTGTCAAGATTCAACCTTATGTAAAAAGCATTATGGGGGACTAGTTTTGAGGTGACAAAAGCATAGAGAACAGAAAAGGGATAACACCTTAACTAGGAATTGGTGTGTGTGGTGGGGGAGAAAGTGCTTTTAGTCAAAACAGCTAAGTCTGGATCAGAGCAATTATATCCTCAAAGTGCTCCTTTCAGGAAGGAGGAAGTCATTGGGAGAACCCTGCACTGAGTGACTGCAGAAATGGGCCCTTCAGTTGTTCACCTTATCTTCTCAGACAGGTGTCTGTCTCACTAGTTGTCAACTCACCAGTAGCATACTAAGGTAAAATGGATGAGTACTCTGAGTAGTAATAATGGAGAAAAATTGCTGGTTCTCCAGAATTAAGTAGATAAGATTCTCCACTCTTGACTGTGTGCCCTGCATGCACTACTGACTCAGAATGTCAAGAGCTCAATGATCTGAGCTATTGAACTGCATCACTATGGGGTCATGCATGCCTGCTCCCTGCTCTAAGGTGTCAAACTGATGGCTTCTGCTGCTTACAGTTACAACAGGTGCAGAAAAAGCAAAACAGTGCTGCTGTGACATCCAACTAGAATTCAGTGCCTTGTGGAGTATTTAGTGTTTTCCCTTTATTCTTTTAAGGAATGATTTTCCTTTCAGGTCAGTTTTTTTTTCTCTTTTTGACTGGGATGTCTTTCTGATTTTTCCACCAAATTTGAGAAGCAGCCCAGCGACTTTAATAAGTGTGGAGAAAAGCCACAAAAAATGGAAAAAAGTCTTACAGTGGGAGACTTAAGGAAGTCAATCTGTTTATCAACAAGATCAAGAGGAGACTTGTTTATAGTGTCTAAGTATTTTCACAGGGAGAAAATACCATACCTGGTAGTGAAGGGCTCTCTAATCTAGCAGAGAATGGCATAACAAAAACTAATGGCTGGAAGTTGAAGCCAGACACATTCAATAGTGAGGATGATTAATCACTGGAATAAACGACCAAAGGAAGTGATGGATTCTCCATTTCCTGGAATCTTCAGAATAGAATTGGATGCTTTTCTGGAAGATATGCTGCTGCTTCGAGTGCTGGTCCCCATCAGTATTCACTGTAGGTGCTCATGTGGTCATGTGCCAGGGATTGGAAATTCTTCAATAGCAGTGTTCATTGGCCCAGAGTTGTGCTTCATGTCTTCTCATGGTGCAAACTGAAGGTGTAAGTGGTGACGTGGACTGACTGCCCTTCAGTTCCTCTTCTACCACTCACAGTCTGGGATGGAATCCTCCTCAGTCTGTTTCTCTTCATCCACTTGACATTTACCTGTAAATAATTGTAAATAATTATTTCATTTTAGATAGTTTAAGTCTGATTCAGGTAGTAGAGTTTGGGGTAGAGGTGGTTTCTTCCCCATCCTATCTACCCTCTGTATCGGACATATACCCAGGTTTCATATTCTGGGTTTTAAACCTTGCCTCTCCTGCTCCATGTCTTTGGTGAGCTCGGTGACCTCATGGCAGACCTGTCTTGATCATCTTCCACAGAGACAAGGTATCTCTCTGCTTGCATCCTAAGTTTGTTCCTAAGGTCCTGTCATACTTCTATCTGAATTAAA
This sequence comes from Caretta caretta, assembly GCF_965140235.1. Classification (NCBI taxonomy): domain Eukaryota; kingdom Metazoa; phylum Chordata; order Testudines; family Cheloniidae; genus Caretta; species Caretta caretta. The sequence continues at coordinate 207,593,987 of NC_134206.1, forward strand.
TGATTAATTTACCTGCACTTTATCTGTCGCTCGCGACACTAGGGAGAACAGTAGATTAAACTCTGTAGATTGGGGTGGCCAACCTGTGGCTCCAGAGCCACATGCAGTTCTTCAGAAGTTAATATGCAGCTCCTTGTATGGGCACCGACTCCGGGGCTGGAGCTACAGGTGCCAACTTTCCAATGTGCTGGGGATGCTCACCGCTCAACTCCTGGCTCTGCTACAGGCCCTGCCCCCCACTCCATCCCTTCCAGCCCCCTCCCCTGAGCCTGCCCTGCCCTTGCTCCTGCCCCCCAGAGCCTCCTGCACGCCACGAAACAGCTGATTGGGAGGTGCGGGGAGGGAGGGGGAGGCGCTGGCGGGCAGGAGGCACTGGGAGCGGGGTGGGGAGGAATTGATGCGGGGGCTGCTGACGTATTACTGTGGCTCTTTGGCAATTTACATTGGTAAATTGTGGCTCCTTCTCAGGCTCAGGTTTGCCACCCCTGCTGTAGATGTTTGAAGGGCACTGACTTTCTATTGGGATACCAGGGAGGATTCTAGTGGGATATTGGGAGGAAGCACAAGTGGGAGAGCACAAGAGGGGAGGACTCCTGCCTCATACTGAGACGGCAGGATGATCAGCAAGTTATCTTAAGTGCCTATACACAAATGCAAGAAGCCTCAGAAACAAGCAGGGAGAACTGGAAGTCGTGGCACAGTCAAGGAATTATAATGTGATTTGGAATAACTGAGATTTGGTGGGATAACTCACATGACTGGAGTACTGTCATGGATGGATATAAACTGCTCAGGAAGGACAGGCGGGCAGAAACGGTTGGGGAGTTGTATTGTATGTAAGAAAGCAGTATGACTGCTCAGAGCTCCAGTATGAAACTCTGGAAAAACCTGAGAGTCTCTGGATTAAGTTTAGAAGTGGTGAGCAACAAGGGTGATGTCGTGGTGGCAGTCTGCTATGGACCACCAGACCAGGGGGATGAAGTGGACGAGGCTTTCTTCTAGCAACTAATAGAAGTTACTAGATCACAGGCCCTGGTTCTCATGGGGGACTTCAATCACCCTGATATCTGCTGGGAGAGCAATACAGTGGTGCACAGAAAATCCAGGAAGTTTTTGGAAAGTGTAAGGGACAATTTCCTGGTGCAAGTGCTGGAGGAACCAACTAGGGGCAGAGCTGTTCTTGACCTGCTACTCACAGACAGGGAAGAATTAGTAGGGGAAGCAAAAGAGGATGGGAACCTAGGAGGCAGTGATCGTGAGATGGTAGAGGTCAGGATCCTGACACAAGGAAGAAAGGAGAGCAGCAGAATACGGACCCTGGACTTCAGACAAGCAGACTTTGACTCCCCCAGGGAACTGACGGGCAGGATCCTCTGGGAGAACAATATGAGGGGGAAAGGAGTCCAGGAGAGCTAGCTGTATTTTTAAAGAATCCTTATTGAGGTTGCAGGAACAAACCATCCCGATGTGTAAAAAGAATAGTAAATATGGCAGGCGACCAGCTTGGCTTAACAGTGAAGTCCTTGCTGATCTTAAACACAGAAAAGAACCTTACAAGAAGTGGAAGATTTGGACAAATGACCAGGGAGGAGTATAAAAATACTGCTCAGGCATGCAGGAGTGAAATCAGGACGGCCAAATCACACCTGGAGTTGCAGCTAGCAAGAGATGTTAAGAGTAACAAGAAGGGTTTCTTCAGGTATGTTAGCAACAAGAAGGTCAAGGAAAGTGTGGGCCCCTTACTGAATGAGGGAGGCAACCTAGTGACAGAGGATGTGGAAAAAGCTAATGCACTCAATGCTTTTTTTGCTTCTGTCTTCACAAACAAAGTCAGCTCCCAGACTATTGCACTGGGCAGCACAGCATGGGGAGGAGGTAACCAGCCCTCTGTGGAGAAATAAGTGGTTCGGGACTATTTAGAAAAGCTGGACGAGCACAAGTCCATGGGGCCAGATGCACTGCATCCGAGGGTGCTCAAGGAGTTGGCGGATGTGATTGCAGAGCCATTGGCCATTCTCTTTGAAAACTCATGGCGATTGGGGGAAGTCCCGGATGACTGGAAAAAGGCTAATGTAGTGCCCATCTTAAAAAAAGGGAAGAAGGAGAATCTGGGGAACTATAGGCCAATCAGCCTCACCTCAGTCCCTGGAAAAATCATGGAGCAGGTCCTCAAGGAATAAATGCTGAAGCACTTAGAGAAGAGGAAAGTGATCAGGAACAGCCAGCATGGATTCACAAAGGGCGAGTCATGCCTGACTATTCTAATTGCCTTCTATGATGAGATAACTGGCTCTGTGGATGAGAGGAAAGTAGTGGACATGTTGTTCCTTGACTTTAGCAAATATTTTGACACTGTCTCCCACAGTATTCTTGCCAGCAAGTTAAAGTATGAGCTGGATGAATGGACTATAAGGTGGATAGAAAGCTGGCTAGATCGTCGGGCTCAAAGGGTAGTAATCAATGGCTCCATGTCTAGTCGGCAGCTGGTATTAAGTGGAGTGCCCCAAGGGTCAGTCCTGGGGTCAGTTTTGTTCAATATCTTCATTAATGATCTGGAGGATGGGGTGGACTGCACTTTCAGCAAGTTTGCAGATGACACTAAACTGGGAGGAGTGGTAGATACTCTGGAGGGTAGGGATAGGATACAGAGGGACCGAGACAAATTAGAGGATTGGGCCAAAAGAAATCTGATGAGGTTCAACAAGGACAAGTGCAGAGTCCTGCACTTAGAAGAATCCCATGCACTGCTACAGACTAGGGACTGAGTGGCTAGGCAGCAGTTCTGCAGAAGAAGACTTAGGGGTTACAGTGGACGAGAAGCTGGATATGAGTCAACAGTGTGCCCTTGTTGCCAAGAAGGTTAACATCATTTTGGGATGTATAAGTAGGAGCATTGCTAGCAGATCGAGGGATGTGATCGTTCCCCTCTATTCGGCATTGGTGAGGCCTCATCTGGAGTTGCCAGCGGAGGGCAACAAAAATGATTAGGGGGCTGGAGCACATGACTTGGGAGGAGAGGCTGAGGGAACTGGGATTATTTAGTCTGCAGAAGAAAAGAATGAGGGGGGATTTGATAGCTGCTTTCAACTACCTGAAAGGGAGTTCCAAAGAGGATGGATCTAGACTGTTCTCAGTGGTAGCAGGTGGCAGAACAAGGAGTAGTGGTCTCAAGTTGCAGTGGGGGAGGTTTAGGTTGGATATTAGGAAACACTATTTGACTAGGAGGGTGATGAAGCACTGAAGTGGGTTACCTGGGGGGGGGGGGGGGGCGATGGTGGAATCTCCTTCCTTAGAGATTTTTAAGGTCAGGCTTGACAAAGCCCTGGCTGGGATGATTTAGTTGGGGATTGGTCCTGCTTTGAGCAGGGTTGGACTAGATGACCTCCTGAGGTCCCTTCCAACCCTGATGTTCTATGATACTTGGATCGGACAAAGCCATTTAAAAATCTCCTCAGTTGTTCATTTCATTTGGTGAAAGAATGGAGTATGAGCCCATTTCTTCTCAGTCTAGAGGTGAATCTCTGGCCGCATCCTCCTCTGCCACTAAACTGTAGAAACTCCTCTGCATGGTATCAAAATTCACTCAACTAGGGAACAAGCTGCCTCAGTGGCATTGTTGCAAGGTGTCCCTCTTTCTGAAATCTGCTGAGCAAGTACTTGGAGCTTCATCCATACATTCAACTTGATGCTCCAAATCAAGACTAGGAAGGTGGTGCATCCTTTGGTTCAGCAGCCCTACAGATCTAGTGCCAGGTATCTCCTCGCACCCTCCTCCTTAATAATCACTGCCTGGGAATCATCCACAATGAATACCCAAAGGGACCAGCCCGTGAAGATAGTACGGTTACTTACCTTTATAGTATCCCATCTCTAAGATGTGTGGTCCCTATCAGCACTTGTGATCTTCCCTCTTTCCCTTTGCTTCGGATCCTCATGTGATTTATGGTAGAGTCAGAAGTGAAGGGGCAGTTGTTCCACATTGCCACTGATGTCCTTGCTGCAGCACAAGGAGATGTAGTGCACAGGCTCAGACCTATGGACACTGCTATTGAAGAATTTCCAGTTCCAGGTGCCCTGAGTGCATGTGCACCACAGTAAATACCCATTGGGACCATATATTGTGAAGAATTCCAGTACTATTAGGTAAGTAGGCTTCTTTTAGTGAAAAACAAGTTATTGGGCTCATTACAGGACTAACTGGATGAAATTCTATGGCCTGTATTATACAGGAGGTCAGACTACAAGACTGGCCTTGGGGTCTTACAATCTATGACTGTTCATATTGCTAGCATAATGTCCACCTCCTACGATGAAATTGAGAGCAGCTTGGCAGTTCATACATTTTGACACATTATCACTTACATTAATGCCCTCTTATTCAGTTTCTGCCTTTAGTCAGGCAATTTCTAAATGTGGTGGTTGCCAGATCTTTGTCCTTTTGTGGGATTGCTGCTGGATGTCGACGTATGACAACTCTGTTTAGAATGACCTCTGCTTACTTCTGTCACAGTTCTGACAATTACTATTCCAGATCCAATCCAGCTGTACGATTGACCACATAAATGAGACCTTCTTTCCTGATTAGTTCTTTACTGGAGATAACACTACAGACTCTTGACCTTCAGTTGACTTATTGTAATTTGCATTATGAGTATAATATTTTATAAGACGCAAAAGTTTCAGTGTTGCAGCTTTTGGAAGTCATTGACCTGGCTGGGAAAGAAGAGATGCTGGAGTGGTAGAGCCAAAAATCTGATCTTCCATTGGTCACTTTCTTCCTCCCCATATCAGCCCAGGAGGAACATCCATTCATTTTTATTGTTGTCTTCAATTTAAGAAATGAATTATGAGTGAGGAAACTTATCCTTTCTTCCATTATACTGTCAGAGAATTTTGACACTAATCTCCTGAGATAGCAATATTGGCACATGAGAATCTGTTTCAGCACTTTCCGACTAGTGTTTTTCTCTCTCTTCTTTAATGCTAATTCAGCAGTTCTGCTATGTATAAAATAGAAATGTGTGACCCTTTAAAGTCTCAGAATTGCAAAGCTTTTGCATTTGGAGGTGGATGCAGTGGAAATCTGTTGATGAATGAATGCTATATTAAGAACTTCAGTGAGCCAAGTGGTGGTTCTTCTAACTTAGGTATTTCTAATTTTTATAACACCATTATGATCAGTGGATTAAAATAAATCTAATGCTACACAAAATGAGTTTGAGTCTTGGCAGTATGCAATACAATTCATTATCTGTTTTATAATCTTTCAAATTCTATTTCAAAACACTTCTGAATTAAATACAAGACATTATAACCCAGATTCTTGCAGTAGAGTGTCACTTGGAACAGGATTTGAGAGTGGTGGGGTGGGGCATTTAGGAATCCCATTTTGTTTTCCTGATTCTGAGAGCTGATCTTCATTGTCTCTGGTCCCAACAAGGTTTAGAACAACACGGGAGGGGGTGTGCTCTAAGTTATGTCACTGTCATAGGAACCTTAATGGACATTATGCCTGTAAATCAGTGGTGGGCAACCTACGGCCCGTCAGGGTAAGTCACTGGCAGCCTGCCAGACAGTTTGTTTACATTAGAACGGCCGCCCACAGCTCTCAGTGGCTGCGGTTTGCCGTTCCCCGCCACTGGGAGCTGCGGGAACCGGTGCGGGGCAGGCTTCCAGGGAGGGATAGCTCAGTGGTTTGCGCACTGGCCTACTAAACCCAGGGTTGTGAGTTCAATCCTTGAGAGGGCCATTTAGGGATCTGGGGTAAATATTGGGGATTGGTCCTGCTTTGAGCAGGGGGTTGGACTAGATGACCTCCTGAGGTCCCTTCTAACCCTGATATTCTATGCCGCAGGTTGCCTACCACTACCGTGGATGATGGATGTAGCTCTGTTCTGCTCCGCCCCTTCCCACATCTGACATGTCCCCTGTGCCAGGTAGTATGCAGGACAACTGGAACAGGACCCAGCAGGGAGTTCCCATATCCCAGGGGAATTCATTGTTTGTGATATCTGGCCAGCAGCTCAAAGAGGCAATTCTTGTTTGATAATATGCAATATATGGTATAAATTATAGAAGACATTATTTTATATGCATTTTAGGGTTAGTGGGACTGTTACCTTGCTTACTGGTGAGTTGGGACATCTTGAAGTTTTCAAAACATAAGCTTCTTTCTTCTTTTTAATTTTCCTTCTGTTTATTGCAAGTATGAAAGCTTGTTTACCCCTCCCTGCCAGTTTAGACTCAATGTAATAATTAAAACAAAATAATTAAATGATCAGGATGGAAGAAATTTTTCCCTTATTCTTAGTCTGAGACTTTCTTTAATCTCTTTTTAAAATCTGGTTTTTGGATCTATGTAACAACCAGGTGTTCTTCTCAGTGTGAAGTATATTCATTCTCTTTTCTAGAAACTGACCTTTAGGGACTTTTGAACTCATTTCAAGGGAATCTTCTGATTGACAGATCTCCCTCACCCCTACCTGTGCAGGTGGACAGAAGGTACATCTGTGAGGGAAGAGAGCAGGTTAGTGGGGTATGAGAGACAAGGGGAGCATTCGAACACTGGAAACAAAATTAAAATAAACAAACATAACACGGAACTAACAAGGGTACCTGACACCAGCATTATCACTTTATTTCTTGCTCCCCTTTCTCCGGTTTGTAATTGGTATGTTAACTCTTAGATTGTAAACTCTTTGGGGCAAGGATCGTATTATTTAATTTATTATATGATGTCTATGTCTGTGAGGCATCTAGCACATTATGGATAGTTGATGAATAAGAGTACTGCTTGGAATATTTTGTTTTAATCACGGAGTTGGATGTCCACTTATTATGATGTTCCAAGCCACCAAGTGAATTTTATGAAATTCCCATCATAAAGCTGTATTCTTTAAGATTACAGAATTTACCAGCTATAGCAGAGCTTGACTTGCCTCAGTTGATTTTTACCTTCTAAATGAGTATGAGTTAAAGGTATAAATTAATTTAATCCTTCTTAACCTGTATAGGGGATTTCAAATACTATCTGCAGTGAATTTTACTCTGGATTTTTATACTCCATCAGGCTAATGTTTTACTGATTTGCTAAAATGCCAACCACTGAAACCTATTGTAGTAACTACATGTACAGATAAAAAATTGTTCGGAGACCTAAATCACTATTTGGCAGTTTTTTTGTTTGTGCGTGTTTGTTTTTCCCTTGGTGTTGTAGGAGACCACTTTAGGCTGTTGCTACTATCATCATCTTGAAATAGAATTAACAATAAATCTGTCAAATGATCAGTGTGCAGTGAATATGAATGTTGAAAATTAGAAGAGATTACTGAAGAGGAAGAGGTGGCTTGTTTTTTGGATTTTCAATGTGACTTGGCATACATCACTGTTAAATAAGGATAAATAATAGCTGTGTTATGTGATCATGTGTAGCAATCAACATTTTTATTGGAATTAAACTCCACATTTCCTATATATTTAAGTCTTTGATATAAACATACATTTGGTGAATTTACAGTTAGCCTGTTCCTGGCAGGGTCAGCATTAGACTTGAGGCTGTTGTTTATAGGTTACAGAGAGTTCTCTATCAAGCTGATTTTAATTTTCTAGGTTACGAGGAAAAATGGGCAGTTACTTCAGTAAAATGAGATTAATATTTAAACTAGATCATTCTTATATGCAGAGTTAAACTGAACAGCAAATTTGGGTTTGGGAAGGAATCTTTCATTACAGGGCATGTTGTCAGAAGATTTTTGAGGGCTTTTCACCTTCCTCTGGAATATTAAGCATATATCATGATAAAATCGAATGTGCACTGTGACGGGCGTGCTCTACTCATCACTGGATGGCCCCACCCCTGGCAGTTCTGGGGACTAGCTCTGCCAGGCCAACGCCCATTCCTGTTGTTGCACACCATCTCCCTGTCTCTCTCTCTGTTTGCAGCCCCTCTCTGACTCCAGGAGCTGCTGCTTATTCATGACTCGACCTTCTGGAGTTTTGATGAATCCTTCTAGAGAGTAGAAAGCCTTATATGAGTGAGCTGTGTTGAAGAGGAGAAGGTTTCTGCTGGAGTCCCTCACAAAGCAAGCTCTGTGTTATAGTCTATAATTCTTTTAGTTTTGGATTTATTTTTACACCTCAGGAAGTCTGGATTGTCATTTAATTCTATCAAAGCATCTGGCAGGCATCATCCTGTCTTTGCACATCGTACAGCTCTGCTCAGCCATCCTCCTCAACACTTTGTTCATATTTCAGTTTTTACTTGAGCGTTCTTCTCTTTGAGGCTTTCCTCACTCCTTATTTCCCTTCTTTCCTGCCTTTAGCACTTGGTTTTTTAAGTCTCTGGAGACCTGCACCTTCCTTATTGTGAGCACACATCCCTTTGCTAGGCTGAGATGGCTTCACGGCACTCAACCTAAAATGTGTAGATTCCCCTGCCTGTGCTGTTGATTTATATCATGGAGGAGGATTCAAGATAAGAGCAGCAATGGTGGGGGAACCCCCAAGGCCCATCTTCAGGACCCCCCTGCTTCTTTTCTTGCTACTTTTAACTGCATTCATCCCTGTACAATGTGATCATTTATACATGTACATTTATGTAAGTGAATTTTGAGCGCATATTTATCTACTCTCTTGGATTTTCAATTTTATGCTTGTAAATGTGTGTGTTCTTAATTGTACCACTCATTGGTATTCATACATACTCAGGGTTGATAAATATCAATGATTTTTTTTAAAAAATAAAAAATCTGATTTTTTAAATTTAAATAGGATTTTTTTGATAAAATGCTTTTTGAGGGAAAAAAACCTATTGAAAGATGGTTATTCAGATACATTACAGCTCAAAGATATCTCATCATGGAATAGGGATTATAAATTTTAATTCTATAGTATGAGACAATATATTCATGTAATGTTTAAGAAAAGTTTTGTAAATGAGTTCCATTAGTTCATGGATTAGGGACCCAATTTTATGGGGTTCCAGGGGCTTCTGTATAGATTATTTAGGTTAATCTTTCTATCTACCTGTAGGGGGCAGTTACCCTGCTCTGGAGGAGGAAGGCTGGGCTGATTGGGGAGGCAGCCACAGCTGGGGCAACACCCCAATCAGGCCACACCTGGCCCTGTTATAAGGGCTCAGGGAGGAGTGGGTCAATCTCTTTAGCTGTGGAGAGAGAAGGACTTGGCTGCCTGGGAATAGGGTACCTGGAGCAGAGCACTGCTGGGGAAGGGCAAGAGGAGCTGGGGAGCTCCAGCCTGGCAACTCCCCAGGCTGAGGCCTTGATAAAGGCCTATTCAGGTACTGGGGCTGGGAGGTGCAGCCCGGGAATAGGCAGAGGCAGCAGCAGCTGGTACAAGCCCCTTGCCAATGCTGAGTGGCCTTTACAGACTGCAGTTTGCCCCAGTGAGAGGGGGCTAGATGATGATTGGCAGTAGCCACTGAGGCAAGGTGGGTGTAGAGGGTTGGGGGTTCCCCTGGGAGGGGAGACCCAGTGTGTGGGGGTACTGCTGGGGCAGAACCCCAGGGTAAAGGGCACTGGGGTCTGGGGCAGGTGAGACACTGGCCAGCAGAGGGCACCACAAGGCTGGAAAAGAGCTAATTCCCAGATGACCAGCAGGAGGTGCCGCACTGGTGAGTCTGCAGTCTGCTACACTACCCAGTGGGGCTCAGTCTAGAAGATACCATCAGAGATGCTTAGTTTTGCAGTTCTCAAACTGTGGATTTATGTCTCCAGAGACAACATGCTTGTTAACAGCAAAAATGTTTTAAAATAAATATATAGAGATAAGAAATAACAGACCTCAACCCTATTGTCCCTCTGCAAATTTATGGACACAGTCAATCCCTTACCACTCTCTAAAAGTGCAAAGTTTCAAAAAATTCAACAAATAAAAGATTGTTGGGGGTGGAACAGATCTGGACAAGGAGAAGAAGTCTGGAGATAAATGTGAGAAGGGAGGGACGGGCAGTAGAAACAAAAGTGAAACTGGTTGAGCAGCATATTCCAGAAGTCTTGAGGTCTTTCTGAGTTTAGCCTTCATTGATTTGAGATCTACTATACCATTCTCTCTCTAGAAAGGAAATCCTATAATGGCAGCAGGCCGTAAAAGAGACCCAGTTTGGGAATAAGAACCATTCAAGAAATAGGTTTGCTGATGTTTTCAAGAGTCACACCAGTGAACTGGTGGAAGTCCCTTAAGCACTTGAATTCAGAGACTGTTGAAGTGATAATCTCACTTTTAACAACAGTAGCTTCTTCTGCCAGTGTAGAAAGAATATTTTCTTCCTTTGGACTAATTCATTCCAAATTTAGAAATTGTTTGGGACCTGAAAAAGCAGGAAAGCTTGTTTCATTTAACTATTTTAGTTAAAAACAATTTTAACAAAAACAAATCTGATTTTAAAAAACATGAATGTTTAACTAAATGCAAAAATTCATATGCTTGTTTTGTTAAAATATTATGGTTGCCATTGAAGGAAAAAATCTAGAATAAACAATGCTGTTTTTAGTTAAATATAACAATTTAAATGTCTGTCTGATGTTTTCCTCCTAATACAGCATGGCAAGAAACTCCTCCAAATATTAATGATTAACCTGTTGAATTGGCGATAGTTCACCTCCCAGTGATTTCATAAATATCTGCTTCATTTACCTTTGGTAAATGAAATAACCAATCATTCATTTTCTGATATAGCTGTAAAATTAATCTGAAAAGTTTTCAAAATCACTTAAATGTATAGTGTGTACCTTCTAAAAATGAAACCTCCATCTAGCTCTGAGTTGTGAAGAATATGTATTAAGGTTATAACCAACAAGAATGCACTTTTATGTAGAAATCCATGATTAAATCAAGTCTTCCTGACTAGGATTTAAATTGTGATTTAAATCAAATTGATTTAAATCAAATCCACCCTGCATATTCTAATATCAACCTTAAAGTTTACAAAGACTTTAGCTTGTATGTTAAAAATTGAAATGATGACCTTGGAAAAAATCATGGCGTATTGGCTGATTTTGGTTCTGTTCCTAAAAACCTGCATAACTAACCCAAAATATCATGCTACACAATTTCTTTCATTCTGTCAAACAGTAAAGATTTGCAACAAATAGAGGCAAATGATACTACAGTTTTAGGCTGGATCCTCAACTGAAGTACTCTAGCTGAGGGTCTGTCGCTCTGTCAGTAATCTACTCCAGATTCATCAACACAATAGACAGATTTTCAGCTGAGAAATGTAAGGGAAAGAATGGGAGTCCCAGAAGACATTATGCTCTATGTCCTCTGTTTTTTTTTTTAAATAAAATATCCTTTTTAGGAAGTACTTGCTCCTCATTGGGTATTAATACACTTGAATAATTAGTTGTTTTAATACATGCATTACAATTTGTAATCCTGTTAATGAAACAGGACACAAATGTTTCACACAAATGGCATCAAAAGAGTGTGTAGTGTCTACACTAGAATTGACAGTTGTGTTAGCTAACGACTAAAAATTAACTGTCAATACTCATTGTCTATATGGAAAGGGCTTAATCAATGACAGAATGTCTGTTTTATATAATTTAAATGACAAGGCTGATTAATGGAGCACTCTGGTATAATCTGTGTGAAAATCTGAAATATCTGTGTGGCACAAGAGAATCATAATAGTGGAAAAAATGAAACTTCTGAACTGTTTCTGCCCCAGAGAGTTGAGAGTAGAGTGACAATGTCATGCTTAGTTTCCATGTAGTATGATGCATTTAGTGTTACTGAATTAAAAAAGAAAACTTGAGTTTTCAGTTAATATGGTGTGAACTATATCTTTTAATTTTGTAAGTCTGATGTATTAACTTAATCATTTACACATTATATAGCAGCATTTATATCCAGTTCTGTGAACTAAAGCTCCCCATGAGTTTCATGTGTGTATATACCATGTCAAACTCTAATTGTACAATGAAGTGTGAATGTTCAATGTTCTTTACTTTCAATTTTCCATAGTTTACCATTTATTCATTTTTTAAAAGTAAAATTAAATAGTTTCTTTGCCAGCCCGGAGCCTTTACACAGAACAGTTCCTGCATATTTTGTCTATCACTCGCCTTCCCCAATAAATTTCATTCTAGGTCAAGATTTTTTTAAAATGTTAGGCTCCTAAGTCCTAGTTTAGGTGCCTAAAATAAGTGGCTTACTTTTGAAAAGTGCGGAGCATGCAGCAGCTCCCACCAAAGTCTATGGAAATATCACCATTCCATCTTTCTGGAGAAGGCATCTCATTCCTAGATAACTCATGTTCTTAAAATTAACGTTTTACTAGTAAGAATCTCACATTGTTAGTGCCCTTCTGTCTTGTTTCCTTTTAAAAAATGTTTTACTGGTGACGCACTGGAATCCTCCTTCCCAAGTTATCTAGATAATAATAGATCCACATCTGGGGTGCTATTCTCCTGTCTCGAGAATTACTGATATCCTGAATTAGCAAGGAGGGCTTACATCTTGAACATCTTCATACTGTTTACAGAATTATTAAATAAATTCAAGAAACTCCATGGTGACTTAAAGGAACGTGATCTGTTCCATGAGCATCTACACTGTCTTGTGGGTAGTCAGTGTAATGAACGGCCTGGAGCAAATGCTCCTTTTGACACCTTGATGTCAATTACTGAGCTTCTCTCTAGACAGTGTATGTCTCTTGATACAGTGGAAATGTTCAGAGCATAATGTTTAGTGCTAAGGATAAGCAAATCAATCTCTTGAAGCATCTATCATCTGGGTGTGCAGAACAGGTTCAGGCATCTTTCTCAGTAAATCAGTTTTACACAGGGAACCTTTCCATAACTTACATTGGTGCAGTTTTGTGCACTGAGGATGCCCTCACTTAGTACATCCCTGTATACTGATCTAAATAAAGACCTATGTCCATTTAGATCACTCAGTTTAACCTCTCTCTGTGCTTTGCTTTGCTGCTCATTGAGATTTTTTTTGACACATTAGCAGATCAAGACAGCTCAGAGTGAATCATCTTTAGACATATCCAGACAATTCACGTTGCTTCAGGGTTCAATTTACAGAGTACCTGTTAGTGCTTATTCCAGCATAATCAGAAAATTTACAGTTCATTGACTTCTTAGGGTAAATTGATTTAAGAACTTGAGCTTTTGCAAAAAGAAAAGTGAATCGGAATGTTATAGCTGCTTAACAATTGATTATTGAATCGTCAGTATGCCTTCATAATTGATTAACTATATCAATAGCTGCAGTGGTTTTGGACTATTTCCAGGGACTTGAAATCTTTATACAGCTGAGTCTGAGTTTTTAAATCAGATTATTTCTGGATTTATCTGGCTTCAGTCATGAATCTAGCTTGCTAAAAGAGCACAGATTAATTATACCAGGTGTTTGCAACTTAAATATAGCAGTTGTTATCAAACCCCTCTTTTTAGATGCTCATGCTTTCTAAAACTTCCACCTTTGGAGTTAAAATGTTCCATGCTCGGTCTCTGTCCTAAATTGGTGTTTTCAAAAAAAAAAAAAAGAGTAAAGGCAATTCATGTTTTTGTGTAAAATGTGAGAAGAGAAATACTTTTCCCATTTAAAAAAAAATCTTGTGGCTTTCTGAACAGGACTGTTGAAATGGCTGAGGTTTGAAAGTTGTGATTTAGCTTAGAAATAGCCCGCAGTCAATAGTGTACTAACTTGTTCTGGAAGAAATTGGTTTTGCATTCATTGCATTACAAGTGTTTGAAATTGTGTTAAACACACACAGTAGGGTTTTTAGCTCTTTAAGTCTATGCCTAAAGAACTGCAAATGTGAGAAACTAACGTCACAGTGAACTGTTCTAATTCTGACAGGTTTCAGAGTAACAGCCGTGTTAGTCTGTATTCGCAAAAAGAAAAGGAGTACTTGTGGCACCTTAGAGACTAACCAATTTATTTGAGCATGAGCTTTCGTGAGCTACAGCTCACTTCATCGGATGCATACCGTGGAAACTGCAGCAGATTTTATATATACACAGAGAATATGAAACAATACCTCCTCCCACCCCACTGTCCTGCTGGTAATAGCTTATCTAAAGTGATCATCAGGTTGGGCCATTTCCAGCACAAATCCAGGTTTTCTCAACTATCACCAGCAGGAGAGTGAATTTGTGTGGGGGGGTGGAGGATGAGAAAACCTGGATTTGTGCTGGAAATGGCCCAACCTGATGATCACTTTAGATAAGCTATTACCAGCAGGACAGTGGGGTGGGAGGAGGTATTGTTTCATATTCTCTGTGTGTATATATAAAGTCTGCTGCAGTTTCCACGGTATGCATCTGATGAAGTGAGCTGTAGCTCACGAAAGCTCATGCTCAAATAAATTGGTTAGTCTCTAAGGTGCCACAAGTACTCCTTTTCTTTTTGTTCTAATTCTGAGAATTGGCAAAAATAGCCAGGTCAGCCTTTGAGGTATTTTGGAAAACCCAAGATCTAGTTAAAGGTAATGGCTCTGATCATAAAAAGATCCACTTAGCCCAGAGCAAGTATTCATAGTTTTTGTTTTTGTTTTTTAAGGCCAGAAGGCACCACTGTGATCATCTAATCTGATCTCCTGCATAAAAGACTGTAGGACTCCTCTGAATTAATTCCAGGTCCAATAATTGTGGTTGAACAAGAATATATCTCTTGGAAACACATCTCATCTTGATTTTAAAGATTTCCAGTGCTGGAGAACCCATCACAACCTTTGATAAGGTGTTCCAATGGCTAATTACCCTCTTTTAAAAATTTGCTTCTTAGGTGTACCACATTTTAATAGATTACCTCAAACACCTCCCTTCCCATTCTGGTGGGGAGTACCTACCATCCCGTTTTGATCATATAATTTGCTGTAGCAACTACAGCAGTTATTTACATGGGAAAGTAATATTTGGAAAGTGTGTGTTTGCATTTTTAGATCTCTATAGTGCAATAGGTATTTTGGCCTTTTTGAAAAGTCACATGGTTTCTCTTCAGTATCTCCCTCTCCTCTTTTCTGTTTCATTTAGTTGGAAACTATGAAGAGAGCCAGCACTGTGTGACCAGTCTTCTTGCTAAAGATTCATGGAGAAGTTTGAGAATCTCTGGTTTAGGAGAATGAGCTGAGTGGTATCGGAGTTTTGGAGTTTTTCACTCTTAGGAAATTTTGCCTGTGTCTCCAAACTGTGCTCTCAATCTCCTGCAAACATACTCTACAATCAAGTGTTATTCCCTGGTCTTAAAGGGACATCAACCAAAATGCATACAGTAGAAATATGAAGTGTTGCATTTAGACATGAATTTCAATTTTTAATGTAAAATCATTCAAGTAATTAGTTATTCCAGGATGCTTTTATATAAGATACAGAAAAGTATGTTAGGTTGCAAAGTCAAGCATGTAAAAGTTAGGAAATGACAATTAAAATGATCCTTACAGCTTCAGTTCAGCCCCCTTGTGTATGTGAATTATGAGACAACCTCCTGATTGCATAACCATATACTATTTTCCCCCCAGATTGATCATTAGTACAATTTAAACTGAGGACCTTGGAATTAATAGCATAGTTCTTCTCCACTTTGACTATAGAAATAACTGGCGGTGGAAGTAGCCTATTCTCTATGTGAACCAGCCGATTCAAGGGGACATGCACACTCAGCCAACATACTTCTGTCTCACAAATAGTTGTGTAACCCATTGGCAATCTGGAGTCCTGGATCTGGGACCAGAATGAGAGCTAGTGTTCAGAGAGACAGTATAGTCAAGCATGAATGTGGCATACTTCTTCTGAAAGGCAGTATGGTAAAGTAGCTGCACCATAAGTCTTTCATATAAGAGACCTGGGTTCTCTCTCCTCTGGAAATGAACTTCCACAACCTCTCAGTTATCTTAGCCATAAAATGGATGAACAATAGATGTCTCACTGTAAGGTAAGTGTATGAACTAAAACTCGTGATCTCTTGGGTTGTAGCTCAGACCTTTCCCACGGTCTACGGAGTCTTTTGTGGGGAGGGTCGGTCTCTCTCTTATCCACTCTCTGACATTTTACCAGCTATGCATGACAAACCTGACAAATATGTGACATTTGGCAGCTCTGCCTTTTTGCATTATGTTTTTGGCCTAACTGCTGTTCTCAAGTCTTCCCAAATTAGCATCATTGGTGAATGTTGTTGATATGCTGCTTAAATTGCACCCCCCATGCCTTTCCTGTGACTTTTGGTTTCCCTTTATGGCAGTTGGACTCACTGGAGTCTGTGACTACATGCATGAAAAGGGGGTCCATCTTAGGGAAATGCATAATACCTAAATTAGCATTGTTGAGCTGCTATTGAGAGGGAAGTACAACCTGAAAATAGGGAGTTGTCTCCATGGGTGTCTAGGCCCTGGAGCTTCCCTAGTCCAGTAGCTATTAAGGCTCTTCTCTGATGGAGAGGAGACTAAGGGTAAGACTGTGTCTTAGTCACTACCCATGTTGTTTGTGTGTGGACAGTGAGGAAGAGCTGCATATTGGCAGCTGGATTTCTTCTGGTATTGAGCCTGGATTATGCCCTTTCATAGTGTACACCTCTGTGCTGACCAGGCTGCATTGGGCAGTGTGGCAGGCATTGGATCCTTATCCTCTTTGCGTGCCCTATTCTATTCAGATTCTTATCCTGCCTCTAGTACTAAACAGCATGATTCACATTTGTCATGTGTAATTCTCTCTAAGGGGAAAATCATGAACTTTTTTAAATGAAAATGTCTTTGTCATGTGATTTTTGAGCAATTCTTAGATCCTGTAGAATATCTTGTTTTGACAGGCCTCCAAAAAACCCCTCTCTGAATCCTGCACCAATGAGCTTCACCCTTTGTCAGGGACAGCTACTTTGTGCCAGAGGAACAGAGTTTTTGACTAGTGTTTTTTTATTCCAGAATGTCAGGTGGTTTTTTTTAAGGCAGTGGTGCTCAAACTTTAGGAACCCGAGGACTCCCATTTTGATTAAAAACTTTTCAGGGACCCCCAAGTGCCTCCGCTCAGCCCTAGGCACTGTCTTGACTCCATTCCTTCCCCCAAGGCCCAACCCCACCTCTTCCTGCCCTCTGCTCACTCTGTGCCCCTCCCTCCATCACTTGCTCTACCCTACCCTCACTTGCTGTCACCAGGCTGGAGCAGGGGGTTGGGGTGCAAGAGGGAGTGCAGGGTCTGGGAGGGAGTTTGGGTGCAGGAGGGGGTGAGGGGTGCGAGCTCCGGCCGGGCAGTGCTTGGGTGGATCCTGAAAGCAACCGGCACATCTTTCTGGCAACAGCTTCTAGGCACGGGGCCTGGGGGTTCTCTGCACACTGCTCCCACGCACAGGGACTGCCCCCACAGCTCCCATTGGCCACAGTTCCCAGCCAATGGAATCTGTGGAGACAGCACTTGGGGCAGAGGCAGTGCATGGAGACCCCCTGACCCACACCAGGCCCACAGGGACGTGCTGGCCGCTTCAGAGAGCGGTGTGGGGCTAGGGCAGGCAGAGAGCCTGCCTTAGCCCTGCTTTGCCACTGGACTTTTAGCATCTAAAATCTCCCAGTTTGGCTTCAGTAACCTCCAGGAGATGGAAAAAGGGGGAAGAGTTGATCAGCGGGACCCACAGACCCCCCTGGAGTTCCCTCGGGGATCCCCCAGGGGTCCACAGACCCCAGTTTGAGAAATGCTGTTTTAAGGTATCCTGGGCATAGACTATTGAGCGCCTTGAAGATAAGGACAAATTTTGAATTTGACTCAATATTCTATGGGAAGCCAGTGTAGAGAATGGATGACAGGTTTGATTCGCTCATAGTAGCCTGTGTTGCTGAGGAGATACATTCTGTACTAGTTGGCGTTTCTTGAAGGCTGAGGATTTAATGCCCAGTTATATTGTATTGCTATAGTCTAACTAGGAGATGACAATGTATATAACTGAGGCTAGCTCATCATCCACTAGGATGGGACACAGTTTCCTAGCCACCTGGAGATGGAAAGAGTGACTCCCAAATGCTGCTATGGAAGTGCTTAGAGTCACCAAGGGATCCAGGAGCATTCCTAAATTGTGGCCTAACTTAACCTAGTTTGGATTTATATAGAATCATAGAATATCAGGGTTGGAAGGGACCTCAGGAGGTCATCTAGTCCAACCCCCTGCTCAAAGCAGGACCAATCCCCAATTAAATCATCCCAGCCAGGGCTTTGTCAAGCCTGACCTTAAACTTCTAAGGAAGGAGATTCTACCACCTCCCTAGGTAACGCATTCCAGTGTTTCACCACCCTCCTAGTGAAAAAGTTTTTCCTAATATCCAACCTAAACCTCCCCCACTGCAACTTGAGACCATTACTCCTTGTCCTGTCCTCTTCTACCACTGAGAATAGTCTAGAACCATCCTCTCTGGTTCTTCAACCAATGGAATATCTTTAACCAATGGAAACTGCACTGTTGCTGCAAGCTCCTCAGATGTTTCCCTTTGCCAACCAGCATAAGCTCTGTCTTGCTCGGCTTCAGCTCCAGCCAGCTGTTCTTCATCTGTGAAAGGTGACCTCATCCAAGCATTGAGCCAGCTGATGGCTCTGGTGCTATTGCATATAGTAAAGGAAAAATAGGGCTTTGTGTCATCTACATGCCATCGGTATTTCAGGGTGTGATGTGTTACCAAGTCTTCTGGTACCCTGTAGGTACTGAATAGAACCAGAGAGAATTTATCTTTCTTGGACTCTACAAAGGAGGGGCCTGGGGGGTGCAGTTTCCCATCACTATTTTTGGATAAGTCCTTCCAGGAAGGACCTAAACCATTTTAGTGCATGCCTCTTCTCTCCTGAATCCTCCTTCAGCAAATAACTCATGATCAACTATGTTGAATAGATTTCCAGATTCCAAGTCTAGAAGGAACATTGTGATGATCTAGTCTGACCTCCTTTATGACATAGACCATAGAACTTCCCTGAATTAATTCATGTGAACTAGAGCAGATCTTTTAGATAAACATCCAGTCTTTATTTAAAAATTGTCATTGATGGAGACTCCACCATGACCTTTGTTAAATTGTTCCAGTGGTTAATTATTCTCTGTTAAAAATGTACAGCTTATTTCTAGTCTGAATTTTTCTAGCTTCAACTTCCAGCCATTGGATTGTTATACCTTTCTCTGTTAGATGAAAGAACCTGTTATCAAATATTTGTTCCCCATGTAGGTACTTAATAGACTGTGTAATCAAGTCATCCCTAACCACCTTTTTGTTAAGATAAATAGACTCAGTCACTATAAGGCATGTTTTCTAATCCTTTAATCTTTCCTGTGGTGCTTCTTTGAACTCTCTCCAATTTATCAACATCCTTCTTGAATAGTGGACACCAGAACTGGACAGTTGTTCCAGCAGAGGTCTCGCCAGTGCCAAACACAAGTGAAATAACCTCTCTGTTCCAAATTGAGATTCCGCTGTTTATGCATCCAAGGATCACATTATCCCGTTTGGCCACAGCATCACACTGGGAGCTCATATTCAGCTGGTTATCCTGGGATAGTCCCCCATCATAGAATCATCGAAGATTAGGGTTGGAAGAGACCTCAGGAGGTCATCTAGTCCAACCCCATGCTCAAAGCAGAACCAACACCAATTAAATCATCCCAGTCAGGGGTTTGTTAAGCTGGGCCGTGTAAACCTCTAAGGATGGCGATTCCACCACCTCCCTAGGTAACCCATTCCAGTGCTTCACCACCCTCCTAGTGAAATAGTGTTTCCTAATATCCAACCTAGACCTTTCCCACTGCAATTTGAGACCATTGCTCCTTGTTCTGTCATCTGCCACCACTGAGAACAGCAGAGTTCCATCTTCTTTGGAACCCCCCTTCAGGTAGTTGACGGCTGCTATCAAAGCCCCCCTCATTCTTCTCATGTAAGTATGACCTACATTCTTTGTTCCTAGATGTATACATTTACATTTAGCTGGATTAAAATGTGTATTTGCTTGCACCCAGTTTACCAAGCGATCCCGATTGCTCTGTGTCAGTGACCTGTCCTCTTCATTATTTACCATTGTATCTGTCTTTTTCTAGTAGCATGAATTTGGGAAGGCTTTTCACATCCCTCTTCCCTTGTTTCTCCCAACAGCTAGGCATAATTTAGCCCTAAATGTGGATGCAACCAGTATGTATAAATAGGGATTATTTGATTCAGACACCTCCCTTAATACAGCATACCATGTCACTGGATTTTTTTTGCCACATTTATTGGCCTTTTTTTGTTTTAGCTTTTTCCCAGACAAAAACACCATGTCAATACCTTGCATATTGTACATGATCCAAGTCTCTACTGCCTATGCCTTTTTGGCTATTTCACATTGTATCATTTCAAAGTGTTGTGCATTAATGAATTACAGTACCATTTGCCGCCATCCATATATCATAGTACAATATAATTCAGTATGACACACAGTACAGTATGTGAACTTCAAATAAGCACAGTCTAAGCAAGTACAGTAGTTAATTTCTACAATGAAAGAAGGTAGATGGAGTGCATAGCATAATGTCTCCACAAACAGGTAGTTGTAGTAGTTTGAAATGAACCAAATTATTTGGATACTGCAGCTAAGCATTTGTTTTGTGTATATGTTCAACTTTTTTTTTCAAGGTTGGATGGTCCAGAGGTTTGGGCAGCAGTGCAGGATTTGCTCTGTCCCTGCTCTGCTACACACTTCCTGTGTAATTCTGAGCAAGTCACTTAGTCTCGGTGTCTCAGATTTCCATCTGTAAAATTGGGTTAATAGTACTTCAGTAATTCATGCAGTGTTGTGAGGATAAAATACATTGAAGATTGTGAGATGCACAGCTACTACTGTGATGGGTAGCCATATAGATACCTAAGGTAAACAAAGCTTGGTAGAACTACTATTAAGTGGATACATAATTGGTTAAACAACTGCAAAGAGTTACTATTAATGGAATTATGTCCGATAGGAAGGAGGTTTCAAAAGGGGTTCTGCAGGGATCTGTTCTGGGTTTGGTGGTGTTTAACATCTTTATTAATGACCTGAATGTAGGAATAGAGCATACTGATCAAGTTTACAGATTACACAAAGCTAGTGGGGGTTGCAAACACTTTGGAAACACTGCAATTCAGAGGGATCGTGATAAATTGGAGAACTGAGCTATAGACAACAAAATGGAAATTCAACAAAAATAAATGTACAAGATAAATGTAACATGCTACACTTAAGGAAGAAAAATCAAATGCACAAATACAGAATGAGGGAGAACTGGCATGGCAGCAACACTGCTGAGAAGGATCTCTGAGTTGTGCTGGATCACAACCTCAACATGAGTCAACAATGCGATGCATTTGCTTTTTTGCAACAGTAATTTTGGGTTGCATTAACAGAGGCATAACACACAAGTCATGGGAGGTGATAGTACTGCTCTACTTGGTGCAGGTTAGGCCTCATCTGGAGTACTGCGTCCAGTTTTGGAAAGCAATCATATGAGCAAAAGCTGAAGGAACTGGGTATATTCATTTGGGAAAAAGAGATTAAGAGGGGGACATGATAGTGATCTTCAAATACTTGAAAGGCTGCCATAAAAAAGATGGAAAAAAATCGTTCTCTTTTGCCCAGAGGGCAGGACAAGAGGCAGCGAGTTCAAACTACAGCAAAACAGATTAGGTTAAATCTCAGGAAAAAATTTCCAACTGTAAGAACAGTAGGACAATGGAACGAACTGCCAACGGAAGACGTGGAAGCTCATTCACTGGAGGCTTTCAAAAAGAGACTGGATAGCCAGCTGTCTTGGGTGGTTTAGACACCACAAATCCTACCCCTTGGTAGGGGGTTAGACTAGATGACCCTTGCGGTCCCTTTTAATCATATGGTTCTTTGATTCTAAGTCTTATATTTTGTAGAACTGGTCAACCTGTTCACAGCAAGTAATTTATTTTGTCAAATTTGGACTATTTCAGTCTATTAAATATCTATAAATATACTTCAAATTTTACAAATATTTTCATTATATAAATGGTTTGTGTAAACATATTAGAGACACAAGGTGGGTGAGGTAATCTTTTATTGGACCAACATCTGTTGGTGAGAGACACAAGCTTTCAAGCTTACACAAAGCTCTTCTTCAGGTCTCAACTCTGTATCTCGCAATCTTGTCTCTCTCACCAAAAGAAGTTGGTCCAACAAAAGAGATTCTCACTCACCTTGTCTCTTTAGTACCGTGGGGCCAACACAGCTACAATGCCATATGTAAACATACGTCATACTATGAATTACATGCAAACAATTGACTGTGACTATTGCTTTGAGTATTTGCTGTTCATTATTTGCTATTTGTGGTATGACTGGTTGAGTTAAGTCACATGGTGGTAGCACTTCTGCTCCCTAAACAGATGACTCCCAAAATGAGACAACTTTCAAGATAGCCACATGAACACTTCCAGACAAATAATTATGACAGTACATAGTCACAAGTATTTGTAATACTTTCAATATCTACACAATTGTATACTAAAATAGATTCTATGAATGTTCATAAGTGAATAAAAGGGGTTCTGAACAGTATCAGTGCAAATTTGCATGTTTTTATTTGAATGTTCACAAATTTTGCATAGTATTCACCCAGTTATATTTAGAAGTTTGATGTACTGCTGTATTTCTGTTTGTCATTAAAAGTGTATCTACTTTTGCACTCTTGCTGTAATGAGGTTGGTCCCAGGATATTAGAGAGAGAAAGTGGGTGAGGCTCCATCTTTTATTGGATCAACTTCTGATGATGATAGACAAGCTTTCAGCTTATACAGAGCTCTTCTTCACTTTCAGCTCTTGGGCTCCAGCCTGTGCCTGAACATCTATACTGCTATAGATCTATATTTATAGATTTTTATATATATATAGATCTATATTTTAACCTGACAGTATAAGCTTCCCAAGCTCTGAGACTTGCTGGTTTTTTGTGTTGTCACCCACCTCCCGGGCCGTTTAGACATACCCTCAGTGGCCTGAGCTCAGCATATCCAAAAGATTACTTGAAGCTCTGAGATAAAGACTGGTGGATAACTCTGCCCCTCAGGCACAATGGAACTTTCTGCCACAAGGAAAGAGCTTATTTGTGAAGGAGACCGTGCTTGGACAAGGGCATGTTACAGACTGGAAACAACTGCCAAAGAAACTAAGGACTGTCACAGACTTTACCACCTTCCACTCTAAGTGCAAGGTCCACTCCTTCCACCATGCTTTTTTGTTATAACACCTAGCAGTATGAACATTTACAAAAGAAACAAACTGTACCATGGGTACGTCTACATTGTGAATTAAAGTGTGATTGTAGTGCAGGCAGGCATACTGAAACTAGCTTTCATCTAGCTAGTGCAGGTAACAATAGTAGTGAAGACATGGCAGCACACACTTCAGTGTGGGCTAGCCACCTGAGTACATACCCAGATCCCTGGTGGACTTGTACTGGGGCAGCTAGCCCACACTGAAGCCTGTGCCATCGCATCTTCAAGTATTACCCATGCTAGCTACATTAAAGCTACCAGTGCTATAATTGCTCCTTAATTTGCACTATAGACCTACCCCAAGACAAAACGCTATATTGAACACACTTCTCTCCCCAAGAGGAGAATGAGAGAGAACAAGTCACCCATAACACATGTTAGTCACATTGCTTAATGTACTACTGGAAGGCGCTCAAATACTGAAGTGATGTGTGTGGTATAAGAATCTCTATAGAATAGAAGAATGTAGAGAATTATATCTTGGAAAACAGTGACCTTGAAAAGGATTTAGAAAGTGATGGATAACCAACTGAACAAGAGATACTAGTGTGATGTGGTGGCTAAGAAATGTAACATGACCTTTGGATGTAAAATAAAGGGCATATTGTATATAAACAGGGAGGTGATATATATCTTTAAATATAGCACTGGTGAGACCATTAGTGGGATACTGGGTCCAATTCTAATGTTCATATTTTAAAAAGCATATTGACAAATTGTAAATGGTTCAGAAAAGAGCTACAAGAATTATTCTAAATCAGGAAAACCAGCCTTGGAGTTTATCCTGGAACACAATGTATTTAGCTTATCCAAGAGCAGTTTAAGAGGCAATCTGATCAGTCTGCAAGTACCTGCAAATGGAGTTCTGATAATAGGTAGACAAAGTGTGTGGAAATTGAAGCTAGACAAATTCAGCCTAGAAATAAGATGAAATTTTTAACCATGGGGGTAATGAACCATTGGAACAAGTTACCTAGGGATGTAATGAATTCTCTGGCCTGGTCTACAGTACGCTGTTATTTTGGAATTAGCCGAGTTACCTCAAAATAAAACTGGTTCCATCCACATGACCAAACCAGTTTTTTCGATTTAAAGGGCTCTTTACTCTGATTTCTGTACTCCACCTCAGCGAGTGGAGTAGCGCTAAAATCGAGATCGCATTTCTGGGTTACAGGTACTGTGGACGCAATTCGATGATATTGGCCTCCAGGAGCTATCCCAGAATGCTCCCTTGTGACTGCTCTGGACAACACTCTGATGCACTAGCCATGTAGGCAGTAAAAGCCCTGGGACTTTTGAATTTCCTGTTTGGTCACCACCAGCACAAGTGACCACACAGTCCCGGATTCGCAGACAAGCTCCAGCATGGTCCAAACAGGAGGTACTGGATCTCATTGCATGTTGGGGAGACAAATCTGTTATGGCAGAACTACGTTCCAAAAAAAGGAATGCAAATACATATGCTAAAGCCTCTTTCCGTCATGTCCCTGGAGACTAATCCAGGGACACAGAACAGTGTCGTACAACAATCAAGGAGCTCAGGCAAGTGTACCAAAAAGCCAGGTAGGTGAACAGGCTCTCTGGGTCACAGCCCCATACATGCTGCTTCTACCATGAGCTGCATGCAATTATGTGGGGTGATGACACCACTACCCAACCACTGTCTGTGGACACCTGCAAGGAGGGAGTAGCACGGAGTGAGGAGGATGAGTTTTTAGAGGACGAAGAGGAGGAGGACAGTGCACAGGCAGCAAGTGGGGAATCTGTCTTCCCCCTTAGCCAGGAACTATTCTTAACACTGGAGCCAATAGCCTCTCCCTACTCCCAAAGCATGCTCCCGGACCATGACCCTGGAGAAGGCACTTCTGGTGAGTGAGAGCTTGATCAGAGCTGGGGGTTGGGGGGAAACCAGCTTCACTGGGCTGTTCGCGTTTAATTTAAAGGGCTCATCCCTGCTCAGAGCCGCGCGGGGGTGGGTGTGTGTGTGTATGTGGGGGGGGGGGGTGTTGTGTGAAGTGATTCTCCCAGAGAGCCTGCAGGCTGCCTGCAAGCTGAATTCTGTTGCCGGGCCGCATGTGATGACTTACTCATACCAAAGTAGCAGGCACTTCAGTATAAGAGGCAAAATGAGACCTTGTACATAAAGAACATGTTCTGTGTACTATGGATTGCCTGTTTTCACTGAAAAACACTGTCCCCTTTGTTCTCTAAAATGTATCTTTTAAAATACTACCCTCCCTTTTTCTCCTCCTGTAGCAAGCACAAATGTTTCAACATGGCCCCTGTCTACTCCGTCCTAGAGGCTGGTCCAGATTAGAAGGCAGAAAAAATGAACTTGGGGTGACATTTTTGCCAAGCTCACACAGTCCTCCTGCACTGAGAGGGCCCAGTTGAATGCGTGGAAGCAAACAATTGGAGAGTCACATAAAGCGTTACATGAATACAAAGAGCAGAGGGACGTGTGCGATGAGAGCAGGGAGAATGCTATGGTCAAGCTCATGGGGGAGCAAACTGACATGCTCCGCTGTATGGTGGATCTAATGCGGGAAAGGCAGCAAAACCACCGACTTCTGCTGTAGCCCCTGAATAACCGCCCTCCCTCCTCCCCAAGTTCCATAGCCTCCTCACCCAGATGCCCAAGAACACGGTGGGGGGAGACTACAGGGACCCACACAGTCAACCCCAGAAAGCTGGCATATCCTAAATTTTGATTTGGTTTCTGGACTTGTCCTTCCCTCCTCCTCCACTCCCCTAACCCAATCCCGCCCCCCCCCCCTTGTCTAGCTTCTGATTTCTCTCAATGTTTTGTGCAACAAATAATAAAGAATGGTTTTTAAACAATTGTGACTTTATTTCCTTTTTTTATATATAATATAGGGGGCAGGTAACTTTAAGAGAAACAACCACAACTGTCACACCGTACTCTGGCCAGTCATGAACCTGGCGTTCAAAGCTTCTCTGATGTGCAGCGTGCCCTTCTAATCTCCCTGTTGTCTGGCTGTGTGAAACTGGCCACCAGGCAAGTTGCTTCAACCTCCCACCCTGCCATAAATATCTTCCCCCTTGCTCCCCCAGATATTGTGGAGCACACAACAAGCAGCAATTACAATGGGAATATCGGTTGTGCTGAGATCTAACCGAGTCAGTGAACTACACCAGCGCACTTTCAAACGTCCAAACACATTCTACCATCATTCTGCACTTGCTCAGCCTATAGTTGAACTGCTCCTTACTACTGTCCAGGCTGCCTGTGTATGGCTTCATGAGCCATGGCATTAAGGGGTTGGCTGGGTCCCTGAGGATAACTATAAGCATTTCAACATCCCCAACAGTAATTTTCTGGTCTGGGAAGTAAGTTCCTTCCTGCAGCTGTTCAAACAGACCAGAGTTCCTGAAGATGCAAGCATCATGCACCTTTCCTGGCCATCCCATGCTGCTGTTGGTGAAACGTCCCTTGTGATCCACCAGTGCTTGCAGCACCATGGAAAAGTACCCCTTGCAGTTTATATACTGGCCACCCTGGTGTTCTGGGGCCAAGATAGGGATATGCGTTCCATCTGTCGCCCTGCTGCACTTGGGGAACCCCAGCACATTTAAGCCATCCACAATGGTCTGCACATTTCCTAAAGTCACTACCCTTGATACCAGCTGGTCAATGATTGCGTTGGCTACTTGCAGCACAGCAGCCCCCACAGTAGATTTCCCCACTCCAAACTCATTCTGGACTAACTGGTAGCTGTCAGACGTTGCAAGCTTCCACAGGGCTATGGCCACTTGCTTCTCAACTGTGAGGGTTGCTCTCATTTTGGTGTCTTTGTGCTTCAGGGCAGTCACAAGTCACAAAGTTCCATGAAAGTGGCCCTACACATACAAAAGTTTCTCAGCCATTGGGAATCATCCCATACCTGCAACACTATGCAGTCCCACCAGTCTGTGCTTGTTTCCCGGGCCCAGAATTGGCATTCCACGGCATGAACCTGGCCCAACAGCACCATGATGTCCCAATTGCCACATGCCGTGCCATCTGTGTTCACGTCCTCATCAGTATAGTAATCATGCTGTCGTCACTTCCTCGCCCAGTTTTGCAGGTACTGCACATACTGCTGGATAATGCATGAGGTATTTACAATGGTCAAAACTGCAGCGGAGATCTGATCAGGCTCCATGGCTATGGCGCCTGCACGGGTAATCTGGAAAAAGGGTGTGAAACATAGGAGAGCAGAGTGGCAGCAGAAGCTGTGCTGTTTGGTAGCCGAACAAAGGCTGAAAATGGTTGTCTTTTGTGGCTTTCATGGAGGTGGGAGCCCAGGATAGACAACATGGAGAAGCTCGGAAGCGTGGCAATAGCGGGAGAGCAGAGTTGGCAGCGGAAGCATTTGATGAGGAAGAGAAAGAGTAGATGATAGAGATTACATAGGAAGATGAGAGGTGGATTCATAGTAGCAGGAAAGCAGCGGTGCACCACCAGCTGAAAGCACTATGGCGTCTGCACGCCAAAAAGGTGCAAAATGATTATCTGCCATAGCTTTCTGGCGACACACACCCAGAAACACCCGCGAGAATGTTTTTGCCCCATCATGCACTGGGAGCTTAACCCAGAATTCCAATGGGCGGCGGGAACTGTGGGATAGCTACCCACAGTGCACTGCTCTGACATTCAATACTAGCCTTGGTACTATGGATTCAATCTGCCAAATTCACGTGCTTTAGTGGGGACACACAAGACCGAATGTATAAAATAGCTTCCAAAAATTTGAATAGAATAATTTCTAAATAATTTCGTACTGTAGACGTACCTTCTGTCACTTGAAGTCTTTAAATCAAGATTGGACATCTGTCTAAAAGATATGCTGTAACTCAACCCAGAAGTTATGGGCTTGACACAGGAATTATGGAGTGAAATGCTATAGTCTGTGTTATGCAGGAGTTCAAACTAGGTTATTATAATTATCCCTTCTGGTGTTAAAATCTGTGAATCTCTGAATTGGGCATACTGTATCATTCCACTTCACTATCAGGAAGCTCCTTTCTAAGAAAAATAATCACTTTGAGAGTCAGTTACAAATATCAAAGTGAAACAATGCAACGTTGTTGTGGCAGGATACAGAAGCACCATCCTGTCCCTGGTAGAAATGGGATTAGCATCTGAGGTTTACAGATGCTCCATGAACAGAAGAGTGACTGAGAAACAGCTGAGCTCAAATCCAGTGCTACAGGTGTAGATTAGATACACTGAGCTTTTTGTTAAATTTCTGATACTTTTGTTAAATGTTGTCCTTTGTCTATATAAACTTCAGTCTGTGACAGGGACATGACTATTTTTTTCTTTTTGGCTGAGTTTTTTTATCTATTTATTTATTTATTTGAGATTTCTTTTGGTTCTATAAAAGTTTAAAATTAATTTTGTATTAGAAATGTATACCCCAAATTAAAAAACACAGTAAAAGAACTAAAAAAGAGCCACTGTGGCTTAACAACCATGTAAAAGCAGCATTGAGAGATAAAAAGGCATCTTTTAAAAAGTGGAAGTCAAATCCTAGTGAGGTAAATAGAAAGGAGCATAAACACCACCAAATTAAATGTAAAAATGTAATAAGAAAACCAAAAGGTAGTTTGAAGAACACCTAGCCAAAAACTCAAAAGGTAATAACAAAATGTTTTTTAAGTACATCAGAAGCAGGAAGCCTGCTAAACAACCAGTGGGCCCCCTGGACGATCGAGATACAAAAGGAGCACTTAAAGACGGTAAAGTCATTGCAGAGAAACTAAATGAATTCTTCGCTTCAGTCTTCATGGCTGAGGATGTTAGGGAGAGTCCTACACCTGAGCCGTCTTTTGTAAGTGACAAATCTGAGGAATTGTCACAAATTGAAGTGTCACTGGAGGAGGTTTTGGAATTAATTGAGAAACTTAACAGTAACAAGTCAGTGGGACCAAATGGCATTCATCCAAGAGTTCTGAAAGAACTCAAATGTGAAATTGCAGAACTATTAACTGTCGTTTGTAACCTGTCCTGTAAATCAGCTACTGTACCCAGTGACTGGAAGAAAGCAAATGTAACGCCAATATTTAAGAAGGGCTCTAGAGGTAATCCTGGGAATTACAGTCCGGTAAGTCTAATGTCAGTACCGGGCAAATTAGTTGAAACAATAGTAAAGAATAAAATGGTCAGACACTTAGAAGAACATAAATTGTTGCACAAAAGTCAACATGGTTTCTGTAAAGGGAGATCATGTCTTACTAATCTATTAGAGTTCTTTGAGGGGGTCAACAGACATGTGGACAAGGGGGATCCAGTGGACATAGTGTACTTAGATTTCCAGAAAGCCTTTGACAAGGTCCCTCACCAAAGGCTCTTACGTAAATTAAGTTGTCATGGGATAAGAGGGAAAATCCTTTCATGGATTGAGAACTGGTTAAAAGACCAGGAAAAAAGGGTAGGAATAAATGGTAAATTTTCAGAATGGAGAGGGGTAACTAGTGGTGTTCCCCAAGGGTCAGTCCTAGGACCAATCTTATTCAATTTATTCATAAATGATCTTGAGAAAGGGGTAAACAGAGAGGTGGCAAAGTTTGCAGATGATACTAAACTGCTCAAGATAGTTAAGACCAAAGCAGACTGTGAAGATCTTCAAAAAGATCTCACAAAACTAAGAGATTGAGCAACAAAATGGCAAATGAAATTTCATGTGGATAAATGTAAAGTAATGCACATTGGAAAAAATAACCCCAACTATACATACAATATGATGGGGGCTAATTTAGCTACAACTAATGAGGAGAAAGATCTTGGAGTCATCGTGGATAGTTCTCTGAAGACGTCCACGCAGTGTGCAGCAGCAGTCAAAAAAGCAAACGGGATGTTAGGAATCATTAAAAAAGGGATGGAGAATATCTTACTGCCCTTATATAAATCCATGGCATGCCCACATCTTGAATACTGCCTACAGATGTGGTCCCCTCATCTCTAAAAAGATATACTGGCATTAGAAAAGGTTCAGAAAAGGGCAACTAAAATGATTAGGGGTTTGGAGCGGGTCCCATATGAGGAAAGATTAAAGAGGCTAGGACTTTTCAGCTGGGAAAAGAGGAGACTGAGGGGGGATATGATAGAGGTATATAAAATCATGAATGGTGTGGAGAAAGTGAATAAGGAAAAGTTATTTACTTGTTCCCATAATATAAGAAGTAGGGGCCACCAAATGAAATTAATGGGTAGCAGGTTTAAACCAAATAAAAGGAAGGTCTTCTTCACTCAGCGCACAGTCAACCTGTGGAACTCCTTGCTGGGGAGGTTGTGAAGGCTAGGATTATAACAGGGTTTAAAAGAGAACTGGATACATTCATAGAGGTTAAGTCCATTAATGACTATTAGCCAGGATGGGTAAGGAATGGTGTCCCTAGCGTCTGTTTGTCAGAGGGTGGAGATGGATGGCAGGAGAAAGATCACTTGATCATTACCTGTTAGGTTCACTCCCTCTGGGGCACCTGGTATTGGCCACCGTTGGTAGACAGGATACTGGTCTGGATGGACCTTTAGTCTGACCCAATATGGCCATTCTTATGTTCTTATTTTAGTTGATAAGACCCCCCAAATCAGTGGAATAGTTCTGCTGCAGCAAAATGGAGCACTTAACCCAAGCATCATTTTAGATTAGTTACTTTTGCAGTGGATTATATAATACAATAGCACCATCCCACAAACATCTGTTACAGATCTTATCTGACATCAAAAATCCAAAATGTACTCAGTCTGACATCGAAATAACATCTCAATAGTCTTTATAGGTAAAAGAAAAAGGGTTTGTGGAGGCAGAAACTTGACCGGAGGCACTTAAAACTGGCAAAAAGAAAAGGAGTACTTGTGGCACCTTAGAGACTAACCAATTTATTTGAGCATGAGCTTTCGTGAGCTACAGCTCACTTCATCGGATGCATACCGTGGAGGTATTGTTTCATGGTCTCTGTGTATATAATGTCTTCTGCAGTTTCCATGGTATTTCCGATGAAGTGAGCTGTAGCTCACGAAAGCTCATGCTCAAATAAATTGGTTAGTCTCTAAGGTGCCACAAGTACTCCTTTTCTTTTTGCGAATACAGACTAACACGGCTGTTACTCTGAAACTTAAAGCTGGTTTACTTCCAGGAGGGTGGCATAGATTCCAAGGTCAGAAAGGACCATTGTGGTCATCTAGTCTGACCTCCTGTATAACACAGGCCATAGAAGTTCCACAAAATAATTCTTAGGTAGGATATCTTTTAAAAAAAAATCTAATCCTGATTTTAAAATTGTCAGTGATGGAGAATCCACCATGACCCTTGGTAATGTGTTCCAATGGTTCATTACTCTTACTGTTAAAAATTTACACCTTATTTTCAGGCTTCAACTTCCAATCATTATACCTTTCTCTGCTAGATTGAGAAGCCCATTATTAAGTATTTGTTCCCCATGTAAGTACTTATAGAATGTAATGAAGGCACCCCTTAATCTTCGGTTTTGTTAAGATAAAGAGATTGAGCTACTTGAATCTATTAATCATTCTCATGGCTCTTCTCTGAACCCTGTCCAATAAGATATCTAAGCACAAATAGTTGCTTATCAGTAGGGTAATGTGTAGCCAAGTGAAACCACAGCATGGAAGTTGACTTGATTTCTTTCTCCTACAGCTGCAGACAGCATGCTTAGTCTCTGGAGAGATGTCTCACGTCAACATTGGCCAACTCAGGAATAGCAGGCAGCCAAGAACCCTGGAAGAAGAGGGAAAATGCCCACCTTTTTCTCTGGGCCATTTTTTACTCCTTTAATCCTTCTACAGCAGACTGCTATTGCAGTACCATCCTTCTGACCAATAAGGGCAAGGAACATTGCTGATTCTTTTGAGGCTCTTCTCTTTGTGTACCTATAGAGACAACAGAACGTAACTTAAAGCAATTCAATCAACATTCTCTGTGGGATGCCAAATATGATATCTCTGCCGCATGTATAACATGCTGAGGTGTTTTCTGAACTTGTATCTCATGCATGAGAATACAGAACACTATTCTCTTCCACAACATACACATCTTGACAACAAGGCATTAACTATTTTGTAACAATCAAAAAGCATATTTTTTGATAGAATGTTACTGCTATCACATTTGCTGCTCAGCATGAGTAAGTCAGTTTCTACTTATTCCTCTCTCATTTACATATAATTGCTGAAGGTATCCAAAATTTAGTTTTCAATTTTTATTTTCTGAGGTGGCTATGGTTGAATGTAATCTGACAATTTCCCGATGCATGACCCCTAGGAAATCCCACATATTGGTAGGAGTGAGAAGATAGTGACTAGGTCTTATTCTGGGAACCAGAAGTGCAGACTTTAAAGTATTCAGTTTTATCTTCCTTTTTCTTTCCTTTTTAACATCTTCAAAAGATATTCTACAATCCTTGCTGACAGGGCTATTTGTTGTTTTATTGAAAGACAAAGAAAAGTATAGGAGAAAATAAATCCAGCTCAAGGTCTACACCAGCTTCTGCCAATATAGATTCTGGCAGAGGGCCTTGGTGTAAGAGTGTACCAGCAAAGTGTGCAGTCATGATAAATGCTGCAATATCTTCTCAAGTGGAACAGTGAGGGAATGGAGCACAGATAGATAAAGTGGGCAGAACTGGCCAAGAAGGAGGTGGACAGGCTAGGAAGAAGAAGTGCCAATCTCTCAGCAGCTTTTGTGAGAAAGGCCCTGTGACAGGGCCTCTAACCCACACAAGTCCTGAGTGGGTTAGTATGGGCCAGAAGGACCTAGTTAACCTTATATGCTGCACCTGGAGGGGAATAGGGCCTAATGGCAGATGAAGCCCAGGTCGGGGAGGAGCTGGGATAGGATTATAAATCAGGAGGTGAGCGTAGAGAGGATGTCTGCAGTCAGTCTCTGGAGGGAAAGGGAGTTGGCTAGGGATAAGGAGGCAATGCAGACGGAGAATAAGCCCAGGGTCTTGCCCTGGGGAGTCCAGCAAGAGGGTGAGAATGGTGAAGTAGTCATGGGGAGCAGAGGAATCTGTGATGGTAAACTATAGTAAGGCTACAGAGAGGGGGGGGTAGGAAGGAGCCTAGGGAAACAGTAACAAGGTCTGAGACTGAACAAAGCTGAATTGCTAGTTGTAGGGTCCCTGGGCTGGAACTCAGTGCACAGGTGATTACCCTACCAGCCTCTGGGAAAGTGGCACAAGACCTGGACTAGAAGAGCATCTGAGGAAGAGTGTGTATCGCTTGTCTGGTAGGATTTTATTAACCTGGAAGGTGGGGACTACATAGTGACCTGGCTAGAGGGCTCAGTCACAAAGAGTGAGTACCCTGAGTCTGGAGAGGGAGGGAGGGAACCACAGCCTGAGCAACCAACAGGTGAGCGCACCACATGCAGGGAGAGCTAATTCCCACAAGGAGGAGCACCTGTGGTGAATGAACTGTTTACAGGGTCCCCAACACAGCTACTAGCATATTTGAAAGCTGCTGCCACTCAGTAGGATTCCAAAAGCTGTGACAGTGCCTACTGTCTTGGTGTGAATCCCTGCTTCGGAATGACTGGCCAGACAGGTATAATTTACATCTTATAATTAATATAAACATTCACTTCAGAGTGAAAAGTGATGTATGTAAACAGAATATCCTGTACATTTTTATTTGGGACACGCTGAATGGAGTCATCTGCTTCATTCGGTTTTTCTCCCAGAAGACTGATTTCACCTTTCGATGGTGAATGGTGGTGATAGCTGGTTAAGAACAGCATTGGCATAATTTCCCATGTAATGGGAATGCATTAGCTAGTGTCGTTTATTTATAATGAAGTGTAAAGTTCAAATTAAAGCAAAGATATTCAGCTGTAGGAATTCCCACTCAGTCCAACTCTCCCATCCTCAGTCTCCGTTGCGTTCTCTCTTGGACTAGGGCTTTCCATCATCTCTTAGAAGGGAGACATAAGAGGGGAACATGATAAAAAATTCATGGTATAGAAAAGGTGAATTGTGTACTTCTGCTTTTTTTTTCCATCTCATAGAACAAGAAAGAGCCATTCAGTGAAACTGAATAACGACAAATTCAACAGTGATAAAACTTCTTACACAATGTGTAATTAGACTGTGAGACACTGTCATGTGTCATCGCTGAGGCGAAGAACTTAATTTAAGCGATCTCATTATTTTTCTTGCCTGTTCCTTTAACCATCTCACCCCATCTTTGAAACCTGCCACTGGCTTCCCCTTATCCATTGCATTAAGTATAAAGTTCTTGTTTGTCTTCAAGTCCCTAAAAAGCTCCAATATGAACATTGGACCTTGTCTCTTCATATCTCCCACAACTCCACCACTTGTTTCTTTTTACCATGCCTGTCTCCATGCTCTTCTGTATCTTATCTTGTATCCAATGAATCCTAGTACACAAAACTGCCACCTTATTTTTATTCAGATCACTCTGATAAACTCATTACTTCTGTGTGGGAAAAGTTGAGTTCACAAGAATAATTTTAAAAACGTTTATTGTGTAATTCCTTCTCTCTCGCCCATCACTGTCTTTTCTGTATATATCTTTTCAACTGAAAACACTTTGGAGCATAGAATTTGAAAATCACTTTTATATAAATGACAAAGTAAGTCTGTAGCTATGTCAGCTGCTTTTCACATTAGCTATATCTGTTTGTACTTACAGTTCTGTGACCATGCAGTTCTTGTGCATGCTAACTACAGATGTCTACGCTGCATTAAACACCTAAGGCTGGCCTGTGTCAGCTGACGTGGGCTTGGGCTGTGGGGCTATACAATTGCAGTGTAGACATTTGGGCTTGGGCTGGAGCCAGAGTCAGCTGATGCAGGCCAGCTCTGGGTGTCTTATTGCAGTGTAGACAGACCCTTGGGGTCCAACACAAAGCCCATGGAAGTCAGTGGGAGACTTTCCATTGACTTCAGTGGGTTTGGGATCAGACTTCAAGGACCTGGTCCTGACACAACTTGCTACTAGGAGTCGTGTTCTTCTGCAGTGAGTAGTCCCATAGCTCCAGTCAGGACTGCTGCTGGTAGGGCGACCAGACAGCAAGTCTGAAAAATCAGGACGGGGGGTGGGAGGTAATAGGAGCCTATATAAGAAAAAGATCCCAAAATCGGGACATCTGGTCACCCTAGCTACTGAAGGCTATCACAGTACTCCTTCCTGTGTGGGCTAACTAAGCCACTCCTCATATAGTTATTGCTGGTGGTAGCGTGGCTGACCAGATGATTTCCTACTCTTCCCTGTAATATCCTGTGGGAGGCTGGATATTGAGCTAGCATTATGGTGTCATGGGTCTGGGGCGGACATCTTCAATGGGCCAAGCTCCCAACGGGTTACACTTTTCTACAAGCATAGGCCATCTGGCCGCAGCAACTCCTAGACTGAGCCTCTTGGCTCCAGCACTCCTGTTTCTCACCGTGAGCTCTGCCCAGTGAATGCGACCGAAGCAGAGTCCTGTTCAGAGACTTTTACTCCTTTCAGTGATCAATGCACTTCAGCAAGTATCGGCAGTGACTCGATGTAGCCTTTTTCAAGAGAGAGTAAGGTTGATTAGTCAACTGGAATACAGCACTGGGAAATCCTTTCTTCAACAGAGAGGCCAAAGATTAAGACAGTCCGTTCTGTCTAAAGCCCAGGGCTCCCTTAAGCTTAGTTTCTGTTCTCTTGTCACTTTCCCTTTTTCTCAGGTGAGAGCTCCTGTGTCTCTGAGGCCAGTAGTTAAAACAGACCCCTGACACCTCTCTTCGTTCTCTGGACACAGCCATGCTATGTTCAGTCTCTGCAGTTAGGTGTTAATCTTCAGTGATTGGGGTTCCCGTTGTCTCTGTAGGGTCTTCCATTGATATACATTGGTTCCAGCCAGTACTTTATGACCTGGTCATATCACCCCAGACAAATAAATGACTCAAACACCTAATGTATCCTGCTCTTTACACTCAGTGAATAGCAGTACAAAGCACAGAGGGAAAATGAGGTACACATGAGCATCGTAAAATTCCCATATTTATCACAGCAAGCTTTGTCAAGCAATTTAAATATGCCAAATTTTGATAGTAAACAAATACTACCAGTTAATTGCTACCTTTCCAAGCTTCTATACTTCTGTGAAAGCTATTTAAAATTGAGATAAAGACATCTTATTTCTTATATAGTACACCTTATGCTCCTGGAGCTAAAACTATGTTGAGTACATGCCAGTTTATTTGAGATTTTAATCTTGACTCAGGTTAGGGGATTTAGGATGAGATACAGACTTAAAACCATGGCCTGTATTTGGGGGAAGAGGAGGTTTAGAGTAGAGTATACTCCAGCCTAATTTTTTGGCCCAACCTGGGCCCGAGGGTGGGGTCATTTTCTGACCTGACCCTTCCCCCCCGAACCTGAGTCACTGCTGCGCTGCCTCCTGCCTGTGGGAGCTGTGCCCAGCTCTTGCCAATGTTGTGCCAACTCCACAGGCAGGTGGAAGAGACCTGATCCAAGATCAAGAGGGTCCATTTGCTTTCCCACCCAACACAACCTAGACCCAACACTTGTAGTTGGGTCCCATGGTGTCCAGATTGGGTTTCAGGATTCTAGTTCAGAGTGGTCAGACTAAACAGGAACTCCTAATTCTCCCAGAATGTGTTCAGGGAGTCTGAGAGAGCTCAAGCTGGAGTGAAGCTCTACTACGCTTTGAAAGGGTACAGTATTTGCTTGCCCCTCTCCTTTACAAGAACACAGATTTTTGACTGGCGCCTAAATCTCCTCAAAATAAGGTGTAAGAGGGAATAAAAGTGTATAGTCTTTGTGGAGGCCCCCTCTGCATATAGGTGAATTTCAGATAGTGTTACAATGTAGATATTTGATCATTCTCGTTGCTATAATTAACTCCTGAGGAGTTATGGATTGGATCTCTCCATCTTGGTTGCACAGATCTTTCTGAGTATCACACACCAAAGTTTACTGATATTGTAAAGAGCTTCGATTCTCCAGGGGAGAATCACTCAGTGTCCTTTACCTGCAACAGTAATGCTCTTTTAACTTGTCGGCTATGTAAAATTGTGAGATTTTCTTATTATTCTGTTTAGACTGTAACTTTTTTTTTAGTTTAGAAAGAATGAAGAGTTGGATTGACACATGCACACTTTTAAGATGCAAAGCACACTGCCATCCTTAAGAGAGTCTTTATTGCCTAAAAATAGATTTCAGAGACAAAAGAGCCAAGGAGAACAGACCTATGCAGAAAGTTGCATTCAGAGAATGGAGTAACA
The DNA here is from genome assembly GCF_965140235.1 of Caretta caretta. Classification (NCBI taxonomy): domain Eukaryota; kingdom Metazoa; phylum Chordata; order Testudines; family Cheloniidae; genus Caretta; species Caretta caretta. Next base: position 207,631,494 of record NC_134206.1, read on the forward strand.
ATTACAGGTAGAACATAATAAAAAGGCAAAATTATTCACTTGAAATAATATGCACTCTTTAGGGAAAAAACAGTGTAAATGGTGCATAACATGTTATTGACCCTGCTCCTAAATTATCAAGGTAATACAAAACTAATAATCAAAAACATCTGATGTGTACAGCTGTAATATGAACACATACTACGAAGATGAAATAAAACAAATTGGAGTTTAAGATGTGTTTTCGCTGTATCTTCATGATAATTTATGCACTTCCATTCATAGGGAGGAATATAGCCAAGAACATATCACTCGTAATTGCATGTTTCAGGGTGATAATGCTGATACTTTAATTAGAATGGCTGAAGATTAGCGTGTTTTAGAGAAAGCAAGAATGATTGTTAAATCTAAGGTTAATTGCAAGAGAGTTCTGTTTGTGTCCTCTTGGCTGTTTACTCTTGGTGATAACCAAAATGTCAGAATCCTTGACTTTGATTGCAACAGACTGGGCAGACCCGGTGTTGATTGCTACTGCCAACACGAAAGTGGTGCCGCGGTACTGCAGCTCCAATTCTTAATCAATGAGGTAAGGCTATATGTACAGTGTGCAGAATTTTCTTTAAATATGGTTGAATGGTACAGTCTATATATTTTTGCAATGTAACTTCCAGATAGTTTCTTGCTGGCCCCTTTGTTTGCCCTATGGACCTGATTCTGCTGCTCACACTTGCACTCAAATATAATTTTCTGTGTACGTAGTCCTGTTTAAATGAATGGGACTACATGTAGTATAAGGTATTACTCAAGATAAGTATGGGTGATAGAATCAGGGCCTTTATATGGTGATGTGAAATACTGAACACACAGCGAGCTACATATGTGTAACCTAAATTCTTGGATCATCTTCCTCACTGCATAGACATCTATGAGATAGAAATTAATGAACTAACAAAAATGGCACTAATACAAAATTTCTGCTTAGCTGAAACGTCATAGTCTCAGGGAACTCAGAATAATAAAAACTGATCCCTATAAATACTACACAAAGTGATTTGGGATCCACCCCCTGAATGAAACTTACTCTGGAAATGGAAATAATGATTGATTATGGGGTATCGGGCCTCCCTCCACCAATTCAAGTCAGGCAGCTTCCTCTTTCTCCATACTGCATGTGTGCTGGAAGGAGGGGGAAACGCTGACTACAGGAGAGAGTTTCTCTGCTCAAAGTTCTGGTGCCACAGCAGTCCCCGCAGCTGGGAGGAGCAATAGAGATAAGCCTCAGTCCCTGCAGCTACAGGATGGAGCTTACTCGGTCACTCTGAAGATGGTACATACACAGTCCAGTCAGCATGGAGGAGCTGTGCGGGTTGGAGCTTGCTCAGTGCAGACAGAATCCTCAGAGAATGCAGCTTTCAAACTCTAATAAGAGCACGAGCATGTGCAACCTCTGTATGTGTGTTTGGTTTTTTTTTTTGAAAGGCTCCTAAACTGTCCACATTTGGGCAGACTTTCATGAGGAAGGCAAAAGGCACATCCCTGACACACAGACCACCCCTTGACAAACTTCAGGCTCCTGCTCCAAAGCAAGGAGGCATTGGAGTTTCTCAACAAAAAAAATTTACAACCATTTTTACACGTGCAAAACAACATTTTTTCCTAATCTTGTTCTGAGAAATGACTGAATATTTTAGCTGAAACTTCCCAGAAAAACTCAGCTTGAGGCAAACACATGGCATGGAATGTTTCAGCCTGAACAGGTAATGTTTGGCAAAAGTTATAAGCAACTGAAAATAGGACCTTATAATAGAAAGTCTCAGGCAACCTTAACTATAGGTGTAACTGCCTAGAGCATACTCTTAGGCAAAATAATTTAACATAGGTATTTAAAACTTAAATACATTTTACATGGCGTTTAAAGGAACCAGATACATATTCAAATTGAATGAAACATTTCTATTACGCCTTTCCTACTTATGCTAAAGTTGAGACAGTTACTTTTGGAGTATATGTGAACATCAAAAAATGTGTGCCATCGTTTTGTCATGTGAATCACTCTTGCTTCCCCTGCTTTCTTTCCAATCTTAGCTTTTGTGGTTCTGTGCTCCCCTAGACCTTGTATTCCCCTACTGACTATTCATTCAGTGTCTTCTTTTCTAGCTCCTTTGCTTCCTTTCTCCTATCTGTGGGGTTTTCTGTAGGGTTTTTTCTTTGTCCTCTCCTATTTCTATTCTGTGTATATGTTTAACTACCATATCAAATCTGATAGTTCTGGGTTTACCTCTCACTCTGTATCCACTCACATCTAAGAATAGATGCCAGAGGGACAATAGATGTTCAATCACCATCTCAAACTCTAGTCTTATCACCTTTCCTCCTCCTCCTCTGCTTCCCTTCTCTATCTTGATTGAGAACTCCACTTTCCTTCCTATTTCCCAGGCCCATAATCTTTGACTATAGGAGAAGGGATGGGGAGAGCACAATCTTTAAGTTACATCACTTCTTCCTCTTTATTGTAACCAAAATCTTTCCCCCCACACACACACAATTGTCCACTAGTGGCAGATTAGCCACTGGGCCTACAGGGCCTGTTTCTAGGGCCCCAGCCAACTGTGGGGCCCAGAGCTCCAGGTGGGTGGGGAAAGCCCCTGCTCCCAGACAGTAGTGCTGGGTGGGCAGGGTGGTGCAGCTTGGCAAGCTCCGCGTCCCCAGACCCTGTTCCCCGGCGCCATCTGCGTTTCTGTTCTGACTTCCCCTGCTCAGTCTCCCTACTTTCATCCCTATCCTCTTACTTTCATGTCCTTTTCTCATTCTTGATTTTGCATTTTCTGTTATCTTGACCTGACTATTATACTGTGCCTGGGCAGTCTCCCTTTCCTTGTGTGCTAAGCACTCTGTCCTTGCTTCAACTGCCTCCTTCAAACCCCTCTTTTCAAGCTAATACCTCTTCCCTTCTTATTCCAATTCTTTCGCACTCTTCCTGGTTTATCAATCAGAAACACATTTAATATCAAATGTTTAATTCTAGAATGAGCTATTTCATTTTCCAGATCAGCTCAAATTGGAACATTTTGAGTTAGTATAGGATCAGTCAAAGCAAAGTAATGGTTGTTGCAGAATATTTTTTTCAGAAGGAAAGTAAGGGTTTCACAGATGTTGTACTGCTGTCTGACAGATCATTGTCTTATTCTGAAATAATCTTCCCTTTCAATATGCAAATGAATAACATTCCACCATATTCTGGTTCTGATTGTTGTAGGGTGCCTTGGTCAGTGCGAGTGCTGATGACACACTTCATTTGTGGAACCTAAGACAGAAACGGCCTGCTATTCTTCATTCTCTGAAATTTAACAGAGAACGGTAAGCCTGATTGACAATAAACAAAGATGTTCTTTTAAAAACTGACTAATTAGATTTTGCTGACATATCATTGGTGGGAGGATTTATTGTTGCATATGTTGGGAGGGTTTCTTGTTTGTTTTGGGTTTTTTTTGCTGACTTAATGAATGATGTAGCTGATTGCTTTGAAAGTTTTTCTTCCTTTGTAACTTTTAAAATCTGGCTTACAAAGAACATGATTCAGCAGAGTGCAGTTTGTGGAGCAGTAGCCCCCTCAAGTCTGTAGAATCCATTTCTTCTTCCCAGTAAAGTTGGGCTTCTGTGACCTTCTAGCTGTACAAACTGGCACAATTAATAGATTCTTTTTAAGATCAGAAAAGACCACTTTGATCTTCTGTTCTGACCTACTGCACAACACAAGCCATAGTCCTTCACCCAATAATTCCTGTATTGAAGGGAATATTCTTCTCTACTGTGTAACTATATGGAATCCAAATTTTTGACAAATTGGCCCTTATTATTTTCCAGTAAATACTGCTGTGTTAACATAATGTAGATGTGTACTATAATTAGGATGGATAAATCTCAAATATTCAGAGATTTGCTTTCATGATTAGTTTTGCTTTTTGAATGTCTAATAATTAGTCTCTAGACCAAACAGATTAAATCAACGGTAAAATGTATCAAATTTAGCTACCTGTAGCTCACAAAAGCTTATGCTCAAATAAATGTTAGTCTCTAAGGTGCCACAAGTCCTCCTTTTCTTTTTAAAATATGCTTGTATTTTCAGAGATGCTGAGCACTCAGCTCACATTGACATCAGTTAGAGCTGCAGGTAGAGAGGAAGGATTGTAGCAGAGCAGCAGCTCTGATATAGTTCTGGGTCAGACCAGCTTTCTGTTTAAAGTCTGACTGTTCTAAATACTCTAAAATAGTATGGTTACTTGAGTTGCCTTGAAATTTGGTGTGCCTCATGGGGATTCAGGGTAGGGTCAGTGATCCAAGTTCAGAACCATTTAGTCAAGGGATTCTTAAGATACACCCCAGGGTGGGGGATGGTAAGAGTGGGGGGTCGGAAGCTTTTCTTAAAGTTGACTTATTCTGGCAACCTTTTTTTTGTGTGTGCACTTAGTGCAGAAATCTTGAAAAGGTCAGAATCACATTGCTAAAATTTCTCGTCAGGTGTGGTGATTTGGTTGTTTTGAGTGAAAGTACTTTGATTACCTTTCTCCTGTCCCTCCCCCCACAAAAGATATGTGACTGTTTCCTGGCAGGTAAGAGACATTTTAGTGTGGACGAGTGGCGGGGAATAGGAATGAGAGGAGTTTGGGGCTGCATTGAGGGGAGGGGGGATTATGGGGAGTGGGATAAATGAGGATGGATGGTGGAGGGTGGTGAGGGGAATTGGGTAGCTCAGGTAAAGGAGAGGGACACTGGGAAGGAGACATAGGGGTGAGTGGCAGGGTGACTAGGGGAGAATGGGGGCAAGGTTGTCTCAACCCCATGTTCTCCCCTTCTGTGTGTGTGCGGGCCAGGATCTGGGGGCCCTTTGCCTCTCTAGGGCAGTCTGAGCCTCTCTCCCTGCCCTACCTTCAGGTGAGCTATAATCTGGGGTTCCTTGCCCCCGAATGGTGGCTGAACCCCATTCACTGGTATCCTGTGAGTAAGTATGAAGTGGTTGTTAAATTTCACAAGTGTGGTATTCTGTCAGGAGAGTACCCTAAGTGTTTGAGGGTGGAGCAGATGCAGGTAGCTCCTTTTATGTACAGTGAAAAAGCAGAGTGCAAGTATGTGTGATATGGATGTTTTGGGTTCTCTCAGAGGGCAGAGTTAAGGTTACATGGGCATGTAACTTAACTCTGTGTTCCTGGTTTTCTGAAGTTTGAGGTTTTTCAAAACAGTGTTCTCGAAGGGCATGAGCTCTCACTGGGCAACTATGTGAACAAAAAAGTTTGCCATTTAGTACCCTTTTTTGGTTAGGAGTGCGAAGGTTGTGGACCTCTGGAGACATCCAGATATTTATGTGCAGTGCTTGGGAGAAGCCAGTGGTCGTAGTACATGTAGGTACCAGTGAAATAGGGAAAGGTAGGAGAGAGGCCCTGCAGGCCAAGTTTAGGCTGCTAGGTAATAAAATAAAATCTGGGACCTCCATGGCGGCATTCTCTGAACTGTTTCCAGTTCATGCACATGGCCAGTTAGACAGGCAGAACTGCAGGGTCTTCATGAATGTATGAGATAATGGTATTGGGAGGAGGGTTTTCAGTTTGAGAAACTGAAGAACCTTTTTGGAAAGAAGGAGCCTATACAGGAAGGATGGGCTTGACTTGACTAATGTCCGGTTTGACAAAGCCTTGGCTGGGATGATTTAGTTGGTGTTGGTCCTGCTTTGAGCAGGGGATTGGACTGAATGACCTCCTCAGGTCTCTTCCAACCCTAATATTCTATGATTCTATGATACCTAAACCAAAATGGAAGCAGATTAGTGGCATGTAAAATTAAAAAGGTCAGAGGAGTTTTTATACTAAGGATTGGGGAAAGCCAACAGGTGCAGAGGAGCGTACAGTTCAGACAGACATCTCTTAGAGGAGGATTTATTAAAGAGGATATTAGGATAGCCTAGTAAAGAGGAAAGGATAGAAGTTGGTGAAGTACAGGTAGGAACTGAAGAGAAACAGTCAAACAAGGAAGACAAAAGATAGTCAACTAAATATTGACAAATTTTATAAGTGCTAGTGTACAAATGCTAGAAGTCTAAATACTAAGATCTGTGAACTTGAGTGCCTTCAGTGAGGATATTGATATAATAGGCATCAGATACTTGTTAGAACAATAGTAATCAATGGGACATGGTGGGACCTGGATACAAAATCTAGAGGAATGACAGTAGGTTGTGCTGATGTGGGAGTGGTACTAGATGTGAAAGAAAGCTTAGAATTAAATATACTAAAAATCTTAAATGAATCAAACTGTACCATAGAATTTCTATGGATAGAAATTCCATGCTTGAATAAGAGTATAGCAGTAGGAATACACTAACAATCACCTGAGCAGGATGGTGACGATAATTGTGAAATGCTAAGAGAGATTAGAAAGGCTACAAAAAAAATTCTCCCCAAAGCCCCCTATCAGTAATAGGGGATTTCAACTATCACCATATTGACTGGGTACATGTCAACTCAGGACTAGATGCACAGAAAAAAATTCTAGACATATTAAATGACTGCTTCTTGGAGCAACTGGTCTTGGAACCCACAAGGGAAGAAGTGCCTTGCATAATGACAGGTTTCAGAGCAGCAGCCATGTTAGTCTGTATTCGCAAAAAGAAAAGGAGTACTAGTGGCACTTTAGAGACAAACATTTATTTGAGCATAAGCTTTGCTCAGATAAATTTGTTGGTCTCTCAGGTGCCACTAGTACTCCTTTTCTTTTTACAAGGGAAGAAGCAATTCTTGATTTAGTCCTAAGTGGAGTGCAGGATCTGGTCCAAGAGATGAATATAGCTGAACCGCTCCATAATAGCAACCATAATGTAATTAAATTTAATGTCCTTGTGGGGGAGGAGGGAAACAAAAGCACACCACAGTAGCACTTAATGTCAAAAAGGGGAACTACACAAAAATTACCAAGCTAGTTAAACAGAAACTATGAAGAACAGTCATGAATGAAATGCCTGCAAGCTGCTTGGAAACTATTTAGAAACACCATATTAGAGGCTCAAATTAAATGTATGCCCCAAATTAAAAAAAAAAAGACCAAAAATGCCACCATGGCTAAACCGAAGAGGAAAAGAGGTGGTTAGAGACAAAAAGGCATCTTTTGAAAATTGGAAGTCGAATCATATTGAGGAAAACAGAAAAAAAGTATAAAAGTATAATTAGGCAGGCCAAAAAAGAATTTAAAGGGTAACTAGCAAAAAGACTCAAATTAGCAGCCAAAATACCGTAAGTACATCAGAAGCAGGAAGCCTGCCGTACAGTTAGTGGGGCCACTGGATGATTGAAGTGTAAAGGAGCGCTTACGGAAGACAAGGCCATTTCAGAGTAGCAAAATGAGTTCTTTGTGTGGTCTATGTTGCAGATGATGTGAAGGAGATTCCCACACCTGAACCATTCTTTTTAGAAAAGGAGTACTTGTGGGGAACTGTCCCAGATTGAAGTGTCAGTAGAGGAGAATTTGGAGCAAATTGATAAATTTTAAGCAGTACGAAGTCACCAGGACCAGATATTCAACCAAGAGTTCTTAAAGAACTCAGTTATGAAATTGCAGAACTATTAACATTGGTATGTGACCTATTGCTTACATTAGCTATCCACCAGTCATCTGGTACAGAGGCTGATTTAACACCAATTTAAAAAAAAAAAAAGGCTCCAGAGGCAATCCTGGCAAATCCAGGTTGGTAAACCTAACTTCAGTACCAGCCAAATTGAAACTGTACGAAAGCAAAGAGTCATACACTTAGATGAACACAATTTGTTGTGGAAAAATTAACACTGCTTTTATAAGGAGAAATCGTGCCTCACCAATCTTTTGGACTTCTTTGAAGGGGTCAACAAACATGTGGACAAGGGTGATTCAGTGGATAGAGTGCACTTGGACTTTCAGAAAGCCTTTGAGAAGATCCGTCACCAAAGGATCTTAACCAAAGTAAGGAGTCATGGGAAAAGGAGGAAGGTCCTGCGTGGATCAGTAACTTGTTAAGACAGGAAACAAAGGGTAGTAATAAATGGCCAGTTTTCACTGTGGAGAGAAGTAAATAGCAGGGTCCCATCCAAGGATCTGTACTGGGACCACTGCTGTTCAACGTATTCATAAAGGATGTGGAAAAGGGTGAACAGTGAGGTGGCAATGTTTGCAGACAATACAAAAGATAGTTAAGTCCAAAGCAGATTGCGAAGAATTACAAAGGGAACTCACAGAACTGGGTGACTGGGCAACAAAATGGCAGGTATAATTCAATGTTAAATGTGAAGTAAGGCACATTGTAAAAAAATAATCCCAACATACAAAATGATTGGGTCTAAATGAGCTTTTACCACTCAAGAAAGAGATCTTGGAGTCTCTATGAATAGTTCTCGGAAAACATCTGCTCAATCTGTAGTGGCAGTCAAACAAGCTAACGTGTTGGGAACCATTAGGAAAAGGATAGCTAAAAGACAGAAAATATTATAATGCCACTATTTAAATCCATGGTATCTCTATGCCCCAAATACTGCATGCAGTTCTGGCTAGCCATATAAAAGAAGATATATTAGAATTGGAAAAAGTATAGAGAAAGATAAATTATTAGGGATATGGAAAAACTCCCATATGAGGAGAGATTAAAAAGTCTGACTCTTCATCTTGGAAAAGAGGTGACTGAGGTGAATTATGATAGAGGTCTATAAAATTATGACTGATCTGGAGAAAGTGAATAAGGAAATGTAATTTACCTCTTCACGTAACAGAAGAACTAGGGGTCACCCAATTAAATTAATAGGCAGATTTGAAACAAACGTAAGGAAGGTCTTCACACAACGCACAGTCAACCTGTAGAATTCATTGTTGGGGATGTTGTGAAGGTCAAAAGTATAGCTGGGCTTAAAATAGAATTAGATAAATTCAGGGAGGATAGGTCCATCAATGGCCATTAGCCAAGATGGTCAAGGATGCAGTCCAGTGCTAAGGGTCTCTTTAGACCTCTGACAGCCAGAAGCTGGGACTGGATGACAGGGCGGGATCACTTAATAAATTGTCCTGTTCTGTCCTTTCCCTCTGAAGCATCTGGCACCAGCCACTGTCAGAAGAGAGTGTGTGGGCTAGAGGGACCAGTGGTCTGACCTAATATGGCCATTTTTATGAACTGGACTGGGACCCAGCAGGGGTGTAGTGAAACAGCTTTCTGGAACTGTTGCTGCACGGGGGGACAACACAGCATGTGCAGGTGTAAGGTCGCACAGCATGGAGGATTCCAATTTGTAGCATTTTGTGACCTTGCACATGCCTGAGAGGTCATGCTGTCAGGTGCATTCCACTAGTGTACAGCCCATTCAGGACTGAAGAACTGGGTTTAAATACCAACTCTACCACGTACTTCACATGTGATCTTCAGTAAGTTAATTATTTTGGGGAACTAAAGCACAGAAAGATGAGAGAGAAGGGTGCTTCTGTTTACTGTGAGGTCTTTGGAGCAGGGACTGTCTTGCAACATGTTTGCATAGTGCCTAGTACAATCTTGGTTGGGGACTTCGGGTGCTACGGTAACACATTATAATAGTATATATACTCATTTCTGAAGATCAGACAACTTTTATTTAAGTGTCTAGATGGATTTATGTGCATAACTTCAGACATCGAAACTTGAAACTTTTGGGCAGTATTTCTCGATATAAGAAACATGTCCCAAATAAACCATATAATATAGCGGCAAACAAAGAGGATTACCTTAACTCTACTCTAGGAGTAGAGTTGAAAAATCTAATTGCAAATAGTCTTGTCTGTGAGCCTTATTATTTGATATTTACTTTGCAGTTGCTCCTAGAGGCAATCCGGTTTTGGAGCTCTGTTGTGCTAAGTGCTGTACGAACATACAGAAAATGCCAGTCCCTGCCCCAAAGAGCCTGGAAACTAAAAAATAAGTCTGACACCTATGTCTAGTGGGTTGGGATGGGAGGGTGGAGAACAGGGTAACAAAAATAGGATGCTCACAATTCTTAGTAAACCATGGGCAGTACTTCTCATCTTTCAAATGTTTTGCAAACACTATCAGATACTATCATGAGATAGGCATAATTAACTTTATTTTATAGATGGAGAATCTAAGGAACTGAAGTAACAAGAGTTATTCCAGTACTTCCTTGTCTGGCTTTTTACAGTGCTATGAGGACAGTCTTCTCTGTAGCATTCTAGTACTTCTGGTTTAGGTTTTAACTGAAATGATGGTGGTGGTCAGGAAACTGAGGTGACCCCACTTTCATGACCTCAGATGTTCAGTTCAAGTGTGGATGATGGTTGGAGTAGCTGCTTTTTTAAACTGTATCAGTTCACTCATTCTCTTTCAAGTGCTTGTCTCTATATATTCCACTTCTGGTGGACCTGCACTTCATGTGCTCATGATAAAAATCTTTTGACCAGCAGTGTGCGTTGGCCCATGCCTGTGTCCTGCATGCCCTTGTTCCTCTCCCCCCACCTCAAACTTTAGGTCATAAAGGATGGAGCAAGGCCAACTGACCCTCAATTCCTTCTTCCTGCCTATGACTGCAAGATGGACCAAGAGACCAGGGTTCCTGTGTCTTGCATTTGCATTTCTACACTAGTTATAGTATATAGTTCTTTACCATAGTTTGGATTAGTCAGTGTAAGTTTACTTTCTAAGTTTTAGCTTGGTGACATTTGTAATTTTTCTTCACCTGTGTGACCCCAGAATTTGCTGGTGCCAATTGGCAGAGGGCACAGGGGTGGATAGGGTTGTACAAGGATCCTTTGGGAGAAATATATGCATAAATTCACCAAAGAGTCGCATGTGAGATCTCTACCAAGAGCCAGTAACCCAGTGATTTATCATAATCATTGCAAAATGTATGGATAATATTTGAGTATATATCTGTACTGAAATAGATTCTTAAGGTCTTGGAACTAAGGCAGGTCACCAGGTCGTCACCTATCTCCTGCTTCAAAGAACCTTTCTGCGGTTACAGACAGACGTTATCTCGCTGTCTGGCCATTTGTGTAGTGTATGCCTCACAATGTATGCCTATTTGCTACTTAGCCAGGGGCTAATCTACAAGACAGGAAATCTCCAGGATGAAACAAACAGCAGCGGGTGCTCTGTTTATGAATAAAGACACAGGATTGTTCTGGTATACATTTGGGTGCAAGGAAGCACACACAATCCTTCATCTAGGAGGCCACTGACAGCTTGCTTGTCTCATGAAAGGAGTGTTAGTCAACCTGACTGTAAAGCTCAGCAAGAATTTTGTGTGAGCAATACTCTACAAGACACGAATATATTGATAGTTAAGCCTAGGCTCTGGAATGTGTATTTTATATGTAATCATTTGTTTCCAATACTTGTACTTGCTACTACTAAAATCTCTGCTTTGTTAAATAAACATATACTTGTTTTCACTGTAAACATATAGAAGGTTTGTGAGTTAAGTGGAGTGGTAGAATTGGTAAATGAGGGTGCACTGTTTCTTTGGAAGCAGTGAATCTGAGTACTGGGACTGTCCAGTGAACCAGGGACTGGATACTCCAGGGAGACGCTTGGAAGACTTGAGGGTTGGGGTTTGCTGATTGTTAAACTGTAAAGTAACAGCAGGGTTGTGAGGCCTGAAGGGGAGTGCTTGTATGGCAAGTGGAGTTGGGAAGCTGACCCACTGCAGGCACAAACAAGGCTTCCTCATGCTAAGGCCAGGTGGTAGTTAGGTGTCTCACAACATTGGGTGCCCTTGGAAAGTGTCAGAGCCTGGTACCAGGTATTCAGGACTGATCAAAAATCTCCTGGTTTTAAGATTGGTCTGTCATGTCCCCTCAATGAGGCTCTCAAAATATTTGTTTTGTCTCTGGGAGGAAATTGAGGGATTTCTCACTGAGAAATGTACACTGTTTGTTTTGATTAATGTCTGTTTTCAAGCATCCCTTGCTTTTAAAGCTTTCTCCTTTAAGTCCTGAGGTGTGCCTCAGACTCTGGAAGGCAGGATCCCTCAGGCTCTGAGCAGTCCATTACAAAAGGCTATTACCTCTGCCTCAGGTGCTAGGGCTCCTCCTTCACTGAAGCATTCTTCTGCTGATTCTGTTGTCATTCCCTCCTGCCATCCTGGAAAGAGGAGGTCTGAGCACTGCTCCTCTAAGGAACACATGTGGGGGTCTATATAAATTGCTGCCAAGCAAGAGAGGCAAGTCTGATCTTTTTATTTTAAAAAAGAGCAAATAAGGTGTAACAATGTTCCTCTGTATTCATAAAGACCCTGAATTTAGACTGGGGGGCGGGGGGGCTCCTGGTACCAATTTAATTGGCACCATCTACTCTATTGCCGATTACACCTAGCTTCTTCTTGGTATTAATACCATGAGCACTGAACTTCGTGATGCCCAGAGATCTCATTGTATCAGCCCTGCCTGAATCACTCTCCATACTGGAATTGTCCTCTGCATTGACTAGGAATCTCCCCTCTTCCTCCAACGCTCAGGCTCCAACAAAGTCTACTCCTCTGCAAGAGGAGTATTCCTCCTCTTTTGTCTGATTTTAGTGAGAGTGGATCACCTTCCTGCTTTTCAGGGTGCAACCCTATGACCCATACTATTCTGGTCAGGTCATAGCAGGCATAGGGAACTTAGGGAAGGTCCTTCTACCTGCTACCCTGCCACTCCTGGCCACTTAAATATTACCTATATTGTCCTAGCTCTTGGCCTTACTAGGCACCTTGAAGCATTCATCAAGCAGGAAAATATAGCTCCTATGTAACAAAGGCCCAGATCACTCACTACAGGTCTTGCTCAGGACATAGCAACAGCCTTCTCATCTCTCTGTGGCAGAGTCTGTGCAAGCCCAACTTCAGAAGAGGAGCATCTTCAACACCAGCTCTCTGAGGTGATTCTAGCTCATATATCCCTACTGCCACATGAAGCTGTTGTACCATCTTCCCCCTTTCCACCGTATGACTATAGGGATAAGGCATTTCAAGACTTTTTTTGCAGGATGCAGGAGCACTGGAGTTTCCCATAGCCACAAAAAGGCCCATAAATTGGACATTTTACGTTCTTTGCTTAAAAGACTCGGGGCCTGTCAACTAGGGCCTTCTAGAACCAGCTCAGCTCCTCTGACAAATGCCAGCATCCATTCTCCCAACTTCAAAAAAGTTGACACAGAAATGTCAAGTCCCCTTTGAGAGATTTAAGTTCTTCTGTTCGCATCCTGCAGCAGCTCAGAGAGAACATAACAGATGTCAAAATCCACGCAAAAGAAAAGGAACTAAAGCAGCTTCTCCTCTTTGGAGGGGAGAGCTATTCTTCAGCTACTCTGCAACTTAGAATAACTAATTACAAAGTTCTCCTTTCAGAACAGGATTATCTTAACTGGCACAGGGTGCCGGAGTTTCTGGATAAAGTCCCAATAGACTCTAAGGAGGCACTGAGATCTTTGATTATGGAAGGTCAACTTACAGCACAGACTTCTTGGCTAAGTGCTTTTGATGCATCAGATATAGCTGAGTGATCAGTGGCCACAGTGATTGCCATGCACTATGACTAGTCTTCTGGAATTCCCAGAGAAGTTTAGGATACAACCAAGGATCTCCCTTTTGAAGGAAATTAATTCTTTGGTGCCAAAACAGATAATGCACTATGTACTTTAAAAGTTTCTTGAATTACAATGAGATCTTTGGGCATTCACATGACTCAGCCCAGAAGAAAATAACCTAGATATCAAATGCATTCTAGACAACCTTCTGCTCCTTCATTCTACAAGCCTCAAAGATCACCTGAACTTCCCAGAAAAAAGCAGAAATTTCATAGGAGACATTCCTCCCTCCCCACCCCCCACTGTGAGTACAATTACATCACCATTGCCATCTTCCAAGAAGTCAGTTTGACAGTTACTTTGAGAGCTATTGGGAACTACACATTCAGGATCTGTATCCCTTCCAGACCACTGGGTTTATTTTCAGGAAGCCTGGAACAAGATTACATGGACCAGTGTGTTCTAGAAATTATACCAAAAAGTTATTCCATCCAGTGCCAGGAACTTCCTAGCCACTTTCACCTTCCCTGTCCCTCTCTTCAGGGACCCCTCTGACAAGAGACTATTCCATCAAGAGCATATATTGAGAGAGGTTCAAAGGGAGGAGTTTTTATTTCCATTACTATGTAGTGCCCAGGAAGACAGGAGGCTGGTTCCCCATTCTGGATTTGAGGTCTGAACACTTTTTTGTCCGCCACTTGAAGTTCAGAACTGTGACTCTGGCTATAATAATTCCAACCTTGAATCCTCTATACTAGTTTGCAGCTCACAATTTCCAAGATGCCTCTTTCCATTTTTCCATCCACCCACATACAGGAGATAACAGTTGGTAGCTGGGAAGACACACTTCCAGTACAGAGTGCTACCTTTTGGTTTGTCAACCACTCCTGAGTATTTACAAAACATTTGGGCATTCTAGCAACACATCTAAGGGGATGTCTACACTTCAAACTGGGGGCGTAATACCCTGTTCTTGCTCTGATTGAACTAATGCACTAAAAATAGTGTAGCTGTGGCTGCGTGAGCAGGGGAGGGGCTGACCATGCCAACTATGTACCCATCTGAGACACTAGGAACATACACAGGTTGCAAGCTCCTCCCACTTCACATTGCCACAGCTCCACTCTATTTTTAGCATGCTAGCTTGATCATAACTAGTGCAGGTCTATCTTTTAGAGCTGGAAATTACAGTCCCAGCTCAAAGTGTAGATGTAGCCTAAGAATTCAGAGCATTTTATTTTACCTATACCTAGTGTGGCAGAGCTCCGACCTTGTCCCCGTGGGTCCTGCACTTCCAGGCAGTTTATGCTAGCTTCAGAGGCTCACTGCAACCTTCCATGTAGCCCTTCTCTGTCTAGGGCCAGGGATACAGTGTACTGAGCCCTTTTCATCATAAGCCAGTAATAGAGGTTGGTGAGAGAGTTCCCACAGTCTCTGTTGCTCCTACAGCCTCATGCCAAAACAGTTTAGCCTCCTGTCTTGACAGGGGCCTGTTTTCCCCTCCCAGGAGGTGTTTCTGTAGTGGTGGGTTGGGGGGAACCAGGGCCCACCCTCCGCTCTGCGTTCCGGCCCATGGACCCTAATGGTAGCAGCTGTTGTCAGCCAACCTTTTACTGCCAGAGTTGCTACATTTACCTGGGCCACTTCCCCACAGCTCTCCTGCATCTCCCTTCTTCAACCTTACCTTAGGGCTCCCTTATCTATGACTTGAGGGGTGTCTTCATTAATCAGCCCTTCAGCCACACTTCCACTCCTCTCTGCCTGACTGGAGTGAGCCCTTTTATATTATCAGAGGGGCCTTAATTAGAGTCAGGTGGTCACATTAGCTTAATGGCCTCACCTGACTCTTTGCAGGTTAATTGGAGTTGTGTGTTCTCATTAGCCTGGAGCAGCCCCTGCTCTGGTCAGTCAGGGAACAGAAAACTTTTAATCCAGTGGCCAGTATATCTGCCTTCTGCTACTCTGCTGTAGACCTCCTGCCACCTCTAGAGGGTGAGGAGCCCCGGTGGGCCAGCCTCTATTCCACCTTAGTCCCGAGGCCCGCTGGGGATATCAGTTGGTGGCTCCTTCACAGGGCCTTGAGCACGGGCGTGTACTTGGCGCGGTTCACCCCAATCCCGGACACCTGCCCCTTTTGCGGCGTGAGGGAAACCCTGGCACACATCTACCTGGAGTGCGCCAGGCTGCAGCCCCTATTCCGGCTCTCACAAATATTCTGTTAAGGTTTTGGTTGCACTTTTCCCCTCACCTCCTTATCTATGTACTTCCTGTCTGTGGCCCCGCTAAGTCGCAGGACCACCTGGTCAACCTCCTCCTGGCCCTGGCTAAAGTGGCCATCTATAAAACCAGGGTGAGGAGGTTGGCTGATGGAGTCTCCTGCGACTGTGGGGCCTATTTCCGATCCTCTGTCCGTTCTCGCCTCCAGGCAGAGTTCCTCTGGGCGGCGTCCACTGAATCCCTTGACGCCTTTAAGGAGCGGTGGGCGCTGTCCGGGGTTCTCTGCTTGGTGTCCCCTTCCGGTTCCCTTCGTTTGACCCTTTGACCGCACTCCTGTCCCTGTTGTTCATTAGTTGTCCCCTGTAATTAATTGGTTTTCCAGGTCCTGTGGGCCCCCCCTCTCTTAGGCTGGGGGGGGATCCTTTAGCAGTGGCGGGCTTCGCCCACCCACTTCCTGGATCCCAATGAGGCTACTCTGCTGCCTAACTGGCCTGGGTCTATCACACTAGATAACTGGCTGATTTGGGGAAGCTCTGCTCATATTCTACAGTTGTTAGTTATTTCAGGGCTGAAAATCAACAAATAAATCTTCTATTCTTACTCCCACTCATAAAACAGAATTTATAGGAATGCTGATAGTCTCCACCACATTAAGAGCCTATCTTCCATGAAGCAGATTTGATAATGTTACACCTCATAAATCAACTACAGACAAACCCCTGGACAACGGTAAGGACATGCCTATAGCTGCTAGGTCATGTGGTTTTGTATGCATTTGTGACTCAGTTTGTCAGGCTTTCATTTGTTTTCAATGGTGGTTGAATTCTACTTACCAACCAAACATTAAATAGACGTGGTGTTCCTATTGTTCTTAAATTGGTCAGAGAACCCAGATCAAGCCTGCAAGGGCATTCCCCTTTCTCTGCCACTTCTAGTGAAGTCCCTAATGATCCACTTTGGGATGTGGGATTCATCTGGACACACTGTCAAGTGTGTCATCAAGTGTCACGTTCAGCCCTTCATCTACCAAGGCTACAAAATTTTAACAGATCATATATTCAGACTTTTTTTCTTTTTTTTTTTTTCCAAGATTACAAATGGTCAGTAATCAACCAGTGTTCAACCGACTGAGTTTTCTAGACATGGACTTTTTTTTTGCTACCCAAATGCACGTTATATGCAAAATATTCTATTCCACAGAGAGTCATAGTCCAGAATATCAAATGGACATATTTCTCTTACAATGGTCTCAGAGGCTGAAGTATACATGCCTGATTCTGTTCATACCAAGAACATTGAAGAAAATCAAGCAGGAATCAATGCTGATAATCCTCTTAGCTCCAGCTTGGCCCGGGTATTACTGGTACTCAGAGCTAATGAAGCTGTTTGTATATCCCCAAATAGTACTACCACTCTCTTAGGACGTAATCTCATAGGACAAGAGGAAAGACTGCATCTATACCCTGCATCTCACTGCTTAGATGCTCTCTGGTTGGCTGACTTAGAAAAGACTTGTTCCAGAGATGTGCAGAATATTTTAATACAAAGTAGATCTTGTTGAATCCTTTCTACTTACATGGTAAGTGGAATTAGTTCTCAGTTTGTCTCAATACTAGGGCTGGTCTACACTACCGCTTAAGTCGATGTAACTTACATCGCCCAGGGATGTGAAAAGACACACCCTGAGTGACGTAAGTTACATTGACCTGAGCGTTGTCCACACTGATGCTCTGTCAGTGGGAGATGCTTTCCCACAGACATAGCTTCTGCTTCTTGCAGAGGTGGAGTAATTATGCCAATGGGAGCGTGATCTCCCATAGGCATAGTGTGTCTTCACCAGACACGCTACAATAGCACAGCTGCCTTGGTGCAGCTGTGCTGATGTAGCACTTGAGTCTAGACTTGCTCTAAGTATCTCCAGCTCATGCTGATATTCTTCCTATCCTTGCCTATTATTGCTTAAGAAGTTGGCCCTTTCTGTTAGCACACTATGGGGTCACCTAGCTGCTATATTAGCACATCATTCACCTATTCAAGACCATTATTTATTTATTCCTCACTGAAAAAAAATGTATTGCAAAGAGCTCAATTTAATGTACAGATGAGTAACTTCCCTTTCTCACCAGTAGCCATTTATACAGGGTCAGGGTCTGCAACCTTTACTCATGAGGAGCATTTATTCATGAAAGTTGTTCCGTTATAGACAATGGGATTATTTTCATGCCTAATTACTACTTCACAGTAGTAAGGCTTGCAGAATTTGTCCCATAACATGTTGACTTAGTAAGATATTTTATTAATGTTGAAGATTACTATATTTGTCAACACTAGTTTGTAGTAATGGGAAAATATTAGTATAAACATCCTGTGGATTTTTTTTTGATGTAGCTGTGAATTTATAACAGGTAGTAGCAGCAGAGTGTTAAGCACAGTTCAAAAGATGATACCATTTAAAGTGTGCTTGTAGTCAAGAGACTCTATTAAAATAACGTTGTGGGATTCATGTTCTAAGGGATGCAGGGTTAAATGTGCCCTGTGGCACTGGCAGCTAAATCCCAGCTTGAATGTTCTAAGAGTCAAGATGGGTCTTTTCCGTGTTATGTATCAGCACCACTAATAAAAGTGTATTGCTAGCCAAATTACATTGTCAATTTCACTTTTGCTGCCCCTATGGCCTACAAATTTCCCCCCGGCTTGTGTAATTGTACTGAAGGCTAAAGAGATGCACAGCTGTCTTTTTAGCTTTTCTGCAAGGACCTATCTTCCTTATTCTAAAATTGTCCTTTTGAGATCCTCATGTGAAAAGAATAGGTAATAAACTGGTATAATGGGGTACGCAAGCCCCACACTGGCCAGGAGGGAGTTAATGAGAACCTGTGCACTTGCCCACAGGTGTCAGGTGTGGAGAGGGCTTAGGTCAGCTAGGTTATGTCTAGACTGCAATTAAATACCTGTGGCTGGTCCATGTCAGCTGACTGGGGCTTATGTTTACAGGCTGTTTAATTGTGGTGTAGACATTTGGGCTCTTCCTCTGTTAGAGAACCTGATTGCAACCAGGAATCTGAGACAGCTTTCCAGCTCGGTGAGCCTCCCTGCGGGACTGGGCCTAGGGAAATCTACCAGGTGACCAGTTGTTTGAAGACACACCCTGAAGAGAAGTGGAGTGCTACTGAAGACATGCTAGACCAGCCCATCTTGAGCTCCTTGTTTACTTTTATATGGGGACTTTTTGATACCCTAGAAGGAGTGAAACTGGAGAGTGTCTTATCCGGAGGGCTAAGGCTGCACAGCAGCAGACCCCATGAGAAACAGGTTCTCTGAAGATCAGCTGCCAAGACAGGGTGCTATGCTGCTGGGGGAGGGTGCACTGCTGAGCCAACAGTGCTACCCTGGTATCTGGGCAAGCATTCCTTCTGTTGATAAAATAGGATCAGTGTATGTGAGCTTGGCTGAGAGTATATCAGCTGTCATGTTTTTCTACAACCTTCTTTCCCTAATAGTATCTAGCTAGTTGCTTTGTAATTTGAGTTACTTGGAGTAAAAGACACTTTGCATAAAATTTAAATTCTGTTCTATTCTTGATATGAGCCAAGGTACAAAATACATTTTGTAGTGTGTGTGAGAGAGAAAGCTTCTTGCAAATGTCATATAAAACAAAGTTTGCTGTTTCCATCAAAGGCTGGTAGCCTAAATGCAAAATGTACTAAATATATCCGTTATTGTGCATATTTTAAGTAACTTACATAGTTGGGGATCTACTATGCCATTAAAGGAATATAGGCTTGCAACCTATATAATAGCACATCTGAGAATGGGGACAGGTGGCCTAGTCCATTGATATACCATCATTTCAAGTAGCTAAATCCAGTTCTGAGCAAAGAAATGCTTCAATAAGTGTAAATGTTCATTAATTTCAAATAATAAACTAATTTTGGTTAATTTTTTTAAAGATTTGTTTCACATGTGATATCAACAAATTCAACATTTGCATCGTGGCAAGCAATGAAAAATGTGAATAATATCCTAATCTCCTCTAACCCACAAGCCTCCTTGATGTCTATGCCTAAAGATACTGTTGCAGGATAAAATATATATTGTTTCCAGTCATGTCTGAATACATATATATTTTTTAATTTGAGCCGAGAAGTTATGAATAATGTGCCGCTCCCCTTCTTAGTGATTACACTTACAATTTTTGAGCAGCCTAAAAGTAAAGGATTATTTTCAGTGGCTGACAAAACAGGCAAATCAAAATGGATTTTTCACAAGGACATTGAAAGGCACCTCTGCCAAATGTTAATGTCCTATCTCCATCCGCTTCACTGACAAAGCTGTTTATAAAAACTTTTGGAATTTTTTTTTAGTGAGGAAGGTGGTGGGGGGGAGTGTTCAATTTTTCAGTCTCAAATATAGATGAGCTACTTCTGCTGTAAAACTTTTTACGTTGGAGGTGTGTGAATGATTATTTGGGCAGAGACCAGGCCTAGAAAAAGATTGGGGCTCCTGTACACTACTGCAATACAAATAATTAATATGTATTTTGGTCTTTGGGCATTAATGAGGCTCCTGCAGCTTGTGGGGGCAGGAGAAGAAGTTGATTGGCCCCTGAAGAACATCTTAAGACTCACAGGGGAAGCTTGGGTTGGGTTTATCCCATGAACCTCCTAATGTCTTCTGGGGTTGGGGAGCATTTTGTTGGGACTCCAACAAGCCTAGGTAGAAGCTTATGTTGGGGTTGTGAACCTTCTAGTTCCTGGGGGTGGATTTTGTGAGGCCCTGACGAACCTTCTGAAGTTTTATTGACTAGAAGTATAGAATTGACTATACTTGCAGTTCAATTTTAAGAATGTTCAAATAACCAAGGTCAGCCAAATTTATTGTCTAAAGACAAAGCAATAATGTACAGGAAAGAAAGACTTGATACATCACCAGTCGCTCTCTGGAAGCAAATTCTCACAGCATGTTCAGTTCACTTTATATAGAACACGTACTTCCCAAATGCCTCCTTAAACTAGCCGTCTTTCATAGTATGGCTGTTTACAAATTACACAGCACAGTTCATTCCACTTAAACTTTAAGTTTAACTAGCCAGCTTGTGCCAGCTCTGTCTTTGGTGCCTTCCTGTACTTTCACATCTTCCATTTTGAATATTAAATTCCAAACATTAAGGGTCATGAAGACACTGCCGAATACAAAGCATTCATACACATTGCATTATTTCCTTGTATCACATTGCACCTTTTTTTCATAATGCTCATCCATCTAGTTTTTGAGAGTTTTTCTATTTGTTTAAGTCAAGTGCTGAGCTATGCTTGTCCCAGAGCATTGTGGGATATGACTTAGCATAAGTGAGCAAGAATAAGCATCGTACAATTCAGCATGATCACCCTGTATATATATTTTATATTAATACCATGCACATAATACCTTATAACGTGTGCCGGGGGGGCAGGGGTGTAAAACCTATATGCACTGGTTAACAATTCATAAGAGATGGGGTTTGGAGAGCCTTATCGATGAGCCTTCTAAAATCCGTGGAAGGGACAGGGTGGAGATTGAGGATCCCTGCACTCAGCAATCTAATGCTCACAAGGATGAAGGGCATAAGCCTCTTACGGCTCAAAAGAACAAGTAGACACTTAAATTTTTTGAGGTAGGGAGAACATTTTAGGTTGAGAGTGATTGAGGCTTATAAATCTCATCGTGGAGTTCATTATTAATCACGTTTATTATGGTAGTGCCTAAAAAAGAACCGAGCATGGGGCCCCATTGTGCTAGGTACTGTACGAACACATTGTAGCAGACAATCTCTGCCCTTAACAATTTACAATCTAAATAGACAAGACTGTCACAGGGTGGGGGAAGGGTGTAATGTAGAAGCAGAGTGAACAGTGTGGTGGCAGCAAAAGACATGTTAGTTTCATTATTTTTTTTAGATGGGTTCAATTTAGGACACACTCACTTAAATGGAAAGAAAAGTGAAGGAAGAGAGGATATTGAATGGAAGGAGGGTCAGGAGGACAGGGCAGGGGAGAAGAGTTAAGAGGATTAGGTGCAAAGTGAAGCTGAGGTGAAGAGACTATGAAGGAATGGGGGAGAGAGAGAAGGTGAGAGTTGGAGCAAACAGCCAATCAGTGCAGGGCAGAGGAAGTCCAGTCCAGTCAGCTGTAGATAGTTCTCTGATTGTCCAGAGCAGAGGTTCTCAAACTGCGGGTCGTGACCCCTCAGAGGGTCACAAGGTTATTACGTGGGAGTTTGTGAGCCATCAGCCTGCACCCTCAAACCCCACTTCTCCTCCAGCATTTATAATGAGTTAAATATAAAAAATATGTTTTTAATCTAAAGGTGGGGGGGTTGCACTCAGAGGCTTGCTGTGTGAAAGGGGTCACTAATGCAAAAGTTTGAGAACTACTGTTATAGAGGATAACAGTATTGCAGGGGGATATATTAGAAGACCTAAGGGAACTTTTAAAATTGCATTGTCTATGGCTGATATAGGATGACAATGCACAAACGTATGCAGCATTATCTGCTCACCTGGAAAATGCGTAACAATACCATCCAAAATAAGAGATGATGGCAGGCTGTCCTTCATCCTGGTTAGATCTGAATTTTGTTTACTGACTGAGCTTCAGAGTGACATGCAATAAGTTTAAATTAATATTTTTGATAGGTGTATGAGGCTAGTGGACCCAAAGTTAATGCTATATTTTTTGCTGGCTTTACATGATCTTTCTTGCTTTGGACATTGGTACATTAGTTCAAGTAACAGCTTGGCTTGTACAGGAAAACTTGAGGGGCGGGGGGACACACCATGTTGTATTACTCTAATGGGATTTAAATTTGGACTTGTTAAGACCTGCTATCTGTTCTGGCTATATTTGAAAACTCAGAGCCCATAATTATGTTTTGGTACCTTGATCCCTCTTATAGGGCAATAGCTGGGACCAGTGTAGAATTCTATTATCTGAACTATTTCTTTTGGCTGAAATATCTATCAAAGGTTTCTATAGAATCTAATATGATGTGAGAAAAAACAAAGACTAAAAGAGTGTCCTAAGAAATATGAACATTCTGTTGACCTTCAACTCTCTCAAGAGTCCCTGAAGTGATTCTTACAATTTAAACTTGTTGACCACTGTGAATACTGTGTATCTTCCATTTGTAAATGGAAAAGTCAACCATATATTTCACCCACTGTGAGGCACGTCCTTGAGCTACATTTCCATTATTGCAGCTTTTGCTATTTTGCCAAACATTTAATAAATACTGCTTATATTTGCATGGCATCTCTCTTATCTTGAAGGATCTCAAAGCACCCAATCTACATTCCAGTTATAATTTTTTCCATAAATAGGGGACTTTTTACAAGAAATGTTTTTGTTATGTGGTTGAACAAAAAGCAAAGAACAAAAAGTTTCAATGCATTATATTGTCAGAGGAAAATCCCAGATTTCCCTTTAAATCTGGGCTTGTAGTGTTTTGTCAAGACTTAGTTTAAAGTCACTCTCATGACACTTAATCCAGGAACAATACTCAGAGAAATGTTGCCGAATCATGCCTCTTATTATACCAATAAAATAAAAACTAGCAGGATCTTATTAAAGGGGAAAAGGCAAAATGCTACATTTATTGTGAATACAGAAAGAATCATAGTAAGCAGTCAGTTATAGCTATAACATTCCATTCAATTTCATATTTTTTCACACATTCATTCATACTCACACACACACACACACACACACACACAGGTTCTGCAAAGTTGTTATCATAGTTACCAGCCTTAGAGTTGCTCATGCCAAGCCACTGGCCAGGTAGCCTAGACATGAGGAGGGAGCAGGGCCTTGTCAGATGCTCATCTGACGCTCCTGGAAGTTGGTTTGCAGAATCAGACCCCAAAGTTCTCACTTTCTAGAATCCATTTTTATAGGAATTTCTTCCTATGTCAGTCTATGGGAATTGCTTCATCATGCTGTTGCTGAATCAATCAGCAGATGGCACATTCCTGACGGCTCCGTGCTGCCAGATGTTATCTTGTTCTTTGGTTCTCCCATTCTTGAAGCTGTTGGGTGGATTCCAGTCTGCCCTCCGGGGGTCCTCTGGTTATTTCCACTTGATGCCTTCTTCAGCCGATGGACACAGGATTCTTAGGCTGGCATCTCCCTGATCATTCAATTATTATCCACACCAAGTATCCATCCACATACATCCTCTATCTCTATTTTAATCACAATTGTTAACAAAGCGAGATGAATACAACAAAAGGGCGGGGAGTCTCTGGGTGCTGTTTCTGTTGTTACAGAGTATTGCTTTGAGTCTCTCTCTCTGTGTGAGTAGTTGTTGTTACAAAGAATTGCTTTGAGAACAGACTCTGTCTTAGAAAATACTAACACAATTAGCAGCTTGCAAGTTTCACAAAGAGAAGGAGAGAAACAGTACC
This sequence comes from Caretta caretta, assembly GCF_965140235.1. Lineage (NCBI taxonomy): Eukaryota > Metazoa > Chordata > Testudines > Cheloniidae > Caretta > Caretta caretta. The sequence continues at coordinate 207,655,682 of NC_134206.1, forward strand.
AAAAACCAAGAGACCTCTTTATTAGTAATACCCTGGAATTTAAACTATGGGGAATCAAACTCATTTGTGATTTTAATACAGAATTACTTTAATATGCTCCAACACTCTGAATTACTTGAGCAGTGCTACCAAAACAAAAAATTATTTGCCTGCCACCAACTCACATCAAATTTAATTTGCCACTTATGACAGACTGTTTTCTATTATGACCCCAACATAAAAAGGTCTATAACAGATGTGGCAGACTGTTTCTGAATGGCCAGCAAAGAAATTCTGTATGTTAAGAATGATAAATTAACGATTTAATGTCTCAGTATTAACTGTTATATGTTGCTTTTATGCTACATCCTGTGTGCTTATTATATACAAATATAGAATATGCAGGAGCATATTCTGTGAAAGCTGTTTTATCAAACTGTTCTCTGCAGCATGTTATCCAAGTTTTATAAAATACATAAAGTCAAAAATGACTACTGACATCTGAAGAAATATATGTGTTAAGGGCTAATTCTTTTCTCAGATATATGTTATGTATATTTGGAGAAATTACTTTTGACTTCAAAATATTCAGTGCAAGTTCAACAAGTGTAACTAAGAGCAGAATCTTGTCCATGATCTTGAAATCTTTAGGTGAAGCTAATTACAAAATTAAATAAGTAAACAGCATAGAACACTTACAAAATATAAGAAAAGAGGATGTCAAACTGAATAGTTTTCAGAGTAACAGCCGTGTTAGTCTGTATTCGCAAAAAGAAAAGGAGTACTTGTGGCACCTTAGAGACTAACCAATTTATTTGAGCATAAGCTTTCGTGAGCTACAGCTCACTTCATCGGATGCTGTAGCTTATGAAAGCTTATGCTCAAATAAATTGGTTAGTCTCTAAACTGAATAGTGTCATTGAGATCTAGAGAAACTGCTATATACCTTTCATTTGCCTGGCAAAATGGAATAGAACCATGATTTTAATTATTAGCTTTAATTTTCTTGTTATTGTTTCAAATATTTTTAAAGTATGCGCCAAATTGATTCTAGGTACAAACTCAATTGACTTAATAGGAGTTAGCCAGGAATGAATGAGGATCTCTGTCATTAACTTGCTTTTAATACTGCATACATATTATCATATGGCTAGATAAAGATAGATAAGATATAGTGTCCTAAACTTAAAATTGCATAACAGATTTTTTAAAATGAGAAATGCTAACAAAAAAGTATCAATTGGTCATAGAGAAAAATCAACAATTAATTGCATCACGGAGACAGAAATCCTATATGAATGCAATCACCGTAACCCTTTTAATATTTTCCCTCAAGGGAAAAGAAGATATCACTTCAAAGAATGTGCCATATATAAATAAGATCACTGGCATCAGTGCTTCATTTTCCTATCCAAATTGCATCTGGATAATTATTGTACATTTCTGCTTCCAAAATCTCTACATGTGATTTGATATGATAGATTTTTTTTTATAGATTTTTTTTCACCAGTTTATTTACTTTACTCTTTAGTGTGTTGTGTGCTGTTAAAAAGGAGTAGAGACCGCATACTCCCAAGTTCCTTCATTGACAAGTGAAGCCTTAAAATATAATTTATTTCATATGTTCCAATACAAAATATGACGCTTTGTTGCTATACTAACCTTTACTCTTATAGTATGGTGAGTCATAGTATTAACTATTCCATACTTTCAAATATTTGAGTGCAAGTTTAACATTAATTCTAATTTTCAAGTCTTTTTTTATTTTTACTGCTTACTTGAGAGACACATATTAAGGAAAAGTGTTTCAGTTGTAATTCCTTTAAAAAGAGAATGCAGGTGACTAAAGACTTACGCCTCAATCAGCAAATTATGGAACAAGCCGTGAGGCTAACTTCAGTGCCTGAACTCTCTTCGGATCATCTGGCCCCTCAGAGGGCTTTCGTGCCACTATGACCTGCTGATGTGGAGCCAGACTCTGATTCTTCTCTAGGGAGAAGAAGAGACCATTCTCCTTCATTTTCTCTGCCAAGAAAGAGGATTCATAAGACTGACCATGGCCTCTCCAAGGCTCAAGGAGATTCATATTCCTCATCTAAGAGAAGTAGTGGCCAGCATTGAGATTCCTTGAGTGCTCAGGATAGACCTAGACTGTCTGCCTGCTCTCTAGGACTGAGGCGGGATCATTCCAACGTTGTACCATTATCTCTGGTGCTGTCCAGGAGACAACTGGTGAGTCTGATCCTGACAACCTCAGTCTCAGCAGTGACAGTATCAATCGCACAAGCTTTTCAGGCAGCAGTGAATTGAACTCTGCCTCTCTGTTTTGGACTTGCCTTTGTTACAAGAGTCCTTGACTATGCTGATGCAATTGTTAGCCCTGAGATCTGCATCAACACCCTAGGGATCCCTTGTCAGTAACTGTTCCATCTTTGGCTCTGGAGACAATTTCAGCCTCTGCAGGTCTGGTATGGGCCAGATCTACAGATGTGGTACCAGTTCATTCTTCTGTACTGATGCCCTTTCTGGTGTCGAGTTAGTTCTGCCTTGATGACACTACCAATACTCAAGGCTCCTGCTGCTATATCTATGTCTGGACTGATGCAGCCTCTGTTCTGGGCTTCAGATGAGTCAGGGCGTGTGATGGGTCTGCTAGGGGTGGCTCCTTCATTCCTGATAGACTTTGGGAGAGATGCCTTGCAATCTAGCTTGGAGTTATTCTCTACCTCTTCTTCTCCATCCAGTTACCAGGTTCAAAAGTCTTTGAGGTCCCCAAGAGATCACTATTGGTACTGGGACTGGCAGAATTCTTGCAGTAAGGATAGGGATTCTTGGCCCAGGACCTACTGGCCACCAATTTCATACCCTTTCCTCCTCAGGATCTTCAAGTTCCCGATCCTCACCTCATTCAAAACCATGGTCACCTAACCCTCTTGCTCTCTCAACTCCTGATGCTGCTAGGCTGGAGAACATACTGATATTGCTTCCCCTGTGCTGGGTCAGCTGGAGCCTTGATGGCAGTAGCAAGCTGTATCACAGCAGATTCCATTAGCCCCCTTCCTTCTCCATCATCCTCACTGGATGAGATTCCACTATAACAATTTCCTCTTTCCTGTGCTGAGGACTTTAAATTGTATCAGGATATCCTGAGGCAAATGGCTACAGCCTTGGGCCTTCAGGCAGAGTTTGTTCAGGAGAATTCTCATAAGTTGGTAGACATTCTCCAGTCGTTGGCTCCAGGGAGGGTAGCTTTCCTTATAAATGAAGCGCTTTTGTAGCCCACAAAAACTTTGTGGCATACTCCAACTTCCTTACTACCCACAGTGAAATGAACTGATGAGAAGTATTATGTCCCTATGCAGAGTTTCAAATGCTTCTACTCTCATTCAGCCTCTAACTCTCTTGTCATAACAGTGCCAAATGAGAGGTTATGACAAGGGGAGGCATAAGTCGGTATTAAAAAGAAAAAGTGTTAAAGGTTAGATTTAATGGGGGGGGGGAAATTTAGTCTACTTGCTCTTTACAAACGTGCATAGCTAATCAACAGGTACTGTCATATGACATTGTAAATTGGGAGGCTGTGTTCAAATTTACAGATAAGTTGCCCAAATCCTCCAGGGAAGAGTTGAAGGCATTGGTTGTGGAAGGCCGTCTAATGACAAAGACATCACTGCACTTTGTAGGGGCAGAATTATGGCCTCAGCTGTAACAATGAGAAGAGCCTCTTGGTTATAAAGCTCTGGAATAGCTCTTGAGATTTAGCAAACCTTAGAAGACCATCTGATGGTCGGTTTTTGTTTTCAGAAAAACATGGTGAAATATTGCATTCTTTTAAGTACTCTTGTGCTACTTTACATTCACTGGGAGTTTATAGAGAAGCATATTTATGGAGAATATGCCATAGAGAAGCATTATTATGGAAGTCAGCAACAACAGCAGCAATACTCGCACAGTGGTTCTTCTGGCAGTCTACTTACCCTGATAGGCAATAAGACTTTTCGGGAAGGGACAATGGTCACAGAGAAGGCCTTCTGGTTCCAGTTTAAACCAGCTGCCCTGTCCTGCATTTCAGATTTGGGCAAGCAACCAGTTTGACTTGCCTATCAAAAGCAGCACTTCACTCATAAATTTTCCGACTACATCTCTGCCATTTGGGGACAGGCTATCTAGGGAAAGGGATTTCCTGATCCCCAAGTCTATGGGAGGGGTGAGACCTATTCTCGATCTCCAAGGTCTCAATAAGTACATCAAATAAATGCGATTCTGCGTGGTCACCTTTGAGACAGTCCTCCCCATGTTGGCTCAAAACAACTGGTTTGCTACCCTTGATCTGCAGGACCCCAACTTCCATGTGGTGATTTTGCTAAGACACAGAAAGTTTCTGAGATTTATAGTGGTCAGCATTATCAATATCACTGTTTCCTTTGGCCTGTCCTAAGCCCCATGCATATTTACCAAATGCATGACTGTTCTCAGAAAAAGGGGAATTCATGTCTTTCCTTACCTAGATGACAGTTTAGTGAGAGGCAAGTCTAGAGACCAAATCCTCTATCATGTCCAGTTCGCACTATGTCTCTTTGATTGTCTGCGTCTGATTTTGAACAAAGGAGAGTCAGCGTTAATTCAGACACAAAATATTGAGTTAATTGGGGGCCCTACTAGACTCTGAGTTTCAGAGCTTTTCTACTGAATTACCAATTTTAAGCAATTCATCGCCTGTGTCTGTCCCTCCAATTTCATCCTTCAACTACAGGCCGTGTATGCCTGTAGTTGCTGGGTCATATAGACTTACATAGTCCAGCATGCGAGATTGTGTCTTCGTCTTCTTCAAGACTGGTTGAACTTGGTTTATCTCCTGAGTTGTCAGTCAATGGACAGCCTGGTCCATCTCTGGTTTCCACCAGCCATCCTGGAGTCTCTAGAGTGGTAGACAGATCAGATCAATGCATGCAGAGGTGTTCCCTTTGCCCGTCTTCCACCAACCAAGATCATAGTTACCAATGCCTCCACGGTATGTTGGAAAGCACATCTAGGGACATTGAAAGTCCAAAGTTTGTGTACAGAACAGGAAACTTCCCTTTGTATCAATGTCCTGGATCTGCAAGCCATTTACAATGCGTGCCAGTATTCTTTCCTAAGCAATCAAATGCATATGAACAGCATTTTCACACATTGGATGTGAGGGGATGCTTGCTTTCTATCTGGAAGGAACTAAACTGTTTCATTCATCACCTCGACTTTTTGTCTTCTATGTAGATAGGATGGAAAGTCAAGTGATCTCTGTGGAGATGATTTCCAGGTGTATCACTTCCTATATTATGACAACATGAGGGGTAGCTCAGACCACTTCTCCACAGAGACTGCTGGCTCATTCTGGGAGGCCCAAGTGGCTTTGATCACATTCCTCAGTGATGTTTCTTTATTGGATATTTGCAGGGCTGCTATCTGGTCTTCCATAAATTCTTTTATCAAACACCAAGCTATTACAACTGCGTCTAGATCAGATGCAAACTTTGGGAAGGTAGTTCTGTTTTTGTTCTTTAAGTAGAATCCAAGCCCCACTTCCTTCCTTTACTGGTTGTAAGTTACCTGAGTGGAATACACATTTGGAACCACTCAAAGAATCAAAAACAGTTACCTGCCTGAACTAAAACTTTGTTCTTCAAGATGTGGGTGCAGACATGTATTCCACTATCCATCCTTTATCTCCTCTGCATCAAGTTTTGATGTTCAATGCAAAGGAAATGAGGGTGGTCAGGATGGTGCTTCCCTTAAATAGCCATGGGAAGGGTTATGAAGGGACAGAGGATGCGAGTGCTGCCCCAACAGGTACTACTAAGCAAAGTTCTCTAGCTTTGGTGCAGTCGGTGCACGCACACCTGAGTGGAATACACGTCTGCAACCAAATCCGGAAGACCAAAGTTTCAGTTCAGGTAGGAAACCCTATTTTGGCTCCAACTTCCTTCAAGAGGGGTCTGGTGTTTGGAGTGTGGAAAATTCCCACACACCACAAAGAGGTGATAAAGCAGGAGTTTAGAAAGGACTCATGGGGGAAAGACTGAGAGGGCCACAAGATGGACCAGCCAAAGTCAGAGAAAGTGAGCTGGGAGGAAAGGCTCCATGTTTTAAGAACACAAGCCATGCACTACAGCAGAAGGATCCTGCATGCCCCAGTTGACTCTAACCCCAGTGCAAAGAATGTTCTGGAGTGGTGAGGAACCTGTGATAGGGAAAGGCACATAGGGTTTATTATTTTTGTATAGACCTGTGCATTTCTCATACAATTAATTAAAGAACAATGATGTTAGAATCCTATGCAAAGTGTCGGTGCATTTTAAGTGTTACAGCTGCTGCATGCCTCCTGAAGAGGTAAATGTGGGCCCAGAACACCCACATGGTTAAAATTCATGTAGATGGTGTGTTTAAGCTATCAGGGATAAGCACTGTTTTGAGGAGGCTGGACAGTGTGCTGTGTAGTCACGTCTCCCAGGAGAGAGTGCTAGGTAGTGGATCTGCAGCCTGAGAGTGTGCCTAGAGGCCCCAAGGCAATGGCAGTGTCTGGACTGTGATCAGATTCTGGAGGCTTAAAACACTTGGGACACAGCTGCCAGATCCTTGGTGAGTGGCCAAGAGGGGGCACTCAGCTGGACTTGTGACAATGATCAAGAATCTGTATACTCCATGGCAAGCTGGGCCTAAATTCTGTTGCATTCTGATGTGGTAGGCAGGAAATTCTCTGGTACTTCATTTAAATTTTAAAATGGAGGTTTTTAGTGAAGTACTATGAATTGTACAATGGTACCAATGTACAATTGTACCATTGTACAAATGTAGCCCCTTTCTTAATTATTTTGATATCAAATTCAATTTATTTTACACTCTTTCCACATTTTCAATTTCTGATATGTCAGACAATATACTGACCCTTTATCTCATAGGTTCCCAACATATTTTATGAACCATAATTAGAAATCACTTTATCAGTCACTGAAGTTTAGCCACCTTTGGAGTGGAATACAGAAGCATGCATAACATTACACGCTAATTTAAAAGAGGAAACAAAAATACTAAATCTAATTCTTAGATTCCAAGTCCAGAAGGGACCAATGTGATCATCTAATCTGACCATCTGTATCACATAGGCCATAGAACTTCCTGCAAATAATTCCTAGAGCAGATCTTTTAGACACATCCACGGTGAACCTCCATTGAGGTGAGTAAAGTTTCAGGTAGCCAGAATTTGTTCCAACGTAGTCACCTGAATTTACAGGAAGGAATTTAGGTAGGCAGCATGCTATTACTCATATAGATATGTGGCAGGTCAAAGGGGCTAGCACATCTACTTTGTGAAAAGAAGGAGGATCTAATTAGGAACAAAATGTAGTGGCACTCTTCCAAGCTCCAATCACAAAATAAGTTCTACTGACATGAGATGCTGCTAACAGTAGATTGTTCGGTTGTTCAAAATATGATTAGGCATTCTCTCTGGGCTCTTTGGATTTGTCTCCTCTTCACTGAAGTCCTAATATACCCATGGGCTCTTCAGGGTTCAGAGGAGTTTGCTTCCCCTTGGTGAGGCTCATATGCCTCACTGGGCTGCTTGAACTTGACTCTCCCTTGGGCTCCTTCCTGACTGAGGGTGGGGAAAAAAGGGTGATGTCTCCCAAAGCCACTCACTTATGGTGCCAAAGTGAAGATTGTGCAGATCCTCACAATATGATCTCTCTCCTTTCTTTCATGCTTGAGCAGTGAGTTAGCAGTGTTCACATTTAAAATAGCATCATTTATATCTGAGCTAGCACCCATTCAGCTGAATGGAGCAGGTCACATATCTCAGAGCTCTTGTTTCAGGTTCTGTATACAAAAAGCAGATCGATTATACTTGGTGCACATTTTGAGGCTATTTCAGCAACTAAAACAGCTAGAGCCTTACTATTTTTTAAATTAAAACTTGGTTTCTGGAGAACAAGAGGCAACTTGAAAAAGGAGCCGGTGTGCTGTTTGCTGCATATCGGCTGTATCCTGGAAAACAGCTTTGGAATCTCTAATTCCTGTAAATAGCAGGAAAAGGAAATCTGGAAAAGAAGCCATCTCAAGCATCGCAGCATATGCTAGCACCATACTGGGATACTAAAGAATTGTAGAGATTACCTTCCAAAGAAGACCCATAGAGGAAGGAGGGTCCAGTGGGTAGGGCACAAGCCTAGGCTGCACTAACCCTGGGTTCAGTTCCTTGCCCTGTTATGGACTTCCTGTTTGATCTTGGGTAATTGACTTGGTGTCTCTATCTCAGATCCCCATCTATGCAGTGGGGATAACAGCACTTACCTCTCAGGGGTAAATACATTACAGATTGTGAGACGTTCAGATACTATGGTAATGAGGGTCATATAAGTATGCTTATAGATAAATAGAACCAAGTGCAAACTGATGCTGTGATCTCTGATTTTTTTTTTTTTTTCAGAAAGGTCTGAAACAATACCTCTCAGAAGGTGATAACTGCCCCATTTCATAGGCGCCGACTCCATGGGTGCTCTGGGGCTGGACATAATCTGGAGCACCCATGGGGAAAAATTAGTGGGTGTTCTGCACTCACCGGCAGCCTGATTAGAGTTTTCAGTTAGAGCTCTGAGACTGTGTACATTGCTGTTGTCTTTCACCTTTATTGTTTTTGCTTCACTGAATCCACGTGTTCTTAGTACCTTTTCAAAAATTCCCACTGTACCATCACTTCTTGCTTAGCCTGAATTCAGACAATAATTGCAGTTTATCAACTGAATCCTGTACAAATCTCACTTGTGTTTTTGTTGTGATGTCTCATTTAGGGAATTGGGGCTTTTATGTTGTTGGTAAACAGGATAGTACATATTGTTGATTCCTGCTCATTTGAGATGCATTTCTCTTAACAATCCATATTTATATTTTTTCTGTTGAGAATTAATTTTTTTCCTTTAGGTTTCTGGTTACTTCCAGAAATGTTAGCATACGAATTCTCTCAATTAACTTTCGTAAACAATTGCTTTGTTCTGGGCACTTTCGCTCACTCTGGCCTTTTGTACTGATAGGTTCTGTGGTTTGGGTACAGTATAATAAAATACTAAAGTTCAAACATCTTCAAGAGAAATGATAGCAGCCGTAATTTTTTCATTAAAATGTGTTGTACAAACTAGACTGGTGCCATATGCAGAGACTAAGATATGTGTATAAATAAAATGCAGTGGCTTCTCATGCATTTGGTATGGCAAGCTTACCGTGGGATACTATACTGATGATTTGTTTGCGGTCATGTGCAGCATGTTCAGCCTCTAGAGAGCCATCATTTAAATATTATCTAAAGTGAGAAAATAACTCCTCTTCCCCTCCCTATGGTACTTTATTGGATGACCTTGATAACTTGGCATAGCTATTATCCACCTTTCAAGTCCAGATATTGATTCTTAACACTGATCCATGCTAAACATAATTTATGTCAAGACTCTGGATCTAAGGCACTGCCTGTATTGAGAGTGGGAGTTAAAGGAGAAACTTCATACGAGTAGCTGTTCCCAGAGACATTGTGCCTGAGGAAGAATGGGCCTGGAGATATACTGGGTGGTTTCCTCCCATGCTGGCCAGGCGCCTATGTGCTCAGCTTTCTGCAACCTTTTACACCAGGAGTTCCAGGATCAAGTTTATGCCTGCCCCTTTCAGAGGAGTACTATTTATCTGTTTTCTCCAAACATTTTCCACTCTCCCAATGCACCTGTGTAATGCAGGCCAAAGTCTAGCCCCTAAACATAAAATGGAATATGGCTACTTAATTCAGATTATGTCCTTGGAAAGAACAGTTCAATACTTGTAGGCACCTGAAGAGGTCAGCAAAGTAGGCTATGTGAGCCACCAAAAACAAATTACTGATGGCATCAACAAGAGGAGATTGAGTTTTTGGGAAAACTTGTGCTACTTCCTTTTACTTTGACAACTTGTGTTTGCACTTTACCTTGTGTGAGCTACCTCTGTTCAATGTAAAAGGAGTTGATAGTGAAGTGAATCTGTCTTGTCTTAGAGCAATGCAGAAGATCGGGAAATGATTGGAAGACCTTTAATTAAGCACTGCTTTGAAAAGTTGCCTGAAAACCTGCATCATGTCCTTCATGAAGCATTAAATTAGATGATTTTGGCTCTGTGACCAGGCCACTATTCTTACTTGGCATTGTCTTGGCACCATCCACTCAGATGGAAGTACACCCTGTATTGCATACTATATTGCTCCCACTGAGACTGACACTAATACTAAGTCATTCTTCTTTAAATTTCTTACCATGAGAGATAGCAGCAGCAGCATAGACAAGGAGCTGGCATTTTTACCACCATGCTATCTAATCCTAGGCCTGCTCTACATTACAAAGTTAGGTCAACATAAGCTGCCTTGTACTGACCTAGTTGCGTATGTGTCTACGCTTAAATTTGTCTCCCATCGATGTAAGTGCCCCATTATGGTGACTCAGCAACACCACCTCCCCGAGCAGCATTGATGGTCGATGTACTGAGGTCGATGCAAAGTGAGTGTAGATGCTGCATTACCTATGTTGACTTAATAGTCCTCCAGCAGTTGTCCCAAAATGCCCGACACTGACCACTCCAGTCACAATTGTGGACTCCACTGCTCAGAGGTCACAGAACCTGGAAACCCTGTCACTCCCTCTTTAAAACTCCATGAATTTTTGAAATGCCTTTCCCTGATTGTCCAGTGCGGTGAGCACGCCTAGCAGATCTTCTTTGTTGTATGCAACTGCCCCACTGACCATGCCAGTTACGTGTTGTAGATGCACTCCGGCCTGGAGTGAACAGTAGATTTTGGCTCTCTTGGGACTGTCTGGGGAAGAGGCTGTGAAGGCACAGCTATGGGCCAGCCATAGAAATGTGGATATTTACAAGCAAAGATACTGTGGCAGGTGTACCAGAAGGCCAGGGAGGTCAACAGTCAATCCGGTGCCAAGCTACAGACCTGCCACTTTTATAAAGAGCTGCAAGCCATACTTGGTGGAGATTCCACCCCTCCTTGCAGACCACCACGGAAACCTTTAAGGAGCCTGAGAGACAGACTCCTACCATGAACAGTGAGGAGGAGAATCGGGACATGTGACTGGAGATCCAGCTGTGCCATGAGCCAGGACCTGTTTGAGACTCTACCGCAGTTAAGTCAGTCCTAGCAGTTGAGCACTAGTGAGCCCAACATAGGGGAAAGAATCTTGGGTAAGTGTGTAAATGTATTTCCCTTTACAGTGATGCTGTAAGCCCCCAACTTAACAGGATGCAGCTATTGACTTTTCATTGATTTAGGTAGCGTTATCTGCTTTTCATTTCCTTATAGAATTAGGCTGGGGGAGATGTAACAGTTTGTTTACATACACAGGGATGTCCCTTGAATCCTTCTGAGAGATCTCAATAAAACTTTCATGGAGGTACTCTGCAATCCTCTTCCACAGGTTTCTATGGATGGCAGCTGTATTTCTCCCTCCATGGCAGGACACTTTTCCACGCCAGTCAGCGATAACTTCAGCAGGCACCATTGCAGAAAACAGGCTAGCAGTATATGGTCCTAGGTAACTTTGGGATGCCAACAGAAGCTGTGCTCTCTGTGCCTTTGTTACACTCAGGAGTGAGATAGCAGCTCAAATCACAACCACCTGTGGAAAGTAGTGCCATTATTCAGTGTCATTGCCATATACTCATAGTTTTATGCAACTGAATAAATTCCCTCCTTTTTTCCCAGGCTGCTGGTGGGCCATGTTCACTATGGCTGGCACTGTAAGTGGTGCCATGCAGAAGCAGTCCAAAGGAGAAGTGTCAGTAAGCATGTCTTGCTTAAAACTTTAGGGGAGCAAGGAAAGGGAGTTCTGAACTTTAATTTTTGCTGTCCGTTGTGACTATACTGACTGTGGTACCACTGTGTGTTTTACCTGGAGCTGGTGCTGTTGTGGCCTTGAGGGGTTCCCCCTCCACACATGTGGAACGTCTGAGCCAGATGAGGAGGAGAAAGAAGAGGACTCAGGATGACATGTTCAGCCAGATCCTGCATCAGACCCTGAGCAGAGGGCCTGGAGAGTGAATATTGCAGACTGGATGGAGAAGGTTAGAATGGACAGGAGAGAGGCCCAGGAGTCACAGCAGGAAAAGGAAAGGGAGATGCAGCTGGACATAATGGGGATTCTCTGGCAGCAAACACAGATGCTGCAGACTCTTGTGGACCTACAGGTTCAACAATCCCAGGCTCACCTCTCTTTGCAGTCCATGGAGAACTCCATTTTGCACCTCCCTGCACCCTCCTCAACATTTCATCTGGCCTCATGGGCCACATCCCCTCCCCCTACTGTTCTATACCACAGGACAGTAAGGACAACCAACCCTGACTTGGGAGAGCCACAGTTGTCTTATGTGTAGCTAACATGCACATCAGTGTTCTTTCCCCTTATTAAGTGCTGTTCCATTTATTACATTTTTAATACATTTGCTTTTAAGTTGCACAGTTTTTTGCAGTGCTTTTGTTACTCAATAAAATTCTATTTTGGGGTGGGAAATCATCTTTATTAGTTCCCAACATTTGCTGTGGAGTGCCTAGCAGTACTGAAAGCACACACACACTTGTTAGTGTACAGTGTGACACAACTCATCGGCTCAGTGACAACACAATGTAATAATCATAAATGTACAGCAGGCACCAAAAAATTAATAAGTGCATTGACGGTGTTATATTCATAGATGTACACCACTAACCACACAATTTTTAGCAGGCCCCAAAATTGCAGGGCCAGGTAGAACAGAATCCACCACAGCTCATTATGGTGGCTTACTGTTAAAGTGCTCTTCGAAGGCCTTCCTGAGACACATAGCTCTGCACTGAGATCTTCTACTAGCCTTTGGGTCTGGCTGTTCAAACTCAGCAGACAGTGCTTCCACCTCCGCCCTCCACTCTGATGGCAACTTTTCTCCCTTTGCTTCACAGATATTATGCAGGACACAGCAGGCAGCTATAACCATTGGAATTTTTTTTTTCACTGAGATCCAATCTTGTGAGTAAGCAAACGCCAGCGTCCCTTCAATCTACCAAAAGCACGTTCAACTATCATTCTGCTTCTGCTGAGCCAGTAGTTGAACCTTTCCTTGCTGTTGTTGAGGTGTTATCTTCATGAGCCAGGAGATCAAGGGGTAGGCTGAGTCCACCAGGATCACTATTTGCATTTCAACATCGCCAATGGTAATCCACTGATCAAGTAAAAAGTCTCTGCTTCTAGCTTGCTGAACAGACCTGTGTTCTTAAAGATGCAAGCACTGTGCACCTTCGCTGACCAGCCAACACTGATGTCAATGAAGCATCCCCAGTGATCCACCACTGCTTGCATAACCACAGAATAGTAGCTCTTTCTGTTTCTGGTATACTCTGGGGGCAAGTGGACTGGTGCCAAAATAGGGATAGGTATGCCATCTCTTGCCCCACCACAGTATGGGAATCCACTGCTGTAAATTCATCCACTATGTCCTGCACATTGCCAAGAGTCATAGTCCTCCGTAGCAGGAGACAATTAATGGCCCTGCACACTTGCATGACAATGGCACACACAGTGGATTTTCCAACTCCAAAATGATTGTCCTTTGACCCGTAGCAATCCAATGTTGCAAGTTACCACAGTATTATCGCCACTCGCTTCTCCATTGTCAGTGCAGCTGTCATTCTGGTGTCCCTGCGCTGGAGGGCTGGGGTGAGTTTGGTGCAAAGATCCAGGAATGTGGTCTTGCACATCCAAAAGTTCTGCAGCCACTTATCATCGTCCTAAACCTACAGTAGTGTGCAATCCCACCAGTTAGTGCTCGTTTCTCAGGTCCAGAAGCAGCTTTCTGCAATCTGCAGCTTCTGTGAATGCCAGCAATAACCTTGAACTGGTTTTTGCTACGTCCCACAGCAATCTGTCTTCCAAGAAATTGTCATGTTCCTTGCTGACTTGGGTCTTCTTGTGACTATGCAGTTACCAGAGGATCGTGTATCTTGTGCTTGTGTAACCTTTGGGTGGGCTAGAGTTCACTTCATTACCCTTCTCCAGTGCCTAAAACCCCCCCAACTCCCATGGAAGAGTAGTTGGAGACTCAGAGTTCAGCCTCTAAGGATTTTCAGCAAAGATTGCACAGGGTCAACCTCCCCACATTCAAGTCCGAAAAGGAGTTAAAGAAATGAACTTAATTAAATAACGTTATAAAATCTTATGATAAAGAAACAAAAATGTAATTTTTATCGCATGACATGGCTATTTTATAATCCACACACATTACCTTCACAGTTATACATAAACATAAACAAATAAAAATTAAAATCTGAACAGTTCAGTCCCCACAGAAATACAGTGAGAAGAAACTGAAAGTTTCCAAAAGCTTAGGTTTTGTTCGCCTAAGTCTCAGTTAGAGTCTTTGATCACCAAATCTATACAGTCTGCTGAGTCTAAAACAACATCTTCCCTCCACTTGCTTGCAGGAATCTTCAGTTGGAATCCATGCAGACTCTTCCTCTGATGAAATAACTGCTAGCCAGTCAGCTAACTGATTAACTAATCATTCAGTTAAGTGTATAGATTTAAAGAAAACCCTGTTACAAGAAAATACAAAACTGAGAATAGCAAAATAGAAATGACTCTTTCCCCATTACTACATTTAAAGAAAAGTTGGTGACTCAGACTAGTTGAGACAATTTAACTAAAACAGTTTGGCTAAAATCAAAACAACATTCAAAGCATACAATTAAAATAGAAGTTATTTTTCCCTCCCAATTTCCCTTTGCTATAATTGGCATTGCCCATGCTTCCCTATTAGAGGGTTAACAAATATCACTAACCTGCTGCAAAATGCTTCAGAATTAGGGACAACAGCCTGCTCCCTGCTTCTGGGCTGCACTGTACATTGGGACGGGCAATCCTGGTAAGTACGCACAATGCTGATGCAAGGAGCCAAATATGCATATGCACCAGTGATTTACTAACTGTGGTGGCTTTATGCCGACATCACTTATGTCAGTTAAAGTTTGTAGTGTAGACATGGCCCTAGTAAGAGCAAGAGACGAAAACACAATCAGCAGCCAATGTCTTGTCTGCTCTGAAGGCTGCCACCAGTTGGAGCAGCCCTAATGGCAGTGCAGCGGTGGAGTATTTATTTATTTAACAGCTCAATATAGACAACGCTTCAATGTGGACCTCTTTTGCTGCTTCCCATAATATCTCAAATAAGCATTCTCCCCTATTATATGTCTTGGCACCATCTTACGAAAGGATAAGTTGTTTTCAGCTGAATTATCAAAACTATACCTCACAGAAATTCAAAACTGTGCAGCCATAGATACTTCTATTGGTTTACCCAGATGAATTGCTAAGTAGTCATTTTTTCTGAGTTTTTAAATCAATTGTTTTTCAACACCCTCAGCTAGGTTTCCTAACACAGTATGAAATAATGTTATTTGACAAAGGTGCTTTGGGAGCTGCCCAGGAAAGGAAGAGTTTCTGGAAGGGATACACCTTGCACTGCTGTGTGATTCACAAAGATACAAATAAATGTCTGAGGGTCATTTGTGTTGACATTGCCAGTAGAGCTGGTCAGAACATTTTTGATTATTTTTTTTTTGGTCAAAATGTGGTGTTTTGTTGAAGCCAGAATGTTTCACAGAGGCATATTGATTTTGACAACATTTTTGCTGGGAAGATTTCTGAAATCCAGGGTGGACTCTTTTAGGGCAGTTCCACAGAAAGAAAGAGGAATTAAAAAAAGACCTTTGTGATCAGAAAACATACATTTTGACATAATTCCATTTTATGAAAATGTTTGAAAGGTTTTGCTTTCATTCCAGTGCAGAACAAAAGCAAATTTTGAAACTTTGACCGTTATTGTGAAATGGAATTGTCATTCTCTGGCCACCTGTAATGGCCAGTCTGAGGGATCAAATCTTATCAATTTTTCAAGGCTTTGGGTTTCTTCCCCTCCACCCCCCCAAATCCTCACATTTATCAGTCAGTGACAGGTTGTTTGGTTTCTGAATGTTGCAACAAATTCAAACACTTCATAATCTCAAGAATGCCACTTCAGAGCATGCTACATCCTGTTGTTTCTCATCACCTGGAATAACAAATATGTCATATTTTTCATCAGATTTCCACATTTTCTTTCTGAGCCAGCAATGAAGCAACTTGCCACAAACCTTTTCACAAAACCCTCTATATTTCCAAATTACTAGTCAGCCAGATCTGAGTAGTAACAAAGATGATAAGAAAAGGAGTACTTGTGGCACCTTAGAGACTAACCAATTTATTTGAGCATGAGCGAGCATGAGCAAAGCTCATGCTCAAATAAATTGGTTAGTCTCTAAGGTGCCACAAGTACTCCTTTTCTTTTTGCGAATACAGACTAACACGGCTGTTACTCTGAAAGATGATAAGGTGTATGCAGGTACTGCCATGTGAGGCTCACCAGGGCCCTTGGCCCTTAGCAATTACAAATGACAGGTCTGCTGTTCTAATTCAGTAGTGCATTTTGACATGACCTGCGTGTCTGGGCCTTGCTCTTCATGTCAAACGTATTAAATATATTGAAAATGGGTTTTTACAAGATAAATCCAGGCACTCAGATACAGGTTTAATACTGTCTTAGTAGAGGCTTTAGTAGTCTAAAGTAGCCTACACTGCTCCACTATCAGGGTTTTTCAGGTTAAAACAGTGACACTTTAAAGGGATACACCATTACAGGATTTTGTGAGTACTTTAAAAAATTTAAGTATACTGAATTTCTTTTCAAATGTTCTGTTTGTGTGATCTCCCAAAACCCCCTTCCAGATCCATTCTGCATCCTCCATTAATATTGCAAACTATAATTTGAGAAACCATAGTATTAAACCACTGAAAAATAAGCAACCCATTCTTTATATTGAGTAATTTGGTTTTTAAAGCTAAAATTATTTTTACGCTATCCCTGTGCTGTTCAAGCACATGGCAGCTCTAAATGGAATCAGATCCACTGATTTAGGGTAATTTTTCTTTCTCTCATATTAAACTCTGGGCATCAAGCCAATAAATCAGAAATAATATTGAGATTACCTCATTATGCAGTACATGAGCAAGAAGAGAAAAGAATACAGATTGCAAGGAAACGAGAACGATTAATCACAAAGTCCCTGTCTGCTGAAACATGGCAAATGGATAACAGCTGGTCTCTAATAAATCTGTGTGATATTAATTGATAGAAGCTATTAAAAAAAACAGGATTTTTGACCTTAAGTCAATTTCAATATTCTACTCAACCTGCAGCCCAAAAGGTCATTTAAAAAGTGTATTCTCAGTAGCTGTATCAGCGGGACTTGAACGCAATACATTAGGAATTCATGACAGACCCGTTATATAATAGGCACGATAGCTGTAGCTGCAGCAACTCTTTTAGAAAAAAAGACATTTGCATCTGTAGTCTACTTTTCCAGCAGTATAACAATTGGGGAATGGCAACATCATTCAGATAAAGACAAACCTGAAACTCTCATCTTTGAACTCAGTCAAACTTAACTTTTGAGGCTGGAAAATATTTGCTAACAATAAAAGGAAAATGCAGCTCAGCACTTTCTAATGTGGGATGAAATACTACAAGAGCCTCTTCTTCTCCCAGTCTCTTTGATATAGCCACAACCAGGAATATGTAGGAAATATTTCAAGAAACACTCCTCTTCTGAGATTTCCAGCCCTATCTTCTGCTGCTTTTGTTTTTCAGCCTCATTTTAGTTCTAGGAAAAAGTGGAATAGCTGTTTCTTTTTCTCTGCATTGTCCATCAGTGTCACAAGGGTTTATAATAGCTACTTGAAAAGACAGTAGATAGAGAAAAATCCTATAACCTCTCTCTCTCTCTCTCTCTCTCTCTTTTCCCAAAAGAGGAAAGCAGCAATCCAGCCTATCTCTCTGCATGTTCCTCTTTCAGTCCTTTGGTCAAATTCACCACTCGGATAAGTGCTTAAACTAAAGTTGATTTTGACCATTGATTCTAAGTGGTTCACTCAGCAAAATCTGAATTGATCCATCCCGCAGCTTGAGCAACTTATAAGTACAATACTCAAATTACATAGGATTGTTGACCTCTTTGACTTGCCATTATGGCTTTCAGACCTGCCTCTGGCACTGTAACTGCACTGATGGTGGTCATTGATGACCATCTCCTGGAAAAAGTAAAGATCAAGTGCCCATGGTAGGACTAGTATATCTGTCAGCTGCCTCTGCTATTGGTGATGTCAGTGAAAAGTTTGCAAGGGAATTGATTGTAGGCAATACAGTGTACAACTGTACTGAGACTAACGGAGCCAGATAATTATCATTTTTGCCCCAGGATAGTAAATTGGTCACATAAATAAAATTTCATCGAGTAGCTGAATTTTTCATGCCATATATGCCTGTCCTTTTTATATAGCTCCTTGAGTCCCTATAGGGAGATGTCCTTATCCCTCTTTCTCTCTTACTTATCCTCAGTGAAATTCTCAGTCTAATTCTAAATCTAAACACTACAGTGAGTGAGGTAAAAGAACCTGGATACATATTCTATCTATTCCTATGGTGCTCATCACTTTAGTAAGTAAGCACCACATACAGTAACTAAAATTTGCATACTAAAGCTTATATATACTCAGTGATGGACTCTGCTCTTTGCCTCTCTTAGTTCAGAAACTTTTACCTCCTGGCATGTTCTGTTTTTTGTTGCTGTTGTTTTTCCTCTTTATCTTTGATTGTTAACAGAGAGGCCTTTGCAAAAGGATGAATCTTGAAGCATGCTCTGATTATAGTCCAGCTCAGTCTTATCTCCTGTGTTAGGTCACTCCTCAGTCATGCAACTTTGATGGTGATTGCCTTATCACTGGCTCTTGAAAGGTTGACCCAGGACATTCGCTCTCAACTGCATTGTCTCAGGACCTTGAATTGGCATCAGAGGCAAATTGGGAATCAATGGAAGGTATGATGCTTTCTCTGAAGCTTTTCCTGTTAGGGAAGTGGGATGCTGTGCTCTCGTGAAGTGCAGTGCCATGTTGTCTCAAGCATTCATCCTAGACGCAGCGATTATAATAGTTCAGCCCATTGGTGGTGGTTGTTATTTGTTATTTGTATTGTGATTGTTCTTAAAGCCCCCAATCAGGGCGTAATTGTACTACGTGCTGTATCCACTTATAACGAAGAAATAGTCACTGCCCCCAAGAGCTTACAATCTAAATAGAACTCAGGCAACAACTGCATGTATCATTGTGGCTACTTTGTCTAGGACGAATGAAAGTAATTTCCTGTTGAGCTGGAGATAAAATAAGCTCTTGCAAGTTATCTTCATGGAGTGTGGGGGACAGGAGAATAACCATCTCTTCTGAGTGCTGACCTTTTGGATCCCCAGTAGTGCCATGTGCAGCGATGTTGGATTGCTGCTCCAGGGACCCAGTGGCGTTATTTGTGGGTAGGACTTGTGTGATCATATTTTTGAACATATGGAAAATTGGATGGTACCTGCACATTGGACATACTATTGTTTGTGGAGCTACAGCATGATCAGGTGAAAGAATGAGGAGCTGTCATAGTTGAATTAAAAGAAACGGAAGACAAGGGGGTTGCTGCATATCTTATGGTCTGGGTGAACTTACGAAGTATATATCTTAACCTTTTGTTGTTCCAAATACTAAATAAAATTAGATATTTTATAAAAGGAGCTGTTGCTTGAACTTTGTAGTCTCCAGGCTTATGGATTTACTCTAATAAGACCCCCCCCCCATGTATTTTCTACTTCACACTCTGTTTGACAGTTTGTCTAGACTGTGATTTGTAGTCCTGTTTTAACCTGAAGTAACTGATTGTAAATTAATTTACATTAACTAACTGTGATAGGGTCAGGTCAGATGGCTACAGGAGAATAATAGAAGGCAGATATATTAGCCCTAGGATAAGTAGGTCCCTTTTCCCTGGGTAAGGTAACAGGGAAGGTTCCAGAACAATCAGGAACTTTCTGGAGACAATTAAGACAGGCTGTTTAGAACACCTGCAGCCAATCAAGAAGCTGCTAGAATCAATTAAGGGAGGCTAATCAGGGCACCTGGGTTTTAAAAAGGAGCTCACTTCAGTTTGTGGTGTGCGTGTGAGGAGCTGGGAGCAAGAGGCACTAGGAGCTGAGAGTGAGAAAGCAGGCTGTTGGAGGACTGAGGTGTACAAGCATTATCATCACAGGAGTCGTCAAACTGGACTGTGGGTTCAGAAAAACGGCCAAGCTGAGGGCTGCCGTGAAGCTCCAAAGCGAGCAAATCCGCCAGTAAGCACAAGACCCACCAAGGTAGAGGAGGAACTTTGTCACATAACACATTTGTAAATGCCATTCTAGTCACTCCCTCAGTGTTTGTTCCTTGTGGGGTAAACCACCAGCATTTGTGTCTTAGAACAAATGTTTGAGGAGACGATGGACTACCTTTTGCCATCATGTTAGCTAAGAGATTGCAAGCTATCTTGAGGTAACACAGGTTAAAACAGGACCACCAACCAAAGTCCTTAGGCATTGATCTTTAGGCTGTGGCATTATAGAATAATTTCATCTGCCTAGCACTCCCACAAGAACCTTTGAAGAAAGGTGTGGCCCGTTTTCATCAAAGATCCCTTTTAGTGAAAAAACGAGGGACTGAAAACATTGCAGATAAAGTTGTTTGACTTCCTCTGAAGCATCCGCTGTTGCCCCTTCAAGAGGCAGAACAGCAGATTGAATGCATCAGTGGTCCAACCTGATATGACAAATTGTGTGTTTATGTGTATGTGCACAAAATTATTTACAAATAGAAAGGTTTTTTAAAGTGTTCAAGGTATTACTATTAAAAATACAAATACATTTTCAGGGGAGAAATAGATATATCAATTTACTCCTGGTTTTTGTCTAAACAGTGGCTTGTTCGGTCTGTGCCCATCTAACCTTCTTATTTCATCTCTCAGAGACTTTACAGTGCCAAATTTGTGACATCTATATAATTTCCAGTGCAACAGATGCATGTCACAAATGCAGAATTGTGAGTAGAAATTGGAAGAAGGAACAACTGTTTTAAAAGGAAGCGTGTTCTTGTGCAAATACAAATGTCTGTTAAGAGGATATTGAAAATACATACATGAATGATTTCTTTTTAGTAAAAATATCTCATTCTTCAGAATGGTTGGGTAATCAGCACTTTTTGAAAATCAGGACCCTTTAAAGTTGTTCCCAGGTCGATACCGAAAAATATGTAGTCACTTTTGAAAATCTTGGTACCAAGTCTTGCAACAGATTATATGATATTTAAGAAGTTCTTCTCACACCTCTTATATATTCACATGGAGGTTTCAAAGTCTAACAAAACATTTTTAAACTGCTTTTCAGATTCCTTGTTCACATTTTTGTACTATTTTTAGGTACAGCGTGTCAGGTAAAGAACATAGTTCAAGAGGCGTTTACACCTGATAAGCTTTGAAAACAGCACGGGGCATCCAGCCAATTGACAAAACTAAATAAGTTACAGGAGGACAGCGACATAAATTCTTACTTTGTCAGCACAAACTAATATTCATAGTCTTCAGCAGCAGTATTTTAAGAAATCCAGCCTATTTTTCCTAAAATGCAGTTGCAAGCATAGTAAAATAAAATATTGATACTTTCAAATTTTTTTTCCAAAGAGCACTATTTTGTGAATACAAATATTTTAATTACATACCACCCTTTCATAAATGTTGGAAAGAGTACTGGCTGATATCTAGGATGTGTTTGGATTGAAAATAGAATTCTGTGTCAGAATTCCGTTCTACTGTATATCTTACATGCAGACTTTTATTTTTAGATACAGTAAATATACAAATGTTATAGGATACTTATGCTAAGCTTTTGGTGGTGGTTTTTTAGAAGTATTTATTGTATCTCATTTTATTTGTATATATTTCATTTTACAGTTAAGGTGACTATTCTCTAAGTATCACAGTTCCAATCTTTTTTTGCAGATAAAATGTATACTGCTCATCAGTAAGCTAAGGCTAACTTCTACATATCAGAGCTACACATTATTGGGAGAAGGTACATACATAGAATTCCTACACACCATGTCTGTGATTTTTTGGTAATGGCTATCTTTTTGTGTTTGCTTTCTTTGGCTCTCTGCCTTTTTGGACTACGTGGTTGTTAGTCCCGTCTTGAAAGTACCCCATAATAATTTGTGATTCTTTAAGAAGTCTTTAAAACAAAAAACCTAGCCCAATGGGAAGGTGTCAGCTCTTTCAAAATGTCCATTATGCTTCAGAATTATTTTTCTGAATCATTGTTATAGGATCCCAAGGGGTTTATGTCCCAGAGTTTAGACTTACAGTAATTCACAAGAGAACTCTGTGGCCAAAATAAATAAAAAGATGGAAGCTTTGATGTAAAGTGAAATGACTTGCAGGAAGAGAGAGTGATTTAGAAAATACATTATTTGGTGCTGATTGAATGATTTCTTCTTTAATATGATAGAAAACCTTCACTTTATCAAAATGAATTAGGTTGGGGTTGGGGGGAAGGTTCGTATTTATAATGTTAGAGTTTGGTGTGCCTGGAAAAAATAAGTTCCTACAATCTAGTTGTTTTCAGAGAGCCAGTTTATCTACAGAAATTCAGAAACAAGCAGTATCTCTTGGCATGTTGCTTTTTCTGACAGTTCATCTGTATGTGGTGTTCAGTGAGCACACAGCGCAAAGGAGTCTGACAGAGGTCTGCTTAATTCAGTGTCTTGAGTTCTAATTGATCAGCATTGCTTAACATGAGCATCTGCATAACATAAAAACCAATTCCAAATGGCTCTTGCCAGAGCCTCTGAAAGGTACATTTCCCCACACTGTATGGAGCCTGACTAGAGCTGGGTGGTGCAACATACTCCGTTTTCTGGATGATTTTTCTATTTTGAAATTTGGCTTTACTCTAATTCTGAACAAAATGCAAAAAATTTTAAACTCAGGTTTGGGGCAGTCTGCCTAACAGGCTTCCCTGGAGCTACAGACCCTGGAAACCATGGGGCAGTTCACACGATGGGCTGCCTCGAAGCCCAGGACACTCGAAGCCCAAGCTTCCCAGCAGTCCACCAGAGAAGCCAAGCAGATTTCCATTTTCTGGCAGATCACTAGGTGGATTGTTCAGGGGCTGGGGCCACAGGGCTTCCAGAGTCCAGGCTCCAGAGTAGGACTGCCTTGTGGATTGCCCCAGGACCCCATTGGAAATCTCTCCAGTTTCTGGAGGAACTTTTTCTAAACTGAACCGTGTCTGCAGAACGCTTCAATCTTGACAAATTCCAACAAAAAACTGTTCCATTGAAATTTTTCTGACCAACTCTAATCCTGGCTACACTTCTGTACTCGTGGAAAGAGAAGAAAAGCTTTATGCAGTTGGACACACATGAGACAGTTCAACCTAGTCCTCTCTCACTTGTGGTCCTGCACAGAGGAAATTAATAGAACAACATGTACAGATAGATTTACAATAGGAACTGAACACACATATGCAACTACTAATTGTTTGAGAGTGATTGACAGTAGGTGTGACGAAATATAACACAAGAAAATAAGTGTACATTCAATAAATGTACTTGGCAGATTTATGAAATATGGTTATGTTTAGAGCTTGACACTTAATACAGCAGGAAGTGAGTTTTCCTGGAAATTCCTGGCCAAAGACCTGGCACCGATGCAGTTAATACGATGAGACAGACAAGGGTACGTGAATGCACTCTTTGCAATGTAGCAGACAAAAGTATAACACGATCCAATGGCTGGAAGTTAAAGGTAGGTAAACAGACTCAAAATAAGATGTACATTTTTAACAAGTGAGAGTAATTAACCTTTGGAACAATTTACCAAGGGTTGTGGTAGATTCTCCATGACTAGCAATTTTGAAATCAAGGTTGGATGTTTTTCCAAAAGATATGCTGTAGTGCACAGGAATTAACTCAAGGAAGTCCTATGGCCTGTGTTATACTGGAGGTCAGACTAGATGATCACAATGGTCCCTTGTGGCCTTGGAATCTATTAGTCAAATAGCAGTGAATATAATGTGCAGTTAACAACTGGTGAATGGTTGGTGTTACAATGGCATAAAATGGAGACAAGGGGAATTTGTTCATGAATTTATCAAGTATGTACAGTAATGTGTGGTAGTGTACAAGGCCTGAGGCTCTAGCAAAGAAATGTGAAGCCGTTTCTCACCCTGGCACGGCACTGGAGCAGTGGTGGGTGTTAGCACCCCAGCGGCTCCTACATTCCACCCACAGGGAGCCTGAATGCTTAGTCTTTATGTGGGTGGAATGGGTTTCATTCTCTCTGTTGAAGCTGCTTCCTTCCATGGACCACCATGTCCCTAAGATAGTCAAAGCACTCCTGTTTATAAAGTTCAGGTCATTCGCTCAGCAAACAGAAACAATACCATATGGCGTAGGTGACTAGTTTCACAGTGTGAATAGTAAATGCTTGCAGTGACAGTTCATGAACGATTAATGGGCTAAATTTATTTGCACAGCTGATTCATTGAACAAATATAAACAGTGAGCAACTTCCTAAAAAGCACTCTCCATTCATGGATGATTCATGACAGAAAAATAGAGCTAAATTCAAAGAATAATTTGTTCATTACATGTTCTTCACCCAGTTATTAACCCTGATATAACTTTTACTTCTAAAGACTTCTCACAATGAAAGGGAGATTTTGAGTAGTCTGCATAATCCTCAGCATGAAAATTTGGAGGAATGCTAAAGTTTCAGAAAAAATGTCTTCAGAACACTATTGTCTTTAACCCTCCCTTCTATGTTCAATAGTCCCAGTCTACTCTTCTTGGCTCTGCTATACTACAGGCTTTTGTTATCCTCTCAGCCGTGTTAATTATGTATCGCAGTAGCCTGTGTACAAGTCTGCTGAAGTTCTTCCAAAAAATCAGTGTTCACTCACAGTGTAAGAAGAAAATCTCACATTAATAATAATCTTTTTGTCCCCCACAAATTTTAAATTAAAATCAAATCAAATCACTGTATTCCTACTCAAACACAGCTGAAGAAAAATGGTCAGTCTCTAGAGCAAGTTCTGTTCATTTGCAGTCTGCCAAGTTTACTAGTAACTCTAATTCAGACATTTGATTTTTTTTTCTCAAATTTGTTTGAAGAAATATTAAGTTACGTGTATAGTAATCTGAGTTTACAGATCTGTGCAAAAAAGAACCAAGCCCCTCCTCCCCCAACCTTTCTTAACTCCATTCCAAATTCTGGCATGCTTATGTTGCTCTTTAACCTTAATTTGTTCCTCTGGTCCTGTAGTTACTGATTGTACATTTATTGTGGACAGCTGCAAGCCATTCCATATTTAAGGTTATAATAACTATCTTTCGTTATACATTGGAAATTTGACCCCTTTCAGGAATTATTCTTTCTGATTCCAGATGGGCCTGTGATTCTAGGGTGGGGGAGACAGGAAATTTTTTTTTTTTAATTCACATTTGATCTGAATTGGTTCTGCCAATTCTGAGATCCCGGAATTTGAATAATTAACGTTTTAGAAAATTTTGAAATGTTTTCCTCACCTTGCATCTCAAAAGTGGTAAGACTTGGAAATGAAAATTTGCTTTGTTATAAAGATATTGCACAAATGTCTCCCCTATTGGCCTGTTTTTGGAGATCTGTTTTTCTGAACACAGACATGAACAACTGGCATAAATCCCTACTTGAAATATAGAAATATCCAGCAGATCAACATTCTGCATTTTACTGTAGATAATTATTCATATAACCTGCTTTAAAGTGAAGTTCTATTGTTGAAATGAACCTCTGTATAAACAGAAATTTGCTGCCTTTCAGGCACTCCAGATCAAATTTACTGAGTTTACAGCGTGAAAGATGTTTTCCTAACTGCCAGCCAGAGTCATGCTGAATTCCTTCCTTCTTATATGTCATTATCCCAATTAAAGGTCCTGAAGGCCAGATTAGGGCCACAGTGATACCTGTGCATCCATCATTTGCACAGGTATAACTGATGGAAATTTGGTAAACAAGCGTGTGGATGATGCACAATGACATATGGGTTCTGTTGGACTAGTAGGAGTAAAAAGCACTAAAAAGAAAATCATTACTAAAGTCAGAAGGTTCAACAATGATATACACAGGGAGCAGATCTGCACTGCTGATTTTGATTAAAGAAAAGTAGTCCTTCTTTTACAGCCATCAGACAATTGGTGCACTTTATTATAACACTGCTTTTTCTCCTCCACCCTAGCAGAATACTCTGACCATCCAGGACAATTTTGTCTTTCTCCCTCCACATTTTCTTTTACCAAACCTCTGAGGCCAACAGAGATAACTACATCAAATGCTTCATACAGTTACAGCTCCTTTCCTGTGCCACAGACAGTGCAAGCTGGCTGGAGTTATCCTCTTACTTCATGTCTATCTTAATGGCACACTAGCACCGAGATGGAAGATACCATTGTCTCTTTGGCCCAAGTGGGCTGGCAGTATTTAGAGCCTGGCAGGTTTGTTTCTATTAGAAGGAGAAACTGGCTATATGAGTCAGTTACTTCTTTGGTGCAATCTTATTTGCAATCCGAAGAAAGAATGTACAGAAAGTCCTGTTTCCCCCGGTGTAGTAGTAACAGAATAACAGGTAGTTTCCTTATTCAAATATCTCAAGCATGCCTCTCCAGTGAGTTCTGTGCCCAAAGAGCACAGAACTCTCTGCTCCCTCTCAGGGTCACATTCACAACTGCTTCTCTTACTGTCAGCTGGCTTTCTTCTCTAAAACACACTGCTTGCTACACAATCTTCTAGCCCTAGCATTTGCAACCAGTCCCATGGAAACCACTCAGACCACACAATTTAGGCTGTCTATACTGCGCACTTGGCAGCAGCACAGCTGTGCCGCTACAGGAGTGCTGCTGTAAGGTACGCAGTGTAGCCGCTCTTTCTCGGCAGGAGAGAGCTCTTCTGCTGACAAAGTAAAACCACCCCCAATGAAGCGCGGTAGCTTTGTCAGCGGGAGAGTATCTCCTACCGATATAGCACTGTCCACTCTGGCACTTTGTCAGTAAAACTTTTGTCCAGTCTGAGGTGTGTTTTTTTCAGACCCCTGACTGCCAAAATGTTACCGATGAAAGTGCTGTGTGTAAACATAGAGTTTTGCTCTAGCTTTGCCATGTGTCTTGGGTGGTAGCCTCCTATTGTTTCCAGCTATCACTACACAAAGGGGCTTAACTGCTTCTTCCATTGAGCCTGAAAGTAGTTTAGCGCACCCATTGGCTTTAATCAGGTCTCTGATTGTCTGTAGATCAAAGAGCCAATTGATGGCAGTCATTAACATCTTTCAGGGTAACAATACTAATCTGGAAAAAGAAAAGGAGTACTTGTGGCACTTTAGAGACTAACAAATTTATTTGAGCATAAGCTTTCGTGAGCTACAGCTCACTTCATCAGATGCATGTAGTGGAAAATACAGTGGGGAGATTTCATATACACAGAGAACATAAAACAATGGGTGTTACCATACAAACTGTAACAAGAGTGATCAGGTAAGGTGAGCTATTACCAGCAGGAGAGCGGAGGCAGTGGGAACCTTTTGTAGAGATAATCAAGGTGGGCCATTTCCAGCAGTTGACGAGAACGTCTGAGGAACAGTAGGCGGGGTGGGGGTGGGGAATAAACATGGGGATATAGTTTTACTTTGTGTAATGACCCATCCACTCCCAGTCTTTATTCAAGCCTAAGTTAGTTGTATCCAGTCTGCAAATTAATTCCAATTCAGCAGTCTCTCGTTGGAGTCTGTTTTTGAAGTTTTTTTGTTGAAGAATTGCCACTTTTAGGTCTGTAATCAAGTGACCAAAGAGATTGAAGTGTTCTCCGACTGGTTTTTGAATGTTATAATACTTGACGTCTGATTTGTGTCCATTTATTCTTTTACGTAGAGACTGTCCAGTTTGGCCAATGTACATGGCAGAGGGGCATTGCTGGCACATGCTGGCATATATCACATTGGTAGATGTGCAGGTGAACGAGCCCCTGATAGTGTGGCTGATGTGATTAGGCCCTATGATGGTGTCCCCTGAATAGATATGTGGACACAGTTGGCAACAGGCTTTGTTGCAAGGATAGGTTCCTGGGTTAGTGTTTTTGTTGTGTGGTGTGTGGTTGCTGGTGAGTATTTGCTTCAGGTTGGGGGGCTGTCTGTAGGCAAGGACTGGCCTGTCTCCCAAGATCTGTGAGAGTGATGGGTCATCCTTCAGGATTGGTTGTAGATCCTTGATGATGCGTTGGAGAAGTTTTAGTTGGGGGCTGAAGGTGATGGCTAGTGGCGTTCTGTTACTTTCTTTGTTGGGCCTGTCCTGTAGTAGGTAACTTCTGGGGACTCTTCTAGCTCTGTCAGTCTGTTTCTTCTCTTCAGCAGGTGGGTATTGTAGTTGTAAGAATGCTTGATAGAGATCTTGTAGGTGTTTGTCTGAGGGGTTGGAGCAAATGTGGTTGTATCGTAGAGCTTGGCTGTAGACAATGGATCGTGTGGTGTGGTCTGGATGAAAGCTAGAGGCATGTAGGTAAACATAGCGGTCGGTAGGTTTCCGGTATAGGGTGGTGTTTATGTGACCATCGCTTATTAGCACCGTAGTGTCCAGGAAGTGGATCTCTTGTGTGGACTGGTCCAGGCTGAGGTTGATGGTGGGATGGAAATTGTTGAAATCATGGTGGAATTCCTCAAGGGCTTCTTTCCCATGGGTCCAGATGATGAAGATGTCATCAGTTTAGCACGAGTAGAGTAGGGGAATTTGGGAGCGAGAGCTGAGGAAGCGTTGTTCTAAGTCAGCCATAAAAATGTTGGCAAACTGTGGGGCCATGCGGGTACCCATAGCAGTGCTGCTGATTTGAAGGTATACATTGTCCCCAAATGTGAAATAGTTATGGGTGAGGACAAAGTCACAAAGTTCAGCCACTAGGTTTGCCGTGACATTATCGGGGATACTGTTCCTGATGGCTTGTAGTCCATCTTTGTGTGGAATGTTGGTGTAGAGGGTTTCTACATCCATAGTGGCTAGGATGGCATTTTCAGAAAGATCACCAATGGATTGTAGTTTCCTCAGGAAGTCAGTGGTGTCAGGAAAATAGCTGGGAGTGCTGATAGCGTAGGGCCTGAGGAGGGAGTCTACATATCAAGACAATCCTGCTGTCAGGATGCCAATGCCTTAGATGATGGGGCATCCAGGATTTCCAGGTTTATGGATCTTGGGTAGCAGATAGAATACCCCTGGTCAGGGTTCCAGGGGTGTGTCTGTGCGGATTTGTTGTGCTTTTTCAGGGAGTTTCTTGAGCAAATGCTGTAGTTTCTTTTGGAAACCCTCAGTGGGATCAGAGGGTAATTGCTTGAAGAAAGGTTTCAGAGTAAGGGTGAGAAAACCTGGATTTGTGCTGGAAATGGCCCAACTTGATGATCACTTTAGATAAGCTATAACCAGCAGGACATTGGGGTGGGAGGAGGTATTGTTTCATATTCTCTGTGTGTATATAAAGTCTGCTGCAGTTTCCACGGTATGCATCCGATGAAGTGAGCTGTAGCTCACGAAAGCTCATGCTCAAATAAATTGGTTAGTCTCTAAGGTGCCACAAGTACTCCTTTTCTTTTTGCTTGAAGAAATTGGTGTTGGAGAGCTGCCTAGCAGCCTCTTGTTCATATTCCGACCTATTCATGATGACTACAGCACTTTCTTTGTCAGCCTTTTTGATTATGATGTCAGAGTTGTTTCTGAGGCTGTGGATGGCATTGTGTTCTGCACGGCTGAGGTTATGGGGCAAGTGATGCTGCTTTTCCACAATTTCAGCCCGAGCACGTCGGCGGAAGCACACTATGTAGAATTCCAGTCTGTTGTTTCGAACTTCAGGAGGAGTCCACCCAGAATCCTTCTTTTTGTAGTGTTGGTAGGAAGGTCTCTGTGAATTAGTGTGTTGTTCAGAGGTGTGTTGGAAATATTCCTTGAGTCGAGGACGTCGAAAATAGGATTCTAGGTCACCACAGAACTGTATCATGTTCATGGGGGTGGAGGGGCAGAGGGAGAGGCCCCGAGATAGGACAGATTCTTCTGCTCGGCTAAGAGTATAGTTGGATAGATTAACAATATTGCTGGGTGGGTTAAGGGAACCACTGTTGTGGCCCCTTGTGGCATGTAGTAGTTTAGATAGTTTAGTGTCCTTTTTCTTTTGTAGAGAAGCAAAGTGTGTGTTGTAAATGGCTTGTCTAGTTTTTGTAAAGTCCAGCCACGAGGAAGTTTGTGTGGAAGGTTGGTTTTTTATGAGAGTATCCAGTTTTGAGAGCTCATTCTTAATCTTTCCCTGTTTGCTGTAGAGGATGATGATCAGGTGATTCCACAGTTTCTTTGAGAGTGTGTGGCACAAGCTGTCAGCATAGTCTGTGTGGTATGTAGATTGTAATGGATTTTTTACCTTCAGTCCTTTTGGTATGATGTCCATCCGTTTGCATTTGGCAAGGAAGATGATGTCTGTCTATATCTAATCTAATCTGGATGTTTAGAGAAGTCTCTGATACTTCTCAGTGTTTTCTGTTTCTGACTACCACCCTTTTGTTTCATGTTGCTGTAAATTTCTCATCAAATAAGGATGGTTGGTTGTGGCTGGAGCTCACTCTGGAATCACTCAGTGCTAATTTATTCTTTAATGAACTGCTCAAGCAACAACCTCCTCATTATCTGCTCATTGCCACAGACAACTTTTGTCTCATTCTCTTCATATTTCCGCTTCACATGGACACTACAATTTAAAAATTAATGTCAACTCCCCATTGAAACTCAATTAGAAAAAGCTTATTATACCAGCAAAACAGAGAGGCATCAAAAGAAATAAAAGAACTCCCTCAGAACCTGCCTTACATTCACTTCTAAAGTCAGTGACCACACTATCTGGTCATATAGTTAATGTAGAGGACATGGACTTAGGAGATCTGGTTTCTATTCTTAATTCTGACTCTGGCTGCAAATAGCTATTTTGGCACAGTCTAGGTGGTCAAGTTCGAATTGAGCACCGAGGGGATTTTCAGAGCTGTTTTTTTAGCACACCTACACGCTCTGAACATCCAGTAGGACAGGTATTCCATATGGGTAGTTCAAAGGTATGGGCTCAGATATCAGTTCCCAAACAGCATTTTCAGAAGTGCCCAAGGGATCCAAAAGATTTCTTCAATGTTAGCGGTGTCAGAGGTAGTACAGGTGTTCAGTAGGTCCTCACTGACTGCACACAACATAAAGAGCCCACACAAATTTCTGAATTACAATTTGGCTTAATAATTTGTTTCATTTCCAGTTATGTCCCAGGGCTGTGTCTGCTTTTTGGAGTGTTTCCCCACCTCAGCTCCATCTCCATTTCTGAGGTATTTAAATATTTAAAAACTAAAAAAATTGAGGGTCAAACAAAAACATTTCTTTAGAGTTTTTGAAGCTTTTTAAAATAAAGTTGAAGTAAAAGTCAAAACGAAAAATCATTCAAATAGGAAAATCAAAATGATTCATTTTGAAAATGTCAAAATGAAATGTCACAACTTTTTTCAGATTTTTTTTTACCAAAACAATTTGGTAAATTTGTGTCGGTTGACCCAAATATGCATTTTTGGTGCCAAAAAAAAAAAGTTGTCTGAAAAATTTCACCCCGCACTAGCCATATGTGTTTATTATGAGGACTGCTGAAGTGATTGACTTGGGATGGGAGGTGGGGCAGCAGAAGAGTTTTGATATTGTGACATGAATGCTTAATGGTATCTTGAAAATTCCCTGGCTGGCCATCCGGCTAAACCCTGAGTATTCAGACCCCTTGAGTGGTCAAATATTTCATCTGATTTTCCAACATCTTCACAGAATGCTTTGAAAATACCTCCCCTATTTTTACAGACCTTACAATGGTATAGTGAAACTTAATTCCTGAATGTACAGGAAGTGATCGGATACTAAGGTGATGAGTTCAATAGAAAAGTCTGCAATGTAAATAATGTCAAGGTCTCTTTTATGCACTTTATCACAGCAGCTGATCAAAATACACAGTTGATCCTCTCTATATTTCACTGCTCAACTATTAAATTTTTTATAACCAATGAGCACATACTGTGCATTTATCATAGTGAAAACACAATGTATTGTCCAGTCTTTCATAGGTTTATTTCCATTTTTTTCTCTCTACTGTAATTTTTAGTTTTCTTTTATTGTTTTCTTTAAAACAATTTTTAAAAAATTCTTAACTATTCTCTTCCCACCTTCCCACTTATTCTGCATTTACATAATTCAAATTAATGTTTGTGTTTATTACTTTATAGGACGATTCTTCTTTTTACAACTGTAGTTTGACAATCATTCTATTTTCTCATTTTTCTGTGCACCACTTTTAAGATAAATTACAATTTTAGGATCCATTTGTGCATTCCTTGCACACCTTAATGTTCAATCAGAACAATCAGGACCCATTAATGTTGACACTTTGTGTTAGTATACTGGGGAGAGGGTAGGCAAGAGAGCACATCTTTGCACACATATATCAGAAAAAATTAGTCATCTTTTAAAACAAGTGAAGTTACATTTTTCAATTTCAATAAATGAATAAATAAATAAAAGCTAGTTAACATTTTTAATTCAAAAATATTTTTGACAAAATATTGTCTTTTCTCTAAGTGAAAGTGTTAATGGAAATGTTTTGCTTCCTTCAAAAATGTTCAGCTTTTTAATTAAAAATAGAAAATCAAAAGCAACCAAGAAACTGGAAAATGTCCACAAAAAAATTCTGCAATATTTTTTTAAAATAATGAAAATTTTTCATTTCGATCAGGGGTTATTTTGGTAGAAAATACGTACCATTTTCTAACCTTTTCTAAAAGTCATGTATTTTCTAAATTTACGTTTAATGTAAAGATGAATTTAGGCACTCAAACAGCCTTATGTTAACCAGTAGACTAGTATTCTAAGACATTTACAAATATGGGTATGTCTACAAATAAGCAATAGATGTTTTGGTTAAAGTTCTTAGTGATGGAGTGGAGGAATTTATTTAAAAAATTCTGTAGATACTTAAAATTACGAAGTTATTCCTCAGTAAAGTATATCTCTCTTTAAAACAGGTTTTAATTTTGGCTTAAGCAATTGTTGATAGTATTCTTTTAAGTTATGTTGTTGTTTCATCTATGTTGCTTCTAGAATTCTGGCAATGCCTTCAAGATTTTTTTTCCAATTTAGTGGTTACAAATGAAAAAATCTAAGCTGTTTTGCAAACATATTAGACAAGGTTGTATATGTTGGGCTTGATTCTTTCCTCAGACTGGTGTAAATCAGAAGTATTTCCATTTGAGTTGATAGTTACATTGGTTTTCCACTAGTTATGTTAGTATAAAAGAAGAATCTGGCCTTATATGTAGCAATAAATAAATTAAAGCCTGAGGTATTTTTGATACCTGTAATTTATATGACATTTCTTGTTTTTATTCCATTTTAACACCCTATTCAGTTTTGGATGCCTTGAAAGACTAGTAAAACGTATTGCACTGGAATAAGAGGCATAGGAATTCCTTTCAAGATATCCCACATTCGGTCCATGGGTTTTTACTGTCGTAATAATGCCCATTGAGAATGACATTCAATTTCAGCTGTTGTACAACCTTTGGACCTGATCCAAGGAATGTGGAGCATGTGCTAAACACCTACAATTCCCATTGACTTTAGTGGGAATTGTCGGGCGTGACGTTGCACTCTATATGATTTTAAGAAAATATGCTAATGAGTGTGAATATAATGTAACTGGAATATGCTTCATGCAAAAGGTCTCTTGTAAGGTATCATTATAAATCTTATAATCTACTGTATGTGTTCATCCTATTTGTATGAATGTATCATTCTTGTATCTGAAACTAGAAATATAAAATATAACTCTGAGGGCCTATTGTAATTATGCAAAGTGTGGGCCATTAATGATGGTTTGGAATCTTGATGGCTTCCATCAACTAGGACAATTGACTGTAGATGGCTGTGTTTACTTGTAAGTCTTCCTGTATACCTGTGTGCTGGCAAGTGGGTAATGAAATCTTACAGTGCGTGATCATGTCACCTGAACTGAAATCCATCTTTAACCTGGTGCTTTTCCATTTAGAAGGAGGAGTGGGAACCCAGAGAGGGATAAAGGATTCTCGCCTTATGCAAAAGATATATAAGGGGGTGGAAGAGAACAAAGGGGGCTGCAGTCATGAGAAATCCCCTAGCTACCACCTGAGCTGGAACAAGGACTATACCAGGGGAAAGGATTGTGCCCAGACTAGGAAGGTATCCGGTCTGTGATAGAAGCTTACTGAAACATCTCTGAGGGTGAGATTTTATCTGTATTCAGTTTTCTTACTTAACTAGGCTTAGACTTGCGTGTTTTATTTTATTTTGCTTGGTAATTCACTTTGTTCTGTCTATTATTTCTTAGAACCACTTAAATCCTACTTTTTGTATTTAATAAAGTCACTTTTTACTTATTAATTGACCCAGAGAAAGTACTAATACCTGGGGTGGCCAACAGCTGTGCATACCTCTCTATCAGTGACATACAGGGCAAACCCTGTATAAGCTTTATACAGGGTAAAATGGATTTATTTGGGGTTTGGACCCCATTGGGAGTTGGGTAACTGAATGCTAGAGACAGGAACACTTCTTAAGCTGTTTTCAGTTAAGCCTGCAGCTTTTGGGGGATGTGGTTCAGACCTGGGTCTGCGTTTGTAGCAAGCTAGCATGTCTGGCACAACCAGGCAGGGCACTGAGGTCCCAAATGGCCAGGGAAAACGGGCTCAGAGGTAGTCTCAGCGCATCAGGTGGCAGTTCCCAAGGGGGTTTCTGTGATCCAACTCGTCACACTGGGGCTCAGCAGATTCTCAGCACCTCAAAAGATCAAGTTCTTTGCCAGTTTGCTCATGTTGCTTAATGAAGCAGATTGTTATAGGCAAAAGTGTTTCATATTTTCATAAAATCATCATGATCCTATTTTAATTATCATGAGCACTATTTTTTCTCTGTTGGCCTTGATTACTTCCACGGGCATCAAAATACATCTTCATCTGATTGTGGGATGTATGAGTAATGTGAGGATGCCTTTCTTTCACAATCTGAAGCACAATATGTAAGAGTTTGTTGGATGAAAAACACAATCCATGCCAGTTACTAACCCTAACTAGTTTGAAGCTTTAATAAGAAAGTTTTAGGACAATATACTGCCACCTCAATCAAGCAGAAAGCATAAGTAAAGCAGATAGAGCAGGATAGCGTAATGATCCAGTCCTGGGGCGCAGGTAGGCTGTTTCTGTTATCATCAGATCCATGCTGGTCCAATCTGGTGTAAGTTCTGTGCTGCTCCACACCCCCTTTGTTAAACACACATCCTGTATACCTTTTCTTGTAACATGATTCAGGTGCAGATTATTAAAACTGCCTCATCTATTAATATTCTATTCTAAATATATTGTCATATACACTGACCCAAAATCCTTTTAACTGTTGCATTTTTACTTATTCTGCTAAAACTCTAATTGGTACCTCCTTCACTATCTTTTTTTAAGCTCCTCCTACTTACACAATCCAGCTGTCTTTTCATTGCCTTCATGTATTTCATTGTTTCTTATGTTTGTCTTATTCTATCTTATCTGCTTATTGTGGCTTTGGGATTACTTGTTGGCTAGCTCCTTTCAGTCAGTGTTCATCCTCCCTAGTCTGTTTTACTAGGCAGGTCTACATCTGGCTAGAAAATCACACATTTGTCTGGTTTGCTTTGCCCTGTTATGTACACCGGGGTGGCCAACCTGAGCCTGAGAAGGAGCCAGAATTTACCAACGTACATTGGCTCTTTGGCACAGTAATACATCAGCAGCCCCCCATCAGCTCTCTCCCTCCCTCTCCCCCATTCCCAGTGCCTCCCACCCACCGGCATCCCTGCAGATCAGCACCTCCCTCTCCCTCCCCGCACCTCCCAATCAGCTGTTTCATGACATGCAGGAGGCTCTGGGGGAGAGGGGCGGGAGGAGCGAGGGCATGGCAGGCTCAGGGGAGGGGGCAGAAAGGGGTGGAGTGGGGGCAGGGCCTATGGCAGAACCAGGGGTTGAGCAGTGAGCACCCCCCGGCACATTGGAAAGTTGGCACCTGTAGCTCCAGCCCCGGAGTCGGTGCCTATACAAGGAGCCACATATTAACTTCTGAAGAGCCGCATGTGGCTCCGGAGCCACAGGATGGCCACCCTTGATCTACACAGACCAAGAGTCCAGGGTAGATAGGACACAAACCAACTTTTTGATTTTTTACAACCTTTGAAAGCTGTGTCAACAAGGCACATTCAGAAAGCAAAAATGTTCCCTTTTAAATTGTCTTATAACACTGTTAAATAGATATCTACTTCTCTAATGTTATTTAATATAGTTTTTATAACACAGTTCATTATACCTATCTTTACAAGCTCATTGCATAATGATAACGTTTTGCTGAAATGAAATTTCTTCATTATGAACCTGAGGTTTGTTTCCAGTGTGTAAGCCTTGAATTGAAGTTAATATATTCCATAACATTTAGAACTTCAAATATAACACTGTAAAGTGAGTTTTCATTTAATTTTTAGAACACAAAAAAAAAAAGTAATGCACTTCAGGCAATTGGATTACACTAGACAGGACAGTTCATTAGAATGTTGAAAGAACTTTGCTTGTTGTGTGGAAGCCTAACAATGCTTTCACATTATATATTTTAGTTCATTTTGGGGCTCCAGTCCCAATAAGTGAAGGACCCTGTATCTCAGGTTGTTTTCTTTTTTGTTGACCCAGTGCATCAGTGCCATGGTGGTTCAGCATGTCTTCTCCTTGGTAAACCATTAATGTAGAGCAGTGATTTTCAACCTTTTTTCATTTGCAGACCCCTAAAAAAATTTTAATGGAGGCACGAACCCCTTTGTAAATCTTAGGCATAGTCCTCAGACCCCCAGGGGTCCATGAGCCACAGGTTGAAAACCACTGGTCTAGAGGAAGAAAGGAAGTTGGATGCGTTTGAAAATGTATCAAATGTAGCAATCTACAAGATTCATGAGTGTCCATCAGACATTAAAGGACCTTAGTTGGCTAAGTGTCCCTAAGGAACTTATATGGACCCTGTATCAGCAGAGACTCAGAGTAATAGGATGGGCTCCTTTGGTCTGCTTTTATGCCATTTTTGAAGTGATTTGTTTCCGATAGTACTACATCAAAGTCCCCAGAACAGCTTGTAGCTTTAACTCTCACAGTATATGGATGCACCAGACCAGTGGTGATGGACTGTGATTTCCAAGTTACAGCATTTCCTCAATCTCAGACACGTCTGTTCAGCAGGGATTTTTGTCATCTAATAGGCAGAGATGATTGGTTGTTCAGATTTTTTTTTTTAAGTTGACATTGTCTGAGTTTGTGTCCATGTGATTTAGCTGTTAATTTAAATTTTTGTGTGAAGATGGGTGCTTAATAAATCATTCAATAAACAAAACAATTACCTTAGCATCTCTTAACTTAATTTTATATTACTTTTTGAATTGCGTCACTATCTTTGTATGAAGCCAAAACAGTAAACAGAAGTGAAATATATATATATACACACACACACAGTATAAGTACATGTACATACTTTCTAAAATTGCACTAAAGGTCTGATTTTAAAAAGTTGTCTCTATTTTTGCACCTACAAATAACTGTAGATATAAATGCTCCTGTTAAATGTCAGACTACCTGATTTCACTCTCACTTAGATGTCTGTAGTGGGCACTTTTCTTTGCAGATGCTAAACTGTGTTTGCAAAATTGGAAGCAATTTTAAAAATCTGTCCCTAAAGACCTGCTCCCACAGAAGTTAATGGGATCTTTGCCATTGACATAACTGAGTCTGTAAGGGTAAAATTTATCCCTGTGCAGGGGGCTGGAACAAGGCCTACATCTTGCTCGAATCATCAAAATAAGACTGAAATGATGCATAGACCTTGTCCTGGCCCTCCAATCATGGATGAACACCTTGACTGAGGATTTCAGGGTTGCGTTACTTAGCTGCCTTAAACCTGGAGCAATATAAAAGGAAGAAGTACAATTATTCATTTGAGTGTATTCTGCATAAAATGTTTTGATTGTATGATAATACAGCCTTAAAACTGCAGAGTCATTCAAAGTACTGTGCAGGGTCAGGAGAAAAAGAATATAGCTTGCTAAGTGTTCCTCATAACTGCAGAAAAATAAGTGAAATTAGTTTGCAAGTGAAACACTTCCTTCAGTTTAGGAGGTTGTAAATATTTTAAGCCACAAAGGACTTAAGTAACCTTACCATATTTTACAAAATAAGATTGTTGGAAGGAAGCTGTCATTCCCTTATAAAGCAGGGCAAAAAGATTGATACTTCATAAAAACATAAATGAAATATGTATATTCTTAAATAGTGTATGTCATCATTTAAAAAAATTACTCAGGATAAAAATACTAATTTAGCCATCAACTCCAACTTGTATCTCAAAGCTAGAAATATTTTCTTTTGGAATCAAATGAATGACAAAGATAATAAAGTAATAAAGTATTGCATACCAGGCAAAGTATGTGCTTTTAATAAAGACAAACCTCCTGAGTGCTAGAATATACTGTAGGATCAGATAAGCATTTCAGTCTATGTAGACAGTATAGATATAATTAGATTTGAGCTGCAAATAGTCTACATCTCTCATGTGGATTCTCTTTTTAATGTAATGTAAATATTGTAATGTCCAAAAAATTGATTCTCTCCATTCATCATCTTTATGAAAATTGTATCTTATCACAAGAGACCATCATGAGATTTTTCCTAAGTGATATAGCACTGGGCTATTCTATAAAAATGATATGAATGTGGGAGTGAGAGTATGAATCATATCTCTGCTTGACTGCACTTGGTAATGGTTTATCAGCTCCATACCCTCTCGACTGATTAAGAGCTAATAAAGTGAACACTTCTTTGTGTGAATAGTAATGTTACGTTTCCTTTGTACGAAATATTAAACATACTCATGTCTCATTAATGCCTGTGTACTGAACTGGAAAAAAACTTTTTGTAAAGAAGAAAATCAGAATCTCTAGCTCAACGGTTCTCAGACTTTTTTTTATAGGGTGGCCCACATACTCATAAAGAGATGAATCGTGTGTCTACCCCCTCCCAGTCAGGATTGCACGAAGCACATTAAGATGGCTCCTATTTCCTGACCCTATTAGAGGTAGGTAGAATGGCTCCTCCTCCTTGTTCCCAGCTTCTCCACTAGGAAGAGCTTGGACACCTGTAGAATGAGCTGGAAAAAAGGAGGAGCCAGCACCGCAGGCTGTGCTACCTCCACCAATCACATATTGGGAACTGTGTCCAAGCTACTCTGGCCTTAGGAAAACGGAAGGGACAACTATTTCAAAAGAAAACTTGTTGAAAATATGATTGTTGATACAACTTTAAGTGTGATATTTTTTTCCCTTACAGGATTACGTACTGCCATCTTCCTTTCCAAAGTAAATGGCTCTACGTTGGAACAGAGAGGGGAAATACACATATTGTAAATATTGAGTCCTTCATTCTTTCTGGATACGTTATCATGTGGAACAAGGCAATAGAACTGTAAGTGTGGACTTTTCTATCACTTTCACATTGCTGGCCGTTCTTTTCAGACCAATCACTAGAATGATTTTATAGTCTCCTGTTTTAAGGAACATTTTGGTGCAGTACTGATTGTGATTCATTGTGAGAATTTTTCAAGGAAATTCAGTTTCTAGGTATATTGTAGTGATAGTATATATTGGTTTAAAAAGAGATATTTGTTTCGGACCCTATGTCATTAACCGAATAAATATATTTGCTTGAAATATTAAATAAAATACAGACAGTCATGGATTCCACAAACTCAGTAAACATCCTCTGGACCTAACTTTTTCATTGAACATACGGATTGGCAAAATGTGATCACCAGATCCTCTAGCCCAGTGGTTTTCAACTTATTTTCATTTGCGGATCCCAAAAAAATTTCAAATGGAGGTGTGGGCCCCTTTGGAAATCTTCAACATAGTCTGCAGATCCCAAGTGGTCTGTGGACCACAAGTTGAAAACCACGGCTCTAGATTAAGGCCACAACCTGAAAAGATGAATGGCGCCTATTGGACTACACAGTTGCTGGAGAATTTTTCCCCCCCGGTCCAAGTTGTAGGGGAGGTCATAGCCAGAATGTATTGTCCATGACCATGGATGCTACGGCTTCTAAATGCCATCCCCCTCAGAGGTTACCTCAGTTTACCTATGAAGTTTGTGAAATGGAGAGAGGGTGTGATGCATTCTTGGGGTGCCCTGGACTGTGGGGTCACTTTGTTACCCTCCCTATCTCCAGTGAGAGAGGGAGCCTTGCTGGTGCTTAACTGGATGTCATCTTCCTGACAACACCAGCCTGTTAGCCACCCAAACAATCTCCTCAGGACAATGTTAGCGCTCACTTTGCAGGTTAACAGTTGGTGCACCCCAAATCCCAAACTCCTTTGAAGCATTCCCCAGTGATATCAAGCTCCTGTCACTGGCTACTCACAGAAATACCAGGATTTCTAT
Source organism: Caretta caretta (assembly GCF_965140235.1). NCBI lineage: Eukaryota > Metazoa > Chordata > Testudines > Cheloniidae > Caretta > Caretta caretta. The sequence goes on from NC_134206.1 coordinate 207,696,306, forward strand.
CCCCAAAGGAACGTGTACACATTAGCTTGTTTGATTCAACTGAGGATCACTTCCTATATAACATCACAGCACATCTATAGTGAAAACAATCAAAAGATTATTATCAAAGGTTAAGATTTAAGAGATAGTGAGTAAGAATAATAATGAAACACAGAAAAGTTACATATAAAGCAAAATTATAACACGCTTCCCAGAATCTACCCTAAACAGGTTAAACCCTTGTCTAAAGTAGTTTCTCTCATCTCCCAGCATCTCCAACCAACATGGCTGGCATCCCTCTTTTATGAATGCTAAAGCACTATCTTGGTGAAGGATAAAGAGGGGTCCTTCTGCCTGCTCCTTATATCCCCCAAAATTCATTATTTTGTCTCCAGAGGTCAGGATGACCACCTGAGGGTTATTCCCTGGTGTGCTGACTTCATGGTGACTTTATTTCCTCATGTTGACTTTGTATGCATTATCTTTTCTTACAATGCTTAATTTAATATGAACCGATGTAGGCAGGTGAACATACATCCTCTGTCTGGTAGAAACCTGTTTGTCAACCCTGCCTTGGAGGCGCACTGCACCGGCCCGCCGCCGCCTTTGCAGCCTGAGAGAATGGGCGCCAGAAGCTCCCTAGAAGTGGGAGGGGCCCACCGGTGCTTGGACCATGGCCCTGCCCCTTTCCTGAGTGCAGCTCACTCCTCTCCACCTCCTTTCCGCCACCATCACTCACCTTTAAGGCAGGAAAAAAGCGAGAGGCAGAAGCTGTAATCTCTAAAGGACTCTTTCTCCATTGGTGGTGAATGCTACAGGTCCTGCCTCTCACTGGCTGGCCCAGCTGTAGGACTCCTCCTCCTGTGTGCTGATGCTGGAGCAACTTAGCTTTATATCTTCAGGGGCGGCAGAATGGGCAGGGGAGGAGTCAGGGAACTGTGGCCCCATCAATTTTAAAAGTGGGAAGGCTGTGCCCTCCCACTTTTTACCAGCCGTGAGTGGATGGAGAGGAGCGAGTGGTGGGTGGGGCCTTGGGGAAAGAGGTGGAGAGGGGCAGGGCTTTGGGGTTGGGCACAGCATGGGCGGGGCCATGGGAGGAGATGAGGTGCCGGGGAGCAGGGCCGTGATCCAGGCACCGGTGGCCAGTGTTCCCTCTAATTTTTTACGTTCATGTGCGGAATTAATTGTGTTACGTGCACCAGTATGGAGGTGATGTGTGACACATCACCTTCATATTGGTGACGTAACAAAATTTATGTGGTGAGGGTGGGCCGAGGGGTTTGGAGTGTGGGAGGGGGCTCAGGGCTGGGGCAGAGGGTTGGGGTGTGGGGGAATGAGGGCTCTGGCTGGGGGTGTGGGTTCTGGGCTGGGACCAGGGATGAGGGGTTTGGGGTGTAGGCTGCCCCGGGGCTGTGGTGGGGAGAGATGACTTCCCCCAGCCCCGAGCTGCTGCGGGCCATGGCAGCTCTGGCAGAGCTGGACTGGGCTGGGCCGAGGGAGGGGCTCCTCTCCCTTGGCTGAGGCAGGTCCGCACTGGGGCCAGCAGTGAGGGATTCTTCTCCCCGCCGTTGCAGGTCCACGCTGGAGCTGTCGGGGATGGGCGCCTCTCCTCGCCACAGCCCTGAGCCCCTGCGTGGGGTTTAATGGGCAACTGTGCGGCTATGCAGCCACGCAGCTTAGAGGGAACTTAGCTGGTGGCCCCCCGCTTCTAGGGCGTTTCCGGCACTCCTGGGCATATCCTCCCCAGACAAAAGACTCAGGTGCTGCCTATGGGATGGGACAGATCTTTCACCTTTCTCATAGATTCATAGACTTTAAGGCCAGAAGGGACCATCATGATCATCTAGTCTGACTAGTTTATAACTGCAAGTGACCCGTGCCTCAGGCTGCAGAGAAAGGCAAAAAGTCCCAAGGGTCTCTGCCAATATGATCTGGGGGAAATTCCTTCCTGACCCCATATATGGCGGTCAGTTGGACCATGAGCATCTCAGCAAGACCCACCACCCGCCAGACACCTGGGAAAGAATTCTCTGTAGTGATTTAGAGACCTCCCCATCTAGTGTCCCATCACCAGCTGTTGGAGATATTTGCTGCTAGCAGTGACAAGTGGGCTACATGCCACTGTAGGCAGTCTCATCATTACCAGCCCCTCCATAAATGTATCAAGCTCCGTCTTGAAGCCAGTTAGGTTTTTTGCCCGAACTGTTCCCTGTGGAAGGCTGTTCCAGAACTTCATTCCTCTGATGGTTAGAAACCTTTGTCTAATTTCAAGCCTAAATTTGTTGATGATAAGTTTATATCCATTTGTTCTTGTGTCAGCATTGGCACTTAACTTAACTATCTCCCACCCTGGTATTTATCCCTCTGATGTATTTATAAAGAGCAACCATTTCTCCCCTCAGCCTTAGCTTGGTTAGGCCAAACAAGCCAAACTCTTTGAGTCTCCTCTCATAAGGTAGGTTTGTCATTCCTCAGATCATCCTAGTAGCCCTTCTCTGCACCTGTTCCAGTTTGAATTCATCTTTCTTAAACATGGGAGACTAGAAATGCAGATGGTATTCCAGATGAGGTCTCACCAGTGCCTTGTATAATGGTAATAACACTTCCCTATTCTACGGGAAATATCTCGCCTTATGCATTCTAGGATTGTATTAGCTTTTGTGATGGCTCCATCACATAGTCATCCTGTGATCAATCAACATGCCCAGGTCTTTCTCCTCCTCCGTCACTTCCAACTGTAAGTCCCTGGCCTATAGCAAAAATTCTTGTTGTTAGTTCCTAAGTGCATGACCTTGAAATTTACACTATTAAATTTCATTCAATTTCTATTACTCCAGTTTTCAAGATCATTCAGATCTTCTTGTATTATACTTCGGTCCTCCTCTGTATTGGCAATACCTCCCAACTTTGTGTCATCTGCAAATTTTATTAGTACAATCCCACTTTTTGTGCCAAGGTCATTAATAAAAATGTTAACTAAGATTGGTCCCAAAACCGAACCCTGAGGAACTCCACTAGCAGTCCCCCTCCACCCTCATAGTTCACGTGTCAGTATGACTCACTGTAGTCTCCCCTTTAACCAGTTCCTTACCCAACTTTCAATTCTCATATTAATCCCCATCTTCTCCAATTTAACTAATGGTTTCCCATGTGGAAGAGTATCAAATGCCTTCCTGAAATCCAGGTAAATTAGATCTACTGCATAGCCCTTGTCCAAAAAATCAGTTATCTTCCAAAGAAAGAGATCAGGTTGGTCTGGCATGAAACACCTTTTGAAAAACCATGTTATATTTTATCCCAATTACCATTTATTTCTATGTCCTTAATTATTTTCCTCTTTCAAAATTTGTCCCAAGACCTTACATGCCATTAAAGTCAAACGAACATGCCTGTAGTTTCCCAGAGCACTTTTTTCCCTTTCTTAAAAATAGGTACTATATTAGCAATTCTCCAGTCATGGGGCACAACCCCCAAGTTTATAGCTTCATTAAAAATCATTGCACAATCAGTCCGATGCTTCTCCTCAGGTAGGGCTGTGGGTAAGAAGCCACAGTCTAATCCTTAATTGTACATTCATACCAATAGGAAAGTCAGATTTCCTGAATAAGGAATGCAGGATTGGTAGTAATGCTAGTGCCTTAGCCTGATAAATATCTTGACATTTCTAAAATGAAATAATATATATAAACAGAAATAAGTACAATATTTCTGGGAACCTTAGAAAGAGAGGTAAGAGCAATTAGGAACTGTTTTTGAGAAAAACAGCAAAATGCATGTAGCAATTGAAAGATTGAGAAGCCTTCTGAATATTTACTGGAGAGAAAATGAAATAGAAACGTTTTAGACTGAAGGAAGATTAGATAGATAATCTAGCTTCTGTCTTTTAAGGGAGAAGTGACAGGTGAATTGTGTTGCATAAGGGAATAAAATAATATATTTAAATAATGGCTTAAAGACCTGCTAAAATGGTAACATCTAGAGTGCAATAGGACCCTGAAATCATCAGGGAAAATAAGTGTGTTACTTTACTATAACTGAATGAGATAATTGCATTCCAGATAGCAACGGCTGGGTCAACTTCTCATCTTATTCTTATGCATTGACTGGGGTTTGTGCATGTGCATGTATTCAAATCTGGCAGAGTTAACTAATAAAAAAACGCAGGTATCTTAATACTAGAATTAAAACATTGCTGTGGATTATGGACTCATCTGCCCTCAGATTTTTAAATCATTTTGCAACTTTGGAGTTCTTTTAACTCCTCATTGCTAGTGGATGCCTGGACCCACATCCATCTGCAACTGGCAGAATATTGCCTCCCATCCTGTGGAACTCAGACCAGACCACACTGATTCTTGCATTTATGATCTCTAAATATTCACTGGGCCAGAGACAGAGAGAAAATGACCCTATAGCCTGGTGATTAGAGCCCTCACCTGAGAGGTTGGAGACCAAGGGTCCAGTCCCCCTGCTCTAATGACTCCTTAATTTAAAAACATGCTACAGCTTCAACTGGAGACATTGAGGGCGCTCCCCATATTTGAATATCCCATGGCTAAGGTACTCACCTTATCAGGCAGAGGGAAGGCTTCAATCAGGGGATCTCCTGTATCCCACCTTAACCACTGAGCTAAATGTTTTGAGAGAGGTGCTCCTCTTGGCTGTTTTGTGTGGAGCTAGGTGGCCTATGAGCACATCTACCAGATTGGGCCCCACAGGTGAGACAGGCGGAGGAGCACCAATCTTTCCCTAATTGGTGGATCACCCTGGGGGCTTAGGCATCTGAGCACCTAGAGCGAGGCAGCCATGCACATGCCCAGAGGCCGTGCACATGCCCTAAAGGGCTAGGCAGCAACTGAGTGGAAGTTTTGTAAATGCCAGTGATTCCTAAATCTGGGATTTAAAATGAGTTAAATCCCATAGTGACTCTAGCCCTACATGGTTAGTATTTATTTTAATTACGTTTAATGGTGAAAATGCACTAAAAGCTTAAGTAATGGTTGCATAATATAAACATAATATCACAGAGAACAATAATGACAAGTCATTCAATGTTATGTGGAAATACATATGGCACAGGATCCATTTAGGGCATAGAGTGAGTCCATGGTGCACACAGGAAATGCTGAAAGGTTAGATTTAAAGAGTTTTCTTATTTTTGGTGTCTTGATCATTTTTAGAGAAATCTTCCTAAAATATAGTCTAAGTAATACATTTAGTCATTTTGCTTAAAAACGTTTGCTTATGCAGATTATGTGTTGCTTAATTCACAGAGATGGTTGTAACAATTTATAAGATGGCCTCTATTGTGGTGGGGAGAGGGGGAATATAATACCTTCCAAGTAAGAATACATTGAACCTAATTTTCGTCACATTTGCACAGGTTTTTCAGAGAAGTAACTGGTGACTTCAGTTGAGATACTTTTGACTTACAATTATATAAATAAGAGGAGAATCAAGCCCCTAGGCTCCATAGTCAAAGAAGGCAGTAAGAATATCTGTTCCCATCACCTCTGAAAACCATCCCTATGCAGGGAAAAAAAATCTGATAGCAACCCTGAAAAAAACTCTCAAGTGCTTAAAATAATTTTAGAAAGTAAAATAGATATTTAGATTTTGAAGAAGAGCCTTTCTCGCTGCATGACAAAGATAGCAATATGGCAACCAAAGTGGAGAAAGAGGAAATAGATAAGGCCCTCCCTACAGCCAGTACAAGCAGATACCAATGCATTATTACCTGAAATAAAAGATCTGCAAACTGATATTCATACTATATTAACAGGGATTGAAGAAGAGATTGCTGCTATGGGGGAAGAGTTGCTTGTTATGGAAAAATGGGTTGGTAAGATTCAGTTACATATTTGCCAGACTAAAATAATAAAGCTGGAGCAAAATGAAAGTGGTCTGCCAAATAAAATGGATAGTAATAACAGAGCGAGGCTAACATCTTGTCTACCCAGGGACATCCAGGAAATTTGATCCGAATTAACTACAGGTATGATTTTGAAGTGGATTAGTTAAATCACATTAAATCCCTGTGTGGATGCTGTTGTTCAGCATTAAAGTGGCCTTAATTAAGTTTAGTTTAAAGTCACTTTGGAAGTGAATTAAAATACACCGAAATAAGGTCACTTTAATTCTGAATGAGGGTGTTCACTCATCGTGTAATTAGACATAATATAGTATGAAAGCATCACTCATAACAATTTAGATCCATTTATATGTGTGCAGAATGTATGCTTTCATATGCAAAAATAGGTTTTTTTAATGGCTGTTACGCACATGTATCTAAATTGTTCCTGGGCTTCAAACTTACCATGTGTTAGAAAGGATAACCGGAATTTATAGTACAGTACATGATTCTACATAAGGAGTAAGGTCTTTTGTTGTTGATTGTGTGCAAATATCCTCCTCCATGGCAATTTTCCAAACAGTTTTGGGTTGCCTTGTCTCTAACATACCTAACATAAATCTCCTTTTTTATTGAAAGAATTAACATTGCTTTGAATTGATTTTGTTTTTCAGATCCACAAAGACTCACCCTGGCCCAGTTGTACACCTAAGTGATAGCCCAAGAGATGAGGGGAAAGTGAGTGCAGTAACTAATGATGTAAAATATTTTAATTATGTAAATATTTTAACATTTCATAGCTCTCCCTGACGTTAGCAGTTTTTCTTTTTCACTCATTCACTACTTAATCACTTGCCTCCATTGTAAGATCCTGAGGTCACTCTAAAATATTGCCTGGGAAAACTTTTGGAAAATATTGTAATTCCCTTTCTGCTGTACTGAGAAGAATATTATGGTATAAACAATATGCTATATTTTGAAGTCCTCATTCAAGCAAAGCTACTGTTGACTGAATGGTTTCTGAGTAAAAATTAGTATAAACTGTGTAAGGACTTCAGAATTTGGCCAAGTGTGTATTACATGGGCACATTTATGAATTCTTATCTTTGACAAGAATATTGATGGCAATATTTCATAATTGGAGCTTGCTGCTATTTGTGAACAGAGATGAAGACAGCAAAGAGCTGTCAATCATGGAAGTCAAGTACCCCACAAGCCCAGCTCCTGACTCCAGTTCCTCAGACAGGCAGGCAGTTTCAGAGCTCATGCTACTGTGGCCAATTCCCCCCTCTGCCACTACCTTTCTCCAGTTCTAATGGCTCTGCATCATGCTCTAGGCCCTCCTCCATCGCATTAGAAGCTTTTGGTTCTAGATCTGTCCCTACTGGCTCCCTTCTCTCCATTCACTCTCCTGACCTTCGTGCTTTAGACAGAGGTTTACCCTCCATAAAAAAAAATGAATTTTTTCCAAAAGAAAAATTTCCCCAGTCTGGATTTTTGAATCTTTGTTCTTCTCCTCTTAGCAGGATGATACATAAGATCAAAGCCACTGGGGTGGGGGAAGAAACATACTTTAGTGTTGCCTTCCCTTTTTTGCCCCTGAAATTTGTCCCATGAAGAGGGTGAGTTATCCAAACCAGAATCTGTTAAATCTGACGGACACTCAGGAGATGTTTTTTCGAGTAGAATTTGAGGCCACTACTCTGTTAAAGTAGTTTGTTGTTGGCCTCCAGGCTGAGCCAGCCAAGCCAATTAGAAATTACCTCCCCAGAGACCTCCAGAAGGAATTGGTGATTCTTCCTGATGAGGTAGTAAGACACTAACCTCAACAAGTAGAAGTTTCCCAGCAATCAGAAAAGTCTTAATAGAGATGTCCTAAAATGTTATTAAAAGCGATATTTTAAAAAATGTGTGTCTAAACTTAGGCTTCTACCAGCAAGTCTACATTCAACTACCTCAATAAGTGGTATTACTTTTGCAAGTGTTGAGTACCCAGATCTGCTGTCTTTAGAGCTGCATTATGCACGGGAACAACACAAAATAGGAGTACTGGACCAGGATATGGTTGATTGTGCTTTTTTTTTTGGTTTGTGAGCTATTTGTAATGGTAGTAAGGCAGAAACCTCCCTGTAACACCGGCAAAAGCAGTTTAAGGGGAAACTCTCCTAATCTAAGGCCAGACAGTGGAGCAGATCCACTAGAGTGGGGGAGCTCTCATGGGGATTTCACCTCAGATCCCAATCAAATCTATGAAAGATTCCCAGGATTTGGACCATAGTCTCCTGGGCCAGAGGACAGGTATCTGGCTAAGCATATCAGGGACAGATGGGTACAGGAGATACTCTGCTGAGGTCACTCCATACTAACACTTCATCCAAATCAAATATAAGAAAATTTGGTATTGTAGTTAAGGTCCTGGACTGTAAATCAGGAGATCTGAGTTCAATCCCAGCTGCCTCACAGATATTTAAACTTTCTGTGTCATAGTTGCCCATTCATTTTTCCTTTTCTTCTACCCTTTGTCTTGACTATTCAGATTAAAAGCTCTCCAAACCAGGGATATTTTATTATTATGCGCATATGTAACACCTAACACAATGGCACCTGATATCAGTTAGCTACTGGAATACCACAATAATAATTATTATAATAAATAAAATAACAGCAAACTCCACAGGCCCCCTAAGAACAACAACATGAGCAGTGTTCTCCAACAGATAGGAATCAGAAAGCCAGTACTTCTTTCATGGAGATTCGTACGAGTATGTACTCTCTTATAGGCGTTGGAGGTCCACAATAAGAACTGGGGACTTTGAGCTATACAAGCCCTTCAGATCATTAAACGAGCACCAGGAAGACAAATTTAGGATGGAAACCCTGGCATCCACATTAGCATCTCTTTCCACCAGGGATTGCCTTACACTGACAGATCTTGTGGATGTTTTTATTGTCCACATCCCTTTTTGTCCCTGCCTTCATTGTTATGAAAGTTAATTTAATTTGTGTTACCAAAATCAATAGTACTAGGACAAAATTCTTCCTTTTGGTCTCTAACCTTCTTTCTAAATGTTCATGGAAATCCTGGTGCTGACTATCTCCTTTTTCATGTTTGGACATCTTATGTGCAAGAGTCCAGCAAGCTGCCCAGATGGTCATTATGAAGTTCTAAAACCATGAGTATGATCAATGTGAATGGGAAGAGCCTGGTCCCCAACCAGTGGTCAGGGCAGGAAAGAACTCAGAGTGTAATAAATCTGCTAGAGTTAAGAACAATCAGATTAGCTCTTGTGGAATTTCAGCCTGTATTGTCAGGCCGCTAAATACTAGTCACATCAAATATAAGCTACAATGGCTTATCTGAACAGATGTTCCTAGTTCAACAGGAAAGAAGTGCTCTTTTTTTCAGTGGTCTTGGCATGACATTCCTCCTGTTATTGCAATGTACTAGCATGGACAAAGCATATATCAGCAATACACCAGGAGTGGAGTGTCACTGAGAAGATGTTTTAATCTTTTAGTGGACAGAACTATTAGCTGGAACTTGACATCCCTGAGCTAGAAAGAAGTCAAAAGTGCAAAATTGCTTCATCAGATAAAGGAATTCACACATGACGTAGGACCACCTGCTCAACGTCTTCCTTCCCCTTCACCATCCTGAGGAAATCTGTGCAAAACATCAGTGAGAAGAAATGGCAGTAATACCATGTCACAACCGGGACATGGGAGATCTGACCTAGTGGTCTGAGCAGGAGTCAGGACCCAGGTCAGGTCAGATACCAGGAGATCAGAGTCTAAGATATGCCCGAGGGCAAACCGAGAATCAGATATCAGGAGGCAGACAGGGTGAGGTTACCAGGAGATCAGAGTCAGACAGTAGGAGCAAGTAGTGAAAGGGATGCAGTCCTAAGCAGGAGAAACCCCAATGCATGGACAATTTCCTGTTCCTGTGCTTTATTTAAATAGAAGCAGGGAACCAGTCAAGACCCCAGAGTTCCAACAGTTAGATCCCAGTAGTGGAGTCCTATCAGAGTTGAGCTTCTAGTTCTGGGTCATAGGATGACAGGTGTGAATTAACTGGCTCCTAAGAGCTCTGTGAGGCAAAGCTTGATTTGGGAAGTGATTAAAGTCCAAGATCTCTCTGGTAGCATTCTCTGAAATGCTTCAGTTCTTCTCTGAGTGCTTGTTCATGTCCATTCCACGTTAGGTGTGTGCGCACTGCTTGCCCCATTGCCAGAGATTTTTCCCTCTGTAGTATAGCCTGAGTAATTTCTCACTTTGTCTTTAGAATATCATGGGGGAAGTGAAAATAACATCCCATTAACTGAGCTGGAGGAAAGAATAAAAAACGTCCTTATCCTCAGAATACAGTTGGACATTAAAATCTCCCAAAAGAGCAAAGATTTCTGTTAGAAATATTCTCAATTAACAGGTCAATAAAAGATTCAGGCTCTGCCCATAAAGATTCATTTTAGAAAGTAAAGCGCAAAGTGGGAAATTAAACATTAATGGTAATAGAATAGATTTATCTGGGAAAACAATACTATAGGCCTACAAATACGGTTACCAGGTGTTAACATTCAAGTTATAACACTTAACTTAGTAGAAGCAAGAAGGGCCAGTCTTTCTCTCTTTACATGTGCAACACCCCCTTTTAAAAAGGATTGAAAGTTCTGTAGATATAAGGACTCATCCTTTGAAAGTCAGGTTTCTTGGAGGAAAACTAAATGAAACAGATACATTATTCCCAACATCCAAATCCTAGGATTTACGTTTAAGGCTATCAGTATTACATTAAATACTTTTGATAGAGGTTTTGTTATCAGGCCCATCTAGTCAATCCACCTCCCTTTCTAGGGCTTCAGTAGAAAAATTGCCATGAAAAACTGCACCATTAGCTTTGTGATTAGACCTAATTCTCCCAGGATTGTGATCTTCGACCCTCTAGATGGTTCATAGATCCTGAACAACAGGGTCTGAGGCCAGCTGTTTGGTAAAAAATGGGATATAGCCCAACTGGTTTTGCTTGGGTGACCCGATCATTTATTTTGTTGTTAAAAGGAACAGAAATGATTTCTAGATTGTATCCTTTTGACCTTTTCTATCAGATGGCCTCTCCAGCTAAGAAGAGCTCTCAAAATCTGGATTTTCTTAACTGCCTACAAGTCTTTCAACTCTACCTCTCCTCTTTCTTGAGAACCAAAATTAGAGACCCTTGTTATCTTTAAAATCTGGTTTCTGGGTAGAGAATAAAACACTGCTTGTTCCAATAACACACACAGATGGTGTTGCGAACAGACCTTGACTCAGCCTTCTCCCTAGAGACATTTTTAAAAACCAGGGCCACAAACCAAAAGTGCTTAGAATTTCTTAGTGTTAGATCAGGGGTATTTTAAATTAAAACAGGTTGAGAGGATGAAGCAATGTGTGGAGACTCATGCGGCTGCTTACTAACTTCAGAGATACAGAAGGAAGAGAGTTGCCATCACAATTGGAGCTGTACCAGGCTCAGTATTGATGAACATAGGTCCAACGCCAGCATTATCTAGGTGTTCTGGAACAGAGAGGGTGCCAAATATCCTGCTTGGGTTAGTAGATACTAATGAGGGCACCTTGGGGAAATAGTTCTCTTAGAATTGTTGGACTCTTGCCAAACATGCCATAATCACTGCATACCCAGCATAACCTTGAAATCAAATAAAGATTCTTTTATTTCTGAAATATCTTTAAGCGACATATCTCTTAATTTGCCTATAGACAGACAGTTGTCACAGAGGAGAACAGGCTCTGCTAAATTCCTGGTGGAGAAGCAGTATTTTCTCCATGTAGCGATCATGGGGAATGAACATTCTCAGGGTATACATGAAAGGAAGATCCAAGTGTCTATTAGACACTTTATAGTGAGAGAGTTATCCAGTCTGTGACTCACAGGAGGCATCATCTGGTCCTTGCTTAAAGTTATGAATTGGATAATGAACCAGAGAACTCAAGGTATAGGCAGGACAAGTAACTAATCATAAAATTGGTGAAGCAGAGGGTCCATCAGGTAAAGTGACCTCTATAACCCCCTTAACTACCTCTGCCAAAAATAATAGAGTGGGAGCTGGTATACAGGATACAGTCAAAATTTTAATGGGAAGTAATGTCTGGGCCTCTGCAGGACCTCCGTCGCCATGGATACAAGGGGTTATGAAGTCTGTAATTTTGGTTTGACTAAAGGTGGAAAAGGATGAGTCCAACAGAGGCCGTATGACTACGCCTTTTAGCTTGTTGTCATATAATAATCTTAACTAAAACTGGGTCTGCTTGGACCCTCTTCGTCCATGTCCTTTATTTAGAGTCACACAAAATCCACACAAGCACATATACACTACCTGCTCTCTGCTACTGAAACTGCTTCCTGAGTGATTCCTCCTTCTGTGACTGTGTGGACTCTTCACCACTCCCTTGGCATTAAATTGGCTTCTGCCTCCATAGGAGCAGCCCAGAGCCCACATACCCTGAACACACCAATATTTCCCAAACCAAAAGGGATGGAGAGAAAGAGATATTATCAGAACTGCCTAACAGATTATCAACAGGGGAAGGAAAACTCATACATACACATAGTTCAAGCACAACTGATGTCTTGACCACTTTGCCTTCTGGCTCATGGCAAGAGAGTCCCAAGACCCTGCAACCAGAGGCGCCGACTTTCTACTGTGCTAGGGGGTGCTCAACGCCCCCCCCCCCGCCTCTGCCCCATGCTTCACCCCCCACTCTGTCCCTTCCTCCAAGGCCCCACCCCTGTCCTGCCTCTTCCCGCCCCATTCCGCCCCCGAGCGCACCTGACCCTTGCTCCTCTGCCTCCCCCAGCACCTCCTGCACACTGCTGAACAGCTGATCATGGAGCAGGTCCTCAAAGAATCAATCCTGAAGCACTTACATGAGAGGAAAGTGATCAGGAACAGTCAGCATGGATTCACCAGGGGAAGGTCATGCCTGACTAATCTAATCGCCTTCTATGATGAGATTACTGGTTCTGTGGATGAAGGGAAAGCAGTGGATGTATTGTTTCTTGACTTTAGCAAAGCTTTTGACACAGTCTCCCACAGTATTCTTGTCAGCAAGTTAAAGAAGTATGGGCTGGATGAATGCACTATAAGGTGGGTAGAAAGCTGGCTAGATTGTCGGGCTCAACGGGTAGTGATCAATGGCTCCATGTCTAGTTGGCAGCCGGTGTCAAGTGGAGTGCCCCGGGGTCAGTCCTGGGGCCAGTTTTGTTCAATATCTTCATAAATGATCTGGAGGATGGTGTGGATTGCACTCTCAGCAAATTTGCGGATGACACTAAACTAGGAGGAGTGGTAGATACGCTGGAGGGCAGGGATAGGATACAGAGGGACCTAGACAAATTGGAGGATTGGGCCAAAAGAAATCTGATGAGGTTCAATAAGGATAAGTGCAGGGTCCTGCACTTAGGACGGAAGAACCCAATGCACCGCTACAGACTAGGGACTGAATGGCTAGGCAGCAGTTCTGCGGAAAAGGACCTAGGGGTGACAGTGGACGAGAAGCTGGATATGAGTCAGCAGTGTTCCCTTGTTGCCAAGAAGGCCAATGGCATTTTGGGATGTATAAGTAGGGGCATAGCGAGCAGATCGAGGGACGTGATCGTCCCCATCTATTCGGCATTGGTGAGGCCTCATCTGGAGTACTGTGTCCAGTTTTGGGCCCCACACTACAAGAAGGATGTGGATAAATTGGAGAGAGTCCAGCGAAGGGCAACAAAAATGATTAGGGGTCTGGAACACATGACTTATGAGGAGAGGCTGAGGGAACTGGGATTGTTTAGTCTGCAGAAGAGGAGAATGAGGGGGGATTTGATAGCTGCTTTCAACTACCTGAGAGGTAGTTCCAGAGAGAATGGTTCTAGACTATTCTCAGTGGTAGAAGAGGACAGGACAAGGAGTAATGGTCTCAAGTTGCAGTGGGGGAGGTTTAGGTTGGATATTAGGAAAAACTTTTTCACTAGGAGGGTGGTGAAACACTGGAATGCGTTACCTAGGGAGGTGGTAGAATCTCCTTCCTTAGAAGTTTTTAAGGTCAGGTTTGACAAAGCCCTGGCTGGGGTGATTTAATTGGGGATTGGTCCTGCTTTGAGCAGGGGATTGGACTAGATGACCTCCTGAGGTCCCTTCCAACCCTGATATTCTATGATTCTATGATCCATGGTGGGCAGGAGGCACTGGGAGGGAGGGGGAGGCACTGGCGCTGATCACGGGGGCTGCTGGTGGGTGCTCAGCACCCTCCATTTTTTCCCATGAGCGCTTCAGCCCCAGAGCACCCATGGAGTCAGCGCCTGTGCCTGCAACTTCCCTTACCAACTTTGCTTTGGTAAGTCTGAGGCCCTGCATGCACTGGCCCCACCAGTCAATTCCCCATTAGTAGCTAATATTCAGCTGGGATGACTACCACTCTCACCTCCAGTTAAATCATCCAGCATGTTGAGGTGGGGATGGACTCCTACTCCAGCAGCACCTCTCAGGGGCTCCTCTGCTCACTTTCCACTTGACTCCACTTGCTGCTGATGCTGCATCCTAACAGGTGCCCTCTGTACCAGCCTGATCTTGCTACCTCACCCACTACATACTCCTGCACCAAATCTTCTAAACTACTGATGTTGCTGTTTTTTCCCAGTGCTCCGAACATTCTGGTCATATAGACTCCATCTCAACCGCTCACTATCCATTTAAGCTGTGGCCATGGACCAAGTCAGCCACGAACCACTGCTCCAGAGTTGCCAGGCAATGCTGCCAGTTTCAGAGAGACAGTGTGTCCACTATCCAGTTTACATGCTTTCTGAACAGGATGTCTCCTCTCATTTACTGTGGTGTAGAGTCCTGTATGGATCTGATTAGAGCAAGAATAACAGATATTCTAGAATTCCACTAGCACAGCTTGGATTTTAACCTCAATTCTTAAAGTTGGAGATATTAGCCCAAAATGTATATACCAGCTTGTATTATCCTGCCTCATATAGTGAGTTTTTCGTGGCTATAAAAAGAATTGGACCTAATAGGATTGAGGGAATTCTCGCCTGGAATATTAATAGAATACTGTGTTCCAGGCATTAATGGGTGAAATACTTGATGCTAAACACAATGTCCCTCTATTTTTCAATCCAATAAAGCTGCATTTTTATCAAATATTTAAACAAGAATCATTTCAAGCTGCCAACAAGATTTCACAAGCCTTAGGACGTAGTTCTATCATTCTTCTGCCCAAATCCTTAATAAAGAACATCCTTCTTCCTATTTTTGCCTAGAATACACATGGTCATGAAAACAAAGCAGCTGCAGTCACTATCACCGAATGGATAAACAGTGCATAATGGAGGTTTACAAGTCCAGAAGTCTGATTCCTCTCCAGAATCTGCAAGCCCACTCTTCCATGTCCATTGCAGATTCTGAGCCGAAAAAGATTCACCTATACCGGAAGGAAACTGCAGGGTATCTAAGTAGGCCAGTCTTCACATCTTCTCCAGAAACTGAAAACTTCATATCACAGTCTTAGCAAATATGTCATTCGAATGAATGTATGCTGTAAAAGAGCAATAATTTAATCCTCCTCTTCAGCAGGAGCCAGGAAATGGATCATTTTAATTATTCTTTTTCTCCTATTCCATTATCTTACTTCTCTGCCCTCATTCTTTAGGGAATGCATCACTGCTGGTTATTTCTCAGTTGTGGAGAATTACCAGACATACCAGTTTAGAAGAGAGAAAACAATTGGCTTACATGCTAATTGATTTTCTTCTAGATTTGTCTGTCTCACTCTTCTTATGAAATGTATTTAGAGAGAGAGGATACAGAAATGAGGGGAATATCAATAAATGAATAATTTGATGACTGTTAATGTTAATGTTAATTTGATGACTGTTTAGTTTGGCCTTGGTTGTTTTCAGTAACTCAGTTATGCTATGGAAAGTTTTGTCTGCAGCCATAGTGGAGGGTTGCCAGACATATTATAGCATAGAAAAAAAAAATTAGCAGGTAAGCCATGATTTTTTTCACACTAGAAGCTAAAGTGTCAGCCATCTAATATACTAAATATTTAAAAGAAGATTAGTATGGCTAAAGTAAAATAGGCACAATTTAGATGTAATACATAATTTTTTGTGATTGTTATCAATTCAAGTTCTATGGGAATTATATATCCTTCATTCTTCTTTGAGAGGTGTTGCACAGGGCCATTCCACTTCAGGTGTGTGCACACCCAGTGTATCAAAGCCAGAGATTTTTTTCCTGTAGCAATGCCCATCAGTGCGTTCATGTGCCCTCCGCAAACTTGTGCTGCCAGCCAAAGGTATAAAGGATGAAGCTGCCCCAATCCCTCTCAGTTCTTTCTCACCACCTGTGATCAGTAGTTGGAATGTGTGTGCTTGTCATACTCCTTTCCCTTTCTCTTAAGAGAATTTTTTTTCTAAAAGTTATTGTTGTATATAGTTAGGTTAGTTCAATGTAACTATTATTTTAGACAAATTTTTGCTAGGTTTTTGTTTTGTTTGGAGCTTTTCAAGCTCATGCCTAAGTCTTGAGGGTGTAAGCACTGTTCTGGCTATAACAAGTTGTCAAGGTTCCTTCCCCACTCTGAACTCTAGGGTACAGATGTGGGGACCTGCATGAAAAACCCACTAAGCTTATTTTTACCAGCTTAGGTTAAAACTTCCCCAAGGTACAAACTATTTTACCTTTTGCCCTTGGACTTTATTGCTGCCACCACCAAGCGTCTAACAAATATTTAACCAGGAAAGAGCCTGCTTGGAAACGTGTTTTCCCCCGCAAAATCCTCCCAAACCCTACACCCCCTTTCCTGGGGAAGGCTTGATAAAAATCCTCACCAATTTGCAATGTGAACACAAACCCAAACCCTTGGATCTTAAGAACAATGAAAAAGCAATCAGGTTCTTAAAAGAAGAATTTTATTTGAAGAAAAAAAGTAAAAGAATCACCTCTGTAAAATCAGGATGGTAAATACCTTACAGGATAATCAGATTCAAAACATAGAGAATCCCTCTAGGCAAAACCTTAATTTACAAAAAGACACAAAAACAGGAATATACATTCCATTCAGCAAGCTTATTTTCTCAGCCATATAAACAAAACAGAATCTAACGTATATCTAGCTAGATTACTTACTGAGTTCTAAGACTCCATTCCTTTTCTGTTCCCGGCAAAAGCATCACACAGACAGAGAGAGCCTTTGTTTCTCCCCCCCTCCAGCTTTGAAAGTATCTTGTCTCCTCATTGGTCATTTTGGTCAGGTGCCGGCGAGGTTATCCTAGCTTCTTAACCCTTTACAGGTGAAAGGGTTTTTCCTCTGGCCCAGGAGGGATTTAAAGGTGTTTACCCTTTTCTTTATATTTATGACACAAGTCTATTCTAGTCAACAATCCCACTCACATTGTTTAAAGTGTTCGGGAGAAGGATATCTTAGGCATAGGTGCTCTATCTGCAGGGGGCTTAAGACCAGAACTAAGAAGTCTAGGAAGGTGGGGCTCCATATAGAAGCTGCTCTGCACTCCAGTTGGAACCCAGCCACTCCATACACAGGGGTTCAGACTCTACTCTGCTGAGGAGTGCACCGCCAAACTTGGCCATATCCCCTCATCAGAGGGAGCCAGAGAGAAGACACCATTTTCTTTCTTCCCTACCACACAAATGGCAGAAGAAGTCAGATGCTTTGCACTCTTCTAGCTAGAAGAAGTTCTCTTCATGTTGGAGGCCTTGCCCTCCTGGACAGTCTCATGGAAGAAAGGTTAGAGCACTGCACTAGCTAGGCAGTCCTGGGTACAGCATACTTC
This sequence comes from Caretta caretta, assembly GCF_965140235.1. Classification (NCBI taxonomy): domain Eukaryota; kingdom Metazoa; phylum Chordata; order Testudines; family Cheloniidae; genus Caretta; species Caretta caretta. The sequence goes on from NC_134206.1 coordinate 207,713,978, forward strand.
AACTAGCTATGTAGAGACCTTGACTCTGGCACTAACTTCAGTACTGTCAAGATCAACTCGATTGCTGGAACCTTCTACCACATCGACTTCATCTTTGTGCACACTTCAGTGCATCACCACCTTCTTGGTATTGACAGTCTCTGAGGCATATGTGGTGGTCAGGGACCTCCTTTGCTTCTCTGTTCCAGACTCACCTTTGCTGCAAGACATCGAGGTTCCAGCCTTCCTGTGATGAAGGCTTCAGTACCTGTATCATCCTTGGCACCAACACACTCAGTACCATTGGTTTTCAGTAACAACTGTAGCCAAAAGCTCTGCTGTTCAGCTGGGCAGATGAACAGTACCATCATCAGCAAAGCTGCTGATGCTTCCCCATACCACCTACTTCTCATTGATCCAGGTCCCAGCCTCCTGCTACACCACCCAGTACAACACTGCCTTGGCCCTCAGACTGTACTTCTCCATGTTGGAGTTGGAAGTGGGATCTTACACACTGAGATCCCATTACAGAAGGTCTGAGATTTCCCTTCATTCATCCTTGTATAGATTGAGCTCACAGCACTGGCAATCTCTCAGGAGCCGGTCCAGTGACAGAACGCCTTGAGGTTCAGTCCTTGTTCCATATCCAGCAATTGTTTTTTTGGACTCCATAGGGTATCCCTCCAGACTCCAGATCCTCATCTCCTAGACCCTCCCTACCATTAAGTCTCCATCAAGGCATCAGAGTCCACCTGGTACTGATCCTGGTACCGATCCAGGTACCAAGCAAGCAGTGGAACTTACACCTCTAATATGTGGCCCATCTGGGAGGGAGGTTCTGCAGCTTCAAAACAGGTGGATACTATGCTGCCACCACTGAATAAACACTTCTTCATATTCTCCTGTTTCTGAATCATCCTTCCTGGTTCCTGATGAATATAAGACATAACAAGAGCTTATGAAAAGGTCTCAAGCTCCCCAAGTAGACAGATGGAACTGGTCTGATTGAATCCACATAAGTTAGTGGATATTTTATATACTGCAGGACCTGCTAGAGTCGTTTTAACTCATTAATGAAGCTATCTTAGATGACCAGAATCCTTTGGCAAACTCCTTCCTCTCTGCCCCCCACTGTCAAAGGAATGGAGAAGAAATACCAAGTTCTTTCACAGGGTCATGAGTATTTTTATTCACACTCAACCCCAGGAACGTTGGTAGTGTGATGACTGTAAATGAGAAGGGAAGACAAGGCCAGTCTACATCTACTTCTAAAAACAGAGATGCAAGGACACTATGAATAAACCTTTCCCCAAATAAATCTACTCAGGTTTGCATTTCAAAACTGCAAACTGTCAAGCTCTTTTCACTTGCTAAACTTTTTCAAATTGGGATACAATGTCAAAGTTTATGGACAAGTTACTAGATAATGCCAAGAAGGAGTAGCAGGTACTAGTGAATGATGGCTGCTGGTAGCAGGATCATCCCTGCAAGCTGCATTGGATGGGGCAGATTCGGCAGCAGAAGTGATGGCAACAGTGACCATCCATTGCTAAAAGGAAGAAAACGTAAATTGCAGGAGTTAAACTGGTGACTATTAGTCATCATCCACTGCAGATAACAGAAGAAATACAGCTCCCACTGAACTTGGGGACTCTGCATACTAAATGGATTTTTGTTGTTTTGACCAATATATTGAGCACTGTTGTATTGGGAGTGGATTTCATCCGAGAAAATGACAAAAAATGTTGGATGTTAGTAAAACACACTTGTCCCACGACAATATTCAGACACTCCTGCTGGAAAAGGGTAGGAGGAAGTGTGGACACTGGAGCACAATTCTTGGGGCCTTACAGGTATCTCTACCATGCCTACAGGATGACAGAGAGGAACTGAAACAACAAGGAGTCCAGTGGCACCTTAAAGACTAACAGTTTTATTTGAACATAAGCTTTCGTGGGTAAAAACATATGCATGGAGAGAGGAACTGCTCCCTTTGGTGGCTCAGAATAAAGCTGTGGTGAAGCCAGGTCATCATGCAATAATACCCATAAGGATAAAAGATTGCTACAGTGAACCTGTAGACATAAGTCCAATGGAGACTTGAGGATATGCATTGACCACAGGAGATTTAATTCATTGACAGTTCAGAATAGTTACCCACTTCTCCACACAGCAGACATCCTGGATAAAATGTCAGGAGCAAACTTTTACACTAGTTTTGATTTGGTATCTGGATCTCATCAGATTAAAGTGGCATCTGGAACTGAGATAATACTGCCTTTCTGAAACCTTGTGGACTATCTCAATTCTTCAGAATGCCTTTCAGACTTAGGGATGCACCAGGGACATTTCAGAGGGTAGTAAATGATCTAACCCAAGTTCTGAGAACTGAAGACATCTTCACATATGTAGATGACTCCATTTGTTTCCACAAAATGTGGAAAGAACATCAGATAGAAGTGGGAAGGATTCTGAAGCTTTTAAAAAAAGCTGGTTTTAAACTTGCAGGAAACAAATGTCAGTTTGCAAAGAGTTCCATCACCTTCCTGGGACATATAGTCCAACATATAGTTGGAACCCCAACCCCAGAAACTGAATGTTAGAAAGGACTGGAAGGTTCCTGCAAACTTGGACGAGGTACCGTGGTTTTTAGGCCTCTGCAGATTCCACAGAAGATTTGTAAAAATTTCTCAGAGAGGGCAGTGCCATTATACCAGGTAACTAAGAGTGATTTTGGTCTGGACAGAGTAACTCCAAAAGTGTTTGAGTCACTGAAAGAAGGATTTCTAAACCATGCTGTGCTTAAATTCCTGGATCCATCCTATCCATTCATGTTAACCTGTGATGCCCCAAAGGTTGCTGTTCAATTTGCACTTGAACAAATTAATGATCTTGATTGGTGCAGATAAGTAGTGTTTGGAGGTTGCAAAGTAAATGAGAGGGAACCCAAGTCTTTGGCTACAGAACTTGGTGTGTGGCTATTGTGGAGGTTCATAAGTCCAGTTGTCCATATTTATTAGGTACAGAATTCACAGTATACACAGACCACAGTGCCCTACAGTGGCTCCTTGCAAAGCAGCAACCCAGAAGGACGCCTGTGGAGATGGATTCACAAAGTGCCTGAATATACATTCACAGTTCACAGTAAACATGGAAAGTAACATGTGGTTGTGGATGCTCTCAGCCAGGCCAGGGCAGACCCAAATGAGGAATCTTTGCTGCTTCTATCTTACACTTAGAGGCTTTTACAGTTAGGCCTGCATCTTTGAGCTTTAACAGTACAATCTCCAAGTATTTCTTGTGATCAGACCAAGAGTTGCTAAAGATTACAACATTGTCAACATACTCTTGTGAAGTTCTGTAATCCATATAACACTTGGTTGACCAGCCTCTGAAAAGTGGCTACTACATTCATTAACCCAGATGGTAACATTTTGAATTCATACAGTCCCATATCAGTGATAAAAGCAGATTCTGTGTATCTTCATGTAAAGTGATCTGCCAATAACCTTTCACAAGGTCAAACATCCTAAAATCTCTAACTGGCAAAATATCCAGCATATAATCATTTCTGAGAATACAATAAGTGTCAGGACCAGTGACAGCACTGAGTTTCCTACAATCAACACAAAATCTTGCAAAGTTAACTTCCTTGGGGACCAAGACAACTGGAAGCGCCCAGGAACTTACAGATTCTTTAATGACCCCCAGATGCAGCATGTTTTGAACTTCTGAGGGCTTGTCTACGCTGGCACTTTACAGCACTGTAACTTTCTCGCGCATGGGGTGTGAAAAAATACCCCCCTGAATGCAGCAAGTTTCAGCACTGTAAAGCACCAGTGTAGACAGTGCACCATCACTGGGAGCCGCTCCCCTCATGGAGGTGGGTTTTTTAGAGTGCTGGGAAAGCTCTCTCCCAGCGCTGCTGCCAGCACTTTAACGTTGCCAGTGTAGACTAGCCCTTAGGGTGAATTTGCTCTTGTACCGTGCCAGTGGCATGAGATGCCTGGCTGAATGCCGACAGAGAGTCCTCATTAATGATCTTGTGGGTCATCGCGTGACTCCTTCCTGGCTTGGTGAAAAAAAAACACTTGTATGTTTAGTATCAGAGGATAGCTGTGTTAGTCTGTATCCACAAAAACAACAAGGAGTCCAGTGGCATCTTAAAGACTAACATCTATATATTTGAGCATAAGCTTTCGTGGGTGAAAACCCCACTTCTTAAGATGCACAGACAGTACTTCTCCCTTTTCAATTAGGGTTAACTCACTGCGTATTTTCAGTACTGTCAAGTGATGAGTCATTTTGGCATTCAGCCATCAAAGCAATGAGGTGTGACTCAGTAGTTTCCCCTTCAACACAACAAATCATGTTTACTATGGCTTCCCTACTTTAAGCCTATTCACGCTCACTGGCTGTGGGATAGCTTTACTGTGAGGTCTTTTAACATGATATGTACATTCAGTCACCCCTTTTACCACTTCAAAAGGTCCCTCCCGTGAGTTCTGTATTTGTATTTTCTCCCAGGGATAACCACCAGTTCCAAGTCACCTACTTCAAAAGAATGTTTACAGGTATCAGAGTAGCAGCCGTGTTAGTCTGTATTCATAAAAAGAAAAGGAGTACTTGTGGCACCTTAGAGACTTAAGAAATTTATTAGAGCATAAGCTTTCGTGACTGAATGCATCTGATGAAATGAGGTGTAGCTCACGAAAGCTTATGCTCAAATAAATTGGTTAGTCTCTAAGGTGCCACAAGTACTCCTTTTCTTTTTACGGATACAGACTAACACGGCTGCTACTCTGAAAACTGGCTCTTTTGTTCGCATACATTCCTAACATTGATTTCAGTGTTCCATTGAACCTCTCCACCACACCATTTGTCTCTGGGTGATATGGGGCAGCCTTTAGTTGTTTCACTCCATGCAACTTGAATAGATGGGACACGAAATTTGACTTACAATCTGATAAAATCTCTTTAGGGAAACCCACTCTGTTAAAAATAGTGAAAAGGGCTTTCACCACAGAATCGGCCTCTATGTTAGTTAGAGCGACTGCTTTGGGGTATCTGGTGGCAAAATCCACCATCACCAAGATATGTTTTTTCTGCCTTTGGGTAGGACATAGCATAGGACCCACAATGTCCATTGCTACCCTATAAAATGCCTTGTGTATCTCAGGCAAGGAATGTACAGAGACTTCTTGGGTTCTGCAGGTCTCTCTCTTTTGACATAATTTACAAGACCCACAATAGTCTTCCACATCATTCTGTGTCCCTGGCCAATAAAAAATTATTCTTTAACCTATCATAGGTTCTTCATGCCCTGAAATGACCAGCAAAAGCATAATCATGTGCTAGCAACATTAACTCCCCATCGTGCTGGACACGCACAACCTGTTCTTGTAAGATTTCTCAGGGCTTTTATCTTTCCCCATGGATGCTTCCCTGTATAATCCCCCTTCCTCTTCAGAAAAATCTTTCCCTGTTTCCCCTCACTGGGGTCCCCTTGAGGATGTAACCACAGATGCTTTCTCATCTTCAAAGCCCCGGCTATAGAAAACCTGAACTGCCTCTCCAAGTTACAGGGAATAACTCCTCCTCCTTTAGCTCTGTATGCTTGCTACTTGCCTGTGCTATGCAGGAGCTTACCTTGGCTCCTCCCACACCTGAAAGCACATTGATTTCTCCTGCTGAGCTGGGGCTGTCCCTTTCCCCCACATCTTTGTTGTCTGCACAATTTTCTGCTGAGATCACAAACCAATATTCCTTTTTGCTGCAAGTTACTATATTAACCAATTTAAACATAGATAAGAAGTGCTGTTGGAATACTAGACAGCAGCCCAACTTCCAGTGTTCCTTCCAGAATGTTCCTGTCCATGGGTACTTCAGCCAAAGGTACAGTAAATTTGTATCATCCCAATGCCAGGAGTTCCGCATTCTCCCCAGGGAGGGAGCATGTCTGACTATGTTTTCCCTGACCAAAGAAATCTGTGCACCAGTGTCTCTCCACCCAATGCATTCTTTGTCATTCACCTTGGCAGCTTTAACAAATACCATGTCCACCTCCTGTGGGTCAGACCTCACAAATTTAATCAGGAAACCTGTAGATACCTGGGCTCGACGGAGTATGGGCTTAGCTTCTTTGAGTTTAGGGCAATTATTCCTCAGGTGTTCAGTGCAATCGCACATGAAACACCATGGACTGTTCTCCTGTACTGGGGGTCTGCGAGCGAGATTCCCAAGGGAGGATCTATTCTGGGGTGAAGAGTGCCTAAGCTCCCAACTGCCCTGCTTCTCCACAGCGCCAAAATGTGGCCTCTCTTAAAACTGGGCTTCTACCCTTCCCTCTGTGGCTTGCTTACTGGTCACTGGTTTGTATGTAGGAATCAGTCAGATCTACTGCTTTTTGGACAGAGTCCATGAATTTATCCCAAACAACATGTCTGACATCTTCAGAATATATGCTCAGGAGCTGCTTCTGTGCAAAGAGATCAAACAACTATCAAAGAATCAAATAACTCTCTGCCCCCTTCCCTTTGACTCATTTTTTTTTATCAAATCAGACAATTTATACTGATATGTTCTATGACTCATCTGGTCATACATTATGAGGGCTCTAAATTTCAATCTATACACTTCAGGAGTAATTTGAAACCTTTGCAATACAGCCTTTTCAAACTCCTATTTCAAAGCCTGGTCAATTGGCATTTCATTAAATACATTAAATACTTTACCCAAGAGCTTACTAATTAGAGTTGGGATTTTCTTGTCCTCTGGAACTTCATATACCTCACATAATCTCTTAAAAGGGGTAAAGTATTCTTCAGTACCATCTGTTTCTTTGTATGTAGAGCACAGCTTTTCCCAGCTGAGCATTCCTTGGATAGAGTGTGTACCTAGGGACTGTGGGATCTGCTCCTCCCTGTCCATTATGCTCTGGGCATACAGCCTTTCCATCTCATTTTCTTGGGTATCCTTTGCTTTCAGCTCCATAGATGATTGGTGTGTAGCTGCTTCCTTCTCCTCTTGGGTATCCTTCGCCTCTCAGCTTCCAGGGCCCACCAGTGTGCTGCTTCTTGTTCTTTAGCTCTCTAGGCAGCTCCCATTTTTGGTGTTCACGCTCTTCGTCTTTCTCCTTAGCTAACTATTTTTGGTGTTTATGCTCCTCTTTTATTCTGTCATTCTCCACCCTAGACATCTCAAACTTTGTGGTTGCTTCACTGACACTAATGTTTATACTTTGTTCTTCTTCTATTTTCCTTACTTGAAACAAACAAAAAATAATGAAGCTGTAACTTCTCTTTACCCTGTTCTCAACCTTCTGATTTGTGAATCACTTAAAGCCAGTTTATCAGTGGTGAAAGTGTGAACCTCAGTTAAACAACAAACTGTGCGTAAATCCTGCCAACTATGCTAAGGTGATGTTTTGGGGTTCACCCAGGCCAGTAAAGGATTCAGTCAACATCTGCCTTGTAACCCGAGGTATCTTGTGGCTATGCAGCATTAGTTCAGAGCTCTGACCCCCAACAACCTGCCAGTGGCCCACAAGCCTCACCATGGCTATGTCCAACTTGGATCCTCCTCAGAGGCCGACATTAGTAGCCTTCCAGCTTTAAATCTGCCCCAAAATCATCCTCATGCAAGGTCCTGTCTCTCTCATTGGACCCTCACAGAAAAAGCATTAGGCTTGCTGCCTCTACAGAGACAGTAACATTCTCACCTGTCAACTAAATAGAAGCACACACTTTACTGAACTTATCCAGAACTCATGATTTATAATGAAAGCAAAACAAGTTTATTAACAAAAGAGCATGGATTAAGTTACACCAGGTAAAAGACATTAGAGATCCTTACAAATAGTTAAAAGTGAAAACAGGCATCTAAAGATCTAAAACTTAATTTAGTAAAATACAGTTTTTGTTCAAAATGTTTTTTCTCTCATCCACAGTCTTCTTTCCATCTTTTTATTGGCCAGGACCCATCACAGAGATCAAACTGCTTGGGTTCTTAGTCTCCTTAAAAAGAAGCTTAACTTAGGATTCGCTTCCCTCTTGTTATAGTTCACTGAACCTTTGAAATGTATTCTTTGATGGGTACTCCCAGATAAAGTTAATTAGTTCATGCTGAGCAAAGGAGCCATGAGGTGTGGAAGATGAGGCTTCTGGTTTGTCTGCTGGTTCCTCTCCACTGATGGTAGCTACTATGCAAATTATTTCTTCCTGCTGCAATCTCTGACACAAATGATTTGGGCCACGCGTGGTTTGAGGTGCCAACTGCTTTCCTTTTTCTGGAAAAAAACCTGTTAATCAACTCCCCTGACATGCCTGATTTAAACTCCTTTTAGGCTGTGTCTACATTACAGACGTTACAGCGGCACAGCTGTATCACTGCAGCTGCGCTGCTGTACGGTCTCCTGTGTAGCCACTCTGATCCGATGGAAGAGAGCTCTCCTGTCAGGATAATTAAACCATCTCCAAAGAGCTGTGGCAGCTATGTTGTCAGGAGAGCATCTCCGACCAGCATAGCGCTGTCCACACCAGGCTTTTGTCGGTGAAACTTATGACAATCAGGAGGGTGTTTTTTTCACTGACTGACAAAAGTGCTAGTGTAGAAATAGCCTAGGTCACAAACTTTTTAAAGTATAATATGAGTGAGTACCCATAATTCCACATACAGCATTGTTACATATATTTTACAATGATACTATTGACCAGTGTGGTGTTAGTTTTCAAATATCACTTCATAAGGCATATTTTGTACACAAATCATTGCACTAGTGTGTCAGGTGTGAATACAAGGGTGCCTAGGGACACAGAAGGTAACAGGGTTGTCTTGCCAGCAAGCTTTCAGAGAACAGTATTGGAGTGTCTTCAGTGATAACAAAGCACCAGGTTACCTGAGTGAAAAGACACTGAGCCGAGAATCCAACAAGTTGGCTAGGCATGGCTGCAGATGTTAATGACTAGTTACTTTCCTCTCTCTTACCTGTCAAGAAAGGAAAGCACCTGCAAAAAGAGAAGTGGGAATGCCCCAACCTAATAAGCCCTGTGGGTTCATACTGATTGACTTGAAAGGCCCACTACCAGAAACACCAACTGGAAATCAGTATTTGCTGGCAGTCTAGGACACTTACCCAAAGTATGTGGGGGAGAAGTCCCTGAAGGATAAAAGGACTGATAAACTTACGGCTGCATTGATGAAATATGTAGTGTTGCAGTTTGGCCAACCAAGCAGCATCTGCAATGATCAGGGGAAAGAATCTGAATCACAGTTATTATACAAGGTTTGCCAGCTAGCAACTCCAGGTAACTAAGGTGAGGACCAGTGTAGCCCACTCTGCGATTAATGGGGGAGTAGAGAGAGTAAACTGCACCATTGGTTCTATGCTTAGAGTATTAGTTAGTGAAGACCAACGAGACCGGGTTTCTACAACAACTTTTGTTATCTTTGCATAAAACACCAGCCAGCATTCAACTATCTATTACTTCCCTTATGAGATTGTTTATGGACTCCACAAATCCATGCTTCCCTGGGACTTCATGTTCTGGCAACAAGAACTGATAAGGCCCCCTGCACCTTCACAGGTGAGAACATAAGTGCTGTCTCCAGGGCTGGAGCACCCACGGAAAGAAATCAGCGGGTGCTTAGCACCCACTAGCAGCCAGCTCCCCCTCTCCCCTCCAGTGCCTCCCGCCCGCCAGCAGCCCTGCTGATCAACTCCTCCCCCTCCCTCCCAGTGCCTCCTGCCCACTGCAGTCAGCTGTTTCACAGCATGCAGGACGCTGTGGGGTGGTGGGAGGAGCAAGGGTGCGGTGTGCTCGGAGGATGGGGCGGGAGAGGTGGGGAAAAGGTTTCGGGGTGCGGTGCGGGCAGGAAGAGACGGAGTAGGGACTTGGCAGAAGGGGTCAGGTGGGGGCAGGGCCGTGGGTGGAGCAGGGGGTTGAGCACCCCCGGGGCCCGGAGGAAGCCGACACCTGTGGGTGAGAGAGACAGCGAAGACTTATATCGGTGGCCTGAGGACAGCGTTTCTAAAGGTAGAGGAACAGATGTGCCAGAAATGAGCATGGCAGGCCTAAGATACCAGGAAAAAGGAGCATTATGTGGCCATCCAGGAAGGAGGGAAGGTGTAGCTATGCAACAGGAAAAAGCAGCCTTGAAAAATCCTATAGTCCTTTTTGGGGGGGACCTTACACAGCAATTTAAAAATTAAACACCTTATCTTTGCTGATACTAAAAGCAAGAGCTTGCTCCTTTATAGTGCATCGAGAACTGGTGCACAGATTCATTGAAGGGGTGTGTGGGGGGGTGCAAACACTGAGGATGTTCAACAACCATCCCAGAGGAATGCAGAGGAGGATTTGGAGGTACCTCCGCATGTTTCTGTGTCTTGTAATGGGAGACCAGTTGTGAAGGCGGAATTGCCAAGGTATCCTCAGAATCGCAACAGACTGCAGTTCTCAGACAGTCTGTCCACAACAGATAGGTATAACCTGAGGACATGAACTCTGCATTCACTAATCAGCTAAATCAAATTATGAGTGATGTCTCCATGAATATAGGAATTGAGTGGGCAGATCAACATGGAACTTGTGGGGATGGCAGACTGCCTGGAATCATAGGAGTTTCTGTTTTAAATTCGTATTCCATTAGAGGGGGAAAAATTTTAATGATCAGTGTAGACAATATCGCCACCAATGGATGGTGATGTATCTTTATGGTGGTATTAAGTTATTGTCTTGCATGTTATTGTGTAATTGCATGTGTTCTGAGGGATTTAGCAGAAAACTCAGCCCTACCTGTGCATGCAGGAGTTGGTACTTACAGTGTGTCGATAAATCCCTGTGATTCTATAAGTGAGTATTATACAATGTAGACATTTGTACCAAAGTTATGCCATAATTCAAAAAGAATAATAGACTGTGACTTTGTCTTCTCCATTTGACTTACCAAAAAATCAGTAGTTTCCTTAAATAAAGTTGCTTTTATGCTATTTCATAGCAATTTCATATGTGGTATGGTGTGGAAAGTGGAGAGGACTAGAAGGAGTTGCAGAGCTTGGAGAAAGGAGAAACTGAACGTAACCAGAATGAACACACTATATTTGTTCTCATAGGCAAAGCACATAACCAAATTCAAAAGAAATTGGATTTTTACAGGGAGATTTTTAAAAGACATAGATGGCAGCAAGGTGCCCAACTCCCACTGAAAGTCGAAGTTTAGTTAAAAACTAAACTGAGATCATTTAAATAAAAAGTAATAAGGCCTGTAATAATGTGTAATTTAGACCCAGGCTTAAATGGGTTTAAATTATATTAATGTGATTATACTGAAAGAAGTAATGAAGTAGATGAACTATTGACAAAAATATGTTGTTTACTCCTAAAAACCCATGCTGCATGCATTTGGGATAAAGGTGGATTGATGGTCTTGTGGGGTCTAAGTGTGCATTTCTGATTTGGGTGTTGGGTTGTTGGGATATGGATGGCCAGTTGATGCTGTTACTGTGGGATAGTCCATTAATTAAGCAAAGCATATGGTATTTTTTAGATTTTATATTGAACTTTGTATTTTTAATAATGTGAAGTGCCTAGAGTCTAAAATAGGTGATGGAAAAATCTAAATAAATGCTGTACTAGAGGACTGGAAGATAGTTAGTTGTACACCCAGCATTTAAAAAAATGAAATATATTATTATTCTGGGAATTATAAACCGGGATGACCCTTTCCTTAGTACTGGGAAAAATAGTGGTGAAAATAATTAAAATGTAGGATCTCCTACACTAAATGAGTATAATGTGATATTGGTGAACTGTCATGATTTCTGTAGGAATAAATTATCTAACCAGACAGAATTATTTGAAAAAATTATCCAAATGATGTGATGATTGATTGATTCATTTATTTTAGACTTTCAAAAGGCTTTTGAAAACCTTCCTTCATGCAAGAAAAAGAAGCTTCATAACCACAGGGTAAAGTCCAGTGCTTAATCTGTGCCAGGGCTTGCCATGGCTGACCCCTTGCACCTCTAGGCTTGGCAATTCATAGCCCTGGCACCTCTGGGCTTGCTGCATCAGTTATGAATGTAAAAAAATTGTGCCCCGGCACCTCTTTCATTACAAATTAAGCACTGGTAAAGTCCTATAATCAATTAAAAAGTTGTGTGGTTCAACACTGGAAGGGGCGGGGGAAAGGGCGGACCATGGCCACTGGGAACTGCGAGCGGCCGGACCTGCAGACGCTCAGGTAAACAAAGTGTCTCGTGGCCCGCGAGGGGCTTACCCCGAACAAGCCGTGAACCAAGTTTGGGAACCCCTGGACTAGATGATCATAATGATCCCTTCTGGCCTTACAATCTATGATAATTATTAGAAAACTAGGAAATTCAGAGTCATGTTACAAGTAACTTAAACAAATATTATCTTGTAAAACAAATAAATAAACATTAAAAATGACAAATAACATTCCAAAACATACAAACATTTCAAAGTATGGAAGTTCACAGGTACCCAAAGTACTGTAACTCTGCTGTGTAAAGATGCCAGCCTCTCCACCTTCTCTTCTTCATGGATGAAGTGCATCACAGAACATTGGTTTCAAAATTGCGTTCATAAATATGCCATCAAACTAATCTTTTTCTCTTTTCTTGTTGTTGCTGTAATTTCTTGAACTGGACATAGGAGGATTTCTATGTAGACATGCTACCATATTATATAGTGACACTTAGGTTATTGGCTGCCACATGGAATAATAGAGTAAATTGTATGTGGTGCAGAGGTACCCTCATCACTTTATAGGTTATGTCCTAAGTAGGGCTTTCAAGGAAGGAAAGGAAAAAAATTAATCATGATTAATTGCACTGTTGATAAAAGAGCACCATTTATTTAAATATTTGTGGATGTTTTCTACATTTTCAAATATATTGATTTCAATTACAACACAGAATACAAAGTGTACAGTGCTCACTTTATATTTATTTTTATATAAAATATATCAATTTTATTTATATCAAATATTTGCACTGTAAAAAACAAAAGAAATAGTATTTTTCAATTCACCTAATACAAGTACTGTAGTGCAATCTTTATCATGAAAGTTGAACTTACAAATGTAGAATTATGTACAAAAAAACTGTATTCAAAAATAAAACAGTGTAAAACTTTAGAGCCTTCAAGTCCATTCAGTCCTACTTCTTGTTCAGCCAATTGCTCAGACAAACAAGTTTGTAAACAAGAAGCGGGCAGCATTATCTCCTAAAGACAAAGATGCGCTAAAGATTCATATGTCTCTTGACATAGGTCCAGAGACGCATGTCCTCTGGAATGGTGATGAAGGAGCATATTAATGCTTAGCATATCTGGCACCTAAATACCTTGCAATGCTGGCTACAAAAGTGCCATGTGAATGCCTGTTCTCACTTTCTGGTGAGATAAATAAGAAATAAATAAGAAATAAGAAGCGAGCAGCATCATCTCCCGTAAATGTAAACAAACTTGTTTGTCTGAGCAATTGGCTGAACAAGAAGTAGGACTGAATGTACCTGAACTAGTGGCCAGGCAAACTTTGTCAAGCTCATCAACATCCAGGTGAACTTCCCAAGGATGATCAGAGTCCTCAGAGAACCTTACAAAGGTCATCACAAACCAACATATCACTCTGGTTTTCCTACTGTGGTGTGTATTGACCATTAAAATGTGACCATTGGGTTCAGAAATGTCACTTTGTACACCACATCTCTGTCAAATTAGTCTAATAAACATAATTTTAACTGTTTCTTACTGTCCATGCTCAAGTTTGTTCTCTCACTAAAAGAAGAATTTTCTGTCCGGGGAATAATTGTTTCCACCAAAACTGAAATTATTCTCTATCTGTAGGTGAAAGAGGGCTAGAAACTTAATTTTAGAAAAAAAATACAAAATTATAGACTGCATAAATATTTTAAAATGTATTTTAGAGTTGAGAAGATAATCATGTTTCTTTTTCTTCCCAGCTATTAATAGGCTATGAAAATGGGACAGTAGTACTCTGGGACTTGCGATCAAAAAGAGCAGACTTAAGAGTTTATTATGATGAGGTAAGTAGTTCCCACTCATTCAGAGTAAAGGACAATTCAGTAGTCTTTTAAGAAGCAGAAGATATGTCTGAAAGGCATTGTTAGTTTTGGAAATGCAATATACTATAGTACTTAAAGCCATGCCACCTTGGCAGTAGGTGTCAAAACCTGGGATCTCCAAGTCTGAATGCATGTGCTGTTACTGCTTGAGCTAAAAGACCCAGCTCTCTAGCCAGTGCTGGAGCAGACTCATCATCCTCTGTGTGGTTTACTTACCACTAGAGGGGGACAGAGCACCACACCGAGCATGCATGTGTACAACAAGAGCTGTATGAATAACTGATTTTTTGGTTTCACTGGAAATTCCGAAAAAATTTAAAAAATAGTTTTGGATCAAAATTTTTTAAAAATACAATGGAAGGAAATTTCTAAACAAAAGAATCTCAAACTGAAAAATTGAAACATTTCATTTTGACTTTTTTGGAATTTTTTTTGCTTTTTTTTAAAACATGAACAATTTAGTGTAACTGATGAGAATTTTTTGGTTTTGTCACATCTACATTTTTGCCTAAGAAAAGTTTCAGCTCTAGTTACAACTGTATTTAGGAAGTACACTGCATTGTTATCATTACTGGATAGTTCTACTTCATAAGTTAATATCAAAGGCAAGTTATTAAATAGGTTTTATATATTACACAAAGACCCAGAGGCTGAGTAGCAGTTGGTTTTAGTATGTAATATTCTTACGTATCTCTTTCAATTTGTAACTAAGTTGGAAAATCAGATGAAGATTCAGCTCTTGTGTTCCACAGAATTCTTTTTAAAAATACGAATGATTATTTGGAGAATGTTTCATATGTACATGGCATTCAGCAAAACACAAACAGACTGGATAACCCAACTCGGAGAAATACAAATATAGCTCATGGATAACAGAAAGAGATAAAAGGAGATTTCTGGGAGGATATTCATGCAGGAACTGTTTTTTCACCCCTCCTCCCTATTTTTTTTTAAATGTATGAAGAATACCTAAATAGTTGGGGGGAGGGTTCCCAACTTTAAAAATTGTCTGGGCAGGAGTCTCATCCCTGGGTCTTGTATTCCTTAGTGTGAGGTGGACAGAAATCCCACAAGATCTAAGATTCTTGTTCCCTGAAGGCAGTGGTATTGGATCAGCTTGTGAGCCATCTCCCTGTTAGCACATAGGTAATAGTTCAGTGTCTTCTGGATCGTTAGGCAGAGATGGACGAGGAATCTGTATGCCCTTCTGATGGGCAGAAGAATTGAGTGCAAATCAACATTTCCATTTGCAGATGAGCACTCTGTATCAATTCAGCTCAATTCGGTGAGACTTTATTGGCATATGTAGCAGATCGAGCACCGCCATGTCGCCTCCTGCTGGTTGCCTTGGGAATTAGCTCTTTTCCAGCCCTCAGAGCGCCCCCTGCTGGTTGGTGTCTAGCCTGCCTCAGGCCCCCATGTCCCTCCTGGACCCCGATGCCCTTTACCTTGGGGTTCTGCCCCACAGCAGTACCCCGGCTCTCTGGGTCTCCCGTCCCAAGGGAACCCCCTCCCCCTATGCTTACCTGGCCTCAGTGGCTACTGCCAGTCGTCATCTAGCCCCCTTTCTCTGGGGCAAACTGCAGTCTGTAATGGCCACTCATTATTGGCAAGGGGGTTGGACCAGCTGCCTCTGCCTATCCCTGGGCTGCACCTCTGCGGCCCCAGTACCTCCTAGGGCCTTTAACAAGGCCTCAGCCTGGGGAGTTGCCAGGCCAGAGCTTCCCAGCTATGCCTGCCCTTCCCCAGCACTGCTCTGCTTCAGGTACCTCATGCTCCCAGGCAGCTAGGTCCTTCCCACTCCAAGGCTGGAGTGAACCTCTCTTCAAAGCTAGAGAGAGACTGTTTACCTTATGGCCCGGCAGCTCTTTTATAGGGCCCAGCCTGGCCCTGATTGGCTGCCTCCCAGGCTCTTCTTATTGGCTCTCAGCCCCAGCCCTCTCCAAGGGCTGGCTTTTAAACCTTTCAGGGCCGGAGCAGGATGAGTGCCCCGCTACAGCATGACAAGCCATCCAGGTGTTGCCAAACTGTCAGAAAAAGAACAGACCCTTCAGGTATGAGGTATGTTAGAAAACCAGACTCCTATTGGTGAAAATAGTTGGATCATTTTTCTGTCGATGCTTTCATAGTTTAGCTCCACAAAGCCAAACTTAGGAATGTAGGAATTGTGTCATCAAATTGACGTGTGGTCCATCTAGTCTGGTTTCTGGCAGTGACCTGTACAAGATGCTTGACAAGAGAATGTCATCTCTACAGGTTCCTCCTTTCATAGACGTCACTTGCTCCTTTTGGATTTTCTACGTTTCTGGGCTTCTTTAGCTTTTAATTATTTTCTAAGCAAAAATTCTATGCCATAATTCTTTTCACTCCATATTTGGATTGATATGGCATATTCTTACATTATCATATTCAGTTGTATGGTGGTTCTGATTCTTATTTTTCTTCCTTATTCTTTTATTTCTAATGGTTCACACAGTAACTTTCATCTTTTCATTACCATCTTCCTTCCAAACTGCATCCTTTTGTTGTCATTTCATTTTCACACCCTTGCCTCATGGAGTCATCATCTCAGTATTCAAGCAACATACTTGGCTTCTTACTTTATGTGCACTCATTTTCTCTTTCTATTGTCTACCTATTTAATCTTTCCAGTACACATTTGGCTTTCCCTTAACGCATCTTTACACTATGTATTCAACTTGTACGAAGTGTCACAGCTGAAAATGTCATTCCGTTCCATTGAATTAGTCATCCATCAGTTATTAGATATTTTAACATGTTTTTTTTTATTCTGTAGCCAACGCATTGAGACAAAATGAATTTTACTTAATTTTAAGAATTAAGTTTAACAAAATAGGAAATTAAATTTTGTATATCGCTAAATTGTTGAACATAGGGCAAAATGATTAATATGTGAAATGGGGTGCAAATGTACTTACTTACTCTTCTGCAGACTAAACAGTCCCAGTTCCCTCAGCCTCTGCTCACAAGTCATGTGTTCCAGTCCCCTAATCATTTTTGTTGCCCTCCACTGGATGCTTTCCAATTTTTCCACATCTTTCTTGTAGTGTAGGGCCCAAAACTGGACACAGTACTCCAGATGTGGCCTAACCAATGTCGAATAGAGGGGAATGATCACGTCCCTCGATCTGCTGGCAATGCCCCTACTTATACAGCCCAAAATGCCGTTAGCCTTCTTGGCAACAAGGGCACACTGTTGACTCATATCCAGCTTCTCGTCCACTGTAACCCCTAGGTCCTTTTCTGCAGGACTGCTGCCGAGCCATTTGGTCCCTAGTTTGTAGCAGTGCATGGGATTCTTCCGTCCTAAGCGCAGGACTCTGCACTTGTCCTTGTTGAACCTCATCAGATTTCTTTTGGCTCAATCCTCTAATTTGTCTCAGTCCCTCTGTATCCTATCCCTACGCTCCAGCGTATCTACCGCTCCTCCCAGTTTAGTGTCATCTGCAGACTTGCTGAGGGTGCAGTCCACACGATCCTCCAGATCATTAATGAAGATATTGAACAAAACTGGCCCCAGGACTGACCCTTGGGGCACTCTGCTTGATACCGGCTGCCAACTAGACATGGAGCCATTAATCACTACCCGTTGAGCCCGACAATCTAGCCAGCTTTCTATCCACCTTCTAGTCCATTCATCCAGCATTAGCTCTCTCCCCCCTCCTCCACACACACACACACCTACCTCTCCCCAGGTCTAAAGCAGACAGGGAAAGCAGGAGCTCTGATCTGGCTTCCACCTATTCTCCTCACTGTGAAACCAGAGAAGGCAGAGCAAATGGAATGAAGATCAAAGCACCAGCTCTGTGCTAGCCCACTATGCGCAATCTGAATTTGTTACCTAAGAACCTCTTGATCCCTACTGGCAGAGGGCACAGTGTAAGTAAGGGTTACAGGAGTCCCCTGTACATACCAGTCCACCAAAGAACATCATGTAAGGTCTCTAATGAAAGCCTGTTTCACACTGATCATCATCATTCTTGTGAGATGTATGTTCAGAAAATATGTGAAGAGTTATGCATATATACTAAAAATCATGTTCTCTAGCTCTGTGAGTTAGGACTGGTCACCATAAGGTAATCCACATGCTCCTGGCAGGTGGGGGAGAAAGGAGGGAAAGAGACGCTTATCTCACTCTGGCTGGTCATGTGCAAATTAAGTATTGTGTGGTTCAGAATGGACACCCATTTACAGTCTGAGCAAAATACTAATCAATATATTGCTGAGGTTGCAGAGAAAAAACAAAACCAGTAGGGGTTATCCTGGTTAGGAGTAAGACAATGAACTTTTGAAACTGTATCTGGGGTGCAGCTGAATCCCCAGTTATTCCTTTAGTCTTTGAGGACAAGCTGCCAGCAGGCTTGATCTTATGAAAAGGGATCTCGGCCAACCTGGTTGAAAATTCTGGGAAAAGGACTTGGGATAAGCGAACTTGTCGAAGACAGAGGAATGCCTTGGTAGTTAAGTTTAGTTTTAGAAAGAGTGTTGTGATTTTGTTTTATATGTACCATTTGTTTCCAATATTCTCACTCACTATCACTTACCGCTCTGTTCTTTGATAGTAATCTTATTCTTGCTTTCACTATATGTATATCTAAACAGTGGTGAGCTGGAACTGGTTCACACCAGTTCGCTGGAACCGGTTGTTAAATTTAAAGGAGTACTTGTGGCACCTTAGAGACTAACCAATTGATTTGAGCATAAGCTTTCATGAGCTACAGCTCACTTCATCGGATGCATACTGTGGAAAATACAGAAGATGTTTTTATACACACAAAATAACAGAACGCCACTAGCCGTCACCTTCAGCCTCCAACTAAAACCCCTCCCACGCATTATCAAGGATCTACAACCTATCCTGAAGGATGACCCAACACTCTCACAAATCTTGGGAGACAGGCCAGTCCTTGCCTACAGACAGCCCCCCAGCCTGAAGCGAATACTCACCAGCAACTATATACCACACAACAGAACCACTAACCCAGGAACCTATCCTTGCAACAAAGCCCGTTGCCAACTGTGCCCACATATCTATTCAGGGGACACCATCACAGGGCCTAATAACATCAGCCACACTATCAAAGGCTTGTTCACCTGCACATCCACCAATGTGATATATGCCATCATGTGCCAGCAATGCCCCTCTGCCATGTACATTGGTCAAACTGGACAGTCTCTACGTAAAAGAATAAATGGACACAAGTCAGATGTCAAGAATTATAACATTCAAAAACCAGTCGGAGAACACTTCAATCTCTCTGGTCACTCGATTTCTGTTCTCAAAGTGACTATCCTTCAACAAAAAAACTTCGAAAACAGACTCCAACGAGAGACTGCTGAATTGGAATTAATTTGCAAATTGGATACAGTTAACTTAGGCTTGAATAGAGACTGGGAATTGTTGACTCATTTTAAAAAGTAACCTATTTCCCCTTGTTTATCCTCCCCTCCCCCCGCACTGTTCCTCAGACGTTCTTGTTAAACCCTGGATTTGTGCTGGAAATGGCCCACCTTGATTATCATACACATTGTAAGGAGAGTGATCACTTTAGATAAGCTATTACCAGCAGGAGAGTAGGGTGGGGGGAGAGAAAACCTTTTGTAGTGATAAACACCCATTTTTTCATGGTTTGTGTGTATAAAAACATCTTTTGTATTTTCCACAGTATGCATCCGATGAAGTGAGCTGTAGCTCACGAAAGCTTATGCTCAGATAAATTGGTTAGTCTCTAAGGTGCCACAAGTACTCCTTTTCTTTTTGCGAATACAGACTAACACGGCTGTTACTCTGAAACTTGTTAAATTTAGAAGCCCTTTTAGAACCGATTCTAAAAGGGCTTCTAAATTTAACAACTGGCCAAAAGTGGCGCCTTAGGCACCGACTCCCTGAGTGCTCTGGGGCTGGAGAACCCACAGGGAGAATTTGGTGGGTGCAGAGCACCCACCGGCAGCTCCCCAACACCCGCCCGGCCCCAGCTCACCTCCACTCCGCCTCCGCCCCTGAATGCGCCGCCCCGCTCTGCTTCTCTGCCCTCCCTCCCCCCTGTTTCCCATGAATCAGCTGTTCGCACGGGAAGCCTGGGAGGGCTGAGAAGCAAGCGGCGGCTTCGCGCTCAGGCCCAGGGAGGTGGAGGTGAGCTGGGGTGGGGAGTGGTTCCCCTGCGCCCCCCCCCAGGTTACCTGCTGCGGCGCGGGCAGCCCTCCTCGCGCCCCCCTGCCCCAGCTCACCTCTGCTCCACCTCCGCCTCCCTGGGCCTGAGCATGAAGCCGCCGCTTGCTTCTCAGCCCTCCCAGGCTTCCCACGCGAACAGCTGATTCGCGGGAAGCCGGGGTGGGGGGTGGGGGCGGGGGGCGAAGAAGCAGAGCGGGGCGACGCGTTCAGGGGAGGAGGCGGAGGGGAGGTGAGCTGGGGCCAGGCGGGGGGTGGGGAGCTGCCGGTGGGTGCTCT
This sequence comes from Caretta caretta, assembly GCF_965140235.1. NCBI lineage: Eukaryota > Metazoa > Chordata > Testudines > Cheloniidae > Caretta > Caretta caretta. The sequence continues at coordinate 207,734,536 of NC_134206.1, forward strand.
GCACCCACCAAATTCTCCCCATGGGTGCTCCAGCCCCGGAGCACCTAGGGAGTCAGTGCCTAAGGCACCACTTTTAATGTGATCAGTGGGGGAGTGGCCGCTCCCCCTGTTCCCCCCCTAGCTACGCTACCCCGCCCCTAGGAGCCAGAGGGACCTGCTGGATGCTTCCTGGGAGCTCCCCCAGGTAAGTACCGACGGGACTCCCCACCTCACCCCCCGGCAGATCCCTCTGGCTCTTAGGGGCAGGGCGGGGTGGGCACCCACTACAGTGGCCCACGAGACCCTCCTGCCCGGTTCTGGGGGCAGTCAGGGGACAGGGGAGGGGGGTGGATGGGGCGGGGGTCCCGGGAAGGACGGCATCAAGGAACACGGGGGGTTGGATGGGGCAGGAGTCCCGGGGGTCGGGGGTAGGCCACGACCCCCTCATGGGGTGAGGAGGGAACCAGTTGTTAAGATTTTGGCAGCTCATCACTGTATCTAAATGGTGCGTGTTAAGTGAGTGAGGATCCTAAGATGAATCTTGCAAGCTGGGATGTATTATTCCTTTGAGAATAGAGGATCTGAGAATTCTGGAGTGTTCATTGGATTGGGGCTGAGCACTCCAGAAGGACACTCAGAGGACCCAGAGATTGGTGTGTGCTTATCGCTAACCTGTACAGACAGGGTGAGGCCTGCAGAGGCATGGAAGACAGTGCTTGTGTTGCCAGAGGCTGATGATTTTAGGGAGCTCATCCACAGGAGGCCCAAACAAGACTTCCGCAGGCTAAGGGCAGGTGGACGAGGTGTCTCACAACCCTATGTACTCCTGGGAATCTGCCCCTTGTAGCAAGTGCCCTGAGCTTGCAGGTGTATCTGGTGTTTTCAGTAAAACTGAATAATTCTGTTCAGATACAATTCTCTGTGCATGTGGAGAATGATATACACTAAGATAAGTTACTACACATTTAAGTTAGCGTGTACAGTTGAAGGTGCTTCTTTTGTCTGATCAGATGAGCAATCTGAGTGAAAGTACTTTAAAGGAGTGCTGATGGTGGTGGATTGCAGACAAATAAGAGACTCCCAATTGCTGAGATGCCGTTGGATAAGGATAACCTCAAATCATACATTAAAATGTAGCCGTATTAGTTAATGTGAACCATGTATTCTGTAATGACTTCTGTCTGTTCTCACTACCATTTCTTTAGGCTATTCATTCTGTTGACTGGCATCATGAGGGGAAGCAGTTCATGTGCAGTCACTCTGATGGCAGCTTGACTCTGTGGAACTTGAAAAGTCCGAGCAGACCATTTCAGATAACAATCCCACATGGTAAGAAAGATGCTTTAAAAAAAAACATATTGCAGGGAAGGAATGAAAAAGATGGTTTTATTTACAGATATTTATGATTAGTTCATTTTATCTGGTCCTGTGTCCCTACTTCGTAGCCATTTCTTGTATAGGTTCCTATATTCTTTAATCTGCAGAATATTCTCAAAATCAACTAGCAGCTATGTTACATTTAACGTCAGAGGCCTCAAAAAAGCCTGTCTTAGCACAAAGTATCTGATCTTTGTTTGATGCCCTCTGCCTCTGACCATCTTTGATTTTTTTTGCTTGTGGGAAACAACATTTAAGCTCATATGTGTTTTAAAACAAAATTTAAAAAGACAATAGGAGCTCTGTTTTCATGAAGTTTGTTATCTTGGTAATTTGCTGTGAAGAAAGAAAATATGTTGAGTAAAAGAGCAAAAGGAATCTAATTATTTCAGAAAAATTAATATCCAAACTGCAGTGGAAAATAGGTATTAGAACTCTGCCATCCGCAATGACTTTAAAGTTCAATTATTGTGCTATATATAGAACTTGTCCAGTGTGGTGGCAATTATAAGTTTTAGTAAGATTTATACCTTCTTTCTTTCCACAGGAAAAATTCAAAGAGATGGGAAAAAACCTGAGTCTTGTAAACCAATTCTGAAAGTAGAATACAAGACATGTAAAAGCAGGTATGTTTTTGTCTCCTTAGGAAAAGATTAAGCCATATCTATGTGCTTGGCTACACTCTATGTAAAATGGAGCTGCTTATGAATACTTCTCTCTGTAAGGCACTGTTGGACATATAGATGAATGATACAGACTATAATTACATGATCAGATGCTGTTTGGTCTGGATGATGGTCTTATGGTTAGATCACTGGAAAGGACCCAAGAAAACTAGATTGTGTCCAGTCTGCTTACCTTGGCCATAGATTTCCTTCACTGCTGAGGAAGTCATTTAAACCGAGTTTCAAAAGGTGTCTTCAGAATGATATGGTCTGCAGTAAAGTATCAGAACGGTACGGACTGCTTCTTCTAATTTATGCTGTTTAAAAATTATTAAAATTATGTATTTGTTTTTTAAAATGCAGCTCTTAAAATAATAAGCAAATGAATCACAGAATACATAGCAAATGAAATTAAATGGGACTGCCCTGCTTTTTAAGCATTTTCTATGCATATTTAGATCTCTGATACACATTTAATCTTCCAGAGGTTGATCCTTCCTACTATATACAGTATTTCAACTCTTTTAGGAAAATAATATTGATTTTATTATTTAGTTTCTTTTATTTAGTATACAACAGCAAAAGCAAAACATTGAATTGACTTTCAATATATTCCTTTGTCATCTTCCCAATTAATAGTCTATGTGCAAATGCACATTACTATTTTAGGCCCTAAATCAGAAAATCACTTAAGCACATGTTTAAACATATACTTAAGTCCCATTTAAATCATTGGGACTCAAGCATATGCTTAAAGTTATTGCATGCTTAAATACATTCCTGAATTGGAGTCTGACTGAGAAGGGGTTTAAAAGGTCTATGTGTCATATTTTCCACTATATTCCTACAAACAATTTTTAAAAAGGAAATGCCCACAGAGAAAACACTTTAAAAAAACCCACACCTCCAGCATATACTAACTCCCAACATTTCCTAAAATTGCATTATAATGCAGAACTTCAACTCTGACCTTAGACTTACCCATCAGAGAAGAACACAATATTCTGGTATGGAATGTCTAAAAGACATGTGTTGTTGTTGGAGTTAAGGTTTTGTGTTATAGTGTAATCATGGGAATTAGGATGTGTGTGTTGTGTTACTACACATGATAAAAGTGTAAGGGAGTTGTTTATAGAGGGGAGAAATCTGTCTGTGAATATGATGTTTGGTGGGGATAAGGAGAAAGAAGAATATTTTAACTGGATAATTCCTACTTTTAAGGGTTTGTGTGGGTGAGAACTCTCTCCTTAGGCAACTTTAATAGATTTTAAATGTAAGTTTTTGTCTTTGTGAGAATTTATGTAAAGGTCCAAGTGTTTTTTCAAATTTTGAAATACACTTGTTAAGTATATCACATGTAGGACTAGTGGGACATAATAATATAATTATTTGCATTTCTGTAATGCCTGCCAGATTGTGCCCCAAGTTCCATGCACAGATCTCATGCCTTCTGCATGGAATGTGGTGGAATTAGCCTCATCCACAGCATTGTTGTTGTTGTTGTGATGTGCCTCTTACCCTGCTACCCGCACAGAACCACCATGTGGTCTATCCATAGGACTGGAATCTAAGTGTGGACTGAGCACGCAATGAGCAGCTCCACGAGTTGAGATAGAAGGACGCACCTCTCCACCACATTATGACAACCAGGCATTTGCTAGATAGGTCAATGATTTTTCATAAGTTTCACAGAAAAAAGTTACATTTGGGAATCAGAAAATACATCTTTCTATTGCTTTATAGTATTTTAAGACTGAAGTGTACAAAGAATTATTTTATTTAAATTTATTTAAAGTTATGTTACAAAGAAGCAGGCAAACATTATCATTATCATATGTACATTATTTCAAAATCTTTGACTTTATTCCTTATATTCTGAATTATTTTAGCAACCCAGCAATAAATTTTTCATCTATCACCATCTTTTTGGAATCCAAAACTAACAGATACAAGATTCCAGTTATATAAGTTGGAGTTTGAGCTGCTTAGCTTATACCGGTTGTTCCGTTTAATTTGTGTAGAGGCAGAAATGTTATGACAAGTAACATATTACAAAACAAGGTACAATATGACCTAAAAATATTTGTCGATGAATTGAAAAGATCTTTAAAAGGGTTTTGAACTTTGTAAAGACTGTATAGTTTAACAGTAGCAATTGCATCTTTTAATATTTTAATTCAAAAATTTTGCTGGGAGGTTTTCTAGGTATTTAATATTTAGAGTCTTTTACAACATACAAAGCTGCATTTGTTCTTCTTTATAGGAAATTAGGAATTATCACACCAGGAAAGTCCAATTTACTATTTATATATAGGCCTTTCTCTGGTGCTTATCAAGGCTAGTATGCTTTCTCTCTGCCAGACCTGAACAGACCATTGTTTTAGTCCACTGTTCTGTCTCCTCATTATACTGGGACAGACCAGCGGTCCATTTAGTCTGATATCCTGTCTCCTTAAGGTATCCAATGGTCTGTTGTATTACAGAAATTAAATCCTTGAATGGCTAAGTGGGTCAATTCCAAGTAGGAGTAGAAAGGTGGTATTTCTTCTGTATTCAGCATTTCTGTATAAAATATCTTAGTAATGGGAGACTGAGAACCTTCAGCATTGCAGCTTTTCAGAGTTCAAGTTTCTTTCCCTTTCTTTCCATGAGAGCTTTTCCGTTACGTTTGAATTACTTTGATGTTTTAGGTGTGGACAACCCACCACCACACACAAACAGAACAGACTCACTTTCTCACAGGTCTATATACAGCTATATGAAATCACATACACTCAAGTTTGGGGAAGAGGGTGCAGGAAGACTGGCCCCTCTATTTGGGTAGAATTAACTTTGTGGTATATTGTCTGAAGTGGTTGTACTAGTGGTGAGGGGTCTGTCTCTGGATGGGAGGAGTATGGACTGCTGGATGTTTTTAACTTCTTTTGGTTTTGAGATTTTGCATTAGTTATGTCTGTGTAGATCAATCTTAACATACACATACTGTAGTGTTTTTGTGTATTAATTCCCCAGTTTATAGATTTAGATAATATCTCTGACACACCGATGGCTCCTTTCATGAAAAACCTGATCTCTGTCAAAGTGTCCAGTTGGATTAGTTGGTTACTTCCACAAAAATCCTTGTTTTATAGAAGAGGATGTTCAACAAAGCAATGGCTACTATGACCAAGGACAGGATCTTCATGAAAGTGTTCAGACAGCTCAAGAGCCCACATAAAGACTTCCAAATGCAGCTTCAAATATGGAAGCAGATGACATATAACAAGCTATCCATTGTTACCCATTGTTCATAAATGTTCAGTTATACTGAAAAATACTGTTAAGGTTTTTCTTTTAATTAATAAAATAATTATGTATTTTTACACAGCTAAATCTCATTATGTATAACTTTTTAAAGGGTAGTTTTTAGAGGGACCTGAAAATGATGAGATTCAAAATGTGGTATTTGAAGGCCTATTTTTAATTAATGTAAAATATATGTATATGTATAAACCTACTTTTCTCAGTGCTATGGGTCTCTCAAAATATTTCCACACACAAAAATAAACCCTTCAAAATCTGTATCTGTATTAGTGGTACAAATCCACCACCACAATTTCATTTTTTCTCTTTTTAAACACTATGGGATGAAAGGCATGACACAAATGTGAGATTATAGAGATGATCTATTATTGCTTTTTGTTTTTTGACACAGTGAACCATTTATAATCTTTTCTGGTGGACTATCCTATGACAAAGCTTGTCGAAGACCAAGTCTAACCATCATGCATGGAAAAGCTATTACGGTGCTTGAAATGGATCACCCTATAGTTGACTTTTTAACTCTTTGTGAAACACCATATCCAAATGGTGAGTGTATGAAGCTACAATAGTACAGTATTGTCAAAGAAGAGAAATGTTATTCGTTAAAAAATTATATGAAGTGGTCTTATCACAGAATTTAGTGTCCATACAGCATGATAAACAAGTTGGGGATCTCAGTTCCCAAAGGACAGTTCTCCATGTTACAAAAACCAACACCACAATTGACAGCAGCTGGACCCTTTGTTTGCAGTCTCAGCAGAAAGATCAAGAAATGAATGGGCTGAATTCCCCTCTTACCATGGTGTGGTGGGGGGAGGTGGGGAGTGGGGGGAAGGGGAGCTCCAAGTCACAGTTGACGCACACTGATCAGTCAATGTAAGGAAGCTTACATTGCCACTACTCAGAAATAAATGGAGAGCTTAAGTCTCATGGCTTGGTCATTATATAATGCCTGCATCTGTAATTTTCACTCCATGCATCTGAAGAAGTGGTGTTTTACCCATGAAAGCTTATGCCCAAATAAATCTGTTAGTCTTTAAGGTGCCACCAGACTCTTTGTAGTCTCATGGCTGTAATTCTGGTGCTTTTCATGAACGTTAAGTCCTTAAATCAGCAAAGTGTTTAAGCTTGTGCTTAAATCCATCCCTTTTGAGCAAAGCACAAGCTTAATTAAGAATGTGCTGAAGTGTTTTGCTCTGCTGAACAGGGATGGACTGTTAAATTGAGGACTAAATTAACAGAAAAACTAAGAAGGGTGAGGGGTAGGGAAAGCTAAAAACCTATAAGAAATTAAGTCTGGTATCTTCAGCATAAAAGAGGGTGAGCAGAAATGTAGAAGAAACATTTAGCACGTAAATTAATAAAAATAAAACCCTGTTGAATAATTTGAATTAGTATAAAGCAAATATTTATTTCCAATGTCTAGTGAATGGAAGCTTCAATAATTGAATTAATGTATCTGGGCTGCCAATTCACTATGTTAAACTTAGTGGTGCTTCCATATTATGGATTCTTTTACTGATTTACACAGTAGTACATTTTTGTTTTATGTTAGCCTGTATTGTTCATAATCCAGTGTGTCAATATGCTACCACAGGATGTGCATTAATAGTAAACCACAAAGGGAAGAGCATTAGTTGATACATTCCTCAGGTTCATTCAGCCTTGTGCCTTCAACCATCTGAGGAGTTCAACCTTGCACATCATGTGTGAGAGAGAGAGCTACTGCACCTGAATTGATCACAAAATAGTAGATGCCTCCAGCAGTCTCACAACAAAATCATAACAATAATATTGCTACAAAAACCAATTTATGCAATGCATGTTTTAATTATGAAAAATACTTCCCAGTATATAAATAATGCCTTATACTTACTGTGTTAACTTTTTTCTTTCTTTCCTACTTTGTTTCCTTTATTATCTGGAACTCATTTCTGTTAAAAAACCCCAAACTTGGAACATCATAGTTTGGATACCAAGGTGATTGGCAACTTAGATAAAAATTCACTTTTACAAAGGAAAGTGGTGTAAGAGTGGTTGGAAGACCACAGTCTAAACTGCAAATGGCAGCTTGATATTTAGGAGGGGAGGAGGCAGTTTAAATCTTTGTCTTCTTTTTCAGCCCATTACACGCTATTCCTCCCCAACTCTGTTTGCAGTACAACTGCATCTCTTTCTTCACCTCCAGAGTGTACCTTCGTTATCTTTGTCTCCTCATTAACTCTCCCCAATTCACATTTTAAAATAATGGATCTAGTGAACTTTTTGCATTTGAGATTACAGCTGTGCACTATTGGGAGTTGGTGGACTGTGCATCTCAAGGAGTTGGTGGAATGTAGCTTTGGACAATCACTGCCCACAGAAAAACTCTAATACCCATTAAACCTTTGCAGTCTATGATCACAAGGTCTATAACAAGGGTACCTCCCTGTGTGTGATGAGTAGATTCAGTGATAGAGTAACATACCCAGCTGCCTTCAGATGTCACCTGCTCCACTCCTTTACTTTTAATTCAACACCATGTTCGCATGCTATAATTATACCATGCTATTTTTGCTATATATGTTTATCAAAAATTATGTCGCCAAAACTACTTGTCATTGTGGGCCATCTACATCACTGTCTGACTCTAATCAAATGCCATCCTTTCTAATTGGCAAATCTGTCTTTAGTTATTATTCAGACTTCTATCTCAAATCATTTATTTAAAATACAATAATTGTTCAGGAGAGGATTATATAATTTGGCTAACTTGGTTAAAAGGCTTAACAGGAAAGCTCTGCATGTTTTTTGTGCTTGATTCCTCACTTTTAGAATTTCAAGAACCCTATGCTGTAGTTGTACTATTGGAAAAAGATCTCATTGTTGTTGACCTAACACAAAGCAAGTAAGTACAAAGTCTATATGAAACTGTTCCTGCTTCATAAATATATAGCTGATAATGTTGAAAGTCTATTCAAACTTTTCTTTTTTATTTTGCCGGTATAAAAACTTTACATTCACTGGAGGCAATTTTACCCTCGGATAATATAGGCCAGCGGGTTTTCCCATTTTTCTAAGGTAATATCTTATGTCCACACACGGTAGATGCTCCAAAATTATTAATATTTTCAGCACATCTAATTCTAATAATACTCATTCTTTCTCCTCTCCAGTCAACACTGACAGACCTGTTCAACAATATTTCACTAGGCAAGCATATATTCATTTGTCTGATTTTTCTACGTAAGTCAACTCAGTTACAGCAGTGTAAAACCTGATGGAAGTGAAATCAGAATCAGGCCTTCTTCTTTGGGTTATTGTCCCTATGGGTGCTCTAGGTGAGGATGTGTGTGCACCCATGCACTCTCAATTGAAGATTTTTCTGTTATTAGTGCCTGTGGGTCTGCACCTACACTGTATGCCTCCATATGCTCCAGTATAAGGGCATATAGGGAGGAGTGGACCCATGTCACTCCAGTTCCTTCTCAACCACCTGCAGTTATCGTTGGAGTTTTGAGGCATCTACTATCTAGCTAACGCAGTTATTCTTCTGCCACATTTTTATGCTTAATTTTCATATGTAGTTTTAGTTTTTTTGCTGTTAATTTACCTTTATAGCACAATTTATGCTTTGAAGGGGGGTCTCCCCCCACTTCTTCCCCCCTTTTTCCTCTCTGGCCTTCTCGACTGGTGGCTTTTCTTGCAGAATATGCCCAAGAACCCAGGATTCAAGCCCTGCCAGATCAGTCACCAGTCACTTCTCAGTGATGGGCACTCCAGTTGCCTCCATTCTCTTAGAAAGACTCACATCCCATCCAAGTGTAAGATCTGCTCTGGCTTAAAGACTGGCAAAAACTAAGGGAAGAAACTTCTCATTGAGTGCTCCCTTAGACCTGTGTGGTCAGTTCTGCCCTCCATCCTGTACATTAGACTCCGCTGCAGAGACTTCATCAGCTCCAGCTCTGACCTCTAGAAACCAGGGGACAACTTCAGTCTTGCAGAAAACAACCAAATGTAAGAGACCCATTCCTCTCCACTTAGATCTGTGAGTAGGGAGATTTGCGTCCTGCTGCAGATACTGATAAAGCTCCCACCAGATACCCCAGCACTGCTGAAAGAGACTTGTACAAAACCAGGTGCTGAGAAACTGTACCGAGAAACCCACTGTTGAGCAGTCTCAAGGTATGGACCCATTAGAACCAAGATTGGACTCTTACAGACAGAAGGACTCATTCAAGACTAAGGACTCTTCAAAGATGTAATCTTACCTAGTACCATCCACTGACAGCCAGTCCTCTCGAGAATGACTGGGGCATTCTCTGGTACCACCTCCAATATCGCTAAACTTATTTCATTGAGAGGAACACTTCCTGGACTCAATGGTACCTTTAAGGTTCCTCTCTCAAAGGACCTTCACATTATGGAGTACTTGTTTTCTCATCCCAGCCCTACCTTTCTTGTTGTTGATGCTGCCAATGAAAGAGTAGGAAACATCACTTCAAATCAGCACTGTCTGATAACAAGCATACGCATCTGGACCTCCTAGGGCTTAAGAGCCACTCATCAGCCTCTCTTCAGTTCCGAGTCACCAACTACCAAGTCCTGATGGCAAAATATGACTTAACCAACTATAGTAAATTTTCTTACTTTATTGAGTTTTTGCCTCGGGACAAGAGAGCAGTTTCAAGCTCTTATTACAGAGAGCTTATAACAATCATTCTGTTGTTAGATCCCAGGGACTGGTTCATGCAGCCATAAACCCACTGCACCAGTGCTTCCTCAGGTCTATAGTAAGTGCCGACCATTACCAGTACAGTCTCCTGTCTTTCAGCCTATTGACAGCCCCAACGGTCTTTACAAAGGTCCCCTCCATTGTCATGGCCCACAGTCAGCATTTGGGAATAGTCATTTTTACCTATCTGGATGACTGACTCCTCAAGTGCCATTCTTTTCTTGAAGTTCAATCTGACACTCAGAAGGCCCTAGCTCTATTCCACTGCCTAGGCCTTCACCTCAACATAGACAAATCAACCCTGATACCTGTACAGCGGTATTGGGGCCACCTTAGACTCTATGGTGGTCAGGGTGTCCCTACTTGCAGACAGATTCATCATGATGTCTAACATGATCTCCACATTGCAGCAGAGCCCACAAACCGTGGCAAGGGCATGTCTTCAGCTCCTGGGACACATGATGGCCTGCACATCTGTAACCCCCCATGCAAGATTGCACTGCCAGTGTCTTCAAGCCTGGCGCAAGACATCCTACACTCCCAACAATGAAGTGCTGTCCACAGAGGTGTTAGTCCCATGGATTGTCCTCCACTCCCTCAATTGGTGAAAGGACCTTCAAAAAGTCTGCATGGGAACTGCCTTCTCATGTCTACCTGCCATACACATCATCGCTACAGGCTCCTGACTTCTAGGACGGGGTGCTCACCTACAAGATCATACTGCCCAAGGCAGGTGGACTCCTCAAGAGTTGTCACTACACATCAGTGCCCTGTCTTCACTTCCTACCTCTCAGCTATCTCCAATCAGTCAGAGTGATGTTGGACAACTGAGCAACAATGTACTATATAAACTGCCCAGGAGGAGCAAAATCACAATCTTTATGCGAAGAGTTGGTGATGCTATGGAATTGGTTCTTAGCCCAGAAAATAGATATCTCAGTGATCTCTTTGCTAGAATCACAGAACGCCATCACAGATTCACTGAGCTGAATTTTCCATCAAGACCACAAGTGGGAGCTGAGCAATGTTGTCTTTCAAGAAATCTGTCTTACGTGGCATCTTCCGCACCTTCCAACTCAAAATGCTGCTTATCAAGTGGGGAACATGGCACAACTCCCTGGAAGACATTATCCTTGCCTCTTGGCACCCAGGTCTGTTATACACATTCCCTCAGACTCCATTGATCCACAAAGCCCTGCTCAAACTGAAACAAGAAAAAAAAACAGTTATCATTTTCATAGCTCCCACATGGCGGAGACAGGTGTGGTTCCTAACCCTGACCCATCTGATGACATCTGGTTCCTAACCCTGACCCATCTGATGACATGTCCACCTCTGCACCTTCCCCTGATGACACACCTCCTGATCCAGGAATCAGGCTCCATAACCCACTCCAACCGATCAGCCCTGCCTCTCAGGTCTTGACTTCTCGGTAGCTCTTGGATGTAGAGCAGAAATGTTCTCCTGAAGTTCAGTTGTTTCTGTTAAATAGCAGGAAATCTACTACATGAAGGATTTACCAGCAGAAGTAGAAATCTGGTGCACCCAACGTTCTGTATCTCCTGCCAATTCTCCCCAGGCATACATCTTCGACTAGGCACTAACCTTCAAATCTCTCGGTCTTTCCCTGAACTCTGTTAAGATTCATTTATCTGTCATTGCAGCATTCCACCCACCAGTCAAGGGTGTCTTTGTCTTGCACATCCTAGAACAACAAGATTCCTTAAAGGGCCTCCTTAATCTGTTCCATCCAGTGTGGGACCCTGCCCCACACTGGCACCATAATTTAGCACTTAACACATTAAAAGGACCTCCCTTTGAGCCTATGGCAACCTACTTGCTATTCCATCTGTCCTTCAAGATTTTGTTTCTTGTAACAATCACCTCAGCCAGAAAGATGGGAACTAGTAGCTCTCATGGCTGACCCTCCATATTACAATTTATCCAGACAAAGTTATGTTGCATCACCACCTTCACTTCCTCCCTGAAGTGTCATCAGAGTACCACACCAATCAGGATATTCATCTGCTGGTATTTTACCCCAAAACCCACTCATCCAGAGAAGCGATGAGTCTCCATATACTGGACATAAGATGACATTTACTCTTCACAGAACTAAACCCTTCGGGGTATCCCCCCAGACTCTTTGTTTCCTTTGCCAAGAGAAACTAACTAACTGGGTATTGGAGTGCACTTTGCATTGCTATGAGTCCTCTGGGATGCAATCCCCTCCTAGAGTCATTGCTGACTCTACCAGATCTCAATCTGTTTCCATTGCCCTCCTTAGGAATGTACCCATCAAGGACGTTTGAAAGGCAGCCAGCTGGTACTCCATTTCATGTTTTCACTGCCTTATGCCCAACTTCATGCCTCCAGTGCGAATGCAGTCTTTGGTGAAGGTGTTCTATACTCCATACTGGGTCCATCTCTTCAGCACTTTCTTCCACATTAAGGTACTATTCAGGAGTCTCCTCATATTGGGATGCTGGAACTGGATGACAGGGATTGGTTCACTAGATAATTACCCTGTTCTGTTCATTCCCTCTAAAGCATTTGGCATTGGCCACTGTCAGAAGACAGGAAACTGGGCTAGATGGACCATTGGTCTCACCCAGTAAGGCCATTCTTATGTTCATGTGGAGCACCCACAGGGACATTAACTCAAAGAAGGAGGAGACATTACTTACTTTGTACAGTAACTGGAGTTCTTTGAGATGTTTTGTCCCTATGAGTGCTCCACTACCCACCCTCTTTTTCCTCCTGCTTCAGAGATTTACCATGCTCTGAGTTGAGAGGAACTGGAGTGGCACAGGTCTGCTCCTCCCTATATTCTCTCATACCCCGGAGCATGAGGAGGCCTGAAGTGCAAGCCCACAGGAACTACTAGCAGAAATATCTCTGATCAAGAGTGCATGGGCACACTGATGTCCTCACATGGAGCACCCATAGGGACAAAACATTTTGAAGAACTCCAGTTACTGAACAAGGTAAGTAACCTCTCCTTGTGCATTTTTCATTTATGAATGACATTCTATGCTTATTGTTGCTCTAAGTGTGAGGCATTACTCCTTATCTTGACAGATAAAGCTAATACAAGTGAACAGCAATTAAATTGAGGGCTGACTTGTCTGCAATTGCTTCAACAGTACAAACCATGGAGAATTAATATTCCACTGTCAAATTGAGTAAAATTGTTTATTATGAGACATGGTTACTAATACAGTATGTCTACAGCATAATTTTATGGACAATTCTTGTCTTTAAGTTGGCAGCTGGTATCAAGTGGAGTGCCCCAAGGGTCGGTCCTGGGGCCAGTTTTGTTCAATAGCTTCATTAATGATCTGGAGGATGGCATGGAGTGCACCCTCAGCAAGTTTGCAGATGACACTAAACGGGGAGGAGTGGTAGATACACTGGAGGGTAGGAATAGGATACAGAGGGACCTAGACAAATTAGAGGATTGGGCCAAAAGAAATCTGATGAGGTTCAACAAGGACAAGTACAGACTAGGGGCCGAGTGTCTAGGCAGCAGTTCTGCAGAAAAGGACCTAGGGGTTTCAGTGGACAAGAAGCTGGATATGAGTCAACAGTGTGCCCTTGTTGTCAAAAAGGCTAACGGCATTTTGTATAAGTAGGAGCATTGCCAGCAGATGGAGGGATGTGATCATTCCCCTCTATTTGACATTGGTGAGGCCTCACCTGGAGTACTTTGTCCAGTTTTCTGCCCCACACTATAAGAAGGATGTGGAAAAATTGGAAAGAGTCCAGCTGAGGGCAACAAAAATTATTAGGGGGCTGGAACACATGACTTATGAGGAGAGGCTGAAGGAACTGGGATTATTTAGTCTGCAGAAAAGAAGAATGAGGGGGGATTTGATAGCTGCTTTCAACGACCTGAAAGGGGGTTCCAAAGAGGATGGATCTAGACTGTTCTCCGTGATAGCAGATGACAGAACAAGGAGTAATGGTCTCAAGTTGCAGTGGGGGAGGTTTAGGTTGGATATTAGGAAAAACTTTTTCACTAGAAGGGTGGAGAAGCACTGGAATGCGTTACCTAGGGTGGTGGTGGAATCTCCTTCCTTAGAGGTTTTTAAAGTCAGGCTTGACAAAGCCTGGCTGGGATGATTTAGTTGGTGATTGGTCCTGCTTTGATCAGGGAGTTGAACTAAATGACCTCCTGAGGTCCCTTCCAACCGTGATATTCTATGATTCTTTTATTCTAATTGTAATATAAATCATATGTTATTGATTATAGCATTCAGAAAACATACGTAATATTTATGTTTTATAGGGAAGATTCTAGAGATGTGGGGAAAAATTAGAACCTAATCCTGCAAACCTTTACTCACACAAGTAGTCCCATTGACTTTAGCACTTATGTGACTAAAAACTGACAAGATGAAGGACTGCAGTTATGGTACCTTAATTTTGTCACCTTTATTGGCTTTATTGGTAAATTTTATTCTTGGGATTAAAAACAATAAATATGTTTTAAAGAAAATATGAAATAAGGAAAATAGCATGTATTATGAATAATGATAGTTTTAATTTAGATAAATTTGCTTTTGTTTTGTATACTTTAATATTTAAGAAAATCTAATATTACTTCATATGTCACAATGATACTAATAAATTGTCTTCCTCCATTAGTTTTCCAATCTTTGAAAATCCTTATCCGATTGACATTCATGAGTCACCAGTTACCTGTACAGAATATTTTGCTGATTGTCCTCCAGATTTGATTCCCGTGTTGTATTCTGTAGGAGCTAAACATAAAAAGCAAGGATACAGCAATAAGGTAAAAAAAAAGTACATTTTATTTATGAAGAGAGTTTAATTGTAAAAATCTAAACTGTGTACTAATCTTCTGGAAAATGATTTTCATTGTGTGTCTTCTCACATTAATACTCATATTAAAATAAGATAAAGGGATATCACCAACTTGAAACTCATATTTCTATCTCAAATTTTTTCCTTTATTGTAGTTACAAGTAACATCTGAGATTATTATAACTGAAAGATGTTATCGGGGAAAAGATTTTTCACTATTTTTTTCAGTTTGTTTACTCTGTGCATTTGACAGCATGCATGCACAGAAAATTTCACTCTCATCTGAGTAAAGTCAATTGGGCTCTGATGCTGCAATTGGTTCTATGTAGGCACTCAGATCCCTGTTCCCACATGATGCTCCACTGACTTCAGCGGGGTACTATGAGAGAGTATGTTCCATCCTTGCAGACCTCGTTGCAGGATCATGGGTCCTTTCTGAGAATTTGCAAGTAAATCTGTTAATTAGTTTGAGGTAAAATTTATTCAAAATGGGTCTTTTAAGAAATTTAGCTCCTGGTATCAGACTGTTTTTTCGTCTCTGCTGTTTTCAGTAATGAAACAACACAAACCCTCCAAACTTCCCATGTGGTTAAAACTCACAGAAACCTGATGCATTGTCTGCATTTGCAAATTTTTGTTTTTAGGATTAATGATATTTTTTAGCCATTATTGCCACCATTTAAAAAAAGTACATTCTGATTTACATATATTTGCATAAATGTACATAAATATCAATGCATTTGTATAACTCTAAATAAATGTGTCATGTTGCCAATTTTTCCTACTCACACCCACATCCTGAATTAATTCTCCCAGTCACTTACTCCAGTTCGTTTCTACCCACACACACACAACTCCCCAGACACTTCACCACCTACCTCCATTCATTCCACACTTGCCCAACTGCTCATTCTGCACATCCATCCCCCCACTCCACACCCATCCATTCCACATCAGCCAGGATGATCAGTACACACACCCAGCCATTTTCCAGGCATCTATACTGTACGTACATCTTCGCTCATTCAGCACACCTTCCCCCCCACACTCACTCTCTCACACACACCCTTCTCTCTCTCTCTCTCTCTCTCTCTCTCTCTCTCACACACACACACACACACACACACACACACACACACACACACACACCCCTTTCTCTCTCTCACACACACACACACACACACACACACACACACACACTAATTCCATCCTCCCTGGGAGCAGTTGAGCAGGCGAGGGAAGAGCATAGTTATAGCCCTAGTTATTTATAAGCAAAGCCCTGGGCAGTCCTGTCCCTACCAATCAATACCCCAAGTTCATGACTTTCCATTTCTATACTTGTCTCTCTGTTCCCTAGGCAAGAAGCTCCCACAACCCTAGTCCCCTTGCAACCAGTTCTCCTCCTTGAGAAAGAGAGAGGGAAAAAAGCAAATGTGTCTTTAAAAATCAGTTTAATCTAATTTGGAACTACAGGCATTATTATGCATGTCAGAATAGTATGGTTATTGCATGGTTTCTCTACAGGATGGAGTTAAATTTGTTCAGGTGCTCTAAACTGCATTTCCATACCTCAGCATGTGATGGTTTCTTTTAAGTTTAACTGTAACTCAGAATTTCCTGGATTTATAGCACTTGGTTTGGGACTAATTACAACACCTCTGTAATGTTTTAACCCTTAAATTACTGATATGTGCTTTTAATCCTAACTCCATTTTAAAATAGTTTTTAACCAGGAATACATATATTTCTGGTAACTGGGTGCAGCTGTCTTGCCTTCTTTTTCTTGAACTCCTACGGGAGCTTGACTGGGAAGACATTGTCTTCCTTTCCCATGGAAACTGGTATGTGCAGGAATCATGATCAAGACAGTCCTCTTTATGGTCTTTAAGATTATATGCTGCTTTAGCAAAGAAGGCAAGAACTAAATTGACTTTGGAGGCTGAATTCTCCTCCCATCCCTATAGCTGGTTATCTCAGTGAAGGCTTTTGTTGATTAACTCAAAGTGCAAAGTAATGCACATTGGAAAACATAATCCCAACTATACATATAAAATGATGGGGTCTAAATTAGCTGTTACCACTCAAAAAAGAGATCTTGGAGTCATTATGGATAGTTCTCTGAAAACATCCACTCAATGTGCAACGGCAGTCAAAAAAGCGAACAGAATACTGAGAATAATTAAGAAAGGGATAGATAATAGGACAGAAAATATCATGTCGCCTCGATATAAATCCATGGTATGCCCACATCTTGAATTCTGTTTGCAGATGTGGTCGCCTCATCTCAAAAAAGATATAGTGGAATTGGAAAAGGTTCAGAAAAGGACAACAAAAATTATTGGGGTATGGAACGGCTTCCGTATGAGGAGAGATTAATAAGACTGGGACTTTTCAGCTTGGAAAAGAGATGGCTAAGGGGAAATATGATTGAGGTCTATAAAATCATGACTGGTGTAGAGAAAGTAGATAAGGAAGTGTTGTTTACTACTTCTCATAACAGAGTAACTAGGGGGGGGTCACCAAATGAAATTAATAGGCAGCAGGTTTAAAACATATAAAAGGAAGTATTTCTTCACAGAGCACACAGTCAACCTGTAGAACTCCTTGCTGGATGATGTTGCGAAAGCCAAGACTATAACAGGGTTCAAAAAAGAACTAGATAAATTCATGGAGGATAGGTCCATCAATGGCTATTAGCCATGAAGAGCAGGAATGGGGTCCCTAGTCTCTGTTTGCCAGAAGCTGGGAATGAGCGACTGGGGATGGATCAGTTGATGATTACCTCTTCTGTTCATTCCCTCTAAGGCACCTGGCACTGGCCACAGTCGGAAGACAGGATACTGGGCTAGATGGACCTTTGGTCTGACCCAGTAGGGCCATTATTATATTCTTATATTCTTATGATTGAGGCACATTGACAAAGCAGCGTTCAAAAGTTTGCACAGCTGCATTTTGTCTAATCTAAGGCCCCAATCCTGCGTTTGGATCCTCGCAAGAAGACTGTTATGCCTATACAGAGACCTGTTGAAGCCCCAAGGGTCAGCCCGTGTGAATCCAATAGAAGGATCAATTGATTGTTTATTATTCCTTCCTCCATCCCTTATTATAAAGAATTTCAGTCTGAAAAGCTGTTAATTCAGAACCTTCCACTAGACCACACAAATATTTAATGATTGTTTTAAAAATCTCTATGCTTTTAGGACAGATAATATTATAAACAATAAATTAGAAGTTGCATCTACATAAATGTATTTAAAAATGATCAAGATAATGTTACAACCTTGTCTTCATTTTTATAAATTAGGTATAATTTGTTATGATGTTATTCATTTTAAAATGTGCAGTCCACAGGACCATAAGAAATAACTCTTTTCTGTGAACTCTTGTAATTGTGTTTAGGAATGGCCAATCAGTGGGGGAGCATGGAACCTAGGAACACAGACATATCCTGAAATTATTATTACAGGGTAAGAACACAACAGAAGGTTTGTGCTTTTACAAACGTTAATATCTTGAACTTTTAATGATGTACATCTATAGGTCAGCCCTACCCATCTCACAATATAGGTGGCTGACTAGGGCATCTGAATATGAACACTCTAACTCCATTACATAACAGAAATTTATATTCTTTTAGGGTGAAATTCCCCCCAGTCCAGAGGGCCTACAGAAGTACTTATGCAGCACTTAAGCTCAATAATAAAGTCTTAAGTAGAATATAGAGCCTTGTGCTCAAGATAGGGATACCAATTCTGGTTGGACATATTTCTGGAGGTTTAATCACATGACATAATAGTTAATTTATATTAATCTTTAATTCTTGGAGACTCCAGGATGATCCTGGAGGGTTGGCAACGCTAGCTCAAGGATAGGAACCATGGACTGAGACTGCAAGCTAGTAAGGGTCCCGTATACCCCTGAAGAGGGGATCTAAATATCCCCGGGAAGGTGTGGCCAATGCAAGAGAGTGCTGTAGTCTTCAGTGGGTATTAGGGAGGAAGAAATAGCATTAGAAGGGCAGAGAGCCAAGAGTACACAAGCATTTCTGCAGGGGTGGTTTTGTGGTTTATTGGGGGCGCTGTGGCTGGATTGGCGATGGAACCCATTTAGTGTTAATCTCCCACAATTTGTTTGAGTGCTGTGCATTGGTGTGAATTTTACCTTTCAAGCTAGATTGTGTCTGTAATACACAGCATTGCAGTAGAAGAGGGTGGAGGGGGCAGGGAATCACATTTCAGTGACAGACTCAGGAACAATTCTGGATGACTCAGATGCGTGAGTGGAGAAATATTTACAGTATTAAAGTGTTCTGTGGTTTTAAGCACTCATCATGAGTACCAACTCTTGGAATAAGTTTTATTTATTGAGAAATGCCACCCATGTAGAAGTATGAATTTTGTCCATATTGGGATTACTCATCATTTTTCTCCTACTGATAATTCACTTTTTAATTGCCTGTTTTATTTATCCATAGAATGTTAATTACAAAGCATAAGTTTGGATGTGAATTGGTTTGTGCTAACTGCTACAAAATCACGTATTTTACCAAGATAAGCAGCTTGATAGCCAGACATTTTCTTATAGACATAGTTATGAAGAACTAAGGATTAGAGCTGGGCAAAATTTTTTGTACAAAACATTTTTTCAATGAAAAATATAGATTCGGTGACACCAAAATGTTTTCTGAATTCATGTCGGTTTCACCATATTGGTTTGGTATGAAAAACCTTTAAAAAATCCAAAATTCATTTCAACATTTTAAAAACAATATCTTTAGGTTTTTTGGTTCAAAATGACTTTTTGTTTCATAATTTACTTTTATTAAAAAAATAAAAAACTTTAAAAAAATGCTTGAAACCAAACTAAAGCGTTTCATTTCAGGTCAACAAACTGTTTCATTGAACCCAAAATGTTTTTATTTTACTTTTTGATTTGTTGACAGTTTTGAAAATTTCATTTTCTGTTTGATCCAAAATGATTTTTTTTCCACTTTTTTAGAATTGCCAAAGAACAAAAACAGCTCTACCAGGGATATGATTAATCTCTTAAATTTGTAATTGATTAATACACAAATATGACTGTATTGGAATATGTTGAACTTTGTTTCACGAACTAGCATAAATGTTGGATAACTGTTTGTAAGGCGATATTTCTTCAAATACAATTTCAAAGTCATATGGGGCCACAATATCATCTAGTCCAGCAGTTCTCAAACTGTGGGTCGGGACCCCGAAGTGGGTCATGACTCCGTTTTAATGGGGTCGCCAGGGCTGGTGTTAAACTTGCTAGAGTCCGGGGCCAAAGCTCAAGCCCCACCTCCTGGGGCCGAGGGCTTCAGCTCTGGGCGGCAGGGCTCAGGTTAAAGGCCCCACGCCTGGGGCTGAAGCCCTTGGGCTTCGGCTTTGGCCCCCCCACCCGGGGCAGCAGGGCTCGGGTGTGCTCAGGTTTTAGTCCCTCCTCATGGGGTTGTGTCGTAATTTTTGTTCTCAGAAGGGGGTTGCAGTGCAATGAAGTTTACGCCTCTCCTCCCCACATACATATACTAGCCACCCAGCTCTAAAGGCAGCAGTATGCCAGCAGCAGCACAGAAGTGTCAATATCACTTTTCACAGCTAACTTAGTGCCCCATTGCCACCCTTATTTCTGCGTTGCTGCTGCCACCCCAGGGCTGACAGTCAGAGCCCCACCACCTCCAGGTGAGGGTTGCGGTGAGGAAGGAGAGCCTGAGCTTGGACTGCCTCCCAGTGAGGAACTGGGGGAGGGGGGGAGAGCCCGAGCTTGGGTGGCGGAACTCTGGCTGTCCCCTTTATCCACGCTTCCCATGTATGCAAGGCCCTTCTGCACGAGCCCCAGCAACACAGGGCTGATAGCCAAAGCTCTTAAAAAACCAAAGAAACACACACACAGTTTGTGCCTCCCTTGACACATTCCTGTGCCTCCTTTGGAAGTCTTGCCCCATAGTTTGAGAACCACTGGTCTAGTCCCACCTGTGTATCACAGGCTACCACCACCACCCAGCCACCCTCACATGAGCCCCAACAACTGAAATTGGACTAAAGTATTACAGCCCACAGGCATGGGTGGCATGTGAACCGCCTGCTTAGGATGGCTAGCCTCCAATTCCACCCCTTCTGCCCGAGGCCCAGCTCCTTCTACCCGCCGAAGTCCCGAGCCCCCCACTGCAGCTGCTGGCCCACCAGCCCCAGCCATGGGCCACCCTGGCCAGCCCGCCTTAGTGCCCCCAGCCCCGGAGCGCCGAGCAGACCCAGCACCCTGCTGCCCCTGCCAGCCTGCCCTAGCCTCAGCCCCATCCACTTTAGGGAAGAGGAGCAGCCTGGGCTTGGACCGCGGGAAGCAGGAGCGGGCCTAGGAGTGGAGTATGAATGGGGCTGCAGTTTTAATCGTACTGTTACACAATAGATTACCAATTGAAATTTATTAAATATTTTGGATATTTTTCTACATTTTCAAATATATTGATTTCAATTACAACACAGAATATAAAGTGCACAGTGCTCACTTTATATTATTATTTTTATTACAAATATTTGCACTGTATAAATAATAAAAGAAATAGTATTTTGCAATTCACTTCATAGAAGTACTGTAGTACAATCTATTGCGAAAGTGCAACTTATAAATGTAGATTTTTTTTGGTTACATAACTACACTCAAAAACAAAACAATGTAAAACTTTAGAAAACTTTTCAATTTACCTAATATAAGAACTGTAGTGCAATCTCTTTATCATGGAAGTTTAACTTACAAATGTGGAATTATGCATTCAAAAATAAAACAATGTCAAACTTCAGAGCCTACAAGTCCACTCAGTCCTACTGCTTGTTCAGCCAATAGCTAAGAAAAACAAGTTTGTTTCCATTTATGGGCGTTAATGCTACCTGCTTCTTATTTACAATGTCACCTGAAAGTGAGAACAGGTGTTTGCATGGCACTTTTGAAGCTGGCGTTGCAAGGTATTTACATGCCAGATATGCTGAACATTCATATGCCCCTTCATATTTCAGCCACTGTTCCAGAGGCCATTCTTTCATGCTGATGATGCTCATTAAAAAATAATGTGTTTATTAAATTTGTGATTGAACTCCTTGGGGGAGAGTTGTATGTCTCCTGCTCTGTGTTTTACTGGCATTCTGCCATATATTTAATGTCATAGCAGTCTCAGATGATGACCCAGCACATGTTTGTTTTAAGAACACTTTCACTGCAGATTTCACAAAATGCAAAGAAGGTACCAATGTGAGATTTCTAAAGATAGCTACAGCACTCAACCCAAGGTTTAAAAATCTGAAGTGCCTTCCAAAATCTGAGAGGGATGAAGTGTGGAGCATGCTTTCAGCAGTCTTAAAAGAGCAACACTCCAATGCAGAAACTACAGAACCCGAACCCCTCAAAAATAAAATCAACCTTCTGTTGGTGGCATCTGACTCAGCTGATGAAAATGAACATGCGTCGGTCCTCTCTGCTTTGGCTCGTTATCAGGCAGAACCCATCATCAGCATGGATGCATGTCCTCTGGAATGGTGGTTGAAGCATGAAGGGACATATGACTCTTTAGCACATCTGGCATGTAAATATCTTGCAACCCCAGCTACAACAGTGCCATGCGAACGCCTGTTCTCACTTTCAGGTGACATTGTGAATAAGAAGCTGGCAGCATTATCTCCTGCATATGAAAACAAACTTGTTTGTCTGAGCGATTGGCTGAACAAGAAGTATGACTGAGTGGACTTGTAGGCTCTAAAGTTTGACATTTTATTTTTGAATACATAATTCTACATTTGTAAGTTCAACTTTCATGATAAAGAGATTGCACTACAGTACTTATATTAGGTGAATTGAAAAATACTATTTCTTTTATTTTTACAGTGCAAATATTTATAATAAAAATAAATATAAAGTGAGCACTGTGCACTTTGTATTCTGCATTGAAATTGAAATCAATATATTTGAAAATGTAGAAAACATCCAAAAATATTTAAATAAACGGTATTCTATTATTGTTCAACAGCAATTGTGATTAATTTTTTTAATCACTTGACAGCCCTAGTAGATTTTTGTTTGTTAATAACTGCACTTAAAAACAAAACAACGTAAAACTTTAGCACCTACAAGTCCACTCAGTCCTACTTCTTGTTCAGACAAACGAGTTTGTTTACATTTATGGAGATAATGGTGTCCACTTCTTATTTACAATGTCACCTGAAAGTGAGAACAGGTGTTTGCATGGCGCTGTTGTAGCCGGTGTTGCAAAGTATTTACATGCCAGATATGCTAAACATGCTTCAACTTGTAGATTGCACTTTCTTTTTTCTTTTTTTATAGTGCAAATACTTGTAATAAAAATAATAATATAAAGTGAGCGCTGTGCACTTTATATTCTGAGATGTCATTGAAAGCAATATATTTGAAAATGTAGAAAAACATCCAAAATATTTATAATAAATTTAAATGGGTATTCTGTTATTGTTTAACAGTGCAGTTAAAACTGATGAATCGCAATTCATTTTTTAATCTTGCGATTAATCACAATTAATTTTGTAAACATTTGACAGCCCTAGTGAAAACGCTACAGGGTAGCTGCTAATCTGACCTGGGGGAAAATTCATTCCCAACCCACATATGGTGATCACTTAGACCCTGAGCATGTGAGCAAACTCTGGTCAGCCAAGCACCTGAGATGGAGAATGCTCAGTGCCATCTCAGAACACTGGCCTATCCCGTCCCATTTCCAGCCATGGCTATCTCTGATGCTTCAGAGGAATATATTGTGGGAGTGAAGGAAATCCCTTCCTGACACCTGCAGGTGAGCAGCTGAAACCCTGAAGCATGAGTTTTAGGAACATAAGGCGTAAACTGGAAGCGATCCCCGGGCTGTTGAACCCTGCCCTGCACCATCACAAGTAACCCCATCATACAATTGCACTTATAAATTTGTCAGGCTCTCTCTTAAAACTAATTAATTTGTTCGTCCCCATGACTTCTATTGGGAGACTATTTCATAACCTCACTCCTCTGATGGTTAGAAACCTTCTTCTAAATTTCAGCCTGATTTGTTCATCGCCAGTTTATACCCATATGTTTTTATGCCAACATTGTCCTTTAGCTTAAATAGTTCTTTACTCTCCTACATGTTTAGCTCTCTGAGATATTTATAGAAAGCAATCGTATCCTCTCTGTCTTCTTTTTGCTAAGCTAAACGAGCCAAGCTCTTCCAGCCTTCTCTTATAAGATAAGCCCTCCATTAACCTGATTCCATTACCATGATCCTCCCTTAACCCTAGCAGCTCTTCTCTGCACCTCTCCCAGTTTGAATTAATCTTTCTTGAACATGGATGACCAGAACTATGCAAAGTATTCCAAACAAAGTTTTACCCGAGCCGGATACAGTGGCATTAATACTTCTCTGTCTCTATTGAAAATGCCTCACCTGATGCATCCTGGGATTGTATTTGTGTTTACCCCACAGCCACATCACATTTGTGGCTCATAGTAATCTGTGAATTACCCTCACACCCAGTTCTCTTTCCTTCTCTGTTGCTTCAACTGATGAGCCCCCAGCTTGTAGCAGAAATTCTTATTATTAGTCCCTAAGTGCATGACCTTGAACTTTGTACTATTTAATTTCATCCCATTTCTATCACTCCCATCTTCAGGGTGATCCAGATCTTCCTGTATAATGATCCGATCCTCCTCTGTACTGACAATGCCTCCCAACTTTGTATCGTCAGCACATTTCATTAGCCCGCCTTCCTTTTATGCCAAGGTCATTAATGAAAATATTGAATCAAATTGGTCCCAAGATTGATCCTTGAGGAGCTCCATTAGTAACCTCCCTCCAGTCTGATAGTTCACCTATTAGCACAATTTGTTGCCTTCTCCCATTTAGCCAGTTCCTCAGCCACCTTACAATTCTTGTACAACTCCCCACTTTCATTTAACTAATATTTTCTCGTGTGGTACCATATCAAATGCTTTACTGTGGCCTAGTGTGGCAGAATCTGGCCCTAACAGGGGTTATATAAAATGGATCTCTAAATAAACAGTGATTTTCAAAAAGAAGAGTCCTCTCATGACACAGTTTTAAATAAAAACTAATTTGCAGGCCACTTCAGAGACTCTATTCTGTGATATATGTGTCATGTATTAAAAGTCTGGAAATTTCTCTTAACAATGCTTTTTAAAAAGTCTCTTATCTGTGAGCTTTTCAGTTTAAAAACGACTATTGTTAAAGTGTGTGTGAGAGCTCTCTTCTATAAAAGATTAAAATTATTATTATGCAAAATCCTAGACAACAGTCACTTGTTTAGTAACAATAACTGTAGTAACATATGGTCAATGTGTACTTCTTTTGGTATGTGTATACACTACAAATCAATTAAACTGATTTAGTCTATTTACATTGAATTAATTGCCCTTCTAATATAGATATAAATTGCATCATTGCAATGTAATAGTTAACTTCAAGGTTAGACTACACTGGAAGAATGATGGAAAGGTCACCTGAGTACTGTATTATATAATAAATACAGTGACTCATTTCTGCTGTTTGTATTTTCAGTAACTGAGGGTTGAAATTATATGTAGCTATATCTTGTTTTAACCAACATTTAATTTTTTTTAAGTCATGCAGATGGATCGATAAAGTTTTGGGATGCCTCTGCCAGTAAGTTTTTAAACTTCCCTTTCTCATAGAATTAACAAATTATAGTATATAACAATATTGGGAGAGAGGGGGAATTATTTAAGATGGTGGTATCAGTAAGCAAGTAAGAGTAATGGGTGAAATTAAGAAAATAATCATTAGGCTGAATATTAGTAAGAAAAAATTGTGGCAGTAGGATATAAGACTGTAGAATAGTCTCCCAGGGGGAGTGGTGGAAAGGTCAGAACTTGGACATTGAATACTAAAGTGGACAAAGCCCTCTAAAATATGCAGTAGGAGATAATCCTGCAGTGGATCGGAGAGTTAGGACTAGGCTAGATCTAATGGGTCTGTTTCAACTCTAATTTCTATCTTTCTGTGAGTACAGTATATATTCCTACTTGTAACTGGATTTTTTTTTAAAGCTAAACCTGTAATAGTTCATCCTATTGCACATATAATTCAATATTCTTGACATCTGATATCAGGCTCTATATAATCTATTTAGTGTTAAAGCGAATGTACAGTGTATTACATTTATGAGTAGGTGGACTGCTTTGGGCAAGATAAGAACCAAATCTGCACAGGTATGTTTGCACAGCATTGTGCAGCGAGCAGGAGTGAGCCTCCAAGCTCAGGCTGACAGACTTGGGTTAGCGGGGCTCATGGTGTGTAGACAGCACTTTGAAGTTGCAGCTCAGGCTGGAGCTTGGCCTCTGAAGCCCACCCCCACCCCACCCCTAGGCATCAGAGCCTGAGCCAAAACTTCAAAGCATTTTCTACACAGCTTTATGTTGACTTAGGGTAGGAGGTTTGCTCCCATTCCCACTGCATAACCATACCCTACCAGTCTTCTCTCTGAGATTTATGAAAAGTTCTTCCACTGCACTATCAACACACACCCTTTCAGGAAAAGCCTCAGAAAACAGCAGAGTCCCATGTTGTGCATAGAGTGAGTCAGAAAATAAGGAGCTTGTTTCCCAGAAAAATTTGACTTTTTGACAAAAAATTGTTGCTGAAAACCTACATATTTTGGCCTAACATTGAAATATTTTAGTTCAAAATGTTGCCACTATGCCTCATGGGAATTGTAGTTTAGATGTGTTGTTCTTCCATTCTCCTTTATGACCTGAGCTTCCTGGCTTAACTACATTTCCCATGATGTATCAGTTTCATTCTTGCTGAAGGGAAGGGTGCATCATAGTTCTTAAATGTGGTGCATCATGGGAGATGTAGTCTGACCTGAATGATAGCATAAGGTACCTGAACTAAAATTCTCATGAGGGGCTGTAGCACTTTTATGAATCAAAATATTTCAGTTTTCAGTCAGTCTTTTCTTTTGTTTGTTTTTTCCTATACATGGTATTAATGTTTTGGGGTAATTTTACTAAAAAATGTTATCAGTTAGACCCTAAAGTCTTTCTCAGGCAGTAGTCTTTCTCCTGTCTAGCAGCAATCTCTGCATGTGACAGGCTGGACAGGAGGAAAGGGGAGATTCTCCTTGCCCTTGTAATGCAATACTGGGAGGTGAAGCTTTGTTAGATTTCTAGAATCTTACCAGATGTCCACTGAACATGCTGAGAAGTGATTTTTCAATAATATATCATTTATATTTTCAAAATGTATCAAAAAGACTCTTTCTCATGAAGGGCCAGGCACATGTCAAGTTTGGAGTATATTTCTTCAGCCATTGTTGAGCAAAAAAAAATCTTATGTTTTAAAAAAAGATTTTTGAAAAGAGATTTTTTTTCCACTTACCTTTAACTCAGAAATGGCTGAGGGGTTTTCTGCAAGCTTTCCACAAAAATTGGCAAAGAAGCTAAGCATATAAGAACTTAGCCCTAAAGGAGGATTTTTCAGAAAGTTGTAATACAGTGAAAATGGTGCAGTAAAATACCATATATGTGATAAAATGAGCCTTTAGGCCCAGCCCTGAGTATGCAGCAGTTCATAGCTGTATTGCCCTAGGGAGAAAGTTGGTAATTAGTTGTGATTCAGAGTCACAACTCTTTCTCAGCTTGTCCCTTGCTCCAGTCGGGAAGTAACTTACTCAAGCCCTGAAATAAAGTGTCGTTTACTTGCCCCTATGTTACTGCTCAGCTAACCAGCACTTTGGAAGGAGGGCAAAGCCAAGTGCCCCACCCCCAACTATTTGCCAAGAGTACAGAGTGTAGTAGTATGTGCAGAGCCCTTGCTCACCCTTCTGCACTTGAACCACGCTGCAGGGAATGTTAACACGTAAGGTGGAAAAGAACTCCTTGCGTTGCTGTATTAGGCTGGTTCACAGTCTGCCCCATATGATATATGTAACACCATCTTTGTGTATGTATTTTATTGTACATATATAAACTTAATTATAAAGGAGGAGATTTTCAAAGGCACAAATGGGAGTTAGGCATCCATTCCCATTGACTGTCAGTGGTACTAAGGCACATATGGTACAAATTTCAAAAGTGTCGGAGTGATTTAGAAGCCCAAGTTCCATTTTTAAAAGTGAGTTCGGCACTTAGGGGCTTAGGCCCCAGTGAAAGTCAATGGTACCAAGTCACTCAGGCACTTTTGAAAATGTTACCCTTAACAGCCCGTTGTGCTTTGAAAATTTCCCTATGTTAGCAAATAAACTTTGATGGATGTTGTATCATTGTGGGTTGGGTTAAACCTCTTCGTTATGGCTTGGGCATAATCACCACCTTGCATTCAGGATGAATATAAAGTTGTCATGCAATGCTAAACTATATTATACTGTTCAGCCACTAGATGGTGGTGTGTGTAACATACCTTACTTAAGCTAACATTAGCAAGACCTGGCAGAGCACTAAAGGATCATACAGTGAACGCATCTGGTGTGTATATCTCTGAGAAGTAACATCTGTAATAAGTCTATATCTGATACAGAACCCTGACCTGCTAGTAGCAGCCCTGCAACCTCCCATCGAGAAGAAGCTGCTGCTCCTGATAGATCAGGATGGTGGCTGACCTATTGGTCTGCAGTTAAAGCCATTGAGAATAACAAAACAGAAAAAGCCAAAGAGAAGCATGGGAGAAGAAAGAAGGTTGTGGACATCTGCGAATCCCTCATCTGTTTACATTTTCACAAGAAGACACTGAAACAAATTGACTCTTATACATCAGCTAGAACGGGGACTCCAGCAACAATAATATGATATAGTATCAGAAGGAAACTAGTGCCAGAGGAGAATGAACAGAAAAAACAAAGCAACAAAAGTTGCAAACAGAAGGAATAAAGCAACAAAGATTGCAGGATTTCATCAACATGCACTCTTCAATTCCCCAGAGAACTTTAGCTTTGACGAAATGAGCATTGACAAGTTTTTAAAGTGCTTGTACACAAATGCTAGAAGTCTAAATAATAAGATGGGTGAACTAGAGTGCCTCGTGTTAAAGGAGGATATCGATATAACAGGCATCATAGAAACCTGGTGGAGTGAGGACAATCAATGGGACACAATCATTCTGGGATACAAAATAAATCGGAAGGACAGAACAGGTCATGTGGCGGGGTGGGAGGAAGTGGCACTATATGTGAAAGAAAATGTAGAATCAAATGAAATAAAAATCTTAAATGAATGCACATGTTCCATAGAATCTCTATGGATAGTAATTCCATGCTCTAATAAGGATATAATAGTAGGGATCTATTATCGACCACCTGACCTGGACAGTGATAGTGATGATGAAATGCTAAGGGAGATTAGAGAGGCTATCAAAATAAAAACTCAATAATAGTGGGGTATTTCAATTATCCCCATATTGACTGGGTACATGTCACCTCAGGACGAAATGCAGAGACAAAATTTCTGATACTTTAAATGACTACGTCTTGGAGCAGCTGGTACAGGAACCCACAAGAGCAGAGGCAACTCTCGATCTAGTCCTGAGTGGAGCACAAGATCTGGTCCAAGAGGTAACTCTAACAGGACCGCTTGGAAATAGTGACCACAGTATAATAACATTTAACATTCCTGTGGTGGGAAGAACACCTCAACAGCCCAACACTGTGGCATTTAATTTCAGAAAGGGGAACTATGCAAAAATGAGGAGGTTAGTTAATCAGAAATTTAAAGGTACAGTGACTAGAGTGAAATCCCTGCAAGCTGCATGAACGCTTTTCAAAGACACCATAATAGAGGCTCAACTTAAATGTATACCCCAAATTTAAAAAAACAGTAAAAGAACTAAAAAAGAGCCACCGTGGCTTAACAACTGTGTAAAAGAAGCAGTGAGAGATAAAAAGGCATCTTTTAAAAAGTGGGAGTCAAATCCTAGTGAGGTAAATAGAAAGGAGCGTAAACACTGCCAAATTAAATGTAAAAATGTAATAAGAAAAGCCAAAAAAGGAGTTTGAAGAACACCTAGCCAAAAACTCAAAAGGTAATAACAAAATGTTTTTTAAGTACATCAAAAGCAGGAAGCTTGCTAAACAACCAGTGGGTCCCCTGGACGATCGAAATACAAAAGGAGCACTTAAAGACGATAAAGTCATTGCAGAGAAACTAAATGAATTCTTTGCTTCAGTCTTCACGGCTGAGGATATTAGGGAGACTCCCAAACCTGAGCCGTCTTTTGTAAGTGACAAATCTGAGGAATTGTCACAGATTGAAGTGTGGCTAGAGGTGGTTTTGGAATTAATTGAGAAGCTTAACAGTAACAAGTCACCGGGACCAGATCGCATTTACCCAAGAGTTCTGAAAGAACTCAAATGTGAAATTGCAGAACTATTAACTATGGTTTGTAACCTGTCCTTTAAATCAGCTCCTGTACCCAATGACTGGAAGATAGCTAATGTAACGCCAATATTTAAGAAGGGCTTTAGAGGTGATCCTGGCAATTACAGACCAGTAAGTCTAATGTCAGTACCGGGCAAATTAGTTGAAACAATAGTAAAGAATAAAATGGTCAGACACCTAGAAGAACATAAATTGTTGCGCAAAAGTCAACATGGTTTCTGTAAAGGGAGATCATGTCTTACTAATCTATTAGAGTTCTTTGAGGGCGTCAACAGACATGTGGACAAGGGGGATCCAGTGGACATAGTGTACTTAGATTTCCAGAAAGCCTTTGACAAGATCCCTCACCAAAGGCTCTTATGTAAATTAAGTTGTCATGGGATAAGAGGGAAGATCCTTTCATAGATTGAGAACTGGTTAAAAGACTGGGAACAAAGGGTAGGAATAAATGGTAAATTTTCAGAATGGAGAGGGGTAACTAGTGGTGTTCCCCAAGGGTCAGTCCTAGGACCAATGCTATTCAACTTATTCATAAATTATCTGGAAAAAGGGGTAAACAGTGAGGTGGCAAAGTTTGCAGATGATACTAAACTGCTCAGGATAGTTAAGACCAAAGCAGACTGTGAAGAACTTCAAAAAGATCTCACAAAACTAAGTGAGTGGGCAACAAAATGGCAAATGAAATTTCATGTGGATAAATGTAAAGTAATGCACATTAGAAAAAATAACCCCAACTATACATACAATATGATGGGGGCTAATTTAGCTACAACTAATCAGGAGAAAGATCTTGGAGTCATCGTGGATAGTTCTCTGAAGACATCCACGCAGTGTGCAGCGGCAGTCAAAAAAGCAATCAGGATGTTAGGAATCATTAAAAAAGGGATAGAGAATAAGACGGAGAATATCTTATTGCCCTTATATAAACCCATGGTACACCCACATCTTGAATACTGCCTACAGATGTAGTCCCCTCATGTCAAAAATGATATACTGGCATTTGAAAGGGTTCAGAAAAGGGCAACTAAAATGATCAGGGGTTTGGAATGGGTCCCATATGAGGAGAGATTAAAGAGGCTAGGACTTTTCAGGTTGGAAAAGAGGAGACTAAGGAGGGATATGATAGAGGTGTATAAAATCATGAGTGGTGTGGAGAAAGTGAATAAGGAAAAGTTATTTACTTGTTCCCATAATATAAGAAGTAGGGGCCACCAAATGAAATTAATGGGTAGCAGGTTTAAAACAAATAAAAGGAAGTTCTTCTTCACTCAGCGCACAGTCAACCTCAGAAGGGACTTACAATCACTTTAAACCCCTCCCAGAGGTAACATCTCCTGACACAGTTCTGACGGTATTCTGAACAGCATGGGCCAGTTCATCACAGAAACAACTTACTAAGACAAAAACTATGCATTCACAGTGCATGGGATCACAATGTAGCAGCTATGATGGCCCTATTGATAAAGGGGGAAGAACTCAATAAAGGATTTGATGCTACTGGACTTTTGAAAGACATTTTTGAAAGACCTTTTGATCCAGTACAAAACAACTTAAGAGACAAAGCTGAACCATACAGTGTACAAACTTCCCCAGCAGAGAAACCTTGAAAGAGACTAGCTGCAGATTTATGTGAATTCAGAGGACATCATTATCTGGTCATGGTGGACTATTTTTCCAGGTATATAGAAATAATGAACTTGAAAGACATAACGTGCCACAGTGGTATCAAGAAACTGAAGTGCACTTTGGCTCATTTCAATATTCCAGAATAACTAGTGACAGACAATGAACCACAATTCACTGCAGTAAAATTAAAGTCGTTCTGAATGAAATATGATTTTGATCGTATTACTAGCAGCCCACATGAGCCACAAGAAAATGGAGAGGCTGAGAGAGCTGTGCAGACAGCCAAAAAAATCCTACAGCAGGAGGATCCATTCGTTGCTTTTCTGAGTTACTGATCAAAATCAATTGCAGCTATAGTCCAACACTAGCTATAGTCCAACACTACTCTGATGGGAAGACAACTCAGAACTACTGTTCTGACTTTGAAAAGGAATCTATCTCCCAAGTGGCCAGACATGTAAAAAGTAGCCAAATCCGATAAAAAGAATAAAAGAACTGCTGGATCTAGAACTTGATTACCATGTTCGCATCTAATTGGATGAAGACAAAGGATGGACAGTCAGCACTCAAATCATATGTGAGTGAGACTGAGAGTGAAGAGTTCAACAGAAAACCATCAACATACACAGTTTGTTCATCTGAAAGGACAATTAACAGAGCAAACTCTTCAGAGGGTGGATGCATAACAAGAAGAAGACTCAGAGATTCCAAACCAACCACAGCCGGTCATTGCAACAAATGGAAAGCCAGATGACCAAGTTGTTACATGTTCAAGTAGAAAACCAGTATGATTCAGAAACACTTAACAGACTGACATGTACTTAACTTCAAAGGTAGTGTGGTAGTGTATATTTTGTAAATGATAGGAATGTAGAACTTAAAGGGGGAGATGTAATGGAATGCTAAATTGTACTACACTAGGTGGCAGTGTGTGTAAAACATCTTATTTAAAGCTAACCTTTGCCATACCTGGCACAACATTAAAGGATCATACAGTGAACACATCTGGTATGTGTATCTCTGAGAAGTAAGCTATGTAGTCAGTTTATATCTGATGCAGAAGCCTGACTTGTGACGAGTAGTCCTGCAGCCTCTTATATACAAAAATAATATGGCAGATGTGGCTGAAATAAGAACAGTCTCCAAAATCAAAACACAGGTACATGTCTCTGGCCAAAACAAAGTGGCTGCCCAAAATGACAGCCAATACATGGCTGCCCAAAATGTTGAATGAACTGGGCAGAGGGGGTCACTGGGTATTGTCTGACAGAGAGAGAGAGAGACATGAACAAGCACAGTGTGTGACCCTGAGAGAAGCTTAGCGGGAAGGCTTTTGGGTCTGGTGCTGGCTGAAGAGATTTGGGGCTATAAGCAAAAAAACCTATCTCCTTTTGTTTGGTTCCTCCTGCATTTGAGAAAACAGGATTTTGTTCATTCCTTGTAAATAAACAAGATTGCATAAAAGAAAATAGCTGACTACATAATCAATTTCTCCTTTTACCTTGAACAACTGACAACACCCTAAATTTGGCAAATTGCGTGGGTCAAAAGGGGTAAGAGTAAGGTTTGATGGCTATGCCTGTTTACTATTTCTTAAGCACAAAGTGTGTACATTCTCTGTGCAAGTACGATATAATTGCTGGTATAAAACCATGCAATTTAGCTTTGTGGGATCCCAAAATACTTAGCATATGCTGGACTTGTGAACCAATGTGCCAGTGCTGTAATGCAGCCTCTTTTAGGGGATTTATGTAGAAACACAGCAGCCCTTTTGTTTCCATCGGTGGACCTGATACCACTTTCAGTAACGGGGGGCAAGGTTTGTGTTCTTTTCAGGAACATGTATGTTGGGGTGCGGGGTTGTTATCCTTTCAGCAGGGAATAAGCTTAAGCACTAGAAGTTGTTTCTCATAGGTACTGTAGCAATATAAGTTGAAGCTGTGTCTTAGAAGTGAAAGGCTTTGGGCCTGGGCACTGCTCAACACCCAAGCTTCCACTAAAGCCAATGGAATTTACCAGTGCTCAGCTGGGGTCTGCCTCTTAATCCTAGAACTGGGCAAAATTTTTCAGATTATTATTTTTTTTTTTTGTGCCAAAAAATGCATATTCAGATTGACCGAAACATTTTTCAAATTTGTGTTGAATTTACTGAATTGTTTTGGTCAAAAAAAAAGCGGGGAGGGGGAATTCAAGAAAAGTCTAAATGTTTTGTTTTGACATTTTCAAAACAAAATGTTTTGATTTTTCAATTTGAAATGGCTCTTCGTTTTGAATTTTGCTTCAATTTTATTAAAAAAAAAAGATTTTAAAAAACAGAACTTGAAAATGAAACAAACATTTTGTTTAGGATCAAACCACACATTTCATTCAACCCAAAACAATTTTTTTTTCCAATTTTTTGGTTCAGATATCAAATTGAAAAATGTGTTATTTGCACAACTCTTCTTAGTCCTGCTTCTTAAATACATGCTTTGCTTTCTGTACGTGTATTTAAGGTTTTCTGGTTACAAAGTTTTAGTTGAAATAATCTTAATACAGTTTAAGGTTTTGTCTGGTGATTCATCACAAACATTTATGTGAGCACCAGGATCTTCAAAGATACAAAGTACTCTGCCTTTAGGCACCGGTTAGTTCTCCTGTATTTTCATATCTCAAACCAACAGGTATATTGAGAGTGCAGAATTGCTAAGTCACTGAAGCAATTTTCAAAATTTAGCCTTGCTCATGACCCATATCACTATTTCTCATTTGCTTAGGAATAGGTGCTATCTGGTCCTGCACAGGTGTACAAGGGGAAGAAAGTTTCAGGGAGTCTTTCCTTGCTCCTGTGGTGCCCCTGAGCAGAGACCAGGTACAACTGTGATTCTTGCATCCCTAATATGCACAGACTATAAGAGTCTAGCTCTAAGGACAGCACTGGTCTCCCCAGAAGTCTGAGCTGGGCTCCATGGCCTCTTTCCACCTCATAAAAGGCCAGCAGAGCTGTACTGGTACTGGAGGAACAGATGATACAACCTGCAAACGAGTAACAGGCCTGAGTTTCCTAGGATTCACAGAGGCAGTGGCCTGGTTCACCATTTGTCCTGAACCTTGTGTAGTCATTAACACCAGGGCCAAGTGAATGCAAAATGAATGTAAAACAATTCCATATCAGAATGGCAATGTTTTACACCCACTTAATCTGGTGTAAATGACTACACAGGGTGCAGAGCAATGGTAAATTGAGCCCTCCTCATCCCCAACCTACAATATAGACAGTGGCTTAAAGCTGTAGTCCTATTTTTGGATGCTGCATTAAAAGCATCAGTGTCTTAAAAGAATTTTTCACAAAGCATAAAATACATTTCATACTTGGGGAATCAACAGGCCTGATGCTCTTTGTCTTGCACCAGTGTTAATCTGAAGTAACTCCATTGAAGACAATGCAGTTATACTGGAGTAAAACTAATATGGGTAGAGAATGAGACCCTAAAATTGCACCTCACTCCAAATCTGAGCCTGACGGTGGAGACATTTCAGGAAAATATAGTTGCTAGCTTTTTTCTCCATAATCCACACTGATATAAAAGATTTTGCAAATAGAATAGAATGTGGTTAGTTTCATTTCATACCTTTTAGATTGTAATGTCTTTGGGACGGGGTCCATGAGCAGCATAATGGTGTCCCAATCCTGACTGGGGCTTCTGGACATTACCAATCTATATAACACTATAAATATAAAACACGAACATATAAAAATGCTGTAAATATTAAATTATTATTTCATAGCTAAGATATTCAAAGCATTTCACAACATAATGAGTCAAAAGCAATGATTCTGAAGACAGAGTAACCATTGTGTTATCACACAGCCTTGGAGCTGGTCAGGTCACCAGAATTATCTCCTATTTTTTCCGCTGAAAGTGCCATGGGATCTCTAATTTCTACCAAGACAATTACAAAAGAGACACCAGTTTAATATCTCATAGAGAAGATAGCACCAACAATGCAGCATTCAGCGCAGCATCTCCACAGTTTTCACTGCAACATCAGTGTTGAGTAAGTGCCTAAGTCTACGTGTGTGACTGAAACTCATGACTTTTGCTCTTCTGGTCCAGAAAAGAGAGTGCTAACAATGACCCCTGTACAAATATCTATTACTGGAAATATGAAACATAAAGTTTAGCATTACTCTCTATTATTTTGTTAAGTTGAGCCTTCATATCATGTTATACTATGTCATGATTGAAAAACAGTAGCAGCTAAGACACCTTGTAACTAGAGGTGAGGTATAGGTTTGTTTAATGTTAAACAATAATTTTAGATACGTTGTAATATTTTGCAGTAACTCTACAGATGTTGTACAAGTTAAAAACGTCAAAAGTGTTTGAAAAACAGAAGCTAGGGGAAGGAAAACCAACAGCTGAGATTGTAGAAGAAGATCCTTTTGCCATTCAGATGATGTACTGGTGCCCTGAAAGCCGAATTTTCTGTGTGGCAGGAGTCTCTGCATATGTTATTGTGTACAGATTCAGCAAACACGAAGTGAATACTGAAATAGTGGTAAGTTGTTTAGAATTTTTCTCACATATGATGTTGAAAAGAGTAAGTAATACAAGCCATCATTTTCAAATTTGAGTGCCTTGTGTGAGGCTGCTCAATCCATAGTTATGTACCTGAATAAAACTTTTATTAAGTTGCCTAAGAATAAATTTAGGAGCATTCATGTTTAAATGTTGTGGGTGAAATCTTAGGCCCACTGATGCCAATTGAAAACTCACATTGATTTTAATAGGGCCAGGAGTCCAACCTTTTGCAATAGGAATAAAATATAGTAATAAGTCAAGACTTAGGCTGTTTCCAAGCCACCAGGATAGATCTCTGTGTTAGTTGCTTGCTCCAGAAATACTTGGTGCGGTACCATATGTGTTTTTGTCATCCAAAGTACATTTTTGGCACCCAAGAACAGACCAAATATTCTCAGTAAGTAATTTTACATTAATATACAAGGGAGGTTATCTGTGCTGCTTTGATACTAAACATTAATTTATTTCATTGCATGATAATATCACTCTCTTTTAACTCAAGAGTTTGAAGGCTTTATTTTAATTTATCTTCATAGTGCTTGTAATACAAAGGAATCTAACATTTTCCAGTCTTTGACAAAGTAAAAGTGTTGTTTATTTCTGGTTTAATATATTTTAATCAACTAATGCTGACTTTGTTTCTGCAAAAAAGTGGACACTACAGGAAGTGGCGGATGATTTATATCTAAATAGTCAACATTATTGTCACGAATATTGGGCTAACTGCCCCTCCTGGTCCCTTCGAGTGCATCTCCCTCAGGTTTCAGGCCGTAAGCTTTCACCTCTGTGAATCATTCAGACTGGGCTTGGGGCTGCAGTCTCCAGATTCTACCCATGATTATCTCAGCAGATCTAACTTAGACTCAGAGCCTGGAGTTCTGTTCCCTCTGATAGCAATGACCAGTGGTTAATACAGTGACCAAACAGCCTTCCTAAACCAACCCATTATTTAGTTAGAACCACAGCATTATAGAGAAAACAAATCTTAAAACAATAATCCAGCCTCTATGCATGCCTGTATCTCCCTAAGTCTTACCATTCCCTGGATCTGGGGAAGGTCCAGCTTCTTCAGACTCCTTCCGCAGAGTGTCCCTCTGTTTCAACCTGTTCACTGGACAGCTCCTAACAATTGATTCTCCTTCTTCCCCTGAGAGGGTTTTTTAATGTTCAGGATTTCCAGTCTCTCATCCTGACAAAACTGCTGTGCCAATTTGGTCTGGATCCTGGGAGTGTGCCATTGTCCTGTAATTACCCACCCCTGTGTTTGTTGGGAGGTTTGCTTATTTCTAGTTATTGTGTCACTTTCATGTTTGATGTTCCCATAGCCCCCTATTAAGCTAGATCAATACATTCATGCAGGAAAGTCATACCACTCAAAACACAATAAAATTATTTCACTGACCACGTCACATGCAGTATTCATAACATTATTATATCTCAGTATTCTTAGATGATTATGTACACTTTCTGTTTTTCAGCTAAATTGTCACAAGGAATGAATGGCATTTTGCTGAGTGTAATAATCTGTGCACATTCAATATTCCGTATCTCAAATTTTGTCTCCGATTTAGAACTGTTTACATGAATAATTCTTTTGTGAAAGGCTGTTTCACCATAGTCTCTTATACAGATGGCACATCCAGTCAGGTCTGCTGAATTTTGGGCACTGCCATCTCCACCAAAGCCTCTCCTCTGCCTTCCTCCATCAGTTGTATCTTCCTCTAGCTCAGACACACAGCTCTTCCCTCCAGATCAGTAGTTTCTCTGTAGAAAGAATAGGTTTCCAGGTGGTGGTGTAGGCATATCCTAAGGCTCTTTCTTCCATTTTTCCACCTGACACTATTCCTTCCTGTTCATGCTGACCCTCCCCTTATGGGTACACAGAGGATGTCCAGCTGACATGGGATCCAAGATCACTTCTAAGTGGCTCCACAGCAAGCTTCTGAGGAAGGGGGCCTGTGAAATTCTCCACCCTACCAGTAGCATCAGTCCTTCCCTGGTATGGCTTCTTGATCAAACTTTTGAGGAGATCTGCAGGGTACAGTGTGCCTTTCTTTGGAAATACAGAGAAAGGTCATTGAATTAGGTGATGAGAATCTCCAGTAAACCCGCAGCAGGAGATGCTTTTGCAAGATACCCAAAAACAAATTGGCAAGACATACACCATTCTGCAACCTCTGGATCTTCCACTCAGGATTTGGACCAAAGCCAAACGAAGGTATCACAGAATACTGTGGAATTAAGAGCCTTAGGATTAGCTCAGTTTCACCTTTTATCGAGAAGTGAAAGATATCCCTACCTAACTCAGATGGACAGTTCAGTAGCTGTTGCTTATTTAAACAGGAAGAGACAAAAAGCAAGAGTTTCAGCAGAAAAGCTGCACTTCCGAGGTAGTGGAAAAGGAGGACATACTCTCTTAGGGTATTTCATCTAGCAAGAGGATTTAACAGCCATGCAGACTGGCTTAGTCAGCAGCAACTATTTCCAGGAGATTGGGCTGTTCTCAACCACGTATCTTACTCATCAGTCTCTAAAGGTGGAAGCTGCCCATGGATTTCTTTGCCAGAGCTACAAACAAAAAGATTGCAAGATTCTGCAGCAGATAGAGAAGAACTGAATGAAACCTGGAGAGTGGCCACTTTCTCTCATTATTAGAGGAACTTTGGTGTATGCTTTTGCTCCCTTCCTTCTGTTTCCGTAGATCTTTGAACTTAAAGGTTGACCTTCAAAGAGACCTATACAAAGGCCTCATCTGCATAGTTCTTCATCTTTTAAGGAGGTGAGATCTAGCCATCCTCCTGCTGCTACCAACATGGTTTTTGTTAGAAGTGTTGCCCTGGACAGCCTGGGGGTGGAGGGGGTTGCTGTAATAGAGGGGAAAGAGTTGGAAGTGTCTGATGTACCAGAAAGATCTCCACCATCCTTACCTTCCCCAGATGAATCCAGGGGTTTCTCTTAGCCTTCTGTCCCAAAGCAAAAAGACTGTTCTATCTCTAGTTCCTCAAAAGATTTATTACTATTGCCCCTTTTCTTCCTTAATGGCTAGTCAAAGTTTGGGGCCCTGGAGATGTTCCAGTTGGAGGTAGAGATTGGTGATGGAATCTGGTATTTTCTTTGATGCAATCTTGTTTATTTACAAGGAACGCTCAAGGTCCTGCTTCTCTAACGCAGGAGCAGCTAGAAACAAAAGAGAGGTTTCTTAGCTTACAGCCCCAAGCCTCTTTAGCCAACACAGGACCCAAAAATTTTCTCTCTAGCTTTTTCCACTGTGCTCATAGGCTGCTGTTGCCTTTCTTTTTTTTTGTCTCTGTCTCTCTGTTTCTGTTCCCTTTTCTTCTTTCCCTCACAGACATACACATGTGCACATGCATGTGCACGCACGCACACACACACACACACACACACTTTACCCAAAACTATACTCAGCAAAAGCCGCTCCACCCACACAGTCTAAAACTTCAGGTGGATTCACATAACCCTTTTGTTTTAGATGAGAATTTGTGATTAACTTATCCTTACAGTTGTACTAATTTGTAGTGTACGTTCACACCCATCAACCTTATTGAGGTGTTTTTTTTCACTCAGCCCATAACAAAGTTTCACCCAGCTCACAGTACTTTTACTGTCATCCAACTCCGTATTATCTAGTAGTAGCAAAAGCCAATGAAAAATGTCACCAAGCTGTAGCCTCTAGGTCTTTATCTGTAGGTATGTAGGTATATAGGACAAATAAATGGGTCTGTTAGGGTAAGGTATATTCCTCAGCCACACCGCAGCAGAGAATCACCAACTGTCAAGTAGTGTTGATGAAGTATCACTTCCTTATGTGGTTACTGGACTGAGGTGATTCTTCCTTTTGGATCAGCTCTCGAATGATGTGAACATGCCCTGCAGTGATCAGCATATGATATCTCTGACAGTACTGCCAAGTCTGTAATGACATCAGTTATCATGCACTGATCTTCCTGGTTCAAGAATTTGAATTTACAACAGGATGTTTTGAGCATGGTAGCGGGGTCTTCCTTTAAGACTCCTGATTTGTTAGGAAAAGATAGATGACATCTTGAAGAAGGGGCGACTCTCAGATTTGATGTCTATATAGCTTCATTTAGGAGGAAATCCGTTCCCTTCAGGTTCCAGAGGTAAAACTCTTCCTGACCTCCAGCAGGCCAGAAGGCTACCCTGAGGCACTCATCTCTCATACTTAGATCCAAGTATTTTGCCAGCCATCTATCCTGCCTCACTGGCAAGCTTGGCTGCAGCACTGAGTTCCAGACAGCAAGTCTGATAAAATGATCAAAACCCTCCAGGCAGTCTGTGTTGTGGGTTTGTACCCTTCCCCTTTCTCCATATCTTTCAGGATTCTCTTATGAGACACTGGTAAGGGACACACATGGGGCTATAGAAGAGGTCCCTTGCCAATACAAGAAGTTCTTCATTTATTTCTTGGTACCCAAAAAGGGAGTCTGCATCCCTAGTGGATCCAAGGTGATTACACAAATACATCATGAAGCCAAAATTCCATATGGTGACATGGGCTCATATTAGCTTACCTTCACATCTTGACACGCTTCTCACTGGAGATATCTTTGATTTTGTGAGGGAGAAGATCTCTGCATTAACTTTGTGTACCCTGGGATCTTTCTATGATACCACTACTTTTCCCAAATGTCAGGGCTTCAGGGTCCACTCATACTTAGAAGATTAGCTGATCAGAGCTCAGCCACCTCGGGGGGTGCCCTTGGATCCAAAGAAATTGTGCTGCTGACCTGCTGTGTGACCTTTTAGCAGGTCACTTCATCTTTTTTGTACCTCTGTTTTCCCCTCTCAGCCTTTGATTGGTCTCATAAGATTAGACCTCAGGGCAGGGACTGTCTCTTACTATTTATCTGTAAGGCACCTAGTGCAGTGGGACCCCAATCTCAATAGGGATCTCTGGGCACTACTGTAATACAAATAATAAATAATATCATGTGAGACCATCTCCATTAAGGGAACTGGACCATAGACCAACAAAGCTAATGGGGACCCTATTGCAAGCCGTATTGAACTGTGTTACCTACCATCTGTCTCTGAGGATAATAATCATCTTAGCTGTAACTTCAGCCAGAGAGTTAGTAGATCAGGACCTGATGGTTCAGCCCTCTTACGCTATGTTCCATAAGGATACTTTGGTCCTGCATCCTCACCCCAATTTCCTATCTAAAGAGGACCCTAGTTTCCATCTCAACCAGGCCATAAGCCTACCTGTATTTTTCTTCAATTCTTATTCACATCCAGAGGACACCAACCTTCACAATATAGATGTAAAGAGGGCACTTAGTTATTATCTAAATAGGATCAGACTTATCCACAAGCTCCACAGACATTTTGTGGCACGTGGGGATAAGACCAGAAAGCAGACCATCCCAACACAAATAGATCATAGACTCAGGGACCCTATGGTCAAAAGGGACCTTGTGATCATCTAGTCTGATGACCTCCTGCACATTGAGGCCACAAAACCTCACCCACCCACTCCTGTAATAGGCCCATAACCTCTGGCTGAGTTACTGAAGTTCTCAAATCATGGTTTAAAGACTTCAAGTTACAGAGTCACCATTTACACTCATTTAAACTTGCAAGTGACCCATGCCCCCATGCTGCAGAAGAAGGCAAAAAACCCCAGGGTCTCTGCCAATTTGACTTGGGGGAAAATTCCTTCCTGATCCCAAATATGGTGATCCGTTAGACCCTGAGTATGTGGGCAAGACCCACGAGGCACATACCTGGGAAAGAATTCTCTGTAGTAACTCAGAGCCCTCCCCATCTAGTGTCCCATCTCAGTATTGTTACAGATCAAATCAGATCAATATTTGACTGCTAGAATCTGGCAGATGTCCTTTGGACATTCAGCTAAATCTAACACATCTTCCATACATGCTTTCACAAGTCTCCATGACTGAAATATGAAAGGCATATTGGAGCTCTATAAACATCTGTATGCAGCATAATTTACATTCTAGATCTGGGTCTTTAACTGTAGATCTGATGTCCAATTCAGCAGAACAGTCCTGCAGTCACTAGTTAGTTAGTATTTCTCAGAACCACCTCCTTGAGGGTCATTGCTGCTTCTTAATTTCTTCAGAATAGGGATCCATTTGGACAGTTCACAAAGGAGAAAAATCAATAACTTCCCTTGGTAACTGTGGTTCTCCACGATGGTTGCCCATATGGATTCACACTTCCTGCCAATATTCCCCTTGCCTATGAAGTCTTGGGTTAAGGTTTCCTGAATTAGGGAGAAGAAATGCAGGATGATTATGCCCACATCCTGAGAACCTAAAGTGAGTGGGGAAGGATGGAGCAGTCCACTGGACAGTGCTTGCTAGAAGCTTCTGAGCTAATGTGCCAGGAATGTGGTTTTCCAATGAGCAAGAACCTTATGTTATCTCATTGTGATTGCCTGACTCTTGTCTGTGGAGAAGGGAAGATCACCCATCAATGCCATCAGCATGTCAGTTCTGTGCTGTGTGCTAGATTTCCCTCTTCATAGGAAGTGTTGGGAATTGCTATTTATAGGGGCCCAATTTGCCAGTTTGACTTGAGGTGCCCTCAGTTTCTTTCACCAGCCAGAAAGCGCCTGAGTCACAGTCACTGGTGGAAGCATACAACTGGGTATTTCTCTGCCAGCTTGGGGACAGATGCATTGTTTTCAGATGCTGGTATTGAGATGTTAATGAGTAACCATCTCTAATAGCAAAAAGCAATGATAACTGTGCTTTTATGGTTAGAAACAAAATTAGTGTTATCTATTTAAAAGCAATGACGTCTAAGTAGCTCATTTTAATAAATTGTAACTTAGATTTTTATTTACTTCAGTCATTAGAGGTGCGACTTCAGTATGACGTAGAAGATATCATTACTCCTGAACCAGAAATAATTCCTCCGTTTCCTGATGCCTCATCCCAACTTCCTTCCTTAAGGAGCCTTTCAGGCAGTACCAACACTGTGGCATGTGAAGGAATGATGAAGGACAGTATCCCATGTCTTAGGTAAACTAATGCACTTATTTAAAACGTATTCTACTCATTCAGATAAACCATATTTAACATAATGAATTGGAAAAGAAGGATAAACAATATGTCAATATAATCCACAGATGATACTAAACTGGAATCTGTGGCAAACAACAGTGAGATAAATAATATAAAGGGTTTAAAATGGCTAGAAATAGAAATATTTAATATAAAATATTAAATGAGACAAAGACAATTTAATACATCAGGGGACAATAATCTGAAATAAAGATTAGGAAGACACTGAATGAGCAATTACGCCAAAGAAGATTTTGTGTTGAGAGGCCTATAAATTAGATCTGGACTTTTAAACTGATATGAGAGCTACACACACACAAAAAGTCCAAAATTTTGAACTGAAAACAAGCAAGCATCTCAGCATGCATCAGCCTTTAGTTTACAGGGGAAAGTATTGTCTTTTGTGTTGACAAAGTGATCTCCATAAAACAGTCATGTCCAAAACTGCCAGTATATGTACTACAATCAGTATGCCAGTATGGAGCTACGATCTTCCTTTGAGGAAAAACTTGTATGTATTTATAGAAAAAAACTATGTATTTATAAAACAATAATAAAAAGCATAAAGGTAATGACATGAGATAGACATAGCGTTACTGGCCTAATATAGGGGGGAGCAAACTAGTGGAATGTGGTGTAGATGAAGTTAGTATTAGGTGGATGTACAAGTGGTTGAAAAATCATACTCAAAGAGTAGTTATGGATGATTTGCTGTCAAATTGGGAGGACATATCTAGTGGGGGCCTGCAAGGGTCTGTCCTGGGTCTGGTACTATTCAATATTTTCATTAATGACTTGGATAATGGAGTGGAAAGTATGCTAATAAAATCTTTGGATGACACCAAGCTGAGAGAAGTTGCAAGCACTTTGGAGGACAGGAGTAGAATTCAAAAGGACTTTGACAAATTGCAGAATTGGTCAGAAATCAACAAGATGAAATTCAAGAAAAGTGCAAAGTACTATGCTTAGGAAGGAAAAATCAAATGCACAGCTACAAAATGACTAGATGGTAGTACAGCTGAGAAGGATCTGGACGTTGTAGTGAATCACAAATGGAATATGAGCCAACAATGTGATGTAGTTGCAAAAAAAGCTAATATAATTCTGGGGTGTATTAACAGGAGTGTCATATATAAAATCCAGGAAGTAATAGTCCCACTCTACTCTGCACTGGTGAAGCTTCAGCTGGAGTACTGTGTGAAGTTCTGTGCACCACAC
This sequence comes from Caretta caretta, assembly GCF_965140235.1. Lineage (NCBI taxonomy): Eukaryota > Metazoa > Chordata > Testudines > Cheloniidae > Caretta > Caretta caretta. Next base: position 207,779,300 of record NC_134206.1, read on the forward strand.
TTTAGGAAAGATGTGAACTAATTGGAGAGAGTCCACAGGAAAGCAACAAAAATGATAAAAGGTTTAGAAAACCTGATTTATGAGGAAAGGTTAAAAAAGCTCAGTGTGTTTAGTTTTAAGAAAACAAGAGTGGTGGGGGACCTGGTAACAGACTTCAAATATGTTAAGGACTGTTATCAAAAGGATGGTGATCAATTGTTCTCCATGACCATGGAAGGTAGGACAAGAAGCATGGGCTTAATCTGTAGGAAGGAAGATTTAGATTAGATATTAGGAAAAACTTTCTGTTTATAAGGATGGTTAAGCACTGGAATAGGCTTTCAATGGAAGTTGTGGAATTTCTATCAGAGGATTTTAAAAACAAGTTAGACAAACACCTCTCAGAGATGGTCTAGATACACTTGATTCCGCCTCAGCCCAGGGAGCTGGACTAGACGACCTCTCAAGCCCCTTCCATCCCCACATTTCTATTATTCTATTAACTGTGTGTAAAGAAGTATTATGAGTTTTAAGAAATGAAAAAAGTTGTTGTCTGTTATTTACATCACAACTGAGTGGAGTAGATTAATATGTTCTAACTAAACCCTAATGAGTTCTGGTTTTGAATGACTTCACGATAAAGTATTCCTTACAATGTTTTATAAATTGTAATTTAACAGCAGTTATAGTGCATTGCAGAGATCAATGTTTATTTTTATTTTAGTGCATTCATAATTACTTTAAATATTATTAAATATGTCTCATTTTGTTTCAAAATCAGTTTAAATAAACAGTGACTGACAGCTCTGTTTTTTGGGCTCCTGAAAGTGACGTTTTAGAACATAGACGCATCATCTAATTAGCATAAGAAAAGATGTTGTTTATACATATGTGGCCCTATTCACTTTGGCACCCAATTCATCAGTCCATCCTTATTCAACAAAGCAGATGAACTTTAACAATGTGCTTAATCTCACTGAAGTCAGTGGGAGACGCAATGGAAAAAGGAAAAAAAACAAAACAACCCAGGGAGATATCCTGGCCCCATAGAAGTCAGAGAGTTTTGCCATTAACTTCAGTGGGGCTATGATTTTACTCTGAGGTATTCTGTTGTTTTTTTGTTTTCCATGGTTTGAATTTCTTTATCACTATGAAGCATTTCCATGAACGTAATGTATATTTCGAAAGATTTTTTGGTAGTAGAAACATTAGGCTCTTACTTCAAAATGTGAATGGAAAAAAATTATGTATTTGAAAAAATCAGAGAAGTGATGAGAATATTGAATATTGAGGTTCTTTTGAAGGCTGTTAGAACACAATAACATTTCCAGAACTGCCTCAGTGGAGTCTTTGCTTATTTGAGAGAGCAATATCATCACTGTCATCAAAAAGTAGCTGTAATAATAACAAGACTCTGTTTCCAGACTTCCAGTGTCTCTTTCACGTCCATTTGTCTTTGTCAACATCCTGGAAACATGCTGGGGGATGAGGGGGCTCCAGCTCACTCGGCCCCTGTCCCCAGCAGATGGGGTGGCAGTGGGCAGGCCCTGCAGCTGGGGACAGGGACCGAGCGAGCTGGAGCACCCCTTCCCCCCAGCATGCTCAGCCCCTGTCCCCGGCAGCTGAGCCTAGGCATGGAGCGGGGCGCTGCTGCCTCCCAGCCGGGCTCTCTTAGGCAGAAGCGGCTCCGTCCCACTCCCCGCTCAGCTGCCAGGGAGAGCGGCCGAATGTGCTGGGGGGAGGCACAGGGAGAGAAGGAAACACCCCGTCTCCCCATGCAGGTAATGTGGAGCACGGAGAGTGCTGAGGCCCTAGGCTGGGTGGGTTGCTGGCCAGAGGAGAAACGTGGAACAGTCACGTGTCCTGCCGTTTAGCTTGTGCCCTCCCCCCCAGTATGGGGAGGCACCAATCATCTATGCATTCCAGCATGTTTGGGCTCCACCTGTTAGGGATTCCACTCTGTTCTGGGCTCAACATATTAGGGATCAGTCACACTGGCTAAATAATAAACAATTCCCCCTACACATTATAGATAGGTGTGTAAGGAGGTGCTTATCCTGTTCTCTAATGAGATTTGGTGATCTGTAGCAGACATCTAGTACTACCCCATCTTGTGCTTTATCTGTTAGGACATTGATCCATAAGAATTCAAGATAATTTTCTTCGAAGTTATCAGTGACTCAGAAACAGGTAATGCCATTTTTAATGTAAAGTGCCACTCCCCCTCCCTTTTTGCTCACTTGATCATAGAATCATAGAATATCAGGGTTGGAAGGGACCTCAGGAGGTCATCTATTCCAACCCCCTTCTCAAAGCAGGACCAATCCCCAATTTTTGCCCCAGATCCCTAAATGGCTCCCTCAAAAATTGAACTCACAACCCAGGGTTTAGCATGCCAATGCTCAAACCACTGAGCTATCCCTTATCCCTGGATAAGCAGTGGAACATGAGCTCCCAGTGTGATGCTGTGGTGAAAAGAGCTAATGCAATCCTGAGAGGCATAAACAGAGTAATCTTGAGTAGGAGTAAAGAAGTTTTTTCACTTCTGTATTCAAGAAGGATGTTGATAGATTGAAGAGGGTTCAGAGATGAGCCATAAGAATGATTAAAAAGTTAGAAAACATGCCTCATAGTGACAGATGCAGGGACTTCAGTCTATTTATCTGAACAAGGGAAGTTTAGGGAGTGACTTGATTAGTCTTCAAATATCTATCTGAGGAAAAAATATTTAATAATGGGCTGTTCAGCCTATCAGGGAAAGGCATAACACAACGGTATAATCCACACAAAGGTATAATCCAATGGCTAGAGCGTGAAGCTAGACAAATTCAGATTGGAAATAAGGCACACGTTTTTAGTGGTGAGAGTAATTAACCACTGGAGTAATTTACCAAAGATCGTGGTGAATTCTCCATCACTGACAATTTTTAAATCAAGATTACGTGTTTTTCTAAAAAAGATACTCTGGGAATTATTTTGGAGAAGACTTATGGTGTGTGCTATACAAGAGGTCAGACTAGATGATCATAAAGGTCCCCACTGGCCTTAGAATCTAAGTTAGAGGTCCAATATAAACAAATTAAAAAGGCCCAACCCATAATTATTTTTATCAATGAGCCATCATTACTTAAAACTGCTGTACTGTTGATCTTGAAGGTGATAAACAATACAAAGCTATACAATTTAGCCTATAATGAGCTAAGGTTATTATGCTATTTGGGTCCCACTTTTGAGTTTTGCTGAAAAGGAAAACTTGCCTACTAGAAACCACTTTATCCACCCCCAGAGAAGATATAATTTTTCATAGATATGAAACAATAAACAATAAGAAAAGTATAGATCCTTAAAAACAATGCCCCACATGCATCCCTGGTGTAACTACATTGAAGTCAGTAGATATACAACATGGATTAAATTGACCCATAATTTGTATAATGTATATGCCCCATAAGAACTGAGTAGTATTATAAAAATGAGACAGAACCTATCAGATCCTCATTTTGATATGATTTGTATTTTCACTGTTAACAGTACATAATTATTTTCAATAAAATAACATTCATTGCAATCTGATAAGTAACCACTATGGTAAAGAAATTCAGTTACAAAGAAAAATATACATTTCTTGTTAAAGAGTAAATACTGAAGTGAGGAACATATACAGCAACTTTAATGAGCTCATGAGAGTTAAAAATTATGATTAATAAAGTGTGGTTTATACCACTGGAATTTTAAATAATTTTAAGAGCATGTCTGGTATTTTAAACTGCAGCATTTAAGAGAAATTGGACATTGTCTTCAATACAATATTTGAAGATGATAAATACATTCTACCAGTCAGCAAAGAAAGGTACTGAAAAGAGAAAGCAGCCATACAGTAGGTGAAGAATAATCTTTTCGCAACATCTTTGGTACACCTCTGGGACCTACTTTGCAGACAATTGCACCTTCCATAACAACACATGAAGAGAGACTGCTAACTGCACCAAACTCTGTATAGGAA